>NC_069794.1:17500-1365758 GCF_027406575.1 Nycticebus coucang
TCGGTAGAGTGCGGTGGTGTCACAGCTCACAGTAACCTCCAGCTCTTGGGCTTAGGTGATTCTCTTGCCTCAGCCTCCCAAGTAGCTGGAACTACAGGCACCTGCCACAACACTTGGCTATAAAGTCCAATTTTTAAAAAGATATAATTTTAGACATGATTGCAAGAGGGACTTTACCTAACAATTGCAATCAGTGTAACCTGGCTTATTGTACCCTCAATGAATCCCCAACAATAAAAAAACAAAAAAGAAATAAAAAGATATAATTTTAATAAAAATTTTACATAAGAAAAAATCTTACCTAAAAACTTTTAATCCTAAAATAATTTTTTTTAATTTCAGACCAAAACAGATCTTAAACATGTCAAAAATAGTTCATACAAGTCATGAAAGTTCATAAATTTTTTTTTTACTTTTATATGTGATAATCTAACTATAATAAAAATCTCTAATTTGAAACAACAAAGTTTTCTGGTTTTTTTTTTTTTTTTTTTTGTAGACACAGAGTTTCACTTTATGGCCCTAGGTACAGTGCCATGGCATCACACGGCTCACAGCAACCTCCAACTCCTGGGCTTGAGCGATTCTCTTGCCTCAGCCTCCCAAGTAGCTGGGACTACAGGTGCTCACCACAACACCCGGCTATTTTTTTCTTGCGTTTGGCCGGGGCTGGGTTTGAACCCACCAGCTTCGGTATATGGGGCCGGCACCTTACCGACTGAGCCACAGGTGCCGCCCAAAGTTTTCTGTTTTATAAGTCATATTTAAACCATCATAAATTTATGTTCTTATACACACTTAAACTAATAAATAAATCAAAAGTTCAAAGTTCAAAGACTTAATCTGCCACTATACAATTTAAATACAACATCCCTTGGAGGTGGGACACAATTACAAGAGAGACTTTGTCTAACAAACACAATCAATGTACCTAATTCTTTGTACCCTCAATGAATTCCAAACAATAAAAAAAATTAAATGCAAAATCTGTTAAACTCTACATTTTGACCTACTAAAAACTATGGTTGCTATTACAAATATGCTCAAAATAAAATACCAACACTTAACAAAAGACCCAAGATAACTGCTCATTTAAAACTAAAAAAAGAGGGTCCTTTACTTTTAAAACCACCATCTACTTTTCTTTCCTAATTAACACTACTGTGTCTGACTCAGTAGCTAGACATATTCTTAACAAATGACTTCTTTTAATTTACATTATATTCCAGGACTTAATTCATACTCTTCCATTTATACTAAAAGGTAGTCAAAAATAACACCAAATATTAACAAATTCTAATTTTCAAACCTTATATTTTCAACTACATAACAAAATTTATTTCTTCTGGGAAGAAGAGAATCCCAGAGACTATCCACTTACAACTACTAATCACCACAAGATACCAACATTTACAACAACCACCAAACATCCCGCTGTATAAAAACAACCACTGGACCAGTGATTTTCAACCAGTGCACCAGATCTTAGTGTGTGCCAAGAGGATCATAGGTGTGAGAGGATCTTAGGTGTGCCAAGAAAAATTTTAAGGATCATTAATTTTTTTTTTTTTGACAAAGTCTCACTATGTTGCCCTCAGTAGAGTACTGTGCTGTCACAGCTCAAAGCAACCTCTAGCTCTTGGGCTTAAATGACTCTCTTGCCTCAGCCTCTGGAGTAGCTAGGACTACAGGCACCCACCACAACGTCTGGCTATCATTAATTATTTTCAAAAGAAGTTCAAAGCAAAGTTTTTTTTACTCTTTTTTATCAATGTAAGTGTGCTGTGAAACTTTAACTATAGGTTCAAGTGTGCTGTGAGATTTAAAAAAGGTTGAAAAACACTGCTCTAAACAAATATCCACTTCTGCCCTGACAGAGAGCTAATTACAAAGCCCACTATTCACATTGCCCCCTTTTCATCAAAAAATGGTTAAAACAGTCAATGACCCATTTCTAAAGAACTGGACTCTACAAATCAAAAATATTAGACAGTTAATAAGACATAAACAGGACAGGTAACAAATACAACTAAACTATTTTAACTATTTTAAACTAACTTAAGTCAGACAAGCCTAAGTTATCATATTAAATTGTCATATTAAATTAACATAAAAATAGAACTACTCCACACTTTACAAGAAAATTTCCTTAAAATAAAATCTAATCAATGTCCCAAAGACTGTCTGACACAGACAGGTCCCCCACAACTAACCAAATATTTAGTCTACAATTAAAAGTCTTTAAAATAGGGCGGCGCCTGTGGCTCAAGGAGTAGGGCACTGGTCCCATATGCTGGAGGTGGTGGGTTCAAACCCAGCCCCAGCCAAAAAAAAAAAAAAAGTCTTTAAAATACACAATTAAAATAACAGTATCCCAAAATAAATTACTCTCAAATACTCGACTGGGATTTATGGGCCAGCCAGTTAAGACAATACATCCCTCCATCTTCTTAATCAACTTAGACTATAATAATTTCTCAACATACAGACATCTACCTTTCCATCAAGATAAAAATATATAAATTCAGGGCAGCGCCTGTGGCTCAAAGGAGTAGAGTGCTGGTCCCATATGCTGGAGGTGGTGGGTTCAAACCCAGCCCTGGCCAAAAAGTGCAATAAATAAATAAATAAATAAATAAAATGGAGATAATTTTTAAAAAATTAAAAAAATAAAAATATATAAATTTAATTCACACTAAAATAAATATATCAAATTCTATTCAACAGTAGTAGGCCCTATACTATTAGACATCATACACCTTTCCTCCCTTCCATATATAAAACATAACTCATCAGACACACCTAATAAATATATTTAAAAACTACATCTCTACAACATCTGCCATAATGATATACACCTATTAAGTCCTATCAAATATGTCTCCTTATCCATTGTTATAAGGCCTACTATGACTATCAGTCTTAATATTCAGATAAGCCACTTGACATGTACTATAACAAAAGCCTTAAATACTACTTCTCAAGCTAGAAACACTGTTAATACAAAATTAAGACAAGTTACAAAAACTTTTCCTTTTTTCTTTTTTTTTTTTTGTAGAGACAGAGTCTCACTTTATGGCCCTCGGTAGAGTGCCATGGCATCACACAGCTCACAGCAACCTCCAACTCCTGGGCTTAAGCAATTCTCTTGCCTCAGCCTCCCAAGTAGCTGGGACTACAGGCGCCGCCCAAGTTACAAAAACTTTAAAAAATCAAAGTACAGGGCGGCGCCTGTGGCTCAGTGAGTAGGGCGCCGGCCCCATATGCCGAGGGTGGCAGGTTCAGACCTAGCCCCGGCCAAACTGCAACAAAAAAATAGCCAGGCGTTGTGATGGGCGCCTGTGGTCCCAGCTACTCGGGAGGCTGAGGCAAGAGAATCGCGTAAGCCCAAGAGTTAGAGGTTGCTGTGAGCTGTGTGACGCCACTGCACTCTACCCGAGGGCGGTACAGTGAGACTCTGTCTCTACAAAAAAAAAAAAAAATCAAACTACAATAAACAATGTCTACTTAAGACATAACCACAAAATCCAAAATTTCAAAGCTACGTATTATTTTGTCAAATAATGCCCAAATTAAAAATTATAGACTATTAATAATATAACCCAACACATAACTCGAAGAAATGAATTCTTTAACACTAAACTACAAACACTATGGTCCTAACACAACAACGGCCATGTTGGGAGGGGTGGTCCCCTGTTAGTCCAATTACTATCTATGTTACTATATACAAAACATGCCTACTTTCCTGTCTCTTTATTCACTGTATTAATTTTCAACTAAAATACCTTATGACTCCAAAATTAATACTTTAAATCATAGCCATTATTACCATGTCAAAAAAAAATGAAAATCCATAAATACAAACCCATAAACAAAAGTTATAAAAAAGATGATGGCACTGTTACCCTAAGTAACCAGTACATACTAGACACTACCAGATAAGCCCTGATGAAACCAAATAAGCCTACATGTCAACATCTAAAAACTATTTATTCAATTCCAAACCCTACTGTCATAGATAAGAGACTAGACTCCATAACACCAAAGACGCAGGACACTGTATACTCTCAGTGAAATATAAACTATAAATTTATTCTAAATAAAAATACTTTAAAAATATAACCATTTTAGAAACAAAAGTTTTTTTTTGTTGTTTGTTTGTTTTGTTTTGAGACAGAGCTCAAGCTGTTGCCCTGGGTAGTGCCGTGGCATTACAGCTCACAGCAACCTCCAACTCCTGGGCTCAAGCGATTCTCCTGCCTCTACCTCCCAGTAGCTGGGACTACAGGCGCCCGCCACAACACCCGGCTATTTTTTGGTTGTAGCCGTCATTGTTGTTTGGCGGGCCTGGGCTGGATTTGAACCCGCCAGCTCAGGTGTATGTGGCTGGCGCCTTAGCTGAGCCGAAACAAAAAATATTTTAAACTTATAATCTAAAGAGAAAGAGATTTATTTAATACATCCTATGCTAGTTAATAACATTACTTACACTTTTACTATAAAAAAATAAAAACAACCCCCCCAAAAAACAAACAAAAAAAAGCTCTTTAAAAAGATATCCCAGCGGGCGGTGCCTGTGGCTCAGTGAGTAGGAAGCCAGCCCCATATACTGAGGGTGGCGGGTTCGAACCCAGCCCCGGCCAAACTGCAACAAAAAAACATACCCAGGCGTTGTGGTGGGCGCCTGTAGTCCCAGGTACTCAGGAGGCTAAGGCAAGACAATCGGCTAAGCCCAAGAGCTGGAGGTAGTTGTGAGCTGTGACGCCACAGCACTCCACCGAGGGCGACAAAGTGAGACTCTGTCTCTAAAAAAAAAAAAAAAGATATCCTCGCTGTTTGAAATTACTGACTTTTCTATAAACAAAATTATTACTCTCTCATCCACTAGTCCGTTAATTAACTTAATTGACAGACTCATTAGTACAACAGCCGCAGTCAGAGGAAAAAAAGAGGAAACAGGTGCAGGGCGAGGTGCACGGACAAGCCTGAGCTGCAGGTGTCTTCATACTGCTGGGACTTGCAGCTTCCCAAGCAGCCACAGGTGATGAAGTGAGGTGGGCCAATAGATTGAACTGTCAGGTAGGAACTGGGTATTTCCCGATTTTGGAGTCAATGGTCGCCACCTGGGAGAATGTCCCTGCTTTGTGTTAAATACCTGGGACTACTCTCTGTGAAGTGGCGAATGTGATACAGCAATCAGTCACCACTGGGAATCCGAGAGGCGGGAAAAAGAGCACTATTGGTTGTGCTGCTACTGCCATTTCCCTAGAAGTATAAAATTATTGGAATTAAGCGATTTTTTTTTTCAGTCTCACCCTGTCACCCCGATAGACTGCCGTGGCGTCATAGCTCACAGCAACCTCAAACTCCTGGGCTCCAGCGGTCCTCCCGCCTCAGCCTCCCCCAGTAGCTGGGACTACAGACGCTGTCACCCCGCCCGGCCATGAAGTAAACGACTTTTATAAACAACCCTGTCAACACCCCTTCAGTAAAACAGAGACGACATCAAACTTGGTTGCAAACGCCGAGCCTGACCCAAAGCACAGCTGTGGAACAAGCGCCCAGGTAAAGTCTGATGTCACATCACCGTGGAGAAGCCACCGAGTAGACGTCACACCAGCGGCCACTGCAACCCGCGTGTGGGAGACCTCGTTGTGGTGACACAGTGGGCTCTCCCTTTCCATTTTCCACACGGAGCCCGCCTGCCGGGTCTCTGAACACCAGCTGCCCCTCAGCAGGCGGGGCTGAGACAGTAAGGCCACACTCACCTTTGGAGCCCCGGCGTCCGGAGAGCGTGGCGCTGAGGTGGCGGCGGTGCTTCATCCCCTCAGGCAGGGCGGCGCTGAGGAGTCGCGCGTTCTCTCACCCCCGCGCACAGCCGGGCCGCGCGTCCTCTCAGCCGGCGCACCGAGGAGGCGGCGCTGCGTTGTCTCACGCCGGCGCCCACGCCGCGGGAAGGGCAGGCTGTTCGCCCCTGCTGGCGGTGGCGGGCATTGCAGCCTCGCCGTGCTCAGGGCCCCGAGAGTGGGGTGGGACCTCAGCTCCAGTTCCTGTCCCGCCACGCCCCTCTCCCGGAGCTGTTCCCGTCCTAATCCACACACCCTGTGGGTGTTCCTGCACCCGTTGAGCTTTACGTAGGTGATTAGATTAACTTAACGATTTTTGAGAGCCGAGATGATACAAGATTACCACGGTGTAACCAATGTAATAGCAAGGGTCTTCGTAAGAGAGCGGCGGGAGGCCACAGGGAGAGGATGCTCTGCTGAGGGCCCGGAGGTGGCGGCACCGGGCAACAAGCCGAAGCCTGGATGGCAGAGAGAGGGAGAGGGAGGGGAAGGGGATGGCACAGACTGCCCCTGACACGGCAAAATTCAGGCAGCGCAGCCAACGCCTCGACTTTAGACTCCTAACCTCCAAAACTGTAAGAGTTGTAACGGATTTGTGGGTTTTAAGCCACTACGTTTGTAGTAATTTGTTACAGTATTAGGAATCTAATACAACTGGGATTTGCTGTTCTTTCATCAAAACAATAAAGTCATAATTATCTTTAAAACAACAGGCAAAAGAATGAGGCTCTGCTCTATTTCATCCCTTCCTTTTCTGCATGGTGCCTCGTAGGATCTACATTCATTATCTCCTCTTCTTCCCTCCAAATTCCTAAGGATTGTTCCTCTAGCCCACCTTTCAACCAGAATCTGCCCTCAAGCTCCTCTCCCGAATAACTTAAGTGATGATCCACCAATTACCACATCCAAATGATGCCCTTTAGTCCTTGATTTTTCAGCCTGTTGGCCATTTGCGATATTTATGCCAGGCTCTCCCTTCAAAAGGGCCTCTTCTCCCTTGATTTCAGCTCACTGATCTCTTCCAAATCTAATTTTCTTCTTACTTTCCCAATGAGGCTATGTGGCCCCAGCACGCATTTCTTACAGCTCAAATAAGAAATTTTGAAGCCATTGTTGCTTTCTCACAAGGGCCCCTCCACCCTTAGAGAACTCTAGCTCATACTATCTTTAAATTCCATATTCTCCTTTATGTCATCTCTTCCACCAACTAGAATAAGTTTCATAGTTTGTCATCTGTTTTATGGCAATACAATAGCCTTTTAATTTGCTGACTCCAGCCTGCTCCTGAAGTTCCATTTTCCACTCTCCTGCAAGGGTTATTTCTCTAATGTGTAAATCTGATCATGTTACTTTCTGTGCTGAAATCTGTTACCATTTCCTCATTATTTCGGATCACATCTCTCTTTTACTATTTCATCTTTTCTTGGACCTCCCAAACACTATAGCTTAATGGTGACAAGTTAGGATTTTGATTCAGATAATCTATCTCATACCAGTTCCATCAAGAAACTAGCTTTAACATAGTGGATGAGTTAATTAGCCTCAATTTCTCATCTATAAAACAGGGGTAAAGAACAACTCACAGAGTTGTTAAATATTAAATGAATTAAATTTTGTAAAGAGACAAGGTTCGAAACAATAGGATGTGGATATCATTATTGTTATCTTTAGGAAATACTGAGAAGTATGAATGGAGAACTAGGTAGCATGTCCTTCGCTTTGTGGCAATAGTGATGGCAAACCATTAGCATTCCCGCATCATATTTTCTAGGCATTCCTTTCTATGCACTCACTACACATGTATTTATCAAGGGCCTACTATGTCCCAGGTACTTTTTATACAATGATAATGAATAGTAAACAAAATGCTAAAACTCCTTCCTCCAGAGCTTACTTTCTAATGGAGAATGTAAACACTAACAAGAAACTAAAGAGTACCTCATGTTACATAGAGATATGATAAAAGAGAAAAATAGAGGAAAGAGGTGTTTGACGGGAAAATAAGATGACATTTTAGATAGGATAGACAGAGAACATCTCACTAAGAAGGTGCATTGAGGGCGGCGCCTGTGGCTCAGTCGGTAAGGTGCCGGCCCCGTATACTGAGGGTGGCGGGTTCAAACCCAGCCCCAGCCAAACTGCAGCCAAAAAATGGCCGGGTGTTATGGCGGGCGCCTGTAGTCTCAGCTGCTCGGGAAGCTGAGGCAAGAGAATAGCTTAAGCCCAGGAGTTGGAGGTTGCTGTCAGCTGTGTGAGGCCATGGCACTCTACCGAGGGCCATAAAGTGAGACTCTGTCTCTACAAAAAAAAGAAGGTACATTGACCTAAGATTTAAAGGGAGTGAGCAGTTCTCCATTCTTTTTTCTCTCAGAGACTAGACCTCCCTTGGGTGTGGAGAGAGCCTCACAGATGCATGGAACAGCTGAGAGGTCTGTGTGGCTGAAGCTGAAAGACCAGGCGAGAGTGAGAGAAGATGCCACAGACCCCAGAAATCAAAATAAGAACTTTGACTTTTACTCTACATATGATAGGAAGGCATGTCATAGGAAATTTGTTGAGAATTTTGGTCTCATTTCCATTTTCTTTTATTGAAAATTTGAACCATTCATGTAAACATGTTTCTTTAGTTGGGGATATATTTTAAAGGAAAAAATCAATATATAAAATTTGGTATAAAAATAATATAACATCATATTTCTTATGTGTTTGACAATCTATTTAATACCCTATATATGCATTTTGTTTTGTTTTTGCTCTAATATTGATATGATCATTGTTCATCGACAGGTAGTAAAAAAAATTGTCAAGATAATTTAATACGTGTATGTACGTATCCCTTAGTATATCTATGATGGACTGATTCCAGGACCTTCATGGATACCAAAACCCAAGGATGCTCAAGTCCTGTTTACAAAATAATGTAGTATTTGCATATAACCTTTAAATCATTTCTAGATTATATATAATACCTAACACCTATAATTATCTATTTATAATGAACATGCTATGTAAATAGTTGTTACAATGGGTTCTTTAGAGAACAATGACAAGGGGAAATGTCTGTACATGTTTAGTACAGATGATTTTTTCCAAATATTTTTGATCCATGTTTGGTTGAGTCCATAGGTATAAAACCCACATATGTGGAGACACAACTGTACATTATTTCATATACTCATTTTATAAATTTTTAAAATGCATTCTGTTAATTTTATGTGTAAGTGTTCTTTTTTTTTTTTTTTTTTTTGTAGAGACAGAGTCTCACTTTATGGGCCTCAGTAGAGTGCCGTGGCCTCACACAGCTCACAGCAACCTCCAACTCCTGGGCTTAAGCGATTCTCTTGCCTCAGCCTCCCGAGTAGCTGGGACTACAGGCGCCCGCCACAACGCCCGGCTAATAAGTGTTCTTTTTTTATTGATTGCAAGGACATATCTTGCCAAGACTTCCCTTTATTTTGTTATTTACCTTTTCCTGCCTTAAATGGTAATTTATTTTGCATTATAGTTAGGAGTTTTAGAGGTAGTTGAATTTATCACATTGTGCCTTTATATTTTCTTTGTTTACCTTTATAGGTAGAACACTCCTTTGCTCCCCTAAAGCAAAAAAAATGTTTCCCTATATTTTATTATGCCTATGGTTTTGTTTTTTATATTTAACACTTGAATTTATGTTGTTGTAAGGCATGAGAGTTAACTCTTCACACAGATGACTGGTAACCCCGAGCACTCTCATCTGAGGTAAGCCTAATGGGGACAGAGCCAAGAGCAGGAAGGGAATGAGGGATGTATTTACTTTCTGAGCGCTCAGCACTGCCTGGGATGGACTGTCACCATGGTCCCTCCTGTTTTTATATACTTTTCAATTATACATTGAGCCATAAAGATGGTGACTTCATTTGAATTTTTCCACAGCATGTAAGATGAGTGCTTTGTAAGTATGTGTGAAATGAATGAAGTGAACTGACATCCTATTTCCATAAAATTGGTAAGTAAATATAAACATAGATGCTAGGCTCTGTAGTTGGTGATGACAATTGAACAGCACCTCTAGGTACCTGGCTCGCAGGCAGTTGTGACACAGTATGACAATTGCTTACATGACAATTGCTTACAAGGAGACAACCATAGGGTATGTGGAGTCACAAAAGCGGGGAGCCTGATGCCTTAAAAAGTCATTAAATTTGAAGGATGAGTGAAGGAAAAATGAGTGCAGGAGGGGTGGAATGGACGTGGCAAATGCCCAGATAAAAGGAACAGCAAGTGCAGAAACTGCAGAAAGAGATGGAATCTGAGAAACTCGAAGCAGTTCCATTACTGAAGCACTATCCAAGGATAACTGCAGGGTTCTAGGAAGTAATAGGAATCTATGCACATGTACCGTCAATGGCAACTCGCCATACAATTTGTAATGAGTAAGTGTAGACCTGTACCCACTGGTCACTTATCCAAAGAAACAGGAAGGGTTGTTTCAAAGAAGGACTTTGTGTGAAGCCTTCTATGACTTACACGCTGAGTCCTGGGACCTCAGTCATGTCACATCCTCTACACTAGTTGCGCAGAGTCCACGCGGGTGGACTGAGAGGGGTGATATCACCTTGACCCTTGATCTCATTGGCCTTTCAAAGTGACTGTTGGTGGATTGGCTGCTGCGAGACCTGCTCCTGTCTCTGATTGGATGACAGTGCAGACACCTCTCCTCCTTCTTGCTACTTTCCTACAGGGGACCTGTTGCTTGGCAAGAGATTGCTTGGCTTTGTCCAGCTGAGTGGACCGCCTCACCTCTGGGAAGCGGGGACACCATCCTAAGACAGCCCTGCGCTTCCACCTATCACTCCCATTTCAGGACCGACCTCTCGGGATTGTTCCATTTCCTCATCCAAGTGTGTCTTGACACTGGGCTGCAGACAAGAAGGTTTGCAAGTTTTTCATCTGGAAATTCCCTTCGGAGGGGTCAGGGGAGAAAAGAAAGTCACTGTTAATATTTCAAATTTAAAGCCACTTATCTTGGCAATGTTCTGAAGTTCTGGAAAGCAAGTAACTTATCTCAGTTTACTAAGTGTGGGAGAGTAACCCATAACCTCAGACACCTACCTGCCTCGGGGTGACCCTCAGCAGTCTGGGGACAAGTGCCTTGACATGCACTGCAAGAGCACGCCTCTTGCTGGAGATAGACTTCCGTGAGTTCAAGGAAAACAATTTTGAGGTAAGTACTGGGCAGTGAAGGGATGTATTAACTGTGTGATCACTTTTAAGAAGCAGTTTGTGTTTGTTATATAAGTCACACTTTAGTTAAACCTAATTTGCCACTACAGTATTGTTATTTAATGAATCTATTTCACTGTAGTAATGTATTTTGTAATAATAAAATTATTATTACTTAAAAGTAATGATGTTTGACACTATTGAACACATTGTGCTGAGTATGTCTGTGAATTTAACCTCCAAACACCAAGGTCTCTCAGGTAATGACTAGAAGATATAGAATATGCCCATCATTATAATACTGTGAAATTAATTTTAACCACCAGACACCTAAGCCTCCAGAAATACTCAGTGAAGATTTGGCCCCAGGATTCCATGCCATGATTTCTGACATCAAAATCCTTGCTCTTAATCCCTGTGTTTTATTACTCACTGTCTCATGCACATGTGCTGGCATAACACATAAATGCCTTCCCTTTACCATTTTAACACAGAAGAAGGCAATACCCTTTGCCCCAAATGCCACCAAGGTTTTTAATGTCTGTGGGTGCCACGGTATGGAGTGTTACCCGCAGTTGCTTCAAATGTAGTTCAGTGGCATTGTTCATTTTTTTACCTGTGCTCTAAACATATTACCTTCCTTGGAGATATTAGGAACATTTACTGAGTCCAACAACAAACATACCAGAGGCATGGATCTAGCATTTAATGTTGTTTTTGCTCAGCCTAAACTTTGTAGTTCTCTGGTCAAAGATAATCCAATAAAGGGATCTGTAAATACAGGTAATAGAGATATACTGTTCATATTGACAAGCACCTAACATACTTAATAATATGCCCATTATTAGAAACATTTATTGAGTGTAGTTCATGTATTCCTCAACATAATTGGTAAGGTTTTCTATGAAATACATTCTTATCCCTCCTTTGGAGCAATACCTCAATTTTTTAGGAAAAACTTATTTTGATAAGCAATTGTAATTTTGGATTTTTTTCTTAATGAAAATATCCCTATTTCATGCCTTCCATAGCATTTATACAGCTTTAAAATGCTTTGAAGAACATATGCTTTCCAACTCATGTCTTCTTTTTCAAAGTGAATCTTAAGTTTGCTTTGACTTACATGGACATAAGTCACACACACCAATATCTTGGCCTTCTAGTCCTACTTGTGATTTCCACACTTATGATTTATTTTTATGTACCATTGCATATTTTTTCTGGAATCTATTTTAACTTCTTTGTAATAAGACATTTCCTCAGATCAGCAAATAAATAAACTTATCAAAAAAAGAAAATTGAGAGTTTTTAGAATTCAGTGTTACCTGGTATCTAATTTTAAAAACTGCAATAAATACTTAATCTTTTTATTTGTTTTAACTTTGTTTTTAAATTAAAGGGTATCACTGCTTTTCCTGTAAATGAAGGTATGATGAAATGGAAAGCTGAAGTTGAAGGTCTACAAAATTCATTGTGGCATGGTTTGTGTTTTCAAAAACAACATATTTTTTTAAAAGTCCTTATAGAATTAATTGCCTGTCTTCCCCATATATATAATAAGCTTGCATTATTTTCTAGAATTCTTCTTTATATACATATAAAGTTTGCATTGTATCAGTCACCTAGAATTCTAAAAGTATTTACATGTTATTATTTCATAATATGGCTTCTTTTTTACCATTTGTCAACACGGATGGAAATTTGGGGTTTGTACTTTCATTTTTAAAAATCTTAATGTTATTAATTTTTTTCTTGTTGGGGATTCATTGAAGGTACACAGAAGCAGGTTACATTGATTGCTTTTGTTAGATAAGGACCCTCTTGTATTTGTGTCCCACCCCCAAAAGGTGAACCCTATCCCTTTACCCCCACCACGCCGTCCCTCCTTCCCTTTCTCAGCTCTCCCTGTCCCCCACCCATGTTATTAATTTTTTAAAAAGCAGACAAAATGAAGTATCATCAATTAAGAATATCTTCTGAATGTTTTCCATGAGATTAGAGAATAGAGAATAGCTTAAAAATCCCACAGTTACTTCTCAATTTTTCCATTAAAAACTTCCCCCAAATTTTCATAAATCAAGTTCTCAAAACGGCTGGGTCACTATAAACTCTAATGAGTGTTTTCTTCCCATTATGAAAACATTCCTTGAGTGAAGTAGAGGAGATAAACACATTAGCTGATAATTACACAAATATAATATGTGCTTTTGGATTTTGAACAGGATGCTGAAGAGGGAGTGATTAGTTAGTTATGCCTGAGGTCATCAGGAATATCTTCCCCAATAGGTAACATTTAAAGTGAGTCCTGAGGGCGGTACCTGTGGCTCAACGGGTAGGGCACCGGTCCCATATGCCGGAGGTGGCGGGTTCAAGCCCAGCCCCGGCCAAAAATAAAAAAAAATAAAAAAAAAAATAAAGTGAGTCCTGAAGAATGTGTTAAGAATTTGCTAGGTTCAGAAGAAGAAAATTCAGCCGGGCGCGGTGGCTCACGCCTGTAATCCCAGCACTGTGGGAGGCTGAGGAGGGAGAATCGCTTCAGCTCAGGAGTTCGAGACTCGCCTGAGCGACAGTGAGACCCCGACTCGTAAAAAAAAAAAAAAAAAATGGAAAAACCCAGCCTGTAATCCCAGCGGCTTCCGGAGGCTGAGGCAGCGGGGTGCCCGCAGCCCGAGTCTGAGGTTGTGGTGAGCTACCACGCCCACTGCACTCTACTCAGGGGCATAGGGTGGGACCCTGTCTCAACAAAAAAAAAGAAAAAAAAAAGAAGAAGAAAATTCAGGCAGGGTAAACAGTAGAGCAAAGGCTGTAGACAAGGAAAGGATCAGTGGGTTATGGGAACAGTGTTCAGTCAATATGAGATACACAGCTGAGAGCAGATATGTGGGATAGAGGTGGTGGATGGAAAGACTTGTGGGACACAGGCTGAGAACGGCGTGCGGTTAGATTACGAAGCCACGGTTACAATGATCCAAAGGACACTATGCATTCTATGAAACAATTGACTTAAAACTGTAACTGTGGGGAGGTTAATCAGGATACTCAGTGTTAATCAGGTTAATCAGTACAACACGACACTTTACTAAAGAAGTTTATTTCTATATTACAGGATTAGTTCTCTATCTGACAACAAATTTTACGTCGGAGTATAACTACGCTCCTCCAGTTGTGAAATTTAAAATAATTCCTTTTCATCCAAATGGTAAGGACTTAAATGAGATTTTTATCATCATGGGCTTTGTCCCTATTGTCCTTAATCCTTATATAGATAATAATCGTATTTTTAGAGCAACTCTATTATTATTATAAAAGTAAGAATGTTCATTGGGTACAATATGAAAAGGCAAACAAAAATTACATTTACCTTGAATCCTAATGCAAAGACATGCTATCTCAACTTTTTGCCAAATTTACTTCCTTTTTTCTATTTGTATATTTTTCTATGTAGTTGAAGTACTATGTATAAAGTTTTGCATCCAGCTTTTTTTATTTACAATTACATATTTTACCTGCATTATTTACCATTCTTAAAAAGATAATTTTAAATGGCTCAATAATACACCAAACCATTCCTGTATTATTGAATATTTTAGTTGGATCTACTTTCTCATTATTATAAAAAAGGATAACTGGACAAATTAACATTTTAGAAAAAGTAGGTGACATTGCTACATTGCACAAGTTATGAACAAAGTGAATTCCTAAAGGATCAAAAATCTAAAAATTTTAAATGCTAGGAAAAAAGGAAATCTGATATAATTTTCTGTAAGTTTGTTTAGGAAGACTTTTCTAAGTATGATAAAACCCAGAAACTATTGGAAAAGCACGACACATTAAACTACATAAACTTCAAAACTTCTGCACAGCCAGGCATATTATAAACAGATGAAAGACATTGACTTTCACAAGTTGAGGAAAAATATTTGTGATGCATATAGCCCAATATGTATACCATATAAAGAACACTATGAATCAATAAAAAAAAGAACATAAAGCAATAGAAAAATTAACAAAGGCTATAAACAAACACTGGATGAAAGAAAAATAACAAAAATAAACATAAAAAGATGCTTGATATTACTAGTAAGAAGATAAATGCAAATTAAAGCAAAAAATATTATGATTCATCACTTATGATTACAAAATGTTAACAGATAATATACAATTTTAGTAGGGGTGGGTAGACAACATTCCATTGTTCCTCTGACATTATGGCAATCTTTGGGGGAAGCAATTTAATAGTTCTAATCACATATAAAACACATATAGCCCTAAATGTCTATGAAACCACATTTATAAATTATTGTGTGGAAATAGTAGCACAAGTATACAAGAATAAATATCTTTATGTTTAAAGATATTTATTCCGATGGCAATGTTGGAAATGGGAAAAATGAAAATAACCTCAGTATCCATTATTATAGGAATTTTTAAGTGAAATATCCTACAGTAATGTGAATTGCTTCTAAACATAACAAGGAAGAGCTATGGACACTAGACATTTTGCTTATTGCCATATCCGTACGATCTTCACTGGCCACAATCTTCACTCATTCGTTTAAAGTGAGTCCTGAAGAATGTGTAAGAATTTGCTAGGTTCAGAAGAAGAAAATTCAGGCAGGGTAAACAGTAGAGCAAGGGCTGTAGACAGGAAAGGATCAGTGGGTTATGGGAACAGTGTTCAGTCAATATGAGATACACAGCTGAGAACAGATATGGGGCATGGAGGTGGTGGATGGAAAGACTTGTGGAACACAGGCTGATACACAGCAGGTACACATAATAGGTATTCAGATTTTTTAAATAAATGTTTTTGTCTGGAAATACATTGATAATTCACTGTTAAATTAAAAACCACATTTAACAATATAGGCATCCATGAACTCAGCCAAAACAATGTGGGGGGCAGTGGGAACCAGAAACAGGCATAGTGTTTCTTATTACAGAGAAAAGAAATAGAAGAAAGGAAGAGTAGGTGCAAATAATGCACCTTTATCCTTTGTTTCTGATAGTACTAGCTACTCTCTCTTTTTAATATTTCCCCTAATTTGTCATTAATTTTAACTTTTGTTTATGCCTTTTTAATGTCTGGGATTCTGAAATTTTTATGTAGTAACATCTATTATTGAGGGTTTTGCAATTGTTTTTAAGTTTACATGACCCTTCCCCTAATCAAAACTGAAAAGTCTTTTTACTTTTCTTCTAGTCATTTTATAGTTTTATTGTTGATATTTAACTCCATTCGTCTTTTTCTTTTTTTTCTTTTTTCAGTTTTTTTTTTTTGGCCAGGGCTGGGCTTGAACCCACCACCTCCGGCATATGGGGCCAGCGCCCTACTCCTTTGAGCCACAGGTGCCACTCTCCATTCTTTTTAAACACTGAACAAGTTAATTGACTGTACTAGGGCATGGGCCAAGCTTCTGTATATCTTTCCAACCTAACATAACAGACCATGGCTAAAGGAAAGTTTTGTCTATCCTCAATGTGAGGACTCCATGTCTGAGTCTAAGGCATTTGTTTACTGTTTGTCACCATCTCCAGCCAGTGGGAAAGGGAAAGAGAAAAAGAAGATGGAAAAATAGCTTCCATAAAAAAGAAAATTCAGAAAAATCACACTTATGCTTATAGCTCATGATAAAAACTGAGTCACAGGCTATCTCTTGCTACAGCAGAGGCTATGGAAACAGCACAGGCTTCATGCACTCAGCCAAAACAACGTGGGGGGCAGTGGGAACCAGAAACAGGCATAGTAGTTCTTATTACAGAGAGAAGAAATAGAAGAAATGAAGAGTAGGTGCAAATAATTTTCCTGGTTTATCGTTTTGATGTTCATCAGTTTAAAATATTAATTTTATTACATATACATTAATATTAATATATTATTTTAATATAATAAGCCCACATACTGGTCAGCCCTGTATAGATATTTTTGGACAACTCTGATAAATGGAGTACAAGCTATACACTGAGCAGCATCTTGCTTGCCTTACAGGTAAGAACAGATTTTATATGATGCTCTCTTTCATACTTTTAATTACCCCAGTTATTCAAAATATAAGGATTAAAATGTGCAATGCATATTTAGATGTTTAAAGGATTTTAGAAGGCTTACTTACATCAACATTTCTATATCAAGGCTACAAAGTAGAATAAGTTATAAAAACTATTATTTTAAAGAAAAATTGATAGCAAAGCCCTTCACAACAAAAGATTACATATTTTATAAAAGAAGAAATAAATTGTTTGGCTATTTTCAGTTCTAAAAATGTAGTTTTAGATTTTCTTTCGGCTCCTAACTTTGTTTCCTGTTCATACTGACAGTCCTTTAGGTCGCTCCTTAGTTGTGGACCTTGCCTCCCTCAGAGAGTGAACCAAGTGACTACCACTGAAAATGTCCTGCTTTGTCCTTTTTTTCTGATAGTGCTAGCTACTCTCTCTTTTTTAAGTGCTCACATCACACCCAGTGAACAATTAAACCAGATACTTTCTCCTCTCCTCAGATGGATACCTATTTCCTAAATGCCACCTTAACGACTTGGACCCACAGTCCTTAGAAGCATGCCTCAGTGTTGGGTTATTCCTGACCTTTGAAAACCCTCCTTTCTCATCCCATGCTAAAATAAATCATTTCAGTGGCACTTGCTATGACCATTTAGAGTTGCTTAGAAATATTCCATTCATGGACCTAATTATCATTAATGTTTCTGAAGATAAACTATTAAATATTGATTATCTGAATTCTTAGAGCAGCGGTTCTTAACCTGTGGGTTGCAACCCACAGGAACTGTATTAAAGGGTCACGGCATTAGGAAGGTTGAGAACCACTGGCTTAGAGGGTAAAGTATTCTGGCTTAATTGAGTTTCCTCAACATAGAATTTATTTCTCCCAGTTCTTACTTTTGAAAATCAAGTAATAGTTTATTTTCTAGGTAATCATCTTAGTATATTGAGGAAAATGTATAATTTTTTAAAGATTCAACATTCACTTTATTCATTCATTCTACCCATATGTATTGAGCATCCACCTATGTGAGAAACATCCACCTGTTCTGGGAAAGAAGCATTTGAGCAAAAACTTTGAGGAAGTGAGTGAGTGTGATATGTAGATATTTGAGGTTGATCTTTTGGAGTCCTTCAAACTGAGACATATCACTATCTCTTATACTTAAACTACAATCTGCCCTAGAATGGTAAGACTGAATGATTCCAAAGTGTAATGAGTAAGGGCAAACCAGAATGATCTGGTTAAATTTTTGAATTGCAGAAAAATTAAAAAAAAATAATTGGAGCTATGAGATTAGAATGCTTGGTTTCATGTCCTAGTTCTTCTACATGATACCTTTGCACCACTGGAGAAGATTTTTCAATTTTCAATTTCTTTGTCAGGAAAATGGGACTGTTATTATTTGCATCCTCATGTGACTTATGAGCATGAAGTTAATGCATGTAAAGTACTTAGAACTAGGCAAGGTCCAAGAAAAAAAAATCAGTAGTTAATATAGGTTTTGTATCCCTTATCCTAAATGCTTGGGACCAGAAGGGTTTCAGATTTCAGACTTTTTCAGATTTTAGAACATGTGCATTTTATCTACCTACCAGTTGAGCATCTCAAATCCAAGAATCTGAAATCTAAAATCCTCCAATGAACATTTACTCTGTGCTTCATTTTGGACTCAAAAGTTTCAGAGTTTGGAGCATTTCAGATTCCTGATTTTCATATTTGGGATGCTCAACCTGTGGTTAGTTCTTATTATGATTAAACATAAAGTGACAGCAGTGTGTTGCCAAATATGTTATGGAAAGCCAGTCATTTGACTTTGATTTCTTAAATATGTTAATAAACAAATATGCCTAAATTACACAAGTTTTTAAGTCAACAGAAATGAAAAGAAAATCACTGATGATTGTAAATAAAACTCCTAACTCTGCTGTTGTTACCGTTTCCTTCTGATCTTTGGTCCTGTGTTCCCATTTAAAATGTTCCAGTAGTTTTCACATTCTGTACTTGGTTAATCCTACATTTTATTGCATGGTAAACAATCTCACACCTGGACTTCTGGCTCTTCCTAAATGTACCACACAATCCCACTCCCATATATATCTTCGTCCTCTTCTGCACTCACATTGCTTGGTCCAAATGAGGTCCAAAAGTATTTATAGAATTCTACAGTCTAAAGTTACAAAGCCAAGCAAGTCTTGATCTTTAAAAAATGCTCAGTCAAGTTTCCCATCTGATATATGCCATTTTCTCCTTTTTTTCAGTGCTTAAGTACCCCAGGCTGCCTGGCACAGTCCTGCCATGATGACTTCTAGTAAGTGTACCAGTTTGGACAGTATATAGTCCACTGCTTGTCTGACTGATCTTTCCTAGAAAAAAACACCACCGTAGCTGCACCACCCATTAATGGTAAGATTAGATGCCCGCCAGCCAAACATGAAGAATATTTTTTTTTAATAATTCAAGTTGCTTAAAAGAACAGACAAGGCCACATTGGCAGTTTGTTCACCTCCTGCTACATAAGCTATTCTTTTATAACTAGTGTTTATTTAATAGAGTTAAATGACCATTTTTCAGGGGTGTTATCAAAGGTCCTCTTACCTGGTGTCAGGAGTTGGATAAGGGGGCTTTTCGAGTATCTTCTGACTTGTTCTTCCTTTAGTGTATAAAAACTTGGAGGAGGAAGGTCTGGAAGGACACAATACATAACAGTTGTTCACTGGCTGGACTCTGAGTGTTACTATAACACTTATCTTCTAATTTTTTAGGAGCTTTCACTTGAGGAGCTGTATGACTTTTTACCTTTTT
The DNA here is from genome assembly GCF_027406575.1 of Nycticebus coucang. NCBI lineage: Eukaryota > Metazoa > Chordata > Mammalia > Primates > Lorisidae > Nycticebus > Nycticebus coucang. The sequence goes on from NC_069794.1 coordinate 37,355, forward strand.
TTTTTTTTTTTGTAGAGACAGAGTTTCACTTTATGGCCCTAGGTAGAGTGCCATGGCATCACATAGCCCACAGCAACCTCCAACTCCTGGGCTTAAGCGATTCTCTTGCCTCAGCCTCCCAAGTAGCTGGGACTACAGGTGCCCGCCACAACACCCGGCTATTTTTTTGTTGCAGTTCGGCCGGGGCCGGGTTTGAACCCGCCACCCTCGGTATATGGGGCCAGCACCTTACGGACTGAGCCACAGGTGCTGCCCGACTTTTTACTTTTTTTTACTTTGTCCTTGTGAATTCTGACTTCTATGTAATTATATGGTCAAATAATATTTATCTTCTGCTTTACATGGTTGTTTTGATGTTTTAAAACATAAGGTTCATCTAATTTTAAAAATGTAAGAGCATAAAAATAGTAAAACTGAGTAATGGTAGGTAGCTAACCCTGAGGCAATGATTTTTTTTATATATTTTGATAAATGAAAGAGGATCATTCTAATAAGTTTTAGATATTTATCTAAATAAACTGTAATATAATAACTGAGAGATGAGTCATAATAATAGAATAAAGATATTATGGAAATATTAGGGAGATTAGAATTAGAATACTAATTTTGTATAAAAACTAATCATCATTTTCATGCATTTAGTCTCTCCTAATAATAAGGAAATAAAGGGGATTTTACTAAAAGATGGCATAAAAGTTCAAGAACACTGTGTATTACCGAGTGAGAAAATTCACAGGTATTATGCTTGGCTTAGAATTTTTTAATGTTATTTATAAAAGGCAGATATCTTAAAGCTGTATCTTTTTGTAATATATGCAAGGCTGCACATTTTCCTTTATCACTGAAAAATAATTTGGACAGATATTCTTTTGGTGATTTGTATCCATTAGTGATGAAATCAGTATCTTGAATTCATTTGTTACAAATGCATGTCAGAATTTGCAAATTAGTCAAAAATATCTTGCAACAACATATTGTTATCTGAAAATTCCACTCTGATACAATAATTTTTAAAAGTAAATTTGCAAACTACTCATTCCGTGAATTTTATTTGTTTACTACAAGATTACTACAAGACATGGTCTGTAATAGCTACAGAATACTACAATCAAAAGCCACAGAATATTACAGAGCTCTAGAATTATCCTGTGTCCTTTTGGTTATATTAATCTGTTAATCCTTCTCATCTTGTCTTGCTGAGGGTGATAAACATGTCTGTTGAATATACTATTCATTCAACAACTGTTCATTTGTTTCCTCTTCTGTATAGAGCCCTATGTTCCATTAAAAGCTAGAAGGAAAGATAGGCAATTGGAGGAATAAAAGACAAAGTTCTCAATCTTACGAAATTTACTTTTCTCCCTTCACCCTAGAAATAAGGCTTCACAGCAGGAAATTTTTTTAAGTCAGTTGTATGGGTAGAAATTCAGCAAGCAAACACAAAACCTAGAGCAGTTCAAATATATCAGTCTAAAACAAAAAATCATCTATTATCATCATGCATTAGGAACTAAAAAGACAGAACAAGAGAGCTAAATAACAATACAATTCCACTTAATTGGATCTTTGGAGTACTATTTCATTATTTGGATCAAAGTAGGTTAATCAGTCTGCACACATCTACTGAAATATGACTTTGTGAGTGGAGCCCATGGCTCAGTGAGTAGGGCCCTGGCCCCATATACCGAGGGTGGCAGGTTCAAACCCGGCCCCGGCCAAACTGCAACAAAAAAATATAGCTGGGTGTTGTGGTGGGCTCCTGTAGTCCCAGTTACTCAGGAGGCTGAGGCAGGAGAATCGCCTAAGCCTAGGAGTTGGAGGTTGCTGTGAGCTATGACACTACAGCACTCTACCAAGGGCGATAAAGTGAGACTCTGTCTCTAAAAAAGAAAAGAAAAGAAAAATACGACTTTGCTTCAGCTATCCTGCTAAAATGGTGCATTGTGAAGTTAGCCATCAGTGACTTCTTAATTCTGATTCTGTGATTGTTTTAGTCCTTTTCTTACTTGAGCTCTCATCAGCTGTGCTGTTCTTGATTTACGTGACACCACACATCCATGGTCTTCCTTCTCCCTTCCTAAGCATGCCTCTGCCTGTTCTTTTGGAAATATTTTTTTTTTTTGAGATAAGATCTAACTCTATTGCCCTGAGTACAGTGCAGTGGCATCATAGCTTATAGCAACCTCAAACTCCTGGGCTCAAGTGATCCTCGTGCCTCAGCCTTCTGAGTAGCTGGGACTACAGGTGCACACTATCATGCCCAGCTAATTTTTCTATTTTTGGTAGAGATGAGGTCTTGCTATGTTCCTCAGGCTGGTTTCAAACTCCTGAGCTCAAGTGCTCTTCTTTCCTAGGCCTCCCAGAGTGTTAGGATTACATGTGTGATTCACCATACCTGGCCCTACAATAAATTCTTCTTTCAGTCCCCTCTGTTTGCTCTCTCTCTGCCAGACCTCATCCACTGCCATGGTTTTCATTGGCCTACATGCCAGTGATTCTCTAGCCAGACCTCTTTTCTGAATTCTACAGGCATATTTTCAACTGGGCATTGAACATCTGACCTATGTGTATTACAGACATCTCATATTTAGGGTATCCCTAAGTGAATTTACTATCTTACCCCCAAAGCTACCCTTCCTCCTTTACTCCTCTCTTGTGGTTAGTGATAGATCACCATTTTTACATTGTTGCACAGAAAACCAGAGTCTTAGAAGTTTCCTAGACTTATCTCTCTCATAAAACATTATTGATTTTATCTCATGAAACATGAATGCTTCCATCTTCCTCCCACCATGACCACTGCCTTAGTTTGCAGTTTTATTATATTTCATCTCATCAGTGTGATAGATTCCTAACCAGCACCAAAAACACTATCTAGTTTTAAGGTATAAATTAAGACAAAAAATAGGGCTAAGTTTTTGCAAGTACAAAAAATAAGTTAATTAGATTAATAACTTTTAAGAAATCACATGTTTTAAAAAAATAAAAATAAAAAAATAAAAGAAATCACATGTTTTTTCAGGAGGTCAGTTATTATTTTGTGATTATATATTACCATCCTCACTCCCTCATAGGTTAGTGGATAAAAATGATTCAACATGCTTTAAGACATTCAATTTTTAGCAATTCAGTACAAAGAATTTTGTTATTTTTGATACCAGGGTACATGAATGTTTACTTCATTTTAAAGATTTGTGGTTGGGTGCTGCTTAGTCAATTCAGCAAACACATCTACTACATGTGCCTAGCATGTATGAGGCACTGAGCAGCTCAGATCAGTCCCAGAGTCAAAAACCCTAATCACACAAACACTTTTTCTGAGACACAATAATTGGTACATTCTAGGAAATGAACAATTCAGTCGAACTTCTTCAACCAAAAAACAAATTGTTAAAAGATGGTGCATTATAGAATGACATGTAAATATGTAGGGCACTTGGAAACTCCAAACTGCTAGAGGAAAAAAAATAAATAACAGGGCCTGGCATGGTTGCTAACGCCTATAATACTAATTAGCTGGGTGTCTGTAGTCCCAGCTACTCAGGAGACTAGAGCAGGAGGATGGCTTGAATCCAGGAGTCTGAGGTTGCTATGAGATAGGCTGATACCACTGACTCTAGCCTGGGTGACAGAGAGAAACTCTTTCTCAAAAAAAAAAAAAAGAAAGAAAGAAAGAAGGAAGGACGGGAGGGAGGGAGAGAGGAAAGAAAGAAAGAAAGAAAAATGGAAGAGGGAGGGTGATTGGTGGGATTACACCTACAGTGCACCTTACAAGGGTACATGTGAAACTTAGTAAATGTAGAATATAAATGTCTTAACACAATATCTAAGAAAATGGCAGGAAGGCTATGTTAACCAGTGTGATGAAAATATGTCAAATGGTCTATAACATCAGTGTATGGTGCCCCATGATCGCATTAATGTACACAGCTATGATTTAATAAAAAAAAAAAAAAAGAAAAAAGAAAAATGGAAGAAATATTGAGGCACCCCTAAACACAGTTTCTTCCTCAAAAGAGTTTGAACCCAGGGGCGGCGCCTGTGGCTCATTCGGTAAGGCACCGGCCCCATATACCGAGGGTGGCGGGTTCAAACCCAGCCCCGGCCAAACTGCAACCAAAAAATAGCCGGGCGTTGTGGCGGGCGCCTGTAGTCCCAGCTACTCAGGAGGCTGAGGCAGGAGAATCGCTGAAGCCCAGGAGTTGGAGGTTGCTGTGAGCTGTGTGAGGCCACGGCACTCTACCGAGGGCTGTAAAGTGAGACTCTGTCTCTACAAAAAAAAAAAAAAAGAGTTTGACTCCAAAATGTCCAATTTTGTTGTTTCCACATCTGTCACTAGCCCCATGCATTATTCTTCCATGTTTAAAAAGGCAATAGGTGGTAATTGCTATCTCTAGCCCAGAAGGAAATCTAAGACTGTGAATCTAACACTTGATGCAAGATTTCTCCATCACCCTGTGCCTTCTTCCTTAGGGAATTGTTACTAGCATGTTTCAAGAGATTTTTCTTGAATAATAACCAGCACTTAACTAAAAAAATTAAAATGTGCTACTGGCTATTCTATCTTTTGATAGTTCAGCTCTATGAGATCCAACACAATCTTTTGTAATGGCCTAATTTCCGGGCAATAATAAAGATGAAGCTTTTAGATTATAGAATGCTTCCTCAGCTACTCAGAAATGAAAGAGAAAACTCTAATAAGTTCATTTTCTACAGTTATATTCTTATTGGAAAGATTAGGAAACTCCTGTGCATACTTCTGGAGATTTTTTTTTTTTTGAGACAAAGTCTTATTATGTCGCCTTCTATAGAGTGCTGTGACGTCACAGCTCACAGTAACCTCCAACTCTTGGGCTTAAGCGATTCTCTTGTGTCAGCCTCCCAAGTAGCTGAGACTACAGGTGCCTGCCACAACGCCCGGCTATTTTTTGTTGCAGTTGTTATTGTTGTTTAGCTGGCTCCAGCTGTGTTCGACCTGCCAACCTCAGTGCATGTGTCTGGTGCCTTAACCACTGTGCTATGGGTGCTGAGCCAGGAGATTTTTTATGAATAGTGCTGAGTAGTTATATTTTGATTTGGGGTATTAACTCTTTTCCATATCTTTGTGCCACAAACGTATACATAATCTTTGGTGCCAAGATAATAGTAACTTTATTTTTGTATAATGCAGTTTATGAAATATGCTCATATATACTATTGTTTTTAACCAATCTGATCTATTATATTTATTTATTTATTTATTTATTTACTCAGCCAATATTTATTGAACATACAATATATGTCATGATAGTGGTATATTAATCCCATGAAATAGGCATTATTATTACTGTTACCCTGTTTTAAGACCAGGAGGAGCTAAGAAATTTACCTAAGGTCACACATGTTAAGGAGAATATCATATATTCATAAGAGTGTAAATCAGAAGTTAGAAAAACTGGGGTCAGGTTTGTCAGAGTTTAATCTTGGTTCTGTTATTTACTAGCTGTGTGACCTTGGATAAGTTTCTTAACCTCTCTGTACCCCAGTTTCTACATCTATAAAATAAGAATAATCACAGCAAATACTTCATAGGGTTGAAGAACTTACAATAGTGCATAGCACATAGTGAGTCCTCAAATAATGTGCCCATGGTTAACCAGGCAGGCTGTGGTCCAGAGACTTGAACCACATTTGTTACTCTTTCTCATACTATACGGCCTCCTTACAGCAAATTGTTATCTCTGTATGAGATTTAAATTCAAACTCTGAAGTACACGCAGTATACTTACAGATAATTGTAAGTTTTAGTTCATAATCGTGGAATCATATGGAAAATGTACCGATGATCCAGATTTTTCTGTCCATCAATAAAGAATAGCAAATAAAGCTTTGGCAGTGAACAGACTAATACATATGGTTGTGAGCAAAAGAACCTTAATGACAGAATGTAGTTCCCATAAGGAAATGTTTGTGTTAGAGGAAAAGAATTCACACAGAGACTGTGTACTATTCTGTGACTTTGAGCATAGGCTTCCTGATGTTTATTTGCTGCCATCAAGATAGACCAAGAAGGCTGAAGAATCATGGGGATTCCTGATTTCACCCTGGGAGACTTTCATGCTTTGAGTCTTCAAGCCAGCAATAAGGGCAGGTGTCTCCAAAATGCATTTTTTTTTTTTTTTGAGACAGAGTCTCACCCTATCACCCTCGGTAGAGTGCCCTGCCATCACAGCTCACAGCAACCTCCAACTCCTGGGATTAGGTGATTCTCTTGCCTCAGCTTCCTGAGCAGCTGGGACTACAGGCGCCCACCACAATGCCCGGCTATTTTTTTGTTGCAGTTTAGCCGGGGCTGGGTTTGAACCTGCCACCCTCAGTATATGGGGCCGGTGCCCTACCCAGTGAGCCACAGGCACCACCCTCCAAAATGCATTTAAATACAAATAGCAGCATTCTAATGCCATGGTTCTCTGTCTTGACTGCTCATTAGAACTACCTGAGGAGCTTGTAAAAATTCAGGTATAGAGGGCTATCCCAGACCAATTCCATCAGCATCTCTGGCAGTAGACTCAGGCAGTAGTAGTTTTTCAGGCTCTCCAGGTGACTACAATGTACAACCAAAGTGGAAAGGGTGGAAAGAGCATGATGTCAGAAGTTAGAAACTCCTCAGGTCTTTACCATTTTGCCCCATACAGGTAAGTGAATTTAAGTTAGTCATATCACTCTTCATACCTTGTTTTTCATTTCTATGGATTGACAAAAACATTCCACCCTACTTTAAGTCACTGTGTGGTCAGCATGAGATAGTGTGTGTGAAAATAAAGCATGCCCAGACAAGTTGGCGCTGTTATATTTCTTTTGATGTAACCATCTCAGAAGTGGGAAAGAAATTTCAAGTGAACCTGCACAGACATTGGGTGAAATGTATGTCAAGGAAAAAGCAGAGTTGAAGCAATGCCCAGGAACCCTCGGAAGGAACAACAGAAAAACAACTATATTATGGAGGCAACTTTTCTATCACCAAACTGCCACAAAAGCAAGATATATAGAGATGAAGGAATTTCGACTTGTGGAACTTCCACTAAAACTCCACTGATTCTTTCTCTTCTCTCTGTCTCTCTCTCTCCTGTCCTCATTCTGTCAGTATTTCCTTACAATCACTGATGTCACTGAGCATTTGACAGTTGGTTATGCAAGGGAGACAGAAGATAAGTATCATGACAAGCTTTGTGAGGAGTTTATAAGAGGTGGTAGGAGATAAGTGAAAAAAATTATAAGGTATAAGAAGTGTTAAAATGAAAGTTTGCACAAAGTACGTGGCATTTTCATCACTCAGATGATAGAGAAGGCAATGAAGAAAATGAGTCAATGATATAAAACTAATGGGACTATTTGGGAGAGATGGCCATGCCATTTGAGGTTTCATAATATGTAAGAAAGAGACTGTCATACGTATTCCAATATAAAATGTACGAAAGGCAATTTCAAAAAATTTAAGGAAAGATATAAATTATCCTTAAATAGAAACCTCAAAGTGAAATAGCATTTTGGAGAGATTAAATTTTAAATTTTGGCTAAGAGTAATGAAGAGTCCCAATGAGAGGACGTTACTCATTTTTTTATGTCTGTTTGTTCATCTGTAAATTGGGTGTTATAATGGTAACCACTGCTACATGTTTCACATGTGCCCAATTTATAGTAAAAATTCTATTTATCTTACTTATTGTAATCATTTAAAGAAAATAATGAGACCCCACCAAGAACTTTGGGGAGCTCAGATTTGCATTTTTAGTGGAAGGGAGGAGCATATATCCAAATGGCAATAAAGAGTGCTAATAAAGCCTATGAGAATATGGATGTTTATAGGGAAATAGAGCAAAAAATATAGAATAGATAGGAACATTGGTGGTAAAAATTATGCCATATTAATAGAAAAAAAGGAGAACTATTCAATTTAAATGTTTTGTTTTCTATCAGTGCCAAATGTCAGTAAGCTAAAAAGAGGTAAATCATCTTATTATTACAAAGAGGCCGAGAATGCTTCCTCGGCCCAAGATAAGGGCAAGACCGGTGGAGAGCATCTAGCTGGTTGAATAGTTCAAGACTGTTAACTCAGAAAAATAGTAAGAAATAGGGAGACAGTGTACTATGTATGTGGGCATATGTCCTGGCTTACTAGTATTTCAGGTAAAAATTACTAGTACCTTAAGCATAGTAGGTTTTCAATAAGGTTTATGTTAATTTAAATGAAGACACAAGACTTATAATTAATCACAAACATAGGAACCAGTGGTGGTGTAATGTAATTCCCAGAAGACATTAATGCAGATCAAAGCTGAATTGATACATGTAGCAGCCTGGTTAATGGTTAATGACAATATATTTAGACCAAATGATATTTGCTTCTTACAAATTTTGGAGTTAATTAGTCCCCCAAAATCCCACTTTTTAAATAAAATTGTACATAGATATTACATTTATCTGCATTTTATTTTGGTATAAATATTTGAGTATGCAAATATTTAGGAACATGGTAAAAATCTAAAGAATGATGAAATTTAACTTCTTTTCAATCAAGTGTCAAAAGTCTTAAGTTCATCAAAATACATGAAGTGTGATAAAGTGGTCAATTCATAGAAACTCACATAGAAAATCTTTGGGGACAGGGCGGCGCCTATGGCTCAGTGAGAAGGGCACCAGCCCCATATACCCAGGGTGGTGGGTTCCAACCCCTGCCCTGGCCCAACTGCAATTAAAAAAAAAAGAAAGAAAATGTTTGGTGACAGATCTGTGCAAGTGAGTAATTGGTCTGTATGTGCATGCCATATCATACCATTAAGCATCTGTCTGTTTTTAATATTTGCAAATGCTTTTCTTGTACTGAAATTTTCTATTTCAGAAAAACAACTGCAAGTTGAGAACCTTTTATCTGAATAGTGTTAAGGAAATGCTGTCCTAATACTGTCCCACATGCCTTCTGTTTCTTCCACTCCCTCATCAATCAATACTCAATTCTTGGACGGCACCTGTGGCTCAAGGAGTAGGGCGCCAGTCCCATATGCCAGAGGTGGTGGGTTCAAACCCAGCCCCGGCCAAAAACCACAAAAAAAAAAAAAAAATACTCAATTCTTAAGCTACACAATTTTTTTTTTTTTTTTTTTTTTTTTTTTGCCAGTGTAACATTATACCTATACCTCCTTGGTATAATAATAACAATATTCTTTTCTGAAGCTCTATAGGATATAAAGCTCTATATAGGAAGCTCTATAGGATATATCAGAACTCTGTGCCTTCTGCCTGAAATATCTTTCTCCCTAGGGTCTGTGCTGGTGGCCTGGTGGCCTAGAGTTAGGATTTGGTCAGAGGTAAAAGGTGGGATGTGAAGGACTTAAGCACAAGAGCCTGGGGCCAGGCTGACTGGAGTTGAATTCTGGCTCTGCCAAGTGCAGCTTTGTGATCTTGAGCAAGTTAGCTGGTTTCTTTGTGTCTCATTTTTTTTTTTTTTTTTTTTTTTTGTACAGACAGAGTCTCACTTTATGGCCCTCGGTAGAGTGCCGTGGCATCACACAGCTCACAGCAACCTCCAACTCCTGGGCTTAAGCGATTCTTTTGCCTCAGCCTCCTGAGTAGCTGGGACTACAGGCACCCGCCACAACGCCCAGCTATTTTTTGGTTGCAGTTCAGCCGGGGCGGGTTTGAACCCGCCACCCTCAGTATATGGGGCCGGCGCCTTACCGACTGAGCCACAGGCGCCGCCCCTTTGTGTCTCATTTTATCTATAAAATGGTAATAATAAGTGTAACCTACCTCCCAAGGAAGTTGTGAGGATTAATAAAATAACATATAAAAATGCTTCAAACAAATGCAACATGCGGGATCTTTAGTTCCTCCAGCCATCTGGTAGCACATTCATCAAGCACCTTGAAATAAGCACAGCAGAATAAAGTACCAGCACAGTGTAGCCAGTGCCGTTCTGTTAAAAAAAATAAAATAAAGTATCTAGCACATGGTAAGCGTTCATGAGGTTCATTGTTATTCATTCTTTTTCTACTGTAGCCTTCATTCAACTTGCAGATGGAAAGTCTTTCTTTGGAAGCAGAGCAGGCAAAGAGCAGAGGCTTTAAAGATAGGCAGATGTTGAAGAAATTCTTACCCACTCTGAACTTGTTTCCCTATCTGTTAAATGGAGATAATGTTGCCTACCTTGCAAAGTTGTTTTGCGTTTGATCTCCAGAATGAAATCACATATATAAAGTAATATATTGTGGCACATGAATATTCAATAAATATTAACTCATGAGGAAGAGGAGAAGGAGATGAAGGCCCATGTCCCCCAACTTTTCAGAGAATAAAAATAATCTTTGTCAGAAACATGTAATTTTTAACTTTTCTCAGGTTAGAAACAACACTTATCACAACCACATTTATTTTAGTCCTGTCATGCTAATGCTTCTTTTTCTTTGTACAAATGGAAGGAGCACATTGTGCAATTTTGTTACATGCATAGATTGCATAGTGGTCCTGTTGCAGCTCTTAGAGTGTCCATCACTTGAATAATGTACATTGTACCCATTGAGTAATTTCTCATCATCCACCCTACATTGTTCTTTTCCTTCTCCATCTCCATCATTTTTTTAACCTGGCAGAGTGCTTCCTATGAATGGCATGAAGACCCAGCTCAAACATCTCTGTAGGAAGCCGTGCATGACATGCTCAGGCACTCCCAGTTGCCCTGCCTTTCGTAATACTCTGTTCCCATCTCTTTCAGCATCTGCGGTGTGGAAATCGATCTGTTCATCAAGTGACTAGGGCCAGGACATTAGTGTAGCTTTGAATTCTCTGGACTTAGCATGGTGTTTGGCAAATAGCAGGCACTCAATTAACGTTTGTTGAAAAATGTGTACTTACCCCATTTCCCCACTTAAGATTAGGATTAATTGTGAAAGCAGTTAATTTCAGAGAAAATAAAATTTAGGTTTTATTTTTAATGAAACTATTAAGTTTCATTTTAATGTAAAGATTAAATTTCTATGGTATTTTGGGAGTTCTAGGATGTAGTAATAAGCAGTAATTGAAAACTAGAAATGTAAACAACTCATGAATATTTTATGCAACTTCTTTAATGTTAACATATTTAGTTATTATTAATAGAAATGTATTGTCATTATAACCTTGTAAATATTTGTTAATTAATCATTTAGATTGGTGTTCATTTCCAAGGTCTTTTTTTTCTCTTCCTATTGCCTTGACTGTCTTTTGAAGATTTATACAAATCCTTTATTTCTACTAAGACATGGGAATATGACTCATATTCTAAACAATAGTATGTATTTATCTTCTCTAGAGAAATAGTGAAAGAGATAAAATCAGAAAGCAAGAAAAACTATTGTTTTGAGTGATCTTGTTCATGCACGTATAAAAGTTTGTGTCATATGCTGAAGCTGATCATTGCTTATGTGATAAGTCTATGCCAGTGATCTAAGCTTTGGCAATCAGCAAGTTATCTAAATAAAGGTTATCAGTTCTGGTGGAGTTTTATATCCTATTGAGCTTCAGAAAAAAATATTGTTATTATTATACCAAGGAGGTATAATGTTACACTGGCCACCCTGTGAAGTTGACAGTCACACCTCCAAGTTTAACCCACCAATAACAAATCAACAGCTTCCAAGCAAGATTCCTAGTCTCCTTTTCTTTTTTCTTTTTTTTCTTTTTATTATACCAGAGACCTTTTTTTTTATTATTACACCAGAGACCTTCCTCTGCACAAATTCTGTAAAAGTGGGAGCTCCAGTATGGCAATGACAGAAACTGAGGCATAAAAACATTAACCTCAGTTTTTCTGAGGTTATTGTTAAATTTTTATTTGAAAATTAATGTATTTTCTGTTTTTCCACTTATAATATGTGCTTACTAACAGCTTAAATTATTCAGATAAGTGTAAAAGTATTGACTACCCCATCACAAACACAAATCAAGTCTACTTTTGTAGAAAAGTTGTGGATTTTTTTGTTCATTTGTTTGCTTTGGTCAGCATCCAATTCTATTTTGAAACAACATTAGTTCTTTTCTCCTCCTATATAAAAAAAGAACAACTGTGCAACATCAAATACCAATATAAAACTTGCTTATATTTATAAAATATACTTTGGACTTAGTTATCCTATCTTTTAAATTAGGGAGTTAATATAGCTTATTTTTAAGTTCCTTTAGATTCTGATTTTGTTTATAACTCACAAAAACACAAGTAATGTTTCTTTTAGTGTACTGATGTTTGATTCCCTTTTCTCTACCTATATGAAAAACACTCATGCTGAGTATATTCATTTAATATAATAATGTTTGTGCTATCTTTTCAGGGTTATTGAATTTAAATATTGTTTTTGTAAGATTACATACAGGGTGGGCATAAGGTTCGTGTGCAACTATTTTAAATTGCACATGAACTTTTTTTTATTAAGTCATTTGTACATAGATCATAAATACATTTATGCCATTATGGGATTCGATGTGTTATTTGTACAAATTGGAGTGATTACATCCTACTAATCAACATAGCTTTCACCTCATTTACCAAATTACAGCATTAAGACATTTGTGTTCTACACCTGATAGATCCAACTTGTACTTGCAATATGCTCCATAGGTGTGGTCCCCCTACTAACCCTCCTGCTATCAACCCATCCCTCTCCTTTCCTTTCTCCCTCCCCTTCCCTCCTTCATCCTAGGCTATAGTTGTGTTTCATTTTTCATAGGCAAGTGTGAGTGATTATAAATTGGTTTCACAGTAGTACTGAGTACTTTGGATATTTTTTTTCCATTCCTGAGATACTTTACTAAGAAGAACAATTTCCAGCTCCATCCATGTAAACATAAAAGAGGTAAAGTCTCCATTTTTTTTAATGCTGCACAGTATTCTATGGTATACATATACCACAATTTATTAATCCATTCATGGGTCAATGGGCACTTGGGCTTCTTCCATGACTTGGCAATTATGAATTGAGCTGCAGTGAACAATCTGGAGCAAATATCTTTATTGTCAAATGATTTTTGGTCCTTTGGATATATACCTAGAAGAGGAATTGCAGGATCAAATGGCAGGTCTACATTTAAAAAGCAGGTGTTGCAATTTTATTCACAGATGCAATAGGCTTTAAACCAACAAAAGTAAGGAAAGATAATGATGGTCACTTCTTATTTGTTAAGGGCAACACTTAACATGATGAGATTTCAATTATCAACATTTATGCACCCAACCAGAATGCACCTCAATTTATAAGAGAAACTCCGACATGAGCAAAAGGACCCACATGAACTTTTTATCTACTCTGAATTTAATGCATTTTTAAGGAAGAATGCTAGTGTTTTTTGTTTTTTGGGTTGTTTTTTTTTTTAATTTTCCAAAGATTAAACTTTGAATGCCATCTTGTGGTCAAAGAATTAGCATTAGAATGGGCATGATATGTATTTTTAAAAGCAGACATGAGAAAAAAATATAGATCCCAGTATAGAGAAGAAAGCATTTGATGTTAGAGAACTTAGGTTTAGACCCCTACTCTATGTAATTATGGGAAAGTCACTTCACCTCTGAACTTCAATTTCTTCATTCTCAGCTAGTGCTGGATACAAAGAAGATGTTCAATTAAGATCTATCTCACCGAATCTTATGACTCAATAACTTCATGTATGTAAAATTTCTTTGTAAACTGGAAAGTACTATAAAGTATTTGCTACTTTTGCCATTTTTCCTGTCACCAGGCCATTAAACATAAAGGTGGAACTCAACTCCAAGAAAAATGTTCACCCACACACAAAGGCATGAAAATTAAATACCCTCATGCTGACAGTTGGGTAAAGGAAGAGATAAAGGAGGAAATCATTAACTTCCTTGAACATAACAACCATGAAGATGCAAGCCACCAAAACCTATGGGATACCGCAAAATTGGTCCTAAGAGGAAAATTTATCACATTAGATGCCTAATCCAAAAAACTGAAAGAGCGCAAATCAACAAACTAATGAATTATCTTACGGAAATGGAAAAGGAAGAACAATCTAATCCCAAACCTGCCAGAAGAAAAGAGATAACCAAAGTTAAATCAGAAATTCATGAAATTGAAAACAAAAGAATCATTTAGAAATTTAATGAAATAAAAAGTTTGTTCATCCAATAAATAAATAAGAATGATAAATTGTTGGCAAGACTGACTAAAAACATAAACTAAAATCTCTAATAACCTGAATCAGAAATGGAAAAAAACCACAGATATCACAGAGATACAAAAGATTATCTCTGACTACTACAAGAAATACTATGCCTACAAATTGGACAATGTGAAGGAAATGGACCAATACCTGGAATCACACCCTCTCCCTAGACTTAACCAAGAAGAAATAGATCTTTTGAACAGACCAATTTCAAGCAGTGAGATAGAAGAAGAAGCCATCTATGACAAACCCACAGCTAATATCATACTGAATGGAGTACAACTAAAAGCTTTTCCACTTAGAACCAGACAAGGATGTCTTTTGTCACCACTACCGTTCAACATAGTGCTGGAAGTTCTAGCCAATACAATCAGGCAAGATAAAGATATTAAGGACATCCAAATGGGGGCAGAGGAAGTCAAACTCTCACTCTTTGCCGATGATATGATCTTGTATTAAGAGAATCCCAGAGACTCAACCCCAGGACTCCTGGAAATGACCAAGAAATACAGTAATGTCTCATGGTACAAAATCAATGTCCACAAATCAGTAGCCTTTGTATATGCCAATAACAACCAAGTTGAGAAACTAACCAGAGACACAATTCCCTTTACAGTACTTCAAAGAAAATGAAATACCTAGGAATATATCTAACAAAAGAGGTGAAGGACCTCTGCAAAGAGAATTATGAAACCCTAAGAAAAGAAATAGCAGAAGACATTAACAAATGGAAGAATATACCATGCTCCTGGCTGGGAAGAATCAACATTGTTAAAATGTCTATACTTCCCAAAGCAATTTACAGATTCAATTCAATCTCCATTAAAACATCAACATTATACTTTGAAGATTTGTAAAAAATAATTCTTCATTTTGTATGGAACCATAAAAAAACCTGTATAGTCAAGGCAATTCTTAGTAATAAAAACAAAGCCAAGACATCACCCTACCAGACGTTAGGCTATATTAGTGATCAAAGCAGCATGGTATTGGCACAAAAATAAAGACATTTGGAACCAAATAGAAAACCAAGAGATGAAACTAGTCTCTTATACCCATATGATCTTTGGCAAACTAAACAAAAGCATACACTGGGAAGAAGAATCCTTATTCAATAAATGGTGCTGTGAGAACTGGATAACCACATGTAAAAGACTGAAATGACCCACACCTTTCACCACTTACAAAAATTGATTCAAGATGGATAAAAGATTTAAATGTAAGGCAAGAAACAATTAAAATTCTATTTAAAAGTGTGGGGGAAAACTCTTAAAGATGTTGGCCTGGGGAAAGATTTTATGAAGAAGACTTCCATGACAACTGCAACAACAACAAAAATTAACAAATGGAATTTAATCAAACTGAAAGCTTCTGCACAGCTAAGGACACAACAATCAAAGCAAACTGACAACCTTCAGAACGGGAAAAGATATTTGCACATTATAAATATGACAAAGGCTTGATAACTAGGATCCATAGAGAACTCAAACTAATCAATAAAAAAAGAGCTAATAATCCCATCTATCACTGGGCAAGAGGCATGAACAAAACCTTTTCTGAGGAAGACAGATGAATGGCTAACAAACATAAGAACAAATGCTCATTGTCCCTAATTATCAGAGAAATGCAAATCAAACCACCCTGAGATATCACCTAACCCCAGTAAGATTAGCCCACATCACAAAATCCCAAAGTTGCAGATGCTGACATGGATGTGGAGAGAGAGGGACACTTTACAAGCTAATATAGCCTCTTTGGAAAGAAGTATGGAGAATCCTCAAAGAACTCAAATTAGACCTCCCTTTTGATTCTACAGTCCCACTACTAGACATCTACACAGAAGGAAAAAAAAGATTTTATTATAAGGACATATGCATTAGATTGTTTACGGCAGCTCAATTTATGATCAAGGTGTGGAAATAACCTAAATGCCCATCAATTCAGAAATGTATTAACAAGGTGTGGTATATGCATACCATGGAATACCATTCAGTCATAAAACAAAATGGAGACCTTTTATCTTTTATATTAATTTGGATGGAGTTGAAACACATTCTTCTCAGTAAAGTATCACAAGCATGGAAAAGCAAATATCCAGTGTACACAATACTAATATAAAGCCAATAGATGATCTAATTCATGCCCACATAAGAGGAAAAACTCATTTTGATTCATGTTGGGAGGAGAGGGAATCAGGGAGCGAGGAGAAGGGTGGGGGGGTTGAGGTGCTCCCACTAAATGGGCATAATGTAGGGGTGTATGGCACACCTTTTGGGTGCTGGACATAGCTATAAGAGGGACTCTACCTAACAAATTCAAATATTGTGATTTGGTTATTCGTACCCTCACATTAACCTGAAATGAAAAAATAATTTAAATTTTCTTTTTATTACAAATTATAATTGTTTTGTTTTATTTTTTGGCTGTGATGCATTTTTTGTGTTAATAAATAAATCAAAAAAGTATTTTTTTGAATCCCCAACAATAAAAAAAAAGAAATTAAAAAAAAAGTATTTTTTTTACTCTTTTTTAAAATATAATTTATTTATTTTATTTTTTGAGACAGACCCTCAAGCTCTGGGTAGAGTGCTGTGGCATCACAGCTCACAGCAACCTCCAACTCCTGGGCTCAAGCGGTTCTCCTGCCTCCACCTCCCAAGTAGCTGGGACTATAGGTGCGTGCCACAACACCCAGATATTTTTTGGTTGCAGCCATCATTGTTATTTGGCAGACCCGGGCTGGATTCGAACCCACAAGCTCAGGTGTATGTGGCTGGCATCTTAGCCGCTTGAGCCACAGGCACCAAGCCTATCAATATAATTTAAGTGTGATATGTAAGTTTAACTATAGGTTCAACTTCCTTTTTTGTTTTCTATAACCAAAATTCACATTTTATTTAGATTGAAATAAAGTATACAAAATAGATTTTCTTCACCAAAACTAACAGCAATATTTTTCATATTATCTCTAGATAAACCACAAAACACTAATTTTGGTAGCTTTTCCAGGTTTTGTTTACAAATCAAGATGAGGCAGTATATAAAGTCATGGGAGAAGACAGAAGAAAACAGTTGAGTCAGTTGTCAGTATCCATGGCCTCTGATTCTGTCAACCATGAAACAGAAATACTCTCCATGTACCTGCTGAAAATCTTATGGAAAACAGGCTGACTATGGAATGTGAACAGCAACAACCTGATATGAGTAACAGTGGCAGGCTCTTCCATTCAAACTTTAACTGTCACTTGTTCCCTTAAGTTCAGTTGATAAAGACAAAAGGTACACTGAAATCCTCATTTGATGAGCTCACATGCTTTTCTCTGATAATTTAACTGTTTACAGATTTTAACAACATATTTAAAACTTCTACTAGTCAAAGGCCAATTACTGTCTTCATTTTAACATTTTATGAATGTATTCCTTCCTATCATACTTCCTCAAAATTTATTTCTTCAAAGAATTGACAACTCAATACCTGACGTGAGTCCACTATGATAGTAAATGTTATGTCTAAAATGACTTAACTAAAACAATTTAACAGTGCCAGTAGCAGACATCACAAAAAAGTGAAACATGGCACTTTTAATGCTATCTTCTGGAATTCTGGAATAACAGATCAGTCTTCAAAGCATGAGAGTTCAACAGAAGGGAGGGGAGTGAAATAGGTAAATTACCAATAGCTTAAGTATTCAATGGAAGCCTATAGGCAAAGTTATTCAGTGATTAAGTGGCCTACATATACCTACAGTTCTTCTTTCAAATATCAAATACAAGAGAAAGACTTTATAAATATTTAAAGTCTCTTAGGTATTTTCAATGGTTTCTGAATTATCTGCAGAAAGCTCTTAGTTGTATCGAGTTTGATATATGTGTCCACCATTAAATCCAGATATAAAATTTATGTTAAGCAAAGCCAAGTTACTTGACCTTTGGTCTGTCAAAGTGTTCCTCAAGTATGCTTTGAGACGCTTTCATCCATTTTCATAATGCTCATTCTCAACCATCATCACCGGAAGAATACACAGGACCTTCAGTAATGCATACACATTAGAAATAACTTGATATTAGGCAGGTGAAGGACTTGATAAATGATGGACGGAAGCTCAATATCTTTTCTTCTGTGTTCCCATTTGATTCTCCAACAATGAAGATTGGCTTAGAGTATGTCAGTACTTCTGTACATTTTATCATGGTGTTCCTCTGTGTATTGAGTTTAAGTTGACCTATGACTGAGGGTACCAGAGATAAGCATTTAAAAGCTTTGAGGTCTTGCTCTGAGAATGTATCTTTAAGTTCCTAAATAATGTGTTCCACTGTTGAAACACTTAGGGTTTCTTTATAGTAACTCTCAGAAGTTAGTTCAGATTCCAAGTTACCTTGCTCTGAAGAATTTCTCAGGGACCTTCATCTGAACATCAAGTTTAGTTGCCAAATTTGTGGCTTCCTCAATCCAAAATTCATGATAAATGTCAATATTTTCCATCACTTCAATGAGTAGAATGCTGTACTGCAGTCAAGCTTGGCTGTAAAGAAGACACGGGAGGTTTGCCCCTGGAGATTCTTCCCAAAGGCCCTTGTGAAAAAAAAGACATTTTAAAGAACAACAATAGTACAAATGAAATCAAAATCTGTTACTGCACTACAGAGGACAAATGCTTGGCCAGCTATACAATTATTCCATGTAATAGTTGCATCACTATACCATCTAAACATAAAACAAGGGCTTTCAGGAGGTCCACTAAAATTTCAAAAGCATCATGCCTTCCTGTCCACTGAGAATGGCAAATTTCCTTCAGTTCCTTAGTCCTTTCTTCACTATTCTAAAAAAAGATCAGAAATTACATTGTCAAGTTCTAAAAGCAGTTGTGGTGATCAATGGAAAAAAGAAAAAACTTCTTCAATTATTCCAATGCAACAGATACTCCCATAACAGGCACTAATTTTGCCAACCATATATTTAAGGCACAGGAAGAGCAAAGTGTGTAAATAGCTTGGGGATATTTATCCAGACATCTAGAAGCAACAACTTTCATTTTGGAAGACAAGCTACTGGACAGAAAATGTAAGCCTGGCCATGACAATACTCCATATTTAGCCCCCACTTCTCAGTAGTATGAAATTTCACAGACAAAATTTTCTGCATTGGCTTCATAAGGTAGGAAGCCCACTAATTCCTTTCTCAGGCTATAAGATTCATCCATGAACCTCACCATCATAGACAACGATGGTACTTTTCTGTTGCTATGTCCACTACATCATCTGTAATAAGGGGAAAGAAGTATGAGTCTCTCACTTCCCTGAGAATTTCTTCCCGAATACAGCTCTCACAGATTTCTAGCATCTGTTTCTGCTGTGTTTTTTAACAAAGCCATGTGTACTGCTGTTGTTTCAAAGTGCCTTCTCAGGACCACTTCACCAGAGTTAATCCAGCCTTCCAGCAGTGCTTGAAAGTTATCAGGATGTAAAGAGACCTCCTAGGAGTTCATCAGCCTCATCTCCACCTAGAGGTATGTTCTGTTTTTCCATAAGCATCAAGATTACAAATAGGGGGTGGAAGCAAGATGGCTGAGTGGAGCTAGCTTTCCACAGAGGCTCCCATCCAGAAGGAGAGTTAAAGGACAGAAGTTTAGCAAGTAAACCAATGGTTTGGAGCTGAGCCAAGAGGGATGGTTGAAGAATGCACATCAACCCTGCTTAGGCGAGCTGCCACCCCAAGGATACAAAAAAAAGATACAAAATCCATTGCCAAGTAGATGGGAGTACCCTCCCCCATGAGAATGGCTCACAGTATATTTCAGATAAACAAGCGAGCAGAGTTCAAACATCCTCCCATTTTATCCCACAGGAGAGACCCTCTAAAAAATGGACCTCCATCCCTCCCTAGGGTGCCATGGCACTCTTCTGCCAGGCATAAAACTGTATATATTCTCTACCTGTAATTCTGAACTCCCAGCACTCCACTCTCACCCTGAGGTATGGAAGCCTGTCCCCCATTGAGTCCAGATTCTTGGGCATTTTCTCAAGAGGTGTGGACAGAGCATGGTCTGTTGCTGGTCTGTGCTGATTCTGTGTCACAGGAGTAAGAAGAAGACAGTCAATGGAGAGAGAACCATGCAGGAGAGGCAGTGCTCCGAGGCACATAGCAACAGCCACGGTGGTGGGAGCAATGGGGCTCACACCCCTGGGGATATTTTGGAAGGATACTCCCTGTCTCTCTGGGGAACCAGAGGAAGCTGGACATCTTCTCTGGTGGCAGCCACTGGTAGAACAGATCTAGGATGGAAACCCAGGCCCCATGAGTAAAGGGTATGCCTGAGGTGGTACCAGCCTGGGCCAAGCGCAGAGATGGCAGATTCCCAGGTTGAAGCTGACCCAGAGGACTGCTTTACTGAGCCTAAGATGCACCTGGCCCTCGGGATCATAGCTGAGACAAAGGCAGGCAGGCAGAGGCTGGAACTGACAGCTGAGTGTGAGCTCTAACCGTGTCTGCCCCAACACAGACTGCAGCTGAGGCTGGGCAGTGGCACAGACTGGGGCTGAGTCGCAGTTTCTGTGAACTCAAACCGTGTCTGATCCGCAGGGTAATATAGTCAGGATGGAAACAAATTTGGCAAAGTTGTTCTGTTCTGTCAACAACATCAATCAGGGGCGGGGCTAGAACTGAGTGAACTGCCCCAGCCTCCATTATGCACCCAAGGTTGTCATGCCTCCCCTCCCCCTGCCAGCTAGTGGCAGAGAGTGGTGGCCTGGCTGAGGAGACATAGATCTCCCTGTGACTCAGGTAGGCACAAACCTGCTGCATCTGCTCATTGGAGGGAATTGGGTCACAGCCCTGTGGGGTTACCAGTGACTGGGTGTGACAGAGGTACACGGTGGAGAAGGAGGCATCAAACTTCCCAGACTAATTTATTTGCTGGGTGGGTCCTCCTGACCTCACGGAGCACTGGAGCAAGTCATACTTGAGCTGCCAGCAGACCCCTGCTATCTAGTTGCCGGGGACCTTTTGAACTCTCCCACCTGAGACCAGTGCTGACAGGGACATTTGATTTGGACCTCTTGAACTGGGCCAATAACCCGAGGACTATCCAAAGTGGTACCCTGGGTGTGTGGTTGTGGGAAGGTTTGATTTTCCTTTTCCAGTTGTTGCCTGTGGGGGAAAGGGTGACTTAATTGCTGGTATTTCTCCACAGCTGAGACTTCAACCCAGAGTAACTGATTCACTAGGGTAGGACAGAGACCAGCTGAAAACAAGACAGAGCTACTTAACCCTGCCACACCAAGTAGGTCCCCAGTTTCTCAGGCCATAGCACTATGGGTCTTTGGCAAAGCTCTAGAGGAAAAGGTATAGACACCAGTCCCAGATTTGGGGCAAAGGGCTGGTTAATCACTACTCCTGGAGGCCCCAACCCAAGTTCTCCTTATCTGCTCATCTAGCCAAATGGTGTAAAGTAATGATGGGGCAGAATCAGTGGGAAAAACTCCAGTAACATGAATAACCAGAGTAGATCAACCACCCCTAGGAACAATATGGCAGACACAACTGAAGATCCCGTTCATAAACAGATGGCTGAGATGTCAGAAATCGAATTCAGAATTTGGATTGCAAATAAGATTACTAGAATAGAGGTAAAGTTGGAATTAGAAATTCAAGGAGCATTTCAGAAGTTCTCTCAAGAATTCAACGAATTTAAAGACAAAATCACCAAAGGTTTTGACACATTGAGACAAGAATTTGCAACCCCAAAAGATATGAGAAATACAGTAGAATCCCTCAGTTATAGGATGGAACAGGCAGAAGAAAGGATTTCTGACATTGAAGACAAAGCTTTTGAATGCTCCCAAACACTCAAAGAGGAAGAGAAATGGAGAACAAAAATGGATCATTCTCTCAGAGAACTCTGGGATAATTAAAAGAAAACAAACATTCACCTTGAAGGTGACGAAGTTGCTTTGCAAAGCACAGAGGCTCTTCTTCATGAGATAATGAAAGAGAACTTTCGACATGCCAAGAGATTCTGAAATTCAGATAGCAGACAGTTTCAGAACCCCAGCACAACTCAACCCGAATAAGACGTACCCCAGGCACATTATAATGAACTTCACTAAAATTAACATTAAGGAGAAAATTCTGAAAGCAGACGTAAGAAAACTATAACCTACAAGGGGAAGAATATTAGAATGACTGTAGATCTCTCTGCTGAAACTTTCAAGCTAGAACAGGGTGGTCATCAACTTTTAATCTCCTAAAACAAAATAACTTTCGATCAGGATCCTGTATCCAGCTAAACTGAGTTCATTTATGATGGAGAAATTAAATACTTTAATGACATTCGCATGTTGAAGAAATTTGCCATAACTAAACTAGCTCTCCAGGATTTTCTCAAACCTATCCTCCATAATGACCAGTGCAATCCTCCATCATAAAAGTAAACTCACTCAGAAACTTTTGATCAAATTCCAACTTCCACAGTGGTGAAAGGATTAAAAATGTCCACTGGACTTTCAAAAAACGCGATACCCAAAATTCTAATTATCCTCAATTAATGTAAATGGCTTAAATTGTCCTCTAAAGAGGCACAGGTTGGCTGACTGGATTTAAAAACTCAGGCCAGATATCTGCTGCATACAAGAATCTCATCTTACCTTAAAAGATAAATATAAACTCAGGGTGAAAGGATGGTCATCTATATTCCAGGCAAATGAAAAGCAGAAAAAAGCAGGTGTTGCAATTTTATTCACAGATACAATAGGCTTTAAACCAACAAAAGTAAGGAAGGATAAGAATGCTCACTTCATATTTGTTAAGAGTAATACTCAATATGATGAGATTTCAATTATTAATATTTATGCATCCAACCAGAATGTGCCTCAATTTATAAGAGAGACTCTAACAGACATGAGCAACTTGATTTCCTCCAGCACCATAATAGTTGGAGATTTTAACACTCCTTTGGCAGTGTTGGATAGATCCTCCAATGGGGGCAAGACATGATTGCAAGAGGGACTTTACCTAACAATTGCAATCAGTGTAACCTGGCTTATTGTACCCCCAATGAATCCCCAACAATAAAAAAAAAAAAAAGAAAAGAAACTAAACAAAGAAACTTTAGATTTAAACATAACAATTCAACATTTGTATTTAACAGACATCTACAGAACAATTTCATCCTAACAAAACTGAATACACATTCTTCTCATCGCCCATGGAACATACTCCAAAATCAATCACATCTTAGGTCACAAGTCTAACCTCAGCAAATTTAAAAGAATATAAATTCTTCCTTGCATTTTCTCAGACCATCATGGAATAAAAGTTGAACTCAGTAATAACAGCAAATCTGCATACTCATAGAAAAACATGGAAGCTAAATAACCTTATGCTGAATGATAGCTGGGTCATAGACAAAATTTAGAAGGAAATTACCAAATTTTTGGAAAAAGACGATAATGAAGACACGAATTACCAGAACCTCTAGCATACCACAAAGGCAGTCCTCAGAGGGCAATTTATAGTACTGTAAGCCTTCCTCAAGAGAACAGAAAGAGAGGAAGTTAACAACGTACAGGGACATCTCAAGCAACTGGAAAAGGAAGAACATTCTAATCCCAAACCAAACAGAAGAAATGAAATAACCAAAAGTACAGCAGAATTAAATGAAATTAAAAACAAAAGAATTTTAAAAAAAAGAAAACAAAAGAATTATACAACATATCAATAAATTAAAAAGTTGGTTTTTTGAAGAGGTCAATGAAATAGATAAACCTTTGGCTAATCTAACCAGGAATAAAAAGTAAAATCTCTAATTTTATCAATCTGAAGTGGTAAAGATGAAATAAAAACAGACACCTTAGAAATTAAAATATCCTTAATGAATATTACAAGAAACTTTATCTCAGAAATATGAAAATCTGAAGAAAATTGACCAATACTTGGAAGAACATCACCTTCTAAGACTTAACCAGAATCATGTGGAAATGTTGAACAGGCCAATATCAAGTTCTGAAATAGCATCAACTATACAAAATCTCCCTAAAAAGAAAAGCCCAGGACCAGATGGCTTCTGAATTCTACCAAACCTTTAAAGAGGAACTAGTACCTATATTACTCAACCTGTTCCAAAATATAGAAAAAGAAGGAATACTACCCAACACATTCTATGAAGCAAACCTCACTTTGATCCCCAAACCAGGAAAAGACCCAACAAGAAAAGAAAATTATAGACCAATATCACTAATGAATATTGATGCAAAAATATTCAACAAGATCCTAACAAACAGAATCCAGCAACACATCAAACAAATTATACACCATGACCAACTGGGTTTTATCCCAGGGTCTCAAGGCTGGCTCAATATATGTAAATCTATAAATACAATTCAGTTCATAAACAAATTAAAAAACAGAGACTATATGATTCTCTCAATTGATGCAGAAAAATCTCTTGATAATATCCAGCATCCTATCCTGATCAGAACACTTAAGAATATTGGTACAGAAGGGACATTTCTTAAACTGATAGAGGCCATCTACAGCAAACCCACAGCCAATATCGTATTGAATGCAGTTAAATTGAAATCTTTTCCACTCAGATCAGGAACCAGGCAAGGTTGCCCATTGTCTCCACTGCTCTGTAACATTGTAATAGAAGTTTTAGCCATCGCAATTAGGGAAGAAAAGGCGAACAAGGGTATCCATATAGGGTCAGAAGAGATCAAACTTTAGCTCTTTGCAGATGACATGATTATATAACTGGAAAACACCAGGGATTCTACTATGAAACTCTTAGAAGTGATCAAAAAATACAGCAGTGTCTCAGGTTACAAAATCAACACTCATAAATCGGTAGCCTTTATATATACCAACAATAGTCAAGCTGAAAAAAACAGTCAAGGACTCTATTCTGTTCACAGTAGTGACAAAGAAGATGAAATATTTGGGAGTTAACCTAATAAAGGACGTGAAAGATCTCTATAAAGAGAACTATAAAACTCTAAGAAAAGAAATGGCTGAAGATGTTAACAAATGGAAAAACATACCATGCTCATGGCTGGGAAGAATCAACATTGTTAAAATGTCCATACTACCCAAAGTAATATACAATTTCAATGCAATCCCTATTAAAGCTCCACTGTTATACTTTAAAGATCTTGAAAAAATAATACTTCATTTTATATGGAATCAGAAAAAACCTCGAATAGCCAAGACATTACTCAGAAATAAAAACAAAGCAGGAGGAATCACGCTACCAGATCTCAGACTATACTATAAATCGATAGTGATCAAAACAGCATGGTACTGGCACGAAAAGAGAGAGGTAGATGTATGGAACAGAATAGATAACTGAGAGATGAACCCAGCTACTTACCATTATTTGATCTTTGACAAGCCAATTAAAAACATTCAGTGGGGAAAAGATTCCCTATTTAACAAATGGTGCTGGGTGAACTGGTTGGCGACCTGTAGAAGACTGAAACTGGACCCACACCTTTCACCGTTAACTAAGATAGACTCTCACTGGATTAAAGATTTAAACTTAAGACATGAAACTATAAAAATACTAGAAGAGTATTGCCAAATACTAGTGCAGGGAAAACTCTTGAAATTGGCCTGGGCAAATATTTTATGAGGAGGACCCCCCCAGGGCAATTGAAGCAGCATCAAAAATACACTACTGGGACCTGATCAAACTAAAAAGCTTCTGCACAGCCAAGAACACCATAAGTAAAGCAAGCATACAGCCGTCAGAATGGGAGAAGATATTTGCAGGTTATGTCTCCGACAAAGGTTTAATAACCAGAATGCACAGAGAACTCAAAAGTATTAGCAAGAAAAGAACAAGTGATCCCATCTCAGGGTGTGCAAGGGACTTAAAGAGAAACTTCTCTGAAGAAGACAGGCGCACAACCTACAGACACATGACGAAATGCTCATCATCCTTAATCATCAGAGAAATGCAAATCAAAACTACTTTGAGTTATCTAACTCCAGTAAGATTAGCCCACATCACAAAATCCCAAAACCAGAGATGTTGGCATGGATGTGGAGAAAAAGGAACACTTCTACACTGCTGGTGGGAATGCACACTAATACATTCCTTTTGGAAAGATGTTTGGAGAACTCTTAGAGATCTAAAAATAGACCTGCCATTCGATCCTACAATTCCTCTACTAGGTATATATACAGACCAAAAATCACATTGTAACAAAGATATTTGTACCAGAATGTTTATTGCAGCCCAATTCATAATTGCTAAGTCATGGAAGAAGCCAAAGTGCCCATAGACCCACGAATGGATTAATAAATTGTGGTATATGTACACCATGGAATATTATGCAGCCTTAAAGAAAGATGGAGACTTTACCTCTTTCATGTTTACATGGATGGAACTGGAACATATTCTTCTTAGCAAAGTATCTCAAGGATGGAAGAAAAAGTATTCAATGTACTCAACCCTACTATGAAACTAATTTATAGCTTTCACATGAGAGCTATAACCCAGTTATAGCCCAAGAATATGGGGAAAGGGGAAAAGGAGGGGAAGGGAAGGGGAGGGGAGGAGGGAGGATGGGTGGAGGAAGGGTAATTGGTGAGACCACACTTATGGTGCATCTTACAAGGGTACATGTGAAACTAAATGTAGAATATAAATGTCTTAACACAATAACTAAGAAAATGCCATGAAGGCTATGTTGAAAAGTGTGATGAAAATATTTCAAATTATATATGAAACCAGCACATTGTACACCATAATTGCATTAATGTACACAGCTATGATTTAATTTAAAAAAAAAAAAGGTTACAAATAGAAATTTTTAGGTATTCTTTGTTTTCCTTTTCTTCCAGGGTTAGAGGTAAAATGTTCTCATCCTATTCTTCACCCTCCTATTCTGCACTGGGGTTCTGAGTGTTGCTGTTATTGGTTTCTTTGTTTTTGTTCCTGTTCAGAAGTTGCATCATTTTTTTTCTGTTTCAGTGTCCTTCACTCAATTCTTTCTTTCTTTCTTTTTTTTTTTTGAGACAGAGTGTCATTTTGTCACCCTTTGGTGGAGTGCCGTAGGATCATAGCTCACAGCAATCTCCAATTCTTGGGCTCAAGTGATTCTCTTGCCTCAGCCTCCCTGGTAGCTGGGACTACAGGTGCCCACCATAGTTGCTGACCTTTTTTTCTTTTTTTTTCTTAGCAAGCCGAGGTCGGTTCGAACCCATCAGCCCAGAGCATGTGGCCAGTGCCCTAACCACTGAGCTACAAGTACCCATTTCACTCAATTCTTTTGTTTTCTCTCTCTACCACATGGATTGTTCAAATGACTGGTAAAATCAAATATTGTTGGCACTGCATTATCTCGAAGAACTATCCTATAAGGGCTAGTTCTACAGATCATAGAGGTCTCAAAGTGTTTGGTATACACTTTTGGCATACTGCTCTCCTACAATTCTCCACCTACTTCTGACATCTGACTGGATCTCAAGGGAACCTGAAGAAGGACAGGTGGAACTGTGTGCTCTTCAGCATGCAGTTGGGGGCAGTGCAGAAGTTTGGCATTGTAGGTTGCTGGCTGGTGGCTCAGCCCTCCCCTCCCCACCTCTTCAGGGCAGTCTGCCCACCAGGGAGGGAAGCCGGGTTCAACTTCTATAAAAAAGGTTGAAAAACACTGCCATTGACTATCAGCACTCTCTTCACTACAGGGAATAGAGTCCTTAGTGGGTTTTTTTGTTTGTTTCTTTGTTTGTTTTGAGACAGAGTCTCACTATGTGGCCCTCAGTAGAGTGCCGTGGTGTCACAGCTCACAACAACCTCAAACTCTTGGGCTAGAGTGATTCTCTTACCTCAGTCTCCCAAGTAGCTGGGACTATAGGCATGCACCATAATGGCCCGCTATTTTCTTGTTGCAGTTGTCATTGTTGTTTAGCAGGCTTGAACTCTCCAGCCTCGGTGCATGCACCATAACCATTAATCTTCGGGTGCTGAGCAGAGTCCATAGTGTGTTTTTATCTAATCACATTACAGAATCAACTGAAAACTCATCCTTAGGATTTGATTCCACTAGAAACACTCCTAGTACCCAAATCTGTATTAGTATTTGAAAGAACCAGAACAGCGCCATTTCAAGAGTTAAGTTTTGCTTTCCCTGCCATTTCACTTAGTAAGTTCCACTTTCCAGACAAGCCCAGGCAATTCCCTGAAATCATGAGACAACCGCCCACCAATCAGGGATCTCCCACCTAACCAATCCAGAAGCACCCCCTTTGTTTCAAGCTATGCACGCCCACCTGCTGCACAGGATCATAAGAACCCCCTGCTCCAGAGCTCGGGGCTCCTGGCTTGGATCCGTTGCAATGGAGTCCCCAGAAGCCCAAGTTCAAACTTGCAATAAAAGGCCCTTTTGCTTTTGCATCGGACTCAGCTCCCTGGTGGTCTTTGTGGGGGATTTCGAGATCTGGGCACAACATATTCTCCATAGAAATGGAATAGTGTGTGTGTGTGAAAAAGAGAGAAAGAGAAAGAGACAGAGAGAGAAAGGAAGCAGAGGGAGAGATTTTTAAGAAACAGGCTTGCCCAATTGAGGTTGGTAAGTCCAAACTATCCTGGGCAGGCTGGAGACCCAGGGAAGAGCTGACGCTATAGCTTGAGTCTAAAGTCTGTTTGCTGACAGAACTCCCTTTTCTTTGAAGGTCAATTGTTTTTTAAAGGCCTTTAGCTGATATGACAAGGACCACCATATCATAGAGGATAATCTGATCTAAAGTCTATTGGTTTAAATGTTAGCTAAGAAAAACAAAATGCATTCACAAGAATACCTAGAATGTTTGGCCAAAGATGTAGATACCATGGCCTAGCCAAGCTGACACAAAATTACCCATTACAGTTAGGTAAGAAGAATACCCCCAAACAAAAACCTTTGTGTAAATAAAACTGCAAGAGGAAATTTTACTCTGCCTCATCAGTAGCTCTGTCTAATAATCATAGAATATGAACTTGTGTAATTTTAATTTTTCTAGTTATACTAAAAAGTGTAAGATTTTTATTATTTAACCCCGTATGTTCAAAATAGTATGGATTCAGTGTATAATACAAAATGTTACATTTTCCTGTAAGTTTTTGAAAGCTAGTATGTATTTGGTATTCACAGCATACCTATCTCATTTCAGACTAGCCACATTTCAAGTGCTCAGCACTCAACAGCACAGCTCTAGCTAGATTGAGCCTGTACATGCAATTACATTAACCATGTTTTCTTGCATGCAAAAGAAAGAAATAATCCAATGCCATTAAGACATGCATTGCATTGCTTTTCCAGGAGTGGAGGTGAATTTGCCCTAGTCATCTGGCCACTTTCATGGGACCCTCCCCCCCTAGTGACCCACAACTAATGGACACTGTACTCAAACCAACTCAGCTACCAATTGACCAAAATCACAGGTGAAACATCAGATTTTATACGCACAGTATTTTCAAGTATAGGCGTGACTGTAGAGAAGGGTCTGGGGACTTTACAATACAAAAAGTAGTGCTCCTAAATGAGGTCCATTTCAATCTTGCAGGCTATTTTCTCCCAATTTGGAAAATAAAAGGCATTTAGGCAAGAGTAGCTTTGAAAGGCAAAAAGAAAGGTGCCAGG
This sequence comes from Nycticebus coucang, assembly GCF_027406575.1. Taxonomy (NCBI): domain Eukaryota; kingdom Metazoa; phylum Chordata; class Mammalia; order Primates; family Lorisidae; genus Nycticebus; species Nycticebus coucang. The sequence goes on from NC_069794.1 coordinate 67,166, forward strand.
CTTAGCTGAGAGAGGATACCAGAGAAAGGTGACGTCTTCTCAAGGAGACCACAAGGATACACCTGCAGGGTTCTCTCCATGGTGACTCAGCTCTTGGGAATTTGTAAACTTAACTTCCAAACTTGGAAATTCCAAACTTAACTTGGAAATTTCCAAGTTCCGTGAAATCCTGTAGTTTTGTAGGGGCTGGAATAGCATCTCCCACTTGATTCAAACTGGCCAATGAGAAGGGTACCTGTGGGTTGGAACTTTTTGACTGTCGACAAAAAGGGAAAGATCAAGCCAGTCAGAATGTGGCCATTTGGAATTCTTCTATGCCGTAAGCTCCCGGCTGGTAAATAAAGCCCTTCCTCTTAAAAACATGGTGTTTGGGTGCTCTTTCTCTCCATTGGGCCTCATCTTCCTGCAACAAGCAAGGAGTGTGGGCCTTTAACAGGGAAAAGTATGATTGTTATATGCTGGGGGAAGAAGGGATAATAATACAGATGGTCTCTAAGATGCTGGGGTGGGGCAGGAAAGCTGTGGGGGGGATAGTTTGCTGATGGCAGTAACTGGGGTTTAAGGGTTCATTTTGTAGTGCAAATGCAACATAAAATCAGCATTCTAGAGACCTCGCTTTGTTGTGCAAAAGGTTAAGTGTGTGGGTTTGACACTTGAGGCCAGAGTGTGAACCGTCTAACTGCACCATCTCTGCAGTGATGAGGCCCAGACCATTGAGACAGTGCAAACATGTATTGCCACAGAAACCCAAAGTGGCCTGATCCCTACAGGAATCCAAGCTGAGGAATTAAAACCATAACTTTGAAACCCAGGTGTGGTAGGCAGAATGGCCTCCCCAAAATACTCAAGTTCCAGTCATTAGAACCTGTGGTTATGGCAGTTTACAAAGCAAGGATAAATTAAAGTTGGTAATTAGCTGGCTTTGAAAGGGGAACATTATCTTAATCATCTGGGTAGACTGAATGCAATCACAAGTGTTAAGTGAAGAGGGAGACAGGAGTCAGAGGTGGATGATTGAGGTGGGTTAGAGATGATCTGTGCCAACTTCAAAGATGTAGGAAGGGCTCCATCACCCCCACCAGCTGCTTTCTCCCATTTTCTTTCCTCCCCAAAACCTGCACTCCCAAAAATTAAAAAAAAAAAAAGCAGGAAGGTAACCAAGAGCCAAGGGCTGCAGGCATCCTCTAAAACAGGGGTCCTCAAACTGCAGCCGTGGGCCACATGAGGCAGTGTGATTGTATTTGTTCCCGTTTTTTTTTTTTTTTTTTTTTACTTCAAAATAAGATATGTGAAATGTGCATAGTAATTTGTTCATAGTTTTTTTTTTAAACCATAGTCCAGCCCTCTAACGGTCTAAGGGACAGTGAATTGGCCCCCTGTTTAAAAAAGTTTGAGAACGCCTGCTCTAAAAGCTGTAAAAGGTAAAGGAACAGAACAGATTCTCTCCTAGAGCCTCAAGGGGAAAAAAGTGGCCATCAAATACTTTGACTTTACCCCAGTGACCTATGGAACATTTGTTTTAAGCCAACTTTCATAATTTGTGACTAAAGAAAACTAATACACCATGTGATCACATATATAGTATGCATGAGCAGGGTACGACTTCTGGGATTTTTAAAACTGGGGCCGTAATTCAACTTAAAAAGAAACCCCTGCTTGTTCTATGATGCTTACAGACCTGATTTGATAAGCATCCTTCTGTCTTCATCTAAATTGAAGTTATAGAATCTATACCAATATTTAATCTGAAAGCATCCATAATCTGCTAACATTGAAATTTAAATTGGTGACTTAAAAAACAATGGCATCAGGTCCATAAGGTAGAGTAAAAAAGATGGTATAATTTTCCTTCCCTTTTGCATTGTACAAAATCAATAAATTGAAGAGTTTATTAAAAATATTTGTGGCCAGGTACAATGGATTGCTTGAGCTTAGGGGTTTGAGACCAACCTTGAGCAAGAGTGAAACCCCATCTCTACTAAAATTAGAAACACTAGCCTGGCATGGTGACACATGCCTGTAGTCCCAGCTACTCGGGAGGCTTACGCAAAAGGATTGCTTGTACTCAAAGTATGAAGTTGCTGTGAGCTCCGATGACACTAAGGCACTCTACCCAGGGTGATAACTTGAGATTCAGTCTCAAAAAAAAGTAATTACAGGGAAAGAAAACATACTGAGTTGGTCATACTGTTTAGAAAAAGATGCAGTAGCCAAAGTTATCCAGTTAAATTAAGCACGATAAAGAAACTGTACAGCTCACCCTAATCTTGGAAGTAAAAAGAGAAAAAAGTAGGAAATTAACAAGGAGGTGAGCCACGGACACAGTAGTTTAGTGTCAAGGCCTTACGAAGTAACTACACATGCAACTTCACTACTTGCCTGGGCAATCCATCCCCATCCTAGATGACATGTCATGTGATCTAGACGGCTCCACCTGGAGCAGAGGATGCACTGGTCTGCACCAACAAGGGTGAAGCCCTAAGGAAAATAATTCTGTGACAGAACTGATTTGGAGACTGGGGGATTCAGGAGTTTCTGGGAAATACAGGAAATAGTTCTAGTCTGTATAGATGAGAAAAGGACAACTACATATCCAAGATGTCTTGCCCATCCCACCTGATGACATCACTGCCCAGGACAACCTTCTTCTCCAGGTGCCAAGTAACCCAAAGCAGCAGCTGCTCACTGTGCTTTACTGCCTGTGCTGACCAAACTGAAGCTTCCAGACTGCACCCAGAACTACCCAATTATCAACTATTTCCAACTGGCATTTTAATAGGGATGCCCCCCTCCAAAACAAAACAAAGCAAAAACCCAGGCCGGGCACAGTGGCTCACACCTGTAATCCCAGCACTTAGGAGGCTGAGGCGGGTGGATTGCCTGAGCTCACAGGTTTGAGAGCAGTCTGAGTCAGAGCAAGACATCTCTAAAAATAGCTGGTGTTGTGGAGGGCACCTGTAGTCCCAGCTTTGGGAGACTGAGGCAAGAGAATCACTTTAGCCTAGGAGTTTAAGGTTGCTGTGAGCTATAATGCCACGGCACCCTACTAAGGGCAACAAAGTGAGACTCCGTCTCAAAAAAAATACACCAAAAATGTTTTTTGTTCAAAAATGTCTGCAAAGAGCTAACTTAAACCCACTACAGTATCTGAATTCTGACTATGCATTAGAATACTGTGTGACACTAAATGTCTTTAAGGCAGGCAGGCATGATAGGCAACAGCTGGGATTAAACCACGTTTAACATGCTAATGTACAGGGGTGAGATTTTCCACTTGGGAGTGCCTAGTATACCGTGTTTCCCTAACCTTTCTGGACCACAGAACTCAGGGAAAACACAGCTCAGTAAACACTGCTCCAGATGTAAAAACTGGTATGTTAAAACTAGTTTTAATATTGTACAATGAAAATCACGCAAAACACATGTGAAAGCAGTGACATGAAAGCCTTTTTTAAATTTGATTGATACACATTTGACAAAATTTTTAAGAAGAAAATAATCCATGAACAGGTACAAGGTATTTACAGTAACAGAACTATGATAAACATAAAATTGATACAATTCTCAAACAGAAACGACTATAAAATTTTCTATTGTGAATCTGGAAGACTTTCAGTTCCTACTCATTACTCTGGTCTAAAGCCGTAACAGGTAATGCCCAGGAGTAGGACAAACAAGCTCAAACACATTTGGCAATTAAGGACCATCTATCATTGTGAGCTGGCAGGAAAGTGAATGGCCAGATCTTAGAATAAGATACAGAATGGAAGACTCCATTAAAGACAAGGACAAGAAAGACCTAACTAAAATCACACTCACCTTTCTCTTTGTCTCCTGTAGAAGGGTGCAAACTATTTTAAACACTTACTCAATTTTCCCTATTAACAAAAACCTGCAACCCTGAGACTCCAATTTTCCATGACATAAAAGCTAATGAACACCTAAAACTGTTTAAGATTTATAAATTAATTTTACGTGATCAAACAGAAAATAACTCTTATGATTTAAAAATAGAGAACAAAATTTTTTCAAACTTAGTTTTCATGCCTAATTTTAAACATTCCAACTAAAAATTTCTATTATCTGAATTTAGTTTCACACACAAATACTTAAACTAGATGGTCTTAGTACAACTTGCTCTTGATTGTTAAATGGAATGCCTACACCTTCATATTATTATTCAAACATAAATGAAAAACTTTTATCCATTTGGAATATACAGTAGAAATTTATTAATTTCTATAGCCACATAGAGACCATGAAAAAAATAACCAAATGCTTGTCCTTTGTAACACAACTGAGACAGGGTACATCATACACACTAACAGCTACTGGCCAACTATGTTATTTCATCAGCTTTACTTTCAAAGAATGGTTTCAACAGACACCTTTATATGGCAGGTAATTACATTGTGTTTAAAATCAAATCTGCTGCTCTTCCAGCGAGGGTTCAAGAGCTTCCATTAGCTTTTTATTTGCCTCTTCATTATGCCGGCTTTGGCAATGAGTTAAATGTTTCTTAAAGCCTCTTGGGAAATTTGATTCAAAATTACAACGTGGACATTTAAGTAAACTTTGTCCGTGAGCTGCTACATGATTTTTAAGGAGAGATTCCAAAAGAAAAGCCTTTCCACAAATTGTGCATTTGTAAGGGCTATGAACATTGTGTTTATTAACCAAATGATGCAAAACAGCACCTTTTTTCATAGCACGACAGCAACAAATTTTGCAATAATACTTTCCTTTTCCACGCTTCATGTATTTTGCAATCTCCTCTTCAGAGATGAAAGCTTCTTTTTCTTCAGTAAATTGTAGTACATTTTTGAACTGCTCTGAACTACTCATGTCCACTTTGTTTTCTTTGCTAAAATCAACAGACTCCACATCAACTTGCTCCTGATCACTGCTTGATTCTTGGCCTTTAATATCTATTGTATCCAAATCTGTTTTTATGTACTCACTGCTACTAAGCTCAGCATCTGAGTTCTCCTGGTTGTCTTTCTTGAGCTTCTTTGAGGAAGGAAATAAAGTGTCTTCTAAGAGTTTCTTAGGTGTAACACATTCTTCCTGAACCAAAATATCACACTTTTGATCATCTATGGCATCTAATTGTAGTTCATCACCAAGGTCAACTGCCTTCTGAGATTCTGAGAATATGGCAGATTTGGAAAGTTCAGGGAAAAGGGCATGCTTCCGAGGCTCTGGAAAAAGAGCACGTTTTCGTGGTTCAGGAGAAGCAGGAGGGGCTGTTTTGGTAGACTCAGGAAACAGGCCAGGTTTTCTAGGCTCAGTGTCCATAGAAAGAACAGGCTTCCAGATATCTGAGGCCACTTTGGGGGACTCAGACAGCCCAGAAGGACCTGGTTTTCGGGTCTCAGGGAAGACGGTGGATTTCTGAGCTTCAATAAAAAAGGAAGACTTCCAGAGATCAGGAGAACCACCACGAGAACCTTTCTGGGACTCAGGAAAATCAACTGAAGCAGGAGAGGTTTTCCGCTGATCAGGAGAAAGCTTCCAAAGGTCTGGTGACCCTGAAGGTTTCCTGAGCTCCGGAGATCCTGCTGGACTACGTATCTCTGGGGACAGGGGTGGGCCTGGCTTGCGGAGTTCAGGAGACACTGGGGGAGCTGCCTTCCAGTGTTCAGGTGACAATGTGGGAGCTGTCTTTCGGAGTTCTGGTGGGCCAGACTTCCAAGACTCAGGAGATGTCGGAGGAGTTTTCCAGGAACCAGGTGAGACTGACGAAGATTTCCAAGATGCAGGTGACACAGAGGGAGTTGCTTTCCAAGGTCCAGGTGATACAGAAGGAATTGGTTTCCAAGGTCCAGGAGACACTGAGGGAGCTGGTTTAGCTGGCTTCCAAGGTCCTGATGCTGCTGCTGCAGGACTGGATTTCCAAGACCGAGGGGATCCAGGTGGCCCTGGCTTCCAAGAACCTGGTGACACAGCTGGGGCTGGTCTCCTAGGCTCTGGGGAGACAGCAGAGAATGGCTTCCAAGGCTCAGGAGACTCTGATGGGGATGGCTTCCTTGGCTCAGGGGAGGCAGTCCGGGCTGACTTTCTAGATTCTGGAGATGCAGTTGGGGATGGCCCCCAAGGTTCAGGGGAAGTAGCTAGAACTGGTGACTCTGGAGAGGTGGCTGAAGGTAGCCCCAATGTTTCTGGAAAATGAGAGTGTTTCTGGGGTTTGGGATTAGTAACAGTAGCTTTTACTGGCTCAGGAGATACAGGAGCAAGCTTCTGTGGTTCTGGAGAAGGAACAGAGACAACCTTCTGAGATTCAGAAACAACAGGGACTGGTTTTGGAAGTTCAGGAGAAGAAACAGCGGCAGGTTTTGAAGGCTCAGGAGAAAGAAGAGGAGGTGTCTGTAGCTCAGGAGTAACAGGGGCAGGTTTCTGAGGCTCCAGAGGAATAACAGTAGGTTTTGGTGATTCTGGAGACAAAACTGGGTCAAGTTTCTGTGTTTCTATGCAAAGAGCAGGTATGGGTTTTGAGAGTCCCACTGCACTAGAGGGCATTTTCTGGTGTTCAGGAACAGGAGGGCTTTTCACAGGGTCTGTTTCTTTGTTCAAATGACTTTTGGGTTTATCATTCCATTTGTCTGGGGATGCATGTTTAGATGTGATATGATAGTACACATTAGAATACATCTTGCTGGTGAAGAAGCATTTATGGCAGTGAAATAACTTTGCACTTTTCTGGTAAAATATCATTTTACCTAACCCACCAGCATCCATTTCATCACAAAATTCTGGATGGATGGTACCCATGTGGATTTGGACATTTTCATAGTCTGTGCCTCTGAAACTGCAGTGGTCACATTCTAAACGTGCTGATGGTTTACGAAGCTCCTGGAATACTTCCATTCTTCCTTCTGTTACAACACACACGATTACAATCTTTTAAAACTTTCAGTATTACTGCAAAAGAGTAGAAATAAATCATTTTCATTAAACAGTTTTCAGTAAAATGCTGTCAGCCTATTCTATTACTGTATGCTTTTGAATCTAGAATGGTATGTCTTATTAGAAAATATCTCTAAAAAGGTTATGAGGAAGGTGGGCGTGGTGGCCATGCCTGAGCTCACAGGTTTGAGACCAGCCTGAGCCAGAGCAAGACCTCATCCTAAAAAACAGCTAGGTGTTGTGGCCAGCTACTTGGGAGGCTGAGGCAAGAGAATCGCTTAAGCCTAGGAGTTCAAGGTTGCTGTAAGCTATGACACCACAGCACTCTACCAAGGGTGACAAAGTGGGACTCCAAACAAACAAACAAACAAGAAAGGTTAAGAAGAGAAAAGCAATATGGAAATACTTTTTACTGAGGCCCAGGCACTCTGCTAGGTGTTTTATATCTATCATCTCATTTAACCTTTTTAGCAATATGACTCAAGGTATTATTTTTATTAACAGATGAAGAGGCTAAGGTCCAGAGAATTTAAGTGATTTCTCTGGTCCAGGTTATGTGACCACCAATGGCTCAAGGTTGACTCTAGGACTCTCTCTCGTATGTGCTTTATACTTCAACTCTCAAACTCTGAATCCACAAGTCATCAGCATACAAAGATGAGTAAATATCAAAATTAAATCTAGGCTATGGAAGGCTGATCAAGAAACTTTAAATACTTTAAAGAAAGCACTTAACAGACTAAATCCAGCTATGAAAAGATGGGCTTGTTTTTTTAACATGAGGCTGGATTGATTCGTTATCAGTATCTTATATGTTTTATCCATCCCAATATAAAGCATTTTATTTATTCATTTAATAAATAGTTTTGTGTTCTATCTGTTCTAGGCATTTAGTTTAAAGCACTGCCCTGCAATGTGGTGTTTACATGAGTTGGGAGGTAAGAGTAACTGAGAGCAACACAGAGAGACTCTCAGGGAAGACTCCTCAGAATAAGAGACTCCAGTAGAGATCCTGAAAGCTGTAAAGGAACTGAAGGACTAGACCAGGCAAAGGGTAATTCAGAGAGGATACCGTTGAAGCTGGAACTTAGTTGCCAGAAAAGACATTTAAAATTTTTAAGCCCGTCTTCTTACGATAAAAGTTACAGAAACTCATAGTTAAAAATACACTCATTTGGCCAGGTACAGTGGCTCGTGCCTGTAATCAAAGCACTCTGGGAGTTAAAGACCAGCCTGAGCAAGAGTGAGACTCCATCTCTAAAAATAGCCAGGTACTGTAGCGGGCACCTGTAGTCCCAGATACTCATGAGGCTGAGGCAGGAGGGTCACTTGAACTCAAGAGTTTGAGGCTGCTGTGAGGTATGACACATGGCAGTCTACCCAGGGTGACAAACTGAGACTCTGTCTACAAAAAAAAGTACACTCATTCGCACAGTACCAGATATTCACATAGTTATCAGTCCCCAGTGTACTTGTCACTGAAGAAATGTTCTAGGCATATACAAATCCACACACACATTAAACCAAATAGGATCACATTAAACATATTACTTGGCAATTTGCTTTCATTTAAGAATTTATCCATGGGCGGTGCATTTGGCTCAAAGGAGTAGGGCGCCGGCCCCATATGCTGGAGGTGGCGGGTTCAAACCCAGCCTCGGCCAAAAATCGCAAAAAAAAAAAAAAAAGAATTTATCCAGGGCATTTTTACATAAGGAGTAAGTACTACATTTCCTGGTACCTATTTTTGCAAGTGAGGGTATTTCTGCAGGCAAAGTTCCTACAATGGATTACCTAGCTCAAAGGCCATTTGCATTCAACAAAGAGACATTTTACCTAACTCTTGAGAACTTGCAGTATAGGCAGTCCCCAAGTTACAGACATCCAACTGGTCACATTTATGAACAGCGGCTATTACCGGCCATAGGTAAATGTACCTGTTCCAACTTATATACAAATTCAATGTAAGAACAAACCTACAAAACCCATCTTGTTTATAAGCCAGGGACTGCTTATATGTATGACTTACTACATACCAACAGCATATATGTGAGGGACAATTCCCTACCTCCCTCACCAACATGGAGTATAATGTTTGCTACCACTTAGGTGAAAACCAGCAACTCGCTATTGTTTTAATGTGCTTTTCTTTACTGAGAAAGACTGAACATTTTCCTTATTAGCCATGTGTCTCTTTTCCTATGAAGTGCTGGTTCATTTTCCTTTGTCTGCTTTTATACCAATTTGTAAACAGTCTTTGTATATAAAAGAAATCAGCTCATTTGTTAAAAATATTTTCCTAGTTTATCGTTTGTCTCCTCTTCATTTATGGCAGTTCTTTTATATGTGTGTTTATCACACTCAATTAGTTTACGTAAGAACTAAAAGCTTAATACTGTTTTCCCTTATGATGTAGGTTTAAAATCATGTTTTCCTACTTCATTATTTTTTTAATCACTTAGCGTTTTTTCCTGATTCTAACAATTTCATTCATTCTTAACATTTGTATCTTTAATCCACATGGTAGGAATCCAGCCTATTTTTTTTATCCAAAATCAGCTGTATCAACAACACTAACTACACAATCCTTTTTTTTCAATGTTGTGAAAATTTCACACATACACATTCTACTCTGGACTCTCACCAATCCTTCAACATTTCCATCTCTATTTTCCACCATTTTCCCCTTCTATCTTAAATTTTGGGGCATGCTATTCTCAGCTTGAGATATAACAAATGCTAAAACAGATTCTATAACTAACATATATATATTGACTTTACTCGTAAAGTAGACCACAAAATCTTTTCTCGGTAAATTGCACTCCATAATTAGCAAAGTACCAACCACTTCTAAGAAAATGCAATGTGCTCTGTGCTAATGGTAATGACTGAGTAAAGATTTTTTTTTTTTACTGCTCCTCAAAAAATAGCACAGATAAGAAATATACCTATATGGTTTCCCTGTATTAATTACACTAATTTAAAAATTTTAATAACATCTCTAATTTTGATAACTTATTACTAACATTGTCTCCTATAACCTATGTAAGTATGTCATTTGCCCCCCTCCCTTTTTTGGTCAAAAGCAACGGTTCTCAAACTGTGGGTCCAACCCACAGGAACTGTATTAAAGGACCATGGCATTAGGAAGGTTAAGAACCACTGGTCTAAAGCTAAAAAGGTGATAGGCAGTTGAAGAAACAAATGCTTTTCTTCAGAAAGCATTAATTCCTGACTTACCCCAGCAGTTACCCTGCCTTTTACAATACTGTTTTTAGAGATAGAAGGACTGTAACAAAAAAAAAGTATTTTAATGCTGAAGACGAATCTCTTAATGAATTAACCATCTACCTCAGAGCCTGATATTCAATAAGACTAGAAGACTTTAGAGGAAAATAGAAGACACATCTCAATAAGCCATCAGGCCACACGTGGCTGTAACAAACAGCTAAGGTCATATTGAAGAGGGTTATGTCATATCGGGCATCAGAACAGAGACTAACGTACAGGCTTTTGGGTTTGAGTCAGACTTGTGTGTCACTCCCTACCCCTGCAATGTCCTCTAATTTTTCAGGCCAATCTCATACTTAAAAAAAAAAAAAAATCTAAAAAGAATGCTACAGAATTTACTTCTTATATTCCAAATCTACAACAGACATGTACATCTAGCACACATTCATACATCACTATATATAGGCATGTACATGTCTGTAGTGTTTTCTCAAGAAGTCCAAGCATTTAAAAAATAATTTCTCATCATATTCTCCTTAGCATTAAAAAAAGACAAATATTAAAAGCAAATCAAAAGTATATGAAAAGAAATGCTACTGTAATAATAACACTTAAGAAGTCTAATACATTTAAAGTGGTGAAGAAAATAAAGCCCAACATGCTTTCTCTACTACTTACCAGTTGTCTTTCAAGATGCTTTAGAAAGTGGTCTTTGAAGGCCAGGCAGTCTACATAGCTATTTGATTAAACTTCTAGTAAATAAAGAAGAACAAAGATGAGTAGTTGAACCTAGGAAAAAAAAAAAAAAGAAAAAGAAAGAAAGATAAAGAAAATTAAAACCTCTGTGATAATTTGTGCCCCTTATAATGGAATCCTATGTATTTCTCTTGCCATCCCACCTCCTCCAAAAGTGAGAGGGTTCCAATAAATGATAAACATTAAGTTCATGTGCAATTTACACACAAACTTAATGTTCACCCTGTATAATAAGCCTGGATGCTTACTTCATTTATTTATTTTTTGAGACAGAGTCTCACTTTGTAACCCAACCCCTGGTAGAGTGCTATGGCATCATAGCTCACAGCAACCTGTATCTCTTGGGTTCAAGCAATTCTCTTGCCTCAGGCTCCCAAGTAGCTGGGACTACAGGCATCCGCCACAATGCCCAGCCATTTTTAGAGATGGGTCTCAAACTCATGAGCTCAGTCGATTCACCCACCTTGGCCTCCCAGAGTCCTGGGATTACAGGCATGAACCACCATACCCGGCCCTGGATGCTTACTTTAATGAAATGACACCAAAAGTACAACAGACCCCACCCCTAATACTACCCATGTCTAACTTCCCTTTTACAATCCATATAGAATCATGCCCACCTACGTAATCCCCAGTTTGCACAGTCTTGGTACCCTACCCACTTTTCTGGTCAACACTCAAAAGACTGCTAGTGTAACCACAATGGACTTTCGTCAATTGTCAATAGAACACAGCAGAGCAGCAAATTAACATGCAGTGGAAGAAGAAGCAATACAGTCAACAGGACCAAGGTGTTAAAAAAAAAAAAAAACTAAGAGAGGAAGAGGATGGTGGTGTCCTAACAGGGAGGAAGAAAGGATAGACCTGCAGAGAGACTGCTTTAGTCTCTTCCCTTCCTACAACCATTTCCAAGAGAAGCCTCAAGGCCTGGGTAAGCTTGTTGACAAGATACTTGTGATCACCATATACTTCTTATAAACTCCAGTGTGCTCATCTACCCTTCCCTCTATTCCCTGAGCTTTGTCACTGCTTCAGTTCTGACATGAGATCTCCCTGATACCCTCCCTTCCTTCCACTCCATTTACCGAGCTGCTACTAAAGTCATCTTCCAAACATAAACGCCTAATGTGACTTGCTTGCTCACAATTCCTCAAAATACCTACAGCATGAACTTTAAACATGGCAGACAAAACTCTTCACAGTCTGGCCTGTGACCAGAATGCTGTTCTCAAAATGCTGACCTACCTGTAATTCCGACTCTTCAAGCTTCTGGGCCTTTGCCTAAGTATTTCCTTTACTTTACACTACCTGCCTCTCCACCCAGCCCTCAGGCAAATTCCTTCCTCCAGGCAGGATGTTATTTCAAGTACAATCCTCCCTGGGTATAAGCAGGATTGGTTCCAGGCTCACCCAAGTATACTAAAATCTGGGCATACTCAAGTCCCACAGTGTGTCCTGAGGAACCTGCATATAACATTGTCAGCCGTCCATATACCCAGGTCTCATTCTCAGGTAGACCATATAGTTCAAACTTGGGTTGTTCAAGGGTCCACTGTACTGACCAATTCCCTATTCCCACCCATTCTACTTTGGGCCCCTAGCTGTGCACACACTTCCAGTGTGGCTATCATAGCAGGCTGTGTGCATTCAGAAAGGAGGAACTGTCCATTCATTCATTCTGTAATCCCTGCACATCCCTCACACAGTCTGTGCTCAGAAAGTATTTGTCAATTCTGACATTCTCTCATGAAGACTACAGACCCAACCTCAAAGTCACAGGACATTAAAACTAGAGCAGACCATCTACTCTCAGAATCATGAGATTTGGAGACAGGAGAAGACCTCAGGGACAATCTACTTAAAAAACTTCAATTTACAGTTGAAGAAACTCAACCCTGTCATTAAATAGTTTGCTAAATATCAAGCAAATGATCAGCTTCTGATAACAGAAAAAGTTCTGCCTATCTGCCCAGGTTCTTTCTAGATATGATCAAATTAATATAGTAGAATTTAGTAAGATTTTTAAAAGTCTGCATAATAAGTCAAAATCAACAAGATGAAACTTAAACATTTAGAATCCACATATTAAGTGGATGAACACAGGACTATAGAGAACTGTATGCCATATTCTGCACTGGGCAGAGTATCCCAGTAGATCACTACACCTGCTCTTCTAAAGGAAGGACACTTAACATAGCAAGCAGGATGGCCTTTAAAAACATATCATTTATGAATACAGACATTTAACTTCAAAAGGGGAAGAATTATGGATAATATGTAAGATGTCTAAGAAACAGTAAGAGCCAGCAGGAAAACAGATTACAGCTCTCAACAGTTTTAGGAACTACTCCATCATGAACTAGAACAAGACACTGTCAGGTAGAAGCAAGCCATAATTAGAAGTATAGTACATAACCAGTATAGATAGTACTATAAGGATCCTCAATTCAAACTTTTTTTTTTTTAGAAGACACACGGATCCTGAAGAATCCAAACTCTTCATTTTACAACTCAGAAAACTGATGCAGAGGAACAGAAGTGACTTGTTAAAGATCATAAGATCAGAGGAAGCAACACAAGACTGCATTTTCCTGATTCTGGATCTCTATTGTAATACAATGCTCTCTTCCCCACAGTGGCTGAATTATCTGCAGAGATGTTACAGAACTGAGTTCCAGAATTCAGCTTCCAGGCAGAGCCTAGACAGCTCAGATTGCTTTCAGCTTTTAAGATTCCAGCAATTTTTCTTCCTAAATTTCAGAGCTCCTAACTATAAAAGTAACTCTAAATAGTTGAGATTAATAAAAATTTCTCTCTACTTTTTGCTTCTACAGACCACATCTTCTGTCTAAAAAACTAAGTTCTAAAAACCGGTGCTCTCTGACCTGTATGTTTTAACACAATGCTATTTCAATTGGTATATCACACCTACTTTCCATTTCCCATTCAATTTCTTCCTTGAAGTCTAACACTATTGACTGTCTTTTAAAATACACTTGATGTACAGTTTTTTTAATTAAAATTCAATACACAGAGCATGTTTAAAGCTAGATGGGTTCTATCAGTCTATATCCATATTAGTATTTGTGTACTTTAGCTGATTTTTACAAAATATTTTTTAATAGTTTTATGTTTAAAGAAAAATTTAACAGAAAGTACAAGAATTACTATACACCTTCCACCTTCTCCAAGAGTTTCTATTACAGATTAAGCATCCCTAATCTGAAAATCCAAAATCCAAAATGCTCCCAAATCTTAAGACTTTTTCAGTGCCAGTATGACCTTCATTGAAAATTTCAGTTTTTCGGGTTAGGAATAGGGATGCTCAACCAGTAAGTACCATACACATATTTAGAAACTTCAAAAAAATTTAAAATAAAAAATACTTTTGGTCCCAACCATTTCAGATAAAGGATACTCAACCTGTATTAACATTTTGCATTACTGTGAGACATTTGTTACAAATGATGAACGAATATTGATTATTAAATCCATAATTAACATGAAGCATTATTATTTATTTTGTACATTTCTATGGGTTTTGACAAATGTATAATGTCATGTATCCACCATTACAGTATGGTACAAAATAATTTCACTATCCTAAAATTTCCATGTGCTTCTCACAACCACTAATTTTTTACTGCAGTTTTGCCTAAAAATAAAATGGGCCCCACAAGAATGTAACCACTTTGCCTCAGCAGCCCTGTCCCCTGCATTTTCCCCTTCTCTCTGTGCCTTTAAAGTGCTGGCAGCAACTTCAAACTCTTAGGAACAAGCAATCCTTCTGTGCCAGCTTCCTGTGAAGATGGGACTACAAATGTGTGCCACCACACATGGCTATTTTTTGTAGAAAGAGTCTCACTCTTGCTCAGGCTGGCACATTTAACGATTTTTTTTCTTGTTTTTTGTCGAGACAGAGTTCTACCCTATGCCCAGGAGTAGAGTGCAGTGGCATCACAGCTCACTGCAACCTCAGCCTCCTAAGCCGCTGGGATTGGGTTTTTCCATTTTTTTTTTTTTTTTCATGAGTCCGGGTCGCACTCTGGCTGAGACAAGCATTGAACTCCTGAGCTCAAGCAATCCTCCCACCTTAGCCTCCCACAGTGCTGGGATTACAGGCGTGAGCCAAAAAGCACAATTTAGTGACATCGTAAGTAATCCAAAATGTTGTGCAACCATCACCCCTACGAAGTTCTAGAGTTTTTCACCACTACAGAAATCCTGTATCTATTAAACAACTCCCATTCCACTCTTCCACCAGCACTGGTAAGTTCCATCCTACTTTTTGTATTTGAGTAGGATCATACAGTATTTGTCCTTTTTTTGTCTTATTCCACTTAATGTTTTCAAGGTTCACCTATATTGTAACATGTATAAGAATTTCATTCCTTTTTAAGTTATCAGTAATATTCCATATGTATATTCCACAACTTGTACGTATACACCACCACTGTTGACAGCCAACTGAACTGTGACTAACACTGCTATGAACATTTGTGAACAAATATCTGTTTGACTCTGGCTTTCAATTCTTTCGGGTATGTACCTCGGAACCGCACTAAAGAACCAGTAAACTTTTCCAAGGCAGTGGCACCACTTTACATTCCCACCAGCAACGCGCCAGAGTCCCAATTTCTCCACATCCCCAACACTTACTATTTCCAATTTTTTTTGTTGTTGTTAATAGCCACACTAACAGGCGTCAGATGTTACCTCGCTGTGGTTCTGATTTGAATGTTCCTAATGGCTGGTTGGGCTGAGCATCTTCTCACGCACTTACTGGTCATTTGAGAAGCATCTATTCACATCCTTTGCCACTTTTGAACTGGGTTTCTTTTTGTTGTAGTTCTTTAAGCATTATACAACTTTATCAGATTTAAGATTTGCACGTGTTTTCTCCCATTCTGTGAGCTGTCTACTGGATTTTAAAATAATAACGGCAGAAGACGATGCAGATCAGGGAAACTGCATCCAGGGCTAACAGAGAAAGAACGCCTTCCTTGCTGCGGGCTCCCAACTTCCCAGCAGGCTTTTAAACAAAATGCTTCCCGCCTCCGCTGCGACTGACATCGGGCCTACCGCGACGCGCCCCACACAAAGGGGCGCTCTCGCCCCTCTTCCGCCCGGTTCCGGGGGCTAGTCCTTCCCGCCTGGCGGGTTGGCCGTAAGCGGCCGGCCCAGGCCCTTCCGTCCTCGAACCAACCGCTTCCCCTCCCGGACCCAGCACGACCAGGTCAGCGGCCGGATACCGGCCCGACCACGCCCCTCCCCGCCTGCTTCCGCTCCTCACCAGCCCCGGCCACGACCGGTGTCAGGGTGACCAAAGGACGCGGGAAAGGCAGGGTTTGCAATCGCGGGCAGGTCAGCAGGGCCCAGCGGTTCGGCAGCCTCCCGAATGGCGACTGGGCGCAGCAGCCGGGCTCCAGGCGCGCGAGCGTGCGCGCGACCGCGGAACAGACGGGGCTGACGGGAGGAGAGTTTGGCGTCGCGCGCCCTCCCGCGCGGACCAATCAGATAGCCGATTGCGTGGCGCCGCTGTGCCGAGAGGGCGTAGGAGTAACGAGGAGCTCCGGAGGAAGTACTACGCACCCGCCCCGCCCCGCCCCGGAAATACGTACTACGCGCCCGCCTCGCCTCCTGCGCGCTCCTGAGCGGCAAGCTCCGGAGGATTGTGCGTTGGTGTCAGGATAGGGTGGGCGTTGCTCGTTCCGGCCTGGGGTCTCATTGCTGCTCTCTTCGTTTTCTTGCCTTTTGTTGTTGTTGTATGAATGAATTTACTAGAAAAAAAGACACAATGAGACTCCGCCCCATACATTCTTATTGATACCACTGCCATTAATGCCCATGACGAAAATCCAAAACAAATGGTGAATATTTCTAGTCACCCACCGTCCTCCACAATTCCCAGCCCTTAGAACTTCTCTCCATTTTTTTTCAGTTTCCATGACCGTTACCACGAATCTAATTAAAACTCATGCACCTCTAGTTTTGATATTGCAAGTCTGTACGCTTTGTGAAACTGGTTTACTTAACTACACCTACCAATTTTTTTTTTTTTATTTTAGTAAAATATATGTAACATAAAATTTGCCATCTTAACCATTTATAGGCATACAGTTTAGTGGTATTAAATATATTCATAACGTTGTGTAGCAACCACCATCATCCACCTCCTTGACTGTTACCATCTTGTAAAACTGAAACTATATCCATTGTGACCCAAATAAATGTCAGAGGCAAAAAAATCTCAATGAATGAAGGTTTATTAATCCAAGATTTTGACTGCATTCCTGGGAAAACAACAAACTGTGGCTCTTTTTTGTGTAGGTAAATTGGAACCGCCAGCACTTTAAAGGCACAGAGAGAAGGGGAAAATGCAGGGGCCAGGGCTGATGAGGCAAAGTGGGTACATTCTTGTGGGGCCCATTTTATTTATAACATAAGAATGAAGGAAGCTTCAATTATGTAGATGTTCCAGGGTTGGTGGAAGAATGTCTAATTCTGTCTTATCTAAAGTTCTGTTACCTGTAAGATAAATTTGTTAATTCATTATTACTGTGGAATTGGAGACTTTTTAGTTTTAGGGGCTAGATATAGGTACAATTTGTATGTCCTTGCTTATTGGAGGTCAGAAGGAATCTCCTTAATGAATGATGTGTGGGGCCAGCTCTTCACAGATTGCTGAGGCTTGACCTTCTTTTTTTACAGAAAGAGTTGGGGTGAAGGGAGGTGGCCCTGAGACTCTTTTTCTTTTTACATCATTAAACATTAACTCCATTTCCCTCTCCCCCTACTTCCGGGCACCACCCTTCTCTTTGGTGTGTCTGAGTTTGACTATTAATATAAGGGAATCATACACATTTTTACTCTTTGTGACTGATTTATTCTACCTAGCACAATGTACTCAAGGTTCATTCATGTTGCAGCATCTTCCAGCATTTCTTTCCTTTTTAAGGCTGAATAATATCCTATTGTATGGACGTACCATGTTCTGCTTATCCATTCATCAGTTGAACACTAGGCTTGCTTTCACATTTAAGCTACTATGAATAATGCTATAAACATGAGTATACAAATATATCTTTGAGACCCTTCTCTTCTTTTGGTTTTAACTGTCTTAAGTATACTCAAAGAAGTAAAGGGAGCTGTGGAGAATGGCAAGAAAATGATGTATGAGCAAAATAGCAGTATCATGAGAGATATAGAACCTTAAAAGATACCCAAGAGAAATTCTGAAGCTGAAAATTATAATAACTGAAGTGAAAAATTTACTAGAGCGGTTCAAAGGCACATTTGAACAGGAAGAAGAATCAGTGAACTTGAAGATAAAAAAGTTGAAATTACTGTATCTGAGAAACAGAAAGAGGAAAAAAGTTAAAGAGTAGACAGAGCCTAAGGGACCTGTGGGCCACCATCAAGTGGATCAGCATAAGCCCTATGGGAGTACCAGAAAGAGGATAGAGACAAAAAGGAATAGAGACAATACCTGAAAAAATAATGGCTGAAAACTTCCCAAATTTGATGTAACATGAATGTTAGCATACAAAAACCTCAAAGAACTTGGACTAAGATGAAGTCAAAAAAATTCACACTGAGACATTATAATCAAACTTTCTAAAGACAGAGGCAGAATCTTGAAGGCATCAAGAGAGAAATGACTTGTCACATACAAGAGATCCTTAATAAAATTATCTTTGGATCTCTCCTCAGAAACTTTAGAGGCCAAAAAAGCAGTGGCCCAATATATTCAAAGTGCTAAAAGAAAAAAAAAAAATCCTTAAAAATGTTAACTAAGAATCTTATATCCAGCAAAACTGTCTTTCAAAAATGAGGAAGAAATAAATACATTCCTAGATTAAGAAGAAAAAAAAATGCTGGCTTGGAGTGGTGGCTCACCATTTGTAATCCTAGCATTCTGGGAGGCTGAGGTGGCTGGATCCGGTGAGGTCAGGAATTGGAGACCAGCCAGAGCAAGAGCGAGACCCTATCTCTACTAAAAATAGAACTATCAGCTGGATATCATGGCAGACGCCTGCAATCCCAGCTGCTTGGGAGGAAGAGGCAGGAGAAATCACCTGAACCCAGGAGTTTGAGATTGCTGTGAACTATGACACCATGGCACTCTAGCCTGGGGCAACAGAGAGAGACTCTGTTTCCAAAAAAAAAGAAAAGAAAAAAATGCTGAGGGAATTTATTACCACTTGGCCTGCCCTGTAAGAAATGCTCGAGGGAATCCTGCAGGGTGAAATGAAGGGATACTGAACAATATCTTTAAGCCAAATGAAGAAATAAAAACCTCTACAAAGGTAAATACATGGGCAATTATGAAACCTACTATTAGTATAACTACAGTCTGTAACTATTTTTTGTTTTCTATGTAACTAAGAGGCAAATTTGGGGCACACAGTGTATAAATATGTCAACAACCAAAAGGGATAGGGATCGAGCTGTTAGATGGGCTAAGTTTTTGTGTTATTGAAATTAAGATGGTATAAATTCAAATTAGAACATTACAACTTCAGGATGTTAAATGTAATTCCCTCTAGTAACCACAAAGAAAATAGCTATACTATATGTACAAAAAACTTGAGGAAGGAACTTAAGTATTTCAGTACCAAAAAAAAAATCAACTGAACACTTTTTTTTAATAAGAAATGAGGGACAAAAAAACTATATGACATATAGAAAACAAATAGCAAAGTAACAAAAGTCCTTCCTTGTCAGTAATTACTTTAAATATAAGTGGATTAAATAGTCTAATTAAAATAGAGACTGGCAAGTATATAAAAAATAATCCAACTACATGCTGTCTACAAAAGATTCACTTTAGATCCAAACACAAATAGAATGAAAGTGGAAGGCTGGAAAAAGTTATTCCATGCGAATAATAACCAAAAGAGAGCAGGTATGGCTATATGAATATCCAGCAAAATTGACTATAGATAAAAAAAGGTCACAAGAGATGAGGAAAAACATTACATATAAGACTTTCCATATAGTAAGAATGTATAAGAATCATAAACATTGACAAACTTAATAGAAGACCATAAAAATATACAAAGCAAAAAAAAAATGACAGAATTGAAGGGAGAAACAGATAATACTGCAGGGGTGGGCTTGTGAAAATAACATTTTATTTGTTCATAGAGCTGTTTATACAAACACATTAAAATACAAGAAAATCAACAACCTAACTTTACAAGGTAAAGAACTAGAAAAAGAAGAACAAACTAAGCAGAAGGAAGGCAATAATAAAGACTAAAGCTGAGATAAATGAAAGACTAGAAAAACAATAAACAAGATCAATAAAACCAAACATTTATTCTTTGAAAACATAAATAAAATTGGTTACACAGACTAAGAAAAAAAGAGAGAAGACTCAAATTACTAAGTCAGAACTGAAAGTGGGAAAATTATATCAATTTCTTTTGAGACAGAGTCTCACTATGTCGCCTTTGGTAGACTGCCATGGCTTCACAGCTTACAACAACCTCAAACTCTTGGGCTGAAGCGATTTTCTTCCCTCAACCTTCCAAGTAGCTGGGACTACAGGCACCCGCCACAACACCTGGCTATTTTTTTACTGTAGTTGTCGTCGTTTGGCAGGCCCAGGCCGGATTGAACCTGCCAGCCTCTGTATATGTGGCTGGCGCCCTACTCACTGAGCTACAGGTGCCAAGCCAATTATATCGATTTCTACAGAAATAAAAATTATGAGAGAACACTATGAATAACTAGATGCTGATAAATTGTTACCTACATGAAATGGACAAATTTGTAGAAATAGAAAACCTACCAAGACTAAACCATAAAGAAATAGGAAACTTGAATAGACTTATAACTAGTAAGCAGGTTAAATCGATAGTCAAAAATCTCCAAACAAGGAAAAGCCCTGTCTGCTTGCTTTACTGTTCAAGTCTACTAACTATTTAAAGACTAACAAGAGAATTAACGAAATTCAACACCCTTTATGACAAAAAGTCTCAACAATTTGGGAATAGAAGAAAACTACCACAACATAATAAAAGCCATCTATAAAAAGCAACAGAGAACATCAGAGAATCTCTTAGGAGTTTAGGATATCTGTTCTTTTGCTTATCTTACAGCACAGACCTACTTTGAAATTATGTTAAATGAAATATGTAATATCAATGAAAATAAAATGTACTATAAATAAAAAAAGTTATCAACACAGGAAAAAGGCAACACACAGAATGGGAGAAAATATTTACAAATCATACATCTGAAAATATGTACAAATCATACATCTGGTATACATATATACCAGAGTATATAGAGAACTCAACAACAATAAAAAAAAGATTTAAAATGGGCAAAGGATTTGAGTGTTTCTCCAAAGATCATATACAAAATACCAACAAACATATAAAATGATGTTCACATTAATAATTGTTAGAGAAATGCAGCTCTAAACCACAATTGAGATACCACCTCAAACCCACCAGCTGGCTACCATGAAAAACAACAAAGTTAGTATTGGTGAGGATGTGGAGTGCTTAGAGCCCTGTGCACCTGGGCGAGATTGTGAAATGGTGCTGCTGCTGTGGAAAACCATATGGAATGCCTCAAAAAGATTAAAAATAGAATTACTATATGATCCAGACTACACAACAAACATAATTAGACAATTAGACCCCATCCCTGGGGGTGGGGGGAGAAACACACTTCGTAAGCTGTAAATGTTAAATGTAAAAACAAGCAACTTTTTCTGTTCTCTGAACTTTAAGGCTTTACAGGTCAAGAATTTCTAAGAGTCTGAGATATGAAACAGGGTTCGCTGTGGGGGCAGGGCCTAATATGAATGACTCCATTAGTTTATTTCTGAAAGTGTTAGAGTAAGTTAATTACCCTAAAGATCTACCCAAATTGAACCCTGAACGAATTTCTGACTTAAACCAACTCTTGGAAGCAAAAATCTAGATTATGATGGGCCATGACTGAATCCTTCCATTGTTTCTTCTGTGGAGAAACATCAGCAAAATAACAAAATGTCAAACACCCTCTGCCATTATTTTGAATTGAAATTGTGTAAACAAAGGTATTGTAGGTCAAAGTAGGTCTGTGCTCTAAATTATAGAATATTAAATATTTCAAGATGAATAATGCTTGCTCCAAAGCTGAAATCTTTGTCTTTTAGAAGTCTCTTAGTATATTGCCCTGAACAAAAGTAACTGAAGAAAATAGAAATAACTCTCACAGAATACTGTACTAAAACTAGGCCCTTACAGACTCTCAAATAGGTTTAAGACTCTATTGCAGCAGTTCTCAACCTGTGGGTCGCGACCTTGTTGGGGGTCAAATGAGCCTTACACAGGGGTCGCCTAAATACATCCTGCATATTAGACATTCACCTTACGATTCATAACAGTAGCAAAATTACAATTATGAAGTAGCAATGAAAATAATTTTATGGTTGGGGGTCATCACAACCTGAGGAACTGTATTAAAGGATCGCAGCATTGGGAAGGTTGAGAACCACTGCTCTTTTGAATGTGTTCTTATCAATTCCTTACCTGGATGTTTTCTGAATCTACATTAGATTCCAGGGGCCAAACTTGAATTGAGTCAGGGAATGGGTGAAGGCATGTGAACTGAAATGCAGCAAGAAGTGGTGACCTGACAGAATCAGGGAAGGAGCCCCAATCTCAATCTCAGACATCAGGCTTTGTCCTTTGTTGTATGTGTAGAGAATAAGAACGCTGAGTGTTTGCATGTGCTCAAACCATTAAATGAAGCAGCCACAATCAGGCTGCTTTTCTGTTATAGAAAACCAAATTTAATTTTTCTACTGAAATTACTGCATTAATACACATTTTAGAAGTATAATTAAAATGAAAAATCAATTAGGAATTGCTTCCTGCAAGAAAGAATAAAAGCAGTTTGGATTATAGTATGTATAGATCTAATACAATTAACTGATCCACTTTATTAGTAAAGAATTATTCTAAAAAAAAAAATTATTCTCTTGTCTACTTAATTTATAACAATTAACTATTAACCTATTATGAGAAATATGACAAGATGATACTCCTCGTGAGTGTGTGTCTGTGTGGGTGTCTATGACTCTGTACAGTGTGTTTCTGGATGTGTGTCTGTGTGCTGAACTCTGGTGCTGGTCTTCAGGAATACTCATCCTCTTCCTCAGGCCTGGCAGCTGTTGCTCTCTGTGTACTTTATTCAGTCCTCATTCTTATTCCTGTACCTTCAGGAATCTAGTAACAGGGCAGTGAGTGTTTTCTAAAAAGAGGACATTCACAGTTCCCCAGTGTGAGATGGGAGGCAGGACTAATCCATGTGGAAATTGCTGATTAGTAATATTAATATCAGTTTTAGTTCATGTAGAAAGCATTCTTGAAATGATAAAAGCTCAGAGATAGAGAATGGACAAGGGGCTGCAGGGGTCAGGGCCAGGGAGGAAGGTATGAACTGGAGCCCTGAACACCCCTCAACTCAGGGAGCCCTGGTTTGGGCTGGCCCTGCCAGGAGATGACACCATCTGTGATGCTTCTTTGGGAAAAAGTGACCTGAACAAAAACTAACTTCAAACTTCTGAAGGAGAAGCCGCTTTTTGGGCTAAGTGGGTTCACTGTCTGTACAGAATTCAACTTATGGGTGTTTGTGGGGCATTTGATTACTCAATAATAATCAGACTGTTGTTAATAACGTAAAAGAAAGTTCGTCAATATTTTCCTTACTGTCTTTAAGGGTAAGTGTGAACTTACTTTATTCTCAAGCAAATGGTATAAACATGCTAGTTTTATACCAAATAAAATCCTTTTTCCTGGTGAAAAATAACTTGAATCTCTAAGATGACTTCCATTATCATTTTAGGATTTGACTTTCAGGAGTAACTGCTCTAGTGAACACTGACCCCCTCAAAGCCATAGGTTCCCTAAGACAGCACAAGTACCCCTCACACCACCAGAGCACAAAACTGGATCTTAAGAGAGATTTTCTTTTAGGGTTTAATAAAGACCTTATTTCTCAGCTGTCCCTGTCTGGGTGCAGGACTGTCATCACACCTCTGCCCTCTTCTGGTTCTCTCTGCGACTTCCCCGGGGGCGCTGCCGTGCTGGCCACCCTCCCTCCTTCTCTCTGTCTGGGGCAGACGCTTTCCCCCATCTTGGCTCATCTTCACTCCTCCCTGAGAGCCCGCCCAGCTGGCGGTGAGCTCTGTGCTTCCTGTTGTCGTCCGTGAGCTGTCTTTGTGCTTCCGGTTCTTTTTCTCGAGACCTTCTGTCCATGTCCCTGTGCTCTTTGTCACTGACATTTTGTGACCTGTGATTCAATACAAAGGACCAGAGACCTTACGTACACCGTTTATTGATACCTATCTTAATTTCTAGACTGTAAATTCCCTAAATGCAGGGAACAGAGAAGCCATACTCAGCACTGCATTGCTGAGCTTGCACAGTGCCTGGCACACAGCAGGCATTCAACAGAAAACTGATGGGAAGATGGACAAGTAAATAGTAACAGTAACAACAGAACTTGCCATTACTAGAATGACTGATAGGCTTTACTGCTAAGATACTTTATTTCTACTTCTCAATAACTTCCCAAGGTAAATATAATGTCCCCCTTCCCCTTTTTCTCAAAGTAATGAGACTGAAATTTCTCAAAGTAAATGAAACTAAAAGTATATGAGTGTCTGTCCCAGGAGGCCAAGTGCATGCGCCAGGATGCATATCTGGTACTAACAGTTTGATTTTCTGCTCTAAGCACAGCTAAAATTAACTAAAATTTAATGATGTTAGATTAATTACATTTATGCACATACTAAAATATTACATGAATAGTAAATAAATGAATGGCTGCTTAACTCATCTGGTTCTTAAACTCTTTCCCTCCATAGCCTGGGGAAAAGTCCTTACACTGCAGATGGTGTACTGCCCCACCCCACCAGACACTACAGATCCACAAGCAAAGTGAACTGTGCCAGGAGTGTAGCAGCAGGCCCTGCCCTGCCCTGCCCTGCCCTAAACAGTAAGAGAAACATATGTAATGTAAACACAGTGCTAGAAGGTCATGAATTTGATAACTGTATGTAAACTGAGTTTATAAAAACAGCAAATAAACCAAAACCCCCAAATAGGGAAAAATACTTTCTCAACGGCCCTGTAAAAAAGGCAGTAAGAAATCAATTCAAATCGTTGTGATTCTGGGAATTGGCAGCCACTAACCCTCCCAACTAAAATCCACTCGTACTTGGCTTGGCACCCGTGGCTCAGTGAGTAGGGCACCAGCCACATAGACCAAAGCTGGTGGGTTCAAGCCCAGCGAGGGCCTGGCTAAACAATAATTGACAACTGCACCCCAAAAATAGCCGGGCATTGTAGAGGGCGCCTGTAGTCCCAGCTACTTGGGAGGCTGAAGCAAGAGAATTGCTTAAGCTCCAGAGTTTAAGGTTGCTGTGAGCTGTGACACCACAGCACTCTACTGAAAGCAACATAGTGAGACTCTGTCTCAAAAATAAGAGAAAATAAAATAAATAAATAGCCGGGCGTTGTGGCGGGCGCCTGTAGTCCCAGCTACTCGGGAGGCTGAGGCAAGAGAATCGCTTAAGCCCAGGAGTTGGAGGTTGCTGTGAGCTGTGTGAGGCCACAGCACTCTACCGAGGGCCATAAAGTGAGACCCTGTCTCTACAAAAAAAAAAAAAGAAAAGAAAATAAATAAAATCCCCTCATACCACCCTTCTGAACAAAGTGGCCGCAGGTACCAGGACACTTAGGGTGTCCAGAGGCAGCAAATAGGCAACTGCCTTGGGTCAGGCCCTGCCCACAAGCCCCTCCTGACCAGCATCCAGCCCACTGGGCAGATCGTGCTGTGTCCACAGCAACACTCCCCATGAGCAACAAAGGACAGAGGGAAGGAGAACCACAGAGGTGCAGGACTGACATGCCAAGGCCACCACTGGGGGCGTGTGTGAGAACAGCTTAAAAAAAATTACAGCACTTAAAACTTAAAATTCTCTATCAAGAAAGGCTTTCCAGCCCTAAAAGACAGGATTCTGTAGATAAAGTAAAAGAGGCTGGAAGAGCAAATAGGAAATATATTGCCAACGGGGAGAAAAACGGCAATCAATAAAAAATGACAAAGGAAGACAACTGGGGAGACAGACCCTGTAGACCTGACATGCAGTAACAGGTACAAGAGGAAGGCTTCACGGGAGAAAGAAGAGGGTAAAAAGCAACAGCTAAGAAAATAACAGGAGACATTTCCCGGATTCAAAAGAACTGTTAACTTCACCAACTTCCTGGCCTGAACAATAAGAAAAACATGGACCAGTATATCCTAGTACCACTTTGGATTCTGAGAATACTGTGAAATATAAATGCTCATACTGACAAAGGGTGTGTCCCTAGGACTTGATGCTACTGTGGCCATAAGAACGAGGGAATGCTCGATTCTCCCTGGGCTGACGAGGGTGTGAGCATGAAAGCACACTCACTTCTCCCTGGGCTCCTCCAGGCAGATCTCCAAGGGTCTGGCTTTCCCGACTGCACAAGCAGCACGGGCTTCATGTTTTCCATCTTCAACATCAATTTCTTCTCTTTCTCTTGGTTTCTCTGTGGTTGGTTCCTCTCCCTTTTCCAGTTTCTTAAGAAGCTGAGAAATTATAATGTTAGCAAAATATTACTTTGAGCATATTATAAAAGTTGTTGAATAAATAATTAAAAATATAAACCAATATTGAGCCCAGTGTTCGAGCAGCGAAAGAGTATAAGCTAAAGGTCCAAAAACCAGGTTTTTGGTTTAATACTGAGTGGAACATCCAGTCAAAAAAATATTTTGGAGTCATGAGAAACTTAATGTGATGAAGATGATACCCTAATTCAGGGGTCCTCAAACTTTTTAAACAGGGGGCCAGTTCACTGTCCCTCAGACCGTTAGAGGGCCGGACTATAGTTTAAAAAAAAAAAAACTATGAACAAATTCCTATGCACACTGCACATACCTTATTTTGAAGTAAAAAAACAAAACGGGAACAAATGCAATCACACCGCTTCATGTGGCCCGCAGGTGCAGTTTGAGGACCCCTGTGCTAATGAATAAAAGAATGTTACAAAATAGAACACAAGGATTCCCTTTCTATTCCCATGTTAACACACAAGGGACTGAGGGAGGCTGTCTGCAGAGAGCACAGTGATTATTTCCAGGGGCAGAACTGAGACATTTTGTTTTGGTGTAGTTTTCCTAAAATAAACAAGTACTACATATGCAATAAGGAAAAAATAAACATTTCTAAAAAGGCTGCTTTACACTGATGACTTTTAGAATAACGTTTTCTTTTATATATAAATTTTATTTACTTATTTATGTTTGAGACAGAGTCTCACTTTGTCGCCCTCAGTAGGATGCTGTGGCGTCGTAGCTTCACAGCAAACTCAAATTCTTGGGCTCAACTGAGTCTCTTGCCTCAGTCTCCCGAGTTTCTGGGACTACAGGCGCCTGCCAAAACACCTAGATATTTTTAGAAGCAGGGTCTTCTCTGGTTCAGGCTGGTCTTAAACCTGTGAGCTCAAGTAATCCATCTGCCTCGGCCTCCCAGAGTGCTAGGATTAGTGTGAGCCACTGCACCTAGCAAGTTTAATGTTTTCAAAACATTTATTCTCTTTCATGAATCAGAATTAGCAAGCCACTGCGACATACTGGTTTGCTGTGTCTTTGCATCCCAGCCTCCCCTGCTTGTGGCTGCATACTTTCCAGAACTATAGCACCATAGGTAGCATCATTGGTGGAACAGAAACAGAAGGGAACTTCTGAAAATTCTGTTTTCAAATTGCAGTGTAGCAGAGCTGTGCACAGACACCGTCAACTAAATGAGTTCATCTAAGGATGAAACTCACACAGGCAGGGCAGCAGGGACCATTTCTCATTGCGCCATGTCAGCCCACCACATCCTTCTGTGCAATCTGTCAACTAGTGTTCTTACAGGTAACTGTCCATCTTTCTTGTACAACAATAATGTATTTGTAACAGATGAAAGCCACAGGTAAGAGAAAGAATCTGCATGTGGCCATGCAGTCACCGAAAGTCTCATGCACTAGGAAAGGCTCCTCCTCACACTCCTAACCCCAAACATGAGGTGTCTTTGCTCACACTTCACACCAACACCAGCTGGGGCACACGTTCAATGCAGCTCCAACACTGCCTATCTGGGGTCAGCATCAGACCCCATAAGGAAGGACTCAGTTCCATTAAGACAGCTACCACTGCAGACAACAGTGTCGAATCCCAGGGTGTCACCGGTACAACCACAGTCTCCCCTCAGGTTTGACAGTTTGCTAGAATGGCTTACACGAATCAGGAAGGCACTTTCCTTGTAATTACCAGCTTATTATAAAGGATATAAGCTCATGAATGTGAAAGGGAAGCCTAGGGTGGGGTAGGAGGGATTAGGGTGCTCAGATTCCATGCTGTAACCCTCATAGAGCCTTGGAGCGCTCACCAACCCAAAAGCCCCTTTATTAAGTTTTTTCACAGACATATCGTCACGTTAAGCACAAATGACAAAATCACTGGCCACTGCAGCTTGCTCCCTCCCCCCAACCCTTCTCTGGTTGGGGTCTGGGGGTACTACGATACCCAACCCTCAAATCCTGCCTGGTCTTTCTCGAGCCCAGCGCCATCCTGAAGCAGTGCAGGGACCCCAGCTCCCAGCTACGTCACTGGCACACAAGACGCTCTTTATCGCACAGCAGATT
Organism: Nycticebus coucang; assembly: GCF_027406575.1. Classification (NCBI taxonomy): domain Eukaryota; kingdom Metazoa; phylum Chordata; class Mammalia; order Primates; family Lorisidae; genus Nycticebus; species Nycticebus coucang. The sequence continues at coordinate 95,791 of NC_069794.1, forward strand.
CTCAGGAGCTGTGTGCCAGGAACCAGGGACTAAGATCCTGCATGAGGTGCCAACAAGGTGGTTGTGAATGAGAAAGACGTACCCTGCACTGCAGGAAGTGGAAGCTGAAATTCTAGTTGGGGCAGCAGTGGTAGGAGGGGAATGGCCTGCAAGTGACAAAGTATTAAAAAGGAAACAAACAGGAACAAGATAACCTCAAGCTCATTGTATGCTGCAAACATGATAAAATGGTTACAGAGAGAGGAAAAGGAGGGGTCCAGGAGGGTTCTTTGTGGAGAAAAGACAGGGACAGAGACCCGTTGCCAAGGAGCAGCCACGGTGTACCTGAGGAAATTTCCCTGTGGGGGACAACAGGACAGAGGTCTCAGCTGGACCCAGCCAAGGTATTTTGGAAAAAGGAAGCAGGGCCAGCAGCTGGGGACGGTGGCCATCACCCTCAGGTGTGTTCCTCTCCAGCTGTGTTCTCAGCTGTGCACTCTCCATGCGCTGGTCACATTCATGCTCATGTTGGCTTCCATGACATACGGGTAAACTGGTGACACACACATAACCTTTTTTTAAAAATTATTTATTTTTTGAGACAGTCTCACTCTGTCACCCAGGCCAGAGTACTGTGGTGTAATAGTTCACAGCAACCTCACACTCTTGGGCTCCAGTGATCCTCTTGACTCAATCTTCTAAATAGCTGGGACTTTAGGAACCTGTCACCACGCCCAGCTAGTTTTTTATTTTTGTTTTTGGTTTTTTTTTGAGACAGAGTCTCACTGTGTCGCCCTCAGTAAGAGTGCTGTGGCGTCACAGCTCACAGCAACCACAAACTCTTGGGCTTAAGCAATTCTCTTGCCTCAGCCTCCCAAGTATAGCTGGTACTACAGGCGCCAGTCACAATGCCTGGCTATTTTTTGACTGCATTTGTCATTGTTCTTTTAGCAGGCCCGGGCCGGGCTCACTGGAACCTGCTACTTTTGGTGTATGTGGCCAGCACCCTACTCAGCTACTGACACCAAGCCTAGTTTTTTTTTATTTTTAGCAGGACAAGATCTTGTTCTTGCTCAGGCTGATTTCAAACTCGTAAGCTCAAGCAATCCACTGGTTTGGCCTCTCAAAGTGCTAGGATTAGAGGCGTGAGCCATAGCACCCAGTTGACACGTAACTTTTTAAAAGGCTTTATGTGAAAAAGCACGCAACCTTCCTAGATACATATCACCTACAACCTACAATTTATGTATTCAGAAATTTTACTCCCTAATTTCTTACTTCAGCATAAGCAAGCACAGTGAGAAGTTCCAGAGCCCTGGGGGACAGGACACAGCTGGGCTTCTCTCCAGTATGGTGCTGTCTTTATTAACAGATGTGAGTGAAGGTGTCTCTCTGTCCTTCCATCTTTAGGCAGTTGATACTTAATGTGGCATTTCTTCATAGGTTTTAAAAAGAATTTCAATTCTCCAAGTGATTTGTAAGTTAGACATCCCCACAGTGGACTTGAATGCTAATTCAACACTACACCTGGAGCTGGTGACAATACGGGCAAATTTCACCTACAATGTTGGGCAGAATCCCAGACTATCCTCAGGACAGCTGTGGTCACTCATTGTCACTGGGTCTAATCTGTCATCAAGACTTTATCAGATTTGGATAAGGGCAACACTTCTCTTGCTACATGTTCTGATTTCTTTTTTCTATATAAAGGATCCCAAACTTTTACTTACTTAAATTTGTTTTATTTCTTTGGCTTATTTTGGATTCTAACTGTATATGTGAAAATATAAAAATATAATGCTATATTCTAAATAGCATGGACACACAACACGAACATAAATGAAGTTTGGTTAGACCAAACCAACAAGATTTGGAGACTACCTGTTACTGCAGCATATTCTAGCCAATCCTAACTGATACAAATGGTTATGTGTTTTGTAGGGGTATTATTTAAAAAAAGTTCTCTCCATTGCTAGTGAATCCATGAGAAAAATTATTTTAGAGCAAAGCCCTAGGAAGTTTTACTTTCCTTAAAGAACTACTAAATTTCTGGCCAACTTTTAAATGTTTGATTGCCAAGAACATCTGAAAGAAAGCTATAGTTCAATGATCTCTTTCCCACCTTTTCCTCACCTAATCTCCTTTCTCCAAGTCCTCACATTTTTCCCCCCTTACATTATGTAATATTATTGAATTGCTATAAAGTACCTTAAATCCTTTGTGGAGTGATGTAAGATGTACATTATGTTGAAATCAAGGCTTACTTAAATCAGGGGTCCTCAAACTACAGCCCGTGGGCCACATGTGGCAGCGTGATTGTATTTGTTCCCGTTTTCTTTTTTACTTCAAAATAAGATACATGCAGTGTGCATAGGAATTGGTTCATAGTTTTTAAACTATAGTCCAGCCCTCCAACGGTCTGAGAACAGTGAACTGGCCCCTGTTTAAAAAGTTTGAGGTCCCCTGACTTAGATCATTTGCGCAGAGTACTGAGAAGGTAAGGGCTGGTCCCAACTCTGGCCACTGCATTTTACACAAAGCAGAATTCTCTCTGTGATCTACACCACCCTGTACATGATTGCATCAGTCACAAGAACAAGCAGACAAGAGACATAGAAACCCATTCCTGCCACCATAAAATAAATGATGAAACCCAGTTCTACAAGTCATCCTTCATATAGAAAGGCTGAGCTAGTAGTTGTTTAGTCAGGAAAACGTAAGCAGAAGTCCAATAAAGGGAGGGTGATTGGTGGGATTACACCTGCAATGCATCTTACAAGGGTACCTGTGAAACTTTGTAAACATAGAATATAATTGTCTTAACACAATAACTAAGAAAATGCCAGGAACGCTATGTTAATCAGTGTGATGAAAACGTGTCAAACTGTTTATAAAACCAGTGTATGGTGCCCCACCATCGCATTAATGTACACAGCTATGATTTAATATTAATAATTTAAAAAAAAGAAACCCAACAAGAACAATCTATGCCAGGTCCCTACTCCATAACCCTGGAGGGCAGGGTTCTTTTGCCCCATCCACCTCTGCCTCCCAACACTATGTCCCAGGAACTCCTAAGGCTCAGGGAATACATCTGAAAACTACCACTGTGGAGCAGTGGCTCTCACCTGTGATCCCAGCACTCTGGGAGGCCAAGGCAAGTGGATCACTTGAGCTCAGGAGTTCAAGCACAGCCTAAGCAAAGGGAGATCCCCATCTCTAGTAAAAATAAAAGAACTAACTGGTGTTGTGGTGGACGCCTATAGTCCCAGCTACTCAGAGTCTAAGGCAGGAGGATCACTTGAACCCAGGAGCTTGAGGTTGTTGTGAGCTATGATGACCCCACAGCATTCTACCTAAGGGGACAGAGTGAGACTCTGCCTCAAAGAAAAACAAAAAAGAAAACTACCACTGTAGTATGGGGGGAAAAGGAACTATAGGAACAAAAGATTAGATTAATTGAAAATGTTTTTAAATTTTTAAAGAGCAAAAATACTAAGTGGTATTGTTGAACTATTTCTAGAAAAAAATAAATGTTTTCTCAAAATTACCTTAATTCTTATTTCTTTCTCAGTAGTTTTCTTCTGTTTATCTTCCTCTTTTCTTTTACACCTTTCTTCTTCTCTTCTTTTTCTTTTCTCCTCTTCCCGCAAGCGTTTCTTCTCTAACTCCCTCCTCCTCCGCTCTTCTCGTTTCTCCTCTCGAATTCTCTAAAGACACAGAAGAATACATGTATAAATTGCCTGGATGGAAATGGCAGAGCAGAAAAGGTATTTACCAGGTAAAAGGCCAGACCTACCTGCTTTTCTAATTTTCTATTTTTAATATATTCCAAAAGAGGTGTAGTTCTTCTAGCTAAAATACAAAAATTGCATGTTGTATTTAACTCTTAAAATAAGATTTCTTTAAATACTTTTTCAATTTAATCCTTAAGATAATTAGGGGAACAATATTATTTTTTTTTTTAATTTATTTATTTATTTATTTATTTTTATTAAATCATAGCTGTGTACATTAGTATGATCATGGGGCACCATACACTTGGTTCATAGACCGTTTGACACATTTTCATCACACTAGTTAACATAGCTTTCATGGCATTTTGTTAGTTATTTTGCTAAGACCTTTACATTCCACATTTACTAGGATTCACATATTCCCTTGCAAGATGCACTGCAGGTGTAATCCCATTAATCCCCCTCCCTCCCCTCCCTTTCCCCCTTCTCCCTATTCTTCAATATTATTTTTAAAATTTACACAGGCAATATCATATCCAGAGGGATTTTTATTCCACTACCATAAAATTGAGTAATTTGAAGGTACCAATAATTTTACACATAGTAGAAATGTAATTCCTGACTCTTCAGAGAGTCTTGAAATATTACTTATAAAAGTGTATAAAAGTAAAATGAATACAATGCATTAAACTCCCAAATGTTATGAATATCTCTTCAATTTTTTGCAGTTATCTTAAATCATTAAGTAACATATTTATACATTTACTTAAATTCAATATATACTGATTTTTTTCCTTTTTTACTTTCCAGACAATTTTTTTTTCAATGTTTCAATCAGCTTGGATTTTCCTGTAATTTTTTATAATATACACTCCATACAATCAGGGTGACACAGAGAACTTAGAAAATGTCTCCACATGGCACTGCTGGTACTACTCAACAAAAAGGTACCAACTACCAGAATGAAAGTTTCCATAAACTCTAAATTAATCCTTGCCTTTTGGGCCCCAGTTGCCAGTCTGACCTGGGCACCCAGGCCGCATTCACTGCAATGATGGCAAATGTTGAGGACACACGTGGGAATTGGAAGATGGTCTGCGCCTGCTCTACAGATCTTTAAGGACCCTGATCAAATGGGTCTGGGATGAATCCCTGGATGAAAAATGCCATGATATTTCTCAAATTCTTAGGATTAGAAACAGGAATTACAGGAAAGCCTTTGGTCAGGGACACCTAACTTGATACCTTGACATCATGTAACAAACAACCTTGTGAACAGAGCTCCACCCTAGGCCAGAGAGCATAGAGAAGAGCTGATGAGGATATAGACAGAGTGGCCATGGAGAACTCACTCTCCCCAGGGGTCTCCTATGCTGATCACAAACTCTGGCATAGGGTGAGTACAGCTGATTGGCTTAACTAAAAGGTCAGTCTTCTGTAACAGGCAAATTGTGTCAAATGAACTATGGTTCTGCTCTGTGCTCTGTGGAAGGCCCCTCAGCCAGGAGCAGAGAAGACCACCTTTGATGACTTGACGGACTGTGAGGGTAGGGAGGCTGACTCCAGACTCCACCTGCCTTTTCTCCTCTCCTACAAAACAACCATCCTGCTACCCACAGGATTCACAAGAAGGGTATAAAAGTATATTACTTACCAGATAAGCACAAACTTGCAGCAGAATGCTAATTTAATTGAGAGTCATACTTCTATACACAGGCACTGTGCTGTGTGCTTTATACTGAATATCTCAGACTTCCAAGGCAACAGCTGCAGGATGGCTGTGGGGCCAAGGCTATGTGGCTGGTAAGCCTCTGAGAACCTGCACACGCACCACACGAGCTCAGCACCAGAGGCCCTGCCACTGATGTTGACTAAAATTTCCACTAAACCCTCATTTAGATTTGTTCCTAAGAACCACTAAAGGCCAAAAGCTAAGAAAAGAAAAAGGCAGTTTGCTATGAATTGCCTAATTAAGACTCAAATTTAAGTGTCTGGAAAGAGAAATCACAGAAATAGGCTCCCAGCCTAGTCCTGGGATGAGGAGCTGTACCCACGAAGGCACATTTGTCCCTCGGTTGGTGTTTATGACAGGCCAACTATGCACCAGGGATCGAGGGAGGCCCTGCTATGCACAGGACACATATGTCTGCAGGAATGCAGGTCAAACGTGCTGCCAGAATGGCCCTAAAGTGACAACTGCTACACAAGGGAACATTTAAAATCAAGTGAGAAAGAAATGGGAAGGGCAGGAAGGCAAGCTCTGTGAAAAACATTGAACCTGATTTTTCCAGTTCTTCTTAAACTTGTTCTAAAGTGAGTCTGGGTTTTGACCAACACGGACCCCACCTACCCACGTGTGCAACCTGCTCCAGTCAGACCCTGGAGCAGTAATTCTTCCTATTCCCTCATGCGCCAACCTCATCTATCCGTCAGCCCTGCCCAGTCTGCATCTGCCAGACTCGCCCAAGCAGCCCTTCCCAGAGGACAGTAAACAGCTCCCAACCAGTGGCCCTGCCTCTTGTGACAACAATCTATGCTGAGTGGAGCAGCTAGAGTAATGGGAACATATCCAGAACTCCTGCCCAGTCCACCCATCGGCACAATGTGGCTTCCTGCTCTGCAGACATGCTGGCCACCCGTGCCAGCCACACGAGCCTGTGCCCTGCCCTACAAAAGCTTCAGGCCCCAGCCTGCATCTGCAGCCCCTCTCTCCTCTGCTTATCACAGTTGCTGCTACCATTTCAGCACAGCCCAGTTACCATCTCAAAGGGGTTTCCTGGCTACTCTCTATCCCATTATTTCACATCATACATCTGCAGCACTCACCACAAACTGAAATGCTCTGGCTGGATTATTTCTGCCATGTTTATTGTCTGTCACACCCACTAGAAGGGAGAGGCCTCTCACCCTATTTACCATTCTGTCTCTCACAGGAGCTAAGACAGTACCCAAGTAACGTACCTTCTGCACATTTCAATATTTACTTTTGTGATTAAAAATCCTTGGAGCTACATATTAAATCAGCTGGTATGAAACATAAAAACTTCATTACTAGGCTAATGAAGAATATTAATGCACTATTTCAATAGCATTAACCTTTCTTATTAATTTGTTCAATAAACATTTACTCGATTCTTGAACTTCTCTGTGCTACATCTACAAAGACGAAAATGTAATTCTGTCAGGGAAGTGGAAAGATGAAATGAAAGAGGAGTTTATGTGGAGGAAGATCAACAAATAAGAAGATAAATTATAAACAGTCTGTCATGTCAACAAGTCTTGATGGGTGGGTCTGGCCCTGAGCAGCAACTGAGAGGGAAGAGACCCTGCCGGTCAGTTTTTGGGAAACTGCTACAAAGGCTAGATTCAATTAGGTTCTGTCCTATGGCTGGGTTTACCAGCTCCATGAGTTTGCTTGGCTTGATCAGGGGACTTATAATTTTCTTTGAGCAGCAGGATGACTTCACACATGAACAGCCTCACTGCTGTAGGCCCCAGAGGCTCTCTGCAAAGAGCATGACGCTCCTTCCTAGATATGTACAGAGTGCTCATGTATCATTCCCACTGCTCACTCTGAAGCACCACACCTTGAAACAAAAGGACCATAACTAAAAAATCAGGTGCTCTCCATCAACAAATCTTCAGAGATATTTCCCCAAGCTGCTACTTTGACGTTCTGTTGTCAAAATTGGAAAATAATCCATATTTCTGCCAAAACTGTAACAAGTTTCCATTTTTATCATAAAAAAAGAAATAAATCATACTCTATAAATCAGCGGTTCTCAACCTGTGGGTCACGACCCACAGGAACTGTATTAAAGGGCCGTGCCATTAGGAAGTTGAAGAACCACTGCTATAAATAAATATCTCAATAAAAAAAAGAGATGAGCAAAACAGACCAATGAGTTCTCTCGTTTTTGCCTCTATCTCTCCCAGTAGAGTTTCAGGGTTGGCAATGGCCTTCTCTTCCTCCACACAGTAAGTTTCTAAAAACTTCTTATATTCTGGATCTGTAAATTTAAGAAAATAAAAAGGAAATAAACATAATCTTTCCCAATGACAGCAGAAGAATTATATTTGATCAGGGTACTTAACTTAGCAGGTCATAATCGAGCATTTGGAAAGAACTCACCATCTTCAATGCTCCCGGTCTTGGCATCTTTTTTCTTAGGCTTCTTTTTGGCTACCTTCTGGAACGGAGCAAACTCTACCACAGCAGGATATTCCAGACCTTTAACAGGAAACATAATCTAAACCATTTTGAAATTCTATTATATTCACTTCAGAAAATTATGATCTAGCTTAAAGATTAGGAATAACAATGATTACGTTTTATTATAGCTAAAACTATAATTTAATCATATTTTCGAGCACCCTATAACCTTAGCATGTCAAACTCAAGATTTAAACAAAATATGAACTGGTGACAGGGAGAACAATCATTTACTAAATAAAACAAGTCATCATGGTGGTTTAACTGAATACATTCAAAAATCCATCTAACTGTTCACTTTAAAAGGGCAAATTTTACCATATGCAATTTGTACCTCAATAAACCTGACCTTTCCACCCACTACTAAATAATTTATGGGATACCTTTAAATAATCAGGTTTAAACTTTTTGATTTTAAGTGGTTCTCAATCTGTTATATAAGCTAAAGAAATTGCTTTGCTTAGAAGAGATCCATAGCTAAAGCAGGCTTCAAACGGGATATACAATATTCTAGGTAAGAGTTGCTGCACATAAAAAAGTTGAGAATGATGCCGGAGGTGGCAGGTTCAAACCCAGCCCCGGCCAAAAATCACAAAAAAAAAAAAAAAAAAAAGTTGAGAATGGAAGTCACTAGAAACTGATTTTGTAGTCATGGTGGGGAGGGACAAACATACAGAGAAATGTCCACTTAGAGAACCTGCTATGTGCTTTATGAACAAATGGAACACTTCTACCTCAGTACTAGAACCACTGAGTAACCACTTTTAAACTTATGGTCAGGTAACCATGACATTATTAAGTCTCACTTATCTAGAAGACCTCCACTATGCAGAATAAAGTCGAGATTCAAGAGGAAAGCAGTTGGAAAAGTGTCCACTCACTGCTGCATCCCCAATGCCTGGTATGTGACAGGCACCTACTAGGTGGCCAACAACACACTCTCTGATTTCAAAACTTATTACAAAGCTACAGTAATTAAACAGCATGGTACTGGCATAAAGATAGACACATTTACCAATGGAACAGAATAAAGAACATAGAAGACCCTTATAATATGGTCAAATTATTTTCCACAAGGATACCAGAAGCATTTACTGGGGAAAAGGTAGTCATTTCACAAACAGTGATGGGAAAACTAGATATCTACATGCAAAAAACTGACACTGGACCCTTACCTAATACGGCATATAAAAATTAACTCCAAATGAATCAAATGTAAGCATAAGACTTAGAACTATAAAACACTTAGAAAAACCATAGAAGAAAACCTTGGGTTTTGTAATGAGTTCTTAGCTATGGTATCAAAAGCACAAGTAACTCAAATAAACATAGATAAACAGAACTACATCAAAATTAAAAACTTCTGGTCATCAAAATATACAATCAAAAGAGTGAAAAGCCACCTATGTAACTGGTGGAAATATATGCAAAGTCATATATCCAATTTAGGGATTAACATCCAGAATGTACAGAGAACTCCTACCATTCAACAACAAACAACAAATAACCCAACTAAAAAGTGGGCAAAGGACTTCAGTAGATATTTCCCCAAAGATAGTATGAAAATGGCCAACAAGCACATGAAAAGATGCTCAACATCAAAAATCACTAGCATAGCTCAGTGGGTAGGGCACTGGCCACATATACCGGAGGTGGCGGGTTGAAACCTGGCCTGGGCCTTCCAAACGACGACACCTACAACACCGAAATAGTCGGGCGTTGTGGTGGGCACCTGTAGTCCCAGCTACCTGAGAGCCTGGGGCAAGAGAATCAAGAGTTTGAGGTTCTGTGAGCTGTGACACCACAGCACTCTACCAAGGGCAACATAATGAGACTCTTTCTCAAAAAAAAAAAAAAAAGAAAGAAAATCACTAGCAAAATGTAAATATAAACCACAATGAGATTATCACTTCAAATCCACTAAGTTGGCTATAGTGAGGACATGGAGTGCTTGGAACCCTTGTGTACTCTGGCAGGAACGTGAAATGGTGCCGCAGCTGTGGAAATCAGTATAGTAATAGATTTTCTTATACTTATTTTATCAATACTTTTTAAAAGTTAAAAAAAAAGCAATTGAATACATTACTGGATAAATCAGCACAAAGGTCTAATACAGTGGTTCTCAACCTGTGGGTCGTGACCCCTTTTTTCCATTTGTAACGCAGCAATTGGGAAGGTTGAGAACCGCTGGTCTATTAGTTCAAGAAATAAATTTGATTTCACTCATAGGAAATGTCTTGGCCCAGGACGTAATCATTCTTTATCCTTTCTACTTTGTTACCACTGAGTGAAGAAAAAAACATTTCAGTACTGGGCATAGGATGGAGGGTGAAAAAGTTGGCTGGCAATGAGAAGGGAGGGCAGAAAACAACGCATACAACTATGAGGTACACAGATTGACAACAGTGGAAACAACAGTGAAGAGAAGAGGGGGAGGGCCGAGATGGCAAACTAGAGGTATCTCCACACCAGTCATTCTCGGTGAGATTGGGGCAAGCAGACTCCAGCCACTTCTTGCTAGATTGTTCCACCCAAAAACAACATACCAGGGGCACAGTGAGACAGTGGGGCACCCCAGGAGCCAAGGAAGAGGCCAGGAGCAGAGAAGACTGGAACAGAAGACAGGTACCTGGGTATATACAGAAGCCAGCTGGCCTTTGGTGGAGGGGTGGAGACAGGGAAGGCCCGTCTGCTGCTGTTTTGGAGTTGGGAGCTTGACAAAGCACCCTTGGGAGGGCCTGAGTGAACTTAAATGGTGCCCAGCTTTGAGACCAGCAGAACCCCACCATTGTGGGAGGGCCAGTCCCCAGAGTCCCAGCACATGGCTGGCTCTGGTGCAGCTGCTAAACTCAGGCAGCCACCCCTGGGGAGAGTTGGCTGGGTCCCACACCCCTGGGAAAACTTTGGTGTGGCCAAAAGGTACTTGTTGGAAGGTCCAGGTTCTTCCCAAGGTCCAGGTTCTTCCCAAGATGCTTGGCATGAGTGACAACCTGACTGAGATCAAATAAATCAGGAAGATGAGACCAGGCTCCATGGCAACTACATAGTGGCTTCCTGCCCCCATCTTATACAGCAGAAACAGCAGGTGTATTTTGTGTCTCCTGACCCCAGAAGGCATCCAAATGGGGGTAAAAGAGGGCAAACTCACTATTTGCCGATGATATGATCTTATACTTAGAAAACCCCAGAGACTCAATCACAGGACTCCTGGAAGTGATCAACAAATACAACAACATCTCAGAGTAGGCCAGGCACAGTGGCTCATGCCTGTAATCCTAACACTCTGGGAGGCTGAAGCAGGTGGACTGCCTGACCTTAGGAGTTCAAGACCTGCCTGAGCAAGAATGAGACCTAGTTTCTAAAAACTAGCCTAGTGTCATGAGGGGTACCTGTAGTCCCACCAATTTGGGAGGCTGAGGCAAGAGGATCACCTGAGTCCAAGAGTTTGAGGTTGCTGTGAGGTAGGATAATGTCACTGCACCCAATGTGACACTATCTCAAAAAAAATAAAATAAAATAAAAAAAATAAAGTCTCAGGGTATAAATTTGTCTACTGTTGTAGCCTTTGTATACACCATAACAGTCAAGTCAAGAAGCAAAGTGAGGACACAATACCCTTCACAGTAGCTTCAAAGAAAATGAAATACTGAGAATAACCTAACAAAGGAGGTGAAAGATCTTTACAAAGACAATGATGAAACCTCTTTTCTAAGAAAAGAAATAGAAGAGGACATTAACAAATGGAAGAACATACCATGCTCTTGGTTGGGAAGAATCAGCATTGTTAAAATGTCTATACTACCCAAAGCAATCTATAGATTCAATGCAATCCCCATTAATTTACCATAGCATAGGGGCAGCACCTATGGCTCAAGGAGTAGGGTGCCAGCTTCATATGCTGGAGGTGGCAGGTTCAAACCCGGCCCTGGCCAAAAACTGAAAAAAAAAAAAAAAAATTTACCATAGCATACTTTGAAGAACTGGGAAAAATAGTTCTTTGTCTCATATGGAACCAGGAAAAAATCCACATGGCCAAGGCAATTCTTAGTAAAAACAAAGCCAGAGGCATCACCCTACCAAAACTTCAGGTTACACAAGTCCACAGTGAACAAAACAGCATAGCAATGGCACAAAAATAGAGGCATAGACATAAACGTATGGAACCAAATAGAAAACCTAGAGGTGAAACCAGTCTCTTATCATCTAATATTCAATAAACCAAACAAAAAAATACAGTGGGGAATCCCTATTCAATAAATGGTGCTGGGAAAACCGGATAATGACATGTAAAAGACTGAAACTGGACCCACAACATTCGCCACTTAAAAAAAATTGATTCACATGGGCGCCGCCTGTGGCTCAGTCGGTAAGGCGCCGGCCCCATATACCAAGGGTGGCGGGTTTAAACCCGGCCCCGGCTGAACTGCAACCAAAAAATAGCTGGGCATTGTGGCGGGCGCCTGTAGTCCCAGCTACTCGGGAGGCTGAGGCAAGAGAATCGCTTAAGCCCAGGAGTTGGAGGTTGCTGTGAGCTGTGTGATGCCATGGCACTCTACCAAGGGCCATAAAGTGAGACTCTGTCTCTACAAAAAAAAAAAATTGACTCACAATGGATAAGAGAGTTCAATCTAAGACATGAGATGATAAAAATCTCAAAAGGAAAGTGTGGGAAAAACCTTTGATGTCAGACTGGGGAAAGATTTCACGAAAAAACTTCAGTGGCAATTGCAAAAACAACAAAAATAGATAAATAGAACTTAATCAAGCTAAAAAGCTTATGCATAGCTAAAAAGACACAACAATTAAAGCAAATAGACAACTTTCAAAATGGGAGAAGATATTTGCATGTTATGAATCTGACAAAGAGTTAATAACTAGAATCTACAGAAAACACATTAATCCCAGAAGCACAGGGAATTGGAAACAGAAGAGAGGTAAACATCTGGTAACTGTGGTTCACGATTACATCCTCTTCCCCATATTATTGAGTAATGGTACAATCATGAAAACATGGATGTGTGGTGGCTCACGCCTGTAATCCCAGCACTCTGGGAGGCCGAGGCAGGCAGATTGCCTGAGCTCACATGTTTGAGACCAGCCCAAACTAGAGCGATACCCAGTCTCTAAAAATAGCCGGGCATTGTGGTAGGCCCCTGTAGTCCCACTTACTCAGGAGGCTGAGGCAAGAGAATCACTTGAGTCCAAGAGACTGAGGTTGCTGTGAGCTATGACACCATGGTACTCTACCTAACAAAGGTGCCAAAGTGAGACTGTCTCAAAAAAAAAAAAAAAAAAAAAAAAGACATAGATGTAAGTGTATAATACATTTTAGGACATTCATATCACACAATTTAGTTTTGGAACATAAAAAGGTAAAGCTCACATCTAGGAAACTCATTTATATGATAATACTGGTTATCACTATTACATAGACTTTCTAATTTTTTATTTACGAAAATTTTTATATCAATGCACAATCACAGTTACATAATCAAAATTTATGATCTTATTTTAGTCTCTGGGAACTTAAGGAATATAATAAAGAGTTTAAAAAACCAATGAGCCAACCTTTACTGTCAATGAAGATATATCCATCAAAACGATCTCTAAAAAGAAGGATGTCATCAGGATTTCTAAAATTAATGTATGCTCTTGAATAGAGATGAGGGTAAAGACTGAAATAAGAGATAAAGTGATGATTAGTAAGAGACACAAGACTTTTTTTTTGTTTCCTCCCTGAGACAAGAGTCTCACTTTGTCACACCCTCCGTAGAGTGCCTTGGCATAATAGCTCACAGCAACCTCAAACTCTTGGGCCCAAGTGATTCTCTTGCCGCAGCCTCCCATGTAGCTGGGACTACAGGCGCCCACAACACCCAGCTACTTTTAGAGATAGGGTCTCGCTCTGGCTCAGGCTGGTCTCAAACCTGTGAGTCCAGGGCAATCCACCTGCCTTGGCCTCCAAGAGTGCTAAGATTACAGGCGTGAGCCAGGAGGACCTGCAAGACTTCTTTAATTTAGCCTTTTTTTTTTTTTTTGCCTTTTCTGGATATAACAAACCACTTCAGGTAAAATGTTTATACTAAAGAATCATCTCTCAGTTAATTATAGCAATTTGGATATTCTTTAGAAAAATAAACCATGAACTGAGATCTTATTAATTACTTGGGAGAAAAAGGGTAGCTTCTCCTCTGCACAGAGAGTGAAAACACAGTCCTCCCAAGTTAAAAACACCAAAGTTTATTCAAGGGTCACTCCTAATGCATGACTGGAATACAAGGCTAGCCACAATTCGTTCATAAAAGGAAACATTATACTGTAAAAGAGATTCTTCATTGACCTAGAGAACGCTTTTGGGTATTTTCAAATAGTAGCTACTGCAGCACAGGGCATGGAGTCTACAAAGAGAACTAAACCCTCCTAGCTATCTCACCGTCACCAATCTCCATCCCCAGAGCAACTTTAAGCCCCATTTCACAGAAGATAACACTGAGGCCCGGAGAAATTAGGCGCTAGAGAGGAGCAGTGAGTAAAGAGGAACGGGGATTCCAAACCAAGTTACTCCGTACCGGTTTTTCCAAACTTAAGTTATTTGAAAATCATCTGTATGGTATTTTGTAACCAAAGCTGTTTACTTATTAATGATGTTTTTGAGAGGACTGACGTTTTTGTTGTAACAGTACTTATTCAAAAAAGAAACTTTAGGTGGCTCCTGTGATCTCAGCACTCTAGAGGACAAGGGGGGAGGATCGCTCGAGGCCAGGAGTTGGAGACCAACTCGAGCAAGAGCGAGACCGCATCTCTTTTTATTTCATCCAAAAATAAAAATAATAAAGTAAAAAAACAAAAACAGTTTATACAGGGTGGCGCCTGTGGCCCAAGTAGGCCGCCGACCCCATATGCCAGAGGTGGCAGGTTTAAACCCAGCCCCGGCCAGAAACTGCAAAACTAAATAAATAAAGTTCGTAGAATCACCATAAGCAACAAATCGTAATAATGAAAATAAGGGTAATAATGACGACGGAGATAAAATCCCTGCTCCAGTCCCAGCCTGGGCCTCTGTACTCGGCGAAAGGCAGGTCTGAAGCGCCCAGGCCCGGGAGCCGCGTCGTCGCCGCTGTGAAAGCCGAAAGAGGGGTCCCACCACCGGGCGCAGAGCGCACCAGCCGCCTCACTTTCGTTACAGTTGAATACCCTGCACATCTAGCCCCACCGAGTAACATGGGTCGGGTCTACTTTCCTTTCTGGGCCGTGACGGTGCCGGCAGCACGCGGCTGGACCGCAGCGCCCACGACTCCACCACACACCAGCCGCACAGCTCCCCCGGCGACCACGGACACGACCCCGCCCCCGCCCCCGCCCCCGCACCTGAGGTCCGCCGAGAAGAATTCGAAATAGTCGTGGGCGGGCAGTGGGCGCAGTTGCTCCTGCAGCTGCTCCTGGGTGAGACCAGGGGGAAGCCGCCGGATGACCACCTGGGAAAAGGCAAGCCTACATTGGCGCTCCGCTCCAGCCACGCGGGAGGCCGCCCCTACAACGCCCCGACCTTCCAGACCCCCAGCCCCTCGGCCGCCTCCTTAGTCTCTCCCCTCCCTAAGCTCAGTCCTCATCCCGCCCATTTCCTCGCAGTCCTGCCCCTCCATGCGCAACACCACACTCTTCTCGCGATGTTTCGCCTCACCGACACATCCTGGCCCCGACCTTCTCTCCGCCCCCACCTTGCTTAGGGCCGTCTTCTTTTCCTCGCGAGGTTTGCCTACGCCGCTCCCACAGCTCAAGGATGAGGCTGGCGGTGTCTCAGGCTCACGCCGCGGCGACTCACGGCGGAACTGGCCGTCTGGGGTTGAGAGCTTGTCCGTCCCGCACGGGCTCCGCGCGGCAACGGTCCTCTCCGGGCCTCCGGCTCCTTCTGCAGACCGCATATCGCGTCCGCCGCGGACTTGTCGCCTCCGGAGAGAGGCCGAAACCTCGCGAGAACTCGAGCTCGCCCCTCCCCCGCCACGTTGGACGAGGGCGCTCCCCGTTCCCCACGGCGTCAACGTGACCCCCTGTAGGGTCTAGGCGCACAAACCCTCTGGGCGCTGTTCTGGACCTCGAGCCCGCTGGGGCACCAAAGTTTGCGGTCCGTAGGGAGTTCTGGCAGGGGGCGAGGTGCCGAGGCCGCCAGGAGTCGGCCCCAGGAGGGTCCATCTCGCTGCGGGGGGCTGGGTCTGGGACCAGCGTACTACGGACCCTCGCAGCCCAACCTGCAGGTTAGGGTTAGCTGAGCGCTTTTACTTCAGGCCTCAGACTCCTCGTTCCTGAGGCGTTCTCAGAACCGAGTTCACGTTTGTGTATTTTTGTTTCTCAGGCAGTAACTTCCGAGTAGAATAAATGACTTGCAAGCTATTTTTTTTTGAATGTTTTTTTTTGTTTGTTTGTTTGTTTGTTTTTGCCGGGGCTAGGTTTGAACCCGCCACCTCCGGCATATGGGACAGGCGCCCTACTCCTTGAGCTACAGGCGCCGCCCTGCAAGTTATTTTTAAATGCATCTTCCCTCCCACCCCGTTTTCCCATATATTATCTTGGTCATGTTGGGTGTGGTTTCAAAGGGGCTTGCATTTACAGCACCTTCTCCAGAAGTACCTAAAACACAAAACAACCGAGAACTAAACCACCTTACTTTGCTACTGGGGTCCTCCCGCTCAGCACTGTCGCCTATGGGCTTGCTGGTCGTCACCTCTTGGAAAACCTAGAAGCTGAAACGTGATCAGTGAGAAAACCAAAAAACCTTTTATTCTGGCAGGCCAAATAAACACGGAAAACCTCAGCACTTTACTAACGAAACGCTTTGATTTTACTTATTTTAAAAATAATTGTTTTGACTTCAGCCTCTTGATTCTCTGACCCCAGTTAAGGAGAGGGAGGCACACAAATAGCACACGTGCGGCCGACAAAGGAGAGTCAGAAATGCCATTGAAAAAGATGAAAAAGCACATATGAGTGTGGGTCCTCTGCAGGTCACTGTAGCCGACTCCACCCAGGTCAGCGACAGGCGCTGGGACCGGCTGGGAGCCGGCTTTACCCACCAGTACTCAGACCCATCTGTGTCGGGGAGTGAAGCGTTCTGGAGTAACACATGGGGTCCTCAAGAAATGAGTGCTCTTACTACTCTGCTTGCTTAAGGTGATAGAAATACAGGGAATACGTTTTAGATAGGTTGAGATAAAAAGTTTTGTTTAATGGAGCATTTCAGTTGCCTGGAAAATTTCTGCACAATACCTTATGAATGATGCTGTGAATAAATGTTTTATAATAACTATATTTTTTTCTAAGAAAAAGTAGGATACTGTGTCCTTTGAAGTTAGGACTAGGAGTCTGAAAGAAAGGATTTTCAACAAATGAAGCACACAATATTGTCTCATTAAGATGACAGAGAGTGGGGTGTGTTCTCTGCTTATACAGCTACTGGCTAGGATTTACACAAAGACTCTTTTTTCTAATTGTGGTGAAGAGATAAAAGGTTTAAAATGAGAGATTTAGTAAAATTGTCTTGTACCAACTTTTTAAAATGTAAGCTTCTCAGAAACAAAATTTTAACATGTCTTTTCACAAAATAAATCACTACCCAAATGTGTACAACTGTGTAAAAACTGTTGCTGACCTCAACAAATGGAGCATTTCTGTCAGTCCTGCAATGGCCAATTTCAGATACTCCTAGAAAAAAATACATAATCTAGCTGTGACATATCATTACTGGTAATCACCTGCTTATTTCACAATGGATTTTCAATCTTATTACTATGTGAGCAAAGTACAAAACATACTAAACTGAAAACACTGGCCAAGAGAACCTGTAACATTTACCCACAATGATAAAGATGACAGCAAATAAGTATGTGAGAAAGTAGGTAAAACTCAAAC
This sequence comes from Nycticebus coucang, assembly GCF_027406575.1. Classification (NCBI taxonomy): domain Eukaryota; kingdom Metazoa; phylum Chordata; class Mammalia; order Primates; family Lorisidae; genus Nycticebus; species Nycticebus coucang. The sequence continues at coordinate 113,623 of NC_069794.1, forward strand.
TCTTTATCTTATACATAATAGGATACAGAATTTGTAAAGAATAGTGAATTACACTTATTTTGTAGGACAAAATTATAATTTAGCGTTAGTATCTGTTCAATTCTGGTCTTTTTAAATGTCACAAAATGTACTTGCTAGTTAGTTGGCTTAAATTCTATAATCATCTTTGAAAATCTAAATTTTGGCAACTACTATATACAATTTTATATGACTCCCTCAATATCTACACACTACTGAAAGATCTAGCTACAGTTTTAAAAGACATAAGAGTGGGCTCAGCGCCTGTAGTACAGTAGTTAGAGCACCGGCCATATACACTGGGGCTGGAAAGTTTGAATCCAGCCCGGGCCTGCCAAATGACAACTACAACAATAGCCAGGTGGTGTGGTGGGTGCCTTTAGTCCCAGCTACTTGGGAGGCTGATGCAAGAGAACTGCTTAAGCCCAAGAGTAAGAGCCTGCCGTGAGTTGTGACGCCATAGCACTCTACTGAGGATTAGGGCAAGATAGTGAAAGACTGTCTCAAAAAAAAAAAAAAAAAAAGACATAGGAGTGACGTCACCAAAAACAGCACAGCAGGAAGCTCTAGGGATTGGTTCCTCCACCAGAATAACCATTAAGCTGGAAAAAAATTTACAAGAATCAACTATTTCATAATCCTATAACCTAATCAGATTCTTAAAGCAAACAGGAAGGCTTGATGGAGAAACTGCAGCCCTTTGGCAAGAGGGTGATGTGAGTAGACCACATAACCATCTGCACCGTCTGTTCTTGGTGGGACTATGTCCTCCAGAGCTAGGGAATTATGCCTCTTGGTCAGTCTGGCAGTTCCCCAAGAGTCAGCAAGATGTGTGCCTTTGTTTTGACCCTCTCTGGCAATAGCAAGTTCCTCAGCACCATCCATCAGAAAATTTAGACACATAAACACTTTTTTAATCTTTAAGAAAAGATCCAGACATTTAAGGAAATCCCTGACAGGTCACAAGCTAACCACAGAGACAGCATAGTAAGAACTTCAGTTACTACACAACAAGGAATACAGAATTTGCAGAAACAATCTGGCAAATGCACTACACAGACAACTACAGCCCTCAACAAGTAACATAAACAATCCCCGAGGAAGAATCTGATTTCTAGAGCTATCACATTACAAAATTACAAAGTACGCATACCAATTAGAGAATATGGCTAAATCACAGGGGAAAAAGAATAACTATCACTGAGGAGCCTAGATATTGGAATTACTAGTCAAAGATGTTAATCAATTATGTTAAATATGATGAAAGAGCTACCAGATATAAGGGGCAAAGGACTAAAGGAACCAGGAGAGTGATCTATAAATAGAGAACATCAATAAAGAGATAGAAATTATACAACTGAAAAATACAATGGTGGAAATAAAAAGTTTCACTGGAAGGATTCAGCAGCAGACTTGAAAAGGCAAGAGAAAGTATCAGCAAACTTAAAGATAAGGCAATTGACATTCAGTCTGAGCACAAATTAAAAAAAAAAAAATCAACAGAACCTCAGGGACCTGTGGGAATCAAACGTACCAAAATACACATATAGGAACTCCAAGAAGAGAAGAGAGAAAAGCGCAGAACAAATGTTTGAAGAAATAATGGCCAGAAGTGAGAGAGGTGCATTGAAAGCTGAGATGGGCAGAACTCCAGGCTTCCTGCCCAGTTAGCCACATTGTGAATGCAGAATAAAAGTTCCTGAAGGCAATTTAAAAGCGCTTCAGCCCCAGAGAACACACAAATGATAGGAAGAAAGTCTGAATGAAGATCAATCCAGCCCAAACATTCCCCTAGGCCAAAGCCTGACCCAGAACAAGGCCTTGACTCTCTTCAATTCTCTTAAGGCTGAGAGAGGTGACGAAGCTGCAGAGAAAAGTTGGAAGCTGCAGAGGCTGGTCTACGAGGTTCAGGGGCATCTCCATGACACAGAGGTGTAAGGTGAAGCAGCAGGTGCTGATGGAACGGCTTCAAGTGACCCAGGAGTCCTGGCTGAGATCACTGCTGAGGGTGGCTACACTACAGATGTTCACAATAGAAGAAACCTCCTCCCGTTGGAAGATGCTGTCCAGGCCTTTCATACCTGCAGAGGAGAAGTCCATGTCTGGCTTCAAAGCTTCATAGGACAGGCTGGCTCTCATTAGGGACTAGAGCAGCTGGTGACCTTAAGTCAAAGCCAGTGCTCACTGACCATTCTTAAGATCCCAGGGCCCGTCAGAATTATGCTGTACCTACTCTGCCTGTGTTCTGTAAATGGAACAACAAAGCCCATATGTGATGAGAAAGGTGCTTCATTGCTAAGGAATTTTATCCCAAAACTCTTAATCCCAGTCCAATCATGAGAAATACATCAAACAAACTCAAAACCGAGAGACATTCAACAGACTACCCAACCGAATACTTGTCAAAACTGTCAAGGTCATGAAAACAAGGAAAGTGTAAGAAACTATCATAGAGAAGAGAATGCAAAGGAGATATGATGACTAAATGCAGCATATACCTGGATCAGATCCTGGGACAAAAAGAGGACACAATGGAAAAACTGGTAAAATCCAAATAGAGTCTGGAGTTTAGTTAACAGTAACTACCTGGGCGGCGCCTGTGGATCAAGGAGTAGGGTGCCGGTCCCATATGCCAGAGGTGGCGGGTTCAAACCCAGCCACGGCCACCAAAAAAACAGTAACTACCGATGCTGGCTTCTCCCTCATGATAAATGTTCCATAGTAATGCAAGACATTAACAATGGGGCATCTGGGTAGGGGGCACATGGAAGCTCTTTGTACTATCACTGCCAGTTTTACGTAAATCTAAAATTAGTCCAAAATAAATCTTTACTGAAAAAGAAAAAAAAGACATAATAGATGGTTTCTCTTTTTTATTCCACTACACATAACTACTTTGTAGGTTCAGAGAATCAGAACACGTCTGTTGCAAAGATATGTGACCCAATCTCTTAAGGCAGGTCTCTGTTCCTAAATGTAGAGATGTAGTCTGGGTTTATGGTAGGAAGTGGGACATTCCTAAGCCATGGCAAGGAGGTGTGGGAATACTGACCTACACTGGACAAACAGGACCAGGACCACTGTCTGGAGTCACGTGCTATGGTCTGACATGGATGTCTCTAACATCATGTCACTTTCATTCATTTCTATTTCAAAGGTTTCTTCCAAGGAAGGCCTGGAATCTGGAGTTTTCCTTGAGGTTTCCAATGGTGTAAGCCCTGTTTCTTCTGCAGTCTGTTTTTCTACTTCAAATTCCCTGAAATCCCACGGAGGTGAAATAATGTTTTTTAGTGTCTTCATTGTATGCACATCAAAGTCATAACATTTTAATTTGTCTTTAATGTCTGCTCCTAAAAAGAAATACCATAATTAGAATAAAATAAGAAACTCCATTATTTATCTGCCATTTCCACCATTATGTAACACTGTCTATCACTTAAGTCAAACTGTACTTTTAAGAGCACAACTAAAAATCAGAAGGAAAACAATGTTCTAATCTTCTTCTTTTCCACCACTTTCAAAGGAGGTGCTGGAAGACTTTCAAAATCACGTGTAGTTGCAGCTCTGGGGCAGTTCCACAGGCACCCTGCTTCCTAAGCCCTCTTAGTTAACTAGTGAGGCCTGGGGGCAACATTTTCCTCAGCTGTTGCACACAAAAAGTGTCTGTGGTATGCCTGTCAGGAATAGCCACTAATCTTTATGCATAAAGAAACCACATATATTTTCTACAAATTAAAACCTTAAAAAAGCATAGCTGAACAGATCTGCACAGATATATTAGGTTCAATCATTTCCAACACAAGCAATATGACAATTTTACACAGGTCGAATTGATGGCTTTCAGGAATAGGTATTTTGGCAGATAATGACATACAAACATCCTAAAAATAAAAAATAAAGAATGATAATCTGGAAGTCTCTCTAAGACCATTACCTTTGTAAGTAGAGGGAAAATGTCTGTCTTGCTCACTACTGCACCTCCATCCCATATTTCGCTGTACATGCAACTTCTCCTTGAACAAGTGAAGGAACTAAGGCCCAGACTTGCCCTAAGTTATAGAGGTTGTTGAGGAGCAGAGCTGAGGGGTCAACCCAGGGTCTTCAGAGCACCAAGGCTGGAGATTTTTTTTTTGTTTTATTTTATCAATGGAGCCACAACAAAGCGTAACTGTACTTCCTCCATAATGTACTGCAAGGTGAGTTCCTACACACACATACACGTTTACCCACTGTAGGCAGAAAGAGTCACGCACAGCCCCTAACAACTGCCTTGTGCTCCTTCCTGGTCAACTTCCCAAGGCTGAAGTAATCACCACTCTGTCTCTTCTATCACTACCAATTAGTTTTGCTTATTACTCGTCTTCTACAAATGGAAGTAATCAGCACAAACTCTGTCAAAATCTGTGAAATTCAGCCATGTTGTTCTACAATTCAGCAGTGTTTTTCATCATGTAGTAGTCTATTGTACTGTATTAGGATACCACATTTTCATCGTGTAGTAGTCTACTGTATTGTATTAGGATATAATACACAATGTGAAAAATTGAAAACAATGCGAATACAAATAATTGTAATTCTTACCGATATAAGCTTCAGAATCACCAATGTACATTTCAATGCAATGACCAAGCATTGTAACAGAAAATGTATCATCTCGTCTAAGACCAAGGGCCTGCCAAGAAAAATTCAGCATGATTATCAAAAGAAAGTGTATTACCTTCTCTTTCAATTAAAAATATTCCTACATTGATTCACTTCAAAATATTCCAGGGTGCCCAGGGTCAGTGGGGATGCAGCTAAAGATGGGCCACAAGCTGGTAACTAAAGTTCAGCCATGGAGGTTCATCACACTCTTTTCTTATGCTTAAATTCTACCCCCCACAAAAGATTTAAAAACTGTATCTCACTCAGAGGTGAGCCTTCTATATTAATTAAATCACAGAAAAGATTACATAGTATAAATATGTAAATTACATAGTATCCATATGTACATATTTAAAAAACTAGAAAATCTGCCTAGTCCAAACATCTGACAAGCTCAGTGTTGTGGTTATCACAGTGACACCTTCAGGAATTCATCTAGTCTAAAAAATCTCTAATTAACCTTTGAAAATCAGCTATAAACCTATTATTCATGAATTTATCTTTGAAAGATACGTTTCCTCATATTTTATCTCCTCCAAAGACCCACACTTTCTCAAATGCAGGAACTGTTATTTCTTGCCACCACTATGTCTCAGCTACCACGTATGTGACTGAGATGTGCTGCCCATGCATGTGCAGACCCAGGGCCATGCAGGCAACAGACTAGACAACAAACCACATGAGGGTGAAGACACGTGAACTGTGCTGTCTGAAAACTTGCTGACACTTTAGCAGCCTAAGAGGGACTTGAGAGAGATTTTCAAAGCAGGTTTCTGGGACTTGGAGAAAGCATAGAGCCAAGAACTAGGTGTGTGCCCTGCACCAGATGCTTCATGGGAAAGGACGTTGACACACTATTTTATGATGTTTAATGGCTAAGTATCATAACCACTTCACTTATTAATTCACTAGAGTAATAAAGAAATCTGTCTACTTATGTTCCAGAGTACCTTCTCTAGCTACAAAAATAATTAAGTGACAGGAAAATATTAAAGTCTGTCAGCATTTTTTTTCTCTGCAGCCATCTTGCTTACTAATGGTGCCATAGGTTTGGTGACATATGATGTATGTATTAAGGAAAGATTCTCCCCTTTACTAAAGTGATCTCAAGTAATTAAGACTGGGAGCTGCTAAAGAGCTGTGAGCAGAACCTTCTGTGCCACCTTGACAGTGCCCAGACTGCCCACATGAGCCCACTGGGCACCTATAGGCCTCACTCTGACTCTGAAGAGATGATTCATATCTCTTTCTTTCTTTTTTTTTTTTTTTTTTTTTAGCCAGAGCCAGGTCTGAACCTACCACCTCTGGCATATGGGGCTGAGGCCCTACTCCTTTGAGCTACAGAAACCACCCTCATATCTGTTTCTAATCTGATGAACACCGTACAACATACACGTTTCTCTGCAAAGAAAATAAAACATGCTGCCTAAAGAATTTTAAAATAGTAAAGAAATAAACATTGCCTAGAAAAGCTATTTCCAAAAAGAAAAGTAAATCTTTATAGATTAAAAGTTAGGTACATAAAGGGCAAAATGTAAGGGTATGTGGCACATCTCCTAGGTGTGGGACACAACTACAACAGGGACTTTACCTAATAAATGGAAACATTGTAACCTAATCATTTGTACCCTCATATTAATCTAAAATAAATAAATAAATATTTTGTGTGTGTCCACACACACACAAAAAAAAACAATAATAAAGTTAGGTTCAAAACAAAGGACATACTGTGTGGAAATAGTCCACAGCATTTTCAAAGTTGCCCATCAGACTGTGGATATACCCTATGGCAGAGTAGGTGGATGCATTCTGAGGAATTAGCACCAATGCCTGGCGGTGGTAATCCAAGGCCTCAGCATACTTTCTGTGAGGGAAGGTAAGGAAGGTTTGGAGGAGAGGAAGAGAAGGAAGAAAAAGAAAACAATTACCAGGTATAGCAGGAGTACTAAATTCCTAAGTCCAAGATGAGTATTCATCAATGTAAGCACATAAGAAGCCCTTTCCTAAGTCAGAGTAAGTCTAGACCAGTAACCGTCCTCCACCCCCATGTCCATGCACCCTAACACCTCCTGAGAGTCCATCTTCCCAGCAAGCTCCCTCAGCGGCAGGGGCTCTCCTGTGTGGATACGCTGTGTTCCTTTGGATGTTTAGCGGGACACTACAACCACAACCTAATCCCCAACTCCTGGCCTGTGACAATACACCACCTTTTTATGAGATGGTAAACTTCTCATACCAGGAGTCATTAAAAGCAGCCAGTAGTTTGGCGTTAAGGTCCAAAAAAGTTACTTAGAAGTGTTCCCCAAAGTTCTCTGGAATACTTATCCTATAAAGTCTTTTGTTTATTTTTTTAAAAAAAGTTTGTATGTGCAAAGTTTGGGAAATGCTGCAGCTCCCAATGCATAGTAAAGACTCAAAGAAATCCTACAACAGAAAAACTTGTTAAATCTCAAGTAACTGAAAGTTTTTTATTTAACAAAGAACCCATTTTCAGCTATCATCTGTTTATCATACTACAAAACCTCTAGGAGAAAACAGGGATATGGTTTTAATTAGAGCCTACTGTCCCAATTCTTCCAAATTAATTCTGAACACTAAAAATTTTAATCTAAAAAAAGCTACTATAATTTTTCAGTGTGTTTTCTAAAATAAAATTATACCAACAGAAATAAATAACAGAAACAATTTTGATGCTTATTATATGTACAACCACGTAGAAAAAAAGGAGAATCTCTTGAAATGAAAACATAGCAAAGGCTAATTAAAATTAAGTAAATTTAGTCATGAAGTACATTTCTGAAATTCTTCTTCACTTACTTAAGTTTTCTGCAGACATGCCCCAAGTTGTTCAATAAAGGTTCCCATTTGTCAACTGTCACCTAAAACACAGCAACATCAAGGCCAGGAGTTACACAGATCACTGTTCAGCCTGACTTATTTATTTCCACCTCTGTGAAGGGGCTCTCTTCTGGTGTCCATAACAGATGGCAGGAGCACTGCTGGCTTACCTGCTCTCCTTTCCTACTACAGGAGCCTTCCTAAGGACTCCGCTGTAATTAACCAATGTCATCAAATAGGTCATCCACACTGAAGCAGTTCAAACCGTGTACCTACAGCTCAGAGCTTCTCTGCCACACTAGACTTTTATATCCATCTGTTTTGACTTAGAAATTTTGTTAAGTACTTTAACTTCAATGTGTCACACCCCAAACACATCTCTCTCTTGCCACACCAGCCTTCGGAGCGCCTTCCCAGTCAGCACACAACACTCCCTTGAACCTGACCCTTCCAAGAACCACCAGGCCTTGCTCCTCCATCTCTGGGCATGACGCCCACACACTTACTTTTCACCTCCCTTATCAGCAGTCTATGGGGCCCTATCGCATAGTCTGACCACGCTGTCCCTTTTGCCTTCTCACTTCAAGGTCCTTAGTGCCTGACATTTAACCTTCCTGTCTCACTTCCTGATGTGCTCTGTGAGCTCAAATTCCAAGCCACATTGAATCAGCTCCAACCTCTGCATATGCCATTCTGTACACCTAAAATGCCCTTCTCCTTCACTTCTGCTTGGCTAAGGTCTGATCACCTTCAGGACTGACGTGTATGATACTGAAACCAAAAGCCTTCCTGACTACCTTCGCGTCTGAGCACACTGCCTTTCTCCATGGGTACCTTTATTTCCTCAAGTGCACTGTATTTTCACTTCCAGTTTATTTATTTACCCTCTCTAATAGATCTGAGAGCAGGAAATAACAAACTAGTTCCCTGTTGCATCCCAACCTCTACCTCAGAGCCAAGGAAATAATCAACATTCATTAAACATATGTCAACCACACCAATGAACAGACCTGAGGCTCACTCCACCTCTGCTCAGAATGGCTCCAGGAGGTATGGTCCAAGTGAATGGAAAACAAGTCATCTAATGACTCTTAGGCATGCCCGCTGCAGATACTTTGACACTTTGCTGTAGTTTATAATTGAAGTCAAACAATACCTTCCCTCCTTCATATAACTTTTTATTGGGCATTTTGACACTTAGATGATATTATACTTTCATACTTAATTTAATCAGGACTCCAAAGTGCCTATGAATCATCGAGGAGTATAGTTGCAACCTTACATGTGGTTTAAGAAAATGCTTCTCAAACTTCTCTGTGCAAGAGAATCACCTGCTGATTAAGCTAAGACTGTAGATTTTTACTTAGTAGATCTGAGATTCTGCACTTCTATCAAGCTTCCAGTGATGTGAATGCTCTGGGTCTGTCTGAACAGCAAGGTACAGAACACTGAAACCAACAGGGCAGCAAGAAGCAGTCTGAAAGTAACAAAGCACTTGCACTCTCCAGAACCACCAGGAAGAACCACCACTCAGCTGAGGAGGAGCCTGCTTTATATACACACTTCAAAACAGACAGAAATACAGTGTTCATAAGCTCAGAAGACAATAAGAGATCAAAACAAACAAATGTGACTTTGGGGACCCACAGATAGCTAACTGTCGGGGAGGCTGGAGGAACTGTGTCTGAGGGAACAGGAAGGAGCCAGCAGCAACGAAAGGAGAGAGCTGAGGGCCAGCAGGTATGGAAAAAAGAGAATCAGGAGTTAGAACGGCAGTTGCCACAAGGCCCTTACCTACAGAAGTTCATGACACCTAAAAGTGTTATTTTTTTCTTTTTACTTTTCTTTTCTTTCTTTTTTTTTTTTTCAGATAGATTCTCACTCTGTTGCCCTACCTACCCAGTGAGCTTTGATAACATGCAGTGGTGTTATCAAAGCTCACTGGGCTCAAGTGATTCTCCTGCCTCAGTCTCCTGAATAGCTGGGACTACAGGCGACCACTACACCCAGCTAAAATTACAGGTGTGACCCGCCAGGCCTGGATGATTTTAACTATTTTTAAATAATACCAGCATACACATATCCTTGCTAGGTGGAAAGTTAACTCATAAGCACCAATTCATGAGTATGTTTTTTATCTTACAGAACCTAGTCAAACACCCCAAACACTGAGAGATCCAGACAACACGGTCCACACATGGTTAGGAGCAGCAACAAAAGGTCTGAGTCTGAAAGATGCCTGTCCCCATTCCTGCCCCTGCATAAATGGGATCTGCTACAGAGAGTCAAAGTTGAGGCTCTCTGAAGTTGAAAGAGTTATTAAGTCAGATACTATAGTGCCCACCAGTTAAGATCACCAGTTCAAATATATTATACAATAAACTCTGATTATTTCTACATTTCAAACCTAGAGCCCTCTTATGAAAACAGCCAACATCTGCCCTCTTATTTAGAAACAAACATTTTTTTTAACTGCCTGACAGTTCAAACATTAACAAACCATTTGTTATTGTAAATATTAGGTTATTATCTTCTAGGCAAGAGAGACTGTCTATATTATTTTCCTCACTCAACAGTAAACACTCAGGGGTGTGTACATGTGTATTTATAGATACTACATGGAATACCTCATTTCCAATTGCTTTAATCTTTTCCAAAGCATCAAGAAACCATTTTTCTGCTGTTTTCCATCTAAAATAGAGGAAAAAAAGGTTACAGATTATTCAAAATTAGCAAATATAAACATTTAAGAAAAATATGAATATCTCTTTCAACATTAAAATGAAATGACATCTCTTTCAGCATTAAAATGAAATGGAGATAATTATTAAAATTCAAAGTTAAATCGAATAAATAATTTTATGGCTTAACATCACATGAGTTCAAGATTTCAGCAGATGTGCATTATGCGCATTATTTATGTTCTATGAAGGACACTATGAAAGTTTCTTGATACACATAAATCAAGAAATGTAAAATCATTTCTTCTTCTTTTTTAAAGGCTAGTCAGGTGAAGCAGAAATCATTTTGATAACTGTATTTTTTCAAAATAATCGCCACAGCATTCTTCACACTTTTGTGTTCCCATAAACTACTTTTGAAAACATCCTCTCCCTTCATTTTCTTCAAATGCTACAAGCTCACTTTTATAGGCAAGAACAGCTTCTTTGGGGCTGGAGAAGCTTCTTCTGAGTACATAATTTTTTACTATAGAGAAGAGGAAATAATCACATGCAGCAAGGTCAGGACTACAGGGTAGATGAGTACTAAGTTTCACCTCTGTGAACTCTAGGAACTGAATAATGAAGTTGGCTGGGTGGGCAGATAGTCTATCTTGATGCAAAGTGGTCCCCACAGTCCTGTCCTTGGCCCCATTCTTGAAGCTTCCTGAAAACTTCTGGTGGGCACGCTACGTATGCCACTGAGCAACAACAGTCCTATGTTCCTCCAGAGGACCAGAGGTGATGTGACTGGGTATAGAGGGGAAAGCAGTACCATTTTCTGACACTTCAGAGCCATTTCATTTTTTTTTTTTTACAATGTCTCACTTTGCTGCCCTCAGTTGAGTCCCATGGTGTCACAGCTCTCAGCAACCTCAAAATTTTGGGCTTAAGTGATTCTCTTGCCTCAGCATCCCGAGCAGCTAGGACTACAGGCGCCTGCCACAACACCTGGCTACTTTTAGAGACAAGGTCTCGCTCTGGCACAAGCTGGTCTCAAAACTGTGAGCTCAGGCAATCTACCTGCCTTGGCCTCCCAGAGTGCTAGGATTACAGGCATGAGCCGCTGCACCTAGCCCCACTTCACTTTTGTTGGTGGATTTTCATCGGAAACAATCTTCAGTGTTGAGTACCACTTATTCTCTGATTCAAACTGGTAAACCCAGATTTTATCACCATAATGACATCAGAAATGAGTCTAGACTTGCATCCATTGAATCTGACCAGCACTTCTTTACACCGTTCATTCAACTCAGATGCGCTTTTGCTTATCTGTCAAAGTATGAGGCACCCATGCAGATGAAACTTTACTGGCTCAAAGATAATCATGGTAGGATTTTGACCCTGCTAGCAATCCAAACTGTAGTACTACTTCAATGCCCTTAAATGTCACTCGATTGTTTCTGCAAACCACGTTTCACACACACAGCAGTGATGTTTTCCTCATTCACTGCAATCGCCGGATGCCCACTCCTCTCCTTGTCTCTCAATGAAGTTCGGCCTCTTTTAAGTTTTTAAAACCACCAAAAAATTGCCTTGCAGAAAGGAATAAAGACTCCAGAAGCCCACTGCAAACACTCAAGGCTGTGAGACTCATTTAACCCACTTTTAAAATCACAGAAAACCATCACACAAAAGTGCTCTCCTCCCAGCTCCACAGCAGATGCCCACTGAGTGGACTGAGGAAGGATACAAATGAGCCTCTCACATTGGAATTTGTGTGAGTGAATCAGATAGGAGAATGCTGTTGACTGTCTTTCTTGGAAGTGAAATAACGCGCCACAAGACAGTATGTCTCAAAACTTTTGTAGTGACTTTTATATACAGTCACTATCAATACTGATTTTGTAAATACTGTACCATTGCTCCCAGGGGAAAAATAGGCCCCTGCAAACCTCTGCTCATATCATTTTCATCAACTGATCAGTGCATGACCTTGTTTCGTGTGTGTTTCTGTTCAGTGACACCTGAGTTGATGCATATTGTCCAATGTTGACTAATACTGAACTTGCCACAGCAGCATTATAACCCACAACCCACACCTGAGCCAACTTCTCTAACACACACATTTCCGCCATAAGGCACATCATAGCCTCCTGTGCTTGGGAACACTAAAGAACTCTTCAGTGCAGAGCTCAGAGATCACTGTGAACAGTGATCCAAGAAAAAGCACAAAATTATGAAAAATGTGGTAGCCATAAGGCACATCATAGCCTCCTGTGCTTGGGAACACTAAAGAACCCTTCAGTGTGGAGCTCAGAGATCACTGTGAACAGTGATCCAAGAAAAAGCACAAAATTATGAAAAATGTGATAGTAACCAGACTACAAAAAGATTCCTTGTTTACAGTATGAGCTGAAACAAAATACACAAAGAACTTTGTGTTACATGACTTCAGTCAGGCATGTGTGCACCACAAGGTCGAATTCCTCCTGCCCTGTATCTGCAAACAACCAGCACCTCAAGTCCTGATATGGGGAGAAGGTAATTCGCAAATACAGAATATGCAAATACTGATGACTGACTCTATTATATTATATTACTATATATTTTTTACAGCTTCAAATTGTTTTAAAAATACCTAGATAACCCATTTTGGAACACACATGTGCCACAAACACTGAAGTAGTTCTAGTTTACTATGTTAAAATTTATGTGTAATTGAATGCAAAGGATTATAGATGTTTTTCTTTTTGAGTATGACACCAAACCACTTACTCTACAGATAATCAAGACTACATTAAAGCTTCAGTGAACCAGGAAACTCAGACATTGGGTCATTCTAATTAGCTTAATTTTCTGATTTACTATTAACAAAAGAGAAAACACTTCATCTTAACAGCTATAGAAAATTTACCTCCAACCTGTGAGTCTAACTCCTAACCAACACAGAGAACTAAGGGCGCACAGGGCCTTCAGGCCATACTGCAGGATCTCAGGGGCTGAACTAGCCACCTGTCAAAAGACAACCACAACCTGGGTTTAGAATTTTTTTTTTTTTTTTTTTTGTTGCTGTTTTTGTCCAGGGCTGGGTTTGAACCTGCCACCTCCAGCATATGAGGCCCGTGCCCCACTCCTTTGAGCCACAGGTGCCGCCCTGGGTTTAGAATTTTTAAGGAAATCCAAGATAACAGTTTTTCTTTTCTTTTTTTAACCATCTCCTCCTAAAATAGTACATTTAAAAATAAAAATCCACTGAAGAGTCACTCTGAGCATTTAACTCTTTTCAGAAAGTAAAGGGAAGGACTTACGGCCTTTCAGTACTTACTCTCCATTCTGAAATGCAACCACTCCAACCTCGTGCATAACAAAAGGGTCTTCTGGTGCAATACTCAGAGCTTGGCTGAAGAATCTTTCAGCAAGTTTTGAGTTATTGGTCAAACCATATTCTAATCCGATATATAGCATAGGCAAATGACATCTAAAAATATTAGAAAATGTCATATATTTAATACCCAAAGCTTTGTAATTCAGCAGAAACTCATCTATCAACTTCATAACTTACCGGCAAAATAATTTAAAAGTAGCACAACATAGCATTTACTATTTTCCTAACTCTTAATTTACTAATATTTAATGAATACTTAATATACTTTTAGACTAATCAGCTGCCACTCTTAAAATCTTTAAGCAAGCTATTTATCTTTAATTTTCATTATTCCACAGTAAAACATAACCAAAGCCCTCTAAAACAGAACAGCGCCTGTTTTCCTCTATGATGAAATGTCAGGCCCCAGTCAAGCCTGACCTCCCCTTTTCCTATTTATTCAGCACCATTTACCCTTCAAAGCTGTGTCCACATCCCACTTCCCTTTATGAAGCTGCCTCTCACTTTTCCAACCCACATGGTTCTCCTTCCTGTTAATTCCCATTAAAATCCATTACTGCCATTCTGCACAGAAGGGATCCAAGCAACATTTCATGTATCAACTGTTCTCCACCCTGGGACAGTTCTAGGTACAGAGTCAGCACTAACTACTTTTTAATTAAATTCCCATCTATCTGTTCACACTAATGCACCACTAACTGCATTAAAGCAAATATAATAAGATGACCCCTTGAAGATGATCTAAGACATCGATAAGCAGTGATTGATTACTTGCTACATATATACCTTGGCTCTAGTCTAGAATCATGACTCAAATAAAGATTCTTTCAACATGGATTTTGGGAGGACAATTAAAAAAAAAAGATTCTATCATCTAAAAGTATTTGTCTGGAAGAAGTAATTTCAAGATGGCAAAGTGAGGAACTCCAAAATGTTATCTATTCATAGATGCAACAAGAACACTGGCAAAAATTGTCGAAACCAACTTTTTCAGAATTTGCAAGTTAGGAAAGGGCCACAACAATCTGAGGAATATATTTGAGAGCAGCAGCCACCTCTCAGCAATAACAGCACTCTGTGGTTCAGCAAGCCCACTCCCAGTGCACTCTCCCCAGCTCTGCACTAGCCTTGAAAACCTGCAGACTCAAAACCACCAGCAGGCCAGTCACTAGAGGAAGCACAGTGAATTTGGAGTTCTGCTTGGTTTGACCTTAGAGCTCACTCGAGGAGAAAAGCTCCATCCCAGTGTATTTGTAGAAAATAATCTGCAGCAATCTGCAAACACAATAATCTGTGTTTACCATCTGCAGCTACACCAGGTGGGGTAAACAAGAGGTTGGCCAAAACAGTAAAAGGAAATCTGGGCATAGAGGGCTTTGGAAGAGCCAACACATTCCTCCAGGGTGCCACACACTTGTGCACACAAACACACACACACTTGGACACACACATATGTATGCATGCACAGGGCTACATAAATGCACAGGGCAGACCTGAGACGGCCCTAACCTCTCATCCCCTACTAACCTGAGGCTCTGTGCAAGAAGGAATGAAGGCTAAAGCAGAGTCCTCAACTATCCTATTAGTGCTGAAGGCCACACAGGACTTACAGGTTTGAGAGACATCAAATCCACTATTTAACTGAGTAGAGGCTTCAGTGGCCTCACACAATACCTTCGGGATATAGACTACAGAATTACAGAAAGCAAATAAATAAACAGTGACAACAACAAACCCTGGGATAGGATGGGAAAACCTGGTTTCCAGCATTTCTCCAATGTAGTACTTTTTTTTTTTTTTTGAGACAGAGTCTCACTTTCTTGCATCAACCATGGCATCATAGCTCACAGCAACTTCAAACCCTTGGGCTCAAGCGATCCCCTTGCCTCAGCCTCCCAAATAGCTGGGACTACAGGCACCCACCACAATGCCCAGACACCTTTTAGAGACAGGATCTGACACTTGCTCAGGCTGGTCTTGAACTCATGAGCTCAAGCAATCCACCTGCCTCATCCTCCCAGAGTACTGGGATTACAGGCATGAGCCACCAAGCCCAGCCCTTTACTTTAAATGTCCATTTTCAACCAAAAACAGACATGCAAAGGAACAGGAAAAGTACAGCCCGTACACTAGAAATAAAGTAGTCAATAGAAACTACTCTGGAAAAAGCTCCAATGTGAGACAAGCAAAATGAATACCTTAAACAGGCTATTTTTAATGTTCAAAGAACTAAAAGAAAGTATGCCTACAAAAATAAAGTATGAGAATAATGTCTTACTACAGAATAACAATAAAGAGCATTTTTTAAAAAAATCAAATAGCAATTCTAGAGTTGAAAAGTATAATAAAAATAAAAAAGTCACTAGAAATGTTTAAGAACAGATTTGAAAAGGCAGACAAAAACGTAATTGAACTTGAAGGTCAACTGAGATTATCCCATTAGAGAAACAAAAAAGAAAAATGAATATAGCCACCATGGAGCATACCAATACATTCACAGTAAGAGTCCCAGAAGAAGAAGGAAGACAGGGACAGAAAGAATATTTGGAGAAATAACAGTCAAAAGCTTTCCAAAAATCCCAAAGCACTCCAAGCAGAACAAACCCAAGAAATCCGGACCCTGAAAAAGACAAAAAAAGAATCTCTAAAGCAGTTACAGAAAAGCAACTACTAACATCACAAGGGTTCTTCAATGAAATCAGCAACTAATTTCTCATTAAATACCAGAGGCCAGAAAGCAGTTGGATTACAAAGTACTGAAGGTCAGTCAACCCAGAAACCTTATCCAGCAAAAGTATCCTTTACGAATGAAGGTGAAATTAAGACATTACCGGGGAGAGGGGGACTGAGAAGGCTTACTGCAGACTCACCTTACAAAAAATACTAAAGGAAATTCTACAGGCTGAAACCATAGTATTCCAGAGAGTAATTCAAACCCACAAGAAAAAACAGAGTATTAGCAAAGACAATTATATGATTATAAAAGACAGTACAGGACACTCACTTGCAATTGTATTGTTGGGCCTATCACATACAGAAATGCAAGGTTTACCAATACACAATGGGTGAAAGCAAAGCTGCTCTAGAGTAAGAAATAACACCAAGCCAGGTGCAGTGGCAACTGTACTTTCAGCTACTTGGGGGCTGAGATAGGAGGATCACTTGAACCCAGGAATTAGAGGCTGCAGTGAGTCATGATTGTGCACCAGACTCCAGCCTGGGTGATAGAGCAGAAAAAGAAAAGAAAGAAAAAGAAAAAAAAGAAAAGAAAAGAAAGACACTAGGTATTAACTCAAACAAAAGAGATTACAGGACAAAAGAGAAAACTAAAAATGTAAATAAGGTTAATATAACAAATGATGTACATTCGTACCTGCTTACCTTTCTTCTCATAGCTTCTTTAAAAAACAAAATTACAGAAAGTAATAATGTAACAACGTATAATTAATTTCCAGTTTTTTGGGTTTTTTTTGAGACAAAGTCTCATTCTGTTGCCTGGGTAGAGTGTTATGGCGATATCATAGCAGCTTCAAACTCCTGGGCTCAAGTGATCCTTTGCCTCAGTTTCCTGAGTAGTTGGGATTACAGGCTCCTGTCATGACACCCAGCTAGTTTTTCTATATCTAGTAGAGACAAGGTCTCACTCTTGCTTAGGCTGGTTTCAAACTCCTGAGCTCAAGGGATAGATCTGCCCTGGCCTCCCAGATTGGTGGGATTATAGGCATGAGCCATCGCCCCCAGCCTAACAGAGTATAATTGAGAACATCTGTCATTAGCAGATGTGCCCAACAAGAAATATCAACGAGAGTCATTTGAGCTAAAATAAAAGGATACTAGACAGTAACTTGAATCCACATGAAGAAATAAGAGTCTGACAAAAGTAACTATATTGTATACGTAAAGTGGTATAAATTTATTTTTGCTTCTAACTGTTTTGTACTTGATTTAAAAGATAACTAAATAAAACAAAAATTATAATTTTGTGTTAATGGGCTTATAATATATAAGATGTACTTTGTATGACAATAATAGCAGAAGGAGGTACAAAGAAACAGTTCTACTGGAGTAAAGTTTTGGTATACTATTGATGTTAAATCGGTATTAATCCAAATTAGAATGTTTTAAGTTATTAAATATAATCCTCAAGATAACAAATAAGAAAACAACTCAAAATTATATAAGACAAAAATGGAATTAAAATGGGATACTATAAGATACCTATTCAACATAAAACAAGGCAGTAATGAGAAATGCCAGGAACAAAAAGACATACACAGAAAACCAAGAACAAATTGGCAGACATAAATCCTACCTTATCAGTAATTACATTAAACAAAAATGGAATAAACACTCCATTCAAAAGGCAGCAAGTTGTAGAAGAAATTAAAATGATCTAATTATATATGTTGTCTACAAGAAATATACTTTAGACTCCAAGATACTAACAAGTTAAAAATAATAGGATGAGGGCGGCGCCTGTGGCTCAGTCGGTAGGGCGCCGGCCCCATATACCGAGGGTGGCGGGTTCAAACCCAGCCCCGGCCAAACTGCAACCAAAAAAATAGCCGGACGTTGTGGCGGGCGCCTGTAGTCCCAGCTACTCGGGAGGCTGAGGCAAGAGAATCGCTTAAGCCCAGGAGTTGGAGGTTGCTGTGAGCTGTGTGAGGCCACGGCACTCTACCCATGGCCATAAAGTGAGACTCTGTCTCTACAAAAAAAAAAAAAAAAAGGATGAAAAAAGACGTACCATGCAACATAACAAAGGACAGCTTGTGTGACTATACTAACGTCAGACAGAGATTAAGACGCAAACTGCTACTAGACACAATGAAGGACATTTACAATCATAAATGCTCAATCCATCAAGAAAATGAAACAATTATAAACATATATGCATTTGACAATGGATACTCATAATACATGAATCAAAAACTGCCAGAGATGGGGAGGGAGACAGACAACTGAACAGTAAGAGTTGAACACACCAATACCGCACTTGGAATAATTGGTAAAATAACCAGCAAGAAGATCAACAGGGAAATAGAAGACTTCAATAACACTACAAAAATCAGACCTAACAGGCATCAATGGAACACTATGCCCAACAGAAGCAGAATTCTCAAGTACATTCAGAACAATGTCTATGATAGACCATATGTTCACTCATAAAACAAGCCTTAATAAATTTGAAAAGGCTGAAGTGCAAAGTATGTTCTCCAACAACAATGAAAATTAAGTCAGAAATCAATAAAAGAAGGAAATCTGAGAAATTCACAAATATGTGAAAATTAAGTATCAGCATACCCTTAAATGACTAAGGACTCATAAAATAAATCACAACAGAAACTTAAAAATATATATCCAATGTCAAACATTTATCCAAACATGGGCAGGTTAGAAGAATGCAAAGCTGTTCTGATAGTAAAGTTAAAACTGAGAGAAAAATAATACTTATCTTGATGTGAGAATTTAATGACATGAAGTTTGTTAGATTGAGAAATGCTAAAAATATTAATTGTATTATCAGTTTTTTCCTTCTTGTGAGACAAGGTCTCACTCCATCATGTACAGTGGTGTGATCACAGCTCACTACAATTTCCAGCTCCTAGGCTCAAGCAATCCTCCAGGCTCAGCCTCCTAAGCAGTGAGGGCTATAGAATACACCACCACCAACCCTGGCTAATTTTGTTTTTGTTTTTGAGACAAGAATCTCACTCTTATCACCCTGGGTAGAGTGCTATTGGGGCACAGCTCATTAGTTCACTGCAACCTCAAACTCCTGGGATCAAGTGATCCTCTCGCCTCAGCCTTGAGTAGCTGGGACTACAGGTGCCCACCACAACACTTGGCTAGTTGTAGAGATGGGGTCTCGCTCTTGCTTAGTCTGGTCTGGAACTCCTGAGCTCAGGCAATCAGCCTGTCTCAGTCTCAGGGAGTGCTGGGATTACAGGCACAAGGCACTGCACCTAGCCTTTGTTTTTCTTTTTAGAAACAGGGTCTATTGCTATGCTGCCCTGGCTAATATTGAACTATTGGGCTCAAGTAATCCTCCAGCTTCGGCCTCCCAAAGTGCTAAGATTATAAGTATGAGCCACTACATCTAGCCATTATCATTGATTTTGATTCCTACCTAGGAACTAATAACTATTCTGTTTGTGAGCACCCAGAATATCAAAAAAAATTTCCAGACTCTAGCATGTGCTTATAAGAAACAACTCATAGGAAGTTATTGAGATTTTTTTTTCTAAAAAATTATCAGAAAGATAGTAATGAGATTCAGAAAATCAGTGGAAAAGGTCCTGCACATCTCAGCGGAGAGAAGGAGACCTGGACTGAGTACAAGGCCCACTTAAAGAGGTTGATGACTGGCTGGACAACTCTAACTGGAGGTTACTTCTACTCATGGGTAGTGCCAGGGGCTGAATGTTTGCATCCTTCCCACAAATTCAAATTTTAAAGCCCTAACCCACTCTATGCCTGTATTTGGAGATTAGGGCCTGTGAGGAGATAATAAACGTCAAATGATCCTAAGAGTAAGACCCTAATGCAATAGTAAGGTGTCCTCAGAAGAAGAAGAAGAAACATCAGAGCTCACTCTCTGCCATACGAGGACACAGCAAGAAGTCAATATCCACAAGCCGGGAATAGAGCCCTCACCACAAACAGCATCAGCTAGCATCTCATCTTGACTTCCCAGCCTCCAGAATTATGAGAAAATAAATTTCTGTCCTTTAAGCCATCCAGTCTATGGTCTTCTGTTATGGCAGCCCTATTAACTAATGCAATTAAGGAGATACATCCTTCACAGTATTTGTATGGATGATTAGATCTAAGTCATACTTATCAAGTTACTATGAGTATAAAAAGCTAGAGTTGATAAATAATCTGGGTATAGAACCGAGTGACAAGAGGTGTTTGAATAGTTTGAAGAAGGAGATCAAATCTAACAAGATAAAATTCAATATAGTTAAATACAGCAGAACCTCTGCAAGTTGACCACTCCAGGGACTGTAACAATCTGGTCACCATACGGAGGTGGTCACCATAAGGAACTAGGCCAACTGTGCTGATATGTACATGTGGTGTATGTCCAGTCTGTGAAAATTAGGTCAATTTAAGAAGGTAGCCAGTGTAGGGAGGGCTCAGCTGTGAAGGATCTGCTGTACATGAGCCATGTCAAGCACTTTAAGTAAACAGATGCAGCTAACTTTGAGTGCTTCAATATGCAATGAGTAAGTTTTGTTGTTATTCCTATTTTTTAAGAGGTTAAAGAATTTGCCCAAGATCATGTAGCTCTGAGTGGAAGAGTCTGGAAGGGCGCCTAGGCAATGTGACTCCAGACCACCCCTCTGGACCTCTACACTCCCACCTCCTCTTCACACAGGTTGACAGAAGTAATGTAAACAAAAGAATTCTGCAAAGTCTAACCAAGGGTGAGACCAATAAGAGTCAGTAGGAATCAGAGCAATATTACTTCAATTACTATCAATATAGTTGATACTGATTGAAATCCAGCATATTGCAAATACAGTCCTGTACTACAACTAAGCCACATCAAATACCTTTTGGTAACAGATAAGATATAATACTTTTGCATTTGAGTATCTTCATTCTTGCATGAACACATGAAGAGCTTCTGTACTCATCTCTTCCCGTGGACCAATTTCCAAGTTTCTTCTTGCATTGGCTGAGACAAACTGCTAGGCAAACTCACTACACCAGCTTCTTTCCTCCTCCATTTTCATAGTTATTTTACAATTACAAGCTACTAGATAAGAAGTAAAATGCTTCTGTTCAGTTTAAAATCAAATAGCAATAACAGTAACAATAGAAATACCCTTTCATCAGCTGTGCTGCTGTGAAGTAGGCAGCCATGGCCTGGTCATGCTCACTCTCCACCGCAAATGAGTGCCCATAGGCTATCCAAGCAGGCCCATAGGTCTTCTCCAGCGCTGTAGCTTTGCTAAAATAAATAGTGCACTCAATTTATTCTTAAATTGTTAATTTTATATAAGCAGATGCCCTCTCAAAGACATTTTCATTTAATATATAAATGAGTCATCAACATAGTAAAGACTAATGTAATATTTATGTTAATTCACTTGAACTAAAACAATATTTAACAGTATAAGCAAAAGTTCATTAAGTTTTAGGAGAGAGGTCCACAGTTTTAGGTACTATAGCCAAACTCATCAGCACTCTGCATGAAACCCACAAACATTACTTCATCCAGGAGCTCATGGAGATAAAATGGTGGAGCAACAGCAACAAACATTAAGTGGGGATCTATTTTGTGCCCAGCACCACACTAGATGACTAAATGCATGCTCTCATCCTGTAACTTGCAAGATAAGTTAATTCATATTTTAAGGACAAGTATAGCAAGGCTTGTTAGTTTAAGTGATATCCTACAGATGGTGGTAGAAGATTCATCCGGTTTCACAGATTACGCTATAAATGAATTGTCTTCAGTGAACACAATGCAATAATCAATCCATAGCAAGGAATAAAGAGAACATGTCAGAAAACATGGAAAACTAAGGGTGATATCCTACTTCCTAGCATTTTATTTTTCTAACTTTTCTGTTCCCCAAATGGTCCCTGTTTTATGTAGAGTCCATTACTTAATCATACAGTGAAACGAAGCATTATACTTCAAAAGAACTTTTACAATACAAATCACCTTCCTACTGACAAGTTTTCCTAAAATGCTGAGCACACAACCCACCAGAGATCTATTTTCTTCCTAACACAAGGCACTTTCAGGTTATCTTATCAATTTCCCTAACAATCCTGAGATGTAAATATTATGCCAACCCCATTTTCTTTTTTCTTTTTTGAGACAGAATCCCTACTATGTCATCCTCGGTAGAGTGCTGTGATGTCACAGCTCACAGCAACCTCAAACTCTTAGGTTTAAACAATTCTCTTGCCTCAGCCTCCCAAGTAGCTGCGACTACAGGCACCCACCAAAATGCCTGGCTATTTTTTTGTTGTAGTTGTTTAGCAGGCCCGGGCCGGGTTCCAACCTGCCAGCCTTGGTGTATGTGGCTGGCGCCCTAACCACTGAACTACAGGAGCCAAGCCGCCATCCCCATCTTCAAAGAAGAAAGTGAGAGAAATTAATTTTCTTAAGGAATTTCAGTCATAGAATTTGCATTAGAATTCTAGTCTGACTCCAAAGTTTATGCTCTTTCTCTTAAAGATCACTTTCTATTTTGTTTGCATAGAGGGAATTACAACCATTATTACATTTAGAGTATTTAAGTAATTCTTCACATATTAGACATTTTGCAAGACTTGATTAACAGTGTTAATCATGCATGATTGGGATGTACAGCTAACCTTAAGCTAAAACCATGGCAAATCCATATGTGAGCTAACTCATCCTGCCAGGACTCTGGTTCACAGTCACAGTTAGGGACCCCAATCTCATGTAAAGTTTCACATAATTTTACAACTGTTAACAAAAGAAGTCCTAAAAGTAAAAGGTTAATAGTGTAAATTTAAAAAGGAGACTTTCAATAAAGGAGACTTTATTCTCTTTTGTTTCATTATGTATTCTCATTTATCAATAAAATGAAAAACATATAAGCTCCCTGAGGACAAGACCTAAACCACTAATTTCTTTTATCTCTCCTCACAACATAAAAGCAAGTACTAAGGCAATTGAGCTGAATCTGTTGAAGAAACATTTATTTTTTTCACACTGCCTCAAAGTACTAATTACTGTACAAAACAGGTTCACTGCAGAGGGAGAAAGGGAATAAATCCATACCTCAGGTATCTTCTGGCATGTTCATTTTTATGACCAACCATGAGATAATAACATCCCACCGCAAACCAAGACACCTAAAAAGTTCAAAATTTACCATTACCAAAGACTGCTTAACCTTAAATTGGATCTCCAACACATGAGGCCAGAAAGAGGAAAAACTAGACTTTCCTATACCACATATTCTAGTTCAAGTTAGAAATTTCTCTGCACAGTCTATCTACTGAGGTCCTTGATGAGAAGAGGACAGATAACAACACAGCTTTCCCAAGGCAGCTTGGACAGTGGACAAGGCTTCTAAGGATATCCCAGTCAAAAGACTGTTCCCAGCAGAGCTTCTCCTCCTGCTCGCCCCTGCCTCTTCCCTGCCTTCTCGCCCAGTGCTGACTTGGTTTAGCTGCTTCTCTGGCTTTGGTTTCACAGTGGGCGAGAGTGTAGATTCTTGTCTGAGATGTAGAGTGCTTTTTTCTTTAAAGACACAGGTCCTCATTCCATTTTCCATTCCTGCTTCTCCACTCTGATCCACGATAGTCTGGATTCAGAGCAAAGTTCAGGAATTGTCTTAAACGTGCAATGTGAGAAAGCTATCCAGCACTGCTTACGAAAAGGGAGGCATGTGACTGTCATGGCAGTATTTTATATTTCTGTATGCTAAGTGTTTTAAAATGTCTACAATCAAAAAAATAAAAGGTTTTTGTTTTAAGTTACAAAAACACCTTCATGGACTGAAAAAGTTAATGCTGCTTTCTTATTATATTAAGCACTAAGAGATTTTGCTCCAACACTTTAAACTATTATTTGCTTGAACTTAAAATACTAAGTATTTTCTCAAAGATCAGCTAAGAAAACAACACTGTAAAAAAAGAGAGAGATTTATATTACTTACAGGATTACTAGGATATAAATCCACCAGCTTGTGAGAAAGATAGAAAAGTTCTACATTAGGGAAAAAGAAAAAAATACAATTATTCATATGAAATGCAATTTAAGCTATGATCTGGTTACAACTCTTCACAATCACAAAAATTCTGTTCTCATAGCAATGACTACATACTTTTATTTTCTGCTAGATACAAAATCCATTTAGCTGATGAAGTACAGAAATTCCACTGAGCAGACAGACCCAGTGCCAAACCCAAAGTGGACACTGAGCACTTGCCAAGTGGTTAGAAAGGTGGGTGAAACATGCAGTGAACAAGGTAGGGATAGATGCCACCCAGCAAAGCCCTTCCAGTGAGACAGAGGTTACTGAAAAGCACCTCACCTACCTTAGAAACTGATGCCTCCTATGCCATGGGCCCATAAGGGACCATCTTTACCACCCAAAGCCAATTTGGCTGACCAAACTTTCAAGTTTATCAAATCTTGAAAAATGTGTACATTCTAGCATTTCTGGATGACAGCAGCTGTAGAGTCTATATTTCCAACAAGCATTCACGAGATCCTCAGACCTCACTGCTAGAAAGCAGGGATCTGGAATGGGAGTGTGGGGCTTTTTCCTCCTAATAGAGTTCACTGTTCAATCAACATTCACAAATCAGTAGCCTCTGTATACACCAATAATAGCCAAGCAGAGAAGCAAATCAAGGACACAATACCCTTCACAGTAGCTTCAAAGAAAATAAAGTATCTAGTAATATACCTAACAAAAGAGGTGAAGAATCTCTACAAAAAGAACTATGAAATCTTAAGAAAAGAAATAGCAGAAGATATCAACAAATGGAAGAATACACCATGCCCCTGCTTGGGAAGAATCAACATTGTTAAAATGTTTATATTACTGGGCGGCGCCTGTGGCCCAAAGGAGTAGGGTGCTGGCCCCATATGCCGGAGGTGGTGGGTTCAAACCCACCCCTGGCCAGAAACTGCAAAATAAATAAATAAATAAAATGTTTATATTACCCAAAGCAATCTACAGATTCAATGCAATCCCCATTAAATTATCAACAGCATACTTTGAAGAACTGGAAAAAATAGTTCTTCATTTCATATGGAACCAGAAAAACCGCATATAGTGAAGACTATTCTTAGTAATAAAAATAAAGCCAGAGGCGTCACTCTACCAGACTTCAGGTTACAGTACAAGTCCACAGTGATCAAAATAGCATGGTGTTGGCACAAAAATAGAGATAGACATATGGAACCGAATAGAAAACCAAGAGATGATACTAGTCTCTCATCGCCATATGATCTTCAATAAACCAAACAAAAGCATACACTGGGGAAAAGAATCCCTATTCAATAAATGGTGTTGGGAGAACTGGAGAACTGGCTAACCACATGTAAAAGACTGAAACTTGACCTGCACCTTTCACCACTTAAAAAAATTGATTCAAGATGGATAAAAGATTTAAATCTAAGGCAGGAAATGATATAAATCCTAGAAGAAAATGTGGGAAAAACTCTTTGATGATGTCAAACTGGGGAAAGATTTTGTGAAGAAGACTTCAATGGCAATCGCAACAACAATAAAAATAAACAAATGGGACTTTTGTTTAATTAAACTGAAAAGCTTCTGCACAGCTAAGGACACAACGATTAAAGCAAACAGATAATAAAGTCAGCACATTGTACCCCATAAATGCATTAATGTACACAGATATGATTAAATAAAAAAAAACAGCTACAATATAAAAAAGTAATAAAATAAAGCAAATAGATAACCTTCAGAATGGGAAAAGATATTTGCATGTTACTAATCTGCAAAGGGCTGATAACTAGAATCTATAGAGAACTCAAATTAATCAACAAAAAAGACCCCACAATCCCATCTATCACTGGGCAAGAGACATGAAGAGAACATTTTCCTGAGGAAGACAGATGAATGGCTAACAAACATATGAAAAAATGCTCATCGTCCCTAATCATCAGAGAAATGCAAATCAAAACCACCCTAAGATATCACCCAACCCCAGTAAGATGAGCCCACGTCACAAATTCCCAAAGTTGCAGCTGCTGGTGTAGACGTGGAGAGAAGAGAACACCTTTATACTGTTGGTGGGACTGCAAATTAATACAGCCTCTATGGAAAGAAGTATGGAGAATCCTCAAAGAACTCAAATCAGACCTCTCATTTGATCCTGCAATCCCGCTACTAGGCATCTACCCATAAGGAAAAAAATCACTTTATCATAAAGACATTTGTACTATAATGTTTGTTGTAGCTCAATTTATCATTGCCAAGATGTGGAAACAACCTAAATGCCCATCAACTCAGGAATGAATTAACAAGCTGCGGTGTATGTATACCATGGAATACTATTCAACCATATGAAAAGATGGAGACTTTATATCCTTCGTATTAACCTGGATGGAGATGAAACACATTCTTCTGGGTGGCGCCTGTGGTTCAATGAGTAGGGTGCCAGCTCCATATACCAAGGGTGGCAGGTTTGAACCCGGCCCCAGTCAAACTGCAACAAAAAAATAGCCAGGGGTGGTGCCTGTGGCTCAAAGGAGTAGGGCGCTGGCCCCATATACCGGAGGTGGCAGGTTCAAACCCAGCCCCGGCCAAAAATTGCAAAAAAAAAAAAAAAAAAAAAATAGCCAGGCGTTGTGGCGGGCGCCTATAGTCCCAGCTATTCAGGAGGCTGAGGCAAGAGAATCGCCTAAGCCCAAGAGCTGGAGGTTGCTGTGAGCTGTGATATCACAGCACTCTACTGAGAGCAAGAAAGTGAGACTCTATCTCTTAAAAAAAAACAATACATCCTTCTTGTAAAGTATCACAAGAATGGAAAAGCAAGTATCCAATGTACTCAATAGTAATATGAAGCCAGTAGACAAACTAATACCCACATATGAGAAAAACTCAGTTCAATTCAAGTTGGGAGGGAAGAAAGATGGGTGTGCTCCCACTTAATGGGCACAGTTTGGGGGTGTATGGCACACCTCCTGGGGTAGGACTCAACTATAACAGGGACTATACCTAACAAATCCAAACATTGTAACCTAATTCTTTATACTCTCAAATTAACCTGAAATTAAAAAATAAAAATAAAAATAAAAAAAACTTTAAGGACAAATACAGCCTAAACACAATCAAATGTTTCTGAAATGTTAAAATATGAAAACCACAAAAAAAAAAAAAAGAGCTAACAGCTCTTACCATATAAGTTTTCTTATGGAATTTACAAAAAAAAAAGACAAAAAAGGCAGAACTAAAACCACCAATTTATTTATTTATTTATTTTATTAAATCATAACTGTATACAATGATATGATTATGGGGCATCATACACTCACTTCATAAACCATTTGACACATTTTTATCACAGTGGTTAACATAGCCTTTCCGGCGTTATCTCAGTTACTGTGCCAAAACATTTACATTCTACATTTACCAAGTTTCGCAAATACCCCTTAAAACCACCAATTTAAAGCTAACATGCCTAAAAGCACGTAGCATATTTGAGAAAAGTGATAAGGAAATAAATTGTTCTGTTGGAAAACAGACCATTCGCCACTTAAACATTTCCTCCCCATTTTTACCTTTATTGTAGAACTCATTATATTGTCACCTGCAATCTCAACTAGCCAGGATTTATGAGACAAAACTTCAAGAGTCACAGAAATTTGTTTTATCTGAGAAATTATTTTAATTAAAACAAATTCTTACCATTTGCTTTATTCAGCTCCACAAGCGTCCCTATATGTACAGGTAAACAATTGGCGTGGAAAGGATCTTTCTCCATTACTCTGAAAAAGTTAAAGCAACATATTACCACCCCAGAAACAGTCCAGGCAGGCATTCAGCATCACCAGCTATGCTTACGCAGTCACTATCCCTCACCAGCTGTTTACACGGTCACTACAGCTTTACTATAAGACTATGGGCTCTAGTGCTTTTTCTCTTTCTTCACTCTATTCTCTTTGGGTTAATGAAGGCAACAATTAGGTTATAAATGAAAGGAAAAATTCTGCTTTATTGGTAAGGATAAAAATAAACATTGCTATATATATTTACTTTATATCAACAGAATTGTAATACATAAAATAGGTGATCCAATTGTTTAAAAGGATCAAAACAATATGAAACATTAAATAGATCATAAGTATTTGCCAATTAAAA
This sequence comes from Nycticebus coucang, assembly GCF_027406575.1. Taxonomy (NCBI): domain Eukaryota; kingdom Metazoa; phylum Chordata; class Mammalia; order Primates; family Lorisidae; genus Nycticebus; species Nycticebus coucang. The sequence goes on from NC_069794.1 coordinate 142,014, forward strand.
TTTTTGTGATTTCAAGGATTTTAGATAACTTAGAAGATCCACACAGAACAGTGGATATAATTTAGCTAAAGGACAAGTTAAAATTACGTACATTGGAAAACTGCTGTATGCAGGACATGGCTTAGCTAATAAGAGTGGCAGACTTAAGCACCTAGTACCTAGAGGACTGTATTAGATGCTACCCTGTTTCCCCGAAAATAAGACAAGTGTCTTATTTTAAGGTGTGCTCCCAAAGATGCGCTAGGTCTTATTTTCAGGGGACGTCTTATCTTTTCTGTAAGTAGGTCTTATTTTCGGAGGATGTCTTATTTTCGGGGAAACAGGGTAATAAAGAATGAATTTTATAAAACTATGTACCAAAATAGTATTTTCAAACTTGTACATTATCAAGACTGGGAAGAGGAACATGTATATCCCTCCCAAGTTAGTGTCATAAACCCACAAATATGCATGCACCTATGTCTGCAAATTGTCCTTTTAAGACAGGAGCACCCTGCTCACTGCTCTACAAATGGTAAAGGTAATTTATCTAGTTTGAGATTACTCAGAGAGCAAGTCCATGAATTACTTAGGTAAGATGGATATTCCTACACAAAAATGAAGGTATACTTACACAGAAGTAAGCTTGTAGCACATTTTAAAATCACAGTTATAATAATGTCTCTCAGCTAAAGACACTACCACATCCAGATTCTCTTGCAAGCCATCTACAGACTCAGGGATGACAGTTTCACTAGGTTTATTATACTGAAACACAGAGAAATTTAAACATAAACTCAATGAACAATAACAAGTCAAAAGGCAGACTCAATTTGTTTGACCCAAATAATTAAAAACATTTACACATGAACATACATGAGCCTATGAAAACTTTTTTAACTTCAGATTTTATCAGTACTCCTATCAGTAAGTTTAATTTTCTTCTCAATTTTAGTACAGAAGTCCATGGTAGGAATTATTTCCTAAAGTAGAAGCTCAGATAGCATAAGAAAACAAAATCTTCATTTTCGTGTAACACCAGTCCATTTATTTCATTATTCAATTTTGTGGTATAAGGAGTTCTTGGGAGAAAAATAACTATATTCTTGCAAATGTGCTAAATTTTTTTTTAAAATTTAATAAAAAATATACAAGCCAAATTTAAGGAAAGAAATAAAGATATTTACATAAAACAAATGCTAACTGTGTATTCTTACTTACCTTTTTTAATTTGTTCTCAAATAGGAAACGTAGCAATTCTTGTTCTTCAGTACAGAGCTTGCTAAGTGGTAATGATTCAAGAAGTTCTTTTTCTTAAAAATGGTTGGAAAACATAAATTAATGTCCTCATAAAATTTACAAGGGAAAAAAATCAGCAACTAAAAATATTCTCCTATACTTCTTGGTCTAAGTAAATCAAACTCAAAAGAGAAAATCACAAGATCATAACGTGCTACAGAAAACAGTCACAAGGCTAGGTGTGGTGGCTCACACCTGTAATCCTAGCACTCTGGCAGGCTGAGGCTGAGGTGGACTGTCTTGAGCTCACAGGTTCTAGCCTAGTCCAAGCCAGAGCAACACCTCATCTCTAAAAAACAGCTGGGCACTGTGGTGGGCACCTGTAGTCCCAGCTACTCGGAAGGCTGAGGTAAGAGAATCGCTTGAGCCCAAGAGTTTCAGATTGCTCTGAGCTATGATGCCACAGCACTCTACCAAGTACCAAGGGCAACAAAGTGAGACTCTGTCTCAAAAAAAAAAAAAAAAAAAAAACAGCCGTCACAGTGGCCTCCAATTTCAGAAGAGGAGAATTATCTCCACTAGGGCCAGGAGGCCTCCAGGTGGGTCCTATCCTCAGCCATTAGCCCCAGTGCTACTGAATTCTGCATGGGTCACTCTGCTTTGTGGAGTGTCCTATGTATGACAGAATGTTTAGCAGGATCTCTGACCTCTACCCACTAGACACCAACAACCATGTTCCAACCTATTTAGCTGCCTCCATGTTGTGACACCAAAAATGTCTCCAGACATTCCTAAATGTACCTCAGTGGCAAAACCATCATGGTTGAGAACCACTGTACTAGGCTAAAATATGTTTGAGGCCAAGCAAGGGCAATGGATCACACATGTAATCCTAGCACTCTGGCAGGCCAAGATAGGAGGACTGCTTGAGCCTAGGAGTTCAAGACCAGCCTGGGCAAAAGAGTGAGATTCTGTCTCTACCAAAAAAAAAATTTAGCTGGGTGTGTGTTAGGATGCTCTTGAGGATACTGCAGCAGGAAGATCACTTGAGCCCAGGGACCGAGTTTGCAGTGAGCTATGATGATGCCACTACACTCTAGCCCAGACAACAGAGTGAGATTCTGTCTCAGAAAAATAAACACGTTTGAATCCCATTAATTCAACCACCCTGTTTTCTGTTTCTCCTATTTACTCACCTCCCATCACCATGAATGCCAACACATTTGGACAGTGGTTCTCAGTGGTCCCTGTGCTATGTTAGGACCACCAAGGAGTTTTAAGTTGTCTGATGACAAGGCCCCACCTGGAAGGTTCTAAATGAATGGATTTAACACTGTTGTTTTTTGTTTTGGGGGGTTTTCTTTGCAACAAAGTCTCACTTCGATGCCCATGCTGGAGTGCAATGGTGTCATCATAGCTTACGGCTACCTCAAACTCCTGTACCCACATGATCCTCCTGCTTCAGCCTCCCAGTAGCTGGGACTACAGGTGTACCATCATACCTGGCTAACTTTTTCTCTTTTTTTTGTAGAGACAGGTCTTGCTCTTGCTCAGAGTGATCTTGAACTTCTGGTTTCAAGCATTCCTCCCACCTCAGTCTCTTGGAGCACTAGGATCACAGGCATGAGCCATGGCACCTGGCCCACACTGAAATATTTAAAGATCCTCAGGGATTTAAAGCATGGGCAGGTTCAGAGTCACTGAACTGGATATTCAAATTTTGGTTTATACACGGATACTACTTCAGTCACATCCCAAAAGGATGGCTGCATCATAGTCCAATTCCTAAAAGATTTAAATAGCAAAAGGCACCACACAACAATGCATTTTGCAATGTGCTTCATATCTAATTTTAGTATATGTGCTGCTGAAACGAGCACTGTGCTTCATATCTAAAAACATTAAGAGTCAGTAAACCTATTTAAACCTGTACATAGCTTGATTCTATAGATGTCAGAGAAAAAAAAAATCCAAATATTAATTTTGCTAAACATAAGAACATCTGAGTTTCCAAACCTTCTTGTGCTGTCAACATATGGTGTGAAGTTAAAAGATCGAATGCTTCAAAACAGTAGACATCGAGCTTCAAAGCTTCTTTGTAGCTGTAAGTGGCTAAGGTTCGGTTATCTAGTGCGTCATAGATTTTTCCCCGTAGAAGACAAATAGAACTCTTAATCTGTTGAAAAAATGATAAGTCATACACTAATACTTTTAAACTTAATTTTTGATCAAAAATCATGTATTATAATGCTAAGAAGTTTTTCTTACTTCTAATAGGATTTGGTTCATCCCAATGTCAAGACATAAATTAACAGAAATACTAAAGTATAGCAAAGCTTCTTCAGTTTATCTTCACTGGGCTCCAACACATCTTTATAACTAATGTACACAGACCGCTACTAGGGTCATCATTTGCTTTGTCCAAAATAGTACAATGATTTAGAGACAGCAAAAGTGTGTATAAAATCCAAATAGACAGTTTGATAGGTAGACTCCAATGAATGGGTCCTAGAGAGCATTTGGAAGGCTGTAGTACAGCACAGCAGTCACAGTGCTCAGCAGCATAGCCTGCTGAAGCCAGGCAGACCTGAACCCAAACTCCAGCTCTGCCACTTACTCGTAACCTTGGACAAGTGATAAAAACCTCTCCTGGCGTCAGTTTCCTTTCCTCATCATACTACTATCCCACTTAGAGAACTCTGTGAGGGTTAGAGATACCATCTCCATGGTGCTAGCACACGTTAAGGTGCACAACAGACATCTCAGTACTACCATTAACAAGAGCATGTGGAAAAATGACTCACATTCCAGACGCTGAACCTCAAGAAACACATAACTGAATGTAAAGAGAACCCAGGTTTGGCTCAGCGCCCGTAGCACAGTGGTTACAGTGCCAGTCACATACACACAAAAGCTGGTTCAAACCCAGCCCAGGCCAGCTAAAAAACAATGACAACTGCAACAAAAATAATAGCCAGGCGTTGTGACAGGCACCTATAGTCCCAGCTACTTGGGAGGCTAAGGCAAGAGAATCGCTAGAGCCCAAGAGTTTGAGGTTGCTGTGAGCTGTGACACCACAGCACTATACCCAGGGTGACAGCTTGAGACTCTGTCTCAAAAAAAAAAAAAAAAAGATAATCCAGATTTGAGCAGCCACAGTTATTAAGGAAATGAAAGAGATTCAGAAATCAAAGTTTAGGACACATTGAACGTTATGAGAGAATCATATACCTAGGCAGAATCCTTTATTTTTTTTTTTATCTTTACATATACATATGTTTATTAGGTTTCCACTTTTTGCTTTCACAAAATTTAACAACAATAACAATGTTTAAGATAAGGACTAGAAACAAAAGCCTCGTAACCAACAAACAAAGATAAATACATTCAGAAAAGAAATCAGACGACTGCTGCAACGAAGTATTAAGCAATAATAATAGTAATGCAAAGAAAGTAACATTCATATTGTCAAATAAGAGTATGTCTATTATAGAATGCTTTGACACTGAGGTTCAGTGTGGAGTCATCAATTAACTTATTATTTTTTTTCCAAAGTCTCAAAAAATAGACAACTAATATTTATAAATAAAAATAAAAGATAATTTCAAAAAACAGATCATGCCAAATCTTAGAGACAATAGAAAAAGAAAAAATACTTCAAAACCATTCTACTTAATCTGGATACACCTGCTATTAAAATTGGAAAAAATATATTATTATAAAGGGGAAATTACAAACATAATTCATGCATAAATGAGATGCAGTATCCTGTATCCTAAACAACATATTAACAAGTTGAAGTAAAAATTAATGTTTAAGTAATGTACTTTAGTCAAAATCGAATCCAATTTATGTGAGAATTAGTCACTATTTTCTTTTTTTCCTTTTCCTTACCCTCACCCCCTCCCTCCTTCTCTGTCTGCTCTCCCCTTCCGCCATGCCCCACCATGTCATTGTCATTAATTGTCCTCATATCAAAGTTGAATATATAGGATTCATACTTCTCCATTCCTGTGATGCTTCACTAAGGATAATGTGTTCCACCTCCATCCAGGTTAGTACAAATGCTGCAAAATCTTTTTTAATGGCTGAATAATATTCCATGGTATACAAATACCACAGCTTGCCAATCCATTCCTGGGCTGAAGGGTATTTAGGCTGTTTCCTCATTTTAGCGATTTAGGCTAAATTGGGCTGCAAAAAACAGCCTAGTACAAGTATCTTTATAATAAGTTTTTTTTTTCCTTCTGGATGCCCAGTAATGGGATTGCAGGATCAAATGGGAGGTCTATGTTGAGTTCTTTGAGGTTTTTCCATACGTCCTTCCAAAAAGGTTGTATTAGTTTGCAGTCCCACCAACAGTGTTAAAATGTTCTTTTCTCGCCAGCATCAGCAGTTTTGAGATTTTGTGATATATAGGCCATTCTCGCTGGGGTTAGATGGTTATCTCAGGGTGGTTTTAATTTGCATTTCTCTAATAATTAGGGATGATGAGCATTTTTTCATGTGTTTGCTAGTCATTTGTCTGTCTTCTTTAGAGAAGGTTCTGTTCATCTCTCTTCCCCATTGATGTATGGGATTGTTGGTTTTTTTCTTGTGGATTAATTGAAGTTCTGCATAGATCCTAGTTATTAAGTTTTTGTTTGATTCAAAATATGCAAATACTCTTTCCCATTGGGTAGGTTGTCTTATTTGCTTTGGTTGTTGTCTCCTTGGCTGTACAGAAGCTTTTCAATTTAATTAAATCCCATTTGTTTATTGTTGCTGTTGTTGCTATTGCCATGGCAATCTTCTTCATAAAGTCTTTCCCTAGGCCGAAATCTTCCAGTGTTTTTCCTATTCTTTCTTTGAGGATTTTTATTGTTTCATGCCTTAAATTTAAGTCCTTTATCCATCTTGAATTGATTTTTGTGAGTGCAGAAAAGTGCAGGTCCAGTTTCAGTCTTTTACATGTAGATATCCAATTCTCCCAGCACCATTTATTAATTAGGGAGTCTTTCCCCAGTGGATGTTCTTGTTAGGTTTATTGAAGATTAGGTGGCTATAAGTTGCTGGTTTCATTTCCTGGTTTTCTCTTCAATTCCAAATGTCTATGTCTCTATTTTTGTGCCAGTACCATGCTGTCTTGACCACTTTGGCCTTGTAGTACAGCATAAAATCTGGTATGGTGATACCCCCGGCTTTGTTTTTATCACTAAGAACTGCCTTAGCTATATGGGTTTTTTTCTGGTTCCATACAAAACACAGAATCATTTTTTCCAAGTCTTGAAAATAGGATGGCGGTATTTTAATAGGGATGGCGTTGAATCGGTAAATTGCTCTGGGAAGTATAGACATTTTAACAATGTTGATTCTTCTCAGTCATGAGCATGGTATGTTCTTCCATTTGTTGAAGTCCTCTGCTATTTCCTTTCTTAAGGTTTCATAATTTTCTTTATAGAGGTCCTTCACCTCTTTTGTTAGGTATATTCCTAAGTATGTCATTTTCTTTGGGGCTATGGTGAAGAGAGTTGTGTCTTTAACCTCTCATCTTGGCTGTTGTTGTTATATACAAAAGCAACTGACTTGTGGACATTGATTTTATATCCTGAAACATTACTGTATTTTTCGATGACTTCCAAGAGTCTTGAGCTTGAGTCTTTAGGGTTCTCTAAGTATAAGATCATATCATCAGCAAAGAGGGAGAGTTTGACCTCCTCTGCTCTGATTTGGATGCCCTTTATTTTCTTGTCTTGTCTAATTGTATTGGCTAGAACTTCCAGGACTATGTTGAATAGTAATGGTGACAGAGGACAACCTTGTCTGGTTCTAGTTCTAAGAGGAAAAGCTTTCAGTTTTACTCCATTCAGTAAAATATTAGCTGTGGGTTTGTCATAGATAGCTTCAATCAGTTTAAGAAATGTGCCACCTATGCCTATGCTCTGCAGTGTTCTAGTTAGAAAAGGATGCTGGATTTTATCAAATACTTTTTCTGCATATATTGAGAGGATCATATAGTCTTTGTTTTTGCTTCTGTTAATATGGTGGATAACGTTAATGGACTTGGATATATTAAACCAGGCTTGCATCCCTGGGATGAAACCTACTTCATCACGATGTTTGACTTTTTGATGATGAGCTGTAATCTATTGGCTAGGATTTCGTTGAAAATGTTTGTATCTATATTCATTAGTGAAGTTGGTCTGAAATTCTCCTTTTTAGTTGGGTCTTTTCCTGGTTTTGATATCAGGGTGATGTTTGCTTTATAGAAAGTGTTGGGGAAGATTCCTTCCTCCTCAATTTTTTGGAATAATTTCTGCAGTATAGGAATAAGCTCTTCTTTGAAGGTTTGATAGCATTCTGGTGTGAAGCCATCCAGACCAGGGCATTTTCTTGTTCGGAGATTTTTTTATTGTTTCTTTGATCACAGTGCTTGAAATTGATCTGTTCAGGAGATTTATTTCATCTGGGCTAAGTCTAGGGAAAGGGTGTGATTCCAAATATTGATCCTTTTCCTTCACATTGTCAAATTTCTGGGCATAAAGTTTCTGGTAGGACTCAGAGATAATCTCTTGTATCTCTGTGGCATCCGCTGTTATTTCCCCTTTATCATTTCTGATTGAGGTTACTAGAGATTTTACTTTTTTGTTTCTAGTTAGTCTGGCCAAAGGTTGATCTATTTTATTTACTTTTTCAAAAAACCAACTCCTTGTTGGGCGGTGCCTGTGGCTCAGTGAGTAGGGCGCCGGCCCCATATGCCGAGGGTGGTGGGTTCAAACCCAGCCCCGGCCAAACTGCAACAAAAAAATAGCTGGGCGTTGTGGCGGGCGCCTGTAGTCCCAGCTGCTCGGGAGGCTGAGGCAAGAGAATTGCGTAAGCCCAAGAGTTCGAGGTTGCTGTGAGCCGTGTGACGCCACGGCACTCTACCCGAGGGCGGTACAGTGAGACTCTGTCTCTACAAAAAAAAAAAAAAAAAACCCAACTCCTTGTTTCATTAATTTTCTGAATGATTCTTTTGTTTTCAATTTCATTAATCTCTGATTTAATTTTGGATATTTCTTTTCTTCTGCTGGGTTTACGCTTAGATTGTTCTTTTTCCAATTCCATCAGATGGCTTGTGAGTTGTTGATACACTCTCTTTCTGTTTTTCGAATGTAGGCTTCTAAAGCAATAAATTTTCCTCTCAGGACTGCTTTTACTGTATCCCATAGGTTTTGGGACTCCTTTATTTTAATTAATTTTTTTTTTTTTTTGAGACAGAGTCTCACTTTATCACCCTTGTTAGAGTGCTATGACATCACAGCTCACAGCAACCTCCAACTCCTGGGTTTAGGCGATTGATTCTCTTGCCTCAGCCTCCGCAGTAGCTGGGACTACAGGCGCCTGCCACAACGCCTGGCTATTTTTTTTGTTGCAGTTTGGCCGGGGTTGGTATATGGGGCCAGCGCCCTACTCACTGAGCCACAGGCGCCGCCTTTTTTTTTTTTTTTTTTTGTAGAGACAGAGTCTCACTTTATGGCCCTTGGTAGAGTGCCATGGCCTCACACAGCTCACAGCAACCTCCAACTCCTGGGCTTAGGCGATTCTCTTGCCTCAGCCTCCCAAGTAGCTGGGACTACAGGCGCCCGCCACAACGCCCGGCTATTTTTTGGTTGCAGTTTGGCCGGGGCCGGGTTTGAACCCGCCACTTTTTTTTTTTTTTTTTTGAGACAGTCTCACTTTGTCACCCTGGGTAGAGTGCTATGGCATCATAGCTCACAGTAACCTCAGACTCCTGGCTCAAGTGATTCTCTTGCTTCAGCCTCTCAAATAGCTGGGACTACAGATGCCCACCACATGCCTGGCTATTTTTAGAGACAGGGTCTCATTCTTGCTCAGGCTGGTCTCGAAATGCTGAGCTGAAGTAATCCACCCACCCCGGCCTTCCAGAGTGCTAGGATTGCAGGCGTGAACAACTTTGCCCAGCCTCTATGAGTTGTTTTTAAAAAAGAAAATTCATAAGATAAATAGTAATGCATAGGAAATAAATTGTGCATTTCTTAAGAAATAATAAGAGGTTCCAAAATAATAATGATAGTATCAAACACACTCATAAATGCATTTCTTAGCAGGAAAAATTAATGTGCTTTTTCATAAATTAATGAAGGGTCAAAGAGAAAAGGAAGAAAAAAAAAAAAAAAAAAAAACACCTGGAAAGCAAAATATTCCTAACTTTATAAGGCAGAAAAGTATAGCAACCCTCACAAATATGTTATAAAGAACTGGGAAAATGGGGGAATTGGTGGGTCAACTAAGGAGCAGAGGATTCTATCTGAGTAATAAATATGTTCTAAATTTGATCATAATGAAGTATGCATGGCCCTGTGAACATACTAAAAGCCATTGAACTACACATTTTATTTTATTTTATTTTATTTTATTTTATTGTTGGGGATTCATTGAGAGTACAATAAGCCAGTTTACACTGATTGCAATTGTTAGGTAAAGTCCCTCTTGCAATCATGTCTTGCCCCCATAAAGTGAACTACACATTTTAAATGGGTAAATGCATGGTATGTGAATCGCACCTCAATGAACTGTTTAAAAAATAATAATAATAATCTATATTAGTGATCTGACTATGGGTATCGTTTATTAAGTTATCACACAATTTCTGCCAGCAAGGAATTTACAATTTCACAGAGAGATGAAGTACACAAACTGAAATATACAAAATAATATAACAAACAACACTGTACAGTAAATTAGTAATACCAAACTATTCCCTGGAAAGAAAAAAACCATCAAAGCTAATCAAGAAGGATTCTTAGGTAAGTCCAAAACACTATTGAATTACAGAAAGAAAGGGAAAAGTTATTTTACTGGTAGGGTGCAGTTTAGGCATCAAATATGAGAAAGAAGATCTCAAGTCAACCTTCTTAAGATGCAGGCAGTAAGATGTAACTACAGCTTCCAATTAATGGTTCTGCAATATCTCAGAATCCTTTTAGTATGTGGTAGGCAAATTAAGGTTGGCAACATAATTGTTTTTGGGTTTTTTCCGAGATAACTCTGTCACCCAGGGTAGAGTGCCGTGGCATCATAGCTCACCACAACTTCAAACTCCTGGGCTTAAATGATTCTCTTGCCTCAGCCTCCCAAGTAGCTGGGACTACAGGCACCTGCCATTAACACAGGCGAGAAACATAATTGTTTTGTTTTTGTTTTGAAACATAATTGTTTTAATAAGGTAATACTCAAGTAAAAGAAGACTATTTTTGCCATGTAATGTAGGCAATTCTTACCGCTGTTATTGAAGCATGCTAACAGTACTACTTACTGAGGACTGTGACATTTCCCAGTCATTGGAGGGGTCTTTCAGGCCACTTTCATCCTTTAAGTATTTTTCAAATAATCTTTTGTTGATTGGTTCCTCCATATCAAGAATATCAAGGGCCTGCTGGTGTTCTTTTGCAGCATACTATGTAGAAAACAGAAATACCACTGATCACCCATGACTTCTAACACAAAATAAACATATATACTCTAGATCTTTAAAGGGTAATAAATATTATATCCGTTACTTAAATTTTAAAATGTCTAAGGTAAAATTTTCTTCATGCATTCCCACTTTTAGTAAATGAAGAATCAGTATTTTACAGCAAACAGTAATAAAGAAAAGACATTTCCTTACAAAACACTTTACCACCCTGCCATGCTCTATCACTGAAATCCTCACATATAGAAGAGGGATGCATAATCAAAGTTTGCATCATCACACTTTCACCAAATTAAGAATGAAACTGAGAATATACTTACATGGCATCTAGCTGCAAGGTAACGACAGGCTTCATACAACTAGGAAGGAAATTAATACACATTAAAAGTACTCAAAATGAAACTTATCTTCACTTCAAAAGAAAACTGCAATAGAGTTATTTTCATAATTTCTCTTTTTACTCCTGCAGTTAAAAAGAAAATACAGTCTTTTAACACATATCCATCATGAAGCTACTGTTTATGAGGGACCAACGATTCAAAACAAAATCCTCAGGAAGATGCCTGAGGATGCCTCAGGAGGTTATAGTAGGGTGGCATAAACACAGCACAACTCAGTGAACACTGTAAAGGAAGGGTGTGAAAAGTACCAGGTGAAGAAAGAAACATCTACAGGGGAGCAGGAGTACAGAAGGGGCATGGCACTGGGGTGGGTGCTGGGCAGCACTCCCAGCACTAAGCGTGAACAACTGCTGCGTGTTGAGGAACTCACCACTCAACATAACTGGAGCGTGTGCTTGGGTATTGATGGTGGTGGATTAAATGTACACTGGAGAGAAATCACAGAGGGCTGCGGGTACCTACTGATGCATCTGATTTTATCCTGCAGGTAATGGAAAACCACTGAATGACTTTGTGGGTGATATACTCAAATCTGTGTTTTAGGAAAAAAGCACCCCAGATGAACTGGACACAGGAAAGGTGGGAAGAGAAAAATTGTTACTGGAGAAAAGAGACAAGAAGAGAAGTGATAATAGAATAAATAAGAAATTAAAGTTCTAACACATATAAGTGGCAAGGAAAAGGAAAGGAATACCTATGATTTCAGAGCTATTCAGAAAACAGAATTTTCAGAACGTAATGACTAGATATGGGAATGGCAGAGGAAGGAAAAAACAAAGTGACTTGAGATTAGGCATAAGACGTTTTCCCTTCACATTCAGTAAGAAAAATTTAATCCTTTTAAAAAGTTTTGACATGAATAGCACACTTAAAATACTAATCCAATGACATCTTTTATAGCTTTGAGGAGCTTTGAAGCCCACACAATCACTCACTTTGTCCAGTTTCCGTGACCGCAGTGCATGAGCTGCTCTGTGGTACTGTGCTGTCAGGTAAAGACACTGAGCCAGCCAATAGACATCTTGGGGCTCCTCTGAGGGGAAATTACACAGATGGTCAGAGGTATACAGTGGAATAGAAAGATTTCTGATGATTAATCAGGAAAAAAATTAGCATTTGTCACTTACCATGAGACAGTGAAGCTACTTTATCTGCCCAAAATAGAGCACTCTGATACTGTTGCTACACCAAAAAAAAAAAAGGTGGTAAGTGCTGTTATTTCAATAGTTTTAAACAGACATCTAATATAACTAGAATGCTTGATAATAAATCAACATCTCGATATAATAAGTTTTTACATGTAGTAGGGAGTCTGTCAAATATCTATCTTATACCTCAGCTAGGGTAAATTTTAACTCAATGGTACAATAAAAACATTATTATAAGATCTTTGTATAGAGAGTTCATGAGGGTAGTTTTTTAAAAAAAAACTCATACACTGCAAAAATGTTATCAGCAAGTATCTAAAACAGTAGATAATTCAAATGATCATTTTGCAATATCTAGTCATTAGCACTTCTTGTGCTGATTTTTGACACTTTTTTTTTGAGACAGAGTTTTATGTCGCCCATTCTGCCCTCAGTAGAGTGCTACGGCATCACAGCTCACAGAAACCTCAAACTCTTGGGCTTAAGCGATTCTCTTGCATCAGCCTCCCAAGTAGCTGGGAACAACAACCAGATATTTTTCTGTTGCAGTTGCCACTGTTGTTTAGCTGGCTGGGGCCAGGTTCGAACCCACCAGTCTGGGTGTATGTGGCCAGCACCCTACCCACTGAGCTACTGCAACACTCGATATTTGACACTTTCAATGAACTGTTCATGAATCCCAAAGTATGACTTAGTATTGTATTCAAATACCTCATATAATACAGCTGTACTTTTAACATTATTCAAATTTAAAAATACATGCATAGATATTAACTAAATCTCACTGACCATGGGAAAAAACTCACCTCCTCTAGCCAATTCTAACAAAAATGAAGCAGTTGACAATGGAAAGCCACACACAAGTTTACCATGACTAGCTGTAGTGCCTGTTCCAGGTCTCGGTCTTTCTACTATCTTTGGTCAGTTCCCCTGAATGCTCCCAGGAACACTCCTGCCACTGCAGGAAGAATGCTTACAGGAAGTTTACAAATATGCTTGATATAAGTGCTTGGAGCATGGAACCAGGCCTGTCACATTCCTCATTTCATCAAAGTGCCAAAAAAAAAAAAAAACTGGGGCGGCGCCTGTGGCTCAGTTGGTAAGGCGCCGGCCCCATATACCGAGGGTAGCGAGTTCAAACCCGGCCCCGGCTGAACTGCAACCAAAAAATAGCGGGGCGTTGTAGCGGGCGCCTGTAGTCCCAGCTACTCGGGAGGCTGAGGTAAGAGAATCGCTTAAGCCCAGGAGTTGGAGGTTGCTGTGAGCTGTGTGACGCCACGGCACTCTACCGAGGGCCATAAAGTGAGACTCTGTCTCTACAAAAACAAAACAAAAAAAAAAAAACTGATCAGGAAACCTTTAATTCAACTGACTTATGGTAAACAAAAATACAGCGCTCCAACACGCGGCTAACATTTGGCCATATCATTTAGCAGCCAATTCTGAATTACTTTGAATTAAACATGGCTTTTCCCTCCCTTCTACCTTTCCTAATTACTGGAAGACCAAGTATTTTAATAAAAACTAAATGACATCACACATGAAACTGACACTGACTGTGGAAGTCACTGCTTTCATTAAACACTTGTTATTCACACAAAGGTAGTGCAGGGGATGCAGATGTAGTTAATAAGTTTTATTAAATACTGACTTGAGACCACTTTAAGTGATTTTGTTCACTTAAATTCCGTCTAATAAGAACTACAACTAGCCAAATTCTAAGGCCGCCCTTCAACTTTCCTTTGAAAATTTCCTTTAACTTCCACCCCTAGCACTGCTCACTAAGCACCTGCTGTGCCAGGCGCGAGGCTGCAGCCGAACCGCTTAGGCCCGTGGGCGCCGCATCCTGCGTCGCGGCCTCGTCCCCAGGCCGCACTGGATGGCTTAGCCAGGACCTCGCTTCAGGGCGAGGCGGAGACAGTGACCGCCCCAGACCAAGGCCCGTACAGATGCATCATCACCAAGACCGGATCGCAGCTGCCCGAGTCCGCACAAACGGCCTCTGGCTCCCAACCCCCGGCAGGCGCCGCCCACCTGGTCAAGGTACTGTCGCACTCGCTTCCGCAGCCGCTCCAGGTTCATGGCCACGAGGGCCGGACCGTGGCCGCCTTCGGCCTCCCGCCGCCGCTCTCGCCGCCCGCACCCGCTTCCCGCCGCCGCCCCGCGCCCGCGCTCGCGCTGCCCGGGCCCCTTGCTTTCTGCCCCGCAGCCCGCTCCCCGCCCGGACCCGCCCGGACACCCCAAGTCGCCCCAGCTCTTCCGTTTCAGACATGCCCCACCCCGGAAGCCGCTGGCAAACGCGTTCCCCCTGGCGCGGGAAACGGGCGCGGGGCCGCAGGTTCCCAACCGATCTCTTTGCAGGTGGGTTCTGGCTGCCTTAGGGAAAGAATTCAGTCTCTGCTGGAGGAAAACAGAGGAAGCGTGAGAACGTGCGAGTATGCTAATGAGGGACTCGGGCCGGGTCAAGAGTCTGAGGGATCGCACAGGGTGTGAACTTGTTGGTAGAGTGATGCAGGACTGGGGTGGGTGTGCTCTGTGACCCGTTCAGGCATCTTGGATAGCAGCGAACAAGAGGGGGCAATGTAAAACTTGACAAAATTGCTCCAAAAAGGCAGATCTCTGGGAGGCTCACGTCTCACTGTCCTTGAGAAAATATACAGTAGTCACTAGTTGATCAACTTTGGCTTCGCCACTGCAGGATGTTGACAAGGGAGAGTCAGAGGAGATGCTCAGGCCTCAGCAAAGAAGGAAACTCACTGGGGCCCAGCTGCAGAACCAGCCCTGCAGCCTGGGCAAGGTCTCCTCCGCCTGCAAGGCAGGGCCAACGGGGACAGCACTCTGCACTGGGCACCTTCCTGCGAGCTTTCTCCTGCTTCGCCTCCTCTTTCTCCCCCAACCCTCCTCCTTGTCCCCTTCTCTCCTCTTCCCCTCTCCCTCCTCCTCTCCCTTCGTCTCCACCTCCTCTTTCCTTCCCTCTTCCCCTCCCCACTCCTCTTCTCCTTTCTCCTCCTTCTCCTCCTCCCCCTTCCCCTTCTTCCTCCCCTTTCTTCCTCCTCTTCCTCTCCCTCCCCTCATGGGGAGATGCTGCTATGGCTCAGACACTCCACCTTAAGAAGGAGCTGCAAAGATGAGGTTTGCAAACCAAGGATACGGTCACTATTGAGAGATAATTTTTCTATCAAATTTCCACAGTAGAAGTAGATGTAATAAAGGCCTTTGCCCAGTTTGAGCTCAGATGACCCCAAGAGTGCAGCAGCTTCCTGGAAGCCAAGTGCTCCAGACTGACAAGGAGCCTTGGGCAGGCTCCTGCCCACCGACCTGGAAGCTAAGCAACGGCTCAAATGGCTCAAATCATTCTGCAAATCGCATCCCAACCTATCTGACTCTAAAATCTATCATTTTTAAACACCGCTGATGAAAAGGCCGCTAGAAAGGAGGATTGGGGCGAGATTGCTGCTTCCTGCCAGAGATCAGGAGCCTGGGGGCTTCAAAGGGACCTTCCAGCAGGGTCTGAGCATAATGGAGTGGAATTAGCTGCTGCTGCTCTTTCTTCTTTCTTTTTTTTTTTTCTTCCAGTTTGGGGGGAGGCAGGCTTTGTGGAATGAATGAGTGGAGGTGGCCAGTCTCTTCTTCACTTTTGGGGGGCATTAACTGTGGGTTAGATGCTTGTTGCTGTGGAACAGTGCATTAAACATGATTGTACCAGGAACTAATGGACAAAATGAACAGCTCTTTGGGACTCAGATAGGCCCTTAATTTCTCTAACCCAGACTCACTAGGTCCTTTTAATATCTTGGATTATGTCAGAATCTGAGTCAGTTGTAGTTTTACCATATTGAAAATTTTTAATCTGATTCGTTTAAATATTTGTTTAAATAACAATCAGAGTTTTTAAGGGAATTATGCAAATCCATCTAGGAATTATAAGCAAATTCACCAAAGCTGAAAATATAGTAGCAGAACAATAAGTATTAATAGCCAGAGGAAAAAAATCTAATGCAAAATCCTTTAACTCTCAACATTATTCTGCATAATTTGTTTTCAGTTATCAACCTTAGAAGCACAGAAAATAGTTTTGCTGAATCATCTGGTCAAGCACATTGTCTAAAGTTAACACACAGCATTAGACTCATGGGCACTGCACAAGGTGATAACTGCTAATCAAGGAAGAGGGTGGGGCCCAGTGGTCAGCTTTAGCATCCTCACTGTGCGAGGTGGGGGCTGTTTATGGCTCTGTTGATTTTCTTCATTGCCACTTCATCAAATGTTGGCTTCCCAATTTGTGTTCAGAAACTTCTCCCTTCCCCTCTTCACTTTCAGGGTCTAGGCTTCTCTATGTCCTTGCTAAATTTCAGTTTCAATTCCTGTTGGATTAAAAACACATTTGAAACAAACATTTTCCTTAGGCAAGAACAAAAATGTATTAATTTACTAGAAGGTATGGGAAATGGAGTATGTCAATTCATTGACTTTTTTTTTTTGAGACAGTGTCTTGCTCTATCCTGGGGCTGGAGTGCAGTGGTGTGATCACAGCCCACTGTGGCCTCAAACTCCTGTGTTCAAGCCATCCTCCCACATCAGCCTACCAAAGTTCTGGGATTACAGATGTCGGACCACCATTCCCAGGCTTGACCAGCAGTTCTTTATTCAAAGTTAAATATATACTTCTCTTTTAATAAAAGCTTCATCAAGATATAATTCTGTGCCATAAAATTCACCCCTTCAAAATGTGTATTTTAATGGGTTTTGGTATATTCAGAGTTGCAACTATCACCCCAAATTTAATTTTAGAACATTTTTATCATCACCAGCACACCACCCCCCCAAAAAAAACACATACTCCTAAGTTGACACTCTCCAGTTCCCTACTCCAGCCCCTGGCAACTACTAATCTACTTTCTGTCTCTATGCATTTGCTTGTTCTGGACATTTCATATAAAAGGACAATTTGTGTCCTTCTGTATCTGAATCTTTCACTAAGCATAATGTCTACTATTTATTGCAACATGCCATGTATCAGAACTTCATTTCATTTGATGGTGGAATAATACTGCCTTGTATGGATACACCACATTTTGTTTATGCTTTCATCAGTCCATGGGCATCTGGGTTATTTACACCTTAGGCTATTGTGACTCACACCACTGTGAACACAGAAGTTTAAGTTTTTCTATGGATGTGTATGTTCTCAGTTCTCTTGAGTACACACCTAGAAGTGGAATGGGTGGGTTGGACGGTTATTTTCTATTTAATTTTTTTGAGGAACCACCAAACTGTTTTCCAAAGTCCTCAGGAAATTTCACCCCAAAATATGATTTCTTGGTATAAAGAGTATTTTAAATTGAAGGCTCTTGGAGATCAACAGCTTTTGTATGGGGCTTTCCCTGTCTCTGCACAAAACCAGAGGACCCATCATAAAAAAACAATTGCCTTTCCTCTCCTTCCCTATTATCTCAATATATTGCAGGAAAGATCAAGAATGCAACCAGACCTGGCCCACATCATTTTAAATATAATATCTATCTCTCAGGTTCATTTAATTTGCAAAGAGAATCATTCACAAGTCAATCTATTTTCCCCACCCATGCGTCCTCCCTAGCAACCATGTATTGCCCCTAAACTGAATTATCCATATTCCTCATCTCTCCCTCCACCTAAAATAGCGGTTCTCAACCTGTAGGTCACGACCCCTTTGGGGGTCAAATGACCCTTTCACAGGGGTCTAAATACATCCTGTATATCAGATATTTACATTACGATTCATTACAGTAGCAAAATTACAGTTATGAAGTAGCAAAAAAAACAATTCTATGGTTGGGGGTCACCGCAACATGAGGAACTGTATTAAAGTTCCTGTATTAAAGTTCCTGTATTAAAGGGTTGCGGCATTAGGAAGGTTGAGAACCACTGACCTAAAAGGAGGGTATATAAGTTTCTGGACCCCAGTGGGATACTAGGTGGTCATTCTGTGATTCTCCCATATGCATAGTAAAGAAACCTCTTCCACTACTCAGGAGGCTGAGGCCAGAGAATCGCCTAAGCCCAAGAGCTGGAGGTTGCTGTGAGCTGTGACGCCATAGCACTCTACGGAGGGCAACAAAGTGAGACTCCGTCTCTAAAAAAGAAAGAAAGAAAGAAACCTCTTCCCCTTATTAATCTGCCTTCTTGTGAGTTGATCTTCCACTGAACCTTCCTGGGGAAGGGAAAGTTTCCCTTGCCTCTGCAGTGGCTATGCCATCTGCATTCCCACAGCAGGTGTGAAAGTTCTAATTTCTCCATGTCCCTCACCAAAGTTTGTCCATGGGTGGAAGTATAACATCCCAGAAGACTCGTGTGGGAACAGCCCGGGCCTCAGCCCCTTGCTGTTCAGCACCTCTGGTGGCAAGGCGGGTGGGAATGTTCTGTGAACAGATAGGAAACTGGTTTGGGAACATCTGGGTAGAAATCCACAGCTTAGTAGAGAACGATTGCAGCAGAGTTAGAAGGCAATTGAAAATTACCCTCGGGCGGCGCCTGTGGCTCAGTGAGTAGGGCCCCGGCCCCATGTGCTGAGGGTGGCGGGTTCAAACCCAGCCCCGGCCAAACTGCAACAAAAAAATAGCCGGGTGTTGTGGCGGGCACCTGTAGTCCCAGCTGCTTGGGAGGCTGAGGCAAGAGAATCGCATAAGCCCAAGAGTTAGAGGTTGCTGTGAGCCGTGTGACCTCATGGCACTCTACCCGAGGGCAGTACAGTGAGACTCTGTCTCTACCAAAAAAAAAAAAAAAGAAAATTATCCTCAAGCCTAGACAATCTATCCTGAAAGCTGTAAACATAAGGGTTCCTCTCTCATCCTCTAAGGCAACTCTGTTACCTATTTAGTTCCACCCTTGAAAATTGTTCTATGATTTGGTGCCTGATTGTCCTTCACCCTGATGACCTTTTTCATAATCAAAAGACCACCCACAAGATTGAGTCCTGAGACTATTAACTTTTTTTTTGTTGTTGAGACAGAGCCTCAAGCTGTCACCCTGGGTAGAGTGCTGTGGCGTCACAGCTCACAGCAACCTCCAACCCCTGAGCTCAAGCAAGTCTCCTGTCTCCACCTCCCAAGTAGCTGGGACTACAGGTGCCCGCCACAACGCCCGGCTATTTTTTTTTTTTTTGGTTGCAGCCATCATTGTTGTTTGGCGGGCCTGGGCGGGATTGAACCTGCCAGCTCAGGTGTATGTGGCTGGTGCCTTAGCCACTTGAGCCACAGGCGCCAAGCCAAGACTATTAACTCTTCACTTCATTCTGTACATATACACCATAAAATCCTAATAAAACCCTCTTGATATTTTGGTTCCTATCTGCCTCACTACAAGCTGATAACGGGTGTTTGTCTCTTCAGGCCTCAGCAGATTATTTCACTGATAATTATGTATGTGAATTTCTCACATTGTTTTCTCCGCTCTGGACCTCCGGAGGTGGGGAGGGAAAACCCCTGCTTAGAGAATTTTCAGTCTAATGTGGTGTGGCTCCATTCCATACCACAATAGTTGTCTTGTGACTTGTCTTGATCCTCAGTTTAGTGGGTGTGCAGTGGCATCTCAAGTGGACTTGATTTGCATTTACCTGGTAACCTTGGGCAACAATGTCACTCAACATAAAAAGAGTAGAACTGACAAGTCCACACAAAAATTAATGTATAAAGATGTTCATGTCAGCATCATTTATAATAGTGAAAATTCTGAATTAGTATACAGATCTAATAATATGGAAACTGATTAAGTAAATGATGGTGTTGTCATCTCATGGATCTGGGTGTGATGAACCCATTAAAATGATGTTAAAGACTCAGAGCTGGTAACTCAGTGGTTAGGGCACCAGCCACATACACCAGGGCTGGTGGGTTTGAACCCAGCCCAGACCTGCTAAACAACAATAACAACTACAACAAAAAATAGCCAGGTGTTGTGGCAGGCGCCTGTAGTCCCAGCTACTTGGGAGGCTGAGTCAAGAGAATCACTTAAGCCCAAGAGTTTGAGGTTGCTGTGAGCTGTGATGCTAAGGCACTCTACCAAGGTCAACATAGTGAGACTCAAAAAACCAAAAAATGATGTTAAAGATATTTTAATGAGGTATAAAATGTTTTAATGTCAGGTGAAAAGAGTCAGGATATAAGCTTATATATGAGGTACAATTTTAATTATACTTAATACATGGCTCACTATGAAAGTATTGAGACAGGCTGTATTAGATCTATTATTTACTTTCTAAGAAACAGTTGCCAGCATCCTTTCTGATTCACCCATGTAAGTTTTAACTTGCTTGGCTTATCAGTGTTGCTGGGGGGAGGGCTTCATTTGTTTCTTCTGTGCATATTTTATGTTTCTTAATTTTTGTGTATCTCAAAACTTTAATTATAACCCTGCCTAAATTACATCATATTTTCACCAGTGTTTAGCCATAGTCCAACATTTTCTTCCACCACAATTGGAGGCCACAAAAACAATAATCTATGAGTTTATTACCAATAGAAGCCTCAGATTTTATAGTTGTTACATATATTTTGAAATATCATTTATGCTTGTTACTTTTTTCTTTTAAGACAGTCTCACTCTGTCACCCTAGGTAGAGTGCTGTAGCATCATCATAGCTCACAGCATCCTCAATCTCTTGGGCTCAAATGATGCTCTTCCCTCAGCCTCTCTAGGAGTTGGGACTACAGGCATCCACCAGGATACCCACCTAGTTTGGGGGAGAAGGTTTTTTTTTGTTGTTGTTGTTGTTTGTTTGTGCAGTTTTTTGGCTGCGGCCGGGTTTGAACCTAGCACTTCTGGTATATGGGGCTGGCGCCCTACTCCTTTGAGCCACAGGTGCCGCCCACCTACCTAGTTTTTCTATTTTTAGTAGAGATGGGATCTTGCTATTGCTCAGGCTAGTCTTGAGCTCCTGAGCTCAAGCAATTCACCTCCCAGAGTGCTGGGATTATAGGTATGAGTCATGGCACCTGGCCTATGCTTATCACTTATTTGAATTATGGTAGCTATTGGACTTTCTTCAAGATGCTGTTATTTAATATGTTAATAAGCAGGCGTAATGGCTCACACCTATAATTCTAGCACTCTGGGAGGCCAAGGCCAGTGGATTGCTTGAGCTCAGGAGCTCAAGACTAGCCTGAGTAATAGCAAGACCCTGGTCTCTAAAAATAGGCGCCTGTAGTCCCACTTCGAGAGAGGCTGAGGCAGGAGAATCACTTTAACCAAAGAGTTTGAGGTTGCTGTGAGCTATGACACCAAAGCATTCCACTTGGGAGAAAGTGTCCAAAAAATAAAAATGAAAAATGAAATATGAAGAAGCTGATAAGGACAACAATGTTGTAATAACAGCTGTCTTTACTGGAGTTTGGAGTACTGTCTTAGCATTTTATGTGCATTAATTTATTCTTATGACACCCTTAAAGAAAGGCACAGGAGTTCTATTTTACAGATGAGGAAACCAATGTGCAAAGAAGTTAATAATTCGCCCAAGGGTACACAGCTGGGTGCCCAGGCCCAGATCAGGGAGAGACTGAATGGTGAGTCTGGGCCTCTGTCAGCTTTCACTAACACTGAAACCTCAGAGAGCCTCAAAGAGCTAAATTTTGATTATAGCTCTTCCTACTTTCTGGATTCAACTTCCCTTTAGTTTCTGGCCAACTTCCCTTCTTAGAGGGGAGTGTGGAATGTTTTTTTTTTTTTTGTAGAGACAGAGTCTCACTGTACCGCCCTCGGGTAGAGTGCTGTGGCGTCACACGGCTCACAGCAACCTCTAACTCTTGGGCTTACGCGATTCTCTTGCCTCAGCCTCCCGAGTAGCTGGGACTACAGGCGCCCGCCACAACGCCCGGCTATTTTTTGGTTGCAGTTTGGCCGGGGCTGGGCTTGAACCCGCCACCCTCGGCATATGGGGCCGGCGCCCTACTCACTGAGCCACAGGCGCCGCCCAAGTGTGGAATGTTTTTATTCCTGAGTTGTAGTGCTAAAATGTGATTAAAAGTGACTACATAGCTTCTCAAGGGAAAGAACGACAGTGGTGATAAAGTCTGTTTGGTATTTACAAACCCTGAGCAATGGCTGATCCATTTTCTTGCAGGGTACAGAGTTCTAAATTCAGGTGCCGAGGGTTATTACAGCCAGTGCTATCACCTGGTGTGAAATGGACTGTTCCCAGGGTCAGCCAGGCAACCTAAGTCTCCCCAGAGGAAGGCTGTGCTCAGTGAAAGGCTGCACCAGCCCTCCCGGCAGTAATCCGAGGACACTGCCACCATGCAGTGGGACACTCTGGGAGCTACACCAGGACCACATACTATTTTTCTGTTATCCCTGTTTGGGCAGGTTCCTTTAGTTCTCATTTTAAGGCCTATCCTTTTCAGAGGAGAACTCCTCCCTGATCCTACACATATGTGCCTTGGCTGAGCAGTTCCAACCACATGTGACACACCTACAGCTCACAAGACAGACCAGACTCTGACTACCCAAGCCCTTGCCATTTGCAGCAAGTTTGACGAATGAGCTGGGAGCCTCAGGAGTCTCCAGAAACAGTGAGATTTTTTTATAGGACTCGTATTTTTTTTTTTTTTGACCCATATTTTTTTTTAAACAGCTTCATTGAGATACAGTTCTCATGCTAGACAATTCTCTCATTGGAAGTGGACAGATGCGCATAGGTACCAGCATAGTCAATTTGAAAGCCCTGTACCCTTAGCTATGGACTTTCCAGCCCTCTGGCCCCCAGCCCTAAGCAGACACTGCTCTGCCTCCTGTCTCTACAGACCTCTCTATTCTGAGCATCTCGTGTACACAGAGTCATGTGCTGTGTGGTCTTTTGTGACTGCCGTCTCTCCCTTAGCATAATGCTTTCGGGGTTCATCCATGCTGTAGTCTGTGTTACTACCTCTTTTTAGTGACTGAATAATATTGCAGTGTATGCTTATACCTATTTTGCTAATCTATTCATCAATTGATGAGCATTTCATTTTTTCATTTGTTTTTGTAGCTCACTACAACCTCAAACTCAGGGGCTCAAGTAATCCTCCTGCCTCTCCTCCCAAGTAGCTGGGACTATAGGTGTGTGCCACAAGGCCTGGCTAATTTTTTTTACTTTTGTAGAGACAGGATCTTGCTATATTGCCCATGTTGCTATCAAACTCCTGTGCCTTTCCTGAGGGCACGCTTTTACTTATTTTGGGTCCTGTAGTTAACTATGTTTAATCTTTCGAGGAACTGCCAGATTGTTTCCCATAGTTGCAGTGTATTTCTTCACATCCTTGCCAACACCTATCATCTTTCTGCCCTCTAATCCCCACAGTCCAGTAGGCATGAGGGGCCATGGCAATGCAGTTTTTTTTTTTTTTTTTTTTTTTTTTCCTAGAGACAGAGTCTCACTTTATGGCCCTCGGTAGAGTGCCGTGGCCTCACACAGCTCACAGCAACTTCCAACTCCTGGGCTTAAGCGATTCTCTTGCCTCAGCCTCCCAAGTAGCTGGGACTACAGGCGCCCGCCACAACGCCTGGCTATTTTTTGGTTGCAGTTTGGCCGGAGCCGGGTTTGAACCCGCCACCCTCGGTATATGGGGCTGGCGCCTTACTGACTGAGCCACAGGCGCCGCCCGGCAATGCAGTTTTAATTTGCGTTTCCCTGATGCTCAATGATGTTGAGAGTCTTTCCATGTGCTTTTGTTCATTTGTATAACTTCCTTGAAGAAATGTCCATTTAGATCTTTTTCCCACCCTCTGAAAATATTTTCTCCCGTTCTGTGGGTTGTCTTTGAAGCACCAAAGTTCTTAATTTTTATTAAATCCAACTTATCTATTTTCTCTTTTATTGTTCATGTGTTGGGTGTCATTTCTAAGGATCCACTGCCTAATCTGACATCATGATGATTTACCCCATGTGCTCTGCTAAGAGTTTTATGGTTTTAGTTCTTACATGTAGGCCTTTGATCCATTTTGAGTTAATTCTTGCATATGGCAAAGGTAAGATTTGAACTTCATTCTTTTTGCATGTGGTATAGTGTTGTTCTAGCTCCACTTACTGGAAAGACCATTTTTTTCCAATCTGTGGCTTTGGCATCTTCATTCAAGGTAAGCTGATTATTGATTGATATGTGGGCTTATCTCTGAACTCCCGATTCTATTCCATTAATCTTGTGTCTATCTTTATGCTAGTGCAATACTATGCTGGTCACTATAGCTTTGTAGTAAGTTTGAAGTTGGGACACCTGAGTCTTTCTCCTTTCTTCCTATTTTCTCAAGATTGATTTGACTATTCTGTATCCCTTACAATTCTATGTGAATCTTAGAACCAGTTTATCAATTTCTACAATGTAGTTAGCTGGTATTCTGATAGAGATTGTATTAAATCTGTAGATTAGTTTGAGGAATATTTCCATTTTAACAATGTTGTCTTTTGAATCTATGAATATGGGATTTTTTAATTTAAATTATTTAGATCTTCAATTTTTTATAAAATAAGGTTTTATACTTTTCAGAGTGTACATTTTGCATTTTCTTTGTTAAATTTATTCCTAAGCACTTATTCTTCTCGATGCTTTGTGAATGGCATTATTTTCTTAGAATTGTTTTTTATGTGTTGGTTTTATCTTCTTCAATTTTACTGAACTTGTGGGTTAGTTCTATTCATTTTTAGTGAGTTCCTTGAGATTTTTCTATATTCAAGATCATATCATCCACGAAAATAGTTTTGCTTCTTTCTTCTCAATTTGGATTTTGTTTTTTTTTTTTTTTTTTTTGAGACAGTCTCACTCTGTCATCCCATCTAGAGTTCAGAGTGACCGCTTCAGAGCTCACTATTACCTCAAACTCCTGGGCCCAAGAGATCCTCCTGCCTTACCTCCCAAGTAGCTGGGACTATAGGTGTGTGCCACAAGGCCTGGCTATTTTTTTTTTTTCACTTTTGTAGAGACAAGATATTACTATATTGCCCAGGTTGCTATCAAACTCCTGTGCTCAAGCCATCTTCCTGCCTCGGCTTCCCAAAGTGTCTCATTTTCTTTTTATATGGATGCTTATTGCAACTATAAGCATAAAGGATAACACTTTCCCTATCCCTCTGAAGTTTCAATGAAAAATCTATTCACAAGAGCCAGATTAATTGGAGAAAATTCACACAAACTTATTTGACCATAATTTCACGTGATCATGGAGCCTTCAGAATGAAGAACCAACCCACCAAGGGGTAAGGGAGTTTATACACCATCCTGAGGGTACAGAGCAAAGGGGATCTCAGACCCTGGAACATAGGCTATGGGGGCAGGGGGCCAGAGGGTTCTGTTGAGGGGCAGTAAGTGGTCATGGGAGGAACTCAATGGTCCAGTGGGGCCTCAAGAGGACACCATGGTCTAAGGTGGTTGATTCTGCTTGGCCCACAGAATCAACAATGGCTGATGACAAAAGTTTGCCCAGGTTTGTGGACGGAATTTAGTCTCCCTTCCTGAAATATAGGTTTAGTTAATGAAACTGAAGGAACCAGAGGGGATAGTTTTCTTCTTTGGGAGGTCTGGACTTTGGGCAGATGTGGGAACTTCAGTGAATAGCTTCATCCTATGCTGTGGGAAAGACAGTTGTGCAGGAGGTCAGAGCAACCTCAAGCCTTTTTTTTTTTTCCAGTTTAGTACGTATAAAGCACTACATTTTGGGGTGTCAAATTCTGAGCCCCAACAGTCTTATTTGTGATAGACAAGAACTTGAAACCATCCAAATGCTCCTGGACAAGTGAACAGATATACAAGCCGGGACTGTGCTCACAGCACAAAGGCAGGGTCTGTGGACACACTCAGCAAATTGTACCAAGTGAAAGGAGAAGAAATGCAGACACTCAGTGGGTCTGTTTACGGTACACTCCAGAAAGTGCAAACTCATCCAAGGAACAAGAGTGGGTGTGGGGATGATGACAGGCACAAGGAGGCATGGGAGTGGGGAGTGTGTATTATCTCACTATGGTGATGGTTCCAGACGTACATCGTAGGACAAGCCCATCAGATTGTGCATTTTAGTACATTTTAAATATGTATTTACTGTATGCCAATCATATCTCAATAAAGACATAAAAATTAGCAGTGAAAGTCCAGTTGTTGGGCACAGAGCTTCTCTTATAGAGTTACCTTTGCTGTCGCCAGATATGGTCACACTCTCTGAGCCGACTGGGGCCTGGAAGCAGGGCCCTGGAAGCAGCTGTAATCTCCCCAGAAACAGACTGATGCCGTGGAGAGCTGCACGAGTCCAGCCCTGGAGCACACCTGTGCCCCACTGCTTTCCCGCTGCCACCTTGGCAGAGTTCTGTGCCCTGGTACACCTCACCTCCCAGCCTGTAAATGACAGTGGCCCTGCTATAGGAGCCACCCACAGACTCAGCATAGGGCATGGCACAGTCAGCACATAGCCATAGTAACTGCTATTCTCTGCCCCGTTTTTGCTATAAGTTGGGGAAACAGCCTAAAAGTTGCAAGTAAAACTTGGACTCATAAACCACTGGGAAAAAGGGCCTGTCTCTGACACCTGGCTCTCTCTCAACTCCAGCTCACAGACAGCAAATTCTGCTCAGCCTCTGTCCCGCCCCTCGAGCCTGTGCTTGGACCACTGCAGGGGGCCTGGTACCTCCTGCACGTGGAGTTGCCTCTGCTGCCAGGCTGTGCTCTGGTCCTCATGACAGAGGCCACCTTCTCCAAAAGCAGACAGTTGTCCCTCTCGATGGTGGAGAGCCGTTCCTGCTCCAGCTGTGGACGAGGAAGTGCTGAAGTAGCTCCAACTGGAACTGCGCAGATTTGGAGGGTCTCCCCCACCCCACACTGCCTGTGACTAGATGCCCTGTGAGCCTCAGGCTGCCTCCTCAAGCACCAGCAACATGCTGTGAGGCTTCAATAATGAAGCCTACCCAGTGACTGGGTAGACTGGAACACATGAGGACAAAGCAGCAAAACTGGCATGTGGCAGTGACATTGATGAGGAAATCATTTTACATTGTAAGACAGATAAGATCTTTTATACTGAATATTTCCCAGAGTAAAAGAATATGCCTCTTGTTTTGGTTTTTAAATTGATTGATTTCTTGATATGCTCAAGACTGGTTACTTAGCTTTGTCCAGCCCATTTACAATATCATTGCTTAGTAGGCACATAAAAAGCACAGGGCATTTTGTCTTGTGAGTATCACTATGAAATTCTCAGAGAACATACTATAATCATGAAATTCTCACTCTCTCCACAAGTTGTTAAAAAATAGTTCAGTTTATGGCTCAACACCTGTACTTCAGCAGCGAGGGCGCCAGCCACATACACCGGAGCTGGCAGGTTCAAATCCAGCCTGGGCCTGCCAAACAACAATGACAACTACAACCAAAAAATAGCCAGGCATTGTGGTGGGCACCTGAAGTCCCAGCTACTTGGGAGGCTGAGGCAAGAGAATCACTTCAGCCCAAGAATTTGAGGTTGCTGTAAGGTGTGATGCCACAGCACTCTACTGAGGGCGACATAGTAAAACTCTGTCTCAAAAAAAAAAAAAAAAAGTTCAATTTAAAGGAATGATGCTAATTAATTATTCCCCAGAGCTAGCTGTATAAGCTGTCACTGTGATTCCCTCTTACCTCCCACCCCCGCTCACATCTGAGACGTGATGGGCCGACATGAAGCCTAGAGAAAGATGTCTGTTACAGCTATCAGCCAGCTCCATGCAGGCAAGACAAGGTTAACTGCTTCCCTGGACTATACTTTATCTTATTGAAGGACTTGTTTATTTTGTACTGAACCTGCCTTTTCTATTTTCCTGGCTTTTTAAGCTGGCATTTCTAGTTAGCTATTAAACTAAGAGATAGAACTGAAAGTGTACCTTCAGCCTCTTGAGCTTCAGGTGGAGGTGGCTAAAAGTTGGTGGGGCACAGGTGTCCACAAACGGCTGGGCATTCTCTACCTGGAACAGAGCAGGAAGTGTGACCAAGCACAGCTTAACAAACAATTAAAGTAAGCTTACATTGTGCTGCTTTTGGGTTACTGGCACTTGGGACATTTATAAATTATTCATGGCATAAAAGTCTCCAAATCAGCCTGTGGCAGAAAGTTCTGAATGAGGCTTATGATTTGATTCAGAATCTGGGTATCCTCTGGAGAGAATCAGGCAATCCTCAGAAATGAGCCTCCATTATCCTTATAAAGTAGAGAATTAAATGGGTACAAGGTGAGAATTCATTAGGTGCTAACCCCCAGGTTATACTCTGTGACACCTCACTTGAACTTCTCAGCCCTCCAACAGTATTTTCAAGGATAATCCCTGCTGAGTTTTCTATTAGAAAATATACAAATAAGGGAAGAATTATATTTTTTAATGTAATAGATTAAACACATGAGGTTTATGTGTGTTACTGTTTGCCATAAAAAGAAATCCTCTCATCTTCTAGAAACTCACTTATGGATCAAGAAATACTGAAGGCTACAGCACTGGGAAGCCCCACCAGAAGAGGAATAAACCTAAAGCCCATTGAAAATGATGGTGGGGAATCAAACCCTCACACAGGTGTCTGTGGCAGAGAAATGGAGGCAGAGCACACACTTTTTCAGAGACTCCCCATCACTGTGTCTGAAAGAAAACAGGCAGGAGCAGGGAGTCCAGGGGTCCACAGGAGAGAGGGTAGGCTGGAGTCCAGCTGTCTGAGATGTATGTCTGTGGGGTGCAGCTAAAGGGGAGGGTGGTGACCCCAAGACAGAGTTAAGATGGAGATCAGGTTTGGGACATAGGCAGTGAATTGAGTTGAGCATGTTTAATATGAGATGCCTATGCAATTTCTAGAAGCAAATTTGTTCAGGCTCCAGACAAAGATCTATGATTCATTACTGTTATTAATAATATAACACTAGGCTGGTTATGGTGACTCGTGCCTGTGATCCCAGCACTCTGGGAGGTCGAGGCGGGAGGATCCCTTGAGCTCAGGAGTTTAAGACTAGCCTAAACAAGAAGGAGACCCCCATCTCTACTAAAATAGAAAAACTAGCTGAGCATTGTGGTGGGTGACTATAGTCCCACTTATTCGGGAGGCTGAGGCAGGAGAATCATTTGAGCCTAGGAGTTTCAAGTTGCTGTGAGCTATGATAACTCCACAGCACTCTGCCAGGAGCGACAGAGTCAGACTCTGTCTTAAAAAAAAAAGATGGTAACTGTTTGACTGTATCACAGTCAAACATATATATATCACAGTCAAACATATATATATGTGTGTGTGTGTGTGTGTATGTATCTGAGTACCCTCCCCTTTAGCTGCACCCCACAGACACACACACACATATACATATATTGTTTAGCTATGTATCTGTACCATCCAATGTGTCTTTTCAATGTATCATGTTTCCCTTGTTGCTTCTAGATCCTGAGTTATAGTTGATATAATTTTCCCTAATCTGAATTATAGTAGAATTTACCAGTGAATCCATCTGGGCATAGTGTTCTGTTTTGCAAGTTTTGGGGGTTTTTTGAGACAGAGTCTCACTTTGTCACTCTCTGTAGGGTGCTGTCCTGTCATGCTCACAGCAATATCAAACTTTTAGGCTTAAGCGATTCTCTTGCCTCAGCCTCCCAAGTAGCTGGGACTACAGGTGCCAGCCACAACACCCAGCTGTATTTTTAGAGATGAGGTCTTGCTCTGGCTCAGGCTGATCTCGAACTCCTGAGCTCAGGCAATCCACCTGCCTTGGCCTCCCACAATGCTAGAATTACAGGCGTGAGTCACCCTGCCCAGACTCAAGTTTTTTAATTATAGAATACTTTACCCATCTTTATGTTTACATCTCTAATCCATTTGAATTTCATCATGGTATTCAGTGTATGTGGTATAGACTAAATTGTGTACCCCCAAATTCATGTTGGAGTCCTAACCCCAAAGTATCCTAAGAATTATACATCATGAGCCAGATATGCAGGGCTGGCTCATCATTTGAAAATCAATTAATGTAATTCATCACATCATTGGGCTAAAAAAAGAAAATAACACGATCATATCAATAGATATAGAGAGAACATTTAACAAAATTTAACACCCATTCATGATAAAATCTCCCAGTAAACTTAAAGTAGAGGAAAGTAGAAGTGGAGAGAAACTCCCTGAACTTGACAAATATCCACAGGAAACAAACAGCTAACAGCAAGGATGCCCCTCTCACCACTCCTTCTAAGCATTGTACTGAAAGTTTTAGCTAATGCAAAAAGGCAAGAAAAGAATATGAAAGGTATACTGACTGGCCCTGACATCTGTTCCACCATGTGAGGACACAACATTTGTTTCTTTTGAACCTGTGACTATGTGAGGACATAGCCACGAGCCACGAACCAGGAGGCCCTCACCAGACACTGAATCTGCCAGCACACTGACCTTGGACTCTAGCCTCCAGAGCAGTGAGAAAGAAGTTTCTACTGTTTACAAGTCACCTGCCCCCTCCTTTGATATCTCGTCATGGCAGCAGAAATGAACTGAGACAAAGGTTTTATTGGCCCACCCTCCAATCAAAGATTCCTTCCTCGGTGGTGTCACAGGGCAGGATGAAGGAGGGTCAGGGAGCACCGATGAGGGGTGCAGGGACTTAGCCAGCAAGGCCAGGTGCAAGTTGGCCTGAGTGGGGGACTGACCAGTAGGCAGGGTCTGAGGTAGAAGGCCAGGCTGTATGAGGCCCTGGATTCTAGAAGTGGTTTTAGGGGGTTGTTCAGGGTTTGGGCCACGGTGTGCTCCCTTTTTTCTCCTCTTATTCCCTTGAAATCCCCTATAGTTCCAGAAATTCTCAGCCAAGTGATAAGAAACTCAGTTACTCAAAAAGCTGACATTGTCATTCTTAATAGGAGAGAATAAATTGCTTTTATCCAAGTTTTAATGCCAACTGAAGAAATTTGGAGTAGGGAGGGTCCTCCTCTTTGTCCTGAGTGAGTTCTACACTCTGGGGATAGAGAAGACTCTCTGGGGGTAGGTCAGGAGCTGAGATCTGAGAAGTGATGCTTAGCCCCAGGAGGCACAGTGGGGGTGGAGGGGAGCCTCGGGTGCAGGGGCCCCAAGGGGACATTGAGGCCAGGCACTATGCAACTTCCAGAGGAGAAGAAAGGCTTGACCTTAGGTTCACACTCCCTGGGTGACCCTTAAGGGCATGACTGGGCAGTGCCCCATTCCCAGAGTGAGAAATCCAAACTTCCCTGCCTTCCTACAAGAGTCTCACCCTGTCGCCCTGGCTGTAGTGCCCTGGCATGATCCTGGCTCACAGAAGCCTTGAACTCCTGAGCTCAAGTCATCTTCCGACCTCAGCCTTACAGAGTGCCAGGCCTACACCACTACATCTGGCCAAAACTTCCCTTTCTTAACAGTATTTTCAACCTTGGTTGAGATAGGCATGCCATAAACTGAATACTTTAATCAGATGGTTTCAATGAGGTGTAGGCATTTCAGAACTGCATAGTGCCATTCTCAAACACCATCATTATTTGCATCAAATAAAAGACATAATAACATATCTCCTAATGGGGGTAACAGATCTCCTTGTTCCCATGGGAGTATGTTGTTTTGATAGGGGAGAGGTATCTTGTATTAAGATGAGTCGTTTAGTCCAAATTAAGTACTTGATAAACATATACTATGATCAGATGTGGCATGACCTAAAATGTGGCACATACAAATCATAATCTATTTATTGGGGGCTTTATTACAACATATATGATGAACCTTGTTAGGAAAAATCCTACCAGCTATTCTATGTCTGAAAAGAAAATCACCTTTAAGTCTCTTGGAATGGCACCAACGTTACAGGCACTGCACCCTTGGCCAGCCCAGCCTGGCACATAGCGATGTCCCTACCTTGCTCCTGTGGTCCCAATAGGCTCTCTCCCTCTTGCACTGCAGGAACTTGCTGGCACAGGGGGAAGCCAGTTGGGGGGCCCCACGCATCTCCGCCACAAACTGCCTCCTTCTCCTTTCCAAGAGAGGAGCTAGCTGGGGCCTGGCAGCACAGAGGGCTGTGTTTGCCACCTGTGGTTGTCAGGGGGAGAGAAAGGCACCAGGAGACAGACCGTGGACACTTTCAAACAATAAACAAAGAATAACAAAGAAGGGACTCTTCTGCTCCAAGGGGTATTTTTTTCAAGACATCTTGAATAACTCAGTGTTGCCAATTTGGTGACCACTTCTCAGTTTCAGAGAAAGAAAATATTCAGAAAAAGGTCAAAGAATTTCACTTCTAACTACTATCTCTTTTCTCTTCTCTCCCTCTCTCCTTCTGTCCCTCCCTCCTTCCTTCCTTCTCTCCTTCCCTGCCTCTCTCCTTCTCTTCCTTCCCTCCTTCTCTCCCTCCCTCCTTCCTTCCTTCCTTCCCTCCCTCTTTATTTTCTTCCCTCCCCCTTTCCTCCCTCCTTCTTCCTTCCCTTCCCACTCTCATTCCTTCTCCCCTCTCTCCCAATCTCTCTTCCTAGCTCATCCTCAATTCCTGACTTTCTTTACGCCTTCCCTATCCCCTTTCTCTCCTATCTTTGAATAATTTCAACAACACCAAAATATTTTTATTTGCAGATTAGGTGGCAGAGGCTCACTAATTTTTTCCAATGGACCTGAGGAATAGTCATGGAAAGGTTAGGTCATCCTGAGCCATTTCTTGTCCATTGCTTTAATCTGGCTGCAATAGGTTTTCCTAAGACGAATGAGGTAAGAATTACTCTAGGATAGTCATCAAATCACTGTGCCCTAGTTGTGTTGTGCCCAGATCTCGAAATCCCGCACAAAGACCACTAAGGAGCCGAGTCTGATGCAAAAGCAAAAAAAAGCCATTTTATTGCAAGCTCAAGCTTGGGCCCCCGGGGTCTCCATTACAACAGATCAGAGCCAGGAGCCCCAAGCTCTGGAGCAGGGGGGTTTTATGGTGTCACGCAGCGGGTGGGCGTGCACAGCTTGAAACAAAGGGGGCACTTCTGGATTGGTTAGGTGGGGGGGGGGGTTCCTGATTGGTGGGCAGTTGTCTCATGATTCTGGGGAATTGCCTGGGCTTGCCTGAAAGGTGAAACTTACTGGTGGGGGGTGGGGGGAGTGAAACTTTTAAGTTGACGCTGGTCTGGTTCTTTCAGTTGAAGCCTTGCACATAGTTTTGGAGACAACATGACCAGGGGAATTGGTTGCCCTCATTTCAGAATGTTGGCCTTTGTGGCAGAGCAGCACCCACCCGACCTGCTGCAGTGCAGGCAGGAGGAGGCCCCCCCTCAGCAGTTGCATGTTAGTGGGTGCAGAGACTGGCAGTTTGAGGACTCACCAAACCTAAATTGAATCAGACTTGGAAATAAGCAGATGTGAATAAAATCAAAGTAGGCCTCCCTTTGTGCTGCCTGAGGCAGCTGAGGGATGTGTGCTCAGCTAATTTTGTCCAGGTTCAGGTAGCTATCTGAGTCCTCAGATCTTGGGGTACTCTTGGCTAAGGAATGACCAGGCATCCCAAAGTAAGGCAAGCATGAAACAAAGTTTATTGAGGAAGAGGAAAATAGGTTTATAGAGCAATATATATTTGCCATAGACAGTTGTCAAGACAAAAGGGTAAAGGCCTGGGTCATGGTGGGAGATCTGTTTTATATGCCTAGATTGAGGCCTTCTCATGGTTCAGAGGTCACCTTGAAACCAGAGTCTTACTGCACATGGGACCTCCCCTGAGCCTCTCCCAGAGCTTGTTGTGGAGTGTGGACCACAAGGTACATTTAATGTAATGTAATAGCAGGATAATTAGCCCTAGCAGGGACTCTATTGTCCCTGTTGCCAGGCCCTGAGCTAAAGTGTCTTCTGTGGACCTTTGCAGTTAGCTCTAAATTCTGATTGGTAGACAGGGGTGGGGGGGTCCCTTCTCCCCAGGTGTGAGCAATCACAGGATTAAGGTATATGTGTCTTCCTCCCATACCCCCCACCCCCGTCCTTCTTCCCTAGGACTGCGGATTTCTAGCTAACTACCTAGCTGTTCTAATGATCTTCAGAAGTTTGGCAGAAGATTTTGTAGGCTGGTAAGATTGTTGATGACCTGAAAATTGTAAAGTTGCCTGGGTTTTTGAAAGAAAATTTTTATTTTAATCCATAATTGTTCACAAGTATTAACCTTTAGAAAACTGTGCAAATGCAGTAGAATGTAGATGAAAGTATTACTACCTGAAACATTGCCAGTACCTTAAGCCACAATGCTTAATTAAGATTTCTTGGCCTATAAAATCTGTATATTATATTCCCACAAATTCTCTTAAAATAACTTATTTCCTTTACTCTGTTACTGTCATTGATCAAATCAGCCAGAATAAGCTGAGCACTCAGCAGCAGACGCTGGGGGCATAACAACCCTGACATCACCAGCTGTATTCCAAACTGCTCTCCAGGAAGATTCTGCTTGATCCTCATCATCATCTTCTTCTTCTTCTTTTTTTTTTTTTTCTGGAGACAAAGTCTCAATTTGTTGCTCTTGGTAGAGTACCGTGGTGTAATAGCTCACAGCAACCTCTAACTCTTGGGCTCAAGCGATTCTCTTGTAACAGCCTCCCAAGTAGCTGGAACTACAGGCTCCAGCCACAGTGCTCGGCTATTTTTAGAGACGAGGTCTTGCTCTGACTCAGGCTGGTCTCAAACCTGTGAGCTCAAGCAATCCACCCTCCTCGGCCTCCCAGAGTGCTGGGATTACAGGTGTGAGCCACCATGCCTGCCCCCTGACCGTTGTCTTCTTTCCCATGTTCACCATGCCCCAACAACCTGACAAGGGGGGCACTCACATGGATAAAGAGTGAACTGAGAACAAAGTGAACAAATGTGTGAAGTTTCTGTGTTTACAGTGAGGGTGTTCACAAAGGTTTGCATGCTCCTGGGAAACAAAGTGAGCTCAAGAAGGAGCCCTGACTGCCCACTCAGTCTCACCCACTGCTCCTGACTGGCTGAGTGCTCTGCGTATCCACTGTTTGCTTTGATTTGGGGCTGGAGCCAGAGGTGGATAGGCTGGGTGTTGCAGGAAGACAAGGCCTGATGGACAGAAAGAATACCTGAACACTGAGATTTGGAATAAGGGCTTTATTTCAGCCAGTGGAGCCACAGCAGACTACAGTCCAAAAATGGCCATGCTTCCCAACTGACTGTCTTTTTCCTTTTACCTCCAGTCAAGGGCTCTTTGTCCACAGGTACCCTTCTCATTGGTCAGTTTGAATTTAGTTGGAGAAGGTAGGCTCAGGCTTTTGCAGAAGCTGAAGCAGGTATTAGTTTCCAGGTCCCAGGAAGTTAAGTTTCTACAAATCGTAAGAGTTGAGTCACCACGGGGAGGACTTTGTAGGTGTGTTCTTAGGGCCTCTGGGAAAGGGCCTCTATTCTCTCAGACCTTACTTTTCCTGGGTATCATGTCTCCTGGGAAAATTGGACAAACTGCAAAAGAGCCAGAGAGCCCACCCTCAACTACTTGAGTGTATCCACCAGGCTCAAACTGAGCTTTGGTTCTTAAGAAAGGCTAGTTGACCAGCAGCTCTTGGGATATAATCTGAGGATATAATCTGAAACATAGACAAAGATTCATACACATCAAATAATTTGCATAAAAGTGGAAAACTGGGAATCTGGAGTTCAATAGTAGGTATCAATGCTGGTTTCCACTGACATCCTTCTGTTCCCAGATTCAGTCCATTTGGCACACTGTGCTTTTGTGAATTTTATATTAATTGGACTTTTTCTTAATATTGGGCTAGGTTTGAGTTTTGATATTATATAATTTCTACTTATACTCTGCAGAAAATAAATACAAAGCCTATTTTTTTGCTTTGATTATCCAGATAATACCTGTGTGATCACCTCCATCCTTAATTTTGGTCCAATATTATAGTCCAATATTAACTATAATATTACATTATAACTATAATATTATGTTCACTGGAAATGCCTTAAGATGTTACCAACTGATGTCCTGAATCACGAAGTTTTTTTTTGGCCGGAGCTGGGTTTGAACCCGCCGCCTCCGGCATATGGGACCGGCGCCCTACTCCTTGAGCCACAGGCGCCACCCCTGAATCATGAAGTTATTGCATATAATAGCTTAGTAAAATGTACTCAAGTTCTAACAATTAATGTCAGAAACTCATCCTAGAAAGAGTGCTGTATACCTCCATGCTGGTCACCAGATGGTCAAGGGGAGTACTTCAAAGATGACCAATATTGATTTTCAGAAAAAAAATAAACACATCTCTGGCAACTCTTGGTTGGTGTGAGACACCTGCCAAGATCCGTGGCCTGAGTCACTCAAGCCAGCTCTTCCACTGACGACAACAAAATCCTGGAAATTTCCTTAAATACATTGGAGAGCTGAATTAGTAGGGAGGAATTTCAAGGCTGTGGTCAAGAAATCTATCATGGCTGGGTGTGGTGGCTCATGCCAGTAGTCTCAGCACTCTAGGAGGCTAAGGCGGGAGGATCCCTGGAGCTCAAATGTTTGAGACCAGCCTGAGCAAAAGCAAGACTCTGTCTCTACTAAGAATAGAAAAATTAGCTGAACATGGTAGCGGGTGCCTGTAGTTCCAACTACTCGGGAGGCAGAGACAGAAGGATTGCTTGATCCCAGGAATTTTAAGTTACTGTGAACTATGACACCATAGCACTCCAGCGAGGGTGACAGGGTACCTGGGTGACTCTTTCTCAAAAAGAAAAAAAGGAAAAAAAATTCATCAGAGCCCAAATTCAGTCTGCTAACAGCCAGGAAAATCCTCCTGTAGCAGAATTACCTTAAAGAGGTCCTAGACCTAGACTGATAACACCTGCCATGCTGAGAAGTGACAGCTATCCCCCCTTCCCAAGGCCTCCAGCTCTTTTTGATGCTGGTGACCTGTGCCGGCTAGGAGAGCACAGCTCAGAGACACCAACTCTAGGATAGTTGTATGGACTGTGTCTTAAAGAACAAAAGACAATATTGGAAAAACCTTCAGGGCATAGGGAAGCATAAAAGTTTTCAATACAGAAGGGAAGTTTACAAAATTTGACCCTGTGGTGGGCTGTGGAAAGTCTTTGTACAATTTAAAGGCCTGAAATCACATATGTAAGGTTCACAGCAGAAGAGAGCTAGGAATGAATAACAAATGATAACTACCTCACATCTCATATGTTTGGCAACTAAGCAATGCAATACCAAGGTCAGGATGTCACTGTGACCTTTTGCTTTCAAGAGGTGCTTTAAGGGTTAATCAGGTATATTTACTGGGTATTTTGATCTGTCAACCTAAAAAGAAAGCTGAAGAGACAGGCTTTCCAGAAGAATTTGGAAACAACTGGGAATTGCATGTGTCAATGGAAAAGAAGTCATATTCTATAAACTAATTTAAAGAGGTTAATTCTCATCCAAATTTGAGGACCATGGCCCAGAGCCACACCCAAGAACAAGAGGACTCACTGTGCTGGGGGTCACAGTTTGGTTTTATACATTTTAGGAAGGCAGGAATTACAGTACAGGTGAGTTCATAAATGTAAGGTATACATTGGTTTGGCCCTAAAAGGTGGGACATCTCTAAGTTGGGCTTACAGGTTATAGGTGAGTTTACAAATTCTTTAGCTGACAATTGGCTGAAGAGTTAGGCTCTAAAAGACCAGGAGTCAGTGAAAAGGAATGCTGAGTTAAGATCAGGGTCTAGGCCTGGCACCTGTGGCTCAAGCGGCTAAGGCGCCAGCCACATACACCTGAGCTGGCGGGTTCGAATCCAGCCTGGGCCCACCAAACAACAATGAGGGCTGCAACCAAAAAATAGCCAGGCATTGTGGCGGGCGCCTGTATTCTCAGCTACTTGGGAGGCAGAGGCAAGAGAATCGCTTGAACCCAGGAGTTGGAGGTTGCTGTGAGCTGTGACGCCATGGCACTCTACCCAGGGTGACAGCTTGAGGCTCTGTCTCAAAAAAAAAAGATCAGGGTCTACTAATCAGAGACAAACCACAGGACATGTGCCCAGACCCAAGTGGTGTGTTCTATATGTTGGGGACTTGCAGGTGTGCCTTGTGTAGCCTTAGTCCTGTTAATGAGTCACAAAAGGCATCTCTAAGGAGGCAGAGGACATGATGAGGTCTGTTAGACCTCCTTTCTCATGGCCTACACCTCAGTTTTAGGGATTCTCCTTGGGCAAGAGGGGAGCCCCCCCCCCGTCAGTCAGCTGGTGGGAGTGGGAGAGGTCTTAAGATTTTATTTTAGTTCACACATTTAATGCTAGATCATAGGCATATTTGAAGGGATTGGGGGTAAAGGGGAGATTTTTAAAGACAAGAAGAAAAAGTTACTGTTTTATAACAAAAGTCACTGGTGAGAAGAGGTCAGTGTAGGAGCCAGCACATGGGGCAGGTATCCTTGGCCAACTGCCTACTTGGGATACAGCAGTCTTAAGGAATTTCCCTGCAACAAAGCCCTGTTGCAGGCAAACATGCAGTGTGTAGCAACGTCCCATGGTGAGGCCTGTCAAAGATGTTTGTGTGCAAGGTCCCCCACCCCATGAAGGTCTCTCTGAACCCCTAGATAGGGTTTGACAGTAAGTGAATCTATTTTGGTACCAGCACTTCGCAGAACAAAGGAATTCTATTTGCAAAGAAATTCTATTCTCCAGTAATTAGTAGTGTGGTGTTAATTGTAGCCTTAGTTCTGCAATCCCGGTTTAAGACTGATCCTGAAAAGATTCACTTAATTCTATCAATCCTACTCTTAGAATATTAAGAAATTAATCCGAGGGCGGCGCCTGTGGCTCAAGGAGTAGGGCGCCGGTCCCATATGCCGGAGGTGGTGGGTTCAAACCCAGCCCTGGCCAAAAAAAAAAATTAATCCGAAAGGAGTAGAAAAGCTATACCCACAAACATATGAATTTCAGTGTTCTTTACTGCTAGTATAGGAGCCTGGCCACACCATGTGTGTGATGTGGCAGGGCACAGCATAGCCATTACTATGACAATTGGAAAAATTACAAAATTATTCCTCTTGCAAGTAAGAATCAGAGCCCAGAAGACACCCTGGAAAAGTTAATTCGTTAATGGGTGGGAAAGAAGTGATTTTAAAAGTTTTAAACAAATTCTACCATTATTGTGTAGTTAATTTAAAAAAAGAATCTATCTAAGCTCAGCCAGGTCATACTGCCCACAGCTGCTTCTCCTCCCTGACCGTATCTCTTATCCTTGAGCTTGGAGAACCCAGTTAATACTGTGAAGTCTGCCCTTGCCTCATCCCAAGACAGATGCTCAAGAAGCCAGTCAGAGACCTCAGCCCTAGGGTGCACATAGCTTCTTCAGGGCTCTCACATTTTCTGATGGTTGGGCAGGTGTAACAAGCCCCACAAACAAATTTCAATGACTCTTATGTGTCATTTTAATAATCCTCTCCCTTAACTAACTCCTTGACTCTCTGAGTGTCCCCAGATTCTGCAGGCTCCTGAGCAGACCTCCTGGCACCCAGGCTCAACACCCAGACCTGCCCCATGGGTAGCTTCCACACACTCAGGCCCTCCCCTAAAAGCCCAGGATCAGGGAGAGTCGGATTTGAGGTTGTGTCTGTTTGTATTAAAATTCCTCTCTTCCTTGGCAGTCCTCACTGTCTCCAGTAACTGTATCTCGGCCAAAACCCTGTTGGTTTTAACAGCGCTTGAGGGCTCCATCTGCAGAGAGGAGAGTGCTGGGGATAGAGCTGGGCTATCTCTTCTTCGGCCTCCTTTCTTCTTCCATTCCAGGCTGAGCAGGGAGAGTCCATTTGAATTTTCAGTCTGCATTTGCTGAGAAACCTGAACCTGGGGCTGCTGTGCAGAGAGAAGGCCAGGGCTCCACATCTGCCTGACCAGAGCACTCTGTCCTGCCTGGGGTTTCCACCTCAATTTCTTTTTTGTCTGGCTAAAGAACAGGATAAGACTTTCAGAACTGCACAGTAATAACTTTCCTGCGGTTTCTTGTCCCCCATTATTGGCCCTCTTAGTCTGGCCTTAGGCAATGCTCCTGTCATCTGTCTGCAGGCCAGGGGCCCTCTGGGCAGGGTGCAGTCTTGGTGGGCTGTCTCAGCAGAGCAGTAAGTTCCCAGAGGAGAACCAGGGGACACTGCCAGGAAGGCAAAGGGTGGGACTCTGCCAGGGAGGCACGAGGCAGAGCCCTTTTTTTTTCTTTTGAGATAGAGTCTCACTATATCGCCCTTGGTAGAATGCTGTGGCGTCACAGCTCACAGCAACCTCAAACTCTTGGGCTTAAGCGATTCTCTTGCCTCAGCCTCCCAAGTAGCTGGGATTACAGGCTTCTGCCACAATGCCTGGCTATTTTTTTGTTGCAGTTGTTTAGCTGGGTTTGAATTGGGTTTGAACCCGCCACCCTCAATATATGTGGCTGGTGCTGTTTATAGAGATGGGATCTGGCTTTGCTCAGGCTGGTCTCGAACTCCAGGGCTCAAGCTATCTACCTGGCTCAGCCTCACAATGTGCTAGAATTATAGGTGTGAACCTCCATGCCCACCCACAAGAAAATTCTTTAAATTTTATTTTGTGCCTCAGCCTCCTTGTTTAGGTTGACATTTCTGCAGCACTCTGATATGAGGGTTCAGTGTGGCCCACCCCTGACCCTCCAATGTGGCAGATAGGCAGTTCTGAACCTCTTTATGTTCTTCTGATTCCAGGAGGAGCTGGTTGGGTGGGGAGTCTGCCGTCAGCAGAGCTAGGCCTTGCTAGTCTTTCAAACTCTCTTTCAAACATCTTTTCTAAAATAGTGGTTTTCTGTCTTTACCTTGCAGATGAGAGATTTGGGTTACAGGAAACAACTGTCTTTTCCACCTCTGCCTCAGGATCAGAGGTTTGGCTTGAGACCAGACAAAGTTCTGCACAGAACTTTTGCTTTTCCACCTGTCTCAGGGCAGTAAGGTCTGTTCAGGTGTTGGTAGTTTGGCACTGGTGGTCTCATTTTATACATCACGCTATAAAAATTGCAGCCACTATCCTATGTTTGAAATTCAGGCTTGATTTTCTTTTTTTTTTGTAGAGACAGAGTCTCACTTTATGGCCCTCAGTAGAGTGCCATGGCCTCACACAGCTCACAGCAACCTCCAACTCCTGGGCTTAGGTGATTCTCTTGCCTCAGCCTCCTGAGTAGCTGGGACTACAGGCGCCTGCCACAACGCCCGGCTATAGGCTTGATTTTTTATTAGTGACCAACTCCTTTAGTTAAACACCAACTGGTTTTATGCACAACACTAACCCCCCTTGTAGCTATCTGGAAAAGTAGGCCCTTAACCTGGGACGGCCATGTGCAACAGTAGCTAACATGGAGGAGGTCTCCTGAAATGCCAAAAATAACTTATTTGCACGCATAACTTGAAAACGCCGGTTTTAAAATCAGAAAAACTGAATAGGAGACATAAACTTCCAGGCACTTAAGAAGCTTCCAAAACAAATTCTGAGAAAATTGCGTGCAGGAGGTAAACAAAAAGACATGGGTCACCAATACCCGCTGGCAGTTGCTTTGAGCCATTTCTTGAATTGTTCTTTTGTCAATTAAACTCTGTTAAATTTAATTTGGCTAAAGTTTTTCTCTTAAAAGACATCATCAGAGTGGGACTCACAGCAGAGCTCCCCACACCCCCAGGAGCATGGAGTGACCAGCGAGACTTTACCGGCCGTGTGTCCACCGCTCTCCCATGTGACTGCTGCTCTCCCACTGCAGCTGGGTAAGGGACAAATTCTCTGTCAGCTCCTGACACTCTGAATCTGTGTTCCGAGCTCTCTTGAGTTTGTTTGAGCATAATTTTGATCTGAACTGAGGCCAGAAATTGGAATAGGTCCACAATTGGACTGGACCAAATAGAAATGTAATAAAGGAGAGCTCAGCAGAGAGAACAGACTCGGGCTTTCAGAAATTAGCAAGGTTTTTGTGTTTTATTCCTTTTGTAGCTTTTCCTTGCATGCTTTGGCAAAAGAAAAAAGGTTTACAAAACTGATAAAATTGATCCAGTTGTTCAAGGCACAGACAGCCCTGAGTTCCTGAAGGGCCAAGCACCCTGGCAGGCATCTGCACACATCAGCCAGGGCGCAGCAAACAAACACTGTGAGGTCTCACTGGGGATAATTTAGGATTGTGGGAAAATGTCTCAAATAGCATCACTTTAGGAAGTACATTTTTTTTTTTTTGAGACAGTCTTAAGCTATCGCCCTGGGTAGAGTGCCATGGCATCATAGCTCACAGCAACCTTTAAGTCTTGGGCTCAAGCGATCCTCTTGCCTCACTTTTTCTATTTGTAGTATATAGATGGGTTGTCTTGAACTCGTGAGGTCAAGGTATCCACCTGCCTTGGCCTCCCAGAGTGCAAGGATTACAGGCGTGAGCCACCACGCCTGGCCTAAGAAGTGCATTTAAAATGAGGGCTCCCAAATTAGTCTCATTGAAGGATGCCTATTGATGTGCTGCTTCTTCTAAAAAGGTTCAATATTTTGTTCCCTCTTTTAAGACTCTTTACAAAACGCAAATAAAAATCTTAAGTGATCCAGCGCCTGTAGTCCCAGCTACTCAGGAGGCTGAGGCAAGAGAATTGTCTAAGCCCAGGAATTGGAGGTTGCTATGAGCTGTGACGCCATGGCATTCTACTTACCAAGGGTGATAAAATGAGACTCTGTCTCTAAAAAAAAAAAATAAAAATCTTTTTTTCTCTTTTAACTTCTTAACTAAGTATTTTAATGAAGAAGGAAGTATCATCAATGAATTAACAAATATTTGGTCTTTGAAAAAAATCTTAAGTGATGAAGTGATAAAGAAAATTAAATCTGTTTGGCCCTCAGGAAGAGGGGTTCCCCACGAGTTCAATAGATTTAGCTGCGAAATAGAAGCTAAGTTAAAAAGACCACAGGGCTGAACAAGATGGGTCCCCAAATTCACCTTTCTGGCATATAGCTGGCTATTTTGAAACTCTAAAAATTATCTAAATAGGAAATCTCTGTTTGTAAAGGTGTCTGCCTGTGTGCACCTAGGAAAGAGGGAGACTGGACACTAAAATTTCTGCTGATTTCTGGGGTCTTGTTTGAGGTGAGCTTTTACACACATTCTTCTTGTTTTGGACCAGCAGTTCTCAGCCTGTGGGACTCGACCCTCAAGAACTGTATTAAAGGGTTGAGGCATTAGGAAGGTTGAGAACCACTGGTTTGGACAAATGATGGCACAATATTTAGGCCTGAAGTCTCAGCCCTGTGTTTTTGAGGTGTAAATTTTTCTACTTTATTTCACCTTTTGTGGTGTAAATTCAGGTGGCCTAGCTGACAATTGCTTGGAGGCAATGACACAGGTAATAGGAAGATTGATAGTGTGAACTAAAATAAAACCTTAAGCTCCCCCTTGCTCACTAATTGATGGGGTGCTCCCCTCTTGCCCAAGAAGATCCCTAAAACTGAGGTGCAGGCCAGGAGAAAGGAGGTCTGACAGACCTCATCATGTCCTCTGCTTCCTTAGAGATGCCCTTTGTGACTCATTAACAGGACTAAGGCTGCGCAAGGCACACCTCCAGGTCCCCAGTATACACAACACACCACCTGGGTCTGGGCACATGTCCTGTAGTTTGTCTCTGATTAGTAGACCCTGATCTTAACTCAGTATTCCTTTTCACTGACTCCTGGTCTTTTAGAGCCTAACTCTTCAGCCAATTGTCAGCTAAAGAATTTGTAAACTCACCTATAACCTGTAAGCCCAACTTAGAGATGTCCCACCTTTAGGGCCAAACCAATGTATACCTTGCATTTTTGACCTCACCTGCCTCTCTAAAATGTATGAAACCAAACTGTGACCCCACTACCACCACAGCAGTCCACTTGCCCAAGGCTTCTTGGGTGTGGCTCTGGGCCATGGTCCTCAAATTTGAATGAGAATAAACCTTTTAAAATTAGTTCACAGAGTAAGGCCTCTTTTTCATTAACCAGATTGGTGCCCAAGGAGTAGCCCAGACTTGGCACCACGTACTAGTAGGACCCCTTTTGGGTCCCCAACTCTGAGCTTCTACTCAGGTGGAATTGGTGAGTCCTGAGCTCTGGACCTCCTATTCTCGGTTAGCAGTCCTTGGTTTATTCTGAACTGGTTCTTTTTCTAAGAATTTGTTGTTTGGGATCCTACTCTTGACTTGGAGGTGAGTTCTTTTTATTTATTTATTTATTTATTTTTATTGTTAAATCATAGCTGTGTACATTAGTGCAATCAAGGGGTACAATGTGCGGGTTTCATATACAATCTGAAATATTCTCATCAAACTGTTCAACGTAGCCTTCGTGGCATTTTCTTAGTTACTGTATGTAGACATTTGTATTCTGCATTTAGTAAGTTTCGCCTGTACCCATTCTAAGATGCACCGTAGATGAGGCCCCACCCATTACCCTCTTGGAGGTGAGTTCTAAAGGGACTTCTCCATTGTCTTTTTTTCATCCCCAAATTAATCTCAACTGGCTTTTCTGTGCACTTGTGAAAGAAGAAACTGAACTGTCTTATTTGTAGGTAAATAAGAGACTGAGTTCCTCAGTCTCTCTATAGCTGAAAGGCACCCCTGGGTGACCAGGGGTCTGAGTGGGAGTTGCTTAGAGCAGTTCCACTAGGTGAGAGTGGCCCTACAGGGAACCCCCCACCCCCCCACAAAATTAATTAAAACCTGGTGCATCCTGTGGTCCCCAGCTGCTTGGGAGGCTGAGGCAGGAGAATCGCGTAAGCCCAAGAGTTAGAGATTGCTGTGAGCCATGTGATGCTACGGCACTCTACCCGAGGGCGGTACAGTGAGACTCTGTCTCTACAAAAAAAAGCCTGGTGCA
Source organism: Nycticebus coucang (assembly GCF_027406575.1). Taxonomy (NCBI): domain Eukaryota; kingdom Metazoa; phylum Chordata; class Mammalia; order Primates; family Lorisidae; genus Nycticebus; species Nycticebus coucang. The sequence goes on from NC_069794.1 coordinate 187,008, forward strand.
TCCCTGAAATGCATGTAGGAGCTGAGCCCTCAGTGTTCTGAGCCTCTCAGAGGCAATAGGCCCCCAAAGAGAGAAACTGAAGTGTGTAGAGGGTAGGGACAACCCAGGGTGACACGGGCAGAGCCCACTGGCAAACTGAGCAAGCACTCTGGTCCACTACCCGAACCTAGACTGCAGTTTGGTTGCTTCCTTTAAAAAGGAATGGGAAAAAAATTCTTTAAAAATGAGAAAAGACAAGAACAACTCCCTTCGAGCACCCTGTGTGGTTTGGGTGCCTCTACTTGCAAGTATTTGTGTAAACGGGAAAGTTTGAAGCCACACCCAGTTTCCTAGGACTCCAGCTAACTGTGGCCAACTCTTGTGCACTAGTTTTTACTGAAAGGAAAATTTCATCAAGGAAAATTCAGAGCTCAAATGGTCAACCTGCCACTATAAAGTTAAAATGTCTCTCAAGCTGTCTCTTAAATTTTCTGCATCCTCTACATGTTTATAAAATCTTAACTTACAATTAAATTGATTAGAATTAGATTGGATTTGTTTATAAAATTTTATTAAAATTTATCATTAATATTCTAATACAAAAGTAAAATTTGGTTTTTTCCTTTTGAACAAGATTTTCCCATAGTTAATAGAAATAGCAAAAGATTTGTTCACCTCTTGACTTATACAATGTTTTAGTTGTCTACGTTAGGTCTTATGATTGTTTCTTCTCTATCAAGGAGTAAGATTTTTCATTTTAAAAATCCTTTATCAGATTGGCTAAGTGAATGACTATAACTCACCAATTATAAATCAAAGACTTTTTAAACTCACCTACAACCTGTAAGCCCCCACCTTGAGACGTCCTGCCTTTTTGAGCCAACCTAACATATGCCTTCCACATGCTGCTTTAGGGTCTGGCTCAGGGCCTTGCATGTAATTCCTGTCCCTGTGAATGTAGAACCAAACTGTAACTAGCCACTGTGGGCACATTTTGTCAGGACCTCTTGAGGCCACGGGCTGCAAGCCAGCCACACACATTATTTTATAGAGTTTGGGCCTTTTTCTGTTAACCATCTTGGGGACACCCATTTGTTATTGATCTTTTTCCCTTCCACGGACAGCTTCTGATCTTTTCCCTCTATGTGGCATTCGGAATTAGGGCATCCACCTGCAGGCACTCAGCTGAGAAGATGAGATCCTGGAAAGCACAGCTGAATTGCACTCCATTTGCAAGCTAGGGAAACCACTGCAAGCTGTTAATAGCCTTGCAATGGTTCTAGATATTGTGAGGACTACCTTGCACATCTAATATCATTTGCACCTTCAGTTAGGATACAGCCTTAGGGTTACTGGTTTTGGTGAGTCACTTGGGAGAGTACGTTTGGTTAAAAAGTTCAAAATCCAGGAATATCAGCTATTTGACTCAGAGAGAATGTGACAATAAGAGATTTGAAAAGATTTCTTTTGAAAGATTTCTTTAGTCATAAGTCACCTTAATTAAAAGCTGATATTCCGGCAGTGCCTGTGGCTCAAGGAGTAGGGCCCCGGTCCCATATGCCAGAGGTGGTGGGTTCACACCCAGCCCCAGCCAAAAACCACACAAAAAAATAATAAAAAGCAATAAAAGCTGATATTCCAGCCCTGCCCTCCTTTTACTGATCTTTGGGGTCATTCAGAAGGGTGTAGAATCTTCTAATGACCAGACTCTTAGGGAGCACAAAGGAAGATACCACTCACTCTCTTTGGGGTCTTCTGAATCCCTTGCAGAATTTCAGGAGTCACAGACAGATCTTTCTCAGGTCTGAACTCTGCTATCTTGTGCCCTGTTCCCTGATCTCTTTGGCTTTGGGGTACCGGAGATTATTCTGCACCGTGACAGAGCACTTGACCTTTTGTGTGTGAGTGAGAGCTGCAGTTTTGGAGGGGCTGACAGCAGCTGTTTACAGTGAGTGGTTATTATTACGAGGTTATTATTAAAATGTGCAGATCAAACACTTACAGAAATGTCCTTACGGTGAGGCATTCTGCAGAAACACCCCCTGGCCTGGTCCTCTGATGTTTCCTGCCCTTTGGGGACCTGGGATTCCGTGTTAAGTAGGATTGTGATGCTCTGCCTGGCAGCTGTGCCTTCTTGTCATAGGACTGGTCATCTGGCCCTGCTGTTCACCACCCAGCTGGACACATAAGAGTTAAAAGCTATCTGTCTAGATCAGGCGTCCTCAAACTTTTTAAACAGGGGGCCAATTCACTGTCCCTCAGATCGTTGGAGGGCCAGGCTATAGTTTAAAAAAAAAAACTATGAACAAATTCCTATGCACACTGCACATATCTTATTTTGAAGTAAAAAACAAAACGGGAACAAATACAATTCACACCGCTTCATGTGGACCGCGAGCTGCAGTTTGAGGACCCCCGGTCTAGATGAAATCAGTCTCCTTACAAAATCCTATGGTAAATTTCTATAGTTTTGTGTTACCCAGGGATCTGTTTTGAATCTTGTAACACATCTAAATTCCATCTTAAAAGAGCTTAAATCCTCTATCTGTGCTTTAAGATCTAAGTTTGCCACCCTGTTGTCTCCAAAACTATATAATGCTAATAACTATGTATATCGATAATGGCTGATATACTTTAACCTTTCCTATTTATAAGACACAGTTCTTACTTTAAACTGAAGGAATAAAATGAACAATAGATAAAATAAAAAATATATTAACAAATTGGAAAAAGATTGTAAGAGGTTATAAAAGATTTACCAAAATCTTATGTGGTCAGAGCTGACTGAGACTAAATAGATTTGTTTATAAGGTTTAATTAAAATTAGCTTCAATGTGAATAATATATTTCTGCAAAGATAAACGATTGTCTCTTTTAAACAAGATTTTTTTTTTTTTTTGTAGAGACAGAGTCTCACTTTACGCCCTCAGTAGAGTGCCATGACGCCACACAGCTCACAGCAACCTCCAGCTCTTGGGCTTATGGGATTCTCCAGCCTCAGCCTCCCAAGTAGCTGGGACTACAGGCGCCCGCCACAGTGCCCAGCTATTTTTTTTTGTTGCAGTTTGGCTGGGGCTGGGTATGGTATATGGGGCCGGTGCCCTACTCACTGAGCCACAGGTGCCGCCTGATTTTTTTTTTTTTTTTTTTTGAGATAGGGTGTCACTTTGTCACCCTTGGTACAGTGCCATGGAGTCATAGCTCACAGCAATCTCAAACTCTTGGTCTCAAGCGATCCTCCTGGCCTCAGTTTCCCCAGTAGCTGAGACTACAGACACCTACCACAATGCCCAGCTATTTTTTAGAGATGGGGTCTTGCTCTTGCTCAGGCTGGTCTCAAACTCCTGAGCTCAAGCAGTCTACCTGTCTTGACCTCCCAGAGTGCTAGTGCTGGGATTACAGGCATGAGCCACAGTGCCTGGCCCTTCAAACAAAATTTTTGTAAAGTATTAATAAGAGAGAGTAAAAAAGTTTGTTCACCTTTTGAGTAAACTATAAAAAAGGAAAAGGAGGGAAAGAAGGAAGACAGACTCTGTTGGTCTCAGCTGGCTTTATTGGGTCTGTTGATTGGGAAACTGAGTCTGTGCTCTATCACAGAATTATATTTTTTGCTTTTTGAAATCTTTGAATTATCACTTAGGCTAAATGAATGACTATTATTCTATGATGATTATGGTCCTATTTTGGTCAAGTGTTTTAAACCTTTAATATTTGAGAAACTTCCTAAAATCAAATATCAAATTCTTTTTTTTTTTTTTTTTTTTTGTAGAGACAGAGTTTCACTTTATTGCCCTCGGTAGAGTGCCGTGGCCTCACACAGCTCACAGCAACCTCCAACTCCTGGGCTTAGGCAATTCTCCTGCCTCAGCCTCCCGAGTAGCTGGGACTACAGGCGCCTGCCACAATGCCCGGCTATTTTTTTGTTGCAATTTGGCCAGGGCTGGGTTTGAACCCGCCGCCCTCGGCATTTGGGGCCGGCGCCCTACTCACTGAGCCACAGGCGCCGCCCTAAAATATCAAATTCTTAAATTAAGTCTTTTTCAAAAGGAATTTCTGTAAGTCCAGCAGAGACATATATTAGGCTTATTTAGCACATTGATTATATGGGAACCATTGTCAAGCAGAAAATGATGTTTAACCTTGAGTTATATTTATATGGCTATGTTATTAATATGTGCTCCAAAATTGTTTACATTCCTAAAATTCTCATATGTCTCAATATATGTTGTCAAACAATTATGGCTATTATATGAAATAATTGTTTACCACAGAAATAACCAAATTTCCTTGTCAGTTGCATCTTTAAGATGACTACTCTAAATCTTTTGTCTTCTGTAAACAATTATTATTTTACTTTGATTCTTCTCAAAAAAATGGTTTATAATTAACTACATTCTAAAATTTGCTATTTCTTCAAAGCATTTAATGTAAAGACATGATAAGTACTTTTAAATTCGTAACTCTGATAACTTTAGAGATCAACCTGCTGGATGGGTCAAGACATTAGGACTCTGAGAGTATATGTGTTCATGGGGATTGCTAACCTATACCAAACAGTACAAAAATTAATTACATGGAACTTAGCCGAAACAAGACTAAAATGCTGCTGCAACTTTTTGTTTGAAACATTGCTGGTTCTTCTTATGTTGTCTTTTCCAGAATCAAGAACATTTTCTTCTTTTTGTGCTATTTGTAGGTTACAATAATTGGGTAAAGTGTACTTTAGTAAGCAAAATTGAAACATTTGCCTTTCTTTCTACCTGATTTCTCCAGAATTTGGAAGCTATTTATGAGTCTTTTTCATTTGTAGCAATATAGTTATTTTCATAAATTCAATATGAATCTGTTTTCTTTTGTAATAGGACACAATTAGCCACATTGGTTATTTTACTATGGCTTTGAAAGGAACAGCTTGTCTTCAGACAATCCCAGACTGCTCCATGGAGGTGAGGTCAACATTACAGAGCTGATAAAAAGCCTCTGGAAAAGACTGGTCTGGTGCCTTGTCAACATGGCTCCCCTACAAGGTTTCTGGCCTTGCACTAAGTAAAAAATGTCTCTTCCTGACAGACCCAGGAGTCTTAAGATATTTTGGAACCTTGAGAAGAGAAGAATCTGCCCAGTTTATGCAGGTGCTATGTTCTTGTCTCAGCTTCCCAACCTCAAGTCTTTCAAAAGTCAAATAGAATATTCCTTATAAAGCTCCAGCAAAGCAATTTAAAAGAACCCATGTGGCCATTCACTATTAGCCAAGACTAACACTTATTTTGCCAATAAATGGATCTTACTACAATTTCTCTTTGGTAGAATGGATCTTACTATAATTTCTCTTTTGGTAGAAAAGGGGAACATGAGAGAGAAAAATTGTGTTTCAGAAGAAAACTGTGGCGTACCTTTTATTAGATTTCATTCCTGGCCATTGTTTTGTAGTTTTATTACTTTCCTAGAATTTGGATTAAATTCTGAATTACTTCCTGGCTACAACAAGGTTTTTTTTTTTTGTTTTGTTTTGTTTTTTGTAGAGACAGAGTCTCACTGTACCGCCCTCGGGTAGAGTGCCGTGGCATCACACGGCTCACAGCAACCTCTTAACTCTTGGGCTTACGTGATTCTCTTGCCTCAGCCTCCCGAGCAGCTGGGACTACAGGCGCCCGCCACAACGCCTGGCTATTTTTTTGTTGCAGTTTGGCCGGGGCTGGGTTTGAACCCGCCACCCTCGGCATATGGGGCCTGCGCCCTACTCACTGAGCCACAGGCGCCACCCTACAACAAGGTTTTTAAGAAGGATGAGGTTTTTTTTTTTTCTTTGTTTGTTTGTTTTTTTTTTGTAGAGACAGAGTCTCACTTTATGGCCCTGGGTAGAGTGCCATGGCATCACACAGCTCACAGCAACCTCCAACTCCTGGGCTTAAGTGATTCTCTTGCCTCAGTCTCCCGAGTAGCTGGGACTACAGGCGCCCGCCACAACGCCCGTCTATTTTTTTTTTGGTTGCAATTCAGCCGGGGCCAGGTTTGAACCCGCCACCCTCTGTATATGGGGCCTGCGCCTTACTGAGTGAGCCACAGGCGCCGCCCTAAGAAGGATGAGGTTTTAAATTTTCATTATGATGTGTTTAATTGACTCCCCAGTGGAATAGTTCTGTTTTGTTTTTTTGGTCATAAATTTCTTTTTAGTTATAATCCTTATATGCATTATATTTCTACTCTGTGCCTTTCATTGTTTTGCTTCTTCTGAGAAAAGTAACTCTATGGTACTTGCAGAGCAGAGATGATTCGACAAGCAGGAGCAGCCATAGAGTACCAGTTTTGAGAGGGCCCCAGGAATGAGCCTTCCGGGGATGAGGGACGCCTTGGCACTCAGATTTTAATCATCAATGTTTTCCAGAAGAAAGACTTTTTTTTTTAGACAGAGCCTCAAGCTGTCACCGTGGCATCACAGCTCACAGCAACCTCCAACTCCTGGGCTCAAGTGATTCTCCTGCCTCCCCCTCCCAAGTAGCTGGGATTACAGGCGCCTGCCACAACACCTGGCTATTTTTTGCTTGCAGCCATCTTTGTTGTTTGGCAGGCCCAGACTGGATTTGAACCCGTCAGTTCAGGTGTATGTGGCTGGCGCCTTAGCCGCTTGAGCCACAGGCACTGAGCCCAGAAGAAAGACTTTTGATCAAAAGGGGGACACAAAAAAGGAAAAGAACATCTGAGGAAAGTGAGTCCTTTTAAAGCAGTGTGGTTCTCAACCTTCCTAATGCCACAGCCCTTTAATACAGTTCCTGTGGGTCATGATCCACAGGTTGAGAACTGCTGGTTTAAAGTATCAGGCCTGTAGAGGCATTCAAATAAGGCCCTAATTGCCCCCTGTTCCTGGCTGGTATAATTACTCCCCACATCCCATCAAATTCTCCATGTGGTTACTGACCTCTCAAAACCCAACTGCCAGTTGGTGTCCTTGTAGGATATTAGTGTGTACCAGCCATAAATCAAAAAATTAGGCAACCTTTATGGACACAGTAGTGGAGGTAAAGGGCTCAGGACATAGGAAGATTGGAAATTCTTAGGATCATGGAGAGGGTAGTAAGTGGCACAAACTGTGATTTTGGAACTATGGGCCAAGTTTACCAAAACTTGTAAGGATCCAAATAACAAATTATTTTCTGATTGGGACTCAGCGCTTTTATCAACAAGAACCTATGGAAGCATGCTCTGGAGTGGACCCGGGATTGACAGTGAGGAGCAGTGTGGCATGGCAGAGGCCTGGGTTGAGAGGCCTGAGACCAGTCAAATCTCATCTCTGCTATTCTGACTTGGTCCTGTCTCCTAGAGGAGAATGCATCTTACACTTGTTACCAGAGGTGAATAAGACTAAAGGTGGAAGCACTTTAAAACAAAAAACACTCCCCAAACTTCAGGATCAAACAATAGAAGAACTCAGTGCTATCTACTCTGATCTTCTTTGAATCAGATTTTTGATACTGTAAGTAGCCACACAGCTTCAGCTCAGCTTCTCAGAGTCCATCTTACAGGCTGCTTTTCTGGCTTCAAATTCATGTCTAATAACTCAGGGGAAAGATAAAATCGAATAAAGAAATGTATCAAAGACATAAAAGAAGAATATTTTTCAAAGCTCTAGGATGAAAATCTTCAGGCTGAACAAGGCCAGCACAGACGCACAAGTCTGGAAACATCATCATGGATCCAGAGGAGAGAAGCCCCAGGGCCTGTGAGCTCCTGGTGAGTGGTTGTAGTGGGGGAGGTGCCAACATTAAACAAATCAGGTGGCTGAGGCACTGGAGAATAACGGCACGAGGCCTGCGGTTCTTGGGGAAATCTGTTTTTTTTTCTTTAGAGACAGAGTCTCACTTTGTCACCCTTGGTAGAGTGCCATGGTGTCACAGCTCACAGCAACTTCTAACTCCTGGGCTTAGGGGATTCTCTTGCCTCAGCCTCCCAAGTAGCTGGGACTACAGGCGTCCGCCACAACACCTGGCTATTTTTTTGTTGCAGTTTGGCCGAGGTCGGGTTTGAACCCACCACCCTTGGTATATGGGGTCGGTGCCCTACCCACTGAGCCACAGATACAGCCCAGGAAATCTGTTTCTGACTAGTTGTGTGTGAGGGAAGAGTGAAGACAGTTCAGACCCACAAGGACTCAGAGGGTCGAGCCCTTGTGTGGCTTCTCCAGTGAGTGAGCTGAGTTGTGCCCATCTGGTCCTGGTGAGAAGGCTGCAGCAGGCTACATGTGAAAGTAACACATCAGAGCATGATGGCACTCCATCAACTCATGAATGGATTAATAAATTGTGGCATACGTATACCATGGAATACTATGCAGCCTAAAGAAAGATGGAGACTTTACCTTTTTTATGTTTACATGGATGGAGCTGGAACATATTCTTCTTAGAAAAGTAACTCAAGAATGGAAGAAAAAGTATCCAATATTCTCAGTACTTTTATGAAACCAATTTATATTTACTCACATTTTCTTCTGAAAGATAGATCACAACTATAGCCCAGGATGAAGGAGAGAAATGGAGGGGGAGGTGAAAGGGAGGTTTGATAGAGGGAGGGTAAACAGTGGAACCACACCTATGGAGCATATTGCAAGGGTACAAGTCAAATCTATCAAATGCAGAACATAAATGTCTTAACACAATAATCAAGTAAATGAGGCAAAAGCTATATTAATCAGTTTAATTTAAGCACTCCAAATTGTATTAAAAAAATCAACACATTGTACCCCACATATACATAAATGTATTCATGATCTATGTGTATATGACTTAATAAAAGGAACAAAAAAGAACATGGTGGCACAGAAGAGCAGGTGCAGAGTGGAAGAGTCACCTCGGGCTACGGGTGGGTGAGGTGGAACTCAGCTGCTGCTTTATTGTCAGCCTTTGACACAACTTGAGGTTTTTTAACCAAATGAGCGCATTTTCCTTTTGCTTTTTAAAGGAAAGTGTGGAGCAGGCTCCCCCAGCCCATTCTGAGCTGAGATGCTGGCAGGCTGGGTCCCCTGCACCCTCACCTGGCAGTTGTGTCTTCACCAAAAAAACAAACCAACAAAAAAAAAACACTGGTGGGAAATAATGAATGGCTAATGCCCACAAGCGTTGGAGAGGGAAAACTTGTTCCTCTGTCCTTTGGTTCAGTGACTGGAGCCCTGGAGCCAATTTAACACCCAAAGAAGAGCTTAATGCCTTTAAAAGGTTTATTCTGGGGCGGTGCCTGTGGCTCAGTTGGTAAGGCGCTGGCCCCATATACCGAGGGTGGCGGGTTCAAACCCGGCCCAGGCCAAACTGCAACCAAAAAATAGCCGGGCGTTGTGGTGGGCGCCTGTAGTCCCAGCTACTCTGGAGGCTAAGGCAAGAGAATCGCTTAAGCCCAGGAGCTGGAGGTTGCTGTGAGCTGTGTGAGGCCACGGCACTCTACCAAGGGCCAGAAAGTGAGACCCTGTCTCTACAAAAAAAAAAAAAAAAAAGGTTTATTCTGTGTGTGTAGGAGAGGCCTCCCCTCAAAGAGGGCTCAGGCCCTCAGGCTTAGATGCTCTTTAAACAAAAGATAATAGTTTATGGAGAAGTGACACCTTAAAGGAAAAGGGTTTTGAGCTTCTAGGGAGGTAAATTTATGGGGAATAATGGAAGCTAAGGAGTATTTTAGTGAGGTTTGTTATGTGGAGGAAGGGTCACTCAGCCCTTTCAGCAAGGAGATGGGGGGGACATCTCGTCCAAAGGAAACCTAGGTTCTGTCCTTAGGTGCATAGGCCAATCCTGATGATGACCCCCTTCACACCCAGAGGACTTACCCCCTCAAATGAGGGCGGTGCCCTGGCACACGGGGGCTGCTGGTTTCCCCATCCCAGGGCCTACAGCAAGGCTTTGCTTGGGAACTTGGTACAAATGTAAACTGTGGGGGTGGCACCCTATCTGTTGGGAGGTGATGATGTAGCTAGCTAAGGGTCAGACCAGGGGTCTTGGGGTTCAGCCCAGTCTTGGGAGAATCCGGGTCTCCCTGGTCGCAATAGCATCGCTGCATCGCTGCTGTTGGCCAACAGACCTGTGTCCTTCCCACCAGGCTCCAGCCCAGGGGAGAGTCCTGACTCTGGACCCTCCTCAGCCAGCCACACCTCAGCCTGGGAGCTTGCCTCTCACTCTGGGCTGACCTCCAGGCTTCTGGCTTACTCTGGATGTTGTCATTACTTCCAGCAGGTGGCACATGCTAATCGCGCCTGTTAGAACATCTGACTTAAGAAACACTAGGTGTGACATATTTGCATAGCACACGCCATCAAATTATGCCATCAGTAGGGCTGAAGGGGATGTGCAGTTGGCTTAAGTTTGTACCTAAGGTGGTGGTGTGTCATTAACTAAAGTATGCTGGTCAGCCCTGTAACAGATACTGAGATTGGTAAGCAGACATTTTTTTGAGGGAAAAAAATAAAGGATGGTATTCTGAAATTCAGAACCTGTTCAATCACATTTCAAAACTTATTGTTCTTTGTAGGTGATATGCTAATGTCCAGTCCTGATTTAAAACATTTATGAATACCTTCACCAGAATAGAGATGAAAATAAGATGATTTGGTGACATACATGTGTGAGTGACCAATGATGCAATCACTATTTTTTTTTTCTTTTTGAGACAGAGTCTTAAGCTGTCACCCTGGGTAGAGTGCTGTTGCATCATAGCTCACAGCAACCTTCAACTCTTGGGCTCAAGCAATCCTTTTGCCTCAGTTTTTCTATTTGTAGTAGAGACAGTGGTCTCACTTTTGCTTAGGCTGTTCTCAAACTCGTGAGCTCAAGCTATCCACCCGCCTCGGCCTCCCAGAGTGAGCTCAAGCTATCCACCCACCTCGGCCTCTCAGGATTATAGGCGTGAGCTACGGCACCGGCCACAATCACTGTTTTTATTAAGGAGAAAATTTGAGACAAATTAAAGGAAATGGTCCTCTAAATTGTCTTGTGACCCTATTATTTCACAGTTGCCTTAAATAAAGCCATGTTTTGTAGGTAATTTTCTGCTATCTGAGAGATTGTGCATGTGATGCTAGGTTAGATGAACTCCGAGGGCAGCTGCCTGTGATCCGTGGGCAGCAGCAGGGAATAAGTGCTTATGGGTCCGTGGGCACGGCCCTGAGTGATGCCACAGGGCATACCCAGGCCTGCCTTGCACTTCTGGGGTCACAGCAGCCTGTTTGTGCTGTAACAGACACCAAGCCAATCTCCACATTGCCACACTGAGAAAAGCAGTGTGAGATTCACTCCAGGCACTTGGTAGGCATCTGCATTTGCTTCCTGCCACACTTCTTCAGTGGGAGAAGTTAAAACGGGAATTGGCAGTAACTTGGGCCTCTTTGAGTTTAATAGATTGTATTGTAACTCATCTTGGTGACTTACCAAGATGAAGCATTTCGGAACAGGATTGGAAAGGTAAATGCAGTGGAAACCCTTGCCAGCCCTCTGCAGTGAACTGGCCTTGCCCATCAGCCCTGAGAGCCTCATAGAAATGTCAGGTTTTAAAAGTATTGTGAATGTGGAGGGAGCTTTGAAAAATTCTGTGAGTGCAAAGCCTTTAGATATCTGAACTATTTTAGAGAGCCCCAAGCTAATATTTGTATAATTATGCCTCTCAATACACAGCTTAAATGTCAGCATTTAGTTTAGAGAACAAAGAAAATATGAAATCAGAGGTGAAACAAAAGTGCAAGATCCTATCAAATAAGAAACAAATACTGTCCTCTTAAATAGGAATTTTAAAATAATATACAACCATTTTTTGAAAATTTCTGCTTATCACACAAGGAATTGGAGACATAGAGGATGTTAACATATGCTCAGTGGGAAGACATTGAGAAGAAATGTGGCTCCAGGTCCGTGGCTGGGCTGCAGCAACTGCCTCTTGTCTTCTCAACTGGCTTACACCAATTTAAGGTTATAGAAGGCCAGTTATAGAAGGGTTATAGAAGGCCAGGCTCACTCCTGTAATCCCAGCAATCTGGGAGGCCAAGGGGGTTAGATCACTTGAGCTCACCAGTTTGAAACCAGCCTGAGGAAGAGTTAGACCCTATCTCTGAAAAATAGCCAGGTGTTGTGGTGGGTGCCAGTAGTCCCAGCTACTTAGGAGGCTAAGGCAAGAGGATCGCTTGAGCCCAAGCGTTTGAGGTTGCTGTGATCTATGATGCATGACACTTTACCGGGGGCAAGAAAGTGAGACTGTCTCAAAAAAAAAAAGTTATAGAAAACGAATCTTCATGTGTTTCCAATGCTGGATCTTCTTGGTCATTTGTGGAATTCTGTAACATCCACAAGCAAGGTTGTCTCCAAAGTTCAGAGGCTTGGAAACAGTTTTTGAGACTTCCTGTTTCCTTATCATCTAAAACGCACCAAACTTTAACTTATGTGATTTTCTTTGATTCACTGTATAACATATGTCCTGAACATCAGGTTTAGAATAGCTTCTAAAGTAGAAAATGTCCTTCTCTAACAGAGCCATGACTATGATGTCACAGATATTAGTTCTCATTTTGATGCCTATTGATTTGTGGTTGAGGCTGATGACTTTTGGTTAGCTGCTCTTTAATGCAGTGCCTGTCAGCATGTGCACATGGCCTGTGCAGGGGTGAGTGTGTATGTGTGCATGCCTGTGTAGGGATGTGTGTCTGTACTCACACGTGTCTGTGTTCACGGGTGTGTGCACATGTGTTTGCGCACATGACTTGTGTAGGGGATGTGTGTAAGTGTGTGTGTGTGCACATTTGTGCGCATGTGTTTGAAAGAGACCGGACATGGGACAGCAGGCAGTACACACCAGTAGAGGGCCTGCCCATGAAATAGGGGGCTGAAGCAGAGCATCTCTTCTAGGGCTTTTCTCCAGGGAAGCTGCCCACCAGCAGCAGGAAGAAGGGGCTGGCTGGTTTGTCAGAGCATCAGGTCAACTACTCAGCCTGGGACTTCTTGCAAGGATGGAACGTCTCTGTTTGGACTCTGGTAGGCTCTGAGAGCCAGTCTCCCAGGAATCCCTGAATTTCAGGGCATTCCGTCTTCAGATCTGAATTCACCATAATTTAGTGACTATAGTGCACAAAACCACCAGCTTGATTTGTGATTCTCAGAGTGAAGGAAAAGGGTGCCCAGTGGAGGCTGGACTTTTTTCTTTCTTACAGTGAAGACAGTGCAGTAAAAGTTCACAGAACTAGCAGTGTGTGTTGTGGAGAACCTGAAAGACGTTGGCGATGCTCTCATACAGGTGGCACCAGTACAGGGTCACCAGTCAGCTCTCACCACCACTGGCACAATCCTTTTTTTTGAGACAGAGCCTCAAGCTGTCGCCTTGGGTAGAGTGCATGGCATCACAGCTCACAGCAACCTCAAACTCCTGGGCTCAAGTGATTCTCCTGCCTCCGCCTCCCAAGTAGCTGGGACTATAGGTGCCTGCCACAATGCCCGGATATTTATTTATTTATTTATTTGGTTGCAGCCATCATTGTTGTTTGGTGGGCCCAGGCTGGATTTGAACCCACCAGGTGTATGTGGCTGGCACCTTAGCAGCTTGAGTCACAGGCGCTGAGCCAGGCACAATCATTTTTGTTTCCAGTTGGATATGTTCATTTATCTGTGGAGCAGATTCTCAAGTATTTGAGAGAAAAAGAAACCTGTAAAAGCATCACTAGTCTGAACATAAATTAGTGTTCTGTTTATTATTGCAAAATGAGATAGAATTAGAAATTAGATATTTTTACCCTACTAAGTCTGGGGAACGCAGACAACGCAAAATCAAACAAATAGAATAGATCAAGTGTGATAAATGTCACCAAGAAAAATTGCAGGGTAAAGAGATAGAGAGTTTGGGGGTGTTATTTCAAATAAAGAAATGGGGAAATCTTTCTGACAGGCATTTTTTTGGGGGAAAGTCCTCATGAAGAAGGGAGAGGAACATTCAGATCTCTTCACACAGTAGAGAGCCCAGCCGTGCAAAGGCCCTGGGACAGGAGGGAGTCTGTCCTATTGAAGGAGCAGCAGGAGGCCAGTGGTCTGGTGCTCTGAGAGGTACAGCAGGGGGAAATGAGGGTGGAGGCAAAGCTCTCTGCACATGGGTTCTCCTGCAGAGCAGGATCCCTGCACGCAGGGTCTTACGTGAAGAGGGGGTTCAACAGAGGTCTGTGGGTTGTTATAAGATCAGGTCAACTTCACAGCAGTGCTGCTTCACCACAAGTTTAAATCATGAACCCTTACCATGTACCATAGTTTTGCTGGAACTATGGAGGATGACCTGGTAAGGGCTGCACCCCTTCAGCCAGCCCAGCTCCCAAATACAGCGATCTGACTCAGGAGTCCTCTGTAGCAGCTGCCTCCATCCAGGCCACTGGAAGCTCTTTCTCTTGCAGTGCTCTTTCTCCAAGAGGTGTGGAGGTCCCACTGATTGTATCTGCTCTTATTCAAACCTGAAATATGCAGGGTAAGAGAGAAATTGTGGCTGCACTTAACCTGCCTCTTCAACATGCAAAGGCAGCTGAGCAGGGCACTGGGATTGGGTCAAGCTCCTGTGTTCTCCCTCAAACACTCAGTTAAAATATGGAAAGAGGGCTCTGCTCTGGTAGTACGGTGGTTACGGCGCCAGCCACATGTACCGAGGCTGGCGGGTTCAAACCCAGCCTGGGCCAGCTAACCAACAATGAAAACTGCAACCAAAAAATAGCCAGGCATTGTGACAGGTGCCTGTAGTCCCAGCTAGTTGGAAGGCTGAGGCAAGAGAATCGCTTAAGACCAAGAGTTTGAGGTTGTTGTGAGCTGTGACGCCACAGCACTTCACTAAGGGCAACATAGTAAAACTCTGTCTCAGGCGGTGCCTGTGGCTCAGTGAGTAGGGCACCGGCCCCATATGCCGAGGGTGGCGGGTTCAAACCCAGCCCCGGCCAAACTGCAACAAAAAAATAGCCAGGCGTTGTGGCGGGCGCCTGTAGTCCCAGCTGCTCGGGAGGCTGAGGCAAGAGAATCGCGTAAGCCCAAGAGTTGGGGGTTGCTGTGAGCCGTGTGACGCCACGGCACCCTACCCGAGGGCAGTACAGTGAGACTCTGTCTCTACAAAAAGAAAAAAGACTCTGTCTCAAAAAAAAAAAAAAAATGTGGAAAGAGGTAAAAATCACTCCTGCTGGAGTGCTGTGGATGCAAGCTGTCTGGGGGGTGGGTACAACCACATGGAAACAGAAACGTACCTGGGCACTGCTGATGGCTTGCATTTGGGAGAGGTGGGTGATGAGTGAATTCTTTTAAATTCTCCTTAATGCTGCTCTTATAGGAACTGGAACTGGTGAAGGTGGAAACCACAGTGAAGCTCTGTCACTAAATGTTTTGTAAGAGCAGGAAGGACCCGCCCAGCCTAGCAGCTGCTCAGCTACCCAAACTCCCTGTCAGAGGCAACCTCAGGGGAGCCATGTGGAGCCATGTCCTCACTAGGTCCTTATTCTCAGTAATCCTTCCCACAAAGAAAGTTTTTTCAACACATTTGAAAAGGGCAAATAGGAAGTGCTCTAGGCCAAGGCCTTAACAGCAAGATGGTGAAGAAAACAAAGAGCTTATCGCTTCCCAGAGACCCCTGGGCTGGCCAGGGCACCTGCTGGGCACTAGTTCCCCTGCTCTCTGCATGCCTGGCCCAGGCCACCTGTCTCCCACCCTCCACATGCCAGTGCCTGGGGACAAATGGATGGGGGTGGGGTGGGGAGGGTCCGCTTCCAGCTCCAGAACCTTAAAGCCCAGACTGTGCCCAGATGGTCCTTGCCTCTGGACATAGAGTTGAGAGGCAGAAGTGGACCCAGAGTCAAAAGTGGTGTGCACCACTCTTGGCTTGAGCACAGTCTGCCCTGTGTCTTTGGAACTGCTCACTCTGCCGTCTTCACAGGAGAAGCAAGGGCAGGGCAGGGGATGGGAATTCACCGGACCATGCATTTCAAACTGTGGGTCCGACCACAGTGGGCCAGTAAGGGTTTATCAGCCAGCTCAGAAGATGGAGTGGAAGCAGCTAGTGTAAGCTCCCAGCTGGAAAGAGATGTGCAGTGGAATTCCACTTACCTGTAGGGTGGTAATATTGCTTACCAATGGCCGTCTTCTGAGAAACTGGTGGTGAGGTGGTTTCACCCTTATGTGCACATGGCAGGGGGTACTTACACCGGCTCCCACACACCCATGCAAGTGTAACTTGATGGTATTTGTCCACCTAAACATAACTGAGCCTGGAAAAGATTCAGTAAAAATATCATGTTATAGTCTCAGGACTGGTTATTGACCAAAACATTGTCATTATATGGTGTGTGACAGTTTTTCCATTGTATGACAGACATCAATAACCTCAAGAGCATGGGTTTGTATAATTTTATAAACTCTACAAGCTTATGTAATTTAAATTTTAATAATGGCTCTGTTTGACAGTTAGCTTGCAAAATGTTTGAAAATGTAATGACTGGGTCTCATGAGCCAGCATCTGCAGCCCACTGAGGCTGGAGGAGAGGAGGTCACTATCTAATTGAGGGCCTGAAGTTGATCTTTAAAGATTAAATAAAACAGACTAGTCTAAGTGAAGCAAGAATAGACTGTAAAATATCAGAATGCACATACCTTTCAAGATAAGTACTGCTTCATAAATGTTTATATGTGTATCGGGCCATAACATAAATGGCCTTTACTTTTGTGGGTCTTCTAGTAAGAAATCTGAGCACTCCTGGCATTGACACCCCCAGCTCCTTTTTTGCCCAGGGCTGGTTTGGAAAGCAGTGACCATGACAGTAGGGCCAAGACACTCACTGTCATAGCCCAAGGTCCCAGAGGGCAGAGAGGCAATGGTCTGCAGAAAGCCCACTTGCTTCCCCAGGGAAACACATGAATGAGGCTGAGGTAGAAAAGATTCTGGAAAAGGAGACCCTTAAAGGAAAGAGCGCATCGTCCACAGGGCTCCCTCCCAGCTGCAGATGGATCAAACCAAGGGCTGCAGAGCTGCCATCAAGCCTCGAGGGCAAACAGTGCTCACAGGACTTGAGGTTTCTTCTGACCTCAGCCTTTGCAGCAGGAAATCACCACGGGCTCTGCCCTGGGGCAGGGAGAGCAAACATGGGTCACGCCCTTCCTGTGGGGGGACATGCATTTCCCACAGCAGAGGGCTCAGGCTGTGTGGTGTGTTTGTCTCCACTGCCACACTGTACTTGAGGAGTAGCAGGGAGAGGTCCCTTGTATCCTTCACCCAGCTTCCTCCAATGGTAACAGCCTACAAAACCATAGCAGAAGTGGGAAATTGCCTTGATAGACTCCACTAACCCACTGAGACCGGTACCCACTGTGTGAGTGGAGTGTGAGTGTTTGGAAGTGTGAGCTCCGTGTTAGCATGTGTGTAGGCTCATGTCAAGGTACAGAATGGTGTGAAAATGGACTCACAGCATGTGACCTTGAAATTCCCTTTTCACTTAGTCTTGAGATCTGTTCTGGCTCTTGCTGAAGGGCTCCACAGCATGGGTCTCCCACAGTTGGACCACTTAGCTCTTAACAGTAGTTTCCAGTTTTTGGCTGCAGTGAGCACCTTCGGTTTTGAATGTGTCGCACCTGTTTCCTATAGGGAGAGAATAGATTGGTGTGAACATGTGGCATGAAGGGGGCGAGGATCTTTGGTGTCCTCAGAACCAACTCCATCCCAAATACAGAGCAACAGGGGAGAGGGAGCTGGACACTCAGTCTGAAGCCTGCATGGTGCATGGAAGGTGACCAGGGCTTGGTGCCCTGCCTAGCGTCTCCATGGCCCTGGCGCTGGCAATCTGTAAGAGTCACACCTGCAAATCAACCAGGTGCTCCGCATGGTGCCAAGGAGCAAGAGGGTGAGAGACAGGAAAAGTGTCTGTTGTCAGAGAAAACAATGGTGAGAGGAAAGTGACTGCTGACCCTCTTCTGTGTGCTGGACACTGGTTCCCACTGCAGGATTGCTGCCAACCCATTTTACAAAGAATTTGGAGGTAATCTGGTGTGTCCCAGATTGTCAATGGACAAGGAAATCAGGCTCTTGCTCACGTGCTGCAGACATGTAGGTTCAGGGTGTCCACAGCTGGTGAAGTGCCCCACCCTCATGCACTGGCCCTGCTCTCCCCAATCCCTCCTGCACAGCCCCAAAGGCCTGCTAAGCTGAGGACGAGGACGAGGATGGCTCCCTTGGCCTCCTAGAGCAGCACCTGGAGCCCTAAGGCCCAGGAAGTTCCTGGCCTCCATGAGCTGCCACCACTGTGTCTGCACCTGCTCCTGGAATGGGGATTGCCTCCTGGGGATGTGTCTCTTGCAAAGGGAAGCTGCCAGAGGGCTATCTACTGTCAAATGTCTCTGGAGTCCCTGGAAAGCCCAAGGTTTGTTAGATAAATGAACCACTAAACAGAACAAATGCTTCTTCGGACAAATCATGTAACCTGCATATAAAAAACTACGATAAAGCACGAAGGAGACGAAGAGAAATAAAAATATTTGGGTAGGGTGGTGCCTGCGGCTCAGTCGGTAGGGCCCTGGCCTCATATACCAAGGGTGGCGGGTTCAAACCGGCCCTGGCCAAACTGCAACCAAAAAATAGCCCAGCGTTGTGGCAGGTGCCTGTAGTCCCAGCTACTCGGGAGGCTGAGGCAAGAGAATCGCTTAAGCCCAGGAGTTGGAGGTTGCTGTGAGCTGTGTGAGGCCACGGCACTCTACCGAGGGCCATAAAGTGAAACTGTCTCTACAAAAAAAAAAATTTTTTTGGGGGGTAATAGGGGTGGACACACAACTGCATTTTTTTCCCTTGTGAATTTTATGACTATTCTGTTGGGTCCCTCAATCTATGTTTCACTAAAGGATCATCTTTTACTGGCCAACGATAAAATCTCTTTTGCCTGACTTCAACAATGCTTAACAATGGTTATGCTCTCTCTCTTTTTTTTTTTTTTTTGAGACAGAGCCTCAAGCTGTTGCCCTGGGTAGAGTGCCATGGCATCACAGTTCACAGTAACTGCCAACTCCTGGGCTCAAGTGTCTGTGGGGCACTGTTAGGCTCTACCACGATCCACTTGTACAGACTTTTCTCTCCCTCTACCCCCGCAGTTCTTGGGGTGTGGTAGGGATGACCCAAACTCCAACATGTGGGAGTGAATATGTGACCCCAGCCTGGACTAATAAGGTTCTGTGGATGGGTTCAGGAAGGGGCTGAGAAGCATGTTTTTCTGTGACTCAGGAGAGCAGCGCTCTGACCATGAGTATGAATCTTAGCTGCTGGCCAGAGTCCAGCCCTGCAGACAGAGCCTAGACCCCAGAAGTCATTTCCTTTCCAGATGGATGGCTGCCAGGTCTGTCTGATACTCTTGGTGGGCTCAAAGACCTAGCTCATAGTGGTCACCCACTGTGATTCACCAGGGAGTATTCTGAGTGAGGAGCATCTCTCTGCAGCAGGTGCATAGCCTTTTCAGAGCCTGGTGCTGCAGACTATACCATCCTCTAGCTCCACACCACATCCTTCCAACCTCCACTCATTCTAGCACCAGGGACCACCCCACTGGGCCTTTGGAGTCTTATCATTCAAGCAAGGTTCCTTGCACCATAGCCCAAATGCTCTGCAAAGTTTTTTTCTGCTTGGGACCCATCTCAAACTGTCAGTCTTCAGGGTCTAGGGAGATGGGCCAGGGAAGTAACTTCAAGTTAACTGCAAGAAAGTGCCACTTCTGGTGGCACCTGTGGCTCAAAGGCGTGGGGTCCTGTCCCCATATGCCAGAGGTGATGGGTTCAAACCCAGCCCCTGCCAGAAACTGAAAAAAAAAGAAAAGAAAAAAGAAAGTGCCATTTCTAGAACTCAAAGGCACCCACCAGAGTCCAGGCCTCCTTCTTTGTGGTGGGGAGTGTGAGATGAAATAACTTGTCCTTTACTTTGTAGGAAATGTCCTGACATGTCTCAAGTCATTGGAGCCCTGAAAACTTCACTGATGTGCATGGCCCTCAAATCTTTATAAGTTTTTTTCCTACCCTCTGAGCCTGTGTATCTTAGAGTGCACATCTTATTAAAGCCTCCAATGAATAGCTAACTTCTCACTCAGAAGTAATGGTGTGATTTAGACGATGTCATCAACATAGCAAGCCAAACCAACCTTCTGCACATTGTCCAGATGGTTCAGGTCTTTTTGGACTATGATAATGGAGGGCAGGATGCCTAGCCATGGGGCAAGACTGTGTTGTATGCTGGAGGCTGTGCATGGGCCATGCCTAAGAATGATGGCTGTGTTGCTCTGTCCTGGCCCACGGGTTCAACTAGGGCTTCCGCTTGGTTGAGTTTGTGGTCATACCATCATCCTCCAAAATCCATCCAGCTTATCAGAAGCTAGAGCAGTGAATTAAATAATCCCTTAGTCTTTCAGGATAGCACTGGTCTGTCTCCCCCAGGATGTGTTATTTTTTAATTTTAATTTTTTTTTTTTTGAGGCAGAGTCTCATTTTGTTGCCTGGGCTAGAGTGCAGCGGCATCATCACAGCTCACAGCAATTTCAAACTCCTGGGCTACATGTACATGCCACCATGCCCAGCTAATTTTTGTAATTTTTTAGAGATAGGGTCTTGCCATGTTGTCCAGTCTGGTCTTGAACTTCCTGGCTCAAGCAATCCTCCTGCCTTGGCCTCCCAAAGTGCTGGGACTATAGGTGTGAGCCACCACACTTTGTTTTGATTTTCGATCCTGGGACCTAACTTGGCCTTCCCCATTGGGATGTCTCTTAACCCACATGGCAATGAGCCAACAGGAGTATTCTGACAACTAGCATACACAGCATGTCTATGCAAATGTTACATGCCACATGAGGAGAAATGATTACTTGCTGGGTCCCTGGATCCAGTGGGCCTGCTGGCAGCCAGTCCTGGGCCAGTACTCCACTAAATGCCAGACTCACAAGTGTCTGCTCTTGTCCTTTCTAGTTCCTGGGCAGTAATGTGAGATCAGAGTCTGCACCCAACAGTCCTCAAAATACCCAACTGGTCCCTTTCCCTGGCCAGTAGTTACCCAAGTGAGTGGCCAAGGGCTCTCTGAAGAAGTCCTCAAGGCATCCTTCTGTACACATCCAACTGCAGCTTGGGTCCACATCTGGAAAATGGGCAAGGGATCATGACTTTTTTTTTTTTTTGGTTTTTGGCCGGGGCTAGGTTTGAACCTGCCACCTCCAGCATATGGGACCGGCACCCTACTCCTTGAGCCACAGGCACCGCCCTGATCATGACTTTTTTGGAACAATTTTCTTTTCTTTTCTTTTCTTTTTTTTATGCAAAAGGTCAGTTTATTTATTTATTTATTTTTTTTTAGAGACGGAGTCTTACTTTGTCATCCTCAGTAGACAGTGGCATCACAGCTCACAGCAACCTCCATCTCTTGAGCTTAGGTGATTCTCTTGCCTCAGCCTCCTGAGTAGCTGGGACTACAGGCACACACCACAACGTCCGGCTATGGAACAATTTTCATTGGCCTTCTGATATCCATCTTTGACTTCCTTTGATTTGATAAATTGAGCCAAAGCCAGTCTTTCTGGCCGACTCCCTATCTTCATTTGGTTGGATCTTGTTTTAGGACCATCTCAGCAGCTTTTTTCAGTTTGGGACCTCATGGACATTCAGGACAGCTATGGCACAAGCTTGCAATGCTGGTCATCACCTAGACTGTATCATTTCACTGTATGACAATCCTTATCCATAGCAGGCCATAGCAGCCCAGTCCCACAGGGGACAGCCACCACTGAAAGTCTCGCCAGCACATTCCAAGGCTTTCTCTGACAACTAGCCAGCCACTGGGCAGTCTTGTGGAGCCCACCTGCTTCTGTATGCCATCTTCTGCCTGGGACATAACTTGGCACAACTTGGTGCCATCTTTTGCCTGTTCACTTTACCTGTGTGGGGCTCAGCTCTTATGAGATTCAAAAGGCCATCCTGACAGCACAAGACACCTCCAGCTGCTAAGTCTTGTATCAGGGCTGAAGACTCCCATGTGAATAAACTCTCATGAGATCTCCATCTTCTCCCTGCTGCCGGAGCCTGGCCTTCCCTGGACCTGGCTATGCACCTGCTCCAGCTCCGCCTGTGCTTCTGGCCCTGAAGCTCCTTCTGCCAACTGTTCCTCCTGCTTCACACTCCAGCTCTGCCAGTGGAGGGCTTGAGCTGGAGGCAGGTCCTGCATGTCCTGGCTATCCACAGAAGTCTCTCTGTAGGGTGCCCCAGCACAGGGTACACACGACCTTTAAGAGGGAGGTGGTGCACCTCTCCAGGCCTGACAGATCTAGAGGAATCTAGATTCAGGGTTTTTGAGCACATTAATACAGATAAGCCCACCGCAGCCGCAAGGTCTTCCTCCTTCCTGATCTGGGTCCCAACTGAGGCATGGCAGCCTTCTCTGGAGCCTCCCGCATGGCTGAATCCTGGCTCTGAACTAGAGCTGTTTTGGTTCTCTGGTCACAGGTGATGTCTGGGTCACATTCTCCTTTCAGTTGGTGATCATTTCATTACCTTGCCCCCAGCGAGCTCCACCTCACTCCACAGTTTCTGTAACCACAACACCAGAAACGCTGCCTTTGCCCCTGCCCCTGTGTCCTTCCGTGGGGTCTGTTCCCCCTCCACAGCCACTTCCTTCATCGCCAGCGGGCCAGGGAGCAGCCCGGCTTTACAGGTGTCGCGGGCTGGGCTTCCCAGAACACTCCAGGCCTAGGTGTCGCGGGCTGGGCTCCCCTGGATGCAGACACTGAGGCAGGGATCCGTGTCTGGTAGTTTGGAAGAAGAAGCTCCCAGAAGGACGTGAGGAGGGAGGACTGGCGCAGAAGCCTCTTTGCAGCTGCTGTGAGTCAAGAGATCCCCTCCGACGGCGCTTCTCGGGGAAGCAAGCTTGGGAGCTGGGACTGCTGCTCAGAGCTGTCCCAAGTGGGCACAAGCCTTGGTCCTAGAGGCCCTGGATGGCACCGTGGCGTCCACTGCACCAACCGCCCAGGCCCAGAGCCAGACGCCGACGCCGGGTACCGAGGAGATGTTGCTTTCTTCACCCGAAACTCCCAGAAATTGCCACATGCAAAGGAGCCGATGACTGCGACCGCGGGAGGCCTGCGGGGCTCAGAGTATCCGGGTCAGGATGGTTATTAATTCTCTCAACACATACCCAGCCGTTTGTATTTTGAGGAAGCAGTGAAAAAAAAATAGGCCTCTATCTTCACAAGCTTGACTCTACTGTGTGCGGTGTGTGCGCGCTGTCCGTAGCTGCTAAGTTTTGTAAAGTAGAGGCGAGAAATGGAGTCCTCTGGGCGGCCAGACAAGATGCTAAGGAGGGGAAGACCCTGAGCGGAGCGCAGACCCGCAAAGCAGGTGCGGCGGGAACCTGCGTGTGTATCAGGGAGGCAGGGTCGGAGGGGGTGCAGAGCGGCCTGACCCCAGCCTCCCCCGTTCCTGCGCCCGACTGGGGTGCCTGCCCACCCCTCCTCCACAGTGCCCGGATCCCTGGTGCATCCAGTTCCGTGCCCGACCCCCCACCCCTGCCCGCAGGGGATGCCCTTCATTGCTCGACCCCCTGGTCCTCCTCGTTCACTGTCCGACCCCGCAGTTCACTCCCTTCAGTGCCCGACCCCCCGGTTCTCCTCCTTCAATGCCCGATACTCCCGTGCACCTCCTTCAGTGCCCCAGGCTCAAGCCCACCCGGGTCCGGTAGAGCAAAACCTCGCCGGACTGCCCCTCCAGTAAGTACAGCCCCTCCAGTAAGTACAGCCTCGGAGACTGAGCCCGCCCCTCCGAGTCTCGGCCAATGGGGAGCTGGGCCAGGCTGTGGGCGGAGCCCCCATATTCCGCCCCAGCGCTCGGCCAATGGGTGGGCGCGTGGCGATGCAGGCGGAGCCGCGGGGTGCGGACAACGGCGGCTCTCCCGGCTGCTGCCAGCTCGGCCCGCGCTGCCCGCTCGGCGCGCGCTTCGGGGCGAGGCTGGGCGGCTCCTGTGGACGCGCAGCATGGCGGTGGAGGAGGAGGGGTTGCGGGTGTTCCAGAGCGTGAAGATCAAGATCGGTGAGTGCCCGCCGGGCAGCTGACATGGGCGGGGGTCTTGCCGGCTGGGACCCCCCCCAGCCGCGCTCCCTAGCACCCCCCCTCCCTCTCGGCCCCCGCTGGGGGGAATGCGGCAGAGGCGCCCTGCGGGTGATGCGCGTTGACCAGACAGCGGGCTGGGCTGGCGGTGCGGTCCGCTCGCCACCTCTCCGCCTCCCGCCTCCCGCGGCGGCCGGCTGGGCGGAGCAGGACCAGGCGACTACCGCCGACCATGCTCCCTGGAGGCGCGCGGGGAGGTGGGATCCCCGGCACTGAGGAGGCGTCTGTGTGAGTGTGCGCCGCGCGCGCCGGTGTGTGCCCGTGGGTCCGTGCGCGTGAGTGTGCGTGCAGGAGTGTGTGCTCCCGCGTGTTGCGGGAGTGCGCGCGCGTCTTTCTGCTTGGGCGCTTGCACTTGAGGTGTCAGATCCACAGAATTGAGATCTCCGCACCTCTCCTCCGCCACGGCGCCCAGAAACTTCCTTTCTGGGAAGCGGGTCCACATCTATCCCCGACTAGCCACTGTCTGGTGCGTGTGCGCGCGCTTCTGTGTGGGTGGATGCGCGCACACGAGAGTCCGCGTGTGCGTGTGTGTGCGTGTGTCTGCGTGTGCGGGGATGGGCGCGCTGGATGAAGGCCCCTGCGGGGCGGGAGCCGCTGAGCTGTCCCCTCAACCCTCTTCCATTGAGAACTGACCTGCAGAGTCTAGTCCGGGCTGCCGGGCTGGGGAGGGAGAGGAAGTGCGGGCCCTGAAAGCGGCTGGGGGAGGCTCCCAGAAAGGGACGCTGGGTTTGGATGGACTTGGCGTTTTATCTGGAGGGTTATGCTTTTCCCTGGTGTTTTCATCCTGGGAGAGTGATGGGCGAGTCCTCCCTGCTCTCCTCCAAACAGGGTCTGTTGCTGGAGTGACTGTTAAAAGTTGGTGCACTAAATGTGCTGGGGGAGAGCAGGGTTGGTGCTGTCAGGCCTAGAGTGTCCCTATCCCTGGCCCTACTCCCTACTGCCCTGCTCCCCACATCCTGATGTGTTCCCATGTGCATAAGGCTTCCAGGAACAGAGCCAGGCTCCAGTCACTGAGGGAGAGTCAGTTGTTGATGATATTGGATGCTGTCTGAGGAATTCCAGAGACCCCAAATCTGCGCATTGTTTCCTGCTGGCTTTATTTTGGTTTACAGATCATAGCTGAGACACTGTTTTGATATTTGGCTCAGAGCACTGCAGATGGGATGTGGCAGCACTTCAGCTCTGAGTAGTTGGCAGGGGAGGCGCTTCTCTTGTTTATGTGGCTGAAATCTGATGTCACTTTTGTATCAGGAATGCCCCTGCATGCTCTACCTGACGTTTCTGGTGCACTGTCTCTCTGGGGTCATCTTGCTGCATTTACTTCAACTTCTCTTGGCTTAGTGAATGAGTCCAGTGAAGTGTGAGGAAACACAGGGGACTGTGGCTTGGGTGTTGCCATGGTGGCAGGTGGCAGTGGGTCTGAGGCTCTCTGCTTCTGGGGCACAGCCAGCCCTGAATTGAAGGGTCATTTCCTTCCCAGCAGCACCTGAAGTAGGATGGAGGTGAGGGGGGACCCTAAATGTCCAAGAGAGCAGGTGTCACTGGCCTTTCTGGGAACCCAGTCTGACACCTGGCGTCTGTGGGAGGGTCCAAATGCCCACACACCCTGCAGAGGCTGGCTGGCAGGGAGGAGGCTGAAGAAGCTGCTTGATCCCACGGTTTCTTCCCCTCCCTCTGTGTTCCACTTTAATCAGCGAGAAGGACCGGCTCAGAGAAGCTTAGACCTCTAATCTAGCATGGGGACTGGGTATTATCTGAGCCTTGACCTCTCTTCCCCTCATGCTGAGGAGCAGTAGCAGTGAGGACAGGTTAATAGCCCATGTACCAGCTGCACGACTCCTGGGGTGTGGCTCTGGCTCTGGAGGCCCCCGTTTCTGTCTCTCCTCCAAGGGTGTTCCATGCAGGATTTGCTGCAGGTGTGCCCCTCCCTGCTGTAGCTGGGTGTAGGGGAGCTTGGCTGGACACCTTCTCTCGTTTGAACAGAGAATGGTTTGAGCTGAAGATCCCAGAGGTGATCTGTGGGTGAACAGATTTGGGGCTTAGTCTCTCTTAACTGTTTTCCATGGTCCTTATACTTTGGGGCCCTGAGGGAAAGTCTGTCAGGAGAACCGGAAGTGGAGGATGGTCCAGGGCAAGGTGGTGGAGTGCTGAGTGCTGGGGGCTCATTTGGGCCCTGGAGGCACAGACAAGATCGTATAGCTATCATTGACCTGGGCAGATATGTGTTAATCAGACACTGCACACAGTGTGCTTTCCCGTTCCTTCACCTCAGGCTCTGATCTCTAGGCTCTGTGCTTCATGCCCTAGTCTGCTGGTGACTTGCTGGGTGACCCCAAGCTGGTGTCTCCCCTTCATAACCTCAATTTTCCCTTGGCAAAAGGCAGGCAATTATTGTCTGCTGTGTCCTGCAGGAGCTTATAAGACAGTACCAGACTTAAGTTAATGCCTACCCCCTCACTCCCAGGAAAAGAAAAATCGTCCCTAAAGTTATACCATAAGCAATATGCTACTGTTATTAAGAAAGAAAGGCCGAAGACTTTTGGGGGGGATGCGAGCTTTTTTTTTAAGATGTGAGGGGGGTGTTGGCCTTTTTTTTGAGACAGTCTCACTTTGTCACCCTTGATAGAGTGCTGTGGCGGCAGCTCACAGCAACCTCAAACTCCAAGTGATTCTCTTGCCTCAGCCTCCCAAGTAGCTGGGACTACAGGAGGCCATAACACCCAGCTATTTTTTAGAGATGAGATCTCTCTCTGCCTCAGGCTGATCTTGAACCTGTGAGCTCAGACAGTCCACTCACCGTGGCCTTCCAAATGTTGGGATTACAGGCAAGCCGCCTCGCGAGGCCAATGTTGGCCTTTTTAATTCTTAAATAGTTCTGGGACGTATAATGGTGCTTGGTCTTAATTCATTCAGAGGCTGAAGTTGGAATAAATGGGAAGAAGCTCTTCCTTTTACCCCTCCCTCTTTCTTTTTCCTTCTACCTTTGCAAATGAGATAATATAGAAGAGCCAAATAAAAGTAAGGTATTTTTATCATACCTATTTTGAGTCCTTGTCTTGAAGCATCTACTACTTTCTGCATTTAAATTTTGCGGGGTTATTTTAGATTTGTTCTTCCTTACACTTAAACAATTTCAACTTTGTGTATTTTTGGTAACAATATTATTTTTTACAGCTGTGTCTTAGTGCGCCAAGTGTGACTGAGCACAGGTTTCCTGTGAGATCCCCACTTTGAGGAAGTAGCTGTTCTGACTGCATGAGTCAGGCCAGGCAGGAGCCCTCCATCGCCAGCTTGAGGCCTTGTGGTGTGTCTGCAGTCTCTTCCTGCAATATTCACTACTTGTTTTCAAAGAGTGATCTTATCTTGATAAATGTGTTTCATACACAAAGATATTTCTCTTAATCTATTAAAAACTTCTAAAAAAATTTCAGCCTCGCGTTCTAGGTTGAGAAAAGTCCTCTGGAATGCTTGTACAAGACTGCTTGTTTTGCCATCCAGGTGGGGGCAATGGGCAGGCCTGCAGGGGTAGGGACAGGCTCTGCCTCCCCCTCCACTGCCCTTCCCACAGCTGCCTCCATTCTCGATCTCTGCCCTGGCCATTTCTTTTTTTTTTTGTAGTTTTTGGCCGGAGCTGGGTTTGAACCCACCACCTCCGGCATATGGGGCTGGCGCCTACTCCTCTGAGCCACAGGTGCCACCCTGCCCTGGCCATTTCAAGAGGCTTTCATGTTCCTTTGTTGTAAGGCCAGAACTTGTCCACAAGGAAGGACCTGTGGCAATCTGGGTCGAATGTGGTACCTCAGAGCTGACAGCCTTTGTAGAGCCCTGGGGGACTGCAGACCTGGGCAGGCTCCAGCCTTGAGCTCTCCAGGAGGAGATGGGAGGGTTGCAGAATGGGGTATGTGGAGGCATTTCTGGATTGCGCTCCTTGGCCATTCGGCCAGGTGGGATATGGCAGCAGCAAGAGTGTGCTATCTCGGGGTCTTCACAGTCAGATCAGGTGCTGGCCTTCAGTGTGCCTAGCACCTGGGTAACAAGTTGGAATATTTACTGTGGGAGGATCTTCACTGGACTAAGGCCGATCTGAAACAAGAGAAGCACTTTGTGGACATGAGGACATGAAGCCAGCAGCACTGTACATTTTCCTGCCTGTCTGGCATCATATGGCCCCAGATCCTCCTGGTTAAGAGAACTTGGATATTCTCTTAACTGAACTCAGCTAAGTGGCCTGTGCTATTTTTAACTTGTAAGGGTGAATGTGCATGGTTGCTTGCACTTGGGGATCAGCAGTGGGTTTGCTGGGTGTGTATGTGGGTGTTGATCTTATATAGGAAGTTTTCATGTATTGCCTTATTTTGCTTTATGTTTTCCCAACTCTGTGACATTCACGTTGAGTGATGTAGCCTGCCCAGAATGGCCCAGCCTGTGGGAGCCACACTGGGATCTGAGCCCACGTGTGAAGCTGTGTCCTGTTCTCCTCACCCCTTAATCCCACTAGTTTAAATGGCTCTTTCCTTTCTCTGTGATCTTGGACTTGACTGGGGAGGGTGGCAGATTGTGGAAAGTAGAAAAGAGAGAGACTTGTGACTTCAGGGACCAGAGACAATCAGTGTCCAGAGGGAAGGAAGGGACTGCCAGTGGTAGTGGACATCAGTCGGGGGATCCCAGACACGCAACACCGGCCTGGATGTGCTGAGATAGAATTCAGGGCAAGAGGACTAGGGGAGATGTGGTCTTGGGGTGCAGAGAGGACCCCTGTGAGCAGATGGGTGGCTGTGCAGCCCCTGGGCACATTAAGGCCTCAGGCCACATGTGGGCCTGAGGGCAGTACAGGGCCACCTGGGACAGCTACACTTGCGTGGAATCCAGCGTTGGTAGGAAACATTTTGATTTGCTCCTGTGGGGCTCATGAGGCACTTGAAGCTAATGAGAACATACATAAACACACTGAATTAACCACTTCTTCCTCAAGGAGTTGACCATGGTGCTTTAAACATGGACATGTATGAGTTTGGAAATGAGGTGAACCTGTGGCTGGGATTAGTCCACTGGGAGCAGCCCACCTGCAGCTACTACAGTTGCAGTTATGAAGCATGAGGAGTGAATTTCACAAGAGGCAACTGGATTTGAGGGTAGCTGGGCAGCCTTAGAGGGGGTGTAGGCCTGTCTGGAGGGGGTGTAGGCCTGAGCTCTGAGAGTGCGTGCTGGCTATGTTTCTTGGTGATTCTTGGTTTTAGATGAGCTCCTAACTCCCCTGGTGTCTCCATTGGTCCTAGTGGAAGTAAGAACCTCTTCTGCGGAGATGAACGAGATTACCAGTGAGCAGAAGAACTGTGGCTGCTCAGATCTCTAGATAGGAAGTGTCTTTTCTAGCGTAATCTTAAACTATCATTCTGTTTCTCATGTAACAAATTAGACTTTTACTTAAGCAGCTACATAAACAGAAAAGGATGTGTGCTTTCATAAGTGGCCGATGTTGAGGGTGGAAAGAGCCCACACAGGCTGTCTTGAAGGGGGGCTTTGAGCTGTCCCTGAAGTGAGGGTGGGGTTTCTAGCAGATAGGGGATCCCCTCAGAGGCTAGCGCAGATAATGTGGCCAGAGTGGGAGGTGTGTGGACGGCCTTTGGGCTCTAGGTGGGCAGGAGGGGGACTCTAGGGCCATGTGGGGACTTGAATGCCTGTCTGCAGGTGCTGGTGGCATCTAGAGGGTGCGAGGTGAGAGGTCAGGGGCAAAGGTGTGGCCTGGGGTGGACCTCACCGCTTCTGCAGCCACCTGTAAGGGTTGGGGTCTGTGCTGCAGAGAGGGAGGGGCGTTCAATGCAGCCAGGACCTTTCACTTTGACCAGTGGGCAAGGACAATGCTCAGGAACGCCTGCTGCAGTAGCACCTGTGGCCAGTGGTTGACCGAGCCCCAGTAAGGCAGTTACACATGCCCCCTGAGGCCACCAAGACAGGTGCCCTCTGGTTATGTTGCCCTCCGCCCCCCCAGGACCCCAATTTAATAGCCACCAAGACCTCCCTGGACTGCCCTGGTGCTGCTGGGATTCCCAGGAAAGGAGGATTCTTTGGGAAAGTTAACAAGGTTTAAGGTGCCATTATTGTTGTGTCTTTCTCTAAAATCTGGTTTGGACTTGGAGATACTGTACGCTGAAATGTGACTCTGACCCACGTGTGGTATCTGCATTGAGTGGGAACAGGCTTCTGGCTCTGTGTTGGGTTCCATGGTTGCTCTTTCTTCTGTGTTGTGAGGCTCACAGAGTAACCTCATACACAGGTGAGCCTCTCACTTAGGGGAAGGCAGTTACACATGCCCCCAAATCTTCTCTTTACCTTTTCTTTGTTTTGCTTTTTTCCTTCTCTTTTTGCTTCTAAACCCACTTCTGGAAGTTTGCTTTGTTTTATGTACATCCTCCACATTCTCCTTCCCCAAGAATCAATCACTGCTCAGGGAGCCTGTGAATGAGCCGAGTAAGGCAGCAGGTGGTTCTTTGGAGAGTGCAGTCCCATCAGCACTGGTCATGACTGTGCACAGCACAGGGCTGCGGCCACAGCTCACTGCAGCCTCCACTCCTGGGAGTGAGTGGGGCCTCTCATCTGTGTTAGCCAGGATTACTGGTGTGAGCCACCATGCCTGGCCAAATGTTTTCAACAGCCCCTCCTGTGGGGCTCCCAGGAGCAAAGTGACTTTTGCAATCACACCTATAGCAAGAGAGTCTTAGGGATGCTGGCATCGGAGCGTGGGGACCCTGGCTCCCTGTTGCTGTGAGCACTACAGTTGCACTGTAGTGAACTTGTCTTTAGTGAGGCTGGGGTGCTCTTGTGAGCGAGGAATGGCCTCTTTTGGGTGTGTTATCAAGCCATTTCCTCAAGCTGGCTCCCTCCAGAGGCCCTGTCCTTCTTCACTTTCCTTTAACGCAGCCTTTCGGTTTGTCCAGCAAGGCGACAGGAGTGTTGCATTAACCAGTGGTCCTTCTTCATGACAGCAGTGGAATGATGGCTCATGGTGTGCCCAGTGGGGTGGGCCAGGATTCGGCTCAGGCCACCTGCCAAAGAGCACCTGAGCAGCATCCAGATGGTTGTGGGCAGCCTGTGGGCCGGCAGCTCTGGATTCCCACTGGTGCCTCTGCTGAGGCCCTCTGGTTTCTGCACTTGAAGGTTTCCCCATTTAGTGCCAGTGGTAGTCCTGGCACTGCCTGAGGCAGGGCACCCCCTGGGTGGGGGCAGGCTGCTCAACTTGGGATTTGGGGAATTCAGCCATAAGCACCCCAGCCCCTGGGCACTTGCCTTATTTGGGCCTGACTAAGTTGGGGTTCATATGGCAGGGTCAAACTGGGTGCAGCCTTTTAGAGACCCAGAGAGGCAGCCAGTTCCAGGAAATCATCTGCTTGTAGCCTGGAGACCTGCCAGGCTGGGCTTTCATTCAGAAGTCTGGGCTGGGATGCTCTGCAGGGCTGGTTTTCCCAGGGCCTTTGGGATGAGGCTCTGCCGGGGAATTCCAGATCCTGTAGGGCGGTAGCTGGCTAGCTTGGCCTCTTCAGGCAGCCCTGCCAGCCTGGGTGCAGCTAAGCCCTGAGCTTGGGAAGGATGCTTGCCCCTCACCTCCAATTGGACCTCTAGGATAGTCCAGGATCTCTGTTGAGGTCATAGGGTTCATGGTGGGCCCAGGGGGGTGGGCTAGGATTTTCTAGGTTCAGGGGTAATTGCTGGGCCTCTGGGCCCCACCTGCCCCTTGGCCACTTACCTATAGGAAGGGTCCTTCCGGGAAGCCCAAAGAGCAGCTGGTCCTGGGTGTCTCTGGTCTCTGTGCATCCTAATTGCAATAATAACATTCACAGCTGTAAACAATTTGGGGTGTTGAATTTACTATAATGTCCACATGAAAACTCAGACTACAGGGGGCAGCCTGTCTGAGACTTACAGGGCAGGCTTCAGGTTGAGGGAGAATGTCTGTCACCTTCACTGTCCCACAGGTCTGCTCTCATGACACAGTGTGCACATAGATACACGTGCACATGCTCAGCCCTGGGGCCACTGGTGGGGCAGAGATGCGCGACTCAGCACATGCAGTATCACCTGGGATGGTGGTGTGAGGGAGACTCACTGCTGGCTCCCACTGACCTTCTCTTTATTCAGGGTTCATGGCAGCAGAGATGGGCCAGTCCAAGCTGAGTAAGAGGCATGGAGTTCAAAAATTGTTGTTTCTCAAGCAGTTCTAACTCCTGTTTTCTCTGCTGGACAGGCTAAGGCTGGACAGATGCAGGGCTGACAGGCTGACCTGGGGCTCTGTGCTGTGTCCAAGATCCCCTCAGCTCTAGGGATCCCCCTGACGTGGCCGCCCAGAGTGCTGGGGTTACAGGCTTGAGCCACTACGCTGACCTGGATTTGTTTTTTCTGACAGCTTCCCTCACATTTGCTTCCAACCTGCTCTCTCAGGTGTTGGGAGCCCCCATCTCTGACCCGCTGGGGAGCCCGAGACCAGCCCTGACTGTGCCACTTGGGAAAATATACTGGAATTCAGGCGAAAGGCATTACTCTAGGGACAAACTCAAATCCTCTCAGATCTATATGGAGAGAAAACTACGGGCAAACACTGTGACATATGAGAAAGCACCTCGGCCCTGTCTTGCAGGTGCTAGTGGTGGAGAGTCCCCACTGTCACCTTTGTGGCAGGCTTGGTTGGGGGGTTCCATGCAGGGCTCTGCAAACAATGACATGAATGCTCTGTTGCTGGGACTGGGACCTTCTTGTTGTCCTCTTATCACTGGCAGCTCTGCAGTGACTCCCTCAAGGCATCACGGGAGGTGACGTTGTAAAGACCTTGGTGTGTCTTCCTGCAATCCGCAGCTGGCCATGTGTTTGGCGGAGCATTCCTTTCTCTGTTCATCATTTCCTGCCCTGCTTGGCCCAGTGCTCACTGTTCAGAGAAAGAGCCCTCAGCACTGGGACCAAGAATTTGTTTGTGAGTGTCCTAAGTGGAAAAAAGGCCATGTGGAAAGAAAACCCACTTTTCACTATCTCAGCTAGATACCTTTATTTTAAAATGTATTTTGTTGTATTAAGTATGCTTCTGTGTTTTCTTTGGGAAGCCTTTTTGCCTTCCTTGTCCCCTTCTTGGGCCCCAGAAACCCTGGGAAGAGGGGACAAAGTGCCCTTGTCCCCAAACAAACATGCTTTGATGTCCTCTCTCAAATCATTCATTGTCATGGTGACAGCTCAGCATCCTACCCACCCAGCCGACTACCCTGTCCATGGCTGCACTGGAACCAGCCAGTCTTGTGGACAGTTGAACGCTGGTGTTTTAGAAGTGAGATCTCCTGGCTTGGCGCCTGTGGCTCAAGCGGCTAAGGCCCCAGCCACATACACCTGAGTTGGCATGTTCAAATCCAGCCCAGGCCCGCCAAACAACAGTGATGGCTGCAACCAAAAAATAGCCGGGCGTAGTGGCAGGCACCTGTAGTCCCAGCTACTTGGGAGGCAGAGGCAGGAGAATTGCTTGAGCCCAGGAGTTTGAGGTTTCTATGAGCTGTGATGCCATGGCACTCTATCCAGGGCTATAGCTTGAGGCTCTGTCTCAAAAACAGAAAAAAAAAAAAAAAAGAAGAAGTGCAATCTGCTGCCAGCCCACAGCAGGCAGGTGATGGGGTCTGGCTAATGGCTCTTCCAGGCTGGGCTGGTCTCCATGGCTGTTGTTGCTCTCTGAAGCTGGCCCAGATTTAGTGTCATCATGGCACAAAAGTGGGGGCAGCATGGGAAATTTTTGTGTATATCTAATCTGGGAAATACTGTGAAGCTTGTAAATATGTTGTCTGGGCATTCTTGACTGTGTCTGTTAGGGTTTGAGGGTAGCATTAGGATGGGATAAAACACGGAGGACAGGATGCCACAGATAACCTTCAAGGTCACACGCCAAAAAGGCAATGACAAGAACTTTCAGTTGTACTTGATGTTTTAATCACAAATACCCTGCATTAATTTATTCAAGTAAAGTTATTTTTCAAGCTTCCTCTCCTGAGTGCACTCAGCAAGTGGGTCTGATTCCCACTTGCCAGCAGCTGGGTTCTGAGTTTGCCCACCTGGCTTGTTCTGTGTCAGTGGGTGCCACCATCAGATGGATCCATGGGCCTTGGGAATCATGGACTGATTGTTGCAGGATATAAGAAAAACCTAGGCCTTGCCTTCCAAGATTCACTGACTAAAGAAAGGAAAGATAGGACACACTCATTACATGGTCACGTGTTTATGAGAATAAAAGGGGGGATTTTCAGGTCCTTTGGGAAGGTATGGGTGTGCAGGGCTAG
This sequence comes from Nycticebus coucang, assembly GCF_027406575.1. Lineage (NCBI taxonomy): Eukaryota > Metazoa > Chordata > Mammalia > Primates > Lorisidae > Nycticebus > Nycticebus coucang. The sequence goes on from NC_069794.1 coordinate 221,404, forward strand.
GCCACTGCTGACCTTGAGGGTATTGGGAACTGGGAGGACACATGACTGGGTTACTGTGACCTCCAGGGTGTTGAGAGCTGGAGGGAACACAGGGCTGGGTCAGTGCTCCTGTGCTCCAATCTTTCCTCCTCTTGGTTCCTGTGTGGTCTCTAGGGTCTCCTTGTGTGGTAAGTGAGAAAGAAAGGAAAGCCAGGCCCCTGGCCATGTGCCAGTGAGAAGGGAAGATGGGCAGACAGGGCTGTGGAAGGCTTGCTCCTTCCCCAAAGGCCCCCTTTGAGTACCCACAGCCATTGGGTGGCTATCACCCCTAGCTCCTGGCTTTGCTCAGCAGTGCTCAGGAGGAGGGGGAGGGGCCCACACGGCTTCTTGGCTACTGGACACCTTGTCCCTTCTTTGGGAGTGGACAGCCTTGCAGAGGGTGTGGTTCTGTGGCTCATCACACCCTTTGGTCCCAGTAGGGAGCCTGTCTGGTAGCTTTGCCTCCCCAGGGGACATTGCTCCTGGTTTGGTAGGGGCAGGTGGTGTCTATATCCTGTAGTCACTGTCTGCCCCTTGTCCATGGTCCTGAGGTTGAGGTCCTTGTGTAAGGCCATTCCTGAAGGATGCATTTTGAGAAGAGAAGAGATTTGGGGACACTGAGGTCATATTTGACTACTGCCCCCTGTGCCTGTGTGATCTTGGAGGGTGTTAGCAAGAGTAGGAGGCAGTGGGCACTTGGAGCTCTGTGCACATTTGCCAGTGAGGGGCCTCCAGTAACAGAGACTGAGCAGGTGCTGCCCACTATCTGGGATGTGGGCAGGAATGTCCAGAGCCCAGGAACTGAGACAGGCATATGGGACCAGGCCATCTGGTGTGGATCCTGCCTCTGCAGCTTCACAGCTGTTGACCTATGGCAGGTTACTTCACCTCTCAGTTCTTTTTGTTGAGACCAGTTCTCCTTGTATTGCCCAGGCTGGATGGAGTGCAGCGGTGTTCACAGGTGTGATCGTAGCTCACTGTGGCCATGAACTCCTGGGCTCAAGCCAGCCCCCTGCTTTAACCTCCCAAGCGGCTGGGACCACAGGTGCCTCTATGCCTGGCTTGTGCCTTAGTCTTTTTTTTTTTTTTGAGACAGAGCCTCAAGCTGTAGCCCTGGGTAGAGTGCTGTGGCATCACAGCTCACAGTAACCTCCAGCTCCCGGGCTCAAGCGATTCTCCTGCCTCTGCCTCCCAAGTAGCTGGGACTACAGGTGCTCGCCACAACGCCCGGCTATTTTTTGGTTGCAGCCATCATTGTTGTTTGGCGGGCCCAGGCTGGATTTGAACCTGCCAGCTCAGGTGTATGTGGCTGACGCCCTAGCCGCTTGAGCCACAGGCGCTGAGCCGTGCCTTAGTTTTAATGTCATACAGTGAGGACAATTGTGAGAGCTCTTAGATAAGATGGGTAATGACTTGAATGACTCAGTGTTTGTGCAGTGGTCATCTGCTCACCTGAGTATCCTATATCTGAAATTCCTGGGACCTGAAGTGCTTCCAATTAAAGATTTTTTCAGAATTAGGGATAGTATATTTCATAGTTTAGCATTCCTAATCTGAAAGCCAAAAACCCTCTGGTGGGGCTTAGTGAGCACCTATACCTGCTCGAGGTCACAACTTTGTGGGAAAGCTCAGGGCTCTGACCAGCTGAGAAGATTCCCCAAGGGAAGGTACAAGTTCCTTGGACTTTATCTGCACAAGAAAGTGTGGGTTGGGGGGATGAGCTTGTCAGGACCCGAGCCCCAGCACCTTGGACCCAGGTTTCCATTTGATCATTAGGAGCACAGTAGCACAGGGACCCCAGAACATCACCAACCTCCAGGAGCACACATTCCAATCACAGGGAGGATTTGGGTTTCTTCTTCTAGCTAGTTGTGACTTTAAAGTAAAATATTAACCAAGGAGAATAATCTTACATTTCATTGTACTTTCACACTAACAGGTGCACCTGTGGCAACACAGTTACAGGAAACTGGAAAGGTGTCGGGGGCTGCTTCTCACTCGGGCTGGGAGGCAGCAGGAGATTGGAGATGCTTCTCACTGTGGTCCACCAGGCTGTGTGTTAGTTAGACAGTGTGGACTTTAGATGGCGATGGAATCATTCAGTGCCTTGTTCTGCACTGAGCCTTTTCTCCGGGGTGCTCCATGGTCTGTCTCTATGTCTCAAGTCTTTTATGACAAGAAGTGGGTTAGAACGAATCAAATGACTATTTTGTGAACTGCAGGAGGTGATGCTGTGACCAGCCCTTGGCCGCATCCTAGTCTAGGCAGAGGGTGTGGGTGGCTCTGACCTGCTGCCTTGGTGCTGGCTTTATCTCATTTGCTAACTTCCAAGACTGACCACAGGGAGACTGGGCTGTGTGCATTTTGAGGTTGAATGTAAATGAAAGCTGCAGCTGCCAGCAATTGAGTTTGAGCTCTGTGCCTTGGTCATGGCCTCCCCAAGGAAACCGCTTTCTCCCTTGAGACCCATGGCTGTCCAAAGGCCGGCTAGGCTTGGGGTCCCTTGCCAGGCCCCTCTTTCTCTTCTGGGTCCTTGTGCGTGGGATGGTCCGGCTGAAGATAGGCACCTGCGTATCTTTGAGGGAGGATATTCAGCCTACCTGCCTGTTTGCGATGAAGACTTGCCCACATTTTATTAAGGGGTAACAGCAAACAGAGACTGGGAAAGAATGAAGAAAAACACAATGCTTTTACAAGGAAATTAAATGCATTTTAACCTATACAGTTCAAAGGCCAGACAAGAAAAAGATATTATTTATTCAAAGGTAAAATGAGGGTCTGGGCCCACTTTGCACCATTTAGCATGAGAATGGCTCATTTTTATGTGCTGGAAGTCAGTTTGACTGTCAGAGCTAGGAACCATTAGGAACATCTTCTGGTACTTGGAGCTTCCCCTTCTCCTCACCCCCATGTGTGTGAGGCTGAGATATCCTAGTGTTTGTTCCAAGATAGTTTTGGGCTTAAGTCTAATAAAGGAAACCCCAGAAACCCAGAATAGAAAGTTAGCACGTGACAGGAGGAAATTCATTTTAAGATCCATGGATAAATTTGTGGTTGGCTTTCTAACATCACGTTTTGGTTTGCTGAGGACGAGGAATGCCTCACTCATTGGGGTCCCCAGCACCAAGCAGGGTGTCTGCCTGGGCCCTCATAAGTTCTAGATGATAGTTTGTGGAGCCAAAACATGACCAATCTCTGCCACCAGCCATTTCATAGTCTTGGAATCTAAGGAACACGCTTCCAACCTGGTTTTCTCATTAACATGCTTCTTGCTTATTTAGAAGTTTGTCAGAAGCAGGTGGTTATTCCAGATGATGTAGCAGTGGTCTGCATTTCATTTTAGATCTGTTTTTAGCCATCGTCAGATACTCTCCAGTCATGGGCAGCAGTAGTGCCAGGCTACTGGCTTAGGGCACATGCCTATGTGCTGGGCCTGTCCAGGAGGGACCTTGTGATGTCCCTTGAATCCCTGTGGAAGCAGATACCTATGCCTGAGAGCTGTCTTGGGAAGGAGGCCATTGTGCCCAAGTGAAGGCCAATGTTCAGAGACACTGTCCGAGAAACACATGATTGGGACAATCTGCAGTTTCTGGCCATGGTCTTTGGCTTATGGCTGAGTGGCCCTCATTACAGTCCTGCCCTGCCCTAGACCCTGCCCAGGTCAAGAAAGCATCCTGCCATGTCAGGCCTCCCTCTTGAACTCCTGGCCAGCTGCTGCTGCCCGAAGCCTCACTGACAATCTTCATTCCTCCTGCCCTCTGGCCCTCCCTGTCCTTTCCCTATGCACTCAGCCTTCTTCTGGCTCTGGATTTGCTCTCTGCCGGCAGAGTCCCTTTTCTGCTGTGGATTATTTCTGAGCCCACTGCTGTGCCGAGAGAGAGCCCTGGGTATATCAAGTGCACAGAAAGGACGATGTGCCCATCCCTAACCTCTGGCTCTCAGAGTGGGGCCCCCACCTATAGCATCTCCAATGCCCAGGAGCTTGGGAAGTGCAGATGTTAGAATCAGGATCTGGGCTGGGGCTGGTGGTCTGTTTGCAGCTGAAGGTCGAGAACCCTGGTCTTGAAGAGCCTGGCACTGTGACCAGCTGTACTGTCGGAGTCGCTGTCTGTGCAACTTGCTTGTCCTGCCTGCTGTGCTCTGCTCCCCTGGGGACCATCCTTTCCCTACCAGGTTCAGCTGCTCTGGGCCTCATGGCCAGACAGTGGTGTGGCTGGCCTGGCACCCCATACTGTGCTGCTGTCTTTGGGTGAGACCCCTAGGCAGTGGGCTGATGGGGAGCTTTGTCCTCCTGACCTTCATTTATTGTCACCCTATTGATCTGATATGCCCAGGCTCAGGGGCTGACTGGGGCATGTGGGCCCCCCAGGGGATCATGTCACATTCATGCTACTTAGAGGGTTACTCTGCTCCCCTCACATTCCCACTGCTGTCCTTTTCAGTCAAGGTGTGGGTGCATCTGGACCTCCCTAATAGCATAGATAGAAGATATTTTACATGAAACTCATGCCACTTGGAGTTGTAGCGATGCTATTACCCCAGTCAAGCCTGGGACTTGGCAATCCCAGAAGTATGGCATTTGCTCAGACTACAGTGGGGAACCCTAATCACTGACCACAGATAGGGCTTTATATACTCTGTTATTATGTTTGAGGTTTTTCAATAGCTTATGTAGTTAGAGGTGGTTTGGGGGGGAAAAATGGTCATAACCAGAGTTGAGTATTTGTGGCACTGAGAGGTTGAGGTTGGCTTCTTTGGGGTGGGGAAGTGATATTGCCTCCCTAAAGCCGTTGGCATGTCAGAATTTGGTCTCCGACTCATCAGTGGCACCATCTCTTTTGCGGTTTCAGTTTTTTACTTTGAGCAGCCCTGAACGACAACCGTGTCAGCTGACATCCTATGCACATTTGCAAGGCTGGAGCGTCAGGGTCAGAGTCAGAGTCTCACTCTGCTGTGCTTCCCAAGTGGAGTGATGCACATCTTTCAGGATGATTTTCCCTCCCCAAACAAGCTGGGTTCATGACATCAGCTTGTTAGTCTCCAGATGGGTGTGTTCCTTGACCAAGAGGCTCCTCCAGGTCCACCAGGAGGCGCATGGTCTCAGCCTCTTGAACTTCAAGTGGGACCCTGGGAGTCGCTGAGAGTGGGTGTCTGGCAGGCCCAAGAGGTCAGAGTAAGGAAGGCGGATGCAGAGAGGAGGCTGCTCCAAGCCTGACACGAAGCCTTGCTTTTGGACACTCAGGTTTAAATTTTACATAATCTTCACACACATTAAATATTATTCGTTCGGTAATTCTAAAATTATTTAAAGTTTGTCTGGGAGACATCACAATGCAGGGATTATTCAGCGCCTCGGTCTCCCTTCCTGGTCCACAGCTGTGTGGGCTGGCCTGGGGCCCCCTAGTGGGATTACAGATCCCAGGCCACCCTGCTGCCCGGACACTGCCCTCCCGACTTCCATGCCTTATGTTTTGCTCAGACCCTTTCTCATTGTGTTGGCTCTTTTTTCTGGTTATTTCCTTCTTCATCTTACCACTGCCTTGGCTGGGGGAGATTCTTGTGGCCTGTATCTGGGTCCTGCATGGCTCTGAGGGTGAGGGTGGGAGACAGAGCATGTTCCTCAGGAGGTGTCCACCCCAGAGAGCTTGGGCATTGTCCCCGGGGTTGGTGCTGTGAGACCACCCTCCTTGCCACGCGGCCCTGTGCCAGCCACAGTGGGAAGGAGGCTGCTCAGGCCTCCAGTGGTTTAGAGCCCAGCCCAGGCATTTTCTCCTCCATAGTTGCTGGCCCTGTGCTTTGACAGTGGCTCTGTCTGGAGGGAGTTTTAACAGGGACATCTGGAGGCCTCAGTGTGTGGTTGAGTTTAATTGCTTTATTCTTTTTGTTTGTTTATTTATTTGTTTTTTGAGACAGAGTCTCATTCTCTCACCCTGTGTAGAGTGCAGTGGAGTCATAGCTCACAACAACCTCTGACTCCTGGGCTCAAGTGATTCTCTTGTCTCAGCCTCCCGAGTAGCTGGGACTACAGGCACCCACCACCATACTCAGCTAAATTTTTTTTTTTAATTTAGTAGAGACAGACTCTTGCTTAGGCTGGTCTTGAACTCCTGAGTGCAAGTGATCCTTCCACCTTGGTCTCCCAGAGGGCTAAAATTACAGGTGTGAGGTTCTGCACCCAGCCTGATTGCTTTATTCTTGACAGGGCCTGGTTTGGATCATATTCTAGGTGACTGATGTTAGTTGGATTGAGCTTTGAAACTAGCACTTGAGATAAGAGCCAGCTGTGAGCAGGCCCCGGGAGGACAGAGTGAGCCACAGAAAGTCTTGGACCTCCCTGGGCTCTGCTGTTTATGTAGCACTTTCATCAGATCCTGTGAAAATGATAGGAGGGCTGAAGTGCTGAGGGTTTGCAGGGCCTGTTTGTCAAGCCAGCCCACTGCCTGACCTCTGACCCCAGCCCCACCACAGTCATGTGACCTGGCCCCCACCCAACATACAACCTGGGCCCACTGCCCGGGACCCAGGCCCCACAGTCTGTCCCCTGACCTAAGGACTCCACAGTGCAACTAACTCTGCCCTCCACAATCCTGGGATTCTGACCTGGCTGAAGGCTGAAGGCTCTCACCAGAGGGGGTAGCGAGAGGTCCTCTGTGACCCAGACCGGGCTCTGTCTCACATCCCAGGGCCTGGGGCCTACGCAGCCTGCAGCCTCCTTTACCTGTGGAGTTAGATGGCCACACTGCAGCCAGTTCTGTCCTTCTGGGATTCCTCTCCATGGTAAAGTGGGCGCTGGCTGTGATTTATTCAGTGGAACCAGACTTCTGTGGAAAGGTTAGGGTGGTCCTGGGCTGTCTGTGAGTTACTCAAAAGGGCTCCTTGTGGATGACAAGTTGAGGGGCTGTCTCTGTGTGGTGTCCCCAGCCCCTCAAGTAAGGCTGTACCCTGGCAGACTAACTTGGCAGGCACCATGAAAGCAATCCGGAGTGACAATAGTGTTGGGAGGATGGAGGGAGCAGGAGAGAGCAGGCCCAAGCCACTGACCGAGCGTCTTGGCCCCACCCCGGGGCTGGCCAGAGCTAAGCAGCTGCAGATGGACCAGGGTATCCCGTGAAGCCCCGGAAGTCAGGCAGGGCCATCCTTTCTTCACTGGTGTGGAAACTGAGGTGAGGAGACAGGCTCTTGGAGCTGTGCTATGTGAAGACTGGGGTTTTCTTTGCTTGCAGTTTATTTTAATTCTTGGAACACTGAGGCAATGGCTTGGGAGTGTCAGTGCCCAGGCCGGCTGGAGGTTGGGGCTGTAATTCTGCCTTGAAAAGACCCCTGCCCCTCCCCCCCCCAACCAACACACTCTGACATTTTCTGCTTCTTGCTGCAGGACACTTGTTTCTGCTTCCTCTGATCCTGGTGCTTTGAACTTCCCAGGACTTGGGCCTACGTTGGCTGGACTGTGGGGAGTGCCCTTTAGGTGGGGTGGGACAGTTGCTTCTACCCTGTTTCCCCGAAAACAAGACAGTGTCTTATTTTAAGGTGTGCTCCCAAAGATGCACTAGGTCTTATTTTCAGGGGACGTCTTATCTTTCCTATAAGTAGGTCTTATTTTCGGAGGATGTCTTATTTTCAGGGAAACAGGGTAGTAAAATCTTGTGGAGCCTCCCTGAGCCCAAGGATGCTCTGAGAAGGCTCAGCTGCCTGTCCAGGTTGTGTTGGACACGTCAGTCCCAGACTGGGCTGGGGAAAAGAGCCCAGGCCTCTTAACACAGGGATGGACCCCAGGTGCCTGTCAGCGAGAGGAGATGCAGCCGCTAAGAGGCAGGTGACTACGTGAGAAAGTTAGACCCAGGGATTATCTTCTGGATGGTGGGGCCCAGGATGTCACTCCCACTGCCATGACCAGCATGCAGGTGGTTCTGGAAAACACGTAGGGAACCAGGGGTGACATTAGGACCATAGGCTTACGTGTCATATTTTCTCCTTTTTCCTGTATTTTAGGTGTCCCGACTGGTGTTTGACTGTGTCCATACACATGTGGTTAGGCCTGGTGCTCACTTTGTGGACGGGGCCTGAGCCTCCTTCTCCACTTGCCCCGCCCCCCACCCTCTGCCCTCTGTCCCCTTGCCAACCTCGGCCATCAGTGGGTGGTTCTGAGCAGTGGGATGGGGGGGGGGTGTCGAGCACTGCCCCTCTGGGAGCTGTGCTTGTGTCAAGAGTGAATCCACTTATTTTAATTCTAAGAACACGGAGGACAGCTGAACAAGAGCCTCAGCTCAAATGTGATGTGGAAGGGGCTGCCCATAGGGAGTGGGCTTGGGGGGGCCCCCAGAGGTGCACTGGATACTGTGGATACTTAATTCTAAATTACAATAAAATAAAAAATAAATGTGAAACTTTAACTTTGGTTTATCAGTGGTGGCCAGTCTTTTTTTTTGAGGCAGAGCCTCAAGCTGTCGCCCCGTGTAGAGTGCTGTGGCATCACAGCTCACAGCAACCTTCAACTCCTGGGCTTAAACGATTCTCTTGCCTCAGCTTCCCAAGTAGCTGGGACGACAGGCACCTGCCACAATGCCCGGCTATTTTTTGGTTACAGCCGTCGTTGTTTGGCAGGCCTGGGCTGGATTCGAACCTGCCAGTCCCGGTATATGTGGCTGGTGCCTTAATTGATTGAGCCACAGGCACTGAGCCTGTGGTGGCCAGTCTTAACCATGGAGAAGAATTATCCTGAAGATGCAGGACTCAGGATCTGCTTTGTATATAAAGCAGCGTGTGGACATAGTACAACTTGCAAATTCTAAAAGTGATAAAATTGTTAATAAGTGTATCGCATCTTTTACTGTTTTAAAGTGTCAAGGAGAGCATTCTTAGGGTCCCCAATAGACAAAAAATATAGAGGATATAGAAGTAGATAAAAATATATTTGGGCAGGCTCTGGGGCCGAAGAGAAAAAGACTGCGAAGTGGCCATGACTGTGGCCAAAGAACAATAAAAATGAACCTGCATTGGAAGAGAAAATACTGCAAGCTTGCTGGCTGCTGATGAAGAAGATGCTTTATTTCTGTGCAGGTGTGTGTGATCTGTAATAGAAATGATGGCTGGCTGTGGTGAAATTGATCACTCAATAAACATGCTTCCTACGAACAGGAAACCAAACAAATCCTGTTCTAATGCCACACCTTCTCTAACCGTCCCTGAATGTGCCATTTGTCTGCAAACATGTGTCCACCCAGTCAGTCTGCCCTGTAAGCATGTTTTCTCTAGCTGTGTGTAAAAGGAGCTTCCTGGCTTGGAAAGCGGTGTGCCCTTTGTCGACAAGAAATTCCTGAGAATTTTCTTGACGAGCCAACCTTGCTGTCGCCAGAAGAACTCAAAGCAGCACGTAGAGGAAATGGTGAATATGCATGCTATTATGAAGGAAGAAATGAGTGGTGGCAGTGTGATGAACGCACTAGTAGAGAGCTGGAAGGTGCCTTTTCCAAAGGTAAAAAGAACACTGAAATGTTCATTGCTGGGTTTCTATATGTTGCTGATCTTGAAAATATGGTTCAGTATAGGAGAAGTGAACATGGATGTCGCAGGAAGATTAAGCGAGATATAATAGATATACCAAAGAAGGGAGTAGCTGGACTTAGGCTAGACTGTGATGCTAATGCTAAACCTATCGAGAGAGAGAGAGCTCTGCTGATGGAGTGGACAGTCTATTAGCACAGAGCAGAGCTTCTGTTTAGCCTCAAGTGTCCTCTGTAAGGCCTCTGACGTCAGTAGATGGGCAGTTAACAAGTCCTGCAACACCACCCCCTGATGCAAGCACTTCTCTGGAAGACTTTTGCTCATTTACAACTCAGCGGGGACAACATAGCTGAAAGGAGTCACAGAGGGGAAGGAGAAGAAGATCACGAATCACCATCTTCAGGAAGGGCACCAGCACCAGACACCTCCGTTGAAGAGACCGAGTCACATGCCAGCAGTGATGGTGAGGATGTAACTGCAGTAGTTGCACAGCACTCTGACACAGCAGAGACTTCTGATTCCCAATGCAAACCAGACAGTGCATGATGGATCAGATCGATCAGTAGCTGGGGGTGGAACGGTGAGCGTCGGTGTCAGATCTAGAAGGCCTGATGGACAGTGCACAGTAACTGAAGTTTAGTCTTCAGCTCCACTGCTGAAGGTTGAAAGGGTTATCTGTAAATTTCTGCCCACATAACATTATAGTCATCCTAGTAGTGCATTTTGGCAATTGGGATGGGAAGGGACATCGGAAGGATAGACCTGTAATTAAAATGTCTAACATGTCTCTGTTGAGAGTAATTTATTTAATGTAAGGAACCCGTGTGTTAATTGTTGAGAGCCAATAAGTAATAATCCAGTTTTCTTGAGGTCTGTTTACTTTATAGTTTTCTGTTAATTTCTTCACTTCTTTTGGCCAATGTGTGTGTATTATCTGTGCATTAATGGTCCTCATTTGACTCTTGAATTGTGTCTTATTTTTCTGCATGGACTGGTATAAAACCATTACTAAAATTTGGCACTTAGGAGATGTTTGTTATCATTATGAGCAGGAAGCTTAATGTGAGAATTTAAAATAGATGAATATTAACTATTTTATAGTAAAGTTATTGAAATGGGGGAAATGTAAAGAAAACAACTAATAAAATGATTCAGAATCTTTGTAACACACTTCATGGTGTTCTCATAGGCTTTGCTGTCTAGTTCTTATAGTTTGAGGTTTCTTTTTTTTTTTTTTTTGGAGAGACAGAGTCTCACTGTACCGCCCTTGGTAGAGTGCTGTGGCATCACACGGCTCACAGCAACCTCAAACTCTTGGGCTTAGGCGATTCTCTTGCCTCAGCCTCCTGAGCAGCTGGGACTACAGGCGCCCGCCACAACGCCCGGCTATTTTTTGGTTGCAGTTTGGCCGGGGCTGGGTTTGAACCCGCCACCCTTGGCATATGGGGCCGGCGCCCTACTCACTGAGCCACAGGCGCCGCCCTAGTTTGAGGTTTCTTTTGATCCACATTTTTCTTTTTGATTACAAAGTTTATAATTTAATAAATTCTAGAATTTAACAAAAAAATATGTTTGGGAGCGTAGTTTATGATAAACATGGCATTTTAGTTCATTAGGTAAAGCCTGGCATATTTAATACATGGAGTGGGCTTAATTACCTATCCATCTTGAAAAACTTAAATCCTAAATCACACCACATAAAATATAAATATCATATGGATTAGAGGTTACAATTTCAGAAAATAAGACCTGTCAGGAACATCTTGGAGAATATTGTACACTTCTGGGGACACTTCTTAAGGAAGACAGTGAGCTGAAAAGATGCAGAGGAAAAGACAACAGTTTTGACTCTGTGAGAATATAAATTTCTGTGTTGGCAGGAGCCAAATGCAAAGTGGAAGGACACCTCTGCGGGATGTACAGCTGTGTTAGCAGGAAGCCTGGAGGCTCACAGCCAAGAGACCACACCTTGGGGCACCTTGAGTGCGGGGGTGAGGAGGGTTGTGGGGGGCAGGGAGGGGATTGGCTTGCACAGGGGCATTGGCCAGTGTCCTGGCGCTTGGAGAGGCCCAAGGCAAGCCCTGGGCTTGTTGAACCTCGTCAGTGCCAGGTGACGAGGGCGCATGTGGAGCCACCTCCAGGAAACATGGCTGTCTACGACTTGAGGTGCATCTGCAGGCAGAGCTGGGGGTCAGAATGGCCAGATGCAGGAGGACCCTGTTGTGGTGAGAAAGCTCAGAGTTACCGTTCTGTACACAGGTTTGCTCCTAAACAGTGTGTGATTCCTAGAAAGACCTGGCAGCATCTGCACCCAGGGGCCTGCGCCGGAGTCACTCTCACTGGGGCCCCTGGTATGCCTAGCAGGAGGAGAAGTTGGTTGACTTTTCCTTCATATGCCTGCCAAAGGGTAGCGCTATAGTGACTATGTATCTCTTTGTATTTAAGAATGTTTAAAAAATGAGAAAAATAGGTTTTTAAAAATAAGACTTCTTAAGTTTTAAATACACTCAAGAGTCTCCTAAAAAGGATGAGGGTTATAATTCTCTTGCTAGGGATTACGTGCCTACTATATACCTGGAGGTGGGACCGATGATTTTGCAGCCTGTGGCATGTCTGGGCCCAGCTGGTTTGGGAGTTAAACAGCAGTTAATTAGTGAAATAACTATAGCAGTCAATTCAACAGATACATAGATATTGAGCACTTACTCTGGAGAGAGAAGCGTCCAATCTAAATGGAATTTGTGAGTTAATTTCTGAATTTAAACTAAATAAAACAGGCATTTATTCATGAAGTTCTAAATTACACTGTTTCATTTTCATTTTACATTTAAACTTAATTGGCAAAAAATGCCTTTGTTATATGCATAATGAGTTGCCTGTCAGTATTTAATAAAAAAAGGAAGGAATTGTTGGCAAAACAGAAATTAGATCTAACATTTTCATTTAAAATAAATTAAATGAACCTCAGATGCTATTACATTTGTAAGCATTACTGTTTAATTATAAACATAATGCATGTTTGTAGAAATTTTGGAAAAGCTAGTTATAAGTCTTCAAGAATGAGAAAAAAAGTTCCACCACCACACTACCCTACCCCTGCCACTGAAAGACTTACGTTGTCTGCACTAAGGGTATCTCTGCTGATCTGCCCCTCTCTGTTCTCACCTCTCCCAGTGGAGTCGAGTGGTCCCGGTGCACACTTACTCAGTGATGAATGCACATACAAACATACATGTACTGTCCTCAAAAGTGCATTCCATCCCTTTCTCATGTTGCTGAAAGTTTTTCATCAGGCCTGTTCCACCCTGCCGCACCTGCCTGTCGGGTGGCCCTGGTTTTCTTACCACCTGGCTCCCTGGCTCTTCCCTTTCCTCTGTTGCACTGTAGAGTCAGAGGATGGATCCTGGCTTTGAGGGGTCGGGCTGTCCTGTCCACGTCCCATGTCTGAGCCCAGCTTGGTGGGAGGCATTGGATGTGTTGGAATCTCTCATGTTTGTACATGCAATTGTTCCTTTCCCTCATATGTTACCTAAGTAAACCCTGATCTTTCATAAACTTAGTTTTACAGATTATTTTCTTAGGTCACTAGAATGTATTGATCTCCTTGTGTCCTCTTAAAAGTATCTTTAAGATATTGAGAAGGAATCTCAAATATGGTGTCATAGTCAGGCATGAGAAGGGGACAGAAACCTACCTGTCACCCTGCCTGCCATCAGTGCATTGTCCAGCTTTGGGTTGGGGGACATGGTAGGGGTAAGTTTCTGTGCCTCAGCCTTGGCCCCTGACGTGCCAGTGGCCTTCTCAGGGTGGGGGCAGGTGGGGACTTCCAGGCACTGCTCCCTTCTCCCAGTCCCTGGGCCACCTCTCAAAGCTCAGGTGAGTCAGGAGTAAAGGGCTTTGGTGCTTGCACTGGTGGAGCTGCCTCTGTCCCCCAGAGCTCAGCTGTGCAGAGTTGGCCTCTGCTTGGCTGGCTAGTGACTGAGCAGCTGAGTCCTGCCAAGTGCCAAGGTGTCTCAGATGGTAAGTGGCTGCTGGCAATGAGGCTGGATCCCATGGGAGGACAGGAGCTAGGCAGGCTTGCCCAGGTTGTCTTCCAGTCTATGACCTGCCCTTTGCATTGTTCTTGAGGTGGCACTAACGAGAGGAGGATTGTGCTAGGGACTGTCTGCCCCATGGGTCACAGGATGTGGTCTCCATCTCCACGGTTTCTAGGGCAGGTGGATTGAAGCATGTGCTCATGGCCCCATGTGGAGGCTGGATGACACTGGTGGCCAATTCCATTCTTACCAAGCTGTGGAATTACCGACACCTGTGACGTCAGGGTGGGCAGGTGGAGGTACATCCCCGGGACCAGAGGTCACCCAGCTGTCTCACTGAGCCTGAGGTCCCTCTCAGGCTGTCTGGTTCTAGGCCATCACCAAGGAAGCTTTATATGCTGTTTCCTCCTGTTCTGAAATTGCCAATGAGACATTGCATCTCAGGCCAGGGAAGGGTCTTGGTTGTGGTTCTCTGCAGGGGATAGTTGATTGCAGATTATGTTTGTGCTGGTCTGCCAGGTAGGGCCCAAGGCTGCCTGTGAATGTGCTGGCTGGGGGGTTTGCTGGAATGGACTGCAGGAGCATTGGCTGTGGTCTCTTGGCAGGGGGTGGGGGGTCTGTGCTGGTGGTATGAGAGAGTGTCCTGTAGAAGCAGACTGTGTGCTAGCCTGATGTCCCTGGGCACTGGGGCCCATTGGGAGGTTGGCTTTCATTGGAGAGTACTTGAGCTCTGGCTGTGGTTGCCTGTTGCCCCCACCAAGGTTCTGCCCAGGGCTCTGCACATCCTATGGAGCACCGTGTGATCTGCCATGGAATCTGCAATGAAGTCTGCGATGGAGGCTGTCTGGGGCCTTTGCTCTGTTGGTGCTTCAGCTCTCCAGACCCTTGTGCTCTGAAAGGACAAGAACTGCCCCCAAAGTGTTCCTCCAAGATACCCTAGATGGCTACAGCTGTTGTTCCCTGCACCAAAGCCACCATTATGGCCACCTCCTGGATGTCCTACTCCACAAGAAGTCAGGAAACAAGCACACATCCATGATGGCTTGTGAGACACTGCACTCCTGTTGCTGCACAGAGTGGCCTCAGTTGACCTCTTTATACCAAATGCACCAGGGATCACAACCACCTCAGAGACAGCACAGTGGCCAGTGTCTCCCATGGGTCCAGGCTGCTTCAGTGGGGCCACTGGCCATAGCATCACCAGCCTCACTCTTGCGGGGGTGAGTACCCAGTGCCTGGTCACTCTGGGCTTGTCTGAGCCTGTTCCTCAACTGGCCCAGCGGGTATAGCAGGAGGGGCTCAGACCAAGGCCCTGACTCTGAGAGACCCACCTCTCAGGGTTGGTCAGCCACCTCAAGTGCAGGGGTCAGGGTTAGGGTTATTGCCACCAACAACAAGCACTCTGCACCCATCCACATTTAAAGGTTTCTTTGGAGGAACCTTGAGGTTTAGATATCATTTTATGCACAAGTGTGAGGAACACTGGAGGAAATATAACCTCAGCAAATGGACAAAACAGGTATCACATGATGGAGATGTGTGATCTCTCAAAAAATTCAAATGGCTGCCTTAAGGAAACTCAACAAACTTGAATAAACACAGAGAATCAACTCAGAAATTTATCAGTGAAGTTTAATATACACATTGAAATGATAAGAAAAACAAACAGATCCTGGAGTTAAAAAATACGATGAAGAAAATGAAAAATGCAAGAAGAAGCATCCACAGTAGAATTGATCAAGCAGAAAAATCAGTGAGCTTAAAGATAAAAGTATTTTAAAATACATAGAGGAGAAAAAAACAATGAAAATAAATGAAGAAAGCTAACAAGATCCGTAGGACATCATTAAAAGAGTAAATATTCAGGTTATTAAAGAGAGAACTGGGAAAGACAAAAAGATAGAAAGCTTATTCAAGGCACTAATGACAGAAAACTTTCCAAGCCTGGAGAAAGATATAATTATCCAGGTGTAGCAATGTCAAAGGTCACCAATCAGATTCAACCCAAATAAGAATAATATGGGAGGTAGATAGGCTGATCTCTCAGTGGGGAGCCTCTCCTCAATCCAGGGGAAGGTGCCCAGACCCACCATCCCTGGGGACTCATCGAGACCACCAAAGATGGAAGGAGCAAAGAGGCCCCAGACAGGGGAGAGTCCTTAAGACCATCCCTGTGCATTGAGGGTCAGCAGGTGGGAATGGATAAGCCCTCTGGCTGGGCTAAATCCTTTGAGCTCTTGATGAGAAGTTAAGTTAGGGAATCTGGCTTGCTTGCCCTGTGGGAATGAAACTGGTTTTCCCTCCCCCCTTTCTCTCTTTCTTTCTTTTTTTCTTTTTTTTTTGGCTGGGGCTGGGTTCGAACCCGCCACCTGTGGCATATGGGGCTGGCGCCTTACTCTGTTGAGCCACAGGCACTGCCCTCCCCTCCCCCTTTCTAAATGCATTATGGGCTGGTCATTTTTCAGCAACCTCCTACCCTATAGTCCCTGTCTTCCCATTTCCCCTGCCTTTCCCTCTATCCAATCTTCCTGGGGACTTGGGATTCTTTTAACTCTGTCTTTTGGCAATTTTGCATTTTGCATATATGTTTTATGTTAGAGATCAATAAAAGATTCCTGAGAAGTCAGAAAGTCGCTACACTGATTCAGTCTGCCACGTGGTGTGCTAGTTAATGTATGCCTCTCCAGGCTCTCAGACTTTATATATTAAATTCATATAAGGTCTCATGATCCTTCCCCCAGCATCATCTCCCCTGTTGACATTCCAACTCAGGTCCGGGTCCACAGTGAACCCCAACACCCTAAGATGCATTAAAATCAAACTCTCAGAAATCAAAGACAGACGATCATGAGACCATATGCCCAGCAACAGAGGTACATCTCAGCGGGAGCCTCACAGGTAGGAGGGAGTGAGGTGCTATGTTCAGAGTGCTAAAAAAATACTGTACCCAGCAAAGCTATCTTTTAGAAATGGAGGTAAGATAAATACTTTCAAAAATACTAGTCAAACAAAAGCTGAGGGAATTAATCAGATTTGTCCTATAAGAAATGCAACAGGAGTTTGTTCTTCAAACCAAAAAAAAAAAAAGGGGTGGTGGTGGAGCTAGTGTGATTGTTATACCAATACCATAATCAGGATGTGTAAACCACTTATATCTTTAGTAAGAAGACTGAAAGATAAAAACTCTCAAAAATTGGGTATAGAAGAAACATTCCTCAAAATGATAAAGTTCATATATGACAGACCCACAGCTAATATCACATACTGAGTGGGGAAAAATTGAAAGCCTTTCCACTAAGATCTGGATCAAGACAAAGATGCCTCTTTAACCACTTTTATTCAACATGGTTTCGTGAGTTCTACTCAGAGCAATTAGGTGAGAGGAAAAAAGGGCAAGCAAATGGGAAAGAAAGAAGACAAATTATCGTTGTTTGCAAATAACATGATTTTATGTTTAGAAAAGCTTGAAGAGTTTTAGAACTGATAAGCAAATTCAGTAAAGTTGCAGGACACAAAGTCAACATACAAAAGTCGGTAGCGTTTCTTTATGCTAACAGCGATCGACCTGAACAAGAAATTAGAAAGCAATCTCATTTACAATAGTTACAAAAAGTACCTAGGAATAAATTTAACCAAAGAAACGAAAGATTGCTACAGGAAAACTATAAAACACTGATGAAAGAAATTGGAAAGGAAACAAAAAAAAAAGGGGAAAGCTATCTTTTTTTTTTTTGTAGAGACAGAGTTTCACTTTACTGCCCTCGGTAGAGTGCTGTGGCGTCACACGGCTCACAGCAACCTCCAGCTCTTGGGCTTATGTGATTCTCTTCCTCAGCCTCCTGAGCAGCTGGGACCACAGGTGCCCGCCACAATGCCCGGCTATTTTTTTGTTGTTGCAGTTTGGCTGGGGCTGGGTTTGAACTCACCACCCTCGGTATATGGGGCCGGCACCCTACTCACTGAGCCATAGGCGCTGCCCGGAAAGCTATCTTAAACTCATGGATTGGAAGGTTAACATTGTTGAAATGCCCAAAGCCATCTATGTTTAACCAAAGCCACCAGACTGTTTTCCACTGTGGCTGCACCATTTTACAATTCTGTCTGCAGTACTTGGGGGTTCCAATTTCTCCATACACTTGCCAGCGCTTGTTATTTTCCTTTTAAATTATAGCTATCCTTGTGGGTGTGAAGTAGTATCCCATTGTGGTTTTAATTTGCATTTTTCTAATGATTAGAAATGTTGTCAGTTTATATTCTTCTTCTTCGTCTTTTTTTTTTTTTTTTTGAGAAGAGTCCTACTTTATTGCCCTTGTTAGAGTGCTATGCCATCCTAGTAGCTCACAGCAACCTCCAACTCTTGGGCTCAAATGATCTTCTTGCCTCAGCCTCCCAAATAGCAGGGAGTATAGGCACCTGCCACAACGCCTGGCTACTTTTTAGAGATGAGGTCTTGCTCTGGTCTCAAACTCCTGAGCTCAGGCTTTCTACTCTTCTCTGCCACCCAGAGTGTTAGGATTACAGGGGTGAGTCACTGCACTTGGCCAGTTTATAGTCTTTGGAGAAATGTCTATTCAGGTCTTTTGGTCATTTTAAAATTGGATTATTTGTCTTTTTGTTGTTGAATTGTAAGAGCCTTGTATGTTTTCTGGATACTGGACTCTTATCAGATATGTAATTTGCAGATATTTTTCCCCCATCCTGTTGGTGATCTCTTTACTTAGTCTGGGTATCGCCAGAATTCTTTGTTAAGACCTCAGGAGTGTCAGTGTCTGTCAGGGGTGGAGGGACTGCCTTCCTGGCTGTTGTCCAGAGCAGAGAAGAGGAGTCAGCTGACTGTGCAGGTGGGGGCCACTCTGAATGAGGAAGGGTTGGAGCTGCTGTGCTCAGGGGCCACTTCTAGGCCAGAGCCCATCTGGGCTTGGCTGTGGTTGGGGTGACTGGACTCTTCTTTGCTCTCTCTGCCTGTTCCCACCCTTCTGACTGCTAAAAGTGAAGCAAATAAAAGGGATTTTGGTGGTTTGTAACAAGGGGGTGGCTTATCTGCTTCCTGTAAATGAGAGGGGGCTTCAAGGCCTTGGCCTTCTAACAGAGCTGCAATAATAGCATGGGTCTTGCATTCATGTTCACAGATGTCACGTGCGGCCTATGGAGGCTTCCCATCAAGCTGACCACACTACCACTTCTTTTGCTCTTGGGGAGACCCCCGGGGAAGTCTTAGACAACTCTGGCTGAAAATGTGACCTGCTTGAAAAACTGGGCCTATGGTATAATTAGCCAACTGCAAGATAATAAATTATATTATGAAAAGTTCAAACTTTGGTCAGAATGGAATATGAAATATGAAAAACATCTAAGTCCACATGAGAGCTTTACCCCAGTCATGGACCTGGGACATTTTGGGCATATCTAGAAGTATTTAGGCAACTTCCCCCCCTGAACGAGATGAAATCTTTCTAGAATTGATGTTTTGTAGTAGGCATATGAAGGTCAGTTTCTGAGACAAAACATGGTTTTTGTTAATATCCAAGAAATTTTCTTTCCCAAATTTAAGCCAGGCCTCTTGCAAAGAGTGCTGTGGGAAAAAGAGAAGCAAATATTAATAGTACTCAAATGCAGAGGGCAGAAAGGCACAGAGTGAAGAGTGCTGGTTCTTACAAACCCAGTTCCCGGAGGAGGAGGTTTCCTCTCTCCAGGTATTGGGAGCAGGAGTCCTCGGCCCAGTTAGTCCAGGCTGTGGACTGGCAGCAGGTGGGCCCAGAGTGACTTTTCACAGATTCTGTATTTTCCAGATTGCCTTTCTTTCTTGATTCCTAAGTAATATTACTGTAAATTCTGAACTCTGTGGGAACAACCAGGTCTTAAATTGGTCACAACTTCAGTCACTGCCTTCTTGCTGGGAGGGGCTCTCCTAGGGAGGCACCGGGGTCCCTGCTGAGGTAGGATGGGGCCCAACTATGGCTGGATATTTTAGGGCTAGTCAGAAATGGTGGCTTCAGACACTACTGGGAAGGTCAGAATTTTTTTTTTTTTTTTTTTTTTGTAGAGACAGAGTCTCACTTTATGGCCCTCGGTAGAGTGCCGTGGCCTCACGCAGCTCACAGCAACCTCCAACTCCTGGGCTTAAGCGATTCTCTTGCCTCAGCCTCCCGAGTAGCTGGGACTACAGGCGGCCGCCACAACGCCCAGCTATTTTTTGGTTGCAGTTTGGCCGGGGCCGGGTTTGAACCTGCCACCTTCGGTATATGGGGCCGGCGCCCCACCGACTGAGCCACAGGCGCTGCCCGGAAGGTCAGAATTTTGACAACAGAGATGATTTCTGCCCCCATAACTGTGTTTTTTTGGATTCCGTGGGAGCAGTGTGTTGAGCTCCTGGCAGGGCTGCTGGGACCTTCCCCCTGTCTGGGGGGTGGGTGGTGGCAGCATAAAATTAAATCGGGTTCCTTCAAGAAGAACTCTTGGTAAGAAATGGACTGTAAAAAATGCAAACATACCATTTTCCATCTATTAGATTGGCAAAGATCCACAATTTCAGTAGCCCAGGACAAGCAAGGGTGTGGGAAAACATTTCAAACGCTGTGGCCAGAATGTAACTTGCTACTCTGGGGAGCAGTTTGGCAATATGATAAACTTGTATGGAAATTACAAATTGCCCTTTGTGCCAGAAATTCTAATTCTAGGAATTCATTTTTGATCATACAGAAGCTGCACCTGTATGGTGCAGTGTTCTCAATGAGGGCAAAAGACAGAATCCTTCAGGGATGGATCTGCGGCAGCATCATACGCTCTCGATGCACTGATGATGTCAGCATGTATTCTGAAGTCACATCAATGTAAGAAGCAACAGTTGGACTAGTGTAGCTACCGTGTATGTGAAAAGGAAGACAGGAATATATTTGCCCAAACATCTCTAGGGAGGCACAGGTAGCTGTTTGCTGCCTGTGGAAGGGGAATTGCTGGGGGAGGGGGTGGCTTTTATCATACATGCTCAAGCTTTCTGAAACATGGACCACATACACGGGTTTAAAGAACTCTTACAAACAGAATGGTGCCATAGAAGGGAAGGTAGGAAGTCACCTTGAAACCTGAATTTATACTTTGTCAAACTCTCAAGTCAACCCCTGCCCTTGCCCTGGAGGGGCTCCTGCCAGAGAGACAAGCTGTGGCAGAACACGTGGGGGTGCAGGTGACTAGAGTGAGGCCCAGAACATGGAGCTATGAGGTGCCCGGGAACCTCCTTTGAGTCTCTGCTGCCTGGGCCCCTCAGGACACTGGGCTCTGCAGAGAGCACTTTCATAGTCATATTGTTACAAATAGCATTTTGTGAGGTTAAAGTATTTAGAATCATGTTAAAAAAAATAGGAAAGACGGCTCAGCGCCTGTGGCTCAAGCGGCTAAGGCGCCAGCCACATACACCTGAGCTGGCGGGTTCGAAAATAGCCCGGGCCGCCAAAACAACAATGACAGCTACAACCCCCACCCCCCCCAAAAAATTAGCCGGGCATTGTGGTGGGTGCCTATAGTCCCAGCTACTTGGCTTGGGAGGTGGAGGCAGGAGAATCGCTTGAGTCCAGGAGTTTGAGGTTGCTGTGAGCTATTATGCCACCGCACTCTACCCAGGGCGGCAGCTTGAGGCTCTGTCTCAAAAAAAAAAAAAGAAAGACAACTATAGAACAGAATGAAAACATTAAATCCCTGGCAGTGTCAATATACTGCAACAACAGAAACAGGGCAGGGGAGGTGAGAGACCTGTGTGGTCTCAAGCCCTTCATCTTTCATAGCAGATTTTAAGTCGATAAACCAAGAAATAGCAGTGAGGCTGTTATTTAAAGTTGCACTACTTACTTGACAAGCTAAGAAACAGAAATCAGTGGCTGTGGTTATCTCTAGAGAGCTGGGAATCTTGGACTACTATTGCTGGCACTGGCATAGCACCATGCATTTCTTATGCTAATGAACGGTAATACTAGCATAAAAACACATACATGTCTATATATAAAAAGCATTGTGTAGGGAAACCTACAAAAATAGGCTGTTCCCACCCTTCCCTGCCTACATGAGGGCCTGCTGCAGAACTGTGGGTCAGGGCCCCAGAACCTCTCCAATCTTCCCTAGTGCTTTCTCTCACCTGAGGGTTGGGCCAGCCCTGGTGAAATTGGAGGAAGCAGCAGAGATGTCTGGGCTGGGTTGCATCAGGTGCTTTCGTGTATGAGTGCAGACCCTGTGACAGGAGTGGGTGTGTTCCTTGCTCTGCAGGGAGTGGCCTGTTC
Source organism: Nycticebus coucang (assembly GCF_027406575.1). Taxonomy (NCBI): domain Eukaryota; kingdom Metazoa; phylum Chordata; class Mammalia; order Primates; family Lorisidae; genus Nycticebus; species Nycticebus coucang. Next base: position 243,227 of record NC_069794.1, read on the forward strand.
TCTTCTGAGATGGTTTCTTTATCTGCCTGGTCTTTTGCCAAAAATATTAACTGTCTAAGCTTGTTGCCACAATGATTTCCCCCTTATTTTGTCATCATAAAAAAAAAAAGGCAGATAGTTCTCTGCTCACAGCAAAGGTACATACAGTCAACAAGGCAGGCAAAGTGTTGGCGGGACCAGCGCCACTGGTGGTGGCAGCTGCAGGTTCTGGAGGTTCCAATGCTTGTCAGTAAGCACTCATAGCAGCGCTGTTCTTAGTGACTGAAAGCTGGAAACAGCAGGTGCTGTGTGCTGACCAGGGATGCACCACCACGGGTACAGCATTCACACACGGCCAGCAGTCGCAGAGGAAGGAGAGCGCTGATTCAAGCTGCTACACAATGAACCTTGTAAACATCGTGCTTGGTGACAGAAGTCTCTCAAGGCCATGTGTCGTGACCAGGCGGGTCACAGAGACAAAAAGCAGATCAGTGGTTGCGGCTGGGGGATAGTGGCTGGTGGTGTGGTGGGGCCCTCTCAGAGACATGCTTTGACATCAGGGTGGTTGCCCAGCTCCAGAAGGTACTGAAAGCTGTGAGTTTGCACTTCAGATGGGAAGCTGTGTATTGAGCCTCTTGATGCAGATGCCCAAGCTAGGGTGTCCTGGAGGCTGTGATGCATCTAAAGGCTGTGCTGGGTTGCTGCCCACAGGGGCACTATGGACTCCTCATCTTTCTCTCTGTGTGCCCTGGTGTCTCGCATGGGGATCCATGAGGCCACCTCCCTGCCCTCAGGGAGAGCAGGTTTTACTTAAATTCGCCTCTTCTTTAGGCTTTCAGAGTCCTTAAATTCTAAGGGCTTCCACTATGTCCTTACTGTAGTTTTCTGCAGCTTCTTCTTCTTTACCTAAAATTGCAGAAGGCTTTGAGGGGCCCTGCTGGGAGGTGTGAAGAAGCAGAGTCCCTACCAGGAGGTGTCATGGGGTGGTGGGTGAGGGTGATGTTACGGCTACTTCACGTAGTAACATTGCAATCCCTGTTTATATCTTACACATCTTCTCTACTTTGTTTTTCAGAAAATTATTCATTAATCTTTAGTAGCCAGATAACATTTGTGTGTAGCACTAGTGAGAGCGTATCTATAACCTGAATCTTATTTGGAAATCTGTGAGCAGAAGGTAGACCCAGCATTTCCATGCTGAGTGGATGATGTGTGTTACCTTTACTTTTTAGGTGAAGCCAAAAACCTTCCCTCCTACCCGGGGCCAAACAAAATGAGAGATTGCTACTGCACAGTGAACCTGGACCAGGAAGAGGTTTTCAGGACCAAAATCGTGGAAAAGTCACTCTGGTAATGTCCTCCATCGCTTGTTTGATCTGTAACATTTTCTTCTTCTGTGTGGAGAATACCCAGAATACTTGGGTCATTGTGCCGTTTTTTCATGTTGCTTACTCTGAGCAAGGACTGAGAAATGCAAAGGCTCAGGCTTTTTAGGGCAGTTAACATTGAAGCTGTGTCCTCATTAATTGCTCCTGACACCCAGGACTAAGCAGGGGTGTCCTGCCACTGGCTTTCAAGATGCATGTGCCTCTCAGCTAGAGATGGCTGGGAACAAGAGTATACGTGAAGGAAAGCCTGTTTAGAAACCATCCTTCATACTTTCTGAAGAGGCATACATAGAAGTCCAGGGAACCAGGGGAAGAGACCTTACTGGTATACTTTAGGAGCCAGCCAAGAAAAATCAACATGTATAGGTCTTAAAATGGTCAACTTTACAGATGTCAGTGCTTCTCCCCTTTGGGTTGTGGCATGATGCTGAGCTCAGGATGTCTGGGATGGAACTGGCTTTTCTAGTAAGCGCTGGGAGATGCGGCTATGCTGGCCACGCTCTGAGTGGCACTGGCATTGCACACTGGATGGGGCGCAGGGCTCAGCCACACAGGGAGGGGAAGCGATAGCTCCCTGGAGGGATGGGAAGAGAGGAGCCAAAGAGAACTGTGAGGCATCTAGACGGAGACAGCGCCCTGGAGAGTGTGTCAGGAGGCGGGAGGGTGGGGTTAGTGGCTTGTCATCTGCAGGAGGCTGGCAGGGTGGGGCTGGCATCCTGCATGGTGTTTACAGTGTAGTGGCTTAGGGATCAAAGAAGACATCTCTGTGCAGCTGGTGACTCCACCTTCGGGTTTAGAATTATGGGCTGTGTGGTTTCATCAAAACAGCTATTTTGATTTTGAGAACATTTTTAGCAGATGAATTATATCCTTGCATATTGCCACTTCTAAGAGGCAACAAAAACACATTCTAGTGTTTTGTTTTGTTTTTTTCTTTTTTTTTAAGAGACAGGGGCTTGCTCTATCATCAGGCTGGACTGCAGTAGTGCAATCACAGCTCACTAGAACCTCCAACTCCTGGGCTCAAGCTGTCCTTCACCTCAGCCTCCCAAAGTGCTGGGATTACAGGCTTGAGCCACCACCTGGCCCAAACCACACATTCTGATGACTTAATGAATTAGAGTCTCTCCTGCCCCCAAGAGAGGTTGAGACTATACTCATTCTGCATGGTGGCTGACAATGGTCTCTTACTCATTTGGAAGCTTCTCCTAAGGCCTAACAAGCGAAGTTGTTTATGTTATTTTAATACACCCTACAGGTTCTTTGAAATAATTTGTCAATAAGAATTAAAGGCCGAGGAGTATTGCCATTGTCCAGCCTGGCTTTGCAGGAGTGTCTTGTGGGGTCGCCTATGAGAACAGCTGGGATGCAGATGGCTGGGAGGTGTCTTGAGCCTCAGGGCAACTTAAGCTTCATCTCAGTGCGGCCTCTTCTGTTTTGGGGTCTGCTGCTGGAGCATTCCTGACTGTCTCTGTGAGGCGGGGCCCCCAGACCTTTGGGGTGTACATGTGTATGGGGCACCTGTTCTGGGGGCTCCTTTCCAGATCCCCACAGTCATCTGGGCATTTCATATGTTCATAAGTGGAATTGGAGGTTCTGGGCCTCGAAGCACCAAGGCAGGAAGGGTGGCTGTTGTGCTGCAGGGCAACTGTCTGCACTGGAGGCCACTGGCTGAAACTCCCACAGACGGCTTAGTAAGCTTAGTTATTTCTGTTTATTGATTTATTCATGAGTTCCATGATTATTCAGTTTACTGAGTGCTTATCTGAGGGGCTGTCTACAGGAAGTTGAGTAAAGGAGACAAACTCATGCAAAATAGTCTCAAGAGTTTAAAGAATACAGGTGCATGTGTGCCCTAGTGTTGAGGCAAAGAGCCATATTCACACTGGTCCTTGCTTGGTATCTCTGCCCTGTAGGGTGAGGGCAGAAAGTAAGTAAACCCGTCCCATAGAAGAGGTCAGCAAAAAATTGCTATTTCCACTGGTGCTGAATACTTAAGACCAAGGCTGGCTCTCTCTTGAGTTTGCAGCCAAAATCCACACAACATCTGTGGTCCAGAAGCCTTGATGGCACACGTACACTGATGTGGTCAACATCTAGCCAGAGAGGCAGGTGTCAGGTGGGGCCATTCTCTACCACTCCCCAGAGTTTAGCTATTGCCACAAAGGAAGTGATTGCTGTACCCCGCTCTGGGGCATCACCCTGGAGTGGATTGTGTGTCTCATCTCCTGCCATGCTTCCTCCAGGGTCATCATCGCCTTTAAGATCTGCTCATTCATTTGGCAAAGACCCTGTAGAAAACAGCAAAGCCCACACCTGCATCTCTGAATCCAAAAGAGCCCACTGGGTGTTCTCTGGCGGTGGGATCTGCAGCCTGGCAGACGGCTGGCCCTCCTCCCGGACTCTCTGGCCGCTGGCTGGAGCCTCTGCCCCAACCCTTCTACCCTCCTCTGGCTGAGTCTGTTCCTATTGCTCAATGTTGTCTATGACTCAGCATGAAGCTGAGAGAGGAGATAGGGCAGGCCTCTTGCTTCCTGCTTCTCCTCAACCGAGGTCATCTCTGGGATCAGACCAGGCTCTGGCATGCTCTCCTCCCCTCTCCACTTTCTGTGTTTTGACATAGGGAGGTCCAGAGCAGCATCTGTCACAGGGTTAATTTTAAGAGTTCATTGGTACTCATGTTTGGGAGAACAGCCCTCACCTCGTCCCTTCTCTAAGAAAGTGATTTTGGCCTAAGTTTCCATTCTACTCGGGAAAATATTTTCCTGATGTTGAAAGTGAACTTTGTTCACACACCTAACTTTTTAGAGCAATAGTTTTCACTCATTTAAGTGGGAATCCATTATTTGTTTGCTTATTTATTTAAACTAAAAGGCTTCATGAAGTTACATTGGCAGGGCTGGGGACTCAGGAAGCAGCTTCCTGCCCTGTGTACAGAATCTGCTAGAAAGCACCCTGGGCCCTTCCTGGGAGGGGTGGTCCCAGCACCTCTGACCTAAGAGGAGCAGTTAGAAAGCAAGGGAAGGTCGTGCCAGAGGAGTTGCCACCTCACCAAAGGAGAGGAGTATATGGCTGCTATAAACTCCACACAGCTTCAGAGCTCTGGTCCGTCCAGTTAAGTCAGTATCTCCTCTCATGCAAAGGAGGAAGTGGGATGCCCTTCCCTCTACCGGGTGGTAAGGCCTAACTTTCCCTAAGATCCTGGGTCCGTGGGGAGCCAAGTCTTGACCACCTGGCTGCCTTGGCTGAGATCCCTTCCCACAGGGAGACGCTGCCCCCTCCCCCCTACACTGATGCCCCCACTGCCTCTCCTCTGTCTGCACCCTCATCTGGAGGGGAAGGGGCCTCCTGGCATGGCACAGGGGTGGCTGGTTTCTTTGCCTCTCTACCCACGTGCTGCTAACCTCCACAGCACCAGCTCTTAAGAGTTTGGTTATGTGTTAAGTTACAGAGCTGTTTGTAGGAAACTTCCTTTTGTTTAAAAAACTGTGATTGCTCCAAAAATGGTCTAGAATTTATAGAAAAATGTCACTGTGTGATTATTTCTGAGCAGTGGAATTATGAGAGGTTTTTTGTTCTTCTGTTTGCTATGTCTCTCTCTCTCTTTTTTTAAGAGACAGAGTCTCACTTTGTCACCCTTGGTATAGTGCCATGGCGTCACATCTCACAGCAACCTCCAGCTTTTGGGCTTAAGCGATTCTCTTGCTTTAGCCTCCTGAGTAGCTGGGACTACAGGCACCCACCACAACGCCCGACTATTTTTTGTTGCAGTTTGTCTGGGGCCGGCCCCTCAGTATATGGGGCCGGCGCCCTACTCACTGAGCCACAGGCGCCACCCTGTTATGTTTCTTATATGTTTCTTTTCTTATAAATGAAAAGCTAATAACTAAAGGAACAAAGACAAACTGAGTGAAGAACTTTGCATTTGGTGTGTGGAAGGAGTAGTTTGGTCAAAGACATGAAAGTTTCTTTCTGTTCTTACTGAAAGATGTAAATTGCTCAGAAAATAGTGCTTTTGTGTGGTAGAAATGACTAAACCAGGAAAGACCTCAACAGTTCCAAAGTTGTTCAGAAGGGGTTGGAAACAGAACGGGGCAGAAGGAAGTCCGTGGCTTGGAGACAGACCGTTCCTTCCCTCAGATGCGGTTAATAAAGTCCAGCTGCTGACTGAGGGAACAAGACTTGGAAATAAGGAGACTTACTGGGAGTAATATTTTCCCTCTGAACATTGACTTTTCTCTCTAATTTCTCAAGTCAAAGCTTAAAAAAAATCTGTTTGACACAAGTGGGGACCTCGGTATGAACCTGAACATTCCATACATATCCTCTCTGAGCCCTGGGGTGATCTGGATTGGGGGCTCCATCCTCCTTGAGTCCTGGGGTGCTCTGAGTGGAGAGACCATGTGGGTAGTCCATTGTAGGTGGTGGGGCTGAGCTGAGGGTACTGGGAGGGGCAGAGGAGCCAAACCCACTTCTCACTCCCCCATTCTACTGCTCTCCTCAGGAAGCCATGGGGAGGGAGCAGGAGACTCTTCCTGATGACCCTCTCTGTCAGGGCCTAGTGCAAAGTTTTGGAGTTCAAGACATCTCGACCACATCTGCCTCGTGTCCCCTCCTGCAGATGCTTGCTGCTTTAGGTTCTGTGGAGCCAGTGTGGCCAGTGTGATAGAGATTTCTTTGGGAATGTGGGTGTGGAGGGTGGAGAGGGCTCAAGCCCAGGCCTCCCTCTGGGTGGTGCCCTATGGATCTCTCTCACTACTGGTGCTATTGCCTAGAGGCCCTGAGTCTCCCACCCTTAGCCTGACTGTCTCACTGAGAGCTTTGAAGACCCACTCTTTGCCGTGTTTCCAAAAAACACCCGCCTTGCATGTGCACAGCTTCCTGTTGCCCTTACCTAAAGTGACAGCGTCCTGTGTGAGCTGGGCTCTGCCCTGCCCTTTCATGATGGAAGGGCCTTTCTCTTGGCACAGTGGCTTCTGTGGAGACTTGTGGGGGTTAGCGCTCAATGAAGGTGGCCGCTGGGATCAGGCACCCTCACAGGCAGATGTGCCTGGCTTGTCTGCCAAGCCTGGGAATTGCCTGGCAACTCCCCCTGGACTCTTCTGCTTTCTCACAGTCACGCGGTGTGGTTGCCGCAGATGCCGGAAGTGATTTCAGGAAGGAGAGGCCGTGCTGTCTGCTGGGGTCTGGAGGAGGAAGAGGAATTCAATTCAGACGGCTTCCCTTTGTTGCAGCTGCTATGTGAAGAACAGCTCGGTCTTCTACAGGAGGCTTTTTCTCTTTTCCCTTCTTTTGAGCTTCTTGCAGTAATTACTCAGACTTGAGAGGCAGATGCTGCCCATCCACTCCCTCGTGCCAACAGCAGTTTTAAGGCTAGCCAGCCCCTTTAGGCAGCGCTTTCCTTTTAGGTGGGAAGAGAGTCTGGACCCCTAAGGCTGCACATGGGGGCCTGGTGGGGCGTCTCGCATGCCTCTGGCCTGAGACAAGGCCAAAAACAGCCTGGGGTTAAGCTGCTGATGGGAGGGGCCCTCATCAGAAGGAGATGGTCTGCAGGGGCACAGGTGGAGGAGTGGGTGGAAGGACATCCTCTAGTTCACCGAGTTCTGCTTTTCTTTTGCAAATGTGCTTTCAGCTTTGCTGCTGGGAAACTCACCACAGACCCCCTGTGGATGGAAGGAGGGGCAGGTCTTCCTCAGAGAACACAGGCTTATCTCTGTGGCCTGGGGCTGCATCTAGTCATTCTGCCTCTGCCCTGGGGCTGACAGACAGTGAGACACCGCCCCCCCGCCCCCGCCCCCCAACACATCGCTGCTTCCTTAGACTCTTCAGGACCTCCAGGGCCTGTGCTGGTCCCCACATGAGATCCGTGGCCTCCACTCCTGCCACTCACGTCAGTACCTATGGTGGAGCTCACTGCAGCATTGGGATCATGCGTCCAGCTTAACTGCTGATAACAAAGCTCTTAACACATTTGTGGTGTTTTAGTTTTAAAAGATACACCTATGGGTTATCACCACATAAAAGATGCACCAATGTGAATTGATCATTTCTCTCTGAATTTGCAACACTAGTTCAAAAGTTCCCAGTGGTTAATATCCTGAGCAAGGAAAAAATGTGAAAAGATGTGTATTCTAATAGAAAATAGACCAAGATAATTTCAAGAGAAAATGAAATTTAAAACTGCTTATAAGAATATGATGTTCAACTTCACCAATGATTTGAACATTTCAAATGAAAGCAGATTTTTGGCCATCAGTTAGCTAAGTTTAAAAGCATTAATAAGACTCAGTGTGGTAGGGCATAATAAATTGGCCCAAACTTTCCAGAGGGCCGATGGCTTCACACCCCAAACCCTGAGCTCAGTGCATGTCTTTCCACCAGGCCATCCACTGGGATTGTTGGATGGCCATGTTGCTGACCGTGTAGTTGACCCTGTGTTCTGGCACTGGTGCAGCTCTGCTCTTGATCTGATGCTGCAAGGGACCCAGCTGCAGTCAGTGTCAGGCGCTGAAACAGCAGGTGTGGGCCGGCACATGAGTTACTGCAGGTGGTTGTTTGAAGAGTGGCCCACAGCAGGACCAAAGGATGAGTAATATAATGCCACTTTCATTTTAAATATGTGTATCTATATTTACTTAACATATTTTATAATATATTTAATATGTAAAATGTTAATGCAATTTATACTGCAAATATATTTATATTTTGTGTATCTTATATAAATAAAATTTGTGTACTTTAAATATATGCAGTATGCAGGTGCCAGGAGACAGACACAAATAAGATTTAAATATTGTACTCTGTATCTTTACGGGGAAAAAACCACTCAAGGAGAATGTATCCTAGAACACTAATTCTAGATTTCACTTTCTGACTTTTTTGTATATTTTTAAATTTTGGTTTTTTAAAAATAGATTTCTTGAAATATAATTCACATACCATACAGTCCACCCATTTAAAACATGCAATTTAGTGGCTTTTAGTACAGTCACAGAGTTTAACAGCCATCACCACAATCTTGAGCATTTTTATGTCCCCAGGAAGAAATCTATGCCCTTTGCCCATCACCATATCCTGCACGGGACCTGTCTAGCCCGGGCAGCTGTGCCTCTGCGAACTTGCCTGTCTTGGGCACATCATATAACCTCGTCATAGTACATGGCCCTGTGTCTGTCTCCTGGCATTTGCATACTGTATCCAGGGGCCTTCCGTGTCACAGTGGGAGTCAGAACCTCATTCTTTATTGAGGCTGAAACTGTTTTATTGCTGCATGGAGCACATTTTTTTTGCCTGTTTGTCAATTGGTGGTTATTTGGGTTGTTTCCACTTGTGGCTGTTGTGACCAGTGATAGAGTGAACACAAGCATTCGGTGCACTGTCTGCACCCCTTTTGAGCATGGGGTGGAATTGCTGGGTCACGTTTCAGCTGCCAGGCCTGACATTCTATGCAGCAGCCAGGATGCGTGCTATTATTGTTTAGGTACAGCCCCCCAAGTAAACCCCTCCTCAATGGATTTTTACTCTTACAAAACAATATCTTATTTTTAATTAACATGAAAGAAAGCATTTTTTCCTATGAATCCATCTTTGTTTTAAAGCAAACAAAATTCATATCATCAGGGAGTAAAACAAGGAAATTTTAAAAATTTTAAAAAATTGCACAGAAATGTAATTATGAATCAACTTACTGTGAAAAGTAATGTACTGAGATATATGTGCTAACTTTAGGGGGAAAGGTTAAGGGCAATTAATAGGGAGAATGCATAGAGCCCTCCAGGATGGTGTCTTGTCCCCATCCTGTCCTGTATGGTCCCTGCCTGGCCCCGGGAGCTGTCTGCTTCCCACCCCACCCCCCACCTCCCACCTCCCGCCTCCTGCCTCCCAGCTTCCACCTCCAGTCTCCCAGCAGCTCTGATGCAGAGGTATCTCCTATAGGGCAGAGAAGCCCCAGGCAGAGTGTGCCTTGTTCTGCTGGTGGGGACTGAAGCCATGGTGCTATTTACCAGAAATGCTCTAGGAGAGCCTGGCCATCTGTCATAATGGGGTGATTTAAGGAACGAGGCAGGTTTTACAGCCAGTGCAGACATCCAGGCTCTGGCCCAGCACCTCCAGGGCAGCTCTAATTTGCAGACCCACGGGAAGTACTGGAACAGCTAAAGCACTGCATGTGGGGACAGTGGCCCAAGGCCGAGGTGGGGCCCTGGCCAAGGGAGATTGTGGGGACTTGCTGTGACCTTCCATTTCTGTGGCATTTCCTAGAAATATTTGCCGTTGGGAAAATGAAAAAAATGCAAGTGTTTGCAAGTGAGTAGTTTCTCTGCAAGGTCTTGGGAAGCCTTCTGGGCTCCATGTGACAGTACTCAAGGGCACTGTCCCGCTGAGGCAGTGGACGTGGCCGAAGTGGTCTTGAGGGTGGCCCTGCTCTCCAAGTCCTGGACACTGTCTCAGCACCTCAGTAAAACGGCACCAGCCCCCACCCGTTGTTGCTGATCCAGCCCAGAAGGTGGGGACAGCCCTGCGCTGTGTGTGGCCTTGGTTGGCCTTGGTGTGAGAATTACGTCACACTCAAGCTGCCCTCTTGATTGCTGTCCTAGCTTGCTGTTGACAGAGACAGAGCTGGGTCAGGTCTGTCCTTCTAGATCAGGCTCCCCATGACCTGCTTAGCCCCTGGCCATCTCAGGGCTGCATCTCTACTTTGGGTTTAGGGAAAGTCTACACCATTTGTGGCTCAGGTGACCTGATGCTCCTCAATGGGCTTCCACTGCCCTGAACTCTGTTCTTGCTGTCTCCCTCCACCCAACCACTTGGCCTCCCCCTCCTGAGCCTTGCTATGCACAAGCCTGTGTTCCTAGGGCTCTTGCCCTTGCCATCCCCTGCCTGGACCTCCTTGCCCAGCTCTCTAGGAGGCCTGCACTCTCCCCTAGTGCTGTATCCTTTGTTTCATTTGCTGCTATACCCAGAGTCTGGCAGGGGCATGGGAAGCTTGAGTGTCTACTGAGGATAGAAGAAGCCTTTGATCTGGTTGCAGTTTCTGGGTCTAGTGTTCTCACCTTGCAGGAGCTGTGGAAGGTGTTGGGGGCAGGCAGGGTGTGCCCTGGTGGGTATCTCCTGCTTTGCTCGCAGCAGAGTAGAGGCAGTCCCTGACCCAGTCCTTGGTGGGTGGGCCTGTCCTGTGGGAAGCACCTGGCAGTCTGAGGCTTCAGCCTGCAGGCCAGCTGAGTATCTCTGCAACCCCAGGGCTGTGCCCTATGAGGGTGGTGTTTTCGTGAGGCTGAGAGAGGAGACTCATGCTTCACAAGGCCTCACTGAGACGCTGGCCTCTGCTCTGAAGCTTCCACCTTGGGTGTGGGGCCTTCCCCTGGGACAAGGGCTGTGTGGACATTTGTGCTCTCCTGGTTCAGGCTTCGGGGACTTTTGTCATTAATTTTTACTTTTCTGTGCTTCCAGAGCCTTTCCAGTGGGGGCCTGAAGTCCCGCTGGTCCATGTGGATTTTACTAGGGGCTCAGACTGGGGACAACCTACTGCACAATCTTCAGGGTTCCACTGTTAGGCCAGTGTGGTTAAGACTCGGTTTTAAGGGGCTTAGAGAGGCTGTTAACTCCCACTTCCTGCTCCATCTCAGCGAAGGATTTTATGTTCTTACTGGGGTGTTTCAGAGAACTTTTGGGCTCAGGAAAAATGGTCCAGTGCCTTGAGAGGACAGGACCCAGTTTCTACAGTTGCTGGTTTGCAACCCTGCCCACTGCACCGGCCTGGAACTGGAAACTGCAGGTCAGCGTCATCCAGTGCCCTTAGGCCAGTCCTCTGAGTGGGGCGGGAGGTGGGAAGGAGTGCTTGTTGGGCTGGTAAGGATGTCTGGGTGCTGGTCTGATGGTATCTAGACTTGGGTCCGGACTCTTGAATGGACATAATCCCCAGGCCCTGGAACCAGCAAAGCCCAACAGAGCTTTCTGCAGAACTGGAAATGGTCTCTATTCAGTGTTCTGTCCCGTGTGGTGTCCATAGGTCACAAACGGCTATTGAGCAACTAAGGAACTGGATTCTACACATAAATTAATTTTAATTACTTTAGACTCAAACAGCCACGTTGGCTAGTGGCCACTGTGGAGGGCACAGTGTAGGTGGGGCAGGAGGGAGCCAAGGAAAGCCATCCCAAGGTGAGGTGTGCACGGCACCAACAGTGAGCCTCACATCCTGGCGTGGCTGAAGTGTTGACATCATAACGGCAACAAGAATGATGTTCAGCTGAGGCTGCATGGTTCCTGTGATGCCCTGGAGGAGGCAGGGTGACCCAGCTGTGCACCTGCTGACATGCATTTCCTAAAAATTCTCAATGACTCAGGTTAAATAATGATTTTATTGGTTTAAATTCAAGTTTAACATTAAAATATAAAAAAACTATATGGAATAAGGAGAAAAAGCATTAATAAAACAGGTAAATGGATTTGTGTACTTCTACCTAATGGGCACGATATAGGGGTATGTGGCACACCTCCTGGGGGCAGGACACAATTGTAACAGGGAACTTACTTAACAAATGTAAACATTGTAACCTAATCATTTGTACCCTCATATTAATCTGAAAAAAAAAATTAACTTTCCCACTGATAAATGCACACACACAAACAAAAAACCCACCAGGAAATTGGAACCACTAGAAAAAAGGATGTCTAAGATGAGCAGCCAAACGCTCACCTACTGCCTGTGTTTGGGCCACAACTGTGGCTCCAAGATTCTCAGCTGTTAATGCAGAAAATGGAAATGTGATTAATTATGAAGTGTCCATTCAGAGGAGGAGAGGCATGCCTGGTGGTCCCAAGGACCCAACTCAAGTTGCCAACGAGTTCTGGACAGAATCCCACTGGGAGCCAGAGGTGGGGTGCTGGTCCCTCCCTCCAGTGCAGGGATAAGGTTTCTGAAGCTGTTTTTGAGGAATTCTATGGTGGAGGCTGGGAGGCAGCATCTTGTGTCTCACGGATGGGCTCGTGGACAGTCCTAGAGCACCTCAAGCCCCTGGGGCTGCATGGCCAGAGGGCTCCATGCTGGGCACTTCTCTCCAGGATGCTGCTCATTGCTGGGGCCAGGGAGGCTTCAGGTGGAGGCTGCTGGACTCATGGAAGATCCAGTGAGCTTTCAGGTGGTGCTCACACCCTTCTAGGGAAGCCAAGACATCTAAAATGCATAGTGAACTAGAAACCCATTCAACACAAAGAGATAAAAATAGCAGGAAGAGGACACTACGAGAAAACATGAGAACTCCATGAAACCCCCACAGAAGACTAGACTTAGTCCTTTCTCAATTTAAAGGTAATTTATGGCAATAGAGCATCCCTTAAACCAATGATCTGAGTCACAGTACTAATTTGGTTGACAGACGTTTGTGTTTTAGGGTGGCCTGCTTGTCCTGGCCCTGAGTAGGGCTGTGGGCACCTGCTGGTGAGCCCAGGCATGGTGAAGAGCTCGGCAGGAAGGACAGCATCTGACTATGGCTGGCCCCTCTCTGGCCCCAAGCAGTCCCTTGCTATCCAGACACTGTGCCAAGCTTTCCTAAGTCCCCATCAGGAAGCTTGGCAGGGACAGTGGGACTCTGATCCCAGGAATGTTTCCTGGTGGGGCAGGCTTGTATCCCCTGAAACACTCATCTGGAGAGACCGAAAGGGGCCAACTGGCCCAAAGGGACCCTGGTAGTTGAAGCAGGGTCACTGGGGCTGACCCCCTGAGAGCCAAGGGCAGTGCTGCCCAGTTAGCAGCTGCCTCTGTCCAGGAGGAGGCCTGAGGCAGAGCTGAGCAGACTCTTGCCACCTGTGTATGGCCTGGGCCACCACTTAGCCCTTTGGTGCCTCGGTGTCCATCCCTGTTCTTTGGGGGTGGTGGTGGTGACAATGTGTTGTAAGGACTGAGTGCCCTGTGTGCAGTGTGTGTGCTATCTATGCTTGCTGCTGTCACCCTACTGCAGCTCACGTGTTATACACACAATGCACACATCGCACATGTTGCACACATAGTGCACACATTGCACACGTTGCACATGTTATACATGCTGTACGCACATCACACATGTACACACACAAGTACATGCAGCACACATAGCTCACCTGCTGTACATGCAGAGCACACATTGCCCACACATTGTATACACAGTGCACAAACATGCAGTTGAACCTGCTCTTATTTCCCCCACTGACATCCTCTGGGTGAGGCTGGCATGGACTGTGGGGTCCTAAGCGTGTGTAGTGGGGACCCAAGGAGGGAGGCAGCATGATGCTGTCTCACTGGGCAGGTGACCAAGTGACACCTCCAGGCCTTGGGTAGCTCCAAAACCATTGCACCTTCATAGCAAATCTGCATCTGGAAGGGTACTGCACACCTGCTTGGACCACTCTGCTCGTGCATGTCTTGGGTCTCTGGTAACTGGTTCCAAAGTTTGTCCCCGTGAACATGTGGTTTCCCTTTCCCACAGCTGAACCTCCAAGTTGCGCAGTTATGGGCAGGTTCCTCAGATGTGGGAGTGTACCTCGGGAGGCCAGGCCTGTGGCAGGGGCTTTGGGCCCTTGCTTCTCTGAGCTCCCTCAGAAGCCAACGCAGAAAGACCAAGCTGTGGAGACCTGAGGCTGGTTTTGGACACATTCATGTGCCACAGCTGTGTCATCACTTCAGTACTAATACCCCTGAGAGTTGACGTGGCAGTAGAGGCCATTTCATGTTTTTTAATATAGCTCAAATGTCCTATGAATTATTATTAAGTATTAATGTGAGCCCCTCTTTAATTAATGTGTAGCAGCTTTTGGTGGTTCTTAGAGGTCAGTACCTCAGCACTGGGGTCTTATTGTGGGTGCTGATGCTTGCTCATGTTCCCTTTTTTGGGTTTGGGTTTAAAGGTTGGGGGTAGTTTTTCCTAGGCGCCAGGAATGAGGTCTTCCCCATCCAGACTGACGCTAGTGAGCTCTGCCTGGGACTGTACGTGAATCTGAACGTGGGAGTCCTATTCTGTGAGCCGTTCATCTCACAGCACCTGTGGTTTTATACGGGCAGGGTCCTGTGAGGGTGAGAGGCATGTGCACATTGGGCTTTGTCTTTGTATGTGTGTGGGCATGGGCACACACACAGGCTTTCCCACACACACGTACATACACATTTCCACTCTCTGAGTCTCTGAGAGACCAGGGCAGTTTCTCCTGGGAGGTCTGTTAACATCAGATGCTGGTGGTGTGCAGGGGGACATGCAGATGCAGGTGGGTCCAGGAAAGGCTCATCTGAGTAAAGAGAGAGTATGTGTAAGAGAAATGTGATTTTCTAATAAGTGTTTGTTTTTTTTCTAGAGACTGAGGTCTCACCAGGCTGGAGTGCAGTGGCTGACTATTTATAGGTGGGACAGCAGCTTTCTGCAGCCTCCAGCTCTTGAGTAGCTAGGACTGCAGGTACATGCCATTGTGCCTAGCTAAAGGTGTTAAACTAGGACACTTACTTGGAAGTCTGTAGATATTCTGCCTTCATTGAAAGATAAAATGGTGTTCCTTTTTGCATTTAAATGAAGACTTCTCAATATCCAAAGTGCTCAAAACTCTTTAAGCATTTTAGGTCTCCCTTTGAAGATTTTGTTGTCATTACAAAGAAATGGTTTTCTAAACTTTACCACCTATTTGAGCAAATTATAAAAATTATGAAACCAGTGAGATCCAAATGACAGTTGGCTACCATGGAGCTGGTCTGAGGAGGCATAGGTGAGTGTGGTGTGGGCTCCCTGCTCTGTCCCTTCCACAGCCCAAGTGGCAGCAGGGGTTGCCCCAGACTGAGGTCTTGTATCATCTGCATCTCCTGGTTTAATTTGCATTTCCCAGTGGCATTTTCCATATACTTGTTGGCCATTTGTCTTCTTGGTGATATATCTATTAAAATCTTTTGCCCATTTTAAAATTGAATTGTCATCTTATTATTGAGTTGCTAGAGTTCTTCCTACATATATTCTGGATACAAATCCTTTATCAAGATAACTGATTTTCAATTTTTTTCCGCAGTCTGTGTTTTCATTTTTTAATGATTCCTTTTAAAGCATAAAGGTTTTAAATGTTTTTAATTTTGATGGTCATTGCTTCTTGGCCTTTTGGCTAAGATCAAGTGTAGTATCTGTTCTTATCAGTTTACTTTTGATGGTCTGATTTACTAATTTTTTTCTTTTAGCAGTTGTGCTTTTGGTTGATTTGATTTCATGTATAAGAAATCTTTACCCAACTCCAGGTTACAGATTTGTTCCTATGTTTTCTTCTAGGGGGCTTATAGGTTCAGCCTTACATTTAGGTGTGTGCCCCATTCGAGTTAAGCCTTATATGTGGTTGAAGTCAGGGTTCACAGCCATCGCTTGGCTGGAGACACTTCTTGTCCCAGCTCCATTTACCTTCCTGTTGCCGTCTAACCAAATGTGATTGCTGCTTCAGTTTCCCCATGAATAAATTACTTGTTTCCTGTTTTGGACCTTAGCTATAAATGTGCATGAAAATAGAATTACACCAAATTTCACATTAGTTGTATGTGTGTATAAATTGTAGTCATCATTCAATTTCCTAAATAGCTAACCAAACCCGGTGTGGTGTCATTTTTGGCATGAACCAGCACTCCCTATCCCGGCCTGTGTTGCCAAGAACAATACTAAAGTTTGTTTGATGACAAAGCCCACGGTTATTTTGCCTCTTGATTAGGGTTTGCAGTTTTATTTTAAGTCTCTGTGTTGCTGTTGCTTTTGTGGGTGACTCACACATGGGTAGAATGAGCTGTGGGCTACACACACAGGGTAAGCCGTGGCGGGGTCCTCAATCTGTGGGAAGCAAGGATGGCAGCTCAGTGAGGATTTTGCACCAGATTTCTGGGGGAAAACAGCAATGTGTGAAACTGGAAAACCAAGATTTACTTACAGTGCACAAAGTAAGTCATTACCTACCCCAAACTAGTCACCTTCAAAACATTGTGATTGTCCTGGAGTGTTTGTGCTAAACTTGAACACATACTATACAATGGAAACTGTTTTGTTAATGGCCACATTGACGTTGAGGTCTCTGGTTTTCTTAAAGCTGCCAACCACATCAACTATAGAAACTCATTTGTTCACCCCAAGGCCTGTGAGTGGCATGTTTATGAAGGTGTTTCATGGTCTGCTTGCTGGAAAGTCCATTTTTACCCTAATTGAGGAGCTGCAATTTCATGTCTCACACATGAACCGTCATGCAGTGTTTTTATGGCGTGTGTAAAAACAAGATCACATGTGTACCAGTGGCCTGCACTCTAACATGCTTTTATCTGTTCAGCCCCTTCTATGGAGAAGACTTCTACTGTGAGATTCCTCGGAGCTTCCGTCACCTATCATTCTACATTTTCGATAGAGATGTCTTCCGGAGGGATTCCATCATAGGTAGGTACTTGAATGGGGATTTTCTTCCCTTTCTGCCACTTCTGCAGTATCTTATCCTGCCACAGGTGGAGTCTCCCCCCAACCTCCTGCCATGGGCTAGGTCAGAGGGAAATATTCGCATTTCAGTCTGAAGCCCCATGGAGGCATTGTGTAGATGCCACAGCCCTCAGGAGTTGGTTGTGCCTGCACCTGGCATGGCAGCCAGAATGGGCTTGGTCCGTGTCTCCTGCCCCAGTGGCCACCGAGTCCATCAGTGCTGATGAGCTTCACAGCAAATGCTCACATAAGCAGAACGTGCTTCCCAGGCTCACTAGGCCTGTCTCCTGGGGGGACCTTTGTGGTACATTCAGCCCCTCTCTCCTCGTGACCAAGCTGCTCTCCCTAGATTCCTGTCTCTAGGAATCATGATGTGGACAAGGGAAGGGCTAGGGGATTGGGGACCAGGCAGGCCTACACCAGAGTCCTGCTGAGCTGCTGCTGTCTGAGCCTTAGTTTTCCTCCTGTGTTAAGAGGGTGGAAATACCTCCCCTTTCTCAGAAAGATGATGTGTGAGGGGTAGAGGCAGGGGTCTTTGCGGGGCAGGTTCACTTGGCGCTCAGGTTGTGGCTGTGTCATCTAAGCCACCTGTGGTGCCATCTCGAGGAGCCGACTTCAGATGCCGCTGGGGGCTGCTGTTTTTAGACACAGCAGAGGACCCCACTTTGAGTGGATCTCATGGACCAGGCACGAGGCTGGCCTATTGGCCACATCCCTGCTGTGACTTGCTCAAGAACAAGGGGAGAGCAGGGCTGTGCAGGGCCAGAGTCCCCTGCCCAGGAGAATGATACAGACCCAGGGACCAGAGGAGTCACCTGGGGGATGGAGGCTTCTGCTACCTGGGCCATCATAGCTGTGCCAGACTCTGCAATAGCAGAAGCTCCTTAACCCCTGTGGCTGCTGGAATCCCCTCACGACGACGTTCTCTTGAGGATCAGGAAGAAGAGGAGGGACATTGTTCCCCATGAGAGGACACACCCATGGCTGGGCCAGAAGCAGCCAGATGCCTCAGCAAAGGTTTCCGGTGGGGTGCAGGAGGCTGACGAGAGAGAGGTGTTGGTTGCAGGAGCACCTGTCTCACATTCACCTCACATGCACCTCACACTCACTCCTGATGCCTGCCTCACATCTGGCTCACATGCACATCATGCTTAAACACATTGCTGATACCTGCTTTGCAATTGGCTCACACTCACTTCTCACACTTGCCTTACTTTTTATACCCACCTCACAGTGCTTACCTTGCTCTTCACACCTGCTCTTCATATCTGCCTCATACTTACTCCTCACACATGCCTAACAGTCACTTCATGCTCACTTTTCACCCTTGCCTAACTTTTCACTCTAACCTCACACTCGCCTCACACTTACTCCTCACAAGTCACACCTGAGCTCATTGTGCCTTGCTGCTCACCTGCCATGTTTCTGGCCATTCAGCTCTAGCCCTTCCACACAACACAGATGCACAGCCAGGAAGGGCCTGAGGGGCACGGGCAGTGACACTCTCTCTGAGTCCCTACTGGGCTGCTTGCCTTCCCTTTAATGCATGACTTTCAGTGTCAACCCTAACCTCTGTTGTTTACCTTTCTATTTGAAATGTGTCTCCATCAAAGGTGTGGTGAGACTTGACAGTAGTCTCCTCCTTAGTGGCCTAAGAGCCAGGGATATGGTCAGGGCCTGAGTCCAGTAGACAGTGGGTATGGATGGCATTGTCACACAGGGCCAGCACTTCCCTGCACTCAGTGGTGCAGGGCCATGAGCATCCATTGCTCAGAACCTCAGTCTCCACAGGTGGGAACCCTCTAGTGTGCAGTGCTCTCTGAGGTGTGTGGTGCTCTCTCTGAAGTGTACAGTGCTCTCTGAGGTGAGTGTGATGCTCTCTGAGGTGTGCGATGCTCTCTGAGGTAAGTGTGATGCTCCCTGAGGTATGTGGTGCTCTCTGAGGTGTGTGATGCTCTCTGAGGTGTGTGATACTCTCTGAGGTGTGTGGTACTCTCTCCGAGGTGAGTGGTGCTATCTCCGAAGTTTGTGGTGCTCTCTGAGGTATGTGATGGACTTTCTGAGATGTGTGTAGTGCTCTCTGACATGTGTGGGATGCTCTCTGAGATGTGTGGTGCTTGCTGAGGTGTGGGGTGGTCTGTCCGAGGTGTGTGTGGTGCTCTCTGAGGTGTGTGTGATGCTCTCTGAAGTGTGTGATGCTCCCTGAGGTTTTGAGGGCTGATTTCTGAGTTGTACATGTGCTCTTTGTGGTGTGACATGCTCCCTGAAGTTTTCAGGATTCTCTCTCAGAGTTGTTAGCATTTTATGGGGATTTCTGGGGAGAATGAAACACAACAGAGCTTATGGATCCCTGTCCCTGGAGACTTGAAGGGGGAGGACCTCAGCGAACCTTTCTCCTGCCGTCCCAGGTGGAAATTGTAGCTACTGTCAGCGTGGGTCAGGTGGCCACTATGTTGCCTGCTGTGCTTATGGACAGCCTCATGTGGCCCTTCTGAGTACCTCTGTGTGTAGATGAGCAGCTTGGTGGAGAAGCGACCCCACACACTAAGGTTTGCTGAATGTGTGATAGCAGTTCTAAAATAAAATTTAACAGAAACTTAAAAAAAAAAACTTACTTAAAAAAAAAAGTCTATTTAAGGAAGAGTAAAAGGCCAAAACTAAAGAAATGAGACCTCCCACTAACCTTGAGAAACACTCTATACACGACAGACATACCAAAGAATGTGAAATGTTTAAAAATAAAATCCTAGCATGTGTCTCTGCACTTATGAATTATGAGTTCATAATGCTTCATACTATGTGACACACAACAAAACTGTATTTTCCCTCAAAATAGTCTCCATTGGTGTATTTTGAACTCAATATGATTTGATAGAATTACTAAAAATGAAGACAGCTGAAATGTACTTTGAATCAGCTTATTCTAAAGGATAGCTGAAGTGTCTGAGCAGACCTTTGTTTGTGAAACTTGGGATTTAGGTTGTATTTTTAAACTTGAAGTTGTAATTTTAAGGAGGTTCCTTGTGCTCACATTTCAAGGCAGCCTATGGAGCCTGAGTCAGCCATGCTGGTTACCCATAGCATCCTGCTCATTGAGGGTGGGTCCTGGGATTTGTGAAAAGGACATAGCCCCTGATTTCAGAGCACTGCTTCAAAGTTTTAAGCTGTAAAATATGCTGAAAACATAGTTCTGAGAAGTGTTTTGCTCTCTTAGCTGAATTATTTGTTGGAAATCATTCAGGATAAGAAGGCTAATCTGTTTCCTAAAATATGATTTACTGGTATTAGGAACTCAGGACACCTTGCCCTGTCCATGGCCAATTCTAAATCAAGGACTTTTTTTTTTTTTTTTAATGTTTTCCACATTGAGAGCTTCTGGTGTTTCTTAACCAAATAAGTGTACAACTGGCCCAGGAAGACCCTATTCATGTTCACTGTGTTACTAAAAATAGAAATCAAAAAGCCAAAGGTGGAAACAATGGTAGTTATTCAAGCCTGAGGTTATAGTGTTGGTAGCATTACTCTTTCCTGGGGGGGCTGTATGCAAAGGCAATTTGGACATTTAGCCATTTGGGAAGTGCAACTATGTCTGGCTGACTGCATTTCAACCAATGTTCACCTCCCTGGCACCTGCTCCCTTGTGGGGCGTTTGACCCAGACTTCTCCAGAGCAGCCTCTGTGCAGCCCAGCTATTGTTACACGGCACATAAAACATGCAATAGTAATGGATGCTGCTCAACAAGACACCTCCATGTGTTGACAGGAACATAGGTGTAAGACGTTGATATACCAAAGTTATGAAACCTTACTGAGTTGTTTATACAGTGCTGCCAACATAAGTGCACAGTGGCAAGTTTGAGAACTTAATTGTCAAACCTCATAGGGAGGCAGCTCTGATGACCATTTCAGAAAAAGAGTTGTAAAATTGCTTTGAAGGGTGGACTAGGTGCTGGCATGGGTGCATAGCTTCCCAAGGGGAGTACTTGATATTCAGCAATGAGGTATGTAGAATTTTTTCTAGTCTGAGTTTGTGATCTTAATTTTCAGATCTCGTATATCTATTCCATTTTTAAAAGTTGAGCCATTTATAGATCATCTCCTATTTGAAGAAATCCTTTCACTGTAGAGTCTGATTTATACAAAAAAATGAAATTTCCAAGTTTGAGGCCCCACCACCTGATTTAAGAAGGAAATCTATACTCCCTGGGGTAGTGTTCAGGACCTTTGATAATCTCACTCATAGCCTTCTGGACTTGACCTCTCAACTTCCATGATGGCCTTTCTCTGTCTCATAAATATGCCAGCATGTACATTGACACACGTGCAGAGCCATTCACACATGTTTACTATGTGGGCACAGCCTCCACCTGACTGTCTGCCTGTGCATCCTCTTGTAACATGAGAAGCCTTTAAAATAAATTTAGCATCTCAGTTTTTGAAGTCTGACCAGACCTCCAGCAATGAGTTCAATGCAGTCATTCAATGCTCTGGGGAGTGTGTTAAAATGCAGGTACCCAGGACTTCATTCAAGCCTGTGGCCAGAGGCTCTCCAAGGGTTGAGACTAGAATCCTATAGTTTCATTAGGTTCCTCTGGTGATTCTTATAGTTAGAAGGAAAACAACATGTACCAAATGCTTACATAAGCTTCCAGGGTCCCACCCCAGGGATAGGGTCCATTAGGATTTATGGATCTGGTGGCAACCAACTCATGAAATATAAAATTAGAAACTACTAGAGAAAAGGAAACAAGACACAAAGAATAGAATTTTCAAAGGTGGGAGCACAGGGGACCACTGCCTGTTTGTGGGGTTCTGACAGTGGCTCCAAGTATCAGTTCCACTCAGCTTTTATTGAAGGCTCTTTGCTCATTAGCCCAGAGGGTAAGCTGAAGAAGGGAACAAAGATGCCAGCAGTTTCTCTGAGCAAGCATATCAGTGCCTATTGTTTCTATAATCATTAACTTTAAGGGTCTGAGCAGCCTTGAGAAATCCTGAACCTGAGCCTTGTGTGGAGGCAGCCTCCTGTCTGTAGTCACGCACACAGATTCCTATGAAGGTGTTAATCTCCATTAGTTCACTGCAGGGTAAAATGCCACTGGCATCAGTCCCCTCTGAAGAATTGGTGGAAAAGAACAATTTTCCTCTCATCACCACCACAGAGGATCTTCCTCTGTGATAAGGGAGATAAGCCCTCCTACCCATATTTCAGGGCTTGAGCTGTTCCCTTGATCTCTGTCCCAGCCAAATAAAAATATCCACAATGGGTATTTACTTTGACTGTTAAGTAGGCAACATGAGGCCTAGTTAATGTTTCTTGCTAGGCTTTGCACACAGCTTCCTCTGTGGCCATTATTCCTTCAGAGTACTTATAGACCCAGCAGAGGTGTTAATAAGCTGTATCCCCAATAGGCCAGGCACTAGGAAAAGCAGGAAATTTGCTCAGGTAAGAAATTTAGCAGCGGCTGGTTTAAAGGTAAACTAGCTAACTTTCCTTTGCCACCACTTTCCTCTGCTTCACTCAGCTTTTTTATTTTCCCCTTTTTCTGGGGGTGTTTTCTCTTGCTAAAAATGGCATCTTTGGTCACCATTCTGCCTGCATTAGCCAGGCTTCAGGCAGATGTTCATGGGCTAAAAGCATGTCATGTAGTCTTCCCATTAATCCTCAGAGAGTGGAAGACACTTGACTGAAGATGCATAGCTGCCAGGTGGTGAGCTGAGGAGACAAACATCTGGTGCATTAGGAGAGAAATGAGTATAGTATTAGAGCAGTGTGAAAAGAGAGGTGTGTCTAGAGCTGTGAGTGTGGGAATTCAGGTGCATGCACACATGTGAGAAGAGCACAGTGGGAAGTACTGTTTGTCTACAGGAGTGGGCACAGTGGTGTGAGAAAAAGGTATGTCTGTAGGTAAGAACAGCAGACTCCACCAGATGCAGTCACCATCCATCTTCACCAGCCACTGCTGAACATCCACCATCACCATTGACCATCCACCATCACCATCGCAATCATTCTCTGCCATTCACCATCACTGTCACCATTATTAGTCATCATCAAGTCATCATTCACCATTACTATCACCAACACCATCATCATCACCATCATCATCATCATCACCATCATCATCACCATCATCATCACCATCACTATCACCATCACCATCATAATCATCATTCACTATCATCATCACCACCTCCATCATCATCATCACCATCACTGTCATTATCACCATCACTGTCATTATTCATCATTACTGTCACCATCTCCTTCACTGTCAGCATCACCATCATCATTTACCATCACCATCATTATCCACTATTTGCCATCTACCTTCCCCAACACTGTCATCATTCACTGTCACCACCATCTTCCATCTACTATCCAATATCACCATTCTGGGGAATAGGAGCCAGACATCTTTGGGAACCATTGTTCAGTCTAGCCTAATGATCAGTCTTAGAAACTTCTGTGATTTAAATGGTAATAACCAGAGTATGTTCAGGAAATACACAGGCATGGAGCACATAGGGACTCACATTTGATAATTCACTTTAAATGGAATTATATTAGTAATTTCTGCAGCAAAATCCCTAGTACAGAAATAAAATTGCAGGGGAACATTTTGTGTTGTGTTGCTGTGTGGAGGTGGGTTAACTGGCCCACTTTCAGGGTCTCTCCAGAGCTGGACCTCTGCATCTCCATTGATAGGATGGCTTTGAATGCCAAATATGACCGTAGCCCCCACCTCAGAGCCTGCACAGGCTCCTCCCTGCCCTCATGATGACCCCCACATGCTTGCTTAGCTTTGGAGTTCTTTGTGACAGGCTCTGGGGAAGGGTGCCCACCTCCTCTCCTCTGCCCTGAGCATGAACTCCAGAGCTAATGGCTGCCAGTTCTCTCTCTCACCTTGGGGTCAGGCACCTCCTCCATTCTCTGTGGCTCTGCATCATCCTCCATGGCTCTGGTCTGCTGGAGGAGGCAGCCTCCAATCTCTGCTGGCCTGGATAGGCTATGTGTGCACATCCCCCGTGTGCTTCCCCTTTGGTAGTTTTTATTTTGCTTATTATTGTTGTGTCCATGGGATGGAGTGTCCCACAGTCTGAAGCTCCTTGGGGGCAGGGCCTGTGTCTATCTCACTCCTTGCTGTGTTCTCACCTCTTACCAGAGACATTCAGAGATTCATTCAAGGAAGAAAGAGAGGACGCCCTAGAAAGGAAGGAGTGGGGGTGCAGAATCTCAGCTGTGTGGCTTAGGTGTTAATATTTTACCTGCATTAGACATGCCAAATTTGACAGATGGGATAAGTATGAAGATACGATATCAAGTCTTAGTAGTTGGCTGGGATTATAAACTAGAATGAAGAGGCATTTGATTAATTCTTGGAGGCACAGGAGAATTTTTTGAGTGGTACCCCTGAGAAAAAAGAAATTAATAGAAAATTTTGTACATTTTAATCAGAGAAGTGAAATCAAATTGGTTCTGAGGTTATTTTCTCTCAGAATAATCAAAAGAGGTGCTTAATAGTCATTCTGTTTAAGGTATCTGCTATTTTTAAAGATAATCAGCAAAATCATGATTTAGCAATTCTTGGTACATTTATAATTATGGTGTTAGCGTACAATTGGACTTAAATGTTGTTACCATCAGTTTTAAAGCCATAAAAATAAGTGGCTGTCTGGATCTCCTATAGTAATTTGAAGTTATGACTAGTAATTATGTTGTTACCAGGAATGAAAAAACAAGTTCTAAAATATACATTTCTGTCATGGAAGCAAGTAGCGTTGCACGCTGGCTCTGGGCTGTATTCCTGTTGTTTCCTGGCTTCTAACCTAATGGCCTCCCATACTTGAGAACGCCCCACCTATCTGCAGGTATTTTGTGATACAGCTAGATGTGCCCTCGATGGTAGGCTCTGTCCAGGAGTGAGGGTTGTGCCAGCAGGTGCCAGCGGGAGATGCAGCAGTGACGGGCGGTGCTGGGTATTGGGGAACAGGTGCAGTCCCCAGTGCCAACAGCAGGAGGAGCTTTCAGCCTAGTCGGGGGTAGTTACCGAAACCTGGAAAAACAACCCACGCTGACACCAGAGGGGTGTCTCGAGTGCTGAGGGCAGGGGAGACCCTGACCTTCCGCCTAGTCTACCACCAATCTCTTCAGTGGCTGGATCCTGCCAACCCCGAGGGTCTAGAACCACAGGTCAACCTCCCAGGACAGAGCAGGTGGAGAAGGCAAGGGAAGTGTCCAGCACAGGAGGGGTGTGGCCGCACTTGGTTCTCTGGCCTGTCTGTAGTTGGTGTTTCGAGCAGAGCAGTGCATCTGGTAGGGGCTGGTAATGAAGTGAAGGCTCCTAATTGCATGGCCTTGACACGTGGGACACGTGGCAGTTCCTGTATTCTCAAGGCAGAGGCTGCTAGACGAGCTCATGTGGCTTCCTCCCTTTGGCTGGATTGGCCCCAGCTCAGAGTGGTCAGGAGCTCAGATGGGCTGTGTCTGTGATGACTAAACTGTTCAGATGCTTGGCAAGTCGAGGTGGATTCAGTGGTTCCCATGTTGAGTTTGCTCCGGTCAGGGATCCTATGCCCCCCACTCCAGTTAGTAGGTCTGGAGAGGGGCTTGAGTGGTCTTGTCACCTCACCTCAGCCCCACCTTCCTCCAGGGCCCTGTTTCCGATGACCCACGTCTTCCCTGCTTTGTTCCTCTAGCCAGGTACAGTGAGACCTTTACTCCTTAGGGTATAAGCCAGAATGGAAATACAATTTACACGTGGTAAAGTCCACTTGTTTTAGGAGCAGAGCTTGCCATGTACAGCCACAGACACAGCAGCATAGTAAAGACATGTCTTCAGCATCCCAGCCATTCTTTTGGGCCCCACTGGAAGGAATTTCCTACTCCGACCCCATCCCTGGGCAGACCCTGACCTGGCACCTGTTTCTACAGTTCTGCCTTTTCCAGAAGGTCGTGCAAGTCAAGTTGCACCGCAGGATCCTCCACATGCTGCGCCTGGCAGGCACTGCCCCTTGTTGTTGGCTGGTCTTCCAGTACACTGATGCCCCACTGTTTGTCTCTTGGTAGTTATTTGGATTGTTTCCAATTTTTAGCAGTAATAAGTAAACAGCTATAAACATTTGTATATAGATCTTTGTATTGAGGAACATTTTAATTTCTTACTCCTAGATAAACACCCAGGAGTGAGATTGCTGGGTCATACCACAGGTGTGTGCTTACTTTCGTTGGAAACTACAAACAGCATTACCAAGTAACTGCACCATTTTGGGTTCTTTCAAGAAATGTGTCCTCATCAGCACTTAACATCATCATTTTTTGTTTTTTCATTAAATCTTGCCATTCTAATAGGTGTGTATTATCTCATACGGTTTCTGTGCATGTTCATGGTAAAGAGTGATATTGGGCACCTTTTCATGTACTTGATCATCATTATGCCTTTTCTTTTTTTTTGTGATCATCATTATGCCTTTTCTTTGGTAAATTGTTCAAATCTTTTGCCCTTTATTTGGGTTTGTTTTCTTTTCATGGAGTTTTAGATACAAGCCTGTCAGAGGCATGATTTGCAAATATTCTCTTCAGTTTGTGGCTTTCCATTTTCTTCTTTCTTTTTAATTTTGATGAAAGCTAGTTCATTAATTTTTCAGTTTTTCTGATTTGTACTTTTGGTGTCATATCTAAGATATTTTTGCCTATCCCAAAGTTCCGACAGTTTCCTTCCAGAAAGCTTACTGCGTTAGTTCCGTATTAGGATCTGTGATCTGTTTCAAGTTCATTATTACTTCATAGCAAGTCTTAAGTGACTTAGTGTGAGATTGCCAAGTTTGTTCTTATTTAAACTTGTTTTGCTAGCCTAAATCCTTTGAAATGCTGTGTATTTTTTTTTTCTTTCTTTTTTCTTGAGACAGACTCTTGCTCTATTGCCCAGGCTGGAGTACAATGTCATCATCACAAGTCACAGCAACCTCAAACTCCTGGGCTCAAGCGATCCTCCTCCCTCAGACTCCCAAGTAGCTGGGACTACAGGTGACCACCACCACTCCCATTTAGTTTTTCTGTTTTTGGCAGAGATGGGGTCTCATTCTTACTCAGGGTGGTCTTGAACTCCTAAGCTCAAGTGATCCTCTCGCCTTGGCCTTCCAGAGTGCTGGGATTACATGACAGCCATTGTGCTGTGAATATTTTTGAATCAGCTTCTCAATTTCCAAAACATTCTCAGAGGAACTTTGATTGGGATTGCATTGATCTATAGGTAACTTGGGGGTGAGTGAACACCCTAATGAAATTGAGTCTTCTGACCTGTGTACAGCATGTCTTCCCATGTGCTTAGGCCTTTAATCTCTTTTATCAGTTTTGTGATGTGTTTTCAGCATATACATTGTGCACATTAAAAAAAAATTATTCCTTTATCTTTTGTGTTTTTAAAGGAGCACAAACTGTAAAAGTGGAATTTGTTGAATAGTACTTTCTTTAATTTTAGTTTCCATTGTCATTGCTTGTATGTGCAAATACAGTTGATTTTGATATATTGACTGTGTTTTGTGGTCTTGCTGAACACACCAATCAGTCTCTTAGCTTTTTTTTTTTATTAAATCATTTGTACATAGATCATAAATACGTTTATGCCATTATGGGATTCAATGTGTTGATTATTTGTACACATTGGAGTGCTTACATCCTACCAATCAACATAGCCTTCACCTCATTTACCCAATTACAGCATTAAGGCATTTGTGTTCTAAGTGCCCATTGACCCATGAATGGATTAACAAATTGTAGTATATGTATACCATGGAATACTATGCAGCATTAAAAAAAATGGAGACTTTACCTCTTTTATGTTTATATGGATGGAGCTGGAAAATATTCTTCTTAGTAAAGTATCTCAGGAATGGAAAAAAAATATCCAATGTACTCAGTACTACTGTGAAAACAATTTATAATCACTCACACTTGCATATGAAAAATGAAACACAACTATAGCCTAGGATGAAGGAGGGAAGGGGAGGGAGAGGGGAAGAGAGGGGGGAGGGTCGATAGAAGGAAGGTTAGTAGGGGGACCACAGTCTCTTAGCTTTTCTTACAGCTTTTTTTTTCTTTTGGCAGATTTTTTATGACTAAAGGCTTTTGTTTCATTCTTTCCACTGTATGTACTCTTTGTTTCTTTTTCTTGACCCATTGCTCTGGCCAGGACCCAGATCAGGTACCTTTGCTGCATAGTTGCGCCTGGGTGGTTACTCTGTTTCCCTTCTTCTCTTTTCTAAACGTGTCCTAACAGGGAGGAGGGAGGCAGGTTGGGCCTTTGTGGTGAGGATGCTGGAGGTGCGAGAAGGCCTGGCCTGGGTGTTTGCTGATATCACTCAAATAGGTTGAAACAGCTTTTTAGATTATGACACAGCAAAGAAATTTAGGGTTACAATGTGGGTTTTAGATCAGGTTTTCTCACAGAACAGCATTTAGAAACATCTTGAATGTGGTAACCTCTGGAAGGAAGGAGTGGCAGCTGATAACAGAGGTGACCCCACCCGAGGAATGAGGTGGCGAAAGAGAGAGAGACTCATTCTTGTCTGTATCTTATATGCTTGGATGTTTAGAATTTTATTCTGTTAGTGTATTACCTACGTGTATTTAAAAATTAATTGAGGTACTTCAAAAATAAAGACCAACAGTGATGTTTAAGTTACTGGATTC
This sequence comes from Nycticebus coucang, assembly GCF_027406575.1. NCBI lineage: Eukaryota > Metazoa > Chordata > Mammalia > Primates > Lorisidae > Nycticebus > Nycticebus coucang. The sequence continues at coordinate 271,720 of NC_069794.1, forward strand.
ACATTAATGCTAGGTATGTGGCACTACCTGGCCCAATTTCAGCTCCTAAAATTGTGAAGAAACAGTAACATTGCAGTTACTTAAATTTCAGATTTCCAAAGCACCCGCCTGTCCTGCAGAGCCCTGTGAATAACCATGGTGTCCGAAGGTTTCTTTATCCCTTTGTACTAGAATATGTTGCCTCTCAATTTTAAGATTTTTGGTTTCATGAGACTTTATTCCTACAAGACTCAAAAATCACATTCTCATTGGTGGAAGGAGGTGGCTTTGTGAGGGCTGAGCAGCAAGAGGGCCCTTTCCTCACTCTCTAGTGGCTGGAGAATGTCCAGGGAATGAGACCTAACAGGGTGGAGATCACACAGATGCCTCGAGTCCATGTGTGGCTGTCACTGCCAGGCTGGACGAGGGAGCTCCCCCGTGGAATGCAGCTTCTCTCTGAGTTCCAGGGCACTCGTCCTGCCACCTGTGCCACACCTGCTGTCCCACCTCTGGGCTACACCATGCCTGCTGTCCCACCTCTGGGCTATACCACGCCTGCTGTCTCACCTCTGGGCTATACCATGCCTGCTGTCCCACTTCCAGGCTGGGTGCTCACAGTGTGGCATCCAATGTGGCAGCTGCGCAGCTCTGCCCTGGACAGTTGTGTGGCTGGCACCGGGCAGACGTTGCCGTAGTCATTCACACCAACCATGGTGTGTGTGAGCTGCACCCACCTCCAGGTGAAATCGCCTGGCCTTGGCCTGGTGAGCCAGGGTCACTGCACTGTTCCTTGCTAGGAAAGGGGGGTTTCCTGTAGTCTTTCCATGGCTGCTCTACAGCATGGGAGGTGCATGATGTAGCTCCTTCCGTGAGAGTGCAAGATGACATAAATGGGCCAAAAAGATGACTGGCAGAGCAGGGCTGGGACATGGTGTAGAGGTCAGTGGTGGTGGGCACATTGTCCCAGCTGCACACGCCCCTCTGTCATTCGGGAAGCTGTTTCCTGTGGGTTTTCACCTGCCACATGTCCCAGTTTCCCCATAGTGGTATGTGGTGTCTTCAGGACAGGCTTGCAGGAGCCTTTGGGAGCACAGTCTGGGCCCTGGAGGTCCAATGCAGCAGCTGGGGGATTGTACTGGGGACCCCAGCCTGAGAACCAGAGGAGGAGGAGGAAACTGAGAGGGCAGGAGGGAACTGGAGGCTGCAGAGCCTGCAAGCTAGGGCCACACCCCTGCCGGGCCATGTGAACGCCTCTGTCCATGCTTGGCCTTAGTTTTCTTGTCTGAGAATGTGAAATAGATCTGACAAGTTTGTGAACTCATCCTAGGAAAAGTGCTACAAATCTCATTACTGAATATCACTAGGGTCACCTTTGAGGTACTCCCTATGCACTAATGCCGGCACCTCATTGACTCGTCAAAGCAATTTTGGAACTCTTTTTCTGGAATGGCCATCAGAGCTGTCATCGTTTATACCGTGATGTCCTGAATATCATCAAAATGTCTTCCTTTTAATATTTCCTTAATCTTCAGGTAAAGGAAAAAGTCACTGGGGGCCAGATCAGGTGAGTAGGGAGGGTGTTCTAATACAGTTATTTGTTTACTGGCTAAGATCTCCCTCACAGACAGTGCTGTGTGAGCTGGTGCATTGTGATACAAGAGCCATGAGTTATTAGCCAAGAATTTCAGTTAAGATTATCCTGTTTCTCTATTGATGTTTTACTAGGTCTGCTATGCTTCTCACAGTCAGCCAATAATTTTGATGCAAAATTTGATGAATGTTTGCAATGTTTCATCGGTTCTTCTGGTTACTGGCCACCCTTGCCTCTTCATCTGTGATGCTTTCTTTCCCGTCAGAAAAAAATGTAATCCATTTGTACACTGCTGTTTTCTTTAAGGCATTATCTTCATTAACTTGAACTAATGTACTCCTGGTTTTACTTTCACTCTTGCTAATTTTAACAAGAAATCTAATGTTCATTCATTGCTCTACTCCCAGCTCCAACATTCTCATGACAGCACACAAAAACATGCAACAACAATAATGAACACCGCTTAGGAAGATACCGCCACACGTCAACATGAATACAGCCAAGGGAAACTGATATCCCAGGGTTATGAAACCTTATAGTGTTTATATAGTGCTGCCAATGTAAGTACACAGTAGCAAGCTTGTGAACTTAATTGTCAGACCTCACAGAACCTGCCCCCAGGACCACTGCAGTATGAATGAGGTGGAGTGTGTGAGGGCCTCGAAGGAGAATGTTCTGGAAACTGGATAGAAGGGTTGTCAGGCTGAGGCAAGAGGCTGCTGGGTGCCAGGCCAGGCCTTGGTCTGGAGCCCAGGGAGGAACCGGAAACAAAATGGTCTTCCTCTGAGGAGAGAACTGAAGGGTGCTTGTCCTTGACGTTCGTGTTGTCCTGTGTCATTTCTGTTTTACACTTGCCATGTAGCATGTGGACATGTGTGCCCATGTGCATGCCGTGGTTACGCAGCTCCTCCCTGATGGAAGGGATAGGTAGCACCGTCCTCAGTGCCTGGAGGCCACTAGGCAGGTGCAGGTGCAGGTGACCCAAGTGCCCTCCATCTGGGGTGGAGCAGGGGTCTCCAGGCAGCTCACTGATGGCACTTGGAAAGATTCCTGTTCCAAGGCTAGACCCACCTCTGGGCTCAGTCCAGCTGCATTGGCACCGTCCATCCTCCTGTGAATAACTGGAACGCTCATGTGAGCTGTATGACTGCTGCCCTTAGTGCACCTGTGTGTCCCACATGCATGTGTGTGCTACATGTAGGCATACACGTGTTCTAAGTGACAGTTTTAGGAACATGCATGTTTCCATTAAATCCTTATAAAAACTCTATAAAGTGGATTCTGCTCCTGTTTGTATTTTGGAACCAGGATGTTTTGGCACAGAAATGCAAATTCACAGAGCAGCTCCCATCCAGGCCCAAGCTATCCCTCACACAGGGAGGGTGCTGTGCAAACGTGCTCTGTGGACAGGGCATGATGCGTACCTTCCACGGGACACCTGACTAACTGTTTAAATCAGGCTGTTTGGAATAAGTTGCTGTGGTGTGAGCTTCCCCTCTGCACCTGTGTTGCAGGGAAGGTGGCCATTCGGAAGGATGACCTCCAGAAGTACCACAACAGGGACACCTGGTTCCCACTGCAGCATGTGGATGCTGACTCGGAAGTGCAGGTGAGAACATGGCAGGGCCCCAGGGAACGAGGGGTGGGGGTGGGGGAGACTTTGGGAAGAGGACAGACTCTGTTTATGGTCAAAACATAGGCCAAAAAAATATATATATATAGGCCAAGCATGGTGGCTCACTCCTGTAATCCCAATACTTTGGGAGGCTGAGGTGAGTGGATCACCTGAGCTCAGAATTCAAGACCAGCCTGAGCAAGAGCAAGACCCGGTCTCTACTGAAAATAGAAAAATTAGCTAGGTGTTGTGGCAGGCACCGGTAGTCCAAGTTACTTGGGAGGTTGAGTCAAAAGGATCCCTTGAGGTTACTGTAAGCAATGATGCCATGCATGGCACTCTACCCAGGGCGACATACTGAGACTCTTGTCTCACAAAAACAAAAAACAAAAAAACACAGATATGAGCTTTTGGGCAGGACAGAGAGCAATGACTTGCCAGTTGTGTGTTTGTGTAGCCTCGTTAATTTTGCTTGTCCCATTGGTTTTGACCCCTGGGTGGGAACAGGCCAACCTCTGGACCAGCACTGACCAGGGTTACTGGCATATGTTTCTGAGCTCTTGTCACTCAGGGCAGAGGGGGATTTGAGGAAATGCCCCAGCGGCTTACCCTGGCTTGCCTCAACAGTGCCTGGGCTCTGGGCGTTGGGCAACTCCCCAGTGTTGGTGGCTGCCTGGGACAGCCCCTACTGCTCTCTGTAGGAAGGGAACACGTGACCCTCTGTGGATCTGAGCCATGCTGCCCCTCTGAGACCTCCCCAAGACCTGGTTCAGGACAGGCACCAATCCTGGACGCCAGAGGGCAGCTGTGCACAGAGTGGTTTGAGTGCAGTGTTCTGGGGGGAGGCTTCTCATCCACCCATAAGCGTGCTGGCTGGTGTCCTTATCGTGAAATGGGTGCTGTGCCACTCTGAATGGCCCATGTGTTGCTACAGCACCCTGCTGACTGGGTGGTGACAGGGATTTCTGTTTTTTTCCATGGACAGAGTCCTGGAAATAGGAGCCATTTGAGGCTTTCTGCCTGAGACGTCAGTGGCTGCAGTTCTGTGTTCTACAGGGTAGGGGTGAGTTCATGTATGTCCAGGGTAGCTTTGGGCCAGGGGTCCAGACCCTCATCCTCTGTACTTTACCTAGCAAAGGGCAGGGTGTTGAGGCTTCTGCTGATGGAGGTCATGGGTCACAAACACCCCTGCTGCCAAATAAGGGCAGATTCACTGTGTGGGTGAATAGCCTGCCAGGCAGGAGTAGAGTGTCCTTGGTAAAAGAAAGGCAGCTGCACCCACATGGCCCTCAGGAACAGTCCTCTTTGTGCTTCGCAGTGCTAGCCGGGGCATGCACAGTGCTGTGAGCATTGGCAGATGCCATGTTGCTGACAGAGCCAATAGCTGAACTTGAGTGAGAGGGCAAAGTTCTCGCTGTCAGATGTTCATGAACACCAGGACCCTGGCGGCCACATGGCCACATCTCCTCCCCGGGACACTGTGATCTCCTGTTCAGAAAGACCAGGTCTCAGGGGTGATGTGCTATGAATTGGTGTTTTGTAGCAGGAGTCATTCCTGCCTGTCCTCCTGGCAGTTTCCCTGCCACTTTGATCCTGGAATAATGGGCTATGGTGTCACAGTCCCATCATTTCTGCAGGGGCCACAGTGTGGGGCCCTGCCAGTTCCTCTGTACAGTTTGTTTCCCCAGATTTGAGACGCATTTTATTAGGAGGTGTAGCTTTTCATTTGTTGCCCTTTTTTTTTTTTATTTTTACATGAATTATTTATTTATTGTTGGGGATTAATTGAGGGTACAAGAAACCAGGTTACATTGATTGCATTTGTTAGGTAAAGTGCCTCTTACAATTGTGTCTTGTCCCCAAAAGGTGTGGCACACACCAAGACCCCACCCTCCTCCCTCCTTCCCTCTCTCTGTTCTTCCTTTCACCCACCCCTCCGTCTTTCTTTCTCTCTCTGCTTTCCCGTTCCCTCACCCCCACTGTGTCAATTGTCGTTAATTGTCCTCATATCAAAATTGAGTACATAGGATTCATGCTTCTCTATTCTTGTGATGCTTTACTAAGAATAATGTGTTCCACTTCCATCCGGGTTAATACAAAGGCTATAAAGTCTTCATTTTTTTAATGGCTGAATAGTATTCCATGGTGTACATATACCACAACTTGTTAATCCATTCTTAGGTTGGTGGACATTTAGGCTGTTTCCACATTTTGGTGATTGTAAATTGAGCAGTAAACAGTCTAGTGCAAGTGTCCTTATGAAAAAAAGGTTTTTTTCCATTCTGGATAGATGCCCAGTAATGGGATCGCAGGATCAAATGGGAGATCTGTCTTGAGTTCCTTGAGGGTTCTCCATACTTCCTTCCAAAAAGATTGTATTAGTTTACAGTCTCACCAACAGTGTAAAAGTCTTCCCTTCTCTCCACATTCAGGCCGGCATCTGCAGTTTTGAGATTTTGTGATGTGGGCCATTCTCGCTGGGGTTAGATGGGATCTCAGAGTGGTTTTGATTTGCATTTCTCTAATAATTAGAGATGATGAGCATTTTTTCATATGTTTGTTAGCCATTCGTCTGTCTTCGTTAGAGAAGGTTCTATTCATGTCTCTTGGCCATTGATATATGGGATTGTTGGCTTTTTTAATGTGGATTAATTTGAGTTCTCTATAGATCCCAGTTATCAAGCTTTTGTCTGATTCAAAATATGCAGATATCCTTTCCCATTGTGTAGGTTGTCTATTTGCTTTGGTTGTTGTCTCCTTAGCTGTACAGAAACTTTTCAGTTTAATTAAGTCCCATTTGTTTATTTTTGTTGTTGTCTCAAATGCCACAGCAGTATTCTTTATGAAGTGTTTTCCCAGGCCAATATCTTCCAGTGTTTTTCCTATGCATTCTTTGAGGATTTTTATTATTTCATGCCTTAAATTTAAGTCCTTTATCCATCTTGAATCATTTTTTTTGTGAGTGGAGAAAGGTGTGGGTCCAGTTTCAGTCTTTTACATGTGGATATCCAGTTCTCTCAGCACCATTTATTGAACAGGGAATCTTTCGTCCAAGGTATATTCTTGTTTGGTTTATCGAAGATTAGTTGGTTATAAGATGTTAGTTTCATTTCTGGTTTTCTATTCAATTCCAAATCGAATCTATCATCTCTATTTTTGTGCCAGTACCATGCTGTCTTGACCACTATGGCTTTGTAGTACAGCCTAAAATCTGGTATGGTGATGCCCCCAGCTTTGTTTTTATTACTAAGAACTGCCTTAGCTATATGGAATTTTTTCTGGTTCCATACAAAACGCAGAATCATTTTTTCCACGTCTTGAAAATAGGATATTGGTATTTTAATAGGGATGGCATTGAATCGGTAGATTGCTTTGGGAAGTATAGACGTTTTAACAATGTTGATTCTTCCCAGCCATGAGCATGGTATGTTCTTCCATTTGTTAATATCCTCTGCTATTTTCTTTCTTAGGATTTCATAATTTTCTTTATAGGGGTCCTTCACCTCTTTCGTTAGATATATTCCTAGGTATTTCATTTTCTTTGAAGCTATGGTGAAGGGAGTTGGGTCCTTAATTAGCCTCTCATATTGACTATTATTGCCATATACAAAGGCTACTGACTTGTGGACATTGATTTTTATATCCTGAAACATTACTGTATTTTTTGATGACTTCCAGGAGTCTTGTGGTTGAGTCTTTGGGGTTCTCTAAGTATAAGATCATATCGTCAGCAAAGAGGGAGAGTTAGACCTCCTCTGCTTCCATTTGGATGCCCTTTATTCCCTTGTCTTGCCTAATTGTATTGGCTAGAACTTCCAGCACTACATTGAATAGTAATGGTGACAGAGGACAACCTTGTCTGGTTCCAGTTCCATTGGTCTGGTTCAGTTTTACTCCATTCAGTAAAATATTAGCTGTGGGCTTGATAGATAGCTTTGATCAGTTTAAGAAATGTGCCACCTATGCCTAAACTCTGCAGTGTTCTAGTTAGAAAAGGATGCTGGATTTTATCAAATACTTTTTCTGTATCTATTGAGAGGATCATATAGTCTTTGTTTTTGCTTCTGTTAATACAGTGGATAACGTTAATGGACTTGCATATATTAAACCGGGCTTGCATCCCTGGGATGAAACCTACTTCATCATGATGTATGACTTTTTTGATGATAGGCTGTAATCTATTGGCTAGGATTTTGTTGAAAATTTTCACATCTATATTCATTAGTGAAATTGGCCTGAAATTCTTCTCCTTAGTTTGGTCTTTTCCTGGTTTTGGTATCAGGGTGATGTTTGCTTTGTAGAACGTGTTAGGGAAGATTCCTTCCTCCTCAATTTTTTGGAATAATTTCTGCAGTATGGGAATAAGCTTTTCCTTGAAGGTTTGGTAGAATTCTGGTGTGGAGCCATCTGGAGCAGGACATTTTTTTGTTGGAAGCTTTTTTATTGTTTCTTTAATCTCAGCGCTTGAAATTGGTCTGTTCAGGAGCTCTGTTTCTTCCTGGGTAAGTCTAGGGAGAGGGGGTGATTCCAAATATTGATCCATTTCCTTTACATTATCAAATTTCTGGGCATAGAGTTTTTGGTAGTATTCAGAGATGATCTCTTGTATCTCTGTGGCATCAGTTGTTATTTCCCCTTTATCATTTCTGATTGAGGTTACTAGAGATTACTTTTCTATTTCTAGTTAGTCTGGCCAAAGGTTTATCTATTTTATTTATTTTTTTCAAAAAACCAATTCCTTGTTTCATTAATTTTCTGAATGATTCTTTTGTTTTCTATTTCATTGATCTCTGATTTAAGTTTGGATATTTCTTTTCTTCTGCTGAGTTTAGGCTTAGATTGTTCTCCTTTTTCTAATTCCATCAGATGGCTTGTTAGTTTGTTGATGGACTCTCTTTCTGTTTTTCGAATGTAGGCATCTAAAGCGATACATTTTCCTCTCAGATCTGCTTTTGCAGTATCCCACAGGTTTTGGTAGCTTGTGTCTTCATTGTTGTTATGCTCAAGGAAGTTTTTATTTCTTCCTGCACCCAACTGTCATTCAACAGAAGGTTGTTTGATTTCCATGCCTTTGTGTGGGGTTGAACATTTTTGTTGGCGTTGAGTCTACATTTAGTGCCTTGTGGTCTGAGATGATACAAGATAAAATTTTAATTCTGTTGAGGTTTGTTTTGTGTCCTAGGATATGATCAATTTGTGGAACTTGGGGTGATGAAAAGAATATATATTCTTTATCTTTGGGATGGAGTGTTCTATATGTGTCTATCAAGCACAGTTGCCTAGGGTCTCATTTAAGTCCCTTATATCTTTGTTCAATTTCTGTTTAGAGGATCTGTCCAGCTCTGTAAGAGGAGTGTTAAAGTCCCCTGTATTATGGTGTTATAGGATATCATATTGCTCAGACTGAGTAAGGTCTATTTCAAGAATCTGGGAGCATTTAAATTGGGTGCATAAATATTTAGAATTGAAAAATCTTCTTGTTGTATTTTTCCCTTGACCAATACAAAGTGACCATCTTTGTCTTTTTTGACTTCAGTTGCTTTAAATCCACATGTATCTGAAAATAAGATGGCAACTCCTCTTTTCTTCTGAATTCCATTTGCCTGAAAAATTGTCTTCTGACCCTTAACTCAGAGTTTTAATTTGTCTTTTGAAGCTAGGTGTGTTTCCTGCAGACAGCAAATGGATGTCTTTTGTGTGTGTGTATGTGTTCTTTAATTAATTAATTTATTTTTATTTTTTTATTTTTTTGTAGTTTTTGGCCAGGGCTGGGTTTGAACCCAAGACCTCCAGCATATGTGTCCGGCGCCCTACCCCTTTGAGCCACAGGTGCCGCCCATGGATGTCTTGTGTTTTTTTATCCAGTTAGCCAGTCTGTGCCTCTTCAGTGTGGAATTCAAGCCATTAACATTTATTGAGATAACTGATAAGTGTGGTAGTGTTCTATCCATCTTATTTTGGGAAAGTCCATTGCTTAGTTTTATTTTTTGCATCAGTGTGGAAGTTAGCTTCTGTTCTTTAATTTCTGAGTTCTTACTTTGCTGTTGATCCATTATGATGGTCAGTGTGTAGAACAGGTTGAAGTATTTCCTGTAGAGCTGGTCTTGTTGTGGTGAATTTCCTCAATGTTTGCATATCAGTAAATGATTTGATTTCTCTGTGTTTTTTAAAGTTTAGCTTAGCAGGATATAGAATTCTGGACTGGAAATTGTTCTATTTAAGTAGATTAAAGGTAGATGACCATTGTCTTCTTGCTTGAAAAGTTTCATTAGAGAAGTCTGCAGTCATCCTGATGGATTTGCCCCTGTAGGTCAACTGGCTCTTACTCCTGGCAGCTTGAAGAATCTTTTCTTTTGTCTTAACTTTGGACAGGTTCATCACAATGTGTCTTGGAGAAGCTCGGCTAGAGTTGAGGTGACCTGGGGTCCGATATCCTTCTAAAAGGAGTGTGTCAGAATCTTTGGTGATATTTGGGAAATTTTCATTTATAATACTCTCTAGTATGGCTTCCATTCCCCTGGGGCATTCTTCTTCCCCTTCTGGGATATCTATAACTTGTACCTATAACTTGAACACTTCATAAAGTCCCATAATTCTGTCAGTGAATGTTCTGCTTTCTCTCTCTTCTGTTTCCTCTCTCTTCTGCTTCTTTAACTATCTGAGTTATCTCAAGAGCTTTGTCCTCTATCTCTGAGATTGTTTCTTCTGCATGGTCTAATCTGTTGTTGATACTTTCTATTGCATCTTTAAGTTCCCTAATTGCTTCAGTTCCTTCAGCTCTGCTATATCCTTTCTATAGTCTTCATATTGTGCATCTCTTATTTGATTCTGTTTTTGGATTTTCTTTTGGTTATTTTCCACTTTATCAGTAGTTTCCTTCATTGTTTCCATCATTTCCTTCATTGTTTTCATCATGGGTATTCTAAATTCCCTTTCTGTCATTTATAACATTTCTTTGTAGGTGGAATCCTCTGTAGTAGCTACCTCACAGTCACTTGGGGGGTTGCTCTGGACTGGTTTTTCATGTTGTGAGGATTTTTCTTCAGATTCTTCCTCATGAGTGTTTTCTTTTGTCTGTTTCCTTGCCCTAATGTTCCTTTCACTTCACTTCCTCTTGCTCTTTAAGTTACCATGCCTCTGGACTAGGGTTTCGATGAGTCCTTTGGTACAGCACCAGAAGGATGAGAAGATTGAAGAGCAAGAAGGGAAAAAAGAAGAAAAGAAAAAAGAGAAAAGAGAGGGGGTGAGTAAAAGGGAATATTGACAAAAAGAAAAGAGTCACAGAAAGAGGGAGATAGGAACAATATAGGTAGATGTAGGGTACTTTGACCCAACCTTAAAAAACCCCAACCTCTAGGGGTGCTGAGTTGGGTGGTTCCCTTGAAGTCAGCAGCTCTTTGCTAGCCTGTTCAGACACAGTACCCCACCTCCACTAAGTAAAGAGGAAAGACAAAAATACTATAAATCAAACCAAAACAAGCAAACAGAAAACTTTACAGGATAAAATTGTGGGAAAAATCAAATAGGGGTAGAAACACTAGCAAAAATTAGGTTCTAATTTTTAAAGAAGAAAACAATGGAAAATAATATTTAAACTAGGAAAATGAAGAAAGAAAAGAAAGGGGAAAAATGAAAAATCTAGAAGGAAAATGTTGAAATTAAAAAAAAAGCAGTATATATATTGTGAATATTGTCAGGGCAACAGGTGATCTTCTGGGGTATGAGATATGAATCACAATGCTGATGTGACTATACGAGATGGAGACTTGGAGGCCTCTGCTGAGTCCTCAAACCCCGCAGGGTGGAGAGCCTAAATCTCTCCTTAGCCTGCTTAACAGGTACTTTAAACTGCTAACCTTGGCTAAGCAGGAAAGCACTTGTCACTGGGATCACTCCTGAAGTGGGTGTCCACTTATCCAGTGTGCCAAAACTGGTCTCACTCTATGCCCTTGAGGACCAAGACTGTAAAGCATCTCAGTCCCTGCCTTTAGGCTGCTTAATCACTAGATTACTCACCCAAGGTCTCCTGCCCAATCCTTGCTCTGCAACCCTGAGGGCAGAGCTTGCCGGGGCAGTTCTCCCACAATGGCTCCGCGCAGCCCATAGCCAAACACTGTTAGCTCTGGGTCTCAGTCTGGGGCCCTAGACAACACTTAATTAAAGTCCTCCCCATTCTCACTCAAGTTCTCCCAGGGTAGTTCAACTGAGTGCCAAGTTCCAAAAAAAAAACAAAACAGCTCACAGGTAAGGCCTTTCCAGTTTGCACTCTCACTACTGCTGTACCTACAGCTGCCGGTGGGATTACATGGAAGGAACACACACAACCACTTGCCAGTTCTCCACTGGTTTTGTCCTCCTCATGGGGTTCAGAAGTCTCTTGCTGACTCTGTATGGATGTTTCTGGGCAGATCCCACCAGCCAGAGATTTCTGGAGTCTTCTCTCCCCAGTCTCACCGTGCCCGGTTGCTCCTCCCGGCCGCCATCTTGCTCCTCCTCCCAACTCCCTTTGCCTTTTTTTTTTTTTAACTTATTTAATTTGATAATGGTTATAGAGTCATAGGATGTCACAAAAATGGTCCACAGAGAGTGATGACAAGCAGGTTGGTGAATGTCCCATCTGTGTATGAAGACCACACAGGTGACAGCAGGGACACTGGGCACCAGGCACATCCTACAGATTTTGTTCAGGTTTCACCAGTTTACCTCCAGGCACACATGTGTGTTCTACGAATGTGTTTTCCATTTTTTTATGGTGGCAAAACACCACATCATAAAATTTACCCTTTTAGTTGTTTTTAAGTGCCCAGTTCTGAGGCACAATATTAAATACGTTCATAATGTTGCACAGCCAGCACCACCATCTGTCCCCAGAACTCCTTTCTTCTTGCAAAACTAAAACTCTGTCCCCACTAAACACAGAGTCCTTGCTCCGGCAGCCAACGACCCACTCTCCATCTGTGGTTTTAGGGCTCAGACGCCTTCTGGAGTGAGAGTTGTCTTGGGCCGCACATTAAATTCAGGAACAATAAGAAAAGCTGATGAGCAAAAACCAAAAAAAAAGGTCCATGCAGGGCGGCACCTGTGGCTCAGTGAGTAGGGCGCCGGCCCCATATGCCGAGGGTGGCGGGTTCAAACCCAGCCCCAGCCAAACTGCAACAAAAAAATAGCCGGGTGTTGGGCGGCACCTGTGGCTCAGTGAGTAGGGCGCCGGCCCCATATACCGAGGGTGGCGGGTTCAAACCCAGCCCTGGCCAAACTGCAACAAAAAAAAAATAGCCGGGCGTTGTGGCGGGCGCCTGTAGTCCCAGCTGCTCGGGAGGCTGAGGCAAGAGAATCACGTAAGCCCAAGAGTTAGAGGTTGCTGTGAGCCGTGTGACGCCACGGCACTCTACCGAGGGCGGTACAGTGAGACTCTGTCTCTACAAAAAAAAAAAAAAAAAAAAAAAATAGCCGGGTGTTGTGACGGGCGCCTGTAGTCCCAGCTACTTGGGAGGCTGAGGCAAGAGAATCGTGTAAGCCGAGGAGAGGTTACTGTGAGCTGTGTGACACCACGGCACTCTACCCGAGGGCGGTACAGTGAGACTCTGTCTCTACAAAAAAAAAAAAAAAAAACAAGGTCCATGCATAATTTTCCTGATAGCCACTACCACAGGTAAGCAAACTTTCACATAATAACTCTAATTATGTAGTAGCCCGTTCAGAGAGTCTTTTTTAAAAATCATCAGGCAGGTCCCAAGTTTGTAATCACTAATATAGAAAATGTATCATCTTAGTAATAAAACATCTTTGCTTCTTCTATTTTGTATTTTATTATAAAAGTGAAAGAAAAGTGGGCAACATAAAACCAGTGGGATATTTGACATTGTTTTGGGGGGAACTAATGCATTAATGTTTGGTTCTATGAAAGTAGTTGCAATACTCAGTGGGTTCTCAAGGTGCTCATCCGATATTTTACTCCTAATATGCTTCATTCTAGAAAATAGTTGCTCACAAGTGTTGATGCTGCCATGAAGCAATGACATGAATAAGGCGTGATTGTGAAGGAGGGATATTTGCCTCTGGAAAGATAGAACCTATAAAAGTCCAGTAAAGAGATGTGATCAAATTTTTAAGTTGAATGTCAGACTGCAGCTCTGTGCATTCCATGTAAAAATTGGTAGGTAACATATTCAAGTCGACTGAAAATGGAGTGGCAAATGAACCAAAATATTGTTTATTTTCCCCAAAATCTTGAAATCTGTTTTCAAATTCTTGTATCAAATAGAAAAGCAAGTCTGCATGTTTCTCACTGTTCACAAGACTGTGTTTAGCCAATGTGTTGAAATGCATAAAATTGTTTGTCACATTCGTAGCAATCCTGGGCCGCAAGTGGCCTGCGGGCCATGGGTTGGACACCCCTGTTTTAGGATAGTCCGGAATTTCCTTCCTTTTAAAGGCTGATGAATATTCTAGTGTGTGTGTGTGTGCATGTGTATGGGCGTGTATGTGTGTGTGGGTGTGCATGTGTGTGGGCGTGTATGTAACACATTTTGTTCATCCATTTGCTGATGGAAGTCTGGGTGCTTCGACCTTTGGCTGTTGTGATAACCTGTGTAGAATTATCACACTTGTGGACTGTGTAACCGCCACCACCACAGAGTGGAAATATGGACAGCAAACGTTAGTCTCATGGCTGGCAGATGCTTTGTGATTGATGCTGTGAGGCAGCATGTGCCCACGGACACATCCTCCCTTCTCCAGGCCCTCTCCTGCTGACTTTGGCTGTGGCCTCTCCTGGGAATCTGTGAGCTATGAAAGGCCAAAGGGGCTGCATTTGAAGGGTAGGAGGGGGCTTGGTGCCTGCAGGTGCCTAACTGGCCGATTTAGCTCTGAACTTTGCCCACCATAAAGTAGTCAAGACAGGGAGTTTTGGCTCCGCCAGGCTCAAACTGACCTTTAAAATTTCAGCAACATGCTCTCCACTGCAGCCATCGTTTGTTCTGAAATGCCACATTGATGGTTTTCAGAAGGCAGAGTGTGGTGTGTGGGTCCCTGACTCCACCTGCTTTGTAATTGGAAGGAAAACTCGTGCATCAGGAAAGATAGTGTCACAGATCTGGGCCAGTGTGAGGGACCAGTGAGTCACAGATGTGAGGAAAAGAGTAATTTAAAAAAAGTCTTGCTTCCTCCTCGAATTGGTGTTTCTCAGAGATCTTTGGTAAATCACTTTATTGCACAGAGCTTGTCACAAGGGGCTGTGTCAGGATGAGGCAGCTGTGTGAGGGTGCAAGCAGGGTCTGGGCTGGCTGCAGGTTCTGCCTCGCCACATGAACCCCACCGCGTTCTGAGGGGACCAGGTGCTGCTCCTGGGATGCCTAGCATGGTGCTGAGCCCATCTGGGCAGGCTGGCATCAAAGTCTCCTACACACCCTGCTTCAGGAAGGCATTCAGCAGCACACAATCACAACAGAGCCCAGGTGCCCACATCACCTGAGAGATGCTGCATTTTTGCTTCGTGTCTGTGGGCCAAATTGTGAGAGCCAGCAGCTGGGGGTGAAGACCAGGCTTCTCAGAATTCTGTCTTTAGACAATCTATTTCTGTCAGACAGCCCTGCTGGAAAAACCCCAGCACCTGCAGTGGATGCACGTCCATATCAAGATCTGGATTTTAAATCTTCCTGAGTGTTAAAGAGAGGGGGGCAAGCTCGGGCTTCCCTCTCTCCCCATATTTCCACCTGTCTTTCTTCCCTTCAGCTGCCCTGAACTCTGGTCCCCTTGAGGGCCTTGTCTCCATATCGTGAAGCCTGTCAGCTGGTGCCTGGCACTAGCCCTGCTTGGATATCCCTCAACATCAGGGCAGGGAGGCCATGATAGGCCAGGGGCTTGGTCCCACTCTGCAGAGGGGACTCTGGTGCCCAGTCCTGCCCCCGCACATGGGAAGGCCTTTCTGAGGAAGGTGCACAGGGGCCTTTACTGCTTGTCTTTTTTAGTTAAGAAACATTAATTTTGGGAGCTACATGTTGGCAGAAGAATTGACTGTTGGGTACAAAGAATCTCCACACACCACTCCTCTGGCTCTAGTTCCATTAGCTACAGCTGTGGGCAGCACTGACCGGCATTACTGATTGGTTTCCATGGTCTGCACAGGGGGCTCCATGTGGCACATTTGCTGTGCTGGGCAGGGGCACAGGGCCATGCACGGAGGGTCCTGTTCTCCTATCCCTGAGGTCAGGAATTTGGACCTTTTCTCTTTTGTTCTTGGTTAGTCTGGCTGCAGGTTTATCAGTTTTATTGATATTTTCAGGGATTCTGCTTTCGTTTTTTTTTCTATTGATTTTCTGTTTTAATTTCATTGATTTTTGTTCTACATTTTATTCCTTTTCTTCTCTTACTTTGGATTTAGTTCATTCTTTTCTTTCTAGTTTCCTAATGTGGAAGTTTGGATCATTGATTTTGGATCTTTCTTCTTTTCTGATATATGCATTTAATGCTCTAAATGTCCCTCTAAGCACTGTGCTTGCTACATCTCACAGATTTTGATAAGTTATACTTTCATTTTTGTCAGTTTCAAAATATTTAAAAATTTCTCTTGAGACTTCTTTGACCTATGTGTTATTGGGAAACATGTTGTTTAATCTCTGAATATTTGGGGACTTTCCAGCTCCCTTTCTTTACTGGTTTCTATTTATTTCCATGTGGCCTGAGAGAAGTCATCTTGGGCCAGGACAGGGTGTCTCTGTGGTGCCTGCAGGATACATGTTCTGCTGCTGACTGTGATCAGTTTCCAGTTGTTTTTTGTAATTTCTTAGTGTCATTATTTACCTAATTACCAATGGAAAAAAATCAAGTCAGCATTTTTCTGCATTGTCCTCAATTTCTTTTTTCTCATAGATACAGGATACTTGTCCACAATGTGGTAGGTCTTACCCAGGCCATTGGATACCATGGGTGATTAAGCTGGGGCTGCTGGGGCTACGCCACACTTCCTGCCCACCCCAAACAAGGGCAAGGCTCATGGAGGGTGGCCAGGCACATGTGTTTCTGGTCTGGGATTTTAGTGCCCAGAGGCGTCACCTGCCCTGTGAGAAGCCCCCCAGCCGCCCCCACAGGCGGGAGAAAGGCCCTGTCCAGGGCACAGAGGCTTCTTCCTGCTAGTTTTACCTCTTACTGTCCCTCTCCCAAAGCACCAGGGCATGGAAACCCACAAATTGCCTGGTGTGTGCCATCCTGTTAGGGAGCATGTGGACTGGAGCATGACCCAGATCCGCCTGTCGGTCTCACCCTGATGCCTTCCGTGATTTTTAGAATGTACTGAAAATGTCTTGGAGCTGCGTCAGTCTGCACAGGGGCAGATCCTAATGGTTTGCCATTAGAGAGTTGGCGCCTGGGGCTGAGAACACAAGCAAGTTGGAGACTATCACCGTGGTGAATTCTCCATGATTCTTCTGTCCTGTACTTGGCATGAAAGGACCTTCCTCAGCCCAGGGGTAGCTGTGCCCACTTCTCTGGCTGATGAGAACTACTGGCAGTAATGTGCAGAGCTCAGACAGTGACCTCTGTTGGAGACTTTCTCTGCCTGCAGAGCTGCTGTGGCTCCTACCCACCTTCCCCCTGTCACTGGCTGCTGGTCCCTGAGGGTTTGCTCTGGGGCCGTGGCCTCAGCAGGAAGGCCAGGCCCCAGTGAGTGGGTCCCCACTTGCCCTGTATGGGCACAGACTAGGTTCTCACTCAAGACAGCAGTGGCTTGGATCACATGGTGCCATTGGTTCTGGTGTCCCTGTCAAGGTGCTGGGCATTCTGACTGTGGTGGGGAAAGCCCCAAAGGCAGATTCCTGGCTTGGCTGGACACGTAATGTGAGCTCAGGACCCTCTGGGTCCAGCACTCCCAGGCCTCTGTCCATGTCTGTGGCAGTCCTGGAGGTGCCAGCCCCTCTGGTTCTATTGTCAGGGGTCTGCCTGTCCACAGGCCCCTCACAGGTGCGGTGGGTAGGCTGGACGGCATCCATGGCTTATGAGGCCAGCAGGTCGCAGGGCCGAGCTTGGCGGTCCCTGGCACCTCTCTGGGTCCTGCCAACAGGGGGCAGGTGGGGTTTGCTCTGAGCAAGGAAGGCTTTTGTGCAGAAATTGGGGCCCAGGGTCACTTGCTGTCTCGGGAGTGACCCTGTCCTCTGAGACAAGGCTGCGTTTCAAGGGTTCAACCCAGGCTGAGGGTCTGGAATGCTTACTGAGATTATCTAGTTCAGTCTCCTTCTGTAATTAAAAAAAATTCTGATTTCAGCACCAGACAAATACACACACATGTGCAGTGCACACTGCGCTCACACCTCTCTGTCCCCCCAGGTTGTGTGTGTGCAGGCAGACATACACACAGGTGACACTCAGGCAGATGCACATATGGGTGACATTCAGGCAGACGCACACATGGGTGACATTCAGGCCGACACACACGGGTGACACTTAGGCAGCTGCATATGCTAGTGACACTCAGGCAGATGTACACACGAGTGCACACGTACACAGGCTGGTGGGCACACAGACGTACACACAGACAAGTGCACCAGCAAGCAGCCCTCTCTTAACGTTCTGGCACTGCCTTTGTACCAACTGGACTTGGAGACCCCTATCCTCCTTATTCATCTGAGGGGACCAGAGCCACAGGACTAGGCAGATCCATCCTGGGAAGAGCTCCATTCCTCCTGCTCTACCTTCCCCTCCCTCCCCGCCCACACACCTACCCTTGAGACTCAAGGGTGCCTGGCCACAGGGCCTGTGCTGTGTTGATGGACATGCAAGTGACTCACAGCTGCTTTCGTCCACCGACGTGGTCTTGCACATTTGGACCCCAAACTTCTGAAACAGAAACAGAGCCGAGAGCGCTTGTGGCCAAGCCACCAGCAACTTGTGAAAGTGGCCAAACTCCTCATCCCCTTTGCCCTCTCAGTGTCCCCACCCTATGCTCCTAGTGGTACATGGGGCACAGAACCTGTCCCCGAGTGATGCTCTGTCCTTGTGCCTTGCAGGGCAAGGTCCACCTGGAGCTGAGGCTGAGTGAGGTCATCACCGACTCGGGTGTCGTCTGCCACAAGCTGGCCGCACGGTAAGGCGGGGCTGCCCTAACGCACCTTGGAATCTCTAGATTCCATGACCCTTCAAGATGACATTGTTTTTAGAGGTTCTGAAACATTCTTTTTAATATCCTCAGTAAAGCAGAAACCCCACATATTTGGGCCTTTTGCAAACAGCCTCAGTTGTTCAGAGCCTTGCAGGGGCAGGGATGGTGATGCACCCCCAGAACCGAGTAGACAGGTTGATGGCCCGAACCCTGGCCTCCCACCAAGCCCAGACCTTTCTGGACAAGATACTTAGGGGCATGTGAGAGAGCTCAGGTGTGCACAGGGTGTGTGGGGCACAGGTGTGTGTGGTGTGTGGGTGTGTGCAGGGCACAGGTGTGTTTGGGTACAGGTGTGCAGGGCGTGAGGCATGTGGGCCACAGGTACACAGGGGTCAAGGGTGTGCCGGGATGCAGGTGTGGGGGGGGGGCGCAGGTATGTGTGGGCTGCAGGTGTGTGTGGGCACAGGTGTGTGCACCTTCTGGGGTTAGCTCAGCACTTCACAGCAGGGCTCCCGGCCCTCCATGGTGGCCGATCTGAGAGAATCCGCAGAAAGCTGGGGACCCCAGGAGACACAAAGATGTGCACACGTCATTTTGCACAGATGGCTACTTGCTTCCCAGCCACTCGCAGCCTCACAAAGGCTGGCATCATTCCTGCCCAGCTGGTCTTTGCAGAAATGTCAATCCCTCCTTCTCTGCCCAGTGAGGAGAGAGCAAAGCTCGGGGCGGCCGAGACTGGCCTGCTGGCCTGAGGAGACAATCAGGGATTCAGGGTGGCATGGCACTCACTCCCTCTCTGGTGATGAATACAGGTACCTTCTCTGTCCTGAGACTATCAAGCTGATGGCTGACAATAGCCTTCAGGCAGCTTAGTGTGAGCAAGTAGGGGACTCACTGCCCTTAGAGTTGGGCGCTGGCAGGACATGGCTGACCTGTGTGAGACTGATTCAGTGGGTGATCATTACCCGAGCTCTCAAAATGGGTGCCTGTGGGTCTAGCAAGACAGACTTTGTTCATTTTCATGTTTGCTCGTAGGTTTATACTTATTCAGAGGGACTTAAGGCTATTTAACAAAAAACAGGAGAGCTTGAGTTCCTGGTGGTGGCACCAGTGAGCCAGGACTGGGAGGAGCCAGGACTGGGATGCCTGCCACGGGTCTGGGCTCCACCAACAATGAGGCCCCTTTGTGGATGAGGTTGTGGCACTGGCTCTGGGATGTGGCTGCCCAGAGAACCCTAGGACACAGCTTTGTGTCCACCCAGCCCAGCAGTAGATTTAGGGGTCAGCAAGGATTATTGTCAGCACTTAAAGGACATCTCTGCAAGTAGTGCTTTCTGCCTGGGCATGAATAAAGATCTCTGCTGGGTGCTTAGGGTTGGGGCAGACACAAATGATCACCTGTGCCCTGCCCAGCAGTCGTACCTGCTCACTCTCCCTGCATGTTTCTGTTAAGCACTTACTATAATGTATTTGATTACAAAAACATACTGAGAGCCAACTGCACCAGCAAGGCCACAAAGTCCACAGTGGTGACTGCACTGGGGACACTTGCCCAGGCATGGTCAGGTCTCTCTATAGGGAGGATTTGGGGGCCACTTCACCCAGGAGGAAGGGAGGGCAGGGATGGCGAGGGAGATGGGGCATACACAGGCTCACCCACATGGGCGGTGCAGACAGGAGCCCCACCAGGACCATGTGCAGATGGGCAGCTCCCAGGTGGCCCCCAGGATGCTGATGCAGTCATAGGAGGGTGGCCGTCTGAGCCACACTGGACACAGCGTACAGCAATCAGAGAGCCCCCCACGAGGAGACATTCTCCAGGCCGAGGCCAGCATGGGTTGGGGCAGAGGGCTAGGGCAGTTGGGGACTGTGGCCCAGGTGGGGGACTCTGGGAAACTTTTTCAAACCCATGGACTCATCATCTTGGTGTAGTTTGTGACATGAGTAGCTCTTGTGCTCTGTTTTCTGTGAGGGACTCCTGAGACATCCTCAGGGGCCCTGGATGTCCGCTGCCCACTCTCTGTCAGCTTCATTCCCATGTCTGATCAGCACAGAGGAGAGAGGTGGAAAACACTGAGTGGAAAGCGAGAGTCAATTTCCACATCTCTCTTTCTCATCTTTAGAGTGAATGGAAACACCAGGATTTGGGGCATCCCCATAGCCACTCTCAGAGCGCTGTCCTCTCCCTGGGAAGCTCAGTGTCTGTGGATGGACCAGGGGAGGGGCTGGCCAAGAGTGAGGGCGGCGGGTACCTGCCAGGCTCTGGGGACCCACAGAGAAGGACTCCTGTCCTGCTAGGAAAGATGCAGGTTGCTGAGCAGCACCTGAGATGCCCCCATCGGACATCTGAGGACAGCTGACAGAGGACTAGCCTCCTTCATGTCCATCCATGCTGGCTGGACAACTGCCGGGTCCTGTGGTTTCTCCTGGTTTTCTCCAAGAGGCCCCTTGTGTCCTGCTCAGCCACAGTCCGGGAGCCTTCACGTTCGTCCTATGACTGTCCATGTGCCTGTGATTCCTGACATACCAGGACATGGCACTTTTGGCTCTTGGCCCCTGTGCCTCCCAGGAAGGTGTCAGCCTGAAGTTAGGGGGCCGGTGGGTGTGTGGCAGGTGCCTAGGGTCCCACAGGCCGACTGGTTCCTCAATACACTCTGTTCTGCAGTGAAACCAGGATGCGCTGCTCATGGCCTCATGCTGAGTCTTTCCTTTCCAAGGAGCTGTAGTTTGGAGAACGTGTAAGGGTATGGAATTGGGAAGGCCCGCGGGCCCCAGAGTGTCAGGGCGTCTTCCAGAGCTGCCCCCGTGCAGGGCACTAGCGCTGGGCCCCACCATCTCCACCTGCTACATGGTGTCATATTGTGCATTTCAGGGTTTTGTGCACTTGGGAGGGCAAGGGTCAGATTTGCTTTGTTCCAGCTGTATCCCCTATGTGCTGCCATGCCCCAGCTGGCTCTGCAGAGCCACAGGCCCAAGGCTGAGGGTGCCTCTGCCACAGGCCTCACACCCCACAGTGGATCTTTTCCCCCACTCTCCCTGTGTGGGGGGAGCCCGGGTTTGGGGCTCTGGATTCACACCCTGTGTCTGTCCTGAGGGGCTTCCAGCCGTCTGATCTGAGGGGCTTCCTCAGCCACTGGAAAGTGGACATAACTATAACCACCCCCTTGTTACTTTCTGCAATGGGAGGCAGTGGGCACATGGTGGGAGACCATGGGCACCTAGCTGTGGTTGGTGCCATGGCCATGGCTCTGGCCCAGAGAACCCAAGTGCACTGAGGTCCAAGTGCACTGGAGCTGCCTGCACACAGCTTGTCCGTGTCTATCTCAGGCAGTGGTGAGAAGCAGGAGTGGTGTCTGGAAAGAGGAGGCAGCATGGAGCTGGGAGAGCCAGAGGGGCAGGCACTGCCCAGACTTGGGAGCAGATACAGGGGCTCCAGGGACCCAGCTGGACATAGAACCAAGCAGCCTGCACTGCCACTGGACTTTGCAGCCAAGACTCAGGAGGGACCTGCAGTGGGCAACAGAGTCAAGGCTGCACAGGGCCCCAGGGCATTTGCCCTCAGGGTGAGATTGGAGAGGAATTGCTCACAAAGGTCCCTTTGGTCTCCAGTCTGAGCAGCCATAGGTGCAGAGACCTTGGCCTTACCCATGGCTCCTACCCTCACTTGCTCAGTTCCCATGGCCCTTATCTCTGTGTCTAAGGTGGGGCTTTCTCCAGGCCCCACACCTACCTGCCCACGTGCTTTCCTGCTATGAGTTCTGGCCTCAAAGGCTAGGCCACAGTCAAGGGCAGCTGGAGAGCCCCATGTGGCCACAGCAGTGGGCACCACGGGCCACACCACTGGAGAAGCAGCCTGGGAGGGCACCACCCCTGAGGTGACTTCTAGCCTGGTGAGGGTCTTGTTTTCCATCATTAGGAAATCATGGAAACAACAATAGCAAAGCCCAACAGAGTACTGACTTGCCGTCTTTCTCTCTGAGGTCAGGGAAACCCTCCAAAGCTAAGCCCTGCGGGCAGAGCTCACCAAGGGTCCAAGAAGGTGACCGTGGTGGCAGGGTCCTCCACAGCACCCACAGCAGTGCTGGCACAAGTCCTCAAGTCTGGTGTGGGAGGCCTCATGTTTGTTCCAGTTATATTACTCTAACTACGAGGCACAACCATTGTTAAAGGTTATGTTAAATATCAAACCTATAAATGTTAAATACAGCATTTGTGCTTCTTATACTTTGAAGTCCAGATTAGTTGGCTGCATCTGTCACTTGGAGTGTTTGTAAGTTTCCTTTATAGGTTATAAGAAGCCCCTTATGAGGACTGAGGAGGAGGTTCACTCCCTTCCTGATTCATCTGCCTCTGTTTGCAGTTTGCCCTTCGTGAAGCTGCTCCCAGGCAGATACCCCTGCAGGAGCTGACCTGTTCCCAGGTGCCACAGGGAACGACAAGTCTTCTCACCCAGCCTGAGCATTGTGTCCAGATGGTGGGAGAGTTGATTTCTCTTTTTGCTCTGAGATCTTTTTATGTAACTGTAGTCAGGAGCCAGGCTTTGTTCTGAATTAGAGAATAGAGCATTTCTGGAATTGGTCTTTAAAAGAGTGAGAGTGAAATGAGGCCTCGAGTGTTTCTCTATCAGGGGTCCTCAGACTTTTTAAACAGGGGGCCAGTTCACTGTCTCTCAGACCGTTGGAGGGCTGGACTATAGTTAAAAAAAAAAACAAAACAACTATGAACAAATTCTTATGCACACTGCACATATCTTATTTTGAAGTAAAAAAAAAAACATAACGGGAACAAATACAATCACACCGCCTCATGTGGCCTGCAGGCCGTCGTTTGAGGATCCTTGCTAGATGATTGTGCAGCGCTGCTGGATGTGAGTTGTTCCCTGTTAGTGCCCAGCAGTGCCCCTGAGCCCAGGACTATCGTCTCTGTCCAAGGTGCAGATGCACGCCCCCCCAACCAAGCTCATCCTACTACCTGATCAGCTGCCTCTCCTCAGGACACATTTCCATGAGACTTGGACCCTTGGACGGGGTGGGGTATACAGGCCCCTAGCCCCTGAGCAGCCCAGCCTGTCCAGAGCTACACTCTTCAGGCCAAGCTGCCCAGAGGCCCTGGCCACCACTTGTGATGATCTTGAGTCACTTGCCATCTGGATTAGGTCCATGTGGCTCTATAGGGCCACTCTGGACCTGCTTCTGCTCTGTCCTGCTCAGAATGGCACTGAGAATGAGATGTGGCCAGGGCAGTTCAGGCTGTGTCAGTGAAGAGAGGGTGGAGACCCAGAGGCTAAGGGAGCAGTCTGGTTGGAGAACAGAGAGTCACTGGGTGAGGCACAGAGATAATGGTACAGTCTGGGAGGCCCAGCCTCATCCAAGAGGACTTCTAGAAGAAATAGTGGCACAGAAATGGAGAGAGGAGGAAATACAAGGAAAACACCCTCAGTATAGGAGCGGCAAGGCTCCGTGAGCTGAGGGGATGAGGAGACAAGTCCCTCACACAAATATTCCAAGGAAATATTCAGAAAGGGGCAACAGCTCTGGACACACCTTCTAGGAGCCAGGGGGTCTGGGTGTCTCTCAGCAGCAGAGGAGAAATCAGGGACACAGTTCTGCATCCCTGCAGCCAGCCTATCTGGGAGGGGTGGCAGCAGCTGGAAGTCCTCATAGCTACAGACAGCTGAGAGCTGGCTCATGCATGTAGGGACTTCTCCCACACTGACTCCAGGGCTAGCCGTGCTCCTTCGAGTAAGGGATGCAAACATGCCAAACCTCCACCCACAGGGCTCCTGGAGGGCAGGTTCCCAACATAGTGGGATGGGGTCCATGTGGGCTTGGTGAGGGATCAGTTGGTACCGAGGGCAAGATCTGAGGGGTAGCCACCTTCCAGAGCACATATGGAAGGAGTCACTGTGGCTGGGAGTTTAAGAGTCACCAGGCTAGATGTCTGAGCCTCCTGGGGAGAGCCTGGCAACCTCTTGGGGCACTTGGGGCACAGGGTGCCTGGCCTTTGTGTCAGGGCCGGACTGCACCTTGAGCAGGTGCTCCTGTGTCTTCCTCAGCAAAGCTGAAAACATAGTTGAAGTGGCCAACCTGACCATAGGGCCTGGCACCTTCACAGTTTGACAATGAGATCTGATCACGTGACCTGAGACTTATGACGTCCAGCATGTGCCGAAAAGTGTGAAGTGTGGCTGATAGCCCCAGGGAAGGAAGGACACTGGGTAGAAGCAGGCCCACGACGGCAGGTGGAGATCACCAGGCAGGGATGTCAAGACAGCTGCGACTGGATCCAGAACATAAAGAGCACGATGGCCCAGCATAGCTGACCCTCACCTACAATGGGTGTCTGGCCTCTGGGGGACAGGTCACACACAGGCTCTGTTTCGCACCTGCAGAAGAGACTGAACGTTGTACCCACTTCAGAGGTGTTGGAGATGAGCCAGGCTGCAGAGTGCTGTGAGGCCTTGTGGAAGCCAGTGCCTAAGGCTCTGCCAGGAAAAGCCTGCAGTGGGGGTGGGGGTGGAGGGTCACATAATTGACTCTCCCCAACTGGCTGCTACCCTGGTGCCACTGCTCCAAGTCCGTCACCTCCACGTGGAACAGCAGCTTTCAGGAAACTCATCCTTCTCGCCTGAGCCAGAGAGAGGCTGGTTCAGACCAGCCTGTGGCTTGTGACCCTGACCTCTGTCCTCAGCCTATTGCCCACTCCCCCCACTTCCCTTGACTTCTTTCCCTTGTTTGCCTCCCAGCATCGTCGAGTGCCAAGGTCTCCCCATTGTGAACGGGCAGTGTGACCCTTATGCCATCGTGACATTGGCAGGACCATTCAGGCAAGTTACCTCTCCCGCCTTGGGTGCCCTGGTTCTGGGGTGGGGCTGGTGCCTTGGTCACGGGGGAGGATGTGCTTTGAGGTGGGAGGTATAACTGACGCCCTTTGTTTCCTTTATTGTTCTAAAGTTGTTCTGTACAAAGAAAGCCTTTGTGTTCCTCCCTTGGGTATTTTTGGATCAGTAAAGGTTCCTAATTTGCACAGGGTATAGAGCTGGAAGCAGACAAATATCTATATGCTAAATAAGGCAGTGAGCTATTCATGTACCTGAGGGCATAGTGCTCAGACCTAGATGTTGGAATCAGCATGTGTCTGACCCTAATTCTCCTCTCTTGACAGATCGGAAGCAAAGAAGACGAAAGTGAAGAAAAAGACCAACAACCCCCAGTTCGATGAAGTCTTCTACTTTGAGGTCAGTGCTTCGCTCTGGGCAGAAAATCTGGAGCTGGGTGATTGGGGCTGTCAGCAGCGGCGTTGGGGATCCAGTCCCCCCACAGTTCTCTAGGACTTTCTTCCTCTCTCTGGAAAAGTATGTTTGTTGCCTCTTGAACTGGCCCAAATTTGGTTGAAAACTAACAAATTAATGCTTTCCAAATCAGGACTCTTGGGTTTTTTTCATTGCCTTTTTCATGTTGGTTTTTTGGCTGTCTGCTCATGCCTCCCTGAGCACAGTGGCAGCTGGTTACCAGGGGTGAGGGTAGTAGCAGAGACCAGTCACCCTGACCGTGTCTCTGAACATGAAACACCAACACTAGGAGTCAGATGGCTCAAAAGCTGAGAGTTCTTAGAACAGAACAAGGCCAGCTTGAATGAGATGCTTTCTCCACAAAACCATAAAAGCTAGGTGTGCAGGCTCAGGCCTGTGATCCCCCCAACTCAGGAGCTGCAGTAGGAGGACCACTGGACCCGGAAGTTCCAGGCTTCAGTGAGCTGGGATGAGGCCCCTGCCCCCCAACCTGGGCCACAGAGCAAGACCTTGTCTCCAAAAAGCAAAAAAGCAAGAGAGCTGGCTTGCTTGTGAGAAGCAGTGTGACACGTGTGCATGGTGATCTTCCTGTCTGCAGAGTCCTCATAGGTAACATATATGAGGCCCAGGAGATGAGGATGAGGGCCCTTGTACCCATCTGCAGAGTGGCTACCTATGTGTACAAGGATGAAGACAGCCTGGGACAGGAGGCGCCAGCCACATGCAGGTGTTGAGACACTGTGGAGAGCTGGGTCGGGACAGGGCCTTCTGCGGAGCACTGCTTTTGTCATCTGAACCCGCCGGGTTCCCAGCTGTGAGGGTGGGGCCAGCCTTTCTGGACAGCTGTGAGGAGGGTTGGGTGGCTGAAGCCCATGACACAGGGGGGAGCCATCTAAGTCCCAGAAGAAAGTTACCTCTAGGCAAGAAGGTGTTGGTGCCAAAGCAGGTCAGCAGGAGCCCTGGGTGTCTGTGATACCAGAGTTTCGTCTTCAAGGGTTCTTGGTCTTGGTGATTTTGAAGAATGAATCCTTAGACCACAGATCAGTGGTAAGACAGGATTTATTTACAGAAAAGAAAATATAAAAACACCAAAGCTCCTGGCAGAGAGAACACAGATTGGGGAACAAGCTCTCTCTGGCTCTTTGCTCAGGGGTATATATAGTCACAAGGGGTTATTTAGCCAGAACTCCATTGATACATTCAATTGTTACATTTAGCCTGAGAGGGTCTTCTAAAGTTACATTCAACCAGAACTCAGTTGTTACATTTAACTGCATGGGGCCAAAACTTGGCTGTTAACATTTAGTGGCATGGGGCCAGAACTCAGTTAAGGAATGGATACAGTACTCTCTGCCAGGCACAGTGAATGAGTGCATTAATGAATGAATACAGTCCCTTCCCCTGGGGCAAGGTAAATGAATGTATTAATGAATGGGCAGGGTTCATTCATGGAATTGAGGCCTAGGAAACTTACATGAAATTGACCTAGGCATAGGAAATGGGGGTTCCTGTTCAGTCCTAAGTGCAGGAAGGAAACACCAAGGCACCCATGTCTCTCCAGCAGTTGTCTGGCCCCTCTGGCTTCTAGAGCCTCCAGTGGAGGGGGGGAGGTCCCCCCTTGCCTACCCTCCAGCCTGCTGGTTCCTCTGCCAGCTGCCACTGCACCAACACCACCAAGGTGGAGGTGGCTGGTCCTCCAGCTCATCTCGGCTGAGTTGGCTGGGGCACCACCTGTCCTGTATCCTCTGGGTGGTAGCAGCTCTTGGACAGAGACTTTAAGGTTTGTCCCATGAGTCCTGGGTCCAAGGCTGCATGGCCCCCAGGCTACTCCTGGCATAGCCCACAACGGGGAGGAAGCTCCACCTGGAGCCAGGTCTGTGGGCACAGGGTCCATACCTGCTGTTCTGGGGGGCCCCACTGTCTCTGTTGTGTGTTTCTGCTGCATCTTATCACCCCTGGGTTAATGTGATGACTCAGAGCAAGTTGGAGCCCCCATGGTCGGGTGCCCCCTGGCTGGTTCTGACTCAGTCCAGTAAAGTGTGGCCTGAGAGCCGACTATTAACTCCCTTCGGAACAAACAAGGGAAAAATATCTTCCATTTCCATGGAAGTAGCTTCCAGAACATTTTCTTCCAGGAAAAACAACTAGACTTATCAAAAGCCCTTTAAACATCTAAATGAAATTATTTTGAATTCCGTATGAGCTGCTTCATTCACTGCCTGGTCTGGAGACAACAGGTACACAGGTGGGAGACAGCAGACAACGCCACCATGGCCATCTTGCTGGGCAGTATGGGAGGCAGATGGTGACCGCACTGTGCTGGACAGAGAGCGGGGCCTTTCTGGAGAGGGTGGCCTTATAGGAACACCTGCAGGCCTGGTGGGTGAGGGGGTCACTCCGTAGCCTCAGGCAGTGCAGCGTGGTGCTGGTGGGTTCTGGGAGTGTCTGTGGGAAGAGAAACTTTAGCCAGAAACAGAAACAGGGCTGGTGGGGCTCAGGATATTGGAGTCAGGGTATTGGTGACTACGTGAAGGTCAGATGGCCCCTGCCGAGGCAGCTGCTATGAGATGGGATAGCGCTAGGGATGAGGTGTGGACGGTTCGCTGTGTCTTCCAAAGCAACTGTTGCTGGTGTTTGGTCAAAAAGTCACAGCTCAGAGGTTCTGTGATTTAAGCAGCAAGAGTAAGTGTCAGATTCTGGATTAGAAGTCCAGGCTGAAACTTTCCTTTCTTCTTTCTTTTTTTTATATAAGAGAATAAGAGACAGGTTCTTGCTTTATCATCCAGACTGGAGTACAGGGGCTTTATCACAGCAGCTCAAGCAATGCTGCTGCCTCAGCCTTCCCTAAATTAGCATCACCTCTGCTCCCCCGAGATGGGTGGGCAGGGGAGGCCAGGCAGGAGGGAGCCCTCCTCACCCACACACCGGGTGACCCGCACTGGTTGGTGGGGGTTAGGAGGCAATTAGAAGTAGGTGGGTTCATCTAGGCCTCTGCTGGTAGGTGCTGCAGCTTGGCCCCCGGTTGCCTATGCCCTATTGGCAGATGGGGTATCCTAGCTCCATTGGTTTTCTCACCCCTCCCCAGATGCCAGGGGACAGTCACGGCCACCTGACACTGGGTCTAGCCATGGGCGTTTCCCTGTAAGTGGGGGGCCGTTGAGGGCATTAGGAGCAAAGAGGGTGGGACCTGCTGGACAGTGAGACTTGTCCCAGGGCAGTTTCGAGTCAAGGGACAGCCCAGGTACCTGCTGACCGAGAACCAGACATAGCCTAGGCTGTGTGTCCTTGGGCAAGTTCCTGCCCGGCCTTCAGAGCCCTGGGGTCAGCCCCTCAGAGTGCTGTGAGCAGACAGTGGCAGCAACTCCCACACTCAGGCCTGACTCCCAGTCCCCCTTCCCCTTCCTGCCAGGTGAGTGGGGGAGCATGACCCCGTGCTCAACCCTCTGGAGGCTGGGGCTGAGCTCTGGCCGCTGCCCCTCTCTGGCGTGTGGTCTGACTGCTTCTCTCCTCTACTGTAGGTGACTAGACCCTGCAGCTACAGCAAAAAGTCGCACTTTGACTTTGAGGAGGAAGATGTGGACAAGCTGGAGATCAGGTGTGTGAGAGGCCTGGCGGGGCTCCTGCTGGGCAGTTCCGTCTGAGCCCCATCTGGTCTTCTGTTGTTTCTAAAAGATGGTCATGGGCAGAAGTAGATTTTTACTTTCTCAGTAATTCCAACACTAGGACAGTGGAGGTTGTGGTCAGAGTAAGAGCGTTTGTCGCAAACTTCCCAGATGTTTGGACATTGGGTTGAAAAGACACTTACTATACAGATGAGCAGGCCTGGGCTTGTGGTTTGCTCTGAGACACCTTCTAAGAGGTGAGGGGCAAAAGGCTGCTGTCACTCACCGCCTGGGAGGTGGAGCATCGGTGGCCAAAGTGGCCACACACTGGTCAGAGCTGCTGGTGGGATCTGGCTCTGGCATCTATGTGTACAGCCTGGTGGTCTGGTAGTGCCTCTGTGAGAGCTGTTCCCTCAGGAGATGCCTCCCATCTCCCGTAAACGCCTGCATCTGACCCTGCATTCACTGTCCTTGTCTGCCAAGGCTTGTCACAGAACCCAGGTCTTCCAGGGAGGACCATGGATGGAGACAGTCTTGGGGAAGGCAGCCCCAGGATGTCCCTTCCTAGACTCCGATGGGGCCCATCCTCATGAAAATAACATGGTTCCCATTTGCTTCTGACCAACTAACGCTTCCTGTCCGCTGTAGACTCTGGCTAGTCCTTCATGCACAGTGTGGGCACTGCCAAGCGGCTCTCTGCCCCCTGCCCTCCCCGTCTCTGCCAGGAGGCACCTGCTTTCTTTAGGTGGTTTTGTAGAAGGGCTCCCAGTCAAATGGCTGATCATTCCCTCAGGGGCAGCACTTCCGGGGCAGAGCTTGGGTCCCAGGGGGAGGAGTCGGCCAGCTGGGGAGGGTTCAGCTTCTGCTACAGCCATCTCAAGGCTGGCCTTCAGTGCAGAACCTGGGGGCTTCCTGATGCCTGCAGTGTAAACCCACTTCCTTTAGGGCCAGGTGTCCTGGAGAGGTGCAGCTGCTCTTGCAGGGATTTGCAGGGATTTGCAGGGATAGCGGACTGGCAGGCATCTGGATGGTGCTACCACTGCCAGGTGTGGTCAGATCTGCCTGCCGGGTCTTCAGCTCCGTGAGTGGCAGTTGGCGAGGCCTTAACTGTGGGATACCCACCCTGTAGGCTGGTTAACTCCTGTATCTGTCAGATCTGAGGGGACAGAGCAGCTGGAAGTTGCCAGGCTCCTCAGCACTGGGTGCTCTTTCAGGGAGCCAAACATCGTAAAGATGTTTTGAGACCCAGCCATGGCCCATGGGTATGCTGGTCCCAGACTAGTTCCTCTATGATTGGAGGAGGCATGTCTCTGTGTGATAGGAGCCAGTGTTCCTGGTCACTCAAGGGGCATTGTCTCTCCTGGGTGTTCTCAGCTGGGCCTGGTGCCTGCATCGTCCATGCAGGGTTCTGACTTGGCCAGTTGGCCTCCGAGGGGGACAGCAGCTGCCATTCCTGGGCGCCAAGGATAGCAAGGGAGCCTCAGCTGCGCCCCTGCTGGCCTTACAGCAGTGTCCAGTGGGTCTGTCCTGTCATTGAGCTGAGCCACATGCTTCTAGGTGGGTGCAGACTCTGCGTGTCCATCACACTGGAACCACGACCTGTTTGGCGTATTTTAGCTCGGCTGGGACCTCCAGGTAGCCACCCTGCCTAGGCCCCACCTACTGCTCTCCCTGATAAGAGCTGCCTGATGTCACTTTCAGAGTCGACCTCTGGAATGCCAGCAACTTGAAGTTTGGAGACGAGTTTCTGGGAGAGCTGAGGATCCCACTCCGAGTCCTGCGCCAGTCTAGCTGCTATAAGGCCTGGTAAGGGGTGGCATTGGCCAGAGGGATGCCCACCAGTGGGGCCACCTCCAGGCAGCAGAGCAAAGAGGCTTGAGGCCATCAGTCGCTCTTCCGGTGCCCACCTGCTGTCATCCCGCATTCTGCCTGGCTCTGGGGTGCTGATGAGCAGGTGGCCCATGGTCACTGAGTGCTGTGGGCCATGATGGTGAGAGCCCTGAAGCAAACAGCGGGAGATGGATGAAAGGGTTCCTCCGTCTGTGAGATAGCTCTGGGGCTACCTGCCAGGGGTGGCAGCTGGCAGGGCACAGTGGACAAAGTCCATGCCTTGTGGCAGGCTCTGCCCAGGGCTGCATTTATGCCTTCCTCTACATCCCCTGCCTGAGCGCAGTAAGCAGGACCATGTGATGGGGGGTTTCACTTCTTGCATCTAGATATGAGGGCATCTCTGCAGCTGCCCTCTGGTGTCCTGTTTTCTCCAAGGAGTCATGTTTTGGGTTCGGAGTGGCCTCTATTAGATTAGGCCATGGCTTCCCTGACAGACGCACAGCATATCCAACAGCTCCAGTGTCCCATGATCATGCTCACAGCACTTTCCTGTTGCCGGGAGGGTGTGGGGTATGTGGCAGCACGGGCCCCAATCACATGCAGTTCTCTGCTTGTGCTGAGCCCTTAGGTTGTGCAGCCCACAGAAAGCCCTGGAAGAACCCGGTGGCCAAGTGCCTCAGGCACAAGTGCTGACCATTTGAGGTCTCACACTGCCTGACCAGTACCATCAGAGCATTGTGGTTCCAGGGTGACTGTCCTGGGTAGATCAAAGATTGAAAAGTAGCCATCAGGGAACATGGCCCCAGGGACAGTGTGCCCAGGTGGGTAGCCTGGCCTATCAGCCCAAGGTCACCTTCCCCTCTGACATCAAAAGCCACCCCACTCCGAGTTCAGATAATTCGATTCTGTTCTGCTCTTTGCATCCTTCCTGACCCCTGTGTGCATCTTCCAGAAGACTCATTCCCTGCCCCTCCACCACCTCTGCTTCTCATCAGCCTGATAGTAAATTGCCATGGGGATATTCCAGGTGACCAGACCCTGTGACCCTGGCCACCTGCCTCAGACCCCGACACGTGACAGTCCCAACAGAGGCCACTGGGCTGTCCAGGGAGGTCAGCCCACTGAAGGGACACTGCCCCAGGCTGCCATCTCCCATGTCCTTCCCTCACAGGTACTTCCTCCAGCCCCGGAACAGCAGTAGTAAGAGCCCAAAGCCAGACGACCTGGGGTCCCTGAGACTGAATGTGGTATACACCGAAGACCACGTGTTTTCCTCCAACTATTATAGCCCTCTACGGGAGCTGCTGTTGAAGTCTGCAGATGTGGAGGTATTTGTCTGTACTGGATGGCCTGTGTTCAGCTGCAAAACCTCTGGGTGTGGGTGACCCTCCCTAGTCCATCTGCACAGCCAGCCCCCAGAAGGCTTGCCACCTCCTCTCAGACCCTACCCCCTAAGGCCCTGCCCCCTGTCTGGCCCTGCCCACCTGCCTGGCTCAGCACCCTTTGGCACCTCCCAGTGGGTGGTTTTCCCCTACACCAGGCCTGTCCCTTCACACCCAGGTAGCTTGGCTTCCTTTGCTGTGGAGTTAGCACACTGGGAACTTAGTGGTGCTGGGAACCTCCCACCTGCCTTGGATGTGGTCCTAGCCAGGGGTCCCTGGGCTCAGGGGCCTTGTGCTGCCTGGATTGGGGCTGGGGTAGGAGGCAGAGGTGTTTATATGGGTTTCTGTGATTTGTGTGTGTTTCTGTCTCCATGGCATGGGGTGGGGGGTCAAGGTCCCTGGGGATGACCTTACTGCCACCATGGTGACTGGCCTTGTTCCTGTCCCCAGCCTGTCTCGGCGTCAGCAGCCCACATCCTGGGTGAGGTGTGCAGGGAGAAGCAGGAGGCGGCGGTGCCACTGGTGCGGCTCCTCTTGCACGCGGGCAGGGTGGTGCCCTTCATCTGTGCCATTGCCAGTGCCGAGGTGCAGAGAACCCAGTGAGTGCCTGGCCGGGGCACGTGGGGGGCTCCCTGTGCATGTACTCAGTTTTCTTTCAGGCACATTTGGGGACTTTATCAAAAGCACCATTTCTCTTGGAAACCCCGAGTGAGCGGGGTGAGCAGGGACTCAGGGACAGTAACGTCCATGCTGAAGGCACCTCAGGTTCCCCTTTGAGAGACATGTAGAGTCCAGGGCCATAGAGGAGCCCTATTTCCTCATGGCCTAGAAGGCACAGGAGGTCCCATGTGCTGGCCACTCAGCCTCTGCTCCTCAGCACTTCAGAGGGGCAAGGTGATAGGATGGAATGGCCAATATGTGTCTGGAATCAGTTGGTCTCTTGGGTGCTGTTGCGTCTGCCCCTGTTGATCTGGGGCTCATGCTGTGGGCAGTACCTCGAATGCCTCCCTGGCCTGGGCTCCTGGTGAAGTTCCCAAAGCAGACTCATCCAAGCCCTTGTCTCCATGTCCCATAACGGGTGTTCAGGGTCAGGTTCTGCTTCCACAAATGCTTTGGGATCGCAGGGAGACAAATGCCCCCAAAACTTTTTCCCAGGGACCCCAACACCATTTTCCGTGGAAACTCACTAACGTCCAAGTGCATTGACGAAACGATGAAACTGGCGGGTATGCACTACCTACACGTCACCCTGAAGCCCGCCATCGAGGAGGTGGGTCACCAGCCAGCTGAGCTGCCTCTACGGGCGGGGTGCAGACTCTAGGAGGATGGGCCAGGGAGCAGATACCATTTTGTTAGCTTTTGTGGAGAGGACGTTCTGTGTATATTCCAGAATCTCCCTCGTTTTGTCAAATTTAAAAAATATATATTTAAGAAAAATCTATCATTTTGCTAAAGACAGAAGGACACCCCACAAAAGCCTGGCTCTTCCCAGGGACACCATATTTCTCCACATGCTCCCCTGAGCCTGGCAGCTGATGTCATCATGTCCACCACTGCAGGCCTGGGGCCTTGTCCCTGCCCAGGGCACTGGCTGCCAGCACACTCTGACCACACAATTCCCTTTCATGTGGCCCTGCACTCCTCACTAGACCCCTTGTCACGATGCTGTGTCAGGCATTATTCCCCAGAATAGTTTTGTAAAAACCACGCCCTTTACAAATGCTATATAAAATAGCATTCTGATTTATCTGTGGGCAAAATCATGGCAGCACTTTGAAGTGAAAATATTACCAAATCTTAGGAAGCCTGGTCCCTCGTGAACTAATGTGGGTCACTCTCTGAGAAGGTCCCGTGTGTCTGGTAGCAGCGAGGGCTGCGTGCCCTACCTGGTGTTTTTGCTGTTGACATCTCACTTGTCTGTCAGGCACTGTGGAGTGGGTACCAGGGTATCTCCCACACAGCTGGGTCATGGGCCAGTTGCCACCCCAACGTGGTATCTGCTCGGTGCTGGCAGGTGGGCGAAGGGAAGCTCCGCAGCAGTTTTCTGAACAGGGCTAGTGCTCCCCATCTGTGGGAGGCTTCAGACCACTGCCCCCCAACTCCTGCCTGGCCCTAGAGCTCTCCTCACAGAGCCTGTTCTAAATGCTGCCTCCAGATATGCCAGAGCCACAAGTCTTGTGAGATCGACCCCGTGAAGTTAAAAGACGGTGAAAACCTCGAAAACAACATGGTAAGAGAGGTTTTTACCGACAGCCCTTGTAGGGGCTTTTCAGCTTGTGACTGTGGGGACACTGTTCAGTCCTGGGTTGGTTGGGAGAGCGCTGGGCCAGATGTGGCCTGCATAGGCATTAGCCCGTCATCTTCTGCCTCCTTGGAGAGGTGAACATCTCAGGCTGCTCCTGGAACTGTGTCCTGTTTTCTATTTTTTCTTTTCTTTTTCTTTTTGAGACAGAGTCTCACTATGTCACCCTCGGTAGAGTACTGTGGTGTCACAGCTTACAGCAACCTCAAACTCTTGGGCTCAAGAGATTCTCTTGTCTCAGCCTCTTGAGTAGCTAAGACTACGGGTGCCCGCCACAACACCCGGCTATTTTTAGAGATAGGGTTTCGCTTTTGCTCAGGTTGGTGTCAAACCTGTGAGCTCAGGTGATCCACCTGCCTTGGCCTCTCAGAGTGCTGGGATTATAGGCTTGAGCCACCACATCCAACAAAATTCCCTGATGTTTAACTTCCTCCCAGCATGTTAGGGGTTTTTTTTGTTTGTTTGTTTTATGATTTCCTCATGCAGATCACATGGTGTTTGGTTCTACCTTTAAATAAAAGAACAATTTTTGCCCCTGTGGAAGGGCATCCTAGTGAATTTTGTTCTACACTTAGTTAATGGAGTCAAGGAGAGGGACCCTCTGTGGTTCTGCCGACACCACAGAGTAATATTTATGCCACGTGAATTATTATACCTCCTCAGTACTGTTTGAAAGGGAGGTTGGGTTTTTACAAACATCAGGCTCCCATGGCTTCCCTGAGTTGTCCCTGACCTCAGGAGACTCACTCCCTCCCTTGGACATGGCCCTGGCAGCCAGCACTGTGGCCTCAGGGAGAGCCTGGGTCCCAGGACCCTGGTGGGTCCTCCTGTGCCCGTTGCAGGAGAACCTAAGGCAGTACGTGGACCGCATCTTCCATGCCATCACCACATCTGGGGTCAGCTGCCCAACCATCATGTGTGACATCTTCTTTTCCCTCCGAGAGGCAGCTGCCAAGCGCTTCCAAGGTGAGTGTTCTGTGGAGCCGCTTGCACTGGTAAATAATTGCAGTTCCCTTTGTCACCCTGGGAACTCCTACCCTCTGCCCACCACCCAGCGGCTGTAGGACAGTGCAGCTCTGCTTGTCGGATCAGAGCTCAACACTGGGTTTTGTGGGGTCCATGCCCATGGCCGGTGCACCCAGTTCATGACTGCAGTTGGCCCCCAGCCCAGGCCCAGGGAGCCAGGCCTCTTGCAGCTGAGCACAGCAGGTATGGGCCATGTCTTAAACTCCACCCAGTGTGTTTTCATGGAGAAGCTGATGCCTGTGGGTACGACTTTCACTGTGTGACCTTCTGGAACCAGATGACTCCCGTGACTTGGAGCCCTGCTCCTAAGCCCTGCAATTTCTTGGGCAGGACAGGCCAGGGCATGTCGGACAGTGACTCTGAATTTTCTCTTCTCAGAGGCACAGACTTTCCCTAGCTCCTTCCTGCTCTTCCCTGCTCCTCCCTGTTTCTCCCTGCTCCTCTCTTCTTTGGGGAGCCTATAAATGGCCAAGGTGTGTCCTGCTGGCACTGCGACAGCTGCAGAAGCCTCCAGAGCAGCCCATGGTCTCAGTGCATCATAGCCAGGACATCCTGTCCTCAGAGGGTGCTGGCTCCCCCTGTGGCCAGGAGGGCAGTTCCCAGCACCTGCAGGTGCCAGGCCCACTCTGAAACGGGAGGGAAGGAGTCAGCTCTGTCCTCCCTCCCCAGAGGCGAGCAAACCCCCAGGAGGGAGTCCCCACCACAAGGGCCTGGCAAGTGAGGTCATGTCTGTGACAGTCCAGCTACCAAGGGTAGCCATGCAGTGTGGGCAGAGAAGAGACAGAGAGGTACAGATAGAGAGAAGGAGACAGAAAGAGAGAGAGAAACAGACATAGAGACAGAGAAAGAAACAGAAATAGAGACAGAGAGATACAGAGACAGAGATAGAGACAGACACAGTTAGAGACTAAGAAGAGACAGAAAGAAAGGCAGAGAGACAGAAACAGAGAGAGAATGGCACAGAGACGGAGACATAAAGAGAGGCAGACACTGGACTGTAGTCCATCCTTCATGGTGAGTGCCTTGGGTAGGCTAGGACATAGGTGACAAGGCCCACAGGACTGCCGTCCCTGCTGTGGAAACAGCCATTCTTTCCTTGGGTGCAGATGACGTGGATGTGAGGTTCACCGCTGTGAGTAGCTTCATCTTCCTGAGGTTCTTCGCTCCAGCCATTCTCTCTCCCAACCTCTTCCAGCTCACGCCTCACCACACGGTAAGACAGAGCCAGCACAGGGGACCAGCAAGTCCTGGTGACCACCTAGCCTTAGCCTTGCTGACTAACTAGCTCTGCTGACCAGCTAGACTTGGTGACCAGCTAGTCCTGGTGACCAGCAAGTCCTGATAACCATCTAGCTCTGGTGTCCATCTAACCCTGGTAACCAACTAGTCCTGGTGACTAGCTAGCCATCTAGCCTTGCTGACTAACTAGCCCTGCTGACCAGCTAGATCTGGTGACCAGCTAGTCCTGGTGACCAGCAAGTCCTGATAACCATCTAGCTCTGGTGTCCATCTAACCCTGGTAACCAACTAGTCCTGGTGACTAGCTAGCCCTAGTGTCCATCTAGCCCTGGTAACCAGCTAGTCCTGGTGACCAGGTAGCCCTGGTGACCATCTAGTCCTGCTGGCCAACGAGTCCTGGTGACCAGAGCCCTGGTGACCAACAGTCCTGGTGACCATCTAGCCCTGGTGACCAGCAGTCCTGGTGACCAGCTAGCCCTGGTAACCAGCTAGTCCTGGTGACCATCTAGCCCTGGTGATCAGCAAGTCCTGGTGACTATCTGACCCTGGTGACCATCTAGCCCTGGTGGCTAGCAAGTCCTGGTGATAAAAAGTCCTGGTGACCATCTAGCCCTGGTGACCAGCTAGGCCTGGTAACCAGCAGTCCTAGTGACCCCGGCCTCCTAGACTGTCTGGGTGCCTCCCAGTCTTAGTGCTGTGCAGCTGTGGGGTGCAGGGTCAGGGTGGATCTGTCTGGTCCCCTGCTCCACCACCTGCATCTACTCTCATCACTACATGTGGTGGGGGATCATTCCGTTAAGAGCAAAGTAGGATGATGTCTGCAGCATTTTAGCTGCGGGTCACTTTGTTTTCCCTCCTCATGGAAAGGGGAGTGTCTGTGGTGTCTGTGTCCTCATGCCAGTTAGTTAGCAGACATCCATCTGGCACCTGCTGTGTGCCTGCTGCCCTCTAGCTTCTGGGACAAAGCATTTGTGGAGTGGACATTCTGTGGGGGTAACATACAGTGACATGCTGGTGGCAGAGTTGGGAAGAAGAGCCCACTCTTCATTGATTTTCTGTTAAACATTCCAAACTGCATAAAGGCAGAGGTGTGGGGCTAATGCAGGAGCCTGGGTGGCGCAGGGCCCCCATGCAACATTTCTGACTTCAAAATGCTGCTCTGGCACGTTTGTTTCGGTGTTCCCGTGGTAGCTCCGGCCTGTCACAGGGACATGGCTCATGAGTCTGGAGGTAGCTCCTGGGGCTGCTGCTGGCAGACCCTCCCTGTCTTGAGCCATAGCACCTCTTAGGGGTAATGTTTATTTTGTCCCCTATGTGACTCTGGGATCAATTATGGCATTTCTACACAACTGGAACAAAGCTCACTTTTCTCTTTCCCTGCATCCAACAGGACCCACAGACATCCAGGACCCTGACCCTTATCTCAAAGACCATTCAGACTCTCGGCAGCTTATCCAAATCAAAATCGGTAAGTCTTTTATTTTCTTCATTTTTTCCTTTTAAGAACACGTGGATTTCTTTCTCTGTCGAGAAAATATAAATACATTACACATAGGAAAAAGTGTATGTGTAAATAGTTAGGATACAGAACAATAATAAAAACTGGACCCACATGCCCACCAACCAGCTTAAGAAACAGAATGTTCTGGCACCATCCAGGTGCCTCTTTGCCCTCCAGAACTGAAATTCTTTGCCTTTTTGAGAGCCTGCAGCACATTGCTCCCTATGGGGGAAACTACACTCTGACCTCTGACCACGACTGTGATGGTGGCTGAGCCTCAGTCAGTGTGCGTCATGAATGGGCCAGCTCCTGCATGTCCCCGCGGCAGTGAGCCACGCGGCCTCCCTACTTGGGCATCAAGGGCGTTTGTGCCAAACAAAGTAGCGGGTGGACTCGGGTGGCCAGCAGCCCTGGTTGCCTTTTTGGCAGCCATTGCAGTTGCCCTGGGTTGTTACCTTAGCCTGGACCAGGGTCCCCAAGGGTCTGCCCTAGGCTTCCTATTCCCCAGAGCACTCTCTGTGAGACTGTCTCATCAGCAGAGTCCCAGTGAGGTGTCTCCAGGCAGAGGAGGCTTACAGGTTGCTCCTTGAGGTTCTATCTGGAAAGGGCTAGAGGATGATGCGCACAGCCCCACCCCAGCCCTCCATTCTCAGAGCTTTGTGGGCCTCGGAGGGATTCAGGGTCCTACCCTGAGAAGTGTGTGGCTTCCTTGGGGAGCCTCAGTTTCCCCAAAGCAGTCCATGAAAGGCTCTCATGTGCACAGTCAGGCAAGGGGCTGATGGCCGCCCACAGCTGTCCCAGCTCATGGGCTGGACGCTGCATGAATAGAGCCACCGTGCCAGTCCAGGGCCTGCACCTAGCCCACTACGTTTTTACACCAGGAAATTGCCCCCATGGAAGCCACAGAAGTTGGAGCCATTCCCAGGCTAGAGGCTTTGCTCAGGGTGGCCCTTCACCTCCCAGGAGGCCCTAGTCCCTAGTATCTTGTGACAGCCCTACCGGGGGACATGGGGTCACTGCACCTCGGCTTATACCCAGAACCCAGGCTGCCTGTATGCTCCTAGCTACTCTGCCGGCAGTTTCTGGTCTCCAGCTGCTTAATTATCAGTCTGGGCTCCTCTAAGTTCCAGCCTCTGGCCTTTTTAGGGTCAGGCTACATGAGCCAAGGCTCTTCTAGGCCTTCATCATGTGAACCATTTCATTTTAGGCCAGTTTTAAGGAGTCGTACATGGCTACGTTCTATGACTTCTTCAATGAGCAAAAATATGCAGACGCCGTGAAAAACGTGAGTGGCTACGTCCATGAATATTAATTGTCACCCCCACTCGTGTCACACCTAGGTCCCAAGAAACAGCCTTGCTCCTTTTAAGTCAAAGTGAAATCCGTGTAACACAAAACTGGTCTATAGCAAGTCAAACATTTCAGTGCATTTGGTCTGTTTTCACAACCCCTTCCCAGTCCTGTCACCTTCTCCATGCCCTGAATTGCTTTGGCTCTTTTGAAGTGACTACCCCCTGTGAACCCATCACACTGTGTCTGGGCCCCTTCCTCCAAGCTGCCTGTGGGGCATCTGCATGTGTCATGGCCATGCCCACTCACTCCCAGACTCAGGGCCACAGCCATGGCAATGTGCTGGGTTCCAGTGCTCTGTTTCACTCTGCGGTTCGAGCAGCCCTGAGTGTTTCCATCAGAAATCACAGAAGCCACAGACTGAGGAGAGGAGGGCTTGGTGCCCAGAGCAGCTGTTAACAGAGGGCAGGAGTCTGAGCAAGTCAGTGAGGCCCCCTACCCACCCATACTGGGTGCCCCGTGGCCTTGTGAGGGCTGGGATGTGCCGGATCTCACTTCCTAGAGAGACCTGTGCAGCTCATCTGTGGGCTGTAGGTGGATTCCAGGCGTTACCTGAACTCTGGCCTCACACCTGGTGCCTTGCATCTGAGTCATGGCAGTGGCTGGCACAAGGAGGCCAGCCCCAGCCCACAGTCCTTGCAGAAGGACCCCTTCCCCGAGTTCTTCTCTGCATGTTGGTGTCCAAGGAGGGAGAACAGAGGCTGTCGTGTGTGAGGACATGGTACCTGGGATAGCTGTTGCTAATGGTTGGATTACTCTCCCACCTCAGTTCCTGGATCTGATTTCATCCTCGGGGAGAAGAGACCCTAAAAGCATAGAGCAGCCTATCCTGCTCAAAGAGGGGTAAGCCAGCAGCCATTGGGCCAGAGGGGACACATGGGAGGGGTGAACCAGCTCCCACTGGGCTGAGGGGACACGCAAAAGGAGTAAGCCAGTGCTCACAGGGCCAGAGGGGACACGCAGGAGGGCTTCTGCCCATTGAGGTACAGTGCCCGCAGCTCAGGGCAGCCCTGACCCATTCTGGCTGTCAGCCCAGGGCCAGGGGCTATGGCTGGAGCAGCGTGGCTCCCCATGTTTATTCCTCCCATGGGTGGGGCTTATAGAGTGGTGGGGTGTCTGGGGCTGCTACTGGGACACCCTGTGCTAAAGGCCCCCACGTGGCCTGGCCACACCTACATCTTAGCAGCTCCCTCCTCCCTGCACTCCTCACAGGTCTTCTTGCAGGAAGCCAGAGTAGCAGAGCAGCCTTGGGAACCTGGGCCCTGGGCCTTCAGCCCTGTTCCTCCCCAGCAGATGTGACCACCAGTGTCTCCTCCCCTGGCCTCCAGGGGGCCCCGAGTGTTGGAACACACCCTCTTCTTTACCCAGCTGTTGGGTCAGCCTGGTCCTCCCCACCTGTCCCGGGGCCCAGTTAGGGCTCTGCCCTGCCTGGCTCAGCTCATAACCCAGAATAACATAGTGCTCTCAGCTGCTTTCACCTCTTACGTTGAGAGGCTGCTTAGAGACAGTGTTAAAGACAGGTGACAAGTTCTAGGTGTGACCAGTAGTATAGGGCTTGGCATCCCTGGGCCCCCAGGACCCAGATGAAGCCTCACCCGTTCTTTTCAGCAGCTGCATCATGCTCAACTCATGCCAGAACTGTGGTCCACTAAGACCTTCAAATTTCCAGCCCCTGAATCAAGGCTCCTCTCACTGTACCTTGAGCCTGTAGTGTCCCCAAATGGAGTGTTTGCCTTGCAGTGTCATGTCCAGTACTTGGGTCTGTCGTTGCACCCTTGGTGACACTC
Organism: Nycticebus coucang; assembly: GCF_027406575.1. Classification (NCBI taxonomy): domain Eukaryota; kingdom Metazoa; phylum Chordata; class Mammalia; order Primates; family Lorisidae; genus Nycticebus; species Nycticebus coucang. Next base: position 313,306 of record NC_069794.1, read on the forward strand.
TTATCTTGCAGTGTCTGTGCCTGAGCTGAGGAGGGTTGCCCTCAGCTCAGGTGCTCTGAGTGTTATCTGCCAGGACACAGAACTAGGGGACGGCTGCAGCTAGCAGATGTCTGCCGAGTTGAATAAACCACACTTTCGGGCACAGATATGCTTGGTTTTCAGGCTGAGGCTTTCTGCACTGCTTGGCAGTGTTTGGTCCTGGGGAAGCCAACCTGGTAAGTAAGGCTAGACTGATCTTGCAGTGACTGGGTCCTCGAGCTTCCTCCGGGAGGAACCACATCCCTGCTCAGGCCCTGTAGTAGAACGTGCCAACAGATCCTAGAAAGTACACAAAGCATCGTTCATTTAAACCCCTGAGAAAATTGCTTTTTTCTTAAAAGCCTGTAGCCAAAACTATTTATGATAAGATTTTCTACCCTTTAATTTGACTATTGCACAGTCCAGGATCTTTTGCAAAGCCTTATCTAAGCCTCATAGATGTTGGCACACTGTGGAGCTCCATACGCCCTCCTGGTCTGCTGCAGAACCTGTTCTGAGTGAACCCTCAGGAGCTCACAGCTGTCCACTGCCCTCCACCGACAGCTCCCATGTGTGTGGGTCTCTGGGAGCTTGTGGTGTCAAGGATCATCAGCATGCTGTCTGTGGCCATGCTCTTGGGCAACTTTGCTCCTTCCAACACAGTTCTCTGGCCCACATCTTTGTGTCATCATCATCATCAGAGGGCATCAGGCCCTCTGCTGCCTGGATGGGCGTCTGCTGCCTGGATGGGCGTCTGTTGCCCTGGATGGGCGTCTGGCTCACATTGGGCCAGATGGGTGTTTTCTAAAATGTCCCCACTTGCGGTTCCTTTATTCACTGTCCATGTTCATGAGCTCTAAAGCCAGGTGTGCGCCTTGTCTCTCTGGGTCGTCACCTTCCCCACCTGGCACCTCTGCATGGCCCGTCTGGCCTGGTTTCCTCCTCCTGCCATACACTCTGCCTACCTGTTTTCTCCTGCTCCTGCTCCTGCTCAGCTGCTGGTCCTGGCTAAGGATTCCACACTGATGATGATGACAGCTGAGTTTTCTAGTGCCCAGTGGGCTCTTCCCACACATGGGAGGGGCTTTCGAAAATCCCACTGGTCTCTGCTTCTCATGTCGTTGATGGACATGGCCTCATGGACCCTCTGTTCACACAGAAGGGCTGGCCTTAAGGGAGACAGGTTCTTTGGGGGCACTAGAGCATAACCCCACCACACCAGGTGTGGGTTCTGTTCCTGCCTCAGCCCTGTGCTGCTGTGGCACATCCTTTGCAGGCATCTTGGGTTCCTGCTGCTTGTCCTATGGAGGCAAGTCCCATGTGGGAAGTGGTAGGGTGGAGGTCTAATAAGCTCATTACCAACTCATGATTTGGAGTTAACACAGAAGAATGGCTGCACTTGTTAAAGGATAGGCATCTACCCTTTAGCATTTTAATCTGGTCACTTGGGAAGTAAAATGCTGGGATATAGAAATCCACTGACCATCTTAAGTGCGGAAGCAAGGATTTATGTTGGATTTGCCATGGGGGAGGGGCGGGGTGATATGCTGGAGCTGGAGGACAGTCGCTGACCCTGTGGTCTTTACAACAGGTTCATGATTAAGAGGGCACAAGGAAGAAAACGCTTTGGAATGAAGAATTTTAAAAAAAGATGGTTTCGCCTGACTAACCATGAGTTCACCTACCAGAAAAGCAAAGGTAACAAGAACAGTCTTTCTAGGTAAATTTCCACATGGCTTCACACAGTCTCATTCCTGCTTCTGTGGGGTGGACATCTGCTTTTCTGACATGGGAGGGTCCAGGAGGGAAGGAAGGTCCCCTCAGGCATCAAGTCCTCTGCTGCTTGGATGGGCATCTGCTGCCTAGATGGGTGGGAAACTGCCTGCAGGCCCAGGATTGCAGAGCGGACCAAGGCATGTGTCCTGCCCTTCTGGATCCTCTAGTCTCCTGGTCATGGCAGCGTCCTGGCCCATTGTTCTTAGCTGGACTGAGCCTCCACCCTGTCCTTCTCGCCCACCCTCTTCTCAGCTTCAGAGGCCAGCACTGTGACCCCAGTGTCTTGTGGGTAAACAGGGCTTTGGGGTATGAGGGCTGGGCTGACCTGGCGGGCACTGCTCAGTGAGAGGGTCCATCACCCATGCAAATGTGGCCTGTTCTCTGTCCACTGCTGCGCAGCATGTTCAAGGGGGCAGCCAGGGCAGCAGCTCCGACATAGGGACCGGACTCGCAGTAGCCTTTCAGCTTCTTGGCCATCTTGCCCCAGGACAGAGGAGCCAAGCCCTGCCTCTTGCCTAGAGCATGCCATTCTCATGGCTAGCAGGAGCAGAGGCTACACCTCACACCCTCTCTCCATGGCAGGAGACCAGCCCCTCTGCAGCATCCCCATCGAGAACATCCTGGCCGTGGAGAAGCTGGAGGAGCAGTCCTTCCGTATGAAAAATGTGAGTGGGCAGCCCGGCCCCCAGTCTGCTCTGGGTGGCCCTCACACTGCCATGCTTCTGGGGTCTGCATGTCACCTGGGTGATCACAGGCACTGCCTGGGGTCTCTGGGCTGGGCGAAACCTGCTGAAGCAGGGCCCAAGCTTCTCTTACTGCCTCCGTGGCCATTTGGTGAGGACAGGGGCCCTCTGGTCACAGAGCCCAGAGCAGGCTGGCACCGCTGGGCTTCTTCTCACAGCTGGTTTATTTTATTGTGATTTTCAACTTACAGAGAAGTGTTTTCTAAGACATTTGTGGACTCCTAGAGCCCCTGTGTGTTCAACAGACAGGAGCCACTTGCTGGCAGGGCTCCAGCTGGGTGTGGGTTGTCCAGATCTGGCCTGGGAATCGTACTCTGTGGTCCTCCTGGGGCCACAGAGAGGAGGATAGGCAGTGTCTGCCCCATGTCCAGCAGTGAGTTTCAAAGCCAGGCTCCAGGATGAGCCCCAGAAGGGAGGCCCAGCCAGTGGTTGGACACTAAAATTCACTTGGGGGCCCCACTTGCTTCAGACCACTGTGTGCCCACTGGGCTGTGGGCCTGTGATGTTCAGCATGAAATTCTACTGCCTGTTCTTACCACCCTGAGGGCTGTTGTAGTGTCCCCCAGGGCCTGATCCAGGAGGATTCTTAGGAGTCTCAGCTTTGCCCCTAGGAGACCCCCACAGCCCGGCACAGGCTTCAGGGGTGTGGGTGGCAGCTCATTGTGGCCCTGGTCTGGAGGCATCTGTCCCCTCCACCGCCATGGGGACATGCTAACTGACCACCGCAGCTGTCTGGGAAACTCTGGGCTCTTCTGGGCTGGCTGGCCCTGTCTGGACACTTGTGTTCGTGTCCTGTTTCTCCTATTTATGTTTCTCTGTTCTTGACTTTCCAAGTGTTTTCTGTATTTGCTGTTTCAATAGAGGATTTCGTATAAGTCACTGGAGGCTTTTTAGAGCAAAGTGGGTCTGTGAGTGATAACTGATGAGTGATAGTGAAAATGTGCAGTCCTCTGTCCTCAGCCTCAGAGCCGCTTCCTGGGGACAGGCACCCCAGCACATGCCCCTCCCCAGCACAGCATCAGAGGGCTGTTCATGGGGCTGGTGGAAGGGGGTGGGGGGTGTTGTCCAGGAGGACGAGTAACAGGCCCAGATGAAGTTTTGAAAAGGCCCCTGCTTGGGGTGGCATCTGGCTGGTGGGCCTCGTTCTTATCATCTGAGGAGGGTCACCGGCCAGGCCCCTTTGTGACAAGTTGCAGCCCTGAACAGGCCCCTGCAGGGTAGGCCACTGCCAGGAACAGCCAAGTCACTAAGCCTCCCCTGACACCCCTCTGTCAGAAAGCCCCTCGCTCCCCGCCCAGCCTCCCCCAGTGCTCCCAAATGCCTTTCCCAAGCCTGCTGGCACCCTGAGCGCTCTGCACCCTCAGATGTTCCAGGTGGTACAGCCGGAGCGCACCCTCTACATCCAGGCCAGCAACTGCGTGGAGGCCAAGGACTGGGTTGATGTCCTCAGCAAGGTCAGCCATTGCAACCGACAGCGGCTCACTGTCTACCACCCCTCCGCCTACCTGAACGGCCACTGGCTGTGTTGCAGGGCTGCCTCAGACACAGCCGTGGGCTGTTCACCCTGCACCAGGTAGGTGTGGCCCCTGTGTAGCCATGTGTAGCCATTAGACTTGTCCCTGTAGGAAGGTCCATCTGCAGGTTTGAGCAGTGTGGACCTGTCTGCCAGTGCACTCCAGCTGGGCTATTCTCTGTGCCTGAGTGTCCCCCACCCCTGGAATACCTGGGTTTGAGCCTGACGCTCCTCCTGAGCCCCTGTGGGGGCCAGAGCTATCCCGGGGGGCAGGGTGAGTAGATAGTTTGGTGCAGAGAAGGCCCAGGCATGGTGTCATCCTGCTTCCCTGAGAGGAGCCCAAAGGACCCGCTATGGAATGAGCCTTCTGCACAGACGCCCCACCTTGAGCCCTGTCTGCTGCCCTGCACACACTACCTATGGAACAGAGTCAGCAGTGCAGCTCCCTGTAGTTTGCTGGGATGTGCCTGTGAGACCTGTGCCCATGTGGATGACAGCCACCTGTCACTATGGTACAGTGATGCCATGGGTGGCCAATGCCCATCTCTCTCAGTCCCCTGAGCGCTGGTGGGCAGGACTGGAAACCCAGCCTCATAGACGTGGCCCTGAGTCAGCCAGAGTGGGACCCCACCGGCCTGCAGGGCAGGGCGCGTCCAGGAGGCTTTGCTCTTCCTTAGGGCAAACCAATCTGCTCTGTGCTACTCACGCAGACATGTGGGCCCTGAGAGGTATCTAGACACCCACAGCAGCCCAGGGCCTCTCTCAGCTCATTCAGGCCCCAGACACATTTTAGTGTGTCTCCATCTTCTCTCTTTAGTGATTTGAAAAGCTAGCATCATGATAGAAAGCATTATGTAAATGAGTTTTTACTTTTCCCTTTTCTCTGTGTCTGTTTAGGGACCTCCCAGCTGATATCCACCTGGACATTGATGGGGACCGGGAGATGGAGCGTGTGTACTCTCTCTTCCACTCCTACATGGGCAAGCTGGAGAAGATGCAAGGTGGGCCCACTGGCAGGTGGCACTGCAGGCCAGGGAGTACCGGGCACGGTCAGGGCATCGGGTGTTCTGCAGGGGCAGAGACCCTCCTCTGAGCCTCTGGAGCCCTGTGAGCTGCATGCAGTGTCCTTGTATGCTGGCAGATAGGGAAGCTTCCTGCAGGTTTGGGAACTATGTGGGAAAAGTTACTTTGATAACAGGTTCCATAGTTTTTAGATGGACTGTAATTTTGCAACCAAAGTCACACTGCCAAATTCTTTTGAAGACACTGATAGAACTTTTCCTGCTTTCAGACATACATGCCTGTGTGGGCATGCGTGTGTGCGCACAGATGCCTACTATTTGCAGTCTCATTGAGAGTTTCAATTATATGCACAGCTTCATCATCCTTGACATTTCATTGTTTCATGGAGTTTAACAAAAACAAACTAGGTAGGACAGATTACTTGACATGGGAATAGCGCGTGGAGGTCTGTAATTCAGGAGAGGCAGAGGCAGGAGAACCCAGTGGGAGGCGAATGGCTATGTATGTCTGTGCCAAGTCTAGGGGGTCTTGATTGCTTTGGAGATGCTCTGACAGGGCCCTGAGCCCCCTCAGAATGGGAACAGGGCAGAGGTGCTGGGCATGAGCCTGTGAGCTGGGTTGATCCTTTCCTACTCTAGCCCAGAAGTGTCAGGTATACTGAACATGAGGACACCACATGAGCCCTGCTTGGGTGTGCACAGGTGCCAGTGAACACATGCACAGCCACATACATGTGTGTGCACACAGCCAGCCATATATGTGCATAGTCCACAGACCCATGCCTGCACACATGCATGGACACGTGCATATGAACACAACACATGCTCATGTGCATGGTTGTGTACAGGTGTGCATACATAAATGGATGACCACATATGTACATACATGCATACATACATGGATGACCCATGTGTACATGCACACATATGCATGGGTGGCCTACGTGTACACATGTATGTGGGCATGGACAGCCCCCATGTACATGTGCACACATGCACAGATGCCTCACATGTATATGCACACACATGTATGGGTGGCCCACATGTACATGCACACATGTACACAGACAGCCTGCATGTATATGCACAAATGTGCACAGATGGCCTCCATGTACATGCATGTGCATGTGCATGCACATATGTGTGTGGTGGGCCTGCATGTGCATTCACACGTGTGCATGGGCCACCCCACACTTGCAGTATCTTCTCTCACAGAAAGCAAGCTGGGTCTCCAGCCTGGTCCGAGGCTCCAGGGTGCCACCCTGGCTGCAGACAGGGAGCTGGGTAGCCCAGTCTCTTCCCAGCCAACTGAGAGCAGCAACCAGATAGGAGGATGGAGTCGGGGGCTCGGAGAGGCTGAGGCTGCCATGTGAGAGCGAACCCGGCCCCTAGCTGCTCCTAACTCCTGTGGCTCCTAGGGCTTAGGGGTGCCCTGCACCCTACACTGTGGCTACTGCTCTACTCTCATCCTGGAATGCCCTCCTGCCCCAGCCGGGCTAATGCCTATTCATCCTGGAAGTCTCTTCCCCCTGGGAGCATTGACCTGCCCAGCTAGTGGTCTGGGCTTATTCCCCTCACTGTGTCTGTAATCTCCTCTCTGTCCACATGCTGTAGCCTCTGGAGAACAGAGGGCAGGTCTCATTTGTCCCTGTGCCTGGCACATAGCAGTTGCTCACAGCTGTTTGCTGGTCAGACGGATGGATGAATGTATGGGTGGACAGATGGGACAGTTGGCTAGATGGGTGGGAGGTTGGAGAGACAGACTGATGGATGGGGACTGCATGGGTAGATGGATAGTCAGAGGAAGGGAGTGGGTGAGGGCCAGATGGGTGACAGTAGACACGTGGAGATGCTCTCACATGCAGCCCCCTCCTGGTAAGGAGTCTTCTTGGAGACATGGGCTTGTGGATACTGGGTTGGCTGAACATCTTGGTGTAGCTCTCTCTGGCCTAAAGCCATCATTTACAGCTCCCAGGCCTCTGCCTGTGATCTGTGCTCTCCAAACAGGTAATTTGTCCTAATTGCTTTAGGATGTGGCACTTGCATTAGCCAAGCTCCATCTCCCCAGATGCTGGACCCTTAGGGTGTCCTCTACCCATGTCACTCCCTCTCCCCACAGGTGCTACCACAGGCACCATGCAAGGGCAATGGGCAGTCTCTGTCCCCTCTGCATGCTGTGTGGAGTGGCTGCTCCCCTGGCTGACTACCTTGGGCCTCCCTTTTAGGATGTTACCTGGAGTTTGGGGACAGACTTCAGCCCAGGGCTATGGGTGCAGTGCCCAGGATATGGTGGGACCTGTGCTGGGCACTGGCACTAGTCTGGCCACTTTCTGCAATTGTGCAGACAGGCTTTGCAAGCTGGCGGCAGGAGTGGGAAACACTGTGCTATGGGGGCAGCTGTTGCAGCTCATTGGGGTATGTCCTAGGATGATGTTTCTTTACCCAGCACATGGGATTAATAGCCCATTTAGGGCTTGGGAAGACCGAGTGGGCATCTTGTGCAGGGCGTTGGGCCTATGATGCAGCCTCCCCTGAGGTCCTGCTCTAGTCCATCAGGTGGCTGGCTTGGGGTCAAGCCATCCTGCTAGAGTGACCCTGTCTGGTTGTGGGCCTTGTTGACAGGACTGATTACATATCTCTGGTTCCACACACACACGAGTCTCCTCATCAGTAGCTGCTGAGCCACACCCTCAGCGCTGTCTCCCAAACAGTCTCGTTTTCCTAACTATGGATAGAGCTAGAATTTCCCAAATCTAGGTTCTTGTTCCCTTTTGCTTGACAATTCCACCTTCACAGCTTCTCTTTCTTTCCCCATATGACCATCAATAGGGAGGGCCCAGCAGCTCCACTAGCTCTACTGGCTCCCAGTACAGGAGGCCAGTCCTCACTAGTAGAGGGCAGTTCAGCTGCACTCGGTGCCTTGACTCAAAATTGCCTGTTCTCCTGGTCTGCCCAAACCCCCAGATGGCTTGTGTTAATCTAGGCTTGTGTTAATCTAGGCTTTTCCCAGCCCAAAGTGCAGACTTGCCAAGCTGCTTTTATGCATGTTTGCTGCAGCAGTGCCTCCTTCCTGGCACCCATCTCTGTCTCAGCGGGTTTGTACTATGAGAAGGGACCACAGATAGGGGTCTTTTCCCTCAGTTCCCATGCCTGGTCCTCTGCTGGGATGCCCTGTGATCTTTTTGTCTGGATCAGGCTGGGCCCTCAGGCTCCTCTTTAGGATGGCTGAGCCCTAGCACCACCGCCTAGGGGTAAGGATTTCAACCCCTGGACTGAGGGGGATGGAACAACCAGTCTGGGGCAGACTGTAGGACTGAGAGTGCCCCATGCAGTGGGTGGAGATGTGGGCCCAGCTGCCGACACTGCTTCTCTGCTGAAGCCCAGAGGCTACAGAATGGTCTTTACTGGGAGTGGTGCATCCAGCCAGGAAGTTCACCCTGTCAGGAAATGGGGTGAAGGGCAGAGTCCTCAGAAGTTGTGGCATAGTCTGTGTCCTGGCTGTGTCCTTGGACATGCCAAGCCCAAGGCCCCTGTGGGATGGCCTGTCTTGCTTACTTCCGTCTGGCTCTTTGGGTCTCCCACCACCCTTGAGCGAGCCTGGTCTGGCATCTGGGTATGGACATCCCTGGTTCTGGCTACAAGAACAAGTAGAGGGTGGGTGTCACCAGTGGGTCACCCATGATCAGGCTGGTTGGAGGCGGGCTAAGGCCTCTGCCAAGCGCCCTCTGAGGTCTTAGGGGCAGCAGACGCTTTAGAAGTACCAGCCAACTCCTCAGTCTCAACTCCCTGCAGCTTCCCCAGGGTCCCATCCTTTGGGCAGGACTCGCCCACAGTGGCAGAGGCGTCAGTTTCTGCCTAAGTGTGGGAGTGAGTGGTTGGCCCTCCCTGGGTGGTGGCTACTCTGGGAACACAGGCTGGAAGGGAGCTGTGCCAGCGTAGGGTAAGGGCTGGTGTGCTGGGCCTGGGCTCCCAGGGCACTGACCCCTCCACCTGGTCTGCAGAGGCCTGTGGGAGCAGATCTGTGTATGATGGCCCCGAGCAGGAGGAGTACTCCGCATTCCTCATTGATGACCCCCAGGAGACGTATAAGACGCTGAAGCAGCTCATTGCCATGGTCATGGCTCTGGAGCAGGAACACACCCAGTACAAGAGGGACAAGTTCCAGAAGACAAGATATGGAAGCCAGTGAGTTAGCCATGGGTCTACCCCAGCCAGGGGCTTGGAGCCTGGGAGGTCTCAGCAGGGTGTGGCTGTGGTGTTCCCCCTTTAGAGCAGGGGCCTGGCTTTCCACTCTAGGGCCCCTGCTGGAGTCCCAGCCCTCTTCCCACCCTCCTGCACCCCCATCCCCACCCTCCCAGGTGTGGCACCGAGTGCACTCTATGCAGCTGAACTGCTCTCTCCTAGTGAGGACTGGCCTCCTGCACCCTGTGCAGCTGAACTGCCCTCTCCTGTGAGAACTGGCCTCCTACACTGGGAGCCAGTAGAGCTAGTGGAGCTGCTGGGCCCTCCCTACCGATGGGCCCCCCACACACTGCTCCTGTGTCTCTTTTGCCTCTCAGGCCAGCCTCCTTCTGCACACCCCTCTCTCCTCCCCCTTCCTGCAGCTCCTTCCTCCCCCCACTCTTCCTTCTCTCCTCCCTTCTCCTCCCTCCAGGGCAGCTGCAGATCAGTTCTGGGGAGGGAAGTGTAACCCGGGGACAGCAGCAGGTCCTTAGGATTCTGACTTGACAGGCTGTTCTTGGTACCAAGCGCGAAGCACCTCCTAGGAGATGTGACCTCATCTGTGCCCTAGATGTGTTTGTGCCCAGTTCCTAGCCCTCCCCCACCGCCAAGTCAAAACCTTAGACACCCCTCTGGGCAGAGCACACATTTACCTTCTGAAACAGTGCTCCCCTGACACTGACTGAAGCCGGCAGGCTGGAAACAACACGTGCAGCACAGTCCTGCTTCCCGCAGCCAGCGTATGGGCCACGGTGGGCGGGTGCTGAGCACCTGCAATGTGCCAGATACTGCACACAGGCAGAGAGCTATGGGTCTGATCTCACACTACACACATGTGTGCATGCACTCTGCTGACATACTGCACTTGACACAGGGCACGGACAGCTGCATACGTTCCACACATGTGTGCAAATATGACTCCTCGCCTACACACATGACCTACATGCATGTACACAGCAGCTGGAGTTGCTAGGCATGCCCAGAGGGAGCTTTGTGCTTTGTTCTTCCTTTGGCTTCTCTTTATTTTTCATATTTACGGCAATAAACATGCACCACATTTAGGCATAGGAGAGAAGGCTGCCAAAACATCCTCCAGAGGACAGCGGACAGCCGGGCTGTGCTCACTCTCCCCCGCTTCCCTCTGCAGGGAACACCCCATTGGAGATAAGAGTTTCCAGAGCTGCATCAGGCAGTCATCCGAGACCTCTACACATTCCATCTGAAGCCTGGAGAGGACAAGAGAGTAGGGACAAGGGCAGAGCCACCAGCCAGGGTCCACATGCCTCTGTACCGCGAAGCCCATGCCGCGCCTATTCTGAGAGCCGCTGCCATCTGCTGTGGCAGGAACTAACTCGCTCACTGGGTGAGTTACTTTTCATTCTCCAGGTTTTGGGGATCCAGTGATCAGCCAGATCGTCAAGAAGTGTGGGCACCACACCACTGTGTCCCAGCCCAGCCTGGGAGCCCCTTGCCCAGCCCGGTGGCTACAGAACATGAATTCCCGCCTTGCCCTCACCGTGCCCCATCTCCTGTACATCTCTGCACCATGGGCCCTCAGCCCTGCCTGGACATCCTGCTTAACCACCAGCCGCAGATGGCCTCTCTCTTCAGCTGTTGATGAGGTTTTGTTCCTGGCCAAAGGGTCAGTTTGTGGCTAGGACATGCAGAGCTGCGCAGAAATCCCACCCAAGACTGCTCCTGGCACCTGGGAGGCCCCTCTGCAGAGGGGCTCCCATCCCCAGGTGTCTGCTGAGTCCCCAGCTCAAGCACACATCCTTTTGATGGGGGTTAGAGTTCCACCCCGGTAGAAATTTGGGAAAGATTTTAAAAATAGAAGTGTGCATTTTTCATGCCGTTTTTCTTAACATTTTAAAAGGACTGTTTTAAATTAGTTCTTTGTAACTTTGGATATTCCTATCCAACCTATACCTGGTAAACAGGAGGATGTCATAGGAGGGCAGCACAAAAAGGCGTCCTGTGTATTTCATGAAAGCTAGCAAAAGGTCCTCAAAAGAAAATCAAAGGGAAGAAACTATGAGTTTGAGGTGTGGAGCCTTCGGTGACACAGGTGCCACTGCCGGGACCCTGAGCACTGCGTCTCTGTGGGCCCAGTCCCCTCCTTGCCCTCCTGGAGCTTGCCGAGGAAGATCTCCACACAGCGTCCTCAACTGTTGTCGGCACTGCATGCCTGGTGCTCTCTGTTCTTGTTTGGAAACATTGTTGTTCAGGGTCAGTCTAGATAGCAGGTAGTAACGTTATTGTCACAAAAATAGTGGAGGAAAATATAAAAAATAAACTTTGGGACACAGCTATGATGCTGCACCAAGCTGCAATTTTTAACACGGATTTGTAACTTAATGTCTTTGTTTACAAAATACTAATGATTTGCAATGTATTTTACTGTCCAATTAAAACAGATACTTTATTCTTTCTGAGGACTGGCTTGCTTTCCATGGGTGCTCATGGATAGTCATACAAGTGGGGGTGCCAGGCACAGGGAGCTGGATGACATTGCTCTGATGACAGGTGACATTATTCTAGTAATAGGTGATGTCCCTCTGAAGACAGGATGTTTTAGTGACAGGTGAAATTCCTCTGGTGACAGGTTGTCTCACTGGTGGCAGGTGACATCTGCCTTTGGGGCTTTGGGTGGGAGCCTGCCCCACGATGCCCTCAGGACAAATGCAGGACCTGGCATGGCTGAGGGCCATGAGCACATTGGAAAGACAGACCCCACCTGTGCTCTGTCTTCTAGGTCACAGGGGGCATGGTGTCTCCAGGCACTTGCCTGAGCAGAGATGGGTGGCCCTCAGGGACACGGAGAGCTGTTTCACTCTTGGGGACAGGAGAGGGTTAAGAGTGGGGCTCTGGGTAGAGATTCCACGGTGGGGGCAAGGGCTGTTTAATTCGTTCCCCTTTCTTTTTTTCCATTTGGTTTTCAGTCTTTTTTTTTTTTTTTTTTTTTTTTTTAGTCCCATCTTGTTGACTCTTTTTTTGAGAGAAACCAGGGGTTTTGCTTAGAGGTATCAAGTCAGATGTTTCTTGGGCCATATGCACGTCTGGTGAGCAATGCTTATGCGTGAGGGCCTCCCTGGGGTGGCCAAGGCTGGATGGGACTGGTTGGCCTCCCCTGTGCCCAGACAGGCAGGTCAGGGGCTCTCCTCTCTGTCTCAGGCCACTGTGGGTGGTGGATGAACTCTGGGCGAGGCACTGAGACCAGAATGGGATACAAGGGCTCCTGCTGTCCTCGTCTCCAGGGCCCTACCAGTTATTGGCGAGAGGACAGTGTCTATGCACTGGCTCCTGCCTTCAATCTTGGCTCCAAACATAGCTTGGCACAGGCACCTCTGAGCCACAGTCTCCCCGGGCTGAAAGTTGGTGGGTACTGGGGGAAGTGGCCACTTCCTACCTTGGCCCTTGGCTGGGTGACCTCAGGCCTCCTGAGCACAAGGATGCCATGGGCTTGTTCGAGGAAATAATCAGAAAGAAAAGGGCTGAGGATGCGGTGTGGGGACTCCCTTCTGTCTCCTCCCCATGCTCCCCAAGCTAGGAATATGGACAGGCTAAGGGGGCAGAGCAGGCCGGCAACATGGACAGGCTGAGGGGGGCAGAGCAGGCCAAGAAGGTGGACAAGCCGAGGGGGCAGATAAGGCTGGCAACGTGGACAGGCTGAGGAGGCAGAACAGGCCACCTAAAAGGCCTTGCCAGAGTGAGAACCTCATGTGCTTTGCTCCTGTTGGTCAGTCTCACAGTGGTTTCATTCCTAGGCCCTACTGGGATGAGGCTTTAAGATGAGCATTTCTGCTGCGTTTCATCCCCAAGACCTCTGGGTGGGACTGTGTGTGGAGCTGGGGCCTGTCAGGGGTGATTAAGATGAAGTGAGGTCACTGAAGCACCCTGACCCAGCAGAGCTGTCATCCTATGCACAGATGAGGACATAGCACACAGCGGGGTGACCACGTAGGAACACAGGAGGAGATGGTGTTCCTGGTCCCAGCCCCATCGGCCCCACCTCTGATGGAGGCCTCCAGAACAGGACAGCAAAGTACTGTGGTTTGGCCCCAGCCACAGGTAGCAGTGCCCTCAGACCCAAGAGGAGGTGTTACGGTCTGTCTGCGCCATCAGACCCACCTTCCCAGAGATTTCTGCAAAGCCCCATCTGTGGAGAGCTTTGTCCTACATCCAGTGGACTGAGGCGGGGACACTGGCCACCAGGTACTGCCTTCCTGGCCCTACCTTCGCACCTTAGTTTGTCCCTGAAAGAAGAGTCTGGGACACAGAAGACAGTCCAGAGGCTGGAAGCAGAGAACAAATGTGCGGCCCTGCCTTCACACTCGAAGGACCCTGGACTGGGTGACCTTTGACTTCTGACCTTTCAGTGACATCATAGCAGCCCCATGGCGACAGGGACTCTCCCCCAGGCACAATCTTGGGCCACTTTCCTATAGCGGAGATCGTGTGAGGGGCAGCCATGTGCCCGCGCTGAGGCTGTACTGGAAGCTTCGGGATGGAAAAGGATGCAGCTGCCACACACAGAAGGCACCGGCCTGGACCTGGGGCCCTGCCTGTGGGAGCCCCCGGGCACCTCAAGACAGCCAGCGAGGGGGCCGAGCTGCAGAGAAGTAGAAGTGTGGGTGGCCTGCACCAGAGGGGGGACCCCCTGAGCCGCATCCGGAGGCTGCGCAGGGAGCCAGGTAGGTCCTGCCTCAGGCTGGTGCTGCCAGATGTTCCAACCTGCACTGGTCATACCCAGGGCCCACTGGGAGTTCTCCTGCCAGCAACGGGGCCCCAGCTGGGCAGCCTGAGTGCGGGGGCCAGTGTAAGGGAGCAGAGGCAGGGCGGGGGATGCTCTGTGGCAGCCCAAGCCTTGCAAGAGCAGCAGCTACCTATGTGGCCAGGAGACACGGAGAGCAGTACAGACTCATCCTGCACTCATCCCCAGGATTGGCATCAGACATGGGGGTGTGGTTTGCTCACTCAAGCCCTCGGGACAACATGAAAGTCTAGAGATGTGCTATCCCGGGGACATGAGCAGCTGTAGGGCCTGCACCACCCCTGTCCCATGGCCTCTCCTGAGACATGCAAAGTTCTTGAAAGAAGTGACCAGATGACAGGTCTGAGAGCCTGCCTCAGGCTGCCTGGAATGTGGCCCCATTGCAGGATGTGGGGGCTCAGTTCCCAGTGTTTGGACCTTCCTCAAACAACGTGAAAGGAGAAGATAATGTGAAAGGAAGCCTGTCCGGCTGGCAGACCCATCACCCTGCACGGGCCTCCCTCACAGCCCGGGACTCAGCCTGGGACCCAGACCATGTTTGAGGACCACCCCCTACTCCAGCGTGTGGTGGTCCAGTTGGCCAAGCTGATGCAGGAAGAAGAGTGGGCGGCCCCAGTTGTGTGTCCTGGGATGTAGCTGCTTGCCAGGGACCCAACTGTGTGGACTGGACTGCTCACTCCCACACCCAGTGAGCTCAGCAATGTGGCAGGTGCTGGCTACTGACAGGGAGTCTCCACATCTGCGTCACAGTTGGGAGGCTGGGCATAGGGCAGCAGAGCCAAGAGCCCCAGGGGCTCCAGAACTTACTGTGGCCATGCCTGGGAGCCCACTCAGCCCTCATACCAGCTCTCCGTGGTCAGCCCATGGTAAGCCCCATGGTCAGCTGCTGGTCTTACTGCCCAGAACTCCCCACCCTGGCCTGGAGCTGAGCTGAATGGGAGGCCAGGACAGATCAGATTCTGCCACATCCTGTGAGGAAATCCTTTGGGGGCAGCTCCAAGTCTCTAGTTGGGGCTCGACGCAGCTCTGGAGCCCCCTGAGGCATTAGAGTCCTGGGGAGGTCCTCCCGGGCATCTGCATGGGCTAAGCCCCACTCACACCCAGTGCCTAGTGGGGAAGTCACCCACACGTGACTCCTTAGAAGGTTGTGCCCAGAAGCAGAGAAGTTGGTGCTTCCTTGAAGCAGAGCGGCTGGGAGCTGAGCAAGGTGCAGACCACAGCTGTCCTCCCACCAGACCCTGGACACAGCCCTGTGCCTGTCAGTACTTAGAAGAACCACTTCATGCTCTGCCTGCCCCTCACCCAGAATAAAGAGCAATACTAGCTCTTTTTGGAAAACAGACCACTGCAAACATGCCAGCAGTGCCTCTCAGAGGGACCAGGCAATTAGTGACCACAGGGTTTTCCTGGACAAGCTCAGTATGGTTTCACATTCCTCCTGTGGCTTCTCCTAGAGAGGACAGGGCCTCACCCACCCTCCTGCTCTGTGGCTTCCAGGGGGAGCTGCACCATACCTCACCCTGAGTCCCCCAGGAAGAACGTGGGCCCTAGGGCTCAGGTATCATGGGTCTAAGCTGTGGAATGTGCTGGAGCCCAGCTGTGGGGGAGGGGCGTCACAGGGCACAGTGGGGCAAGGGGCTCGCTTCAGCATCCCAGCCTGGTGCACATAGCCAGTGTGCAGATGGGTGGTGCTGATTACTCTGTCTCCCTTTTCAGAGTCGGAGGACCTGGGGAAAGACCTGAGGGGTGATGTGAATGATGCCAGCTGGTAAGCAGCCTGGAGGGGCCCTGTGGTCCTACGAAAGCCCCGTTTGAGGGTGTAGAAGGGGGGTTGTAAATTCTACTATACCTGGAGGTGGGACCACCCCAGGGGTCCTCATATGGCAGACACCCTCCCCTGCCCCACCAGCCTCCCGCAGCCCCTCTGTAGGCCTCCTGTGCCCTCCTGGGACTAGGTGCTGTCTTGTCATGTGGCCACCTCTGCCCCAGGAGGACGGCTCCAGTGGCTGAGTGAGGATGAGGCCCAGGCATAGGACCTCCTCTGCATCCTATTCCTGCCAGGTCACGCCTTCCCACCCCACCTCTGGCTTGTTTGCCCCAGCCCCCCTCCCACCATCACAAAGGATGTGAAAGTTATTGAATTACCTAAGAATTTTTCTCAGACACCAAGACTTGCCAGCACCAGGCACCAATAGGGGCCAGTCATCTTTGTACAAATGGCTTCCCTTGAGTTGGCCAAGGAGAGAACTGGCCCCAGAAGGCACCATAGGTGCAGCTGGTTGATAAGGGTCAGGAGCCCATGTGTTGAAAGAGGATGCTGAAGGTAGCCTGGAGCAGGGCACAGCAGGGAGGGCAGTTGTGGTGGCGTGGCTGAGTGTGTGCCCACATTAGCAAGGCTGGGAGCCAGCAGGACCCCAGGGCCAGCGGCTGCTGGTGGTGAGGAGACTGGGAGAATGCCTGTGGCCCTGGGCTCATCCAGCCAGGCTGGTGTGAACAGTGGCAGGCCCAGACAGAGCCCAGCCCACCCGTGGCTCTGCACAGCCTGCCTGGCACCACATGGAGCCAGCAGAGTACCTGCTGCAAAGGTGCCCACATCTTCACACCAGGGCGAGCTCAGCCCTTGCTTCTGAAATGAGCCCAATCCGGTTGTGTACCAAAGACATCCAGGGGCCACGCCTATTTCCTCCAGCTAGACCCATGACATGCCGACCTTTCTGCCTGGTGAGACCCTCCCAGGCCACCCAGCACCCAGCATGGTGACAGCAGGAGAGGAGATGGGTGTCACTGATTCCAGACCACCTTTTGTATGACTCCTGTAGGCAGGGGAACCCTGAGGAAGACAAGGAGGGGAAGGACAAGGCTGCTCCTGGGAAGGTGGACCCTGAGGATGGGAACATGAGACCAGAGGCTGAGAAGAGTGACTCTGAGGCCAGCAATGCAGGGGCACAGGAAGGCGAGTGCGCGGACAGTCACCACCAGGAGGCCAAGGTCTGGCACAGCCCAACTACCACACATTTTTGTCCCCTGCCTCAGAGTCCTAACTTTACTTACCCGTTTGGTATCTTTGGGCTTTCAGGAGCAGGAGCCAGAGTTCGTAAAGCTAAATGGCCTTCTGGAAGAGGAGGCAAGAGCTCTTCACTTTAGTAACCAAAGTAAGATGGGGAGGCCTGTCCAGGCATGAGTCCCACTGGGCCACAAGCTTGCTATGGACTTTGGCTGGGGTCATCTCAGCAGCCGCCATGCTGTAGAGTAGGACTGAGATCCCTGTCCCCAGAGAAGTCAGAATCCAAGCTCTGTGCCTCTTTGCTTGACCCCGGGTATACTACCCCTCCCAACCCCCCCACTGCGTGACTTGAGACAGGAACCCTCAGTAGGACTAGGGCCCAGAAGAACTCGACCCCACACCCTAGTGTTGGCCAGAGATGTGTTAGTGCTGTGCAGTGTTCTCATAGGCACTTTGTGAAGGAAGGTGGCTTTTATTCCCCTCCTGAACCTTGTGTGGGGAATGGATATGGAGCTGGGCACATTGGCCAGGGCTGTGCAGCTCATGATCCTGGGTTTGACTCCAGGGCTTTAGGAAGCTCCTCACCCCAAATATTTCTTTGGAGTTGACTAAAGTGCTACCATTGGAGACACACTCCAGGTAGCCAAGGTGCCTTCCTCCCTTGCTCACCCAAGCCTGCCACCCACACCTCTTTGGTTTCCATTCACAGAAACCATCTGTGTTTGTGGAGATTGATCTGCGAGACCATGCTGAGGAGGTAAAGACAAAACCCCTCAAACATGCAAAGCCACAGCACTCACTGGGAAAGAACCTGCGCTTTTCAGGCTAGGCCCAAGAGGCCTATCCAGGAACTTGTACCATGACCAGCATGTGCTAGAGCAGGGGGCAGGGCCGGTGGCTCTGGAGGGATCCATGATGTTGGGGATAGGCCTTGGGAGGGGCACACCCTCACCTCTTCCTCTCCCTCCCTAATGCCAACCTGCATACTTTCTGGCAGTATCAGAGACTCTAGGGCCTGCATCAACCCTCAGGGCATCCAAAGGCCCCCAGAACATCTTGTGGGTCATGTCGGGGTGGGGAAAATGCCACAGACCTGGGAATTAGGAGGCCTGGTCTTGGTTGATAAATGGCTCTGCGGGCAAATGCTAAATAACTCACACCTCACTGTGCCTTGGTTAGCTGCTTTGTAAAATGGATCATAGTAGTACCTACACTCCAGGGTTGTTTTATAAAGTTCTCAACAGTTCCTCATAATCAGACAATCTCAGTATTGTCATCATCATCACCACCATCATCACTATCATCACCACAATCATCACTACTATTATCATTACACCACCACCATCACCTTCGCATCATCACTGTCACCATCATCATCATCACCATAATCACCATCATCATCATTACCACCACCATCACCATCATCATCACCACTATCATTACCACCACCATCACCACTATCATCAACATCACTATCATCACCACCATCATCACCACTATCATCACCATCATCACCACCATCACAATCATCATCACCACCATCACCATAACCATTATCACCATCACCATGATTATCACCATCACTATCATCACCACAATCATCACTACAATTATCATCACACCACTGCCACCATCATCATCACCACCATCACCACCATCATCATCACCACCATCATCACCATCACCACCATCAGCATCATCATCACCATCATCACCATCACCATCATTATTACCACCACCACCATCACCACTATCATCACCATCACCACCATCATAACCATTATCACCATCACCATGATTATCACCATCACTATCATCACCACAATCATCACTACCATTATCATCACACCCCTGCCACCATCATCATCACCATCGCCATCACCACCATCATCACCATCACCCTCATAACCATTATCACCATCATCACCATCATCACTATTATCTATAAAAAGTGGTGGTTGACTGAGTGGCCTGTCTGGGCCCTTTCAACAAAAGTATCAGATTTCTTCTTCCATTTTTCAGCTGTAATAATTTTCTTCCATTTTTCAGCTGTAATAATCAGTCATCTTTTTGGAAATTTCTTAAAGTTCTTTTTCAGCAAGTTTAGACTTCTGCCTTGGGGGGTCAGTTATTTTCCAGATATCCTTTCTGTCTTCAGAGCATACCATAAGGTAAAGAGAACTGGTTATTAATCCCCACAAAGCTACTCATGGAGTACAGAGTTCCAAGGACTCTAGTTGAGCCAGCAAGTATCAGTTGGAATTAATAGGGCACATCTCCTAATCTATGATCCAGGGGCCATGGTGCAGTACCTTAGTCAGTGTCGCCTAATTGGGAATTTCCACTCAATAAAACCCTGTCCAGTGGGACGTAATGCAGGGCCAAGGTAGTGTCTCTGCCCTGCCTCCATGCCCCTCCCTGTGCCCCTCTCCATGTCCCCTCTCCATGCCCTGTCTCCATCTTTTTGTCCCATCCCCATCTCTGGGCCCCATCTGCATGCCCCATCTCTGTGCCTTGCCTGCTCTTCTGGCAGTTCCAGCAGGTCAGGCCTTAATGCCTGTGGTTGACAACTTCTTCTGCTGTTCTCTGCAGGTGGCCACGTGTACCAGGAAGGAAGAAAAGCAGTCCCCGATGGACATAGGAGATTTGTCAGAAGATGAGTGAGTGATGTTTGTTGGTTCATACCGGGGTGGGGTAAGAGGGACATTCCCTCCACCACTTATGGTGGGCCCACCATGCTTATGTGCTTCATGTGTCTTTCCGCTTCTTCCTGGGTGGTGCAGAGACAACATTTACAGGGTTGGAGGGGCTTAGGGTTGAGCAACAGGTACCAGACCTGCTAAGGGCTCAGGGCACCTTCACAAAGAACCCTCTGCCCCCATAACAGGGCATGTTCTCCCACACATCAGCCAGCAAAGGACCTGATCGGGGAAGAGAGGTGGCAGCCACAGACTTGGGCTGTGGGGCAGTGGAGGGCCCTGTACATATATGGCTGGTGTCGTGGCCCAGCAGCCCCTCTTATAGCAGGGCTCAAGCCCGCAGTGGGGCCTTCCAGGTGGGAGGATACATTTGTTCTGACAGCTCTCTCCTTACTGGACAGATGTTGTGCAGTATATAGCCATGAGTGGACAAGACGCTCACTTCGGGCCCACTGAAGGGTCCTATTGATCCATTTTGTTTTATTTTAAACAAATAATACAGGGAAATACAAGGAAGAAAATTGAAAGAACCCAAATTCCCACCACTCAGAATTAATAGCTATGTTAATACTTTGGCTTATTACAGATTTTTACATTTTATTTTCTATTTATTTTTAATTTTAGTGACAGGATCTTTCTTTATCATTCAGGCTAGAGTGTAGTGGTGTCATCACAGCTCACTGTAGTCTTGAACTCCTGGGCTCAAGGATCCTCCCACCTCAGCAGGGACTATAGGCATGCACCACCATGTCTGGCTAATTTTTAAGTTTTTTGTAGAGATAGGGTCTTGATATGTTTTGCTGGTGCAAAACTCCTGGGCTCAAGTTATCCTCCCACCCGGGCCCTGCAAAGTTCTGGTGTTACAGGTATGAGCCACCACATCTGGCCTACTTATTACAGGTTTTTTAAAAGCAAAATTGGCTGTACTGAATTTGTAAAACTGATACACAGACATTTTAAATAACAAACAATGTAGAAACAGAAAGAAAAGTTTTAAAATCATCCCAAATCCCACCTCTTAAAAGTAGGACTGTTCTAGGTAAGGGCGGGATGTGCCAGGGTGTCCTCGTGAGAATGGGCCCCTGTGGGCAGGTGGTTCTGGGTGTTCACAGCTCTGAGCTGCATTTGTTATGTGGCAGCTACTGTTTAATTACTGTTACTATTGTCATGGTATTACCTTTTATTCAGATTTTAATGTCTTGGGGAGTAGAAATTCTGTGAGGCCATTTTATTCTATCCTACTTCAGAAATTCCCTCATCCCTCTGATGTCCACTTACATCACTAAGTCATATTAGCTTTTATTAGGATGGTAGATTGTTTTGTCACACTCCAAACTGGGCATAGAATTAGGTGGATCTTTTCCAAGCAGAGTTTTATTTTTCTCCTTGTTTCTTGCTGATGGATTTGCCACACGACTCACAGCTCGGTGGCTTTGTGCTCTGCCATGAGCCTGGACAGTCCTGTCTCCTGATCTCAGCCCCATCCCCAACACTCTGCTGCCCTAGAGAACCCACCAGGTGGGCTGAGTCCTGGGCTGTGTGGTGCGTGGTGGGGACTGGGGGCCTCTGCACAGGCCTGGACCACCTCGCTCCCCTGGACCCAGAGCCTTGGGTTCCATCTGATCCGATGAGGCTTCCCTCTCTGACATCAATAGGCACCCCCCCTTATTGTTAGGCAAACCTGGTCACTGAGCCCCCCAGACCCCCCAGGAAAGAGGTGGGAACTGCGGCCCATCCTAGGGCTGCCTTGCTATGTGGGGGACTCGAGAGGCTGCGTTGCAGGGGAATGCACGTAGACCCCTTGTGTTGTTTTGCCCACTTTCCTATGCCCCTGACAGCCCAGCCTGGGCACAACTAAGGGCTGTGGCATGTTAGTCCCTCCTGGCTCAGGGCTTCTAAGACAGCAATGAGCCCAGCTCAATGCCTGGCTGTGTATGGGGCTCTGACTCTGTACCACCCCAGAGCTGTCACAAGACCTGGGCACCTGCAGACTTGAGAAAGTGGGCACAGCAGAGGTTGAAGGGAACCCAGGGGCCATGTGCTGGGGCTCCTTTCATCCCCTCACCTCCTTGGCTGCAGGACACGGACCAGCTGGGTGTGCTGCATTCCATACACGACCAAAAGGAAAGCGAAGGAGAGCACATAGCCATCTGGAGCAGGTATCGTTGCTCTGAGAAGCAGGAGCAGTGGCGACAGTGGGTGTGGTGGGGATAGGAGCCATGTGCCCCAGAGCCTCTTCCTGGACAGGCGCTGAGGACTCCATTTCTTTCTCTGGGATGGCCAGGCCTGGGCAGAGCGAGGTGCAGAACATGCCTTCCTTCCCGCCAAAGACCCTCCATCTGCCCTGAGACAGCCTAGGTGCCACGACTATCTCCTGTGAGCCCCAATTGAAGCCTCTGCCCACTGGGGCATGAAGACATCTCTTTGGAAGACAAAATAAATGCATTAGGGAAAGTGTTCCCCGGCCAGCTCAGGGGCTCCAGCCTCCCTCCCTCTGGCTCCATGGCATATGAAGTGGGCACAGAGTCGCCTTAGCCACTGTGGTGGCTCAGCCTTCATCAGGCACAATGGTGGTAACAGTGCAGCCCCCAGCACACCCAGGGACACCAGAGATGGTTGGCAGGCACATGCAGGGGGACGAGAGTATCTGTGGGTCACCGAGGCTCCTCTGGGAACCAGGAGCACAGTGAGCATGGTAGCAGGATAAGGCACAGGTAGGGGCTGTGGCAAGGGCAGAAATTGTAGCACTGGTGTCTCAGTCTGCCCTTGGGGGAACCACGTGCCCCACTCCAAAGGAGGACATGCCTTCAGGGGCCCAAATCACCATGTACCAGTTTTGGTCTTCTGGTTACAACCAGAGGCAGGACCGTGAGGGGCCACCCCCAGCATAGGGCAGTCAGCTGGACCCAGACAGCGGTGGCTCTGGCTGGGCCTGGGTAGGCTGCCCATCCCCTAGGCTGGCTTTGGGTGATTCAAGGCGACAACCACAGGAGTGGCCCTATTATAGCCAGGAGACTCCACCTGAGAGAAATGCCAAGGCGTGCTGAAGCCCAGGCAGTGGCACATTGCTACCTAAGGATCCGGAGCATCATCAAGTGTCACTAGAGCTGGGTGCACAGGGACCCCAAGTGCGAGCCAGGATGGCCACTTGGAGGAAGAGGAGGTCCGGGAGCAGGGCGAAGGCACAGGAAGAGGGTGTGGACGTGGCTCTGCAGCTCCTGGACCACCCACCACAGGCCAAAGGGCTGAAGATTGGCAGAGTGTGCCCAGAACCCACCCAGAGCTCTATCATGTGCACACGCAAGCACACTCATGGGTACTTAGGCACCCATGGGCAGGGAACCCACGGCATCTGTGGTGAAGGTGTAGTTGAGGTCCCCAGGGGTCAAACATGGATGTCATGTCCATCACTTCAGCTATTTCTTCAGGGACATAGAGGTCTGTCTTTGTAGTGCCAACGAGAGCACAAATGCTTAGCCCTTCTGTCACCCAGCCAGAGAGGGTGAGCTCTTTGCAGGGGGCTGCACCCCACAGAGGTTGACCCCCAGGGCAGGGAGATGCCATCTGGGGAGACAGAGAACATTGGGGGGGGGAGTCCTTACTTCCCAGTCAATTGCAAATGACCCCAGGAACTGCTCTCCTGAGCATGCGAGGGGGCATTGAGGGCCACACTATAAAGTGCAGCCTTGAATGCAGCAGCACCCCAGGGCTCAAAGATGTGTCCAACTGCATGGACCAGACTGCGACCAAAGATCTTCCACAGTCATTGGCCACTAGGCAAGTTAGTTTGAGCTTCGTCACTGCCCTCTAGCTGTGTCTCCAACTAGAAAGAGATACCCTGAGAAGCTTCCAGGAAAACAGCTGGTGTGTGTGTCCTCCTGGCTAGGTGGGAGGAGGTGGCTCCCACACTTGTAGCGCTGGGAGTGCCAATGTTTGTTCACCCACCTGGCCAGGCCTCTAGGACACAGAGGCCCTGCCCCTTTGTCCACATGGGTAGCTTGGTGAACTGTAGCAGGTGTAGAATGTGAACCTCCCAAAATCAATACACATTTGACTTTTAGTTGGGCTCTGGACCAGTTTCCTCAAAGATCAGTATAATTGCGTCCCTTCTGTCTACCGAGGGGCAAGTCATAGTGTCCAAGGGAGGAGCCCTCAATGGTGATCCTCCCTGCTGCTCCCACCCCTGAGCTCCTGGGCCTGGGTCCTGCTGTCATGGCCTACAGGCTGCAGGGGTGACCAGAGGTACACAGATGACCCAGGGTCCTGTAGACAAAGTTCCACATGCCATTGGTCCAAGCCTCAGTTCTGGGCACCCCAATGGCTGAGTCCAGCTCAGTGGAGGTTCCCACAGAGCAGGGGCCATTTGTAGGATGTGACCTGTGGCCGTCCTGGCTTCCTCTTCCCATGGGAGGACAGGTTTGTCCCAGATGCTGCTGAGGGCACATGATAGTTGCTGGGCAGGGGCCTGGGGGGCTGGGAGCTGTGCTAGGGGCTGGGGGGCAGGCAGGGGACCTGAAGGTCTGGGGACTGGCTTGGGGGTCTGGGGCTGGAGCTCAGGGCCATGGGCAGTGGCTATCAGCGGCCAGAATGGATAGGTGGTAGTTCCTGGCAGGGATAAGTGGGGGCTCAGGAACTGTGGGGAGGAGGAGGCCCCCAAGGATGGCAAGACAGTGGTGCCCTCAGCAGCATCAGAAGTTACCTCTGCAGGAGGGCCGGCTGCTGTTGGGGTAGGGGTGCTTAGGGGCGCCACGGGGGCCAGATTCAGCTAAATGGACCACACAGGCATCCCATACATGTGCCTAGTGTGGCATCAGGTGACACGGGAGCTCAGGGAGGGGAAGCCACATGACCTGCACTGGGGTGTCCCACAGCCTCCCCTAGCCCAGTGGTACCAGGAACCCTAGTGGCCCTAACACTGAGGACCCCTGTCCTCGGGGCCTGCCAGTCCTGCAGTGCACTGACATCCCCAGGGCTTTATGAGAGGGGCTGTGGCCCAGACTGAAGTGGTCTCCTTGGCTCTGCTACACAGACACCAGGAGGGGAGAGAGGCTGACAGGCGCACCCATCCTGGAGAAGACACCTGGCCCTGAGGCCCCCAGGCTGGGCAGGCACAGCCATCCCGTCCATGGCCCCAAACACCCTGGAGATGCTGCCTCCCCACCAAGTTTTATGTAGCATTTAAGCTGCCTCATTTCCTGGAGTGCTCAGAGGCAGAGTTGGCACCTGCTCCACGGAATCTTCGCAGACAGGGCTGTATGTGGAGTTCTGTAGAGATAGGTGACTTTTACAAGATCAGGGTCACATCATCACAATTTCTTTTACAAGGCTCATCTGTTACAAGGGTTTCCAGTGTGCCCCATGAGCGGTGGCTTGGTGGCGCTAGACCCTATTCTTCCTGTGCTCATGTGGCCACACGGAGTTTCTTAGAAGTAAACCATGTTGAAAACTGACCTTAAAGGAAAGCAATACCCACTGTGCGGGCCCACGTGGGAGGTGGCCCCTGGGGCTGGCTGAGCCCCTTCCAGCTGGTGCCCCCAGCCCCTCCTGGCCAGATTTCCTTGGTTCCAGCCACTGGTTCTCCCAGCAGCCCTTGGAGGTCAGTGCTGTGGAGATGCACGGTGTAGCATGGAGGCCACGCCAGTGGTGAGCTGGATGGGGGGGTCAGGGCAGCATGAAGAGGTGCTGGGCACCAGCCCTTCAGGGTCGTGGCTGCTTTCCTTGTGCGGGGCGGTTATGGACAGAGAGTTCCTCTGCCGCAGGCACTGCCCCAGGCCAGTGCCACTTGATGGTGGGCCACAGCCAGCATCCCAGAGCCTGGTCTCTGGGAAAGGCCGAGTCCCAACACTCTGTCACTAAAGGACAGGCTGGAGAGCAGATGTCTGGCTGGGCTGCCACTAGGAGGATGAATGTGTATGTATGGCTTGCTTGCTTGGAGACCCTATGGGTACAGCCCCTGGGGCCCTGTGGGAAGACCCTCCCCAGCACATGGAGGCCCAGGGCTGGCAGCTATGTGGAAACCACCCCATCGTCCTTCCCATGTGACCACAGAAATACAAAGCAAGGACGAAACTTGTTCAGCCATGGACATCCCCAGCTGCTGATTGCCTGCCTCCCCGGGCTTCTGGCCCCAGGGACACTGGGAGTGTACAGGGATGGGAGGACAGTGTGGGTGTCCAGGCCTTTGCTGTGGCTGCTGAGGGCCTCAGGGTGCCGGAATTTATGAGCAGAGAGGGCTGGTGCCAGCTGTGCCCTCCAGGTCAGGGACCCTCTTGCCGCTTCCCCAGAGCTCTGGCCTCGGCTGGTCCCTAAACCCACTGGTGGCATGTGGGGCCCATAGGGCACAGACACTCTGAGTGGGATGCCAAGATAACTGGAAGGGTGACCAAGGATGACCAAAAAGAACCTCTAAGTGGGAACTAGGTAAGAATTGCTGGGCCACCCTCTGTGGCACTAGGGTGAACAGGAGGACAGCTGAGGAAGAACACCTTCCTGGTGATTGCCTGCTGGGCCCTGGGCTGGCTATGGAGTGCAGAGATCCTCCCTCTCTGCCCTCTACCCTCAAGCTCACTAATTGTGCCTTGGGGCACAGAACCCAGGACACAAGGTGTTGGGGGCTCCTGGGGAACACAGATACCAACAGCACCCTGGGGTAGGGAGGGAGGACCCACTGCACAGAGGGGACACTCATGGGACCTGGGGAGGGAGAGAGGGAGGACCCACTGCACAGAAGGAACACTCAGGGGTTATGAGCAGGCAGGCCAGTCACTGTACCCCTCAGTGATCTGGTGGCTTCCAGCTGGGACTCCCCCCAACCAGTCTGAATGGGCAGAGGGCTGCTCACAGCCCTCTCCCTGGAACTCCTGCCTGGCCAGTCCTGGGACACAATCTCTGCTTAGTGCACACTTCTGCCTTAGGGGGGCCCCTACCCAATAGAGGGAGACCCTTGCCCCACTCAAGGAGACCCCACCCTACTCAAGGGGACCCCCTTCCTACTCAAGGGGAACACTTGTCAGAGCCACCCATAAGTATCAACATTTTTGATGCCAAGAACATAGAACAGACAGTTCCTCTGCCCTGCCCCAGCTGCTGTGCCCCACCCCACAAGCAAGACCACCCCCATGCAGTTTCCTTAGTCCTGAACCCGCTATGTGGGCTCTTGGAGGTGGTTCCTTTCACATAGTCAATGTCCACATAGCACAGCAGCAGTTGGGCTTTTGAAAAACTGCCAGATAATGTTTGTACTTGAGCCAGTTTTTAAGAACATCGCACACCTCCTTGGGAAGTTTAGAACATGGCCCCTGAGACGCTAAAGCAGGTATTGGGCCTCACTGTGCCAGGCCAGGCCAGCCCGAGCCTGCCCCGTGGCTCCCTGGTTCCCAGGGCCTTCTGCATCCATGGCCAGATGTGGCTTCTGGAGAGGCAGTTGGTGCCTGGCTGTCCCTGGTTACAGAACAAGGAGAGAACCAGACAAGCACCATCACCCCATCCTGACCCTGAGAACATCACAGCATCAGCTTATGTCCACTGGCAGCTCGACCACATGTTACAGCTCATGCTGCTGGACCTCGAGAACAGAAATGGCTGCACAGGCCAGGGAGAGCACAGGATGTCCTTGGCCCGAACATACTGTGGCTCTGTGGGGGTGGTGCTGGCCAAGGCCTGGCCCTGCTCTGACACCTACTGTCTCATACATGTTCAAGCCTCCTGTAGCCTGTGTTCCATCATCACTTAGGTAGATCCAGAGGCCTGGAGGCCCTTTGGACCTGGGCTCCCTGTGTCCTGAGGACCCCCATGGGGCTGGTGAATTCTTGTTTCTAGCAGCAGGTAGTGCCAGTGCCTGTCTGGGCCCCCCATCTTGGGGGTTCCTGGAGCTGGTGCTACCCACCTGACCTGACAGGAGCCTGCACATGGAATCTGGGGGGTGCTCCACCCTCCCTGTTGGTCAGCGGCCCTGAGGCATGGGAGGTCCCGGCATCTTTTCCACTAATCTTCCTTTGTACCCATAAGTCCACTTGGAAGGAATCTTATTATTTGTTACCAAAAGACCTCTGACCAGGCTGCGACAAGCTGGTCCCAGGGCAGAACAATTTATGCTGTCCAGCGAGGGGTAGGGTGGTGGTGGGGATGCAGGGCCACACCTCCAGCTGCAGGAGGCCTGGGAGTAGGTAGCATACCCTGAGCAGAGCTGGGTCCTGATCGGCTCCCTGGGGCCCTCACAGGGTCAGGGGAGAGGGAAGTCTGGCCTCACACAGGCCCTTGGTGAGCTCTCCAGGGGGGCTCTTTCCCTTGGCCTGGCTGGGCCTGCACAGGAGGCTGGCGGAGGTACTGCCTGTGAGGTGGGCTTTAGTCTTGGCACTGGCCCGGGGAGGCAGTGGGAAGTACAGTTCAGTGCTCTGCTGCCCCAGGCCCTGGCTCTCCTGCATCTGAGCATCTCCTCAGCCTCCAATGCCATCCCTGCACCTGCATCCAAGTGGTCAGCCTGGTGTGGCCTGAGCTTCTCCACTCAAACTCCGGGCTCTTGGCATGACCAGAGGCCCTGTGTGGGGCCCACAAGCAGGGCCCAGCCACCTTGGACAGGCCTTGAGGGTGAAGGTGGGACGGCACCTTGTCCGGTCAGCCACAGAAACTCCACTTAGCCTGATCCAAAAAGTTCATGGAAAAGCACTCAAGCCAGCTCTTGTCAAACAGAATAATTCAAAACCACTCCTCCATTTGAGGGCCTCTTTCCAGAGAGTGGATTAGTTTCTCTCCATTTTGTGTCTTCCTTTCCTTTACTTGAAGCTGTTTCCAAGCTGCGGTTGGGGCCTGCTCTGTGGCATGAATGTGGTCTGCATAGGAGGGACCAGCTCCCTCCTGTCTGCCTCTGCTCTCAGCGGAGCAAAGGCAGGGACCCTGCCACCACCTTGCTGGTCCCTCCATCTGGAATTATGAGAACTGCAAAGAAAACACCCCAAACTGTGTTTCTCCTGCTTCAGGAAGGAGCATGTCCTGGGCTTGTGGAGGACCTGCTGTGGGTGGGGAGGCCCCCTACCCCTTGTGTATGTCTTGTGGTCAGTCTAACTTGGGGTGTTGACTGTGAGCCACTGGGATGTCAGTGCAGGTGGGAGTGTGTGGGATAGGCCTTGGAGGAGTTCTGGGTTCAGGGGTTACGGGAGGCAGAGAGCCCAGGTCAGGAGCAGACATTGTCCAGAAGGGACCATGGGCCTGGGGGGTCTCATCCTGTTGGTCCAGGGGTCAGTGCATGATCTGGAAATGAGAAGAGTTCAAAAGGTGAGCTTCTTTCAGGTGCCACAATGTGGGGAGTGTCCAGGGCCTCTGGGAACGTGGCACAAAGGCACCAGGACGGCAGGGCTCCTCTGTAGTGCAACTTGTTATCCACAAAAGTCTGCTCCATGCTGCTGCCCCCATCCCAGCAGGGTCAGCCAGCCTTACCCCATCCCCCCAGTCTGGCCCAAGGGGGTGGCAGAGCTGTGGACTTGGCATGTTTAAATGTGGTGGGTGGGATTAAGGGCACTGGGGCTCTCCAGTGACATCAGGAGAAAGGTCACAGGGGAGGGTCGTCCGGAACTGAGGGGGCTACTGGCAGGGCGGGCCATGTGGCAAATGACAATGTTGGTGTAGCAGTGTGGGCCCACCCCCAGGCCAGTGCTATAGCCACTATCTGTGCTACTGCCACTCGATAGGCCCAACACTCTCATCCTGTCCATCCGAGGTGCCCGGGAAGATGTAGGACACCATCGGCCTGAGCTCACTTGAACCTTTGGCAATGGGCTGCTAGAAGCCAAGATAATTCTCACTGTGTTTTGCAATCTTGTCACACACCCCTGACCCACTAGGCCCCAGAGTCCTGCCCACCCTGACATGCTGCGTGCTCACAGCAGGACACAGGTGGCTCACACTTGGGACATGGCTGGATGGCTAGGCACAAGGCGTAAGCGGAGCTCCCCCAATTCCTGGTCCTGGACCAGCCAGGTCTAGGGAACAGGAAGGCAGGACAGCATCCCAGGGCATTGCTCACTGTCCCCAACAACATCCCCTGGAGGGTGGCCATGGCCATTCTCTTGTGATCCTGGGAGACAAAGGACACAGCTCTCCCACCCCTGGAGGGTGCTTTCCTCCATGCTGCCTGGCAAAATCTGTGCATCCTGGGCACTGAGAGCCAGAGTATGGGATGGACGGCCCCACCAGGTCTCTAGGCCAGCATCCAGCTGCAGATCTCACAGGTCTTGGCTGCGGCCTCAGTCCCAGCTTCCTGGAAGCACAACCCTCAGCTTCTGCCCACATCTGCTTATGGTTGCCTCAGCAGCCAGCCTTTCCCCTACCAGGCCAAGTGGAGGGGTACAGTGACCTAGGATATGGCCCATGATGTCAGCACCGGGGGCCATGGACAAAATGGACCTTGGTAGGAAGTCAAGGGCGTCAGACAGCTCATAAAGGGAAGCGTCCCATTTAAGGTGTGATAATGCTGCCAGCAATGCTTTCTGCGAGTCAGCACCTGCGGTTTAGGCCACCCTGCCAGGTAGGCAGGCATTTCTGTTTCCGTTCTACAGAGGGAGAAACTGAGGCTGGGAGAGAACAGGCAGCCTAGAGATGCTGGGGCCTGAAGATGCTGTCTGTGAGGGTAGTGGGAGCTTACCTTCGTGCTCCCCTTGGGCCGCGCTCCCTGGGCTGACCACATCCTGGGTATGATCACCAGGGCCCCTACCTCTCCTCTAGAAAATAGAAGTTTCTGGCCAAGACTTTCTTCTCTGGCTCAGTCCCTTGAAAGAGCTATAAAAACAAAAGCCAGCAGCCTTCAGGCCAGGAATGCAGCCTGGCCACAGTGACTGAGGCTGGAACCCTGATCAAGGCCAGGACCCCCAGGGCTTCACTGGGCCTGGAATTATGCTGAGTAAGCTTTTGGCTTGAGGTGACAAGTAATCATTGCTTGAAAGGATAAACAAAATGCCATTTGCCTTTAAAATATTCTAGGCCACATGTAGGGTTAACATTTCAAAACATCTGGAGGAACACGGAGGTTTTCTTCCAAGAATCTCCATGGAGCTTTGTGGATCACCGCAGAGCACAGGCACATTCTTTTATCAGCAACAAACGGTCCCAGGCTTTCGTAACTCAAATGGACAGCATGTCCAGTGTGTTTTCAGAGTATTTGGGGGGATTTTTCCAGGAGATTGCCTGAGCTGGACTTGGCAGGCAGCTTTGTCCATCCAGAGAGGCTAGTACTATGGAATGGCCACCTTGAGCCAAGGGCCTCCCCTGCGGCATCAAGAGTGTGACACATGTCTGGCCTGGAAAATGCAGACAGGACCCATCTTCACACTTAGTCCTGATTATTAGGAATTATGGAGCAGCAGTGATCAGGACTCAACGCCTAGGATGGAGGAGCAGTGGTATGTTTGGAGATAGGCAGGACCAGCAGAGAAGACACATGTGGCATGGAGGCTGGGCTGTTCCTTACAAGCAGCTGCCAAGTCTTCCACAGAGAGGAGAAGGGAACGAGGGTGAAGGGAGGGTGGGCAGCCAGGGGGACATACTGTGTCAGAGCAAGCAGAGCCCCACAGAAGGCCCAGAGCAGCTGCATCGCAAGCAGGGAAGGGGGGCAGGGGCAGCATCTTCATGGGTAAGCAGAACCACATTTGTCAGACAGAAGGTTGAAAGCTCAAGACAGCCAGGAGTGACATCTGTGCATCTGTGTGCAAGGCACCTGCTCCAAACCATGCAGGCCTAGAATGGGAAGGGGCTTCAGCCAGACTCTGGCCTTCCTGTCACTGGCCAGAACGTAGGCAGCTGCTTCTCACCTATCCCGGAGAGCTGGTGGCATGCTGATTGTTCAGAGACCAGTGATGTCAACACCCACTGAAGCAGCTTCACCTTATGGACCAGGCCTACTCCCTGCCACCTGCTCAGGAACCTTCCATGTCAGGAAAACAGGCAGTGGCAACCTTGGACTCAAGAGTAGCAGGAGAGAAGGGGAAGGAGGCACCAATTATCTCCTGGGAGGAAAGACAGGGGCATGACAGCACAGATGCTTTTCCTCAGAACACACTCCTGCCCTTGAGGATAACATGAGACACCTCTGCTGTGGAGTCTCTTTGTTTTTGAGCCAGAAGAGTTCTGGATTCCAAGCCCACACTTGCTCACATGAAGCAGGTGTCCAAGTCCTGACGATACAATGCATACCCACCTGCACAGCAGTGCAGCTCCCTGTCTGCAGAGTACAGGAACATCTATTCGGCCCATCTCAAACCAGAGTATGACAGAGGGCAGCTGACTTTTCTCATGCTTTTTTTTTTTGCCCTGAGTAGGGTACCATGACATCATCATAGTTCACAGCAACCTCAAACTCTTGGCTCAAGTGATCCTCCTGCCTCAGCCTCCCCAGTAGCTGGAACTATAGGCGCTGCCCACCAAAATGCCCAGCTAGTTTTTGTTTTAGTAGAGATGGGTCCCAAACTCTTGCTAAGGCTGGTCTCAAACTCCTAAGCTCAAAGGATCCACCCACCTTGGCCTCCCAGAGTGTTGAGATTACAGGTGTGAGACACGGTGCCCGGCCATCTTCTCATGAATTCTAAGAATGTGACCAAGCTGATGTGTTACACCTGGATTTAGTTTTACAGAGGCAGTGGTCTAAGATCCTAGTCCTGGCTTTTAAACAGAAATTTAAGCTATTCACCTATTCTCTATAAAGAAAGGGTGTCCAACCTGGGGCCCGTGGGCTGCATGCTAACTTTGTGAGAATTTTTTTCCTTATCTGTGGTGTTGGACATCATGAAAAGTATGCATGTAATTTTTTTTTTTTTGCTAATCAGCTTTCCTTCGTGTTTATATATTATATGTATGGCCCAAGAGCCCAAGGTCCTACTCTTCCAATGAAAAAAAAGAGAGAGAGAAAGGTTTGACACCCCTGCCCTAGCTACTGTGATTTTTCCTGTACAAATATACTTGTGATAAAGTTTAATTTATAAATTAGCTGCAGTAAGAGATTAACCGCCATAACTAATATAATAATTATAAAAATAGACTATATTAAAAGTTATGTGAGGCCAGGTGCAGTAGCTCATACCTATAATCCTAACAGGATTAGCTCCCTCCCTAGCAGGGAGGCTAAGGTGGGAAGATCACTTGCGCTAAGGAGTGGAGACCAGACTAAGCAAGGCCCTGTCTTTACTAAAAATAGAAAAAAAATTAGCCAAGTGTTGTGGTGGGCACCTGTAGTCCCAGCTACTGGGAGGCTGAGGAGGAGAACTGCCTGAGCCCAGGAGTTTGAGGTTGCTATGAGCTGTGATGCCATGGCACTCTACCCAGGGTGACAGAGTGAGACTCTGTCTCAAAAACAAAAAAACAAAGAAACCCCCCCAAAGTTATGTGAATGTGAGAGCTCTCTACCGCTCTCTCAAAATATCTTCTTGCTCCCTACTCACCCTTCTGGTGACGATGTGAGAAAATACAATGCCTATGTGAGGAGATGAGGTGGACATTGTCAGGTAGATGAAAAATTCCAGGGAGAAACATTTTTTGAGTTTTGAATTGTGCACAGTCTATGTAGCTGCCCCTTCTAATCCACCCAACTGCTGCCTGTCACTCAGTGGACACCTTGGTCATCAGGACGACTGCTGTGGTGTCACATGAGTGCATCTAAGTCAGCGATGGCTCACAGCACACGACAGCATGTAGCATGTTTGGACTACAGCTGACCATGGGCAACTGAAAACATGGGGGCAAAGCTGCACAGACAGGGCCACAGCTATGTCCTTAGGGGAGGAGGAGAGACACAAGACATGTACAGAGAGGACCCATGTGTCTCCAAGCCCAAGGGCACCTGGAGCCACCAGGAGGGGCAGGCACATCCAGTACCCTGGTCCTGGTTCCAGATGCTGACCTCCTGAATTAAAAGAGTAAATTTCTGTTGTTTTAGCCCCCTAGCCCAGTTTGTGGCACTTTTCCCGGCTCCCCTGGGATGCTCATGACCTTCCCAAGGATGTGGTCGGGGGGGAGGGCTGGCTCCACTGTGTGTCCTGGAGCTCCCAAGCTGACACTCCCGTCCTGTGAGGCTGATGAAAACACCTGTGTGTGTTTAAATAGCTGTGTTAATCCTAACGGCTCACACAGTTGCTGTAAGAGTGTAGACACTCTCCAAAGTGATATGTATGGAACTCTTCAAGCTCTATGTTGAACCAGGCTTTTAAAAATTAAAGTAAAGCTCATCAGGTTGTCTTAAAGTAGGGCTCAGCAAACTTCAGCACTGAAAAGACATGTGCTATTTATTCAATTTCCTTTTAATAATTTTATTTGCATCCCCACCAGCATTTATAGCCTGGGGTTTGTAGGATAATATTTAGAAATAAACATATCTTACATCAAGCACACAAAGTGAGCTCAGTGTTTAAAATGGCTTGCTTTTTTTCCAGAGGCTTAAGGGACCTGGGCCCCCCTGGGACACACACAGGGTTGGCTTCCCTGGAGTTAAAAATTCCATAAGCCACTTCTTTGAAGCTGTGCATCCCGTGAAGCCTGAGGTCAAAGGGCATGCCGCCCTTCCTCCTTCCTCAGAGATATGGGCCACAGGGTTGACCTATGTTAACAACATATTGTCAAAGGTCTATAGGTGCTCTGCCCTGAGGAAAAGACACAGTTGTTACTTCATACTGAGTAAACTGAGTGAGTGCTTGAAGATATTCTTCCATTAACTCTGTTCCGCTCTGGCTACTTTCTTCTTTATGATTTTGTTTACACACCTGTCCAGAGATTAGTCAGTGTCTAGAAGAAGATGTTTACTGTAAAAGTGATTGTGTTGATGTGGTAACAGGATATTTCCTTTCAAGTTGATTTCAGATAGGTAAATTGAGGTAATGGTGAAAATAACAGATAATAGATTAAGTGTGTACATGACTAGAAAGGTATAAAATCAAACCCCTAAATAAATAATTTCGCCACACGCCATCTCATCTCGTGTAGTATGTTTCTTGACTTAATAATTACAGGAGTGAGTTTACACCCACGGCAAAGCTGCTGTTTGTTCGCATCTCTGGTCACACAACAGGGTTTGGTTTCTTCCACATTGCTTCATCACAGTGTGACTTGGTCTATCCCAGGATCGCCTGCCCACTGCCTTGTCTTGCCTTAGTCAGCAAGGAAGGGGTCAGTCCAAAG
The DNA here is from genome assembly GCF_027406575.1 of Nycticebus coucang. Lineage (NCBI taxonomy): Eukaryota > Metazoa > Chordata > Mammalia > Primates > Lorisidae > Nycticebus > Nycticebus coucang. The sequence goes on from NC_069794.1 coordinate 348,226, forward strand.
TCCAAGACCTCTGCCCTCATGTCCATATCAGCTCCACCAAATTCTGTCTCCCTAGAACAGCAGATCCTCCTAGGACAAGAGAGGCAGAGGTGACACGATGGCATGCGTGAAGAAGGCCTGAGTCCTGACTTCCTCTGCTGGCATGAAGGTGTGTTCCCACTGGACCAGGAGCTGCTGGAGCCTGCACTCTGACTGTTGACCATTTGCCTTGGTTTTACCAGAAACAGCTCAACTTCCCAAATCGAAGACTGGAAGATTTGCAAGGGTTGGAAGTTGTCATAAATCTTTTGATATTATGACTATCACTTGTTTCTATTACATAAACTGTTTCTATTATATAAGCTCTGCAAAGCAGAGCTCAGGGCTAATCTGGGTATGCAGCAGCATGCTGTCCCCCGCCACTATCTCACCTGTTTTGGCAGCCATGCAGCCAGGCCTCTTCCAGCCCAGAGAGACCCCTGGACAATAACACATTCTTTTTTTTTTTTTTTTAAGAGAACACAGAATGTTTGCCAAGATAGACCATCTTCTGGCCATAAATAAGTTTCAACAAATTAAAAAGGATTCAGGACATATACAGTTATGTTCTCTTGCCACAATGAAACTAAATTTTACATTGATTACAGAAAGATGTCTAGAATCTTTGCAAATTGTCAGAAACCAAGTGACAATTCTAAATAATCTATGTGTCAGTGAATATATCAAAAGGAAAATTAGAAAGTATTTTGAACTAAATGGACATTACTAAATTAAATATGGGTTTCAAAATGTGTGAAATGCAGCTAAAGTATTAACTTAAAGAAAATTTATAGCATCAAATATCCATATTAGAAAAGAAGTTAGGTCTCAAATCAATGACCTCAGCTTCCTACTTAAGAAATTGGATAAAGAAGAACAAATAAAATGTAATATAAGCAGAAGAAAGAAAATTATAAAAATTATAAAAATTTGATTGGGGCTGGGAGCAGTGGCTCACAGCTGTAATCCCAGTACTCTGGGGCCGAGTCAGGAGGATCCCTTAAGCTTAAGAGTTAAAGACCAGCAGGAGCAAGAGCAAGACCATATCTCTACTGAAAATGAAAAACTAGCCAGGCATTGTGGTGGGTGCCTGTAGTCCCAGCTACTCAGGAGGCTGAGGCAGGAGGATTTTTTGAGCCCAGGAGTTTGAGGTTGCTGTGAACAATAACGCCATGGCACTCTACTGAGGGCAACAGGGTGAGACTCTGTCTCAAAAAAAAAAAAAAAAATTGGTTTTGATTAGATAATGGGAAAATAGGAAACAGAAAAATAACAGAGAAAAATCAATAAAACCAAAAGCTAGTCATTTGAGATCAATAAAATTGTTGAATCTCTAGCCAGAATGATGATGACAAAAAGAGAAGTGCACAAATTATTAACATCAGGAATCAGAGCAATGTCATCATCCCAGATCTACAGAGATTAAAAGAGTTCTAAGGGCTATTGTGAACATCTTTATGCCAATATAATAAACCACTTAGATGAAATGGAAAAACTTTTTAAAAGATACAAATTACTAAAACAACCAGGAAGAAATAGATGATCTATTAAAGAATATCAATTAATAAAATTAAACTTATAGGAAAAAACCGTGCCACAAAGAAAATTCTAGGAACTGATCATACCACTAGTGATTTTTACCAAACATCTAAGAAACAACATCAATTCTACACAAACTTTTCCATAAAATTGAAGAGGAGGAAACATTTAACAATGAATTCCATAAGGCCAGCATTTCTTAGATATTAAATCAAAGATAATACAAGGAGAGAAAACAATAGATCAATACTCTCACAAACATAGATGCAAATATTCTTATAAATTTTTTACCAAATTGAATTCAACAATAATTTAAAAGTATAAAGCATCATGACCAAGTGAGGTTTATCCCAGGATGCCAGGTTAATTTAACATTTGAAAATCAATGACAGTAATTCATATATTAATGAATGGAAGATTAAAAACAGCATCTCAATAGTTGACATAATTCAATATCCATTCCTAGTTTAAAAAAAAAATAACTCATGGAAAACTAGAAATATAACAGAATTTCTTCAAGCTGGTAAAGAATATCTATGAAAATCTTACAGCTAACATTATATTTAATAGAGCAAGACTGAAGTTATTTCCACATAGGATCAGAAACAAGACAGGGTTATACATTGTCACCATTTCTAGTCAACACTGCATTGGAGGTTGCTAAACAAGGCAATAAAGCAAGAAAAGAAATAAAAAGCATGCAGGTTTGAAAGGAGGAAATAAAAGTGTCTACATTTACAGACAGCATGATCATCTCTATAAAAAAATACTCAATCTACAAAAAAAAAAAGTATCAAAACTAATAACTTAAGCACTTTGGGAGGCTGAGACAGGAGTACTGCTTGTGGCCAGGAGTTTGAGACCAGCCTGAGCAAGAGCAAAGCTGCATCTCCACAAAAAATAGAAAAATTAGCTAGGCATAGTGGCATATACCTATAGTCCCAGCTACTTAGGAGACTGAGGCAAAAGGATTGCTTCAGATCAGGAGCTTGAGGTTGCTATGAGCTATGATGATACCACTATACTCTTATCATGGACAAGAGAATGAGACTCGGTCTCAAAATAAATAAATTAATTAAAATTAAATTAAAATTAAGCCCGGTGCAGTGGCTCACACTGGAATCCTAGAACTCTGGGAGGCCAAGGCAGGCGAATTGCTTGAGCTCAGAAGTTCGAGACCATGAGCAAGAGTGAGACCTTGTCTCTATTAAAATTATAAAAATTAGCCAGTCACTGTGGTGGATACCTGTAGTCCCAGCTACTTGGGAGGCTGAGGCAAGAGGATTGCCTGGGCCTTCAGGAGTTTGAGGTTGCTGTGAGCTATGATGCCACAGCTCTCAACCCAGGGCAACAATGAGACTCTGTTAAAGCATTAATTTAAAGATTTAAACTTAAAGCATTAACTTAAAATTTTTTTTGATTTAAATTTTAAAAATACAAAAACCCTAAAAATTGAGTTGAAGTTGCATGATACAAGATAAATATATAAAAATCAAATGTTGGCTCGGCACTCATAGCTTAGCAGTTAGGGCGCTGGCCACATACACTGAGTCTGGCAGGTTCAAACCCAGCCCAGGCCTGCTAAACAACAATGACAGCTACAGCAAAAAAATAGCCAGGAGTTGTGGCGGGCACCTGTAGTTCCAACTACTTGGGTGGCTGATGCAAGAGAATCGCTTAAGCCCAAGAGTTTGAGGTTGCTGTGAGCTGTGATGCCACAGCACTCTACTGAGGGTGACATAGTGAGACTCTGTCTCAAAAAAAGAAAAAAAAATCAAATGTTGAAACTATCAGAGATTAAAATTTAAAAGAATGCCATTCACAATAGAACCCCCCAAAAGAGAAATACTTAGAAAGAAATCTGACAACATACGTGTCAGGCTGCACACTGAATACTGCGAAACATTGCTGAGACAATTTAAGAAGGCCTAAATAAATGAAAGATATACCATTTTCAAAGATCAGAAAATTCAAGATTGTCAAATGTTCGTTATCTCTAAATTGACCTATAGATTCAATGCATTCCCATTAAAATCTCAGAAGACTTTCTGTAGAAAGTGACCAGCTAGGGAAGAATCAGCATTGTTAAAATGTCTATACTACCCAAAGCAATATATAATTTTAATGTAATTCCTATTAAAGCTCCATTGTCATATTTTAAAGCTCTTGAAAAAATAATACTTCGTTGTATATGGAATCAGAAAAAAAACTCGAATAGCCAAAACATTACTCAGCAATAAAAACAAAGCTGGAGGAATCACACTACCAGAGACTGTACTATAATCAGTAGTGATCAAAACAGCATGGTACTGGCACAAAAACAGAGAAGTAGATGTCTGGAACAGAATAGAGAACCAAGAGATGAATCCAGCTACTTACTGTTTTTGATCTTTGACAAGCCAATTAAAAACATTCAGTGGGGAAAAGATTCCCTATTTAACAAATGGTGCTGGGTAAACTGGCTGGCAACCCACAGAAGATTGAAACTGGACCCACACCTTTCACCATTAACTAAGATAGACTCTCACTGGATAAAAGATTTAAACTTAAGACATGAAACAATAAAAATATTTGAAGAAAGTGCAGGGGAAACTCTTGAAGGAATCGGCCTGGGTGAATATTTTATGAGGAGGATTCCCCAGGCAATTGAAGCAGTGTCAAAAATACTGGGACCTGATCAAACTAAAAAGCTTCTGCACAGCCAAGAACATAGTAAGTAAAGCAAGCCGACAGCCCTCAGAATGGGAGAAAATCAGGTTATACCTCCGATAAAGGTCTAATAACCAGAATCCACAGACAACTCAAACGTATTAGCAAGAAAAGAACATGTGACCCCATCTCAGGGTGGGCAAGGGACTTGAAGAGAAACTTCTCTACAGAAGACAGAAGCACGATCTACAAACACATGAAAAAAAGCTCATCATCCTTATTCGTCAGAGAAATGCAAATCAAAACTACTTTGAGATATTACCTAACCCCAGTAAGAGTAGCCCACCTAACAAAATCCCAAAACCAGAGATGTTGGCGTGGATGTGGAGAAAAGTGCACACTTCTACACTGCTGGTGGGAATGCACACTAATACGTTTCTTCTGGAAGGATCTTTGGAGAATACTTAGAGACCTAAAAATAGACCTACCATTCAATCCTATAATTCCTTTACTAGGTTTTACCCAGAAGACCAAAAATCACAATATAACAAAGACATCTGTACCAGAATGTTTACTGCAGCCCAATTCATAATTGCTAAGTCATGGAAGAAGCCCAAGTGCCCATCGACCCACGAATGGACTAGCAAACTGTGGTACATGTATACCATGGAATATTATGCAGCCTTAAAGAGAGATGGAGACTTTACCTCTTTCATGTTTACATGGATGGAGCTGGAACATATTCTTCTTAGCAAAGTATCTCAGGGATGGAAGAAAAAGTATCCAATGTACTCAGCTCTACTATGAAGCTAAATTATAGCTTTCACATGAAGGCTATAACCCAACTATAGCACAAGACTATGGGGAAAGGGCCAAGGAAGGGGAAGGGAGGGGGGAGGTTATGGTGGAGGAAGAGTAATGGATGGGGCCACACCTACGGTGCATCTTAGAATGGGTACAGGCAAAACTTACTAAATGAAGAATACAAATGCCTACATATAGTAACTAAGAAAATGCCATGAAGGCTACGTTGAACAGTTTGATGAGAATATTTCAGATTGTATATGAAACCAGCACATTGTACCCCTTGATTGCACTAATGTACACAGCTATAATTTAACAATAAAAATAAATAAATAAAAGAAAGTGACCAGCTGATTCTAATGAATTCATACATAATAGAATAATAAATGCAAAAAATACAGATACAATAACAAAACAACTTTAAGCTTTCAGGAAGGAATAATGCTTGAGTATTTATATTATTGGACCTTAATTCTTTTTAAAAATCCATTGTGATCAGGATAGTATAGTATTAATTTTAAAGAGTGATAAATCAATGTAACAGGATAGAGAGTCTATAAAGAGACTCACACATATGTATGGTCAATTGATTATTATTATTTTTTTAATTGTTGGGGATTCATTGAGGGTACAATAAGCCAGGTTACATTGATTGCAGTTGTTAGGCAAAGTCCCTCTTGCAATCATGTCTTGCCCCCATAAAGTGTGACACACACCAAGGTGGTCAATTGATTATTAACAAAGGTGCCAGGTCAAGTCAGTGAAGAAAAAAAAAAACAGTCTTTTCAATAATACATACAAAGTCTGACAATTAAGTTTCAGAACTCATCCTTTAAAAAGTACTACATACCTCATTGCTGAATATCAATATAGTCACCTTCAAAGTACTCCCCTTGGGAAGCTATGCACCAATCCCAGAACCTAGTCCACTCTTCAAAGCAATTTTTGGAACTCTTTTTTTCTGGAATGACTATCAGAGTTGCCAGCATATGAGGTCTATACAAACAACTCAGTAAGGTTTCATAACCTTTGTATACCAGTGTCTCACAACTATGTTTGTGTAGACCATGTTTGGCAGTGGTCTTGCTGAGTGGTGTTCATTGTCGTTGTATGTTTTTGTGTGCCAAACAAGTAACTCTAATCCTAAAAGCAGAATCTATTAAAGAAAAAATAATAAGTTGCACAGCAAGCAAAATTAAGAATTTTGCTTTTTGAAAGACATTTTAATAGAATGAAAAGGCAAACCATGGACTGGAAGTAAATATTTTAAACCAAACATTGGTAAAGACTTGTAGCCAAAATAGTAATATAACTCTTAAAACTAGGCCAGGAACAGTGGCTCATGCCTGTGCACTCTGGGAGGCCAAGGCGGGTAGATTGCCTACACTCAGGAGTTCGAGACCAGCCTGAGCTAGAGTAGCACCTATTTCTAAAAATAGCTGGGCATTGTGGCAAGTGCCTATAGTCCCAGCCACTTCGGCTGAGGCAAGAGGATGGTTTAAGCCCAAGAGTGTGAGATTGCTGTGAGCTATGATGCCATGGCATTCTACTGAGGGTGACAAAATGAGATTCTGTCTCAAAAAAGAAAAAAAGGAAAACAGAACTTAGAACTCAGTACACTCAACAATTAGAAAAGCAAACACCCCAAGCAAAAGTAAACAACACTTCATGACAGATGCTATTTGGATGGCAATAAGCGCAATAATATTTGTTCAATATCAACTATCATGAAGTGCCACTAGCTACCTATTAGAATGGCTAAAATTAAATTAAAAATCTGACCGCAACAAATATTGGTGGGGATGTCAAGTGACCAGAACTCTCATACACGGCTGGTGGAAATGCAAAGAGGTACGATCGCTTTGGAAAATAGCTTGGCAGTTGCTTAGAAAGTTAAACAAATACCTGCCATAAGATTCAGATATTATTTCCTAAATATTTCCCCAAGATAAATGAAAGCAAGTGGGCATGCAATAACTTGCCTGCAAATGCTCGATAGCCACTTTATTTGTAATAGTAGAAATGGTGATGAACATCCATCACCAGGTGAAGGAGAAACGGGCATATCCACATAGTGGGTAATACTGAGCAACAGAAGGAGTAAGTTTTGGATAAATGCAATGATGCAGATAAATCTGAAAATAAATATGTTGAGTGAAAGAAACCAGATAAAAAAAATTTAGAACTTTGCAAAATAGCCTGTACATATTTTTATATAAAATTCTAGGCAATGCAAACTAATTGATAGTGATAACTGGTCCGTGGTTTGCCGAGGGATGGGGATCTAGGTTAGGGCAGAGATGTTTGGGGGGAGGGATTACGGGTGCTCCTTAATGTGACTGTGGTGGTGGTTTCACAGGTGTACACACAGATATGTCAGCATCTATCTTGTGTGTGCAGGTTACTGCATTTCCTTTATATCTCAATAAAGCCATTCCGAATACAAGCAATCAAAACCCAAATATGATTGTATAATTGGTTTGTCAACACCAGCATGGCATCTTTTAAGACAAAATGGCAGGTACTCAACTCATGTTTATTGGATGAGCAGATGAGTGAGTAGCCTTATTGCCTTAGGATCAACACTCACAAAGGTGATGACAGAAGGGCAGTACAGAGCTTTCATTTCTCTGCAGACATCTCATTTGCTGTACCTTCACTCCCACCTCACCTTCACCCTTGCACCCTATTTTATCCCTGGAAAGAGGAGCCACCAGCTCTCCACCCCATAACCCCAGGTTGGTTTGCCACCTGTCAGGCATTCACAGGGGTCTGACCTCTGTTGATGTGAAAGTGGACTGTCAACTTCACCATTGCTATTTCTAGGTGCATAATATAGTCCTGACAACTCTTCCCATTTTTGGAACATTTTATCCAAATTGTTTCTTGTCCGTTTTCCATTTCTGCCCCAGAGAAAATTTTCTGAACTGATAACTAGGTAGAACATTTTGGAGTTATCTTGAGTCAGATGTCCCTCCATTGCTCCCATATCTGTTTTCTATATTCCCCAGTTATTGAAATCAAAGTGAGCAAGTACATATGAATGGGTTTTAGCAAACCAAGTTGCTACACAATAGGAGACATTATTACTGGGGAACTAACTCAATAGAAGGGTGAATTTGGGAATATGGAGAAGGGGAGTGAGGTCCAGGAAACCTGAAAGTCTCCATCCCAGAGAGGCAATGCTGACCCCTGACCACCTGAGGCAATGGGCTCACATTCAAGTGCAGGCTGACCCAGAGCAGCAGACATCAGAGATAGCCACCCTTAAATTAATCAGATAACTCCAGAAATTACATGAACTATGTAACACTCTTTTTCCAAAGCCAAACAAATGTGCAGAAAATACTTGCAATCAATTTCTAGGAGTTCACACATTCTTTGAAGTCTACCGAGGGGCTGCTGGTTTATAAGCCCTAGGAAATAGCAGAGGTGCCTCCAACATTGCCTGGCATACAGTGGGTGCTTGATGAATTATTTGTTCTACAGAGCGACTACTTAATTAAAGAGCCTTGTAAATATTGACTAAAGAATTCATCACCCACCCAGATTTTTGAAACCAGTGCTTCTCTTTAAGAGCAAGCTGGAAAGGCCAGGCATGGTGGCTCATGCCTGTAATACCAGCACTCTGGGAGGCCAAGGCAGGCAGATTGCTTGAGCTCAGGAGTTAAAGACCAGCCTGAGCAAGAGCAAGATTGGGTCTCTCCTAAGTAGAAAAACTAGCCAGGTGTTGTGGCAGAAGCCTGTAGTCCCAGCTACTTGGGAGACTGAGACAAGAGGATCGCTTGAGCCAGGAGTTTGAGGTTGCTGTGAGTTATGATGCTACAGCACTCTACCCAGGGCTACAGAGTGAGACTCTGTCTTTAAAAAAAAGCAGGAGCAGCAGACGCAGGAAAATTAATGTAACAAATATTCTTTTTCAAGCAGCCATGGTTTTCCCAGGCCTTGTTACCTGACTCAGACAAGTGCACATGACTTATCTACTCCGCTTTTACTTCTCTTTGAAGAACATTCCTATGACATTCATTTCCATAAATGAACGTATTCATTCCCATTAACTCCACCTTAAAACTAATAAACTCAAAGAATTCTACTAGCAATTACATTCCCTTCTCTCAATTACAGAGGCATCTCCTGAGTGGGGGGCTCTTCGCTGCATTTTGAGGTGAGGGTTTCCAGAGCAGAGCTCTCCAGCTTCTACCCCCCACACTCCTGAGGGAGCGCTGGGCCCGCTGCCTCTGTCCTGTTTCTGTAAGGGCTCTGCTATGTTTCGGGTTGGCTTGTTTGTATGTTTGCCTGTGACTTTGCGAAATATCCCAAGACAAGAGACATAAAGTCTTGGTCTCTGAGAACAAGCAGAATGTTGCATTCAGCTTAAATCTCTCCTGGGAGACCTCATTATGGAAACAGGAATTACGAAAGGAAATAATTTAGTCTCTCTCCCTGGGTCCCTATGGGACTGGGTTTGACCTCAGTTTATCTTTGGTGGTTTTAAGTCTTGAGAAAATGTGCCCAAGAATGAAAACCCCCAAAAATGGTGCAGTAGATTTGGGAGGGAAGGGTTGGAAAGAGGTTTAAATCTTAGCATTTTATCTGGAAAATTGTCGCATTGTACCTGCTCCGGTCCGAACCGCCCGGAATAAAGACACGCAATCGGTCTAGGACGCCCAGGACGCGCTAGTTCCTCCGGTCTGCGCGCGGGGACGGCCGCGCCCAGCCGACCTGCTTTCGCGCCAATGGCATCTCCCGGCGCAGACCGGCCCCAGCGCTGCTGACTCCGCGGCCCCGCCCGCTACGAGGCCAGCGCTGCACCCGCGGCCGCCCCGCGCCCCGCCCCCGGCCGCCACCCGGCTGCGCCGCCGCCGCCTCCGCCCAGACCGGCCGCAAGCACCCAAGGTGCCGCCGCAGCGATGTGACCTTCCGAGCTGCCAGGACAGGATGACCGGAGCCACTGCCCCGCGGCGCCCGCGGCTAACCACGGCTTCCCAGGCGCTCTGACCTTGCGCGCTCCCAGCTTCGTCCCCGCCCCGGTACGGTCCAGCTCCGGCCCCCGCCATGCCGCCACCGCCCGGGCCCGCCGCCGCCCTGGGCACCGCGCTGCTCCTGCTCCTGCTGGCCTCCGAGTCTGCGCACAGTGAGTGCTGCGCGGGGTCCCGAGAACCCACTACTGCGGGGGAGCGGGCACGGGTGTCCGTAGTCCGTCCGGCCCCGCAGCGCGCCGCAGCATCCCGGGAGGGGAGCAGGGACGGGGTACAGGCCCGGGAGCCATGAAAGAGGCGCAGGGCTGTGGCGGGGTGAATGAGATGAGGACAGGCCGGGGGGCGGGAAAGAGGTCGCAGGGCCGTGGAGGGGAGGGACAGGGCCAGGGCGGGCCGGGCGCAGGTTGACCGCGTCCTTCTCTCCCGGCAGCCGTGCTGCTGCGGGCTCGGGAGGCGGCGCAGTTCCTGCGGCCCAGGCAGCGCCGCGCCTACCAGGTCTTCGAAGAGGCCAAGCAGGGTCACCTGGAGCGAGAGTGCGTGGAGGAGCTGTGCACCAAGGAGGAGGCCCGGGAGGTGTTCGAGAACGACCCCGAGACGGTGAGCGCGACCCAGAGTGGTGCGCGAGGGTGCCTGGGGTCCGCAGCGGGCGGGGCGCGGGGCGGGGGTCTGCGGATATCCTGCGCGCACTCCTGGCACTGGTGTCCTGCAGCACCGCGGACCTCCCTCCCTTCGGGGTTTCCGCGGGCCGCTCCTGTTGGGTCGCGAGCCCCAAGCCACGCCCCAGCCTTCCCCTGCACTGAGACTGTAGCGGTAAGGGTAGCACACAGGAGCCCCACCGCCTACCCCCGGGGACCCTAGATGCTCCCCTGGAGGGAGGCAGTCTGGTGGATGCTCAGTGCAGGCAGCAGCGTGGAAGTGTTCACTGTCAGAGCCTCCCTGGGGTGAAGAGAGGCCAGTTTCAAAGAATAAAAGAAATGCACTGGCTAAAACCCAAACAGCTCCAGCTGCAGTGGAGGTGAGGATTCCCAGGGCCGCTCCTCCATCTTCATAGAGGGGTGGAGAGTTTTCCCAAAAGAGGAATTGAAAGATCTGAGGCCGGGAATTGCTTGCAGCAGCAGGTCCAAAAATATGATTACAGGAATAGTGCAGATCCTGCGTGGGGGCAGCAGGGTGGAAGTGGGGGCCCAGTGTCCCATGGCATCCCTTCTGCACTCTGCTAGTTGTCAGGTGTCATACTGCTGAGACTCAGGTGGTTCAGGGCCTGGCTATGCTGACACAGGCTGGCTTTCAGGTTTGCATCCTGTCTTTGCAGAGTGCCAGGGCAGCTCCGGGGGAGGGGCAGCAGAGGGTGTGTGCTCTGGAGCCCGTGACTCTGGAAACTCGGTAATGATGTGGACTTGCGTTATGCCATTTTCTACTGCAAAGTCAGGGTAATTTCACAGCTAAGTTGCTGGCTCTGTGGAAATTTTCTTTTAGAGAACAGGGATGAAATGAGTGTCTCCTTGGAGTGAGAGTGGTCTGGGCAGCTATTCAGCTTTCACTCTGCCTCATACTCCAGTGGTGGGCTGGACAGTCCCTCTTAGATCCACTGCTTTGAAACAAGGCGTCTTAGGCACAGGTGGTCACTGCAGTGACCGAGATGGGAGGGGGTTGTCCAGGCCACCCTCAGTGCCAGCAGCACAGGCCTCTGCCTGGTGTCTCCCTGCTCCCTTTCAACCCCCCTGCTCTGCCATTTCCCTCAGGCAGAACGTCTAGAGGGCCTTCTTGGGGGTGGGGGTTGGCTAATGTGCACTGAGCCCCTGCAGGGTTGTCGGGTTGACTGGGGGAGGGGCAAAGTACACGTCCTTCAACCCCAGGCTTACCTGGAACTCTGCTGGTGCACTCAGCATAGCAGGATCTTGATGGTGATGAATCAGAGTTACAGGCCCCCACCCGGGAGCTCCTGTTGCCAGGCCCCAAAGACTCAAGCCCCCCTTCCTGCTGCTAACAGGATACAGCCTGTTCCAGGTAGAGCCTGTCCCCTCAATGATTATAATTGCTTTTATGCTTTAATTATAACTTTACAAAGGTGTGCAATGAAGATAAGAAAAAGAAAAAGGTGCTCATCATCCCATGACTTTAACTCAGCCACTGTCATTTCAGCCTCTGTGTGAGGGCTTGGCACTCCAGCTGCACCTGCCCATGTGCACTGCAGGCAGTGATGTGGGGCCGCCCTCCTGCCCACCGGAGAACTCCTTTTCCTGCTACAGCCACCTGTAATTTTCCAGAATCTGGGTCCTCCTTCCCCACCTTGGGCCCGAACACCAATATAGACATTTTCCCTTCATTTACAGCCTCCCCACCTGACCACCCTGACCCCTGCCTGGCAGTGGTCGGCTACACTGGGGGCCCTAGCACCCTCGGGTGCAGCTCGCACTGTCATTGGGCCTGGCTTTTGGCAGCTCTCCCTCTGTTTCCTGGCAGGGTGGAATGTGGGAAGGGCCTGGCTGGGACAAGGCTGGGCGGGGCGACTGGCTTAGTTCCCAGCCTGGTTCCTAGCCTCATTCGCAGCCCAGGTGTGTACTGCTTGGAGGTCCTAACCTCCCTCCACGCTGCCCTCCCTCTGGGCTCAGGAGCCCTCAGCAAGAGGCAGCCTTAGGAAGTCAGCAGAGTTCCCTGCCTTTGACAAACAGCTCATTTCACACTTTGTGGAACAGAGTAAGGCCGATTGGTGGTCCAGGGCCTCCCAGCCTCCCACAGGGCTGTGAGAAATGTCCGTCCTCCCCTGGCCAGGCTGGTCCCACCATCAGAGTCTGATCCCACTCCCTCCGGCTATGGATCTAGGGTGCTGGACGCTGACATCCTACCTGCAGGACATCTTACTGGGCGTTAGTTAGCACATTTCCTCCCAGGGCCATTTCCCTCTGGTGTCAGGCAAGCTCTGCTGAGATCCCAGAGCTCTGGGAGGGAAGCCCTTCCCACCACCTCTGGATTCCTTCCAGGTATCTCATAGTATCTCACACTGGCTGGAGCTGGTTCCTGCCTCCCACCACATTCCTCCAGCTTTCCTGAGCTGCCCTCCTGTCCTTATCTTGTTTTCCTTTTTATATTGTTATTCTCCCTTCCTGGCATTTTGCCTCCCTATGTCTGAGGTCCTGGCTGGGCAGTCAGGCTGGTGATAGGTTCTGTCTCCGTCCTTGGGCAGTCCCTATAGCCCCTATAGCCCCGATAGCAGCAGTTCTCAACCTGTGGGTCACGACCCACAGGAATTGTATTAAATGACCATGGCATTAGGAAGATTGAGAACCACTGCCCTACAGGATCTCAGCGATCGACCTTTGCTTCTGGACCATACCAGCCCTGTGCACTTTGCTCCAGCCTGTGTGCCGGATCCGGCTGTGGCCTTGACCCTCACTTCATGTAGGGCTGGTGTCTCCCTGCTCTCTCCTCTCCCTCCCACCTCTGCCTCCCCCAGCTCTCTCATGTGTGGGGGGCCCTGGCCTGCTGATGGAGATAGGTTCTCTACATGGGGTTTGGGGTGCAGTTAGCTTCAAAGCCTCCATCTTAAACAGTGCCAAGCCCCCCAAGGACCTATTCCCTGAGCCTGTGATTATCAGGGACACCTTGGGAAGGGTACTCTGCAGAGGTGAAAGCCCCCATCCCCTCTGGCACAGCCACTTGGCAGCCCTAGGGGGAGTCCCAGCAGGGGACTGAGGGGGAGGTACCCTCAGAGACTCATCCCTATGACATGGGGCATGAGGCATCTAACAGGAAGGACATGTCCAGGTCAAGACCTCCTGGGCAGTCCCTCACCCACCCTGCCTTGACAGCACTCACATGCACACACACCCACACACATGCACACGTGTACCTGCACACAGATACAAACATTGATTGACAGACACCCTGACACATATGTGCACACACATATACTCATGTACACACATTCACATAGACACATAATATGTGCACATACACATGCAACGAAGAACAAACAGGCATGCACAAACAGCATGTGTATGCACATACAGAGATAGATGTGCATACACACATGTGCCCAGTCACACATGCATTCAGACACATACAAAGAGCACTTACAGGGGCCAAGTGTTGTGGTTCACGCCTGTAATCCTAGCACTCTGGGAGGCCGAGGCAGGTAGATTGCCGGAACTCACAGGTTCGAGACCAGCCTAGCCAGGTGTAGCAGGAGCCTGTAGTCCCAGCTATTCGGGAGGCTGAGGTAAGAGAATTGCTTAAGCCCAAGAGTTGGAGGTTGATGTGAGCTGTGATGCCATGGCACTCTACCGAGCATGACAAAGTGAGACTCTGTCAAAAAAAAAGAAAAAAAAAAAGCACAGACACATATACCCACTAGACATACATCCTCAGACTCACATTTTTATAACTTTGAGGGTCAAAACAGACCCATTGGGCCACATCAAGGTCACTAAAAAGTGAGACAAGATCCCACAGGGATTGTGGCCCAGCCCCTCCTCTCCAGGTCTCTCCCTCCCAGAGCATCCTGACCTCTGTCCCCTGGCACCTGCTACACAGCCTTTTCTCCTGGCCCAGCCTCTCTGGAGCTTTTGCCACTGGAGGCCTTGGGGACACTGGTTACTTCAGATGGGGATCTCTGGATTGTTAGAACTGTCCTGTCGCCAGAGGGCTGGACAGCCCAGGATCAGACCTCCTCAGGCCCATGACGTCTTGGCTGCAGCCCTGTAAGCCCTCTGGGTGTCTGCAGGCACTTGGGGCCTGGCACTTCCAGCTCCTCCCAAGCCCCAGCCTGTGAGCCTAGCCTCGGGGGGAAGCTAATTAAAGACACTTAGGCAAGAGAATCGACTAAGCCCAAGAGCCGGAGGTTTCTGTGAGCTGTGACGCCATGGCACTCTACCGAGGGTGACAAAGTGAGACTCTGTCTCTAAGAAAAAAAAAAAACACTTTGAAAAACCCTGAGCATCTCACTCTGTTATTCAGGTACAAATGCCCTTTTGGGGGGTGAGCACTGCAGCTCCTGGCTCTCCACGAAGGACCACTGGGACTGTAGAGGTTGAGGCTGGGCCACGGTGTCACTTGGCACATGCCGTCTTTCCCATTTCTCAGGGTTAGCACTGGCGGCATCTCTGCAATGCGGCCTCAGTTCTTGTCTGACCTGGGGGCCCTGAGCCTGTGGGCACTGTCCCACACCGGTGGTTTTGGTGCAAACATGGTGTATGTGCCTTGTTGGTGGTGACCCTGAAAGAATAGAAAGTTCATTTACAAAATTTTAAAGGGAAGGGGCTGAGGACACCATCAGCTCCCCACTTCCCTCTTCACAGAAGTCTGCCTCTGGCATGACACATGGCTGGGGGAATAGTGGTGTGCATCAGACTGCTGACAGCCCTTTCTTGGACTTTGTTTCATGTGGTAGATGATGCGCGTTTCCTTCCAGTGTTAGTGCCCCTGACAGTATAAGGCACTTTCCCACATGTCCCCAACCTGCCCCCAGGCCTAGTTGTGCAAGGCCTCCTGGACCTCAGAGCTGCAGGACACCCTAAGCCTGACACAGCAGCTTGAGGGGTGGGGGCCGTGCCAGTCTGACGCTCAGAAGCACAAGGTACCTCCATCTGCAGTTCCATGGTGCTGCTCGCTAAGTGGATGTCACTTCCTTTCCGAATGGCTGAGGTGACAGTCCTTACAGAGGCTGAGAGGCTGCAGAGTGGCATGAGGTGTTCCTGCCCCGCTGAAGGGAGGGCTGGCCGGACACCTGTGCTCTTGCCAGGTGGCTCCAAGAGCAGCAGTGTGGCAGACATGGGCTGCATCCAGACCCGTCCATGTCTCAGGTGGACACGCTGTTTGCTTCCTTTCTATGCTTGCAGAGACGATGTGACAATTCATGAGCAGGCAGACTTTGCATTTACTTCAAAAGTGACAGTTGAATAGCATCAAAAGATGACAAAAATGACACAATGGTGCTGTGAGAAACACAGGTATTCAGTTGTCTCAGCCATCTCTGAAGTATGACACTAAGGTCTTTCAAAACAGGTATTTCCTATCACATCTTCACTTGAGACTCCTCAAGTGAATCCAGATAAACATCCAGCCGGAGTGATGCACAGTTGACGCTGAGGAGTCTGCAGGAGTGTCACCCACACCTGCGGACACCTAATTCTGACACAGGCACTGGGAATGAGCGTTCTGGAACCCATTTTGTGAGAAGGGGACAGGCATGGAGGGCGTCACTGCCTTGCACGACAGTGTGTGGAAGTGAGCAACACCTGTCATTTGCCTGGGCCTCACCCCTACCAGGCCCCAAGGGGTCACAGTAGACCCGGAGATGAAGGGATTTAGGAAACATTTGGAGGACGCCATGGACAAGTTCTGGAACCAGCCGAGCTGTATGTGGGTCCTATGTGAGGTTGCAGCAATCTTCAGGCCCAAATATATGTCCCTTGTTGGAAAAGTGTCACATTGGCCATGACCATCTCACATGGGTTCAGGCTGTTTGCAAAAGTGAATCTGCCCTCAAAGGCCTGGCATGGCTGGGAAACTACCAGAGGACACTTCCAAGGTCGTTGCTGGCCAGATCCCACCCTGTCCTGCACCAGGCTGGGGGAGCTGGCCCACAGTCACGAGGTCATTTTGGAGCTGGGGCTTCAAGCAGCTTGGGGCTTTTTAGTGTGGAGCTGGCCAGGGGTGGCCAGGCTGACAGTCAGGCCCCAAGGCTGGCCCTGCGCCCTGCACATGGGAAGCTCCTTTGGCCTTTGCCGTGCTGATGGGCTGTGGGGGGTGAGGACCCTTCCAGGCAGTCAGGGCCTGGTGGTCAGCAGGGCAGGGGTTGTATGCCCAGGTCTTCCTGAAGTCTGTTCTCCTGTCTCCCCTCCCCTCAGTAAGGGTACTTGGGGACAGGATGGGTCCAGGGTAGATGGGTCCCAGTGGCAAGGGGTTGATTCATCAGAGCACTTTCCTATGGTTTTAGAACAAATCTGGGGCCTCACACTAGAGCCCAGCTAGAGAGCTTATTCTTGGGCTCAGCTCTTTCCAAGATGCTTTAGGTCACAAGTTTCCTCTGTGTTTACAAAAGTGGCAGGGAGCACATGCAGTTGGGTGGCATCAGGGAGGAGCCCAGCTGTTCACATCAAGACCAAGCCTGGCAGATGGAGGCCCCCAGTGCCCTGAGCCTTCCTGAACCCTGGGAGCTCCAGGCAAGCCTGGGGTGTGGCCCTCCCATGGGCAGGCATGTTCACAAGGAGGCTCCTGCCCCATCCTGGAACAGCACAGGTCTCCTGTGTCCTGAAACCGGTGTGCCTTATGAGTCGTCCCTGGAAGGGTGGTCCTTTGCCATGGCTGGGCATGTGCCAGGTGGCAGTAAGATCTAAGGTAACTGCATGGCAGTTTGTAAACTGGAGGAACCATGGTGTTAGCTTGTAGCCTCATCAAGAGGCTAGGTCAGGTGCCTGTCTCTGACACAAGTAACACCGACGTTAGTGCCTTGTCCACTGAGTGAAAATGGTGAGCCCTGCACCTGCCCACTCATCATCCATCCAGCTGTCACCCTCACTCATTCACCCACCCGGCCGTTCACTCACCCATCATTCCTCCACCATCCAACTGTCCTCCATCGCTGTGTTCATGATGGCCCCAAGGGGCTCTGGGGCACTGTCGACTGCAGGCTCAGTGCCGCCCTGAGCCTCAGCTCACAGCATGGTGGCTTAGCTTTGTCCCACCCCCCATCTGCAGCCATTGAAGCAGAGTAGAGACTTCCCCCCAGGAACAGGGAGGTCCATGGCAAACGGCTCTGTTTCCAGCCATCCCCACAGGCCCTGCTCTTCTTGGGTCAAGCAGAAAGCGGGGTTTACAGAGGTGAGGTGGCTGCTGGCTCCCAATCTCGGCCTCCTGACTTGTGTGGCCTCTGCACCCTGAGGTTCCTGGGTGAGTCAACCTGCCAGGGTACAGCCAAAGTTTACACACCTGAGCAGCTTGGTGTGCTGGCTGGTTGGATGGCTTTGTGCATCAGAGCAGCTTATTGGGCGCCTCTGTTTATAGCCAGTCATGCAGGCTTCATGTCTTTGGCTAGAACTTTCCAAGGACCACAGGACCACACACTCTGTATTTAGGTGTATTTGTCTTAGCTGTGATTTTATTCACTTACCGGTCAGATTAGCGCCTGCCTTCTGCCTCCTACACCCATATAATCAGGCACACATGAGGGTCAGGTCCCCAGGTCATGGCCTGTGGTTTCAGAAACCCTATTCCCACAGATGCCGTCTATTGAGTGGGAGACCAGCACAGTTTTTCTATCAGTAATGCCTTTCTGCAACAGTAGAACTCAGCATTAAAACAGATTATACATTAACAAACAGACTAGTTATGATTTTGAAAAATAACAACTTTTGGTAGAGTTTTGGTAATGCAAACATTTATGCCCAACTAGGTCTTTAACTCATGAGTTCATACTTGTTTTCAGTTCTTTCTTTATGAGATGCTGGTTTCCTGATCATAAGAGGATACCTTCTGCATCCACCCTGAATTTTTTTTTTGTAGAGACAGAGTCTCACTTTATGGCCCTTGGTAGAGTGCCGTGGCCTCACACACCTCACAGCAACCTCCAACTCCTGGGCTTAAGCGATTCTCTTGCCTCAGCCTCCCGAGTAGCTGGGACTACAGGCCACCCTGAATCTTTAGGGTAGAACTGGAGCCTCCCTATGAGACAAGACCCCAGACCCTAGCCACTCCTGCTCGGGAGGGAGGTGGCTGGACCTCACAGAACTCATGGACCTTGCTAGACTCTCCTGTACTTTGAGTTTGCCCACCCAGGATCAAAATAGAGAGAGAGAAACGAGGGCCCTCCTGACCCCAGAGACAGCTGTGTCCATGTGCCCCAGAGCTGAATGCCAGTGGTCCCTGACCCGACTTTTCTTTCAAGGGAGTAACAGTTTAAAACATCCTGTCATCACTAGAACATAACTTTCTAAAAAGCGTGCCCAAATGAGTGCATCTCCGTGGCCTGTTGCAGCACTGGACAGGCCCCCAGAAGCACTCTGAGGCCCTCGGCAGCCCCACCCGCCAGCTTTCTCTGCTGACAGCACTGAAGTATAAGACAGTGCAGGAGCCTGCCCTATTGCTGTGCCCTGGGCTGGAGCCCTCTAATCCTCAGCTGCCAGGCCCAGCTTCGTAATCTCAGTTTCCTCATGTGTGATAGGGGGTTAAAAAGCGCTCCCTGAATAGATGCTGTTAGGACCAAGCAGAAAGAAAAATGCTGAATACTGCCATATGCAGTGGCTGCAGGTGCCATTTCTGCCAAGATTGTGCTCTCTTGTTTTAGTTGGGAGTGTTTAGGGCCAAACTGCCTGCAGGATTGACCATAACCATAACAGTAGAGGCAACTTCAGCCAGGCTGTGGCCTGCAGCTTATGCGCTGTCCTCTGGGGGTCCCCAAGAAGTCCTTTCTATGGCACAAGAGCAGGGCAAGCAAGACTAACCTTCAGCAGGCCCCTTCCACACATGGTATGTGCAGAGAGCCCTTATTTATAGCCCCCACAGCTCCTCCCGCATCAGTTTGCTTCACAAACACAATCCATGCAAACCTGTACCCTGCAAACGCGTTAACAAAGAAAGAGCTGCACTGGCTTCCCAGCACCCTCCCTGAGACTGGGTGGCACTTTCTGAGCAGCTGTGGTCACTTCTGCTGCCAGCCTGAGTGTATGGCCATGCTGACAGCTATCCGAGGCCCCACCTGTGCCTGCACCCTCCTTGAGAAGGGCTGAAGTTGAGGAGCAGCTGCTGGTTCTGCTACAGAAGCCTAAGGCTGTGTGAGTGACCGTTGCCCTTTTTCTCTCCCCACAGGACTACTTCTACCCACGGTACCTAGGTAAGTGCATTTCTACCTCTACTGCAGTCGTCACAGAGGCCTAATTCCCTGTTGTGGAGAGAAGCTGCTCAGTCCCAGGGTGCATTTGGAGCTGTCCAGATTCAAGCACGCAGGTCCAAAACACTAGTTTCTTTGTGTGTTTTGTACCAAGCTTGTATTCTGTGCAGGCTGTCCCTCAGCCGGACACTGCACCTGCAGACCTTGTCTCTGCTATGACACCAGGCTCGGCTGCTTGTCAGGAATGGGCTGAGCTAGTGCTGCTCAAGCTTTCTGCTCCCAGAACACACACTAGTGATTACTGAAGCCACTAGGAGTGTTGTTCTTGTGGCTGTACTTACTGATACTCATTTTCTGGGTCTTTTAAATTTTGTGAACTTATTGGCCTCATATCCTCTCAGAGGGACTTTCCTGGGGTCCACATCTGCAACTGGTCCTGAGTGGCCCAGGTACTTGCTTCTCTTGGATGTGGGGTCTGGGCCAAGGGTGACCAAGTACCCTGTCCTCCGTGTGGTGAGTGCAGTGACCCATGAAAGGACCAGGCAGAAGTTCAACAGATGTCCTGCACCATTCCCAGTTTCAGGCCATCACCGGACGCTCCTCCTTGCCTAAGATCCCTGTGGTGCCTCCAGGTCCAGCTGTGTACAGTATGGCAGAGAGCTAGAAGGGGATTTCTTGAAGCAGATTGATTTTCAAATTAAGGACAATGTTACAAACAGAGGCCAACTGAATATAAGTTTAAAACTCTTCCTTCAATGCAGTGGCAGGAAAGGTTCAGGTCATGAGAGAGAACTGGGGACAGTCAGGTGGGGCATTGCCATATTGTGATATTTATGTTCAGGCCCTGTTTCTGCAGGGGGATGCTGGCACTGAGTGAAGTGACCGGTGCATCTTTCCTGGACAGTGTGAGAAGCTGCAGTGTGAGGACACTCCCCTTGTGACTGGCAGTGCAATGACGCTCTCCCCTTGTGACTGGCAGTGCGATGACGGTCTCCCCTTCTGACTGGCAGTGTGATGACGCTCTCCTCTTGTGACTTGCAGTGTGATGATACTCTCTCCTTGTGTCTGGCAGTGCAATGACCCTCTCATCTTGTGACTGGCAGTGCAATGACGCTCTCCCCTTGTGACCGGCAGTGTGATGACGGTCTCCCCTTCTGACTGGCAGTGTGATGACGCTCTCCTCTTGTGACTTACAGCGTGATGATGGTCTCATCTTGTGACTGGCAGTGCAATGATGCTCTCCCCTTCTGACTGGCAGTGTGATGACGCTCTCCTCTTGTGACTTACAGTGTGATGACACTCTCTTCTTGTGACTGGCAGTGCAATGACGCTCTCCCCTTCTGACTGGCAGTGCGATGACGCTCTCCTCTTGTGACTTACAGTGTGATGATGGTCTCCCCTTGTGACCTACAGTTTGATGACGCTCTCCCCTTGTGACTGGCAGTGTGATGACGCTCTCCCCTTGTGACCGGCAGCGTGATGACGGTCTACCCTTGTGACCGGCAACGCGATGATGGTCTACCCTTGTGACCTACAGTGTGATGATGCTCTCCCCTATGACTGGCAGTGTGATGACGGTCTCCCCATGTGACTGGCAGTGTGATGATGCTCTCCCCTTGTGACCTACAGTGTGATGATGCTCTCCCCGTGTGACTGGCAGTGTGATGACGCTCTCCCCTCGTGACTTGCAGTGTGATGACACTCTCTCCTTGTGACCTACAGTGTGATGACAGTTTCCCCTTGTGACCAGCAGCGTGATGATGATCTCCCCTTGTTACAGTGTGATGACGCTCTCCCCTTGTGACTTGCAGTGTGATGACTCTCTCTCCTTGTGACTGACAGTGTGATGACGCTCTCCCCTTGTGACCTACAGTGTGATGACAGTCTCCCCTTGTGACTGGAAGTGTGATGATGCTCTCCTCTTGTGACTGCAGTGTGATGACGCTCTCTCCTTGTGACCTACAGTGTGATGACACTCTCCCCTTGTGACCTACAGTGTGATGACGCTCTCCCCTTGTGACCGACAGTGTGATGACGCTCTCCCCTTGTGACCTACAGTGTGATGACAGTCTCCCCTTGTGACTGGCAGTGTGATGACGCTCTCCCCTTGTGACTGCAGTGTGATGACGCTCTCCCCTTGTGACTAGCAGTGTGATGACGCTCTCCCCTTGTGACTGGCAGTGTGATGACGCTCTCCCCTTGTGACCTACAGTGTGATGACGCTCTCCCCTTGTGACTGGCAGTGCAATGACGCTCTCCCCTTGTGACTTACAGTGCGATGACGCTCTCCCCTTGTGAGTTGCAATGTCACGATGCTGTCTACTTTTGTCTTGCAGCATGCATCAGCAAACATGGGTCTCCCTATACCAAAAGCCCAGATTTCATCTCATGTGTTCAAAGTAAGTCTGTCACTGCCATTTTCCCTGGAGCATCTAAGTGTGGGCAACTGTGGGCTGTGCTTGGGTTTGTGGGAGGGTCCTGAATATTTCTGCTATTTTAAGGAGCTCCTTCCTTGGCGCTCCTCCCTTTTCCTAAATTTTCTTTTTTAAGCAAGCAAATGTTGGCTTTTTTAAAAAAAATTAAAAATAAAAAAGCAATAAATGCACATGGTACAAAATTCAAACATTTCACAAGAATGTGCTGTGAAAGCATGTCCCTGCCTCTGTGTCCTCCAGGAGGCAGTGTGATGACGCTCTCCCCTTGTGACTGGCAGCTGCCACTCTCAGCTCTGAGAGTTCCCTGAACATGTGTCAGGAGGCTTCTGTTTTCACACCCAGGGTGGCTTAGCCAGAGTTGGCGTGTGTTTTTACAACAGTTTGTTCTGGAGCCTCCATCCTGCCAGTGTGCACGGTCAGGGCAGTGTTTGCAGGTGGGCTTAAGCCAGCAGTGTTGTCAGTCACCAGGTCACTCTGAGCTTCTGCAGGCAGGAGGACTTTTTCTGAGGTCAGAGTGCAGAGTGGACCTATGCAGCTTTTCCTTATGCTCTGGAGCCTGCCTTAGCAGCCCGGCTAGCAGGCAGGGAATAGATGCACACCACCAGCTCTACCCACCAAAGTGTCTTTTCAGCTTTTTGATCATCTTTCCAAGAAAACCAAAGGTGACATCCAGCTTTAGTTTTCTTTTCTTACTAATGAGTGAAACTAACTGCATGTATCTAAGAAATGTGTCTTTTCTTTTCCTGTGAACTGTTTGTTCATATTCTTTGCCCATTTTTCTTTATTTGTAGGAATTTACAAATTGGCCACCTATACTAAAGTTAGTAAAATTTTCTCTCAGTTTGTCACAGGTCTTCATTAGTAGTACTGTGTGCATATGGTCACAATGACATTAACTTTTCAATGTGAATTCTGACACCGGCACACAGCCTGCCCTGCACCCAGCAGCCCTTGAGCTCCTCTCAGATGGCGGCACTCGGGGGGGACTGCTTGCAGGACACCCAGTGCTCCATGGCTGTGAGCCGTGGCCTCACATTAGGCCCTGTGATCTTGGCGTTTTCTGTCATGACCGTTTTACAAGTGAGGTAAACTGAGGCATTAGAGGCCCATGGCCACCGCTGGAAGGTCAGAAGCCTCCTTCTTAGCTTGGCCGAGAGCCCAGCAGGCAGCAGAAGGCTCTGGGCTTGCTCAGTGAGGGAGCTGCAGGAGCTTGGCTGCATCCTGCCTCGTCCTGAGCAGAGGACACACTGTCCACACACGGAAACAGGAGGAGGAGCTGAGCTGGGCCTGGCTGCTGTTACTCGGGGCAGGAGCCCTGTAATAATCCCCTGCCCACGTGTCACCATGGCCCTCCCAGCCTCAGCCTCCCCAGGGATCAGCCTGTGGCCTCTGTGGGGCTTCAGACCTGGAAGCATCAGAGCAATTTCAACTTCTTGTTATTTTGACTTTTCAGCAGGTTTTGTTGTTAATTTGCTAAACCAATCTCTTCTTTCCTACTTTATATACTTACATCAAGTTGTTCTTGCTCCTGCTTTTTCTGCTGGCTGAGATTGCTCAGAAGTTGTGTGTTTCCCTTGTGACCCACCTGTGAGCCCCTGGGATGAGATGAGCGAGGTGGGTCCAGACCTGTCCCTCTCTGCAGGTCCTGCCTGACAGGCGTCGTGCTCGGCCCTCCTCTTCAGTCTTGTCCTGTCTTGCTTGTTTTTTAAAGATGAGCTAAACCTCAAAAAGTCCCTAACCCTAAAAAGCTCCTTTTGATATTTTCGACTATGCTTGCAATGCATGTTTTGACGCCTGTGTTTGAGCAGTGCTGAGCACTCTTCGCTGTCCACAGGGTGTTCCTTCTCTTTGGGAAAAGCCTCTGTTCTGCATCCCTTCAAGCATTTTTCTTCATTCTGACCTTGCACTTCCTTTGTTGAGTTTATTTCTGGTTATTTTGGCCATTACAGCAAATAGGGTCCTTTCCTCTGCCCCATCAGTGGATTTGTACACGTTCTGCAGCCCCCGTCAACCCTACAGGGCTGCTTACTCTGTGATCTCATTTTGGGGCATCAGCATTTCTGAAAATACTTCCACTGCAGCGACATACCCATCTTAGTGGGAGTTGAGCCCTCCTCTTCTCCTGGGGTTCACTCAGCAGAGGGGACAGGGCCCTAGAGCTTGTCCTGTGCTAGGAGGAGGGTGACCCTCTTGGCGTGGCTCCTGCTAGGAGTATCAGTGCAGCTCCAGCGGCTTTGCTCACCCAGCTCCGGCGGCTCAGCTCTCCAGGGCCGTCAGTATTTGCCAGATCACACCTGCCAGTAGGCAGGTGCTCTGACCACCTGAAGTCTGCGGGAGGTGGATGCAGCCTTTGGTCAGTATGTTCCTTTGTAAAATTCTCTGGTATGGTCCATGAGCCCTGATCATGGCTTGAGTTATGTGTTTGGATAATAACAATGTCTGTTATTGTTAAAACTAAAGCAATGGCCTCAAAGAGCCCAAATCCAGCCCCAGGCAAACACAGAGCCAGTGAGTCCTGTTGGGGCTAGTGCCCAGCAAGGGGGGCCTGGAACCTGCACAAGGCTGGGCTCAGGAAGAGCCTCTGTCTCCATTTCCTTCTTTCCCCATGGGCAGTTCCTGGATGCGTATAGCCAAAGTGTTAGACTTGCCCACATGGGAGTCACGGCGGGCATCTGATGCTCAGGGCTTCCCGATGTCCCTTGCCCACAGGCTATGTATGATCCAGGTGGGCAGCAGGTGATGAGTTCCAGCCCCATGGACTCTCCCCAGGAGGAAATGTCCCCTCCTCCGTCCCTCTCTGTTGGAACACGGGGCCCTGGACAGGCTGGCATGTGAGGTCCTGGTGAAGGAACAGGCCTGTGGGCACGGCAGGAAGCACTGGCTGCACATTCTGACCTGGATGCTCCCTTCCTGCCTTAAGGCTGAGGTAGGGGTGGGCCCCTTGTCTCCCAACACAGGCCAGCCCCCAGGCCTGTGAGCAAGGCCAGCTCATCCAGTGGGGCTTACAGAGGTTTATCTCCTCATGCTTCTTTCCTGCACGTGTGACTCCACTGAAGTCTGCTGGACACCTGCTGAATATCTGGCACTTCACATGGCTCTTCCTGTTTGTCCTGGAGATAAATTCCTACTGGGGAAGTTAGTGAGAGGAGGGGTGAGTGGGGTGCTCCAGGGAGGGCAAGTGCGATTGACACCAAGAACACATGGGGGTCTAGGGACAGTCCTGGCCAGTGGGAGTTGGCCAGGCCAGGGCTGCAGACAGATGTGTATGGGGTAGTGGCCTGGGCTTTCTAGGCAAATCTCAGACCAAGTTAACCAGTCCTTCAGTCAGATCTGTAGGCCTTCTCTGGGGCCACTGGTGTCAGGGACCTAGGGGTCTGGCTGCAGACACAGCCTCGGCTGTCCAACCCTGGGCCTGACTGTACCTCCTGGCCTGCTGTGACCATGCTCATGTCCCAATGTGCCAGGTGGACAGTACATGAGTTACAGCTGAGCAATGGCCACATCAGGATAGGAGCTCACAGCAGGCTTTCAGCCAAGGTGATGCAGAACCCCTGCCGTGAGCCTCCTTTCCCTGACTCTAACCAACTGACCAGTCCCTGCACATGTGTCCACAGCAACTGTTACCAACAGCCGGGTGAGGGTCTCAGACATGTGTCCAGACCTAGCTCCACTAACATCCAAAGTAGTTCTTTAGGCTCTAATTTGTGCAAAGCAAAATGTGTGTTGTACCATGGGACCACTCAGAAGGTTACATGGATTCCTTGAGAAGCCTGGTCAGCACCAACCTGCCGGGGTGCCAGGATCCACCATGAGCCTGGCACAAGCTGAAGGAGCCCCACTTTGAACGTAGAGCCTAGTCACCACCTGTCTGGTGCCAGGCACACCTACACCCACAGAGGGGGAAGCATCAGGAGTCCATGGGCTGACCACTGATGTAAACCCACTGGTGGGGAAGCAGTTCTCCAGACTTGGCGTGACCATCAGTCCCTTTAGGGTGAGGTGACAGATCGGTGGCAAGTGCTCAACTGACAGAGCCTGGGCACATCCTCCTGAGGCAGCCCCATGGAGGAATGCTGGCCTGGCCTGTTATACTCTCTTGGAATCAGTGAGTGACTCCAAACCACACGGGGCAGGACGGAGGGGGGACTGAGGCCTTGCATGTTTTTAGGAGTTAGACGAGCATTCAAGCTACAGCCCTAGCACACTCCATGCCTGTGAGGAAACATATGGAAAGCAAGTTTGTTTCTCCCAGGAGTTAAAAAAAAAATTCAGTAGTTTCACATCTTGGGGGTGGTCATTTAGCACTCTGAGTCTGTTTCTTTATTTTAAAAAAGAGTGATACAGTTTGATTCAGAGGTCCTAAATGGGTCCCATGAGGAGAACAAGCATGGTGTGATGTGGGCAGCCACAGGATGCCAGTGTCAGGATGGGAATGTGGTGGGGCCTTAGCTGTGGCTCAGCCTGGGACCAGTCGAGCTGGGGTCTTCTGACAGCCAGCCAGGGCGGCACCATCTTGGGCAGTGGGGAGCATGTGCCCGTTATCCTCACCCACACACTAAGCCATGCAGAGGCCAATGCTTTGTCCTGGTCTCAACACAGTCAAACCCTGCCCTCATCAGCCCCTAGCCTGGGGTCGGACCCCCACGTAGGGGAAACTTACCCTTGAAGGAGGAGGAGGAGATAGGGAAAGGAACAACTTGGAGATATGTAATATCTGTAAGCAAAACAGCTCACTCACGAGAGGAAGTCAGATGATAGTCTTGGGGAGCGAAAGCAGCAGCAGAGATTCAGGATTCCTAAGAAACCAGAACCACGGAGCCCTTCTGTGCAAACTGGACAGTAGCACACAGTACCAGTCAGTCTTGACACCATGTCTAGCAAGGAGTCAAGTGGGGCCAGGAAATGGCCCTATTAGATGAGTGTCTCCAGACACCTTGGCCACACCTATACCTTGGTTGACGCCAGCACTGGGGTTTCTTGGAGCAGAAATGCCCCAGACGGGCTGCTTATATGTCCTATGATGTTCAGCCTGGTGAGCTCTGAAATGCGTGGAGGGGAGTGCAGTGTGCGTTCCACCCTGCTCTGCACAGACCTGAGTGCTTCTGCCTAGCCAGCTGCCCCATGAAAGGACTCTTTGAGCTCTGGGTGCAATAATAGCTCTTTATGCCAACTGCAAATCTCAGGGTTGCGTAATTGCACACATGGAGGTTTCCTGCCTGTCTTTGTGGCATCACCCCAGCCTCCATGTCATGGACACTTCAGCTGCATCTGTGAGAAATTCCTCAGAAAGCAGCTACATCAGAATAGTTTCTTTTAGCCACAGGCCCTAAAATGGAGTCTAAAACCAGGCAGACATCACCTATGTCTGTGCGCTTGGCCTGCACATCTGTACTTCCTGAGGGGGAAGAACACACCTCCCTAAAGCCTGCAAGATTTTTGCAGGGCTGGGGGTTAACCAGAAAGTGGCATCAGGAGATCTCTAAGGGACTCTTCACACTGGTGCAGCCTGGGACAGGGCCTGATCTCTCCTTTCTTGTACAGCTGCCTTGGTGCCCTTGGAGAAGTGCCCACATAGAGAGTGTGCTCACTTGGAGAGATGCCCACATGGAAAGCATGCTTATTTGGAGAGGTGCCCACATGGAGAGCATGCTCATTTGTAGAGGTGCTCACGAGGCAGAGGAATGCATGAGGATAGTGTGCTTATTTGGAGAGTTGCCTACGTGAAGAGTGTGCTCACTTGGAGAGGTGCCTACATGGAAAACCTAGGCCTGGCCTGGGGAGGTGGAATGTTCCTACTCTGCCTGAAAGCCCTGGGTCAGCTCAGGCCTCTGTTTGACCTGGTCTCTGGGAGGTCCCTCAGACGCTAGTTCCCACCTGACCTGAGGCTGGCCGCTGCTCCTTCCCAGCTGATCTGGGTTTTTCTGGAACTGGCCATAGGGTCTGGCCAGAGGTGAGGACCCTTCTAGCCAGGGGCCAATGCAGGGGACCCAGGGTGGGCCTTCCCCAGCATGCCTGCTCGAAGGCCTCCATTCCTCTATTCCCAGTGGCGTGGGAGGTTCAGGCAGGGCACCAGACGACTTTCTCCTTTATGTCCTTCAACTCAGAACTGCCTGACCAGTGCACTCCAAATCCCTGCAATGTGGAAGGGACCCAAGACTGCCAAGACCTCATGGGCAACTTCTTCTGCCTATGCAAAGTTGGCTGGGGGGGCCGGCTCTGTGACAAAGGTAGGCCACCATGTACCCCGGCTGTGCCCCCAGGAGGGTGGGGAGGAGAACTCCTTGGGAGACTTGGAAGGGCCACATGGAAGGACCTCACTACCCACTGAGAGGGTCAGTGGCTTTACCTCTGACCTCCCTGAGTGTAGGCCTCAGGTCAGCAAAGACACCTTGGAAAAAATAGCCCCAGGACTCTGATGCAGATTTCAGCAGGGCAGATTGTCCCCTTAGGCTGGCCTATCTGTCCTGTGGGATTTTGTCCTGCCTTCTATCCCTGCTGCCCCCACCCACTGCCCTAGGGTGCCCCTCCCCCACTGCCCTAAGGTGGGTGTTTTCTGCCCAGGGTCCTCTGCAACCTGTGCTTATTTACAGATGTCAACGAATGCCACCAGCAGAATGGCGGCTGCAGCCAGATCTGCCACAATAAGCTGGGCAGCTTCCACTGCGCCTGCCACAGTGGCTTTGAGCTTTCCACAGACGGCAGGACCTGCCAAGGTGGGTCAGGCCATACTCGGGCCCAGGCCTGCCCTGCCTTGTGCATGGGGCATGTTCACCCCTCTGTGAGATGTTACTGGCACTGGCATGTCCTCCATCTGAGGGGTGGGGGACAGGCGCCCTGCAGAGCCAGAACAAGCCTGGGCTTGCCCTAGTCTCAGAGCCACCAGGCACTCTGCCAGGAATGACTCAGCCTATACCTGAGGTGAGGGCTGGGGTCAGTCCAGCCTGCAGGGAGCCTGGGGTAGTTCAGTGTGGTTAGTAGCCTGGTCATAACCACCTAACTCCCCAGCCCTCCTGTCGCTGGTTCCTGTCTGCTCCAGCCCAGGGATGAGCGGGGGAGCCCTGGTGATGCCCAGATAGTCCCTGCAAACTCAGGCAGCCCTGCATCTCTGTCCCAGGCATCATCCTGGACTTTGCCACCTTCCTCCTCCATCCCCAGACCCTCTCCATGTGGGCACCTCTCCTTATGGGCCCAGGCGTGTCCCCAGGCCTCCGGGACATGATCCCTAGTGCCTCTGCTGGCTCTCGAACACAAGGCTGCAGCAGCCTGCAAGGAGCGGCAGGTGTGCTGGGGCAGGACAGCAGGTCTGACCCCAACAGGAGGGCCCATGTTCTGCTCCCCCATTTTCAAAGAGAAACTTCTGTCTTTGTCCACGTTAGTGGTTCCCAACCCTGACCACCTGAAAGTCACTCCCATGTCCACACAACATGATTCCCATCTTGGCGTGGGAGCCAACCCATTTCCCCCATGGTGCTCCTCTCATGACTCTGTCTCTGACCCTGGAGTGGAAGTCCCCAGCTCTAAACACAGCCCTGTCAAAGGGTCCACATGTGTAGCCCAGAGTGAACGCTTGACCAAGAGGTTGGGCATCCAGCCACTGCCCGTGGGGTAGAGAAGTCTACCCTCTTCTGCCTTCCACCTCTCCCATCTAGCTTCTCTCTGTCCCCATCTGTGTCCTCTGCCCCTGTGTCCACCTGGAATCTTGGCAAGGACACTGGCTTGTTGGGTTGGGTGTGGGTCTTAGGGCTGTGGTCACTACAGCAGGAAGGTAGTTTTCCCAGGGATAGGGCCCTCACTGGGAAAGTCTTCACCCCCTGCAGCTGACACATGAGTTACATGGCACAGCCATGACCCCCATGCCTGGACCCGGGGCTGCTTGTCCAGGTGGATGGGCCCAGAGGCTTAGGGGGTACCCATGGCCTTGCAGCCACTGCAGCTATCTCAGCCCCGTGCAAGGCACCACAGGATGCTGACAGCTGGCTCTGCCTGCAGACACAGACGAGTGTGCAGCCCCTGAGGCCTGCGGAGAGGCGCGCTGCGAGAACCTGCCCGGCTCCTATTCCTGCCCCTGTGATGAGGGCTACGCATACAGCCCCCAGGAGAAGGCCTGCCAAGGTACCACGCCCCCAGCCACCAAGCCCTAGCCCTCTCTGTCCTGGGCCCGAGAACACACTGGTCACTACCAGAGGGGTAGTCCAGGGGGGCAGGACAGACAAGTGGGGAAAGGCAGGGCACCTCCAGGAAAGGAAGTTTCTGACTCTTGAAACTAAGCCCCACACAGAGCAGCGGGGTAGTGGTCTCTGCTGCCATGTCACCCACACATGTGTCCACATGCACTCACATAAGTGCCCACAGGTGTAGCAGTGTACTCACATGTACACCTGCACACAGGAGCATGTGCACACACATGTGCAGACCTATACCACACACTTGCAGTCACACACATGCCTGCCCTGCTTCAGCTGGCCGCAGACCAGAGGAGAGGATGCTGGACCCCTTTGGCTGACGCACTCCCCACCCTATCCCTGACCAGACAGGCCCAGGACGTCACTTCCCCCTAAGCCCTGCCAAATCCAGGGGGCATGGGGGAACAAGGCCACTTCTTACCGTTTTCCCCCTGCAGTCTTTGTGTGGGACCCTGGCCAGTGCAGGAGGCTGCAGAGCCCCTGAGCCATCAGTGTCCAGGGAGGGAGGACGTGGGGCTGCCTAGGCAGGGTGAGAGGACAGGTGGGCTGGGCCCCGCACCATCCTCTGTTTCCCATCATTGCTGTCTCTTGGCCCCTCCGTCCTTATGGGAACACCTAACTGCACAAACCTGGCTAGCACTTGGAGATAATGAGCAAGTGGTTTTGGCTTGCTCAAAAGGTTCTCAGGTGGTGGCAGCACCTGCTTCCCTCAAAAAGGCATGGCTGGCATGAGGGAAGCAGGCAGGGACGTGGGGCTGTGATCAGCTGCCTGGGAAGGGGACACATGGTTCCTGAGCCGCGTTCTCTAGAACACCTGCATATTCACTTTGGCATGCCTTATGTGTGACCAGAAGCCAGCGCCGCCATGCCACAGGCGGAGCACAGAGGCGTCACCTGCTCACTGCCTTATCCCTTTGGCAGACGTGGATGAGTGTCTGCAGGGCCGCTGCCAGCAGGCCTGCGTCAACTCCCCAGGGAGCTACACCTGCCACTGTGACGGACGTGGGGGCTTCAAGCTGTCCCTGGACATGGATACCTGTGAGGTAGGTGGCCTAAGGGCCAGTGGGCTGCCCTGCTTGCCGTCCCTTGCCTGAAACCCTTACCACTGACAGAGTTTGGGGGAGAAATGCTGTGAAGACTTAGCTTTTGCAAAAGGCTTGGAATCTCCAGGCCCCCTCAAGAGGTGATGTGTCTGTTCTGTGACAGATGTTTGGTTTTATAAAGTCTCCATAACAGCTCCTGACTCCCAGCTGGCCAGGCTGGTCATAGGCACACTGGATGTGGTTCCTGGCCTCTGCCAGCCTGCCAGGGTGCCAGCACAGCCTGATGGACCTCACCTGCGGGACATGGCACCTGCATGGGGACTTATCTCTCCTGTACCCCTGGGGCCCTGGTACAGGCTGAAGAAATCTGCCTGGGAAGTTGAGGATGGTAGCTTGTATTAAACAGAAACAAAGGGATCTTCAGGTGAAACAGCCACCATGTGACTTCACAAAACCACGGACCCTGGGATTTGCTGGTGGTGGCTGCCTTTGGCGTCTGGGCTAGAGAGGTCCAGCTACTCACACTACAGCTTTCTTTGCTGAGATACATGCCTGGTGAGGAGTGCTGTCCCTACATCCTGCTCAGCCTCCCTCTGCGTACATCTAGCCCACCTGGCAGGTGGCTTGGGCTGCCAGGGCTCAGCTCACAGCTGCCCTGCCTCTGGCCTCCTGGGCAGAGTGGAGAACCTGCAGCCCAGAGCAGGGAGCTCTCAGGCTTCCATGTGCTACTTATTTTCTAAGAATGTATAGTAGCTTTTTACAATGTTCTATACATCTCTATATGTATGTTTGAAATATTTTATAACTTAAAAAAGTAACACAAAAAGGGAAATTAGAGGGGAAGGAAGTGGTGGGTGCCGCAGAGAAACTATAGGACACTGCCCCTGGGGAGCAACCCCATCACTTGGGGTCCCCTATGTGGTGGGCTGCACTGTGAACAGTCTTGGAGGTTTCAGGGGTGAGAGGTAGGCGGCCACGTACCCTGAGAGCAGGGATGGGGACCTGGCACTGCACAGCTGTGCCTTGGGGCCAGGGAGGGTGGGCAGAGGTGTATCTGGCTGACCCAGCCTGGCCCATCCCCACAGGACATCCTGCCCTGTGTGCCCTTCGGTGTCGCCAAGAGTGTGAAGTCCTTATACTTGGGCCGGATGTTCAGCGGGACCCCTGTGATCAGGCTGCGCTTCAAGCGGCTGCAGCCCACCCGGTGAGCAGGCCATCTACACACGGTGACCAACAGGCCAAGTGGCTGTTGCAGCAGGTCCCAGGGCCTGAGGAGGTGCCTTAGCCTTGAGCCTGGCACTGTCCTGGGCAAGAACATGACTGCTCCTCCATGTGCCCAGGCTTGTGGCTGAGTTTGACTTCCGGACCTTTGACCCTGAGGGTGTCCTCTTCTTCGCGGGAGGCCGCCAGGATAGCACCTGGATCGTGCTGGCCCTGCGGGCCGGCCGGCTGGAGCTGCAGCTGCGCTACAATGGTGTGGGCCGTGTCACCAGCAGTGGGCCAGTCATCAACCACGGCACATGGCAGACGGTGAGTGTGTGGCTGCCGCCAGGGCCACCCTGTACCCAGCCAGGGTCTGTCATTCACCTGCTGGACTGTTAGCAGGGGTGGCCCCAGGCACCATGCTGGATGCAAGATGGGGCCCAGGGACCCCCCAATCTAGTTCTCATTCCAGGGCCTCTCTATCACTTTATCCCATATCTGACTCAGGCACCTCAGAACAGGGCCTTGAGCCACAGCCCTGGTGCTCAGCCCTGGGAACATGCAATTGTGCCACTGGGGCAATCAGAGGGGCTGGGGCTGCTCATGCTCCACAGCACAGGACACCTACCACAGAGGAATCCAGCTGTGGCTGCACCTAGGGCCTGGACCATAGGCACCAGGGCTCCCATCTACACGTGGCTCCCCGACCTGTGGCCTGAAGAGGCCCTGTGAGCCTTGCTTTCCATGAAATGTAGCATGGATGCCACTGTCCATAGGCTCCTGTGGGCCTCTGCTGAAGATCCAAGTGAGCTGGCACTGGGGCTGCCCTTCCCAGAGATGTCCAGCCTGCCTGGACCCCAGCTGCATGGGCAGCCCCTGGGGTCTTCACAGTCCTGCACCTGGGTAGCAGAGGTCAGTCCCACATCCCAACATACAGCCTGACTGTCGGCAGCAAACAGCCTTCACCAATAGTGCCTGGGGCGCTGGCCGGAGAGGGCCTCTGGAAGTAAATGTGTGGAGAGAAATGGAAAAGCAGTCTGTCCTTAGAAGAAGATAAAATGGAAAAATTCATCCTGGCTCAGCCAATGAAAACACTGTTGGCATTTGCTGGTATTTCCATCCTGCCCAGTAATGTCTAATCCCCCTTTCCTGACCACTTAAAGGAACAGCAGGAGGGATGCTCTCCACAAAGCTACAGAAAAAGGCACAGACTGAGGAGGGGGCGGTTTCAGGGACTCAGGGTGCGTATGCCACATATTCGGGGTGAGGGACCCAGGGATGGTAGCCATCCAGTCCTGTCAGTCCCAGTCCCGCACAGGGCTGGTGCTTCTGGAGGACCAGGATGCCCACCAGTAAGGCCGCTGCCTGTGCAACCCACCAGCTAGGCTCCAGCCTGGCTGTGACAAAAACACCATGTTCTGTTTATCACATCAGACCCAACTATGTAAATGGGTTTCCACTTCAGACAAGAGGAAACTGAAAGGAAGTTTAGGAATGCACATAGACTATATAGTGATAGATTCTGAAGTGTTTCTATCAGGAAAGTTTAGATGACTTGATGTATTCAGGTCCCCCCAGACACAGGGTGAGGAGTCTGTCCTCCAGGCTTGCTGCCCCTCGAAAGGTGCCCCCTGTCCTCACAGCTGTGCTCTCTGCAGATCTCTGTGGAGGAGCTGGAACGCAATCTGGTGGTGAAGGTGAACAAGGATGCTGTTATGAAGATAGCGGTGGCTGGGGACCTGTTTCAGCGGGACAGAGGCCTGTACCACCTGAACCTCACCGTGGGTGGCATCCCCTTCAAGGAGAAAGAACTGGTACAGCCGGTGAGTCCTGGCACCTGCCCCTGGGCGAGGGCGCCAAATCGGCATCAGGGATGGGAGTGGTCTAGCCCTGAGCTATCATGTAGGTTGCATTAGCCAAGTTTGGGAAGGAACAGAGGAAGGCAGAGCTTCCTGGAACATGGCAGACAAGGTGGCTATGCCATTAATGTCACCTTTTCTTAGGAGACTCATTTAAGTTTCCATCAGAACTGATAATAAAAATTTATGTATTGCAGTAGAGATAAGACACAAAGAAACTATTCTTTCACAAAAAAAGAAAAAAAAAGTCATTTTTAGGCCCTTGTAGCACAGTGGTTACGGTGCTGGCCACATGCACCAAGGCTGGCAGGTTCGAACCCGGCCCAGGCCAGCTAAGCAACAATGGCAACTGCAACAAAAAAATAGCCGGGCACCTGGAGTCCCAGCTACCTGGGAGGCTGAGGCAAGAGAATC
This sequence comes from Nycticebus coucang, assembly GCF_027406575.1. NCBI lineage: Eukaryota > Metazoa > Chordata > Mammalia > Primates > Lorisidae > Nycticebus > Nycticebus coucang. The sequence goes on from NC_069794.1 coordinate 383,178, forward strand.
TCTTAAGCCCAAGGGTTTGAGGTTGCTGTGAGCTATGATGCCACAGCTCTCTACCAAAGGCGACATAGTGAGACTCTGCCTCAAAAAAAAAAAAATCACCTTAAGAATTCCCGAGAACGTGTTAGGTTGTAATCCTATGATCTCTACAGGGGAAATAGTGGTGATAGGCAGTCAGCAGCAGCGGCCACTCTCAAAGTCCGGCTGTCCCTGTGCCACGCACCCACCATCACAGGTCCCCTCCCCAAACTACCATCAACACTGGAACCCACACCTAATAGAGAAAGGGCTTGTGTGTCTCTGGGTGCCTAGTGGCCAGTAGAGTTAGCCCTGGAGCTCGCGGTCCAGAGGATGTGAGGAGAGTGTCCTGACACCCTGACCTCAGGCCACACCCCAAGTCTGCAGCCCTCTGCCCAGCTCACACTGCCTCACCAGCAGGTAAAGGCTGAGGGGACCTAATTTACTCACAACCACATTAGATGCTGAATAATTCAAATCAGTGATTTGTGTGAAAACAATTCATATTGTTTGGCCTTGAACTTACACAATATTCCAGCTTTTTCCTTAGAGAGTTTTAAAACACTCCTTTATTTCTGGAGCTCAAACTAGCTGGAACCCTACACAGAAAAAGGTGTTGAGTCATTTTGTAAAGTACAAAGCTTTTGAAGCAATCACCACAAATGCAGTTTCTCCACATTTGCATAGATTTCCACTGTTGACATGAGCCTGGCCTCAGCACATGACCTTTTGCCATGGTGTCTGGCTCCCAGGAAGCCACTGAGGTTTCTCTGTTCCTCCAGATCAACCCTCGTCTGGACGGCTGCATGAGGAGCTGGAACTGGCTGAACAGTGAAGACACAATCATCCAAGAAACAGTGAAAGTGAACACGAAGATGCAATGCTTCTCTGTGACAGAGAAGGGGTCCTTTTACCCTGGGACAGGGTTTGCTTTCTATAGCCTCGATTACAGTGAGTCTTGGGTGGGTGTGTGTGGGTGGGGGCGGGGGGGGACTGCACTTTCAGCCACACACATGAGAATGAGAGCAGAGTGCCACAAAAACAGCTTCCTATCAGGGGCCACAGGATGAGGGACAGGTGGGGCCCTCCCAGGCTCTCAGGACAGTTTTGAAGAAATGCCAGAGACTCACAGACAGCAGGCCCACTGTGCTAGTGCTAGGAGGGTCCTGTGTAGAGGTTTTGAGCTGGCACAACCTTGGCACTCATCAGAGTGGGGGGGGGCTCTTATGACAGACTACACGTGGCAATTGCCAAGACTTGTTGAGGCATAACAGGGAAATGTAGCTAAAAATAGCATCAAGAGCTCAGAGGCACCAGTAAGCTCAGATCTGAGACATAGAGCCGAGCCTCATGAGGACCAAGGCCATCTGGGAGGGATTCAAGCAGTGGCTGCATCCTGCAGTGCTCTCAGGAAGCCCACAGTTCTCAAGAGCTGGGCCATGCAGCCCACAGGCCAGTTCTCAAGAGGTGGGCCATGCAGCCCACAGGCCAGTTCTCAAGAGGTGGGCCATGCTGCCCACCTGGATCGTGCTGCCTGGTGCTGCCAGGGGCCAGGCTTGAGGTGATGTGCACTCCCCACCCCTCATATGAAGACACGGAGGCCACAGCCGGTGTGTTTCTTGGGACTGCTGTGGCAAGAGGTGGCAGAGTTAGGTCTAGAGGCCACAAAATATAATACAGCACAGCCATGTCTTTACTCTTACTACCAGAATAGTGAGAGTTCATGCTAAAAACAGTCTCAGTATGCTGATCTGTTGTCAGCCACTTAGGACTTATATGAGATGAACCAGTACTGTGGACCTCAGTGAGTGCCAGACAGACACTCAGGTCAGCATGAGAGGTGTGTCCGTGGCAGGCAGTAGAACAGCCCACCATGTGACCTACATGCACCAGCTGGAGCCCTCAGCTTTTGTCACTATGTCTGGGTTCACATGTTAGCAGCTTTTGACTTTGAGGGTCTTGGGAGAAATAGACAAGTGTGGAATCCTGCAGTTAGGAAGCCCGAGGCCAGAAGCTCTCTCATAATTCTCCTTCTGCTGCCCCCTGGAGCCAGGTGGGTCCTTGCAGCTCCTCCATCTCCCCTGCCAGGGATCCCACCACCCTGGGGCCATATCTCTGGCTCTACCCACCGATTCCCACCCTGTGGGTCCCACTGAGCAGCCCCCTGCTGCTCTCCAGCGAGGCTTTCTCCACTGGCCAGGCCAGGAGGGCAGCCACCTGCTTGTCAGACCTCAGGCCCAGGGGCTCAGGCACCTAGGGGCCCCCATGGTCCAAGGAGGGAGCACCCAGGCCCTCTGTCCTGAGTTCAGCATTTCTCCTTGAACTGTCACAAACTGACCATGTCAGGAAAGACCACTGACTCCTAATGGTAGCGCCAACAGGGTCACATATGTTGCTCCTGTAGTCTTTATACTTTATTTAACGTAAAATCAGGCAACACATATGCTTACTTTTTTCCCACCTAATGACAGGAGCATTTTTCACATGCCAAAGACGTCACAGGTGTGATTTTGTGTTGCATCTGTGAAGGTCTGCTTCCCATACCACAGTGTGCTTTGGATCAGGAAGTTCCCTGACAGTGGATGCCAAATGGTATTTAGAGCTCTGCGCATTTTTAATGAATCTTAAACTAGGCTATTAACATCAGTTTTACAAGCAGAAGAGACTCATCTGGACTAATGTAGTGCTGGACTTGTTCACCTGTGGCAGCTCAGGGCAGGTGTGGGGTCTCAGTCAGAGTAGCCGCCACCCAGCCTGGGAGGGTAGCTGGGGCCTGTGTCCTGACAGGGTGACTCCCTGTTGGGGTCTTAGGGCTGGAAGTGCTCCGTTCGCTTCCTCCACAGACACAGGGAAAGCTGGCAAAGAAGAAAAGCTGTACTTTTGTTACTTTCTCCAATTCTATGCACATTCAGTTTTAGAGAACTAATCACAGTAGATGCTGGCCAGGGACAGAACACTGGCTGCCTGGGTTTGAGGAGCGCATAGGCAGTGGGGAGAGACGTGGGTCCACCTGCCTGAGAAGGGCTTCTAGAGAGGGTGTCTGACCCCAGATATGTGCAAACATGGACCCAGCGTCCATTTGCCCAAAAACACTCCTCCTGCCTTGGCCAGGGAACTTCCTGGTGAGATGAGCACTGGGAACCAGGCTATGGAGAGTCCCTCTGGCTTCCCAATCAACAGGGGATTCAAGTGTGGGGTTAAGGTGGGTGGAGTCGGCCCAGGAGAGCTAGGACCAGCCCCTCTGCCAAGTGCATGTCACGGAGTTGCGTGTGAGGTGTAAATACCACGTCTCACTTATATGCTTCATGCTTGAGATGTGTTTGTGACACGTGTGCACACACAGCATATGAGTGAAGCCACTCTGCTGAGGCACCAGAATAGCAAAACCTGCAGCTCAGAGTAGACCCATGTTCACCCTGGGGCCATTGCACAGCCTCCAGCTGTCCAGGTCTCACGCACTCACTGACCACCTCCAGCTGTGACCCTGCAAGGCCATGGGTGAGAAGCAGGGCCCAGGAAGTTGGGGACCCTGCAGGCAGCTGAATGGCCTGGGGTCCCTTTGGTGGTGGGGCTGCTGGCATGGCCAGGACCCCAAAGCCTATGCGCCATGGGCAGGAATCTCAGCTGAATTCCAGAGTCTCCCTGTTGTTTCTCAGACACAGATGGGCAATCAGACAGCTGCTGGGTCCTAGGAGCTCAGTGCTAAGAGCTTCCCTTGGACCCACCAGTCAGTGCCTCCGCTGCCAGGGCCAGGCCACACTCGCTCTTGCCTTCTTGCCTCTTGTACCACCTGGTAATGCGCAGCTTTCATCGCAGTGCGGACCTCCTCGGACACGGGGACTGAAACCACCTGGGAGATAAAAGTCGTGGCTCGGATCCGCCCTGCCACTGACACAGGAGTGCTGCTCGCCCTCTGGGTGCCCGACCACCGCACTGTGCCACTGTCCGTGGCCCTGGTTGACTACCACTCCACAAAGAAGCTCAAGAAACAGGTGCGCAGCCTCTTGTCCCACAACCAAGGCTTATGAACTCCCCACACAGAGGCTTGGCCCAGCCTGGAGGCCTGCAGCCACAGGTCTGACCAGAGTGCTTGGTGCAGGCCACACCGTAGGGTCATCACTGACCTCAGACCAAAACTGTTGCTGACTGAGGGTCTACTGGCTGGTGTGCAAGGCACTGTTGGGGGGCATCCAAGCTGGCTGCCTGCAGGTGAGATTGGGACCCAGGCGTGAGGTCTCCAAGATACGCAGTGTGGCCATTAGCACAACCTGATCACATCTGTCAGGTGGCTTCGCCAGCAAACTCAGCCCCCTGCTGTCCCTGGAAAAGCCCATTCTGCTAACCCTGCTGCTCCAGTGGATCTGGCCCTGGGGCAGCACCCCAGAGCCCTGAACTCAGCTGCCCTGGATGCTGTCCCCACTGTACCCAGCTACTCCACACCAGTCAGTGGTCAGGAACCCTAGGACTAGCACCTTTCAGGTCATAGTCCAGGGGTGTCCACTGTATTCTCTTACCTCTAGGCAAAGGAGAGAGGAGGAAACACGGGTCAGACCACAGGGAACATGGCCCCCGTCCGCCCGCCTGAGCCCTTCTGGTCTCCTGACTAGATGCCCCCAGGGGCACGGCCCACATCTAGTCCTTCAGACCCACCCAGCATCTGGAACCAATAGCTGCAGGGGCCTAAGTGCACTGGGTCAGGAGTTGGGTGGCCGGCGCCAGAGCCTGGGATACACTAGCCCTCTAGGACCCTGGCCACTTGCTCTGCCCACGCCTACACAACCAGCCCCTCATGTTAGGTGGAAACTGAGGCAGGCAGGCCAGGGGTCGAGGAGTCGCCACGATGGCAGCGCAGAACCTGACACATGCCTCAATGTCCCTATAGCTGGTGGTCTTGGCAGTGGAGAGCATGGTGCTTGCCCTGGTAGAGATCAAGGCCTGTGACAGGCAGGAGCACGAGGTCTCTGTCTCCTTGAAGGAGGGCGAAGCCACCTTGGAGGTGGATGGCACCCGTGGCTGGAGCGAGGCCAGTGCCACCCAGCTGCAGGAAAGGCTGGACACACTCAGGCGGCACCTGCGTGACCCGGTCCTCACCTTCACCGGGGGGCTGCCAGGTAGGGATGTGGCTGCACATGACCCTGGGGGACAGAGGGTTCGCCTCTGCTCATGTACAGAAGTGGACTTTTGGTTGTGGGGAGGTCATCTGGCGCCCATGGTTATGCCTCAGTGTTGATCAGCATCAGTTTAGTGGCCAAGGTTAAAGGAACTCTTTCGGGGCAGACAGTAGCCTGAGCCAGCCAGACTTCACCAGTATCCATCTGAGCGCATCTACCTGCAGCTTGATGAGGAGGCTAGGCAGACCTTGGTGTACTGGAGCAGCAAACAGAGGAGCCGCCAGCCCTTCCCATGTCCAGTGAGGACATTGGTCATGTCCTGCTCACTCACACAGACCATAGGAATGCATGTCTAGTTACATTATAATGTCCTTCCTGGGGCCAGGTGTTATGAGGTGGTGGTGAGGGCTGCAGAGCTGGATGCAGTTCACTCTGTTCAAGCTTGGCATAGGTCCCCACTTGCTGCAAGCAGCTGGCCTCGGGACCCTGGGCCCCAGACACAAAGTCCCTTAATTTTAACAAACAAAGCTATGAAGGGGTGAGAGCCAGGGAAGCCCAGCAGCATGAGGGAGTGGGGCATTGGGCAGGGGAGGTGGTGACCGTGGCTGATCCGTGTGAGCCCCTGAGCTGGTACTGCCTCTCATCCCCATGTGTCTATGCCCCAGGGATGGCCAAGTAGTAGAAGGGAGGGAAGCAGGCCCTTACGGGAAGGCAGAACCCGACACAGCCATGGGTGGGGAGCTAAGTCTTGTCTATTCTCTCCCTACGGCCCAGATGTGCCAGTGACCGCAGCACCAGTCACAGCGTTCTACCGTGGTTGCATGACACTGGAGGTGAACAGAAGGCCGCTGGACCTCGATGAGGCTGCGTACAAGCACAGTGACATCACCTCCCACTCCTGCCCTCCAGTGGAGCCCACAGCACCCTAGGCCCTGCCGCATGGCACTCTGCAAGCAGGACTCCTCATGCCTTTCTCCTAAAACCCATAGGAACAACGGTCCTGAACTACTTGCCCCCAGCTCTGTGGTTCTTAATCCAGAGGGTGGGGGCTCCTCAGCAGAGCCTGCACCTGTAAATACCTGTAAATAGACTGGGGGTGCTGATCTACAGACAGCGCCGCCACAAGGTTCCAGGGAGAGCCCACCTGGTGTGGGAAGACTCAAAGAACATAACACGGTATTATTTTTATTACCAAAAGCTTCTTTCTGACACTAAAACATGGAAAATAAAATATTTACAGAAAACTTGAAAATTGTGCTCAGCATTATCCTTGCAGATTATTAGCACTCTACAGCTTTGGGGATAATGGATTCTGTGTCTAAACCATACCAAACATCCATGTCTTCTACACTGAGCCAGGACACCTACTGCCCACCCAGGGCCTGAAGAGATGACCCAGACTGGGAGGTGAGGACAGTCGCAGGGATGACCAGACTGTGGGCTAAGGAGGAGGAGGGAGGATGACCAGACTGTAGACAGAGGACGAGGGAGGAGGGATGACCAGACTGTGGGCTTAGGAGGGGGAGGAAGGATGACCAGACTTGGGCTGAGGAGGAGGAGGGAGGATGACCAGACTGCGGGCTGAGGAGGAGGAGGGAGAATGACCAGACTGCGGGCTGAGGAGGAGGGAGGATGACCAGACTGCGGGCTGAGGAGGAGGAGGGAGGATGACCAGACTGTGGGTGGAGGAGGAGGAGGGAGGATGACCAGACTGTGGGTGGAGGAGGAGGAGGGAGGATGACCAGACTGCGGGCTGAGGAGGAGGAGGGAGGATGACCAGACTGTGGGTGGAGGAGGAGGAGGGAGGATGACCAGACTGTGGGCTGAGGAGGAGGAGGGAGGATGACCAGACTGTGGGCTGAGGAGGAGGAGGGAGGATGACCAGACTGCGGGCTGAGGAGGAGGGAGGATGACCAGACTGCGAGCTGAGGAGGAGGAGGGAGGATGACCAGACTGCGGGCTGAGGAGGAGGAGGGAGGATGACCAGAGTGTGGGTGGAGGAGGAGGAGGGAGGATGACCAGACTGCGGGCTGAGGAGGAGGAGGGAGGATGACCAGACTGTGGGATGAGGAGGAGGAGGGAGGATGACCAGACTGTGGGTGGAGGAGGAGGAGGGAGGATGACCAGACTGTGGGCTGAGGAGGAGGAGGGAGGATGACCAGACTGCGGGCTGAGGAGGAGGGAGGATGACCAGACTGCGAGCTGAGGAGGAGGAGGGAGGATGACCAGACTGCGGGCTGAGGAGGAGGAGGGAGGATGACCAGAGTGTGGGTGGAGGAGAAGGAGGGAGGATGACCAGACTGCGGGCTGAGGAGGAGGAGGGAGGATGACCAGACTGTGGGTGGAGGAGGAGGAGGAGGGAGGATGACCAGACTGTGGGCTGAGGAGGAGAAGGGAGGATGACCAGACTGTGGGATGAGGAGGAGGAGGGAGGATGACCAGACTGTGGGCGGAGGAGGAGGAGGGAGGATGACCAGACTGTGGGCTGAGGAGGAGGAGGGAGGATGACCAGACTGCGGGCTGAGAAGGAGGAGGGAGGATGACCAGACTGCGGGCTGAGAAGGAGGAGGGAGGATGACCAGACTGCGGGCTGAGGAGGAGGAGGGAGGATGACCAGACTGCGGGCTGAGGAGGAGGAGGGAGGATGACCAGACTGCGGGCTGAGGAGGAGGAGGGAGGATGACCAGACTGCGGGCTGAGGAGGAGGAGGGAGGATGACCAGACTGCGGGCTGAGGAGGAGGAGGGAGGATGACCAGACTGCGGGCTGAGGAGGAGGAGGGAGGATGACCAGACTGTGGGCTGAGGAGGAGGGGGGAGGATGACCAGACTGTGGGCTGAGGAGGAGGGGGGAGGATGACCAGACTGTAGACAGAGGAGGAGGGATGAGGGATGACCCAGACTCTGGACTGAGGAGAATGCAGCTGGGATAAGCTGTGGTATTGATACTGTTATTGTCTGTGTCTTTTTCAATGTATTTTTGTTGAGTGTCAGTCATAATAATTTTTTGTTGTATGTTTTTTTCCATAATAATTTGAAGAATTTTTTCCCATCTATTCTGGAGGAATAGTGTCTGTGGGCCCCAGTGCAAGGTGAACCTTCAGCTCTTTCTCTGGTTAGCCCAGTGGATGCAGTTATCACCATCCTATGACACATGTTCTTATGATACAGGACTGTGTCTCCAGCCTCTTCCGATGTCCCCATGGGCATCACTGCCTCAGTGACAGTGGCTGCTGTAACCAAAGCAACTGTCTGCTCCTCCACAGAATACTCAGAGTCTATGGGTTATTCTTTCAAATGGACGGGAAAACTGAACACATGAGAAGACAGCAAACTTTGGCCTGGGGGCCTGTTTCGCAGCTGAAGCACTTGGGCCTCACCTGCTTACTTCCTGCTCTTGGGTGCTTTTCAGCTATGAGGCAGAGTTGAGGAGCTTGGTCATCCTCCTTTCTGATCTGAAAGCCTGAAATGGTCACTTTTAGGCCCATCACAGAAGTTATCTGGCTTATATGACAGGTTTTCATGACCTTGGGGAGGGAGGGGTTCTTAATAATGATAAAGGAAAAGAGCCACCATAGAGCATATACCATGCAGCTCCCACTCGGGGAAGGCTCCTCGGAGCACAGGAGGGAAGTGAGCCTTGCACTCAAGCAGGCACCAGACAACCGAAAACACCCAGGGCCACCTCCCTGTCCTGTGGCACCAACCTTATTAGCAAGGAAGAAAACCCACATTGCAAACACCATTAGGAAAAGCATTAGGAGGGCATCCTATGTGCCCAGATGTTGGAGGCAGAGGTCTGAGGAGGCTGGGTTGCCACATGGGAGCTGGGGAAGACTCCAGACCCTCTGGAGAGGCTGTACTGAGGCAGATGTGGATTCAGCCCCCACAGACCCACACCCACATGCACCCACACATGTGCAGAGAGCTGCTCACCGGGCACAAACCCAGAAGCACAGCAGGTATCTCCCAACAGAAGGAAAACCAAAGTGTACTTGTTACAAAACATGACAGCGTGCAAAGGAGGCCACACCCAGAATGCCCATCCATGTGATGTTTGAGAGGGCAAAGCAGTGTTGTGAGGAGGGAGAGCCTAGGGCAGCCACATGCATGGTGCCTGGCTGGGAGGACAAGGTGGCTCCTTGGGAGCTTCCTATCCTTCCAGCTGCAGCATTTCTTTGCAGTTACTCCTGCCACTGGACATGCGTTTCGGGCCATTGCTGCACATGTATTACATTTCATTACTGAAAGTCTTAGAAAACAGGAAGGGAAACGCCTGTTGCCACCTTAGCATCTGCTGACTGAGTGGGGGCTCTGCCTCCGTAGGTCGAATGACACAACTCTGTGGGTCTCTGAAATTTCAGAGGGTATCTCTTGTATAACCTTTGCATTTTCATTCCTCACCAGGCTGCAGGACAGGGCAGGGGATGGCAGGGCCACAGGGTGTTCAAAGCTGGATTTGGCACTGCCGGCACGCCAGCACTGCTCCCCACGTGTCGCACATTCGTCAAGGTCCCTCATGACAGCAGGTGGGCTGCAGCTGTCACACAGCCACTTCCATCAACATATGGTCTACACATTGCGACAGCACCCCTTTTACGAGTGCAGAGTTCAAAGGTGTTTAGTGTGTTCACAAGGTTGTACAATGCCCCTTCCATCTGATTCCAGGAAGCTTTTATCACTCAGAAAAAAGAGCATATCCATGAGCTGCCATCCACACCTCAGCACCCGCAGCCCCAGCCTGCAGCTGCCCTCCCCACCTGTGCCTTTGAGAAATGCCCGTTGTCGAGCGGCGCCTGTGGCTCAGTTGATAAGGCGCCGGCCCCATATACCGAGGGTGGCGGGTTCAAATCCGGCCCCGGCTGAACTGCAACCAAAAAATAGCTGGGCGTTGTGGCGGGCACCTGTAGTCCCAGCATACGGGAGGATGAGGCAAGAGAATTGCTTAAGCCCAGGAGTTGGAGGTTGCTGTGAGCTGTGTGATGCCAGGGCACTCTACCGAGGGCCATAAAGTGAGACTCTGTCTCTACAAAAAAAAAAAAAAAAAAGAAAAAAGAAAGAGAAATGCCCGTTGTCTTGGTCATCTTGTCCTGTGGGTACCACCAACACCCCAACACTCCAACATCCCAGCTTGCGAGATGGAACAAGACAAGTAGATGGGCCCTACCCCATCCATCTCAGGGCTCCCTGGCTCTCAAGGGAGCCCAGCATCCACCTTGTAGGATCTGAGCCCTGAGGGAGTCAGAACTGGGAGAAACCCTGAGGTCACTGCAGCCCAGCATGTATTAGTTGAGACCCTCGCTGACCTCAGGCTGCAAGCAGAGCGTGGGCTGTGGTCCTAGTGGAGCCAGCCATCAGAGCTGGGTCCAGGCTCACAGAGCTGGGTGGCCTTGGGCTAGGACTCTCCAGGCTCTGTCCAGGGGAAGAGGAAGGCTTGGTCAGAGACAGGCCACTGGAGAACTGGCCCAGCCCACACTGTAGCAGACATGAGCCAGAGCTGCATGCCGGGCTGGGGGCCGCCCTGGGGCCCAAGGACCCAGGAGCCATCACCATGCTGTGAGATGAATTTTTCACATTCTTTGCGGCTAGGGTAGGGGATAAAGACACTTTGTGAGCACAAACAAAATCATTGACCTTGGAACTGATATATTTTTTAACAGCTTTAGGCAAGATTAAAAGACCAAACCAGGAAAGACAAAGCTTTGTTTGCAGGATGCTGGTGGCAGAAGTCTAAGGTGAGCACACCCCCAACCAAGGCCAGCATGAGGAAAAAGAGGTTTCTAGATGATGAAGGGCACCTTGAGGAGGATGTAGGGTCTGGTTGGCTTTTAGGGGCTTAGTGGCTGAGACCACATGGGCAGAAGCCCCTGTCCAGATCCACTTCTGGGAGCAGCAGGCAACACTGGTCCAGTTTGGGGAGGTTAGAGGCTGGGCCCACAGTGTGATCAGAGAGCCAAACCTACTCCAAGGTCGCTGTGAGGCCAACACCCCTCCGTAGGAGTCATGAAGCCAGCTTTCTTTCCTTCTGGGGTCTCATGAACTCTTGCCTCTACAGTCTCCAGAAGGCTTGTTCTTGCCCTTTTCTGTATTTATTATTTTTATTTATTTATTTATTTTTGAGACAGTGTCTATGTTGCCCTCAGTAGAGTGCCATGGTGTCACAGCTCACAGCAACCTCAAACTCTAGGGCTTAAGCAAGTCTCTTGCCTCAGCCTCCCAAGTAGCTGGGACTACAGGCACCCGCCACAACACCCAGCTATTTTTTTGTTGTTGTTGTTGTTGCAGTTGTCATTGTTTAGCTGGCCCAGGCCGGGTTCAAACCCATCAGACTCGGTGTATGTGGCCGGTGCTGTAAGCACTGTGCTATGGGCACCGAGCCTTGCCCTTGTATTTGGTTCGTGATGCAGAACCAGGTACCTGCAGCCCTGGAGGAGCAGGCCTGAGGTGCATGCCCCCAACAAGGACACCCACAGAGTGCCAGCTCACCCACCACCTCACTGCATAGAGTGCCTCTCTTGTGCTGCACGGCAGAGCATGCAAAACGGCGCCAGTTGACCCTCTGGCACGTGGGCAAGAGTTGGATGCTCCACACAGAGCTGAAGGCCCTCAAGGTCCCCACAGGGCCTGGGACAGGCATCTCCAAGTCAAGTGCTGAAGATACTGTTACACAAGCCACAAAAACTGAGCTTAGGTCAGTTCTGGTGTCTCTCCATAGAGGCTGTCAGAAAAGCTTTGCTTGGCTCAGTGCCTGTAGCTCAAGTGGCTAAGGCGCCAGCCACATACACCAGAGCTGTGGGGGTTCGAATCCAGCCTAAGCCTGCCAAACAACAATGACAACTACAACCAAAAAATAGCTGGGCATTGTGGTGGATGTCTGTAGTCCCAGCTACTTGGGAGGCTGAGGCAAGAGAATCGCATAAGCCCAGGAGTCGGAGGTTGCTGTGAGCTGTGATGCCACAGCACTCTACCCAGGGTAACAGCTTGAGGCTCTGTCTCAAAAAAAAAAAAAAGAAAGAAAGATAAAAAGAAGGAAAAGCTCTGCCTAGCTGCCTCTCTTCTGAAATGGGGCAAGCATCCAGACGAATGTGATGACTGTGAAGATATAAGTTTGGGGTCAAGTCACCTACACGGGTAGCGACTGCCTGGTGACATCAGAACACTCTCAGGCAAAAGTCAGCTGGAAATTCATGGCACAGGAACACAGGCAGACTGGGGAGGGGAATAGGCCAAGGCTCAGGACAGCACCCCAGAGTCCAGCAGAGTACTCCAGGGCCAGCAAAACACCCCAGGGCCCAATACAGCATCCCAGGACCCAGCGCAGCAATCCAGAAGCCAGTGGAGCACCCAGGGCCCATTAGAGTACTCCAGAACCCAGGACAGCACCTCAGGGCCCAGTGGAGCACCCCAAAGTCCAACAGAGCATCCCAAGGCCAGGGCAGCATGCTAACATCGGGTGCTGACAGCTCTGTTAGCTGACTAATCCATGCACCAGCATCCTAGTGGGTTCATAGTGTAGGTAAGAATGCTTCCCAGTTCTTAAACCACATTAAAGGGCCCTAAATTTAGTTTCAAGCTTTTTATAAGTAATGGGCTCATCCTTTGTCTTTTAAAGCAGAACTGATTCTGTTTTGAGCAGGGGAGTGGTCTGTCATCCCGCCAGCTGGGAGGGGCCTTGGGGCCCTCTAAAGGAGTCCAGGATTCAAGGGGCCTGCAAAGGTCAAAGGTGAGATCTGCCTCCTTTCCCAAAACCATCATAGTCCATCAGATATAGGAGTCTCCTTCTATGTTCTGACACATAATCTAGAAGGGAAATACACTCAGTTACTGGGACTAGATTCTCCTCTCATGTATTATTGTTCCATATACCCTCACACTGGGCTCTGGGCACAGATAGGGCCTCTGGACCACACCACTGACTTGCTCTGGCCCGGTCTGCTGGGAACCTGGAGGAGATGGACACAGCTTCCCTGTCCAGTGTCAAAGTGGAGAATCCAGAGCCAACGTGGGGTGGGGGTGGGGGATCAGCACTGTGTGATTTCACACCAGGTTGGAGAGCTCCACGTCAACCTAGGGAAGGGTCAGTGCCCATTTTTGCTAATTTGCTACTTCTAGGCTCAAAGCAAGTCAAACAATTCAGCAGGATCAGCCACTGATTTGATCACCTAAAACTCCAAATCCACATGGGTTTGGTGACAATTCTATCAATAGCCTTCATACCTTGACTTTCAGAGAAGCCTCCAGAGTGAGAAATAAGCTGGGACCTCCTCTGGCATGGGTGCCGGGGCTGCAGTCCCCTCGGAAGTCCAGGGCCGATCAGCACTCAAGAGGAGCCTGGAAAACAGACTCTTGGGGCCAGTGCTGGCTACAGGTCTGGCTGCCACACAATCACTACACTCCAGGCCAGTACCCGTGTGGACTTAGGCTTTGGGCCTTCTTCATGAACAGCTGTTCACACTGGGAAAACCAAATATGGGACGGGAATCTTCTGTCTGGTGGACAGAATGCCACATCTCCTGCCACTGTTGGCTTTTTTCCTAGGGCCCAGGACTGGGTAGGGAGGAAAGCCTCCACCTCCCAGACACAGAGGCTGGTCCTGCAAATAAACCAGCAAAGGCAGGCAAGTGGGAGTCTAGGTGCACACGTTTATTCCATGCATGGGGGCACATGGGGGTCAGTAGGTAGCTCCCAGGAATGAGGGGACCTCTCTGGGGAGGGCATCTTCCTCTCCTATTGTGGGAGTCCACATGCCTGGTTGGTTCCTGCAGGTTCCTACAGGAAATCTGTCGTTCAGGAGTTCAGGGAAAGCCTCTCCCTGTACTTGCTGTTTTTCAAGCAACTTCAGCTCAAAATAATCAATTGCCCTGAATGGCAGCTTAGGGCAGTTCATCCTGACCTGCCTGTTCTGGGGACGCCAGCCTTGGTCCAGGGTCTGGTGGCTGCCGGCGCTCACGTGTGTCTTGGGTGCACCTGGCAGAGGCTGGTGCACATGGCCCTCATCAAACAGGCTCCGAGCCAAGAGCTTCCTGCATCCCATGGGAAAAGGTCTCATGTTCCACCAGCTTGGAGAAGTCAGGAGACAGCTGGGCAGGAAACCTCCCCTGGGAGGTGTGGGGCAGCTGGGGGGTGGGGAAAGCAGAAGCTCGCAGACCTGGTACACAGCATCATGGGTTAGAGCCAAAGCTTTCCTTTCACCCCAGCAAATGTAGGGGCACACAGCACTGAGGGCCAGGACAGAGTGCACTGCCTAGGACAAGGAGCCTTAGACACAGCTATGCCTTCTGGGTCATCCCTTCATTCAAAGGTGACAGCAGCTCACTAGCACAGAGGATGCTGGGTAACTGAACCAGAACCACCTCTTTCAAACAAGGAAGCTCCAGAGGGGACTTTTAGCACTACTTGGAGTTAGCTCATATGCTAGCAGATGCGAGCCCAGCGGCCACCAGATATGGCCAGCAGGCCAGTTTCCCTCCAGTCCTGCCAGAGTACTGAGAGGGAAAGGAGGACAGACTTCAGAACATTCTCCGGATTCTCTAAGCGGTTGGTCATAGAAGTAGGATTTCTAGAGGCTTTCTTTTTTTTTTTAAGAAAAAAACAAACAAAAAACCCAGTTAATTTTCAATGTACAGCCCTGTGTCAGGGTATATAGGGAGGTGGTTTCTCCCCTGGGAGGAAACAGGCTGATGCATAGCATGGTGGTGGGACATGGGGAGGAGGCTGGAGGCTGGAGCGCGATTGGGAGGGAGGCTGCCCATCCTGACACAGGGGCATGGCCGGGAAGCTGCTGCAGGGCTGCAACAAATGGAGAGGAGTATGATCAGCAGAACCCTACAGAACCCTGCCCGACCCAGCACCCTCCTAGAGGGAACTTCCCAGCCTGGGTGAGGTTGGGAGAGTAGGTAGCAGTTCCACTGGGCTGAGGCCTTGTTGGCACAAACTCAGATCAAGGGAGACCCTAGGGAGAGTGCGCCCAGCACACCAGGGCTGCCAGGACCCTCAGACTGCTAGCCTATAGCCCAACTCCAACACCAATGTCACATTTTAGGAAAACCCCCAAAGCATCACTATTTCCAGCAAAGTGGGATGGTTAACTCTGCATTAACTTAGCTGTGCCATGCAATGACCAGATGTGTGGTCAAGTGCTGGTCTGGATATTGCTATGAAGGAATCTTTCAGATAAGGTTAGCATTTACATCAGTCAGTTTGACTAAAGCAGGAAGCCCTCCTCAAAAGGGGCCTCATCTACCCACTAAAGGTCTTAATGGCAAAAGAGGGCCCCAGGAGGAGGGATCTCAGCCCTGCAGCATCAACTCTCTTGGACTGTGAGCACTGCCCCTGAGGCTTCAACCTGCAGCCCCACAGTGCACAGGGTCACTCACAGTCAGCACCTCTCTCTTCACACATGTATGCACATGTGTCCCCCACTGGCTCTTCTTCTCTGGAGAGTCCTAATATATATAGACTCACTCAAGTGATTCTGAGAGAAGAAGAATGTTAGAAATGGCACAGTATTTGAATCAATAAAATTTCCAGTCTATCTCCATCTGCCAACAAATTTTTCATTGTTTTCATTATCCCTCTCATGTTTTGGGGGTTAAAAATGCCTTCTTAAAAATCAATGTTTAAATAAAGAAAGAAAACATAAAAACTCCCTCCATCGCATAACTCAGGATAAGTTTTTTAAACTCTGATCTCTCAGATGTGCTGTGTGGTCCCCTGAGCAGCTGGCCTGTCTATCTGTGCCTCTCTCTGATAACTTCCCCATGCAGAAGGGCTGGGCACCAGGAGGAGCTCTGGGCCCTGAAGAAAGGCATCCATAGGATGTAGCTAAGGCAGTAATGCCACCTGCTCAGCAGGGATAGTGATGTTGTGGGTAACATCCCTGGGTCAGTGGCTTGGGGCCCTGGCCTCCACTTAATTCTTTCCCTTAAACTTCTACATCTTTCTGGACATGTGGAGTGAGGGAAAGGGCAACCTCTAGAGAACGTTCTTGTGCTGGGAACTCCTGGCTTGACCCCTGCAGTGTCCAGTGTTCTTCACTGGATGCAAGGAGCCAAGTGAGTCACAGAGTAAATCCTCTGGAACCACAGAGAAAGCCCCCACGATCCAAGGAGTAAACCCCCGGGAACCAGGGAGTAAGCCCTCAGGAACCACAGGATTAACCTCAGGAATGAGGGAGTAAATTCCCAGGAATGAGGGAGTAAACTCCCAGAAACGAGGGAGTAAAGCCCCAGGAACCAAGGAATAAACCCCAGGAACCAAAGAGTAAACCCCCAGGAACCACAGAATAAACTCAACCCTGTTTCCCCAAAAATAAGACAATGTCTTATTTTCAGGTGTGCTCCCAAAGATGCGCTAGGTCTTATCTTTCCTGAAGGTAGGTCTTCTTTTCGGGGGATGTCTTATTTTGGGGAAAACAGGGTAGGAACTATGAATTAAATTCCCAAGAACCACTGAGAAAACCCCAGGAACCACGAATTAAACCTCTAGGAACCACAAAGTAAACTCCCAAGAATTACAAATTAAACTCTCAGGAACCATAGAGAAAACCATAAGGAACCACAGAGTAAACCCCCAAGAACCACAAAACAATCCTCCAGAAACCAGAAAGTAAACCTCTAAGAACCACAGAATAAACCCCCAGGAACCACAAAATAAACCTTCAAGAACCACAGAATAAACCCCCAGGAACCACAGAATAACCCCCAGGAACCATGGAATAAACCCCTAAGAACCACAGAGTAAAACCCTCAGGAACCAAAAATAATCCTCCAGGAACCACGGAGCAAACCCCCAAGAACCACATAATAAACCCCCAATGAACCACAAAGAAAACTCCCAGGAACCACAAATTAAACTCCCAAGAACCACAGAGTAAACCCCAGGAACCACAAAATAAACACCCAGGAACCATAGTATAAACCCCCATGAACCACAAAGAAAACTCCCAGGAACCACAGAGTAAATCCCTAAGAACCACAGAATAAACTCCCAGGAACCATGGAATAAACCCCCAGGGTCCAAGGAGTAAAATCCCAGGAACGAGGGAGTAAACCAGGGAGTAAACCCCAGGAACCAGGGAGTGGACCACCACAACAGACAGGGCCTCATTAGGGATAAGTCCTGCCCATAGGTGACCTGTCAGGAAAAGGATGAGAAATTTCTTACTGACGGGACAGAAGCTAAATTTCACTATGTTCTTGTTCACAAAACCCACTGACACCCAGTCCTTCCCTGCATTTCATCCTGGGGCAAATGGCTCAATGCAGAGAACAGGAGTCCATTAAGATTTTCCTTTTTACTAAGTGCTATAAACAACCTCCCCCCCAATAGCTGTCTCAATCCCTGCCATCGGTTACATAGGAATACTTTTTGCTACAAATGACTATAACAGAAAACAAAGTATTTCCTCAGTCAAGGGAAACAGCCTCACTCCTGTTCTAAGGAGACAGATGTGCCCCATTCAATGTGTTCAAGGTTTAATCAGCCTTCCTGGGATCTGGTTATTTATACACGCATGTAATTAAGCACCTATATGTGCTGGCAAAATGGCTGGTAGGGCCATCAAGAGAGCACCAGGCTGCCCCATGAGAAAGAGGGGAGTGTCCCGAGCCCCCAGAGGTGGAAGAGGAGGACACAAACCCCCCATGGAGATACATGGGCCTGTCTGTCCCACACTCCACAAGTCCAGTGCTATGAAGGAAGTGGGGCCCCACACCCAGCCCACCACAGGGTTCTGCTTCTTTCTCTGCAAGGCAGCCAGCACTGAGGGGGCATCAGGTCAAGGTTGGGATGCAGACTCCAGCTGGCCAAGCCCTTCCTCCTCTCAGTCAGAGCTTCTAGACAGACACGGGCACCAGAGATGCTCAAGGTCTCAGGTGCCAGACACAAGGAAAGGGCTGACAGGATCACTTCTCCCACCTTGGTCCCCTTGGGACATCTAGTGAGGAGGATTAAGACAGACACACAGGCTGCACTCTGCGATGCTAGCTCTTGGCACCACGCAATCCCAAGCTGGAGACTGTGTCCAGTGGGGAGAGACCTGCATGGGAGCACCTGCCCAGCCTAGTGTCCATGCAGAGCAGTCCTGCATGTGGGTCTTGAGTTCTGGGCTTCACAAACTTCCCACAGAGGATGAGGAGGGCACAGAAGAGGCTCCCTGGAAAAGGCTGAGGCCCTAGGGGCACACTCCCATGGCCATCCCTGGAGCAGAGCAGGGAGACAAAAGCTATGGAGCTCGGTCATGTGCAGCACCACCCAGACGCATCCGTCCACAGAGTGGCCAACACAGGATCACTTCCTAACCCAGGGACAGCTCCTTCCTGAGTTAGAGAAACAGGACTGGCCTGCAGTACCAACACTGAGGGGATCTGGGCACTGCCTGTGAACAGTCACTCCGCAGGACCAAACAGGCCCTCCTACCTTGCAGTGGGCCTCTCTGACAGGAATGCAGGATCCAGGGCTGGCTTACACCTGGCCACTGAAGCCTGGGGACCTCCAGGCCCTTCTGTGACAGTCACACATTGGTACATACCTCCTCAGAGGCAAGCCTCACCTCCTGCCCTCATTATTCTCCTTGGGACACCTGAAGACATGTGTGACTTCAAAGCAAATAACCCCACCATGCTCGTCCTGCCACCCCATTGCAGGAGCACATCTCAGTGCCGTGGACTTCCTGGAGACAGCCCGGCACAGACCGCCCGGCACAGATCGCCCAACAGCTCTGCCATCAACCCAGCCCTGTGCACAGCTGCCCTGGCTGGAAAGGGACACCTGGGCCTGTGTGGATCAGGCTTTGCCTGGCAGACATTGGCAGGCCTGGAACCACCTGGGCTCACAGTTGGGGAGCTCCTGTGCCCAGGGTGCCCCGCAGAGGGGTTGGTCAGAGCATTGAAAGTGTCAGGTGACAGTGCATCTGGAGTCCAGAGTGAAGCTGGACCATCAGGGTCTGTCCACCTGGCCCTGGACTGGGGCTTCCTGGCACAAGAGCAGAGGAACCCTGGCATGGCTTCAGGGCCCGAGCCAAGGCTCCTATAGGATCAGGTAACCCATTCCTGAATAGACCCCAAGGTCAGTACCATTTACAAACATCACCTAAAACATCACCATTTTTGTAAGTAAAATATTGGATCTTGGCAAACTCATAGGGCTCTACCTAAATAACTGCTGTGCTCATGCGCATGGTGTCATCAGGCCTCTGGGGTCCCCGCTCACCCTGGCAGGAAGCAGCCCTAAGCCTGCGGGGGCATCCATGCATTAGGAGAGCCAGGGGCTAAGGAGCACCCATGTGACCCCTAGCCCATGAGCAGCAAAAACCCACCAGATGCTGTTTGAGGTGCCAGTCATCCCTGCGAGGAGGCCATGTCCTGAGGGCAGATTGTCACCCCCCAGCTCCTCATTCCCTAAAGCAGCAGGGGCTGCAGGCCCACAGCCTCACGACCCACCCCTCCTGTGCCCTACCTGCAGGGGCAGAGGGTAGGAGGAGCAAGTTGGGATGGTAGCAGCCGGCTGGCAGAAACCTGTGTAGGCTAGGACCTGCTGGGCAGGGCTGTACAGGATCTGAGGTGGGGTGGATGGGCCAAGGGCCAGCTGGGACAGAGGCACCTGCTGCAAGACAGAAGACAGGTGGTCACGGGTGGTGCAGCTGCCTTCATGCCACCCCCTTGTCCACAAGCCCCATTCTGGGGACCCCTATTCCAGCCAGGTAAGGACCGCAGGTCCCTCCTTGTGCAGGTCTGAGGGGAGGGTCCTAGCATCCTGGACACCAGTTGTCACCTCGGCTAGTTGTGCTGGCTTTGGCTTTCTAACCCACTCCCTAAAGCAGCAGGGGAATAGTTTGTCCCTGAGACCCATAGGAGACTGGTCACATGAGATGACAACTGGCTCAGGATCCTTGGTTTTTGGAAAAAGAAAGAAAACTGTTCTCAGGGCTGGTCAGGCTGAGTGGTTCTGGGCTCCTCCCCAACCCTCTGGTTCAATGGCACAGCCTGTAGAGCACAGGGACTCCCGGAGGAAAGGTCAGACCAGGGCATTACCGATGCCTCAGGTCCTGCTAGGGCAGTTACAATTCTCAGAAAGACATGAAACGTGCTGTGGCTCCTAGTCTCCCATACCAGAGGTACTGGCTGTGCAGGCTAAGGGGTGTGGGTTGGAGAGGTGCGGGACAGAGGGGATCTCTCCTACCTCTCCCACCTCTCTCCGCCTTTGGCAGAGCCCATGCAGGGCAGGGGGTAAAAAGGGGTTGAGATGGAGGATGCAGCCTGGGGGCAAGTGTACAGAAGCCACAGAACCACGCAGGACACGTAGTGAGCCTTGGGGGACCATGTGGAGACCTGGAGCACAAACACTTTCAGAGAATGAGGCGCTGGATGGATCTTGGGGAGGCCCAGACTGAGTTACTGAAATAGGTAATGACCAAGTCTCCAGAACAACTAGGGCAGCAGAAACCCCTGGGAAGCATTCTGGCTGCCACATCATGAGCTGTGGCCCAGGAAGGGGGCCCTGGTCTGTGGGCTTGATTTGCATTCCTCAGGGGGCTGTCCCCACCCCTGGATGCACACCTGCTTACATCACTTCTCTAGGTTCAGGGATAGGTCTTCCAAAGGGAATAGCCCTGAGAATATCTAGCTTGGAACAAGCAGATGGATGGGAAAAGGAGGATCCGGTTGACCACGCACAGGGGCAGTGCCTGAGACATCCATGGCACAGGGCTGCCCCCACAGTAAGCTGCCAGCAAGCTCAACTGCCACATTAGCACCCTGAGAACCTGCTTCACCCACGCCAGGACACATGGACCCGGGACTCTGATCCACACTGAGGATACCACTCACCATGTCCTTGAAGGCCCCCAGGACAGCAGCTGTGACAATGCCCAGGAGCAGGCCCAGGACATTCAGAAGTGCTGAGGCCCAGAGCAGGCGGTAGAGGTGGACCACATCCTTACAGCTGTGCACACCAACAAACTCGTAGTAGGCAGGCGAGGGCTCCGTGCTGCACCGTGAGGGGACAATAGTGTCAATGGCCCCTGAACATGAAAGTGACTGTCGGCTGACCTCGCCTCACATGTTAAACACTGGCCTGCTGACCTCACAATCTGAGCCACACGGGGCAAGGGAGGAAGTTAGTGTTGGTCCTGGGAAACTCCCCTGGGACAGCCTCTGAACAAGACAGGCTTTAGCCTTGGTCCCCAAGGGCCTGAGGCCCAGCTCCAAGGCACACAGAGTCTCAGCATACACCAAGCAGGAGCCACAGCCATGCCCATGGCCACTTCCCTGGTCAATGGAGCTGGACCCCATGAGGTCCCAGGAAGTGATGCTGGCTGTATCTTTGGGGTAGGCAGAGCACAACAGTTGGCTCCCACACAGATCTGAGCCTCCTGGCTAGGCTGGGCCAGCCTGGCAGGGGGCTCACTGGAGGGATCCTTTCCACCCTTGGCATGAGGTCTGGGTCAATGGCATCCTCAGGTCTACAGCTTGGCACCTGAGACCCATGGCGCATGCTGTCCCACCCATCTGGCTTGGGGCTGGGAGAGCCCTCCTCCTGGGGAAGAAGGTGAATGGAGCTCCTGAAAGGGCTCCCCAAGAAGGGTTAGGCTTCCACTGGTTTTATATGTAGGTGCCCAAGCTGTTAATAAAACTGTAATTTAAAGACACTTTCTTCTTGGTTTCTAGACCCAGTCTTGGCTATTCCTGCAACATGGAGAGTGCCAACACCTTACCACTCACTGGTCGTGCACAGTCTGCCCATCTGCAGAGCCAGGCTCTGGCCTTGCCCAGACCCCACCTGCCTGGGGGACAGGGGCACAGGGCGGGGCTGCCCATCACTGAAGCCCAGTGCTTCCAGAGGATCTGGCCCTTCTAAAGCCCACCGGCTCCCGGGGAACTGCCCCTCACTGAAGTCTACCTCCTCCTGGGGACTACCTCAGAGATTTGCAAAGTGTTTTCAGCAGCACAGTGAGTGTCTATGTGGCCTTCCTCAGTTTGGTGAGGGGAAGATGGAGAGGGACTGGCCATGGTTGGGGTGCTCAGGTGGGCTCTCAAACAGCACAGTCGGGAGAGGAAGACCCCCTGCCCTACAGGTGCCCCTACACACGCCCCTCTGCTGGCCCTGCCCCTGCATAGACCATCTGCCCACCCCTGTGCCCGCTCCTGAACACACCCTCTGCCATCTTCCCCCCAACACACTCTCTGTGGGTCTCCCTTGCCTCCCGCACATACCCTCTGTGCCCTTCCCACATATCCCCTCTGCTGGTCACACCCACACATGCCCTGCCAGGCAGCTACGCCCCCGCACACACCCTCTGCAGGTCCTTCCCCCCCCCCACATGCCCTCTGTAGCCCCCCTCACACTCTCTCTGTGGGTCTCCCCACTCTCCCACACACACACCCTGCCTGTCCTTCCACCCCACACACACACACACACCCTCTGTGCCACGCCCCCCACACACACACGGCCCCCTCACCTCTCACAAGTGTATAGGTCACAGCAGTAGCAAGTGTTGCTTCTCACCTTCAGCTGGCACTTGCTGTTCAAGGAATGACAGGTGACCTGGGAACAGAGGATCAGGTAGCCCAAGGGCCCACTGCGTCCTCACTGGGCATGGCCAGGGCTGCCTTGTGAGAACAGAAATGGGCACGTAGGACCATTCCCTACAGGAGGATTCAGGCACAGCCCCAAAGAGAAAGAACAAGGGAGGCAGGCTGGTCTCAGAAGGTCCAAAAAACAGGGCTCAGGAGGAGACAGAGCTTCTTTTTGAAGCAGAAAGAAACCAGCCTCCACCAGGACAAGACCCCAGGCACGTGGAAGGAAGGACCCACAGGCAGGGACTGCACAGAGGCCTGGAGAGCCCAGCACACGTTGGAACACATTGGAACAGGATGTGCCCCAGGGCTCCCTCCAGCCAGGCCTGAGTGCAGGGCAGCCTTAGAAAAGACCTCTGCCACCTCCTAGAGAAAGACTGTAGGAAGGCCCAGCCACAAGGACACTCAGGGCCCTGTGCTATACCAAGTGCTTCTTCTCTGAATCATCCAACACACTTGACAACCTCCCAGTGGTTGGTGCAGAATCTCAGAACAAGCTGATGGGGGTGTTAACCATGGAGTTTGCCTTCTAGTCCCCTCCTCCTTAGACATTTATGCTCAGAGTGAGATGCCATGTTTAAACAGACAAATCTACGCAGCTGGCGTGAGCCAGAGCCAGCCAAGTAGAGCCAGTGCTATCTGGGACAGTCCCAGACATGGCACGTTCCATCGTGCATGGTGCTACTCCTGACACTTCACTCACCTAGAGACAGAATGAAGTCGGGCTGCACCTGTCCTTGGCCCAGGGAAAGCCAAAGTTTCTCTGGCAGTGTAAATGTATTATCCTAGCTTTCTACTGCAATAATTAGGTCAGTAAAACATGCTAATTGGAATAGTCACACAGACCTGGACAAATAAATTCTGAAACTATTTTATGTCAAAGAAACTAGTCTGTACCTATGATTCCAAAGTGAACACAGTACGTTAAAATGGCAAGGCTAGCTCAAATGAACTGTGAGCTAGAAATGCTACCACCCCTGGGGGTGGGATATGACAAGAAGAACTATCAGAACCAAAACATTAAGACTTTGATTAGGGACACAGAAAACCTCGCAGGGTCAGTAGAGTTAGCTGAGTAAAAACCAAACGCACCAAGCAGTGCTCATGCTTACCTCTGTTTGGTAGATGTCAGAGAAATATCCTACCCCATTAGAGTAAAACTGGCATCTCTCCGTGGTGAGAGGCCCTGGTTCCTAGAGAAATGGACAAACATAGATGAAACAGAAGGGTCAGCTCCAGTCAGGGGTAGCCAAGAGTTACTTCAGGTCTGTCTGCCCCAGGCTCAGAGCCTAAAGGTCAAGGCCAACACCAATGCAAACCTCCCCGCCAAAGAACACAAAGCAGGAGACTGCACAGCTCCTTCCAGGCCAGGTGGCATCCTGCATCCAGGACACAGACTTGCAAAAAGGAGGGGCACCCTCAGGCTGGCTTAACATGTTTTCTCCATTGGTCACCACAGAGGATCAGAAAGGAGGTGCTTGCTTGACCTTCTGAGGGGTACCCCTATAAGTCCACATGACAATTACCTGGGCTCCTGCCTCTTTTCCTAAAATAGAACAATTTCTTCCTGCTAGGAAGATAGCAAGAAGGATTTCAAACCAATTAAGGCATCCATCCAACCAGCCAACCATCCACCCACCTACCCATTCAGTCATTCAATCATCTATACATCCATCCACCCTTCCGTTCATCCATCTACTGGCCCATCACCCATACATACATCCATCCTTCCATCTATCATCCAACCATCTATCATCATCCATTCATTTGTCATCTGTCCTTCCACCCATCCATCCAACCATCCATCCATCCTTTCATCATCCATCCATCCATCATCCATCCTTCCATCATCCATCCTTTCTTTCATCCATCATCCATCCATCATCCATCCTTTCTTCCATTCATCATCCACACATCTATCCATACTTCCACCCATCCATCATCCCTCCATCTATCTATACTTCCACCCATCTGTCATTCATCCATCCATCATCCATCCATCCTTCCATCATCCATCAATCCATCCTTCCATCCATTATCCATCTATCTATCCATCATCCACCCATCCATCCATCATCCATCCATCCATCCTTCCATCATCCATCTATCCATCCATCCATCCATCATCCATCCATCCATTCATCCATCATCCATCCTTCCATCATCCATTCATCCATCATCCATCCATCCATCATCCATCCTTCCATCCATCATCCATCCATTCATCCATCCATCTATTCATCCATCCTTCCATCATCCATCCATCCATTCATTCATCCATCCATCCATTCATCCATCCATCATCCATCCTTCCATCATCCATTCATCCATCCATCATCCATCCTTCCATCATCCATCCATTCATCCATCCATCTATTCATCCATCCTTCCATCATCTATCCATCCATTCATCCATCCATCTATTCATCCATCCATCCATCATCCATCCATCCATTCATCCATCCATCCATTCATCCATCCATCCATCATCTATTCTTCTATCATTCATCCATCTATCCATCTACCATCTATCCTTCCATCCAACCTTCCAACCACATAAGTATACACCTATCAATGGAGCCAACCCAATGTGAAATTATAAGGATAAAAAGATAAGACACAGTTCTTGCCCTTAGGGGATTTATAGATTAGTGAAGGAGATAGACCAGTAAGCTGACAGTTGCCAAGTGCCTGTAATTGCTACAGTACAGAACAGATAGACACATCAAAAAACTGTAAGATGCCATGATATTGTGTAGTCTGCAATTGATTTAGGGTCTCAACATCCATACTGAGTTTTCTTACTGCACTGTCACGGTTCTCAAAGCACTCCTACTTCTGATTTATCTATGTAAAAAATATGAGCAACTGGACTTTACCTAACAATTGCAATCAGTGTAACCTGGCTTATTGTACCCTCAATGAATCCCCAACAATAAAAAAATATATATATATATGAGCAACCTACCAACAGGTGAACAGCCATTCCTTGATTCACTTGGGCAACAGCTGGATAGAGGGCTGAGATGAGTTAGTTCTAGGTGGACATGGCAAGGGGCAGAGCCAAGCCTCCATCTGTGAGGTGCATCTGCCTGGGGAGACAGACACTGGCCCCCAGGCAACACGGGAGCAGCACAGCTACAGAGGGCAGTTGGGATGTGGAGACAAGGAATTTCTGGAGCCTGATTTTCAGGTCTTTCAGGTGACACCTCATCACAGCCTGACACCAGTCTGGCAAGCAGGGCCAGCCGCCCTCAGGGAGAAGCAGTATATGGGCTAGATACAGCAGCACAAGGGCTGGGCAGTGATGAGGGGGAAACAGGACCTATGACATGGAAGGGCAGCCACACACAGCTCCCTGAGCCTCCACGCTAGGCTCATGCCCTCAGCCCAGGAGCAAGCAAGGTGGTGGGCACAGGGCCCTGACCACCCCTGCCTAGCACGGCCTTGCATTGTCCAGCAGACATGGAGACGGGCCGGTTCCCAGCTGATGGCTTCTCCTGCCCATCCTCTGGCCCTGTGTCTCCCACAGGCACTCCCCCAACAAACCTTTCACGCTCCTAGCTCCACTTCATGCCTCCTTCTAGGCCTGGCAAGGGCTATGACCCATCCACACCAGCAACCACAGGATGAGGACAGGCCAGAAGAGGGTGAGGGCACTCCGAGAAAAAAATCATCTAGCCCAGTTTCTGGACCTGAGTCCCCTGGGACTCACTAACAAAAGTGACCAGGGCCCTGAGGAGAGAGCCCCTGACCTCACGGGGCATCTGCTATGACACCCCCTCACTCCTCCCTGATTCAAGTGGCTGCCTAAGGGAAAGGACGCTCAGATACCCCAAGGCTTCCAGACAGAAACCATTGCGTGCCTTGTGACAGGTGGGCTCGTGGTGGGATCAAGGCCTAGATGAAGGCTGTGACATGTGCAGTCAGAGCCTGCCCTACAAGGATGAGCAGGAATCTGTTCCCTGCCCAGCCCAGCCAGAGTCATCAGAAACAGTGTTGAACCCCTGGCTGGGGGCAAGGATGATGGCT
This sequence comes from Nycticebus coucang, assembly GCF_027406575.1. Taxonomy (NCBI): domain Eukaryota; kingdom Metazoa; phylum Chordata; class Mammalia; order Primates; family Lorisidae; genus Nycticebus; species Nycticebus coucang. The sequence continues at coordinate 409,910 of NC_069794.1, forward strand.
GCCCTTAGAGCCTTGAGGTCCCGCCCCACCCCAGTGACACATGGTTGGTATCAGGAGCTGCGGCTGTGATGGACCAGATGCCACTGAGAATGTCCCCAAACTGTTACTACTGCCAAGGCCCCTGGGGCTTCTTACATCCTGAGGTTGGCAGAGGAAGCGATGCTGCCTCAGTGAGGTGGGGGGCACTTGCTCAGGTCCCCCAAGGGCATGGCTACTAGGCCTCTGCCCCTCAAGAGTACAGCCCTGTGGAGGAAGAGCTACAGGTAGAGACACTCCACTCTCCTCCACCTTCTGCAGCAGGACTAGACATCTGAGGCCAGACTGGAGCTCAGGAGGTGAGCCTGCACACACACTCCACCGAGACCTGATGCAAAGGCCTACTGCCCCTGTGGGACCATAGTTGGCTCTCAGACACTAGCAGCCCAAGCCCCCAAGATGACTGATTGGGGCAGTGGGTCATGGCCACTTGGGCCCTCAGGCAAGAATCCACACCAGCCCTGGTTCTGGTCGTCTCTCCCCACTCGGGTACTGTCCCCATCAAGGCCTTCATATCAGCTGGCAACTTAGATGTCGGCTTGATGGTGACAAACTCAGGTGACAAAACTCTCTGTCCTGGGAACAGTTGCTGTCCTGATGCCTATGGAGTGCAAATGCTCTTTTCAGATAATAGTGGATACGTTGCTACAAGGTCCAGACTCACAGGTTGCCTCTAAGTCACCCTCACACCCCCTGACCAAGCCCTGGGGCACAGCCAGTTCCCACAGTGCCACATTGCACCAGTGTCACATGGTATGCTTCCTAATACAGAAGTACTGCTGGACTGGGGAGAAACAGGGCTTGATGTTTCCACTCTTGGGGGTCACTGCTGTTCCCTGTGCTTGTCAGGAAGAACAAACTGTCAGGCCCCTGTGAGATATAACGTCAGAGAGAGCACCACACACGTGCGTGCGCGCGCACACACACACATGCACACACACAGAGGCACATATACTCACACAAATGCATGCCTGCCTGTGCACACATACATGCACAGTGCCCCCTGCCTGCTGGCCCTTGTCTGGAATCCCCTTCCTCATCCTTCAGCACTTTGAGATGGTTGACAAGACTGAATGAGAATTTACTGTGCCTTCCACAAAGCGCTGGTTTCTTAAGATTCACATCTGAGCAATGCACCTTGCCTATGAGGGTTCAGGACAAACTATCCCACAATATGGCACCCAGGCACATGGAATGTATTAAGCTGAAGGAACATAAGGCGATGGCAGAAACAGGGAGGTTCTCACCTACCCCTGCCCCGCAGCAGGTCTCAAGTCCCATGGGGGAGGTGCATCCTCAACACTGACAGCACAGCACAGCACAGCACAGCCCTGCACAGTCCTGCACAGCCCTGCACACTCTAGGCAGATCCGGCCTGCCACACTCCCTGTCAGTCCCACTGTGAGGCACTTGCGTCCCTGCAGAGCTTGCTGCCCCTCATATCACAGGAATCACTGCTTTGCTCTCATTTGCCTTTGTGTCATGGCCTCACCCCCACCCCCAGCCCGAGCACAGGGACAGGAGGACGTGTTCCCTCTCTTCTAACTCACAAATCAGGCTCAGCCACTGGGGCAAGAGGGCCCAGCCCCTGGTCCTGCCTGAGTTTCACTGGGTCAGGCAAGTGACCAGCGCCTAGGGCCTCTCTCTACCTCCAATCCAGCCTTCCTGGAAAGCTCCAGGCCCTAGGGAGAGGGCAACTATGGGAAACAGGGGCTTCACCCCCAGGAACCTCCAGCCAAGCTGAAGACAATGCTCTGAGGCAGCAGGCTTCCCACCCAACAGGGCCATGGCCTTGTGTCCAGAACACTTATGATCAGAGGTGGGTTTTAACAACAATGTGCTATGAAAAGCAGAAACAGTGACTCTCACAACACACCCAGGAAGCGTATCTTGCTGAGGATCAGACTGGCAGGCCCATGCTCTGAGTCCCGCTGCCCGCTCAGCTGCCTCCTGTCTCTCAGAGGAGGGGCCATGGTGTCCCTAGGCCCAGAGGTGGCACCCCACATGCTGGAGACTGGCAGCTGAATAGCAGATTTCCCCTCCACAGGCAGGGCTCCCAGACGGCCCTGCAGACCCAGCTCTACCTGTGTCTGCCTCAGAGATAAAAGAGTTAGTCAGTTGCAGAGACGGGGTGGGAAGCGTGGTCCGCAAAGCGATTTTGGCCTGTGTGTGATTTGTGGTATTTATGTGGTGTGTGTGATGTTGTGTGTGGTGTGTGGTATGTGGTGTTTGTGGTGTGTGAGGTATATGTGTGTGTGGTACAGTGTGGTGTGTGTGCAGTGTGTGTATGTGTGTACCTGGGTGCAGTGTGTGTATGTGTGTATGATGTTTCTGTCTGTGGTATGGTGTGTGGTTAGCAGGGTGTGTTTGTGGACCTTGAGGACCGCTGCCCCTTCTGAAGAAGACACATTTAAGGAGAAACTCCTCCCACAAGTGGAGACCAGCAATTTAGATGTTAGTTCTAGAAGACAAAATTTTATTTTTTAACTCCATGACTGCACAATTAGAAGATGGTACTCACGATGTGTCGTGCTGCAAATACACCGTCGACTATGGCACAGCAGAATGCTGCCACCACACCAAAGCTGATAAACACAATTGCAGCTACCAACTGCAACAAAAGAAAAGGCTTTAGGTTCCCCAAATTTAACAAATGCATTTTTTCAAACGCAAACCAATTCAAAACCCCAACTTGATATCAGGATTTCCTTTAGCAGAAATCCTGGGTGCCACACTTCAACTAGCCCTGGCCAGCTGCTACCTGTGCGGCGTGTCCTCACCTCGCAGGTTGCCCTCTTCACAGGAGGCCCTGTGGGTTCCCAGCTCTCCTGCTACTCTGAGGAGGAGCCCTGAGAGCAGGCTGTGCCTGCAGCTGGTGTGTCTGTGCCCATTCACACACCCAGTGCATGCACGTGCTCATGGCTGTCCCCACACGCAAGCCCAAAGCTCTAGGGGGCACAAATGGTTGCTGTGGGCCAGCTCTGGGTGGAGAAATGGAGTTTTCCCAAGTGGAGGGAGCAGAGGTGTGGGCTGCACTGCATGTTAGTATTAGAAGATTACTGGCACCAAAGAAATGTGGTTAAAGGCAAGACACGTCCTGCACTGTCACTCTAAAGTTCTCTCCTTGGGCAAAGAGCTATGAAAAAATAGCTGGCAGAAATTATCCCCAGCTAGGCTTTCCTGTGTGTTGCTGTGATGAAAAATACAGGAAAATGGGCATGCAGAGAGGACTCAGAGGCAACTCCTCAGATTTCCCCATAGGAATCTGGGATAATGGGAAGACCCGGCGCTGGGTGCCCGCCATCCTGCAGTCCTATTCCTTGTGGCAAGACCTTGGGTCAGGAGGTGGCATCGTCCCCCGAGCACCAGCAGGAAGAGGACAGTGCCACTCCTACTAACTGCTAGGAGTTGGCAGTTGAGACAGCCAACTGTGGTAGGGGCTGGTAGGGGCAAGGCCCTGCCATGCCCAGCCCCCCAAGAAGAGACACTGTGTCCCAAAGAGCACCCACTATTTTCTGATGGGTGTAATCTCCAGGCCCAGAGGCCTAAAGGTGAAATCCTTTTACTCAGAGCAGGCCCCCTAAGCTCCTGACTGAGGTGCCTCGTCTCAACTGTGTCAGGCAGAGGAGGCACCCCTGCAGTTTCTGGATGACCTTCCCAGGGTTAGTGAGGGGAAAATATTTGTTTGGACCACAATGCCTGATATCAGGGGTGGGGCAGGGCCAGAAAGGACACAGCTGTCATTCCAGGAGTCTAAGCACAGCCCGCACCCCATCCCAGACCTCACTGTAACATATGATCTCAGGAGGGGCAGCCTGCTAGCTCAGCCTCGCCCACCGCCTCAGTGCACCCAGTGAGCACAGGGTCCTGGCTAATGCCAGGGAAAGGGGAGGAAGGCATGGCCCATGCTCTGGGTACCTTCTTCTCACAGGGCTCTTCAGCTCACAGTCTTGGTACCCTGCCAGTCCCTGGGGCTGCCCTCCACTCCCCAGTGTGCCCAACTTGCTGCTCATGTTCCCCAGGGTTCCTCTCTAGGGCCCTGTGGGTCTGGGCCAGCGAGGCCCGGCAGGAACCACCCTGGGCTACCTACAGGAGTCTCCATCTGCCCAAGCACACACCCCAGGCACTAGCTTGTCTCAACTGCCATGCAGGGGCTAGCACAGCTTCTGGCTAACCTTCACAGGGTTTGTGAGTCCAGAGTGGGCTGCAGACAACAAAGAGTCTCTGCTCTGTCCCCCTGCACTGGGGCAAAGCAGACTTCACCAGGACCCACAGGCCCTGAACTCTCAGCTAGCAACAATTCAGCAGCCCTCAACAGGCCTTACAGAGCAGGAGAGGCTCTAACCCAGCGTGGGCAGGACACAGCCCTGGACAGATGAGACACTCAAATTTTATTTCCACCCATAATGTCATAGAAAGCACAAAATTTTCATAGTGTCCTTTAAAATCTCAAGGCTTGCCTACCCTTGTCTGGATGCTGTAACACTGATTTAGTAACACACACTCCCCGCATTCCTGATGCCCTCACCAGCTCTGGCCAGCTCTGCCCGGCTTGCTCATCTTCCCATGCCAGCCAAGCCTGGGGATAGTCACAAACATGTTGTGGCTTGAGAGTCTCCTGGGCTTCGACCCCAGAGTCCAGCAGGCAGTGCTGGAAAAGAAGCTGGGAGCCACCTCCTCCAACGCTCAGGCAGACAGACAGGTAGGGAGAGTGGCCTCCGAGAGCCCCTGGGGCTCCTGTCACTGCCCTGCTTTCCCTTCTAGGCATTGCTGACTTGTTCAGATGTTTCTAGAGGGACCTAGTGAGCTTAACAGTATAAAGCGAGAGGAACACAGAGCAGGAAGCCCCCAGCTCCCTGGCAGATGCAGCCCAGTCACTCCCCAGGCGCCAGGTCAAAGGGTGTGGATGTATTTCACTGCATTCAGTAGGGTCTTCTCCTGGGAGGACACCATGCTGTGACTTGGGAGCAAGGTCACCTTCAAGTCTCTGCTGCTGAGTTTACATTCCAAAGGGGAAGGTAGATATCAAACACAAGCCCGAATGCAAGGGCATGGTGATAAGCAGAGAAGAGAGAGTGAGTGCAGAGGTCAGAGTGGGGACAGACCACACACGTCCAGGCATTCTAGTAGAGACTCGACAAGGCAGAGCAGCCACCCAGACAACAGCAGCAGAGGCGCTAGTCTGAGGAACAACAAAGGGTCGGCGTGTCCAGAGGCTGGTGTCAGGGCAGGGCCAGGGCAGGAGGGACAGAGAGGGCAGATCAGCAGTGGGAGCAGGAGGGGTTTCCAGCAGACTTGCCCTGGGCTGAGCTCGCACCTGGGTGGGTGTGGGGGACAGCAGGAACAAATCGCGGCACAAGGCTGCAGCTGAGGATGAGGAAGGAGTGGGGTGGAGACGGACAGCTCGGGTGGCCACAGAGGATGGGCAAGTCTAGGACATACCCCACGACAACTGGCCACATACATGGCAAGTTCAGCGCTAGGTAGTCACACATAGGATGAGGGAAGACATGGGCCACCAGCCAAAAGCAGGGCGCTGGCCCTGAGTTACCTCGTCCCACAACACCCGCCCCAGGCCCTCCTGCCCACATATCTCACATCTGACTGCTCCTCTTTGAGACCCCTCCCAGATATCCCTTCTCCACAAGTTCCCTCCCCATGTGCCTCCTCTCCTTTGTCACCCAGCCTCCTCCTGGCTCCTCTGGATCTGTGTCTGGTAAACCCAGGATACCCTCAGTCCCTTCTCTTTCAGTTCTTTTCCGTTCTGGCTAAGTGGGGCCTTCATGCTGCCCTTGCAGGCCCCCCCTTATTCCATATCACCCTCTTCAGACCCTGTCCTGCACCACCCTAAAAGTCCTGGACTACATCTCATGTGTCAGCATTTCTGTAGCCACTATTCCCCAACCCCTATGTTTCCCTAGACCCCTGAAGATTCTCACTTCTGCTCTCAGGGACACTCCCCAGGCAACTGAGCCCCATATCGCAGCCCCACCACAGGGCCCTGACCCCTCTGCCCCAGCCCAGACCTCCTCCCCAATTTTCTCTGGACCATACTCAGCACCTAACCTGGTTCCTGCCCACCTTGACCTCCTCGATCAGGCCATACTCCTTCCCCACCCCCAGCTCTTCCAAGATGCTCACACCCTGATGACGACCCTCTTGCCCTGAATGGTCATCCCCCAGTCCTACCTCCAGGCTCAAGGCCTGGGTCAAGGATCATAGCCTCAAGCACCTCACTCCTCCTTTACTTCTCAGAGTCCCCTGCAATCCCAGACCACCTCCACTCTAGGTGATAGCAGCACGCTGCAGGCCTACCCCCATCTTACCCACATCACTGCACCAGCCTGGCGCTTACTATAGCCCATGCCTGTGAGCTCAGTCCCGAGAACAGAAGGACCCCAGAAAGACACCCCCCCCAGACAACTCTGTGCTGGGCCCACCCTGTGTCTTGCCAGGCAGCTCCAATGGCAGGACAGTTCAGGTACCAGCACTTCTGCTATATACCCTCCCCCCCCCCCATTGCTCGGCAACAGAACACTCTAGAAGCCTCTTCCTGGAAGCTCTCCTCCCCTCCCTCATGCCCTCCCCCTTCTCTTGAGTAGACCCCAGGTAGAGCTGGCCAGTGCAGCCTGAATTCTCATTCTACATCCCTGCCAAGGTCACTGCTGTCTGCCTGTGCTAACCAGGGGGCACAGTAGACCTGATCCAACCCTGGACATGATGACCATAGCTGAACAGGAGCACTGTGCCTGCCCTCCAGGACACAGCGCTGTAGACTGAACCCTAGACATGATGACCACAGCCAGACAGGAGCACTGTGCCTAGCCTCCAGGACACAGCCATGCAGATTGGCCTGCACGTCTGAGTGATGCTAGTTATGGCTCACTGCTCACCTGTGTCCGTGGCCTCCTCCATGACCCACATCTGCTGAGCTAGTCTTTAAACTATCACACTCAAGAGGCTCTCAGAAGAGGCAGCTCAGTCCACAATGTACATGCCCCCCTACAAATACACCATATAGGCCCCAGTTCAGTCCACATATACACCCTTCCACTCCATCCACACTGTATACCTCCCCCAACCCACTCCATCCACATCTCACAGCTCCCTACTCCATCCATACAGTGCCCCCACTCAATCCACACTGCAGACTGCCTGGGCTCTGATGGTCTTCCATATATAACCTTCACTGACCCAGGTGGGGTGACTGTTCACATGTTTTACTTTGGAAACATTAACATGTGATGCTACCTGTGGCTGCACTGAGGTATTGGCCAATTCACAGCACATCCTGTCTTCCCTCACTAAAATCTACAAAGCCTGGAAAGGCATTTGGCCCAAGAGTCTCCAAGGTGAAGTGGGCCCCGTGAGCACCAACCACGCCACTGCCCCCAAGTGCTTTACCTGGCACCACTGAGGCCCCTGTGCAGCTGAGAGAAGAGGGTCCTGGGGAGGCAAGTCCAGCCTGGGGACCAAAACACTGTCAAGTTTCTGTTCTAAGCTCCGGCCTTAACCTAGGACCTAAAGGTTTCCAAATCTGGGAAAGCTCCTCCTGGAAAAACTGAATTTTTGAACTTCTGCTGAACTAGAAGTGAAATGGTTTGTCGAATTGCACTTTCCAGTTTTCCAGCCTTCACGCTCAGATGCATTTGTTTTTCATTCACTGTTTTGTGGCCTCTCTTCATCTGTGTATTTGCTAAAGACAGCAGCAGAGAGAATGGTTAGACCCAGGTCTCCCAGTCAGAGGCCATACTGGGGGTTGGAGGAATCTCAAACCTCCTCTCAGCCTGGCAGCATTTTGCCCATTTGAGAGTGACTTTTGGTCAGGTAGGTCCCAAACCCAGGGCTCTGCTCTTGCCCCAGAGTTTGCAGGGTAGACGCTTCTCTGTCCACCAGCAGGATGCCTAAGCTCAAAGCTGGTTTTCAATGAAAACCCAGGAGGACAGCGCAAGCTGTCTCCAGGCGGCTGGTCCCTGCTACATTGTCAGCTGTGGTATGTTGTGTCCCTGGACACACCTACACATGGTTAGCTCTTTAGCCCTTTGGATTTTTATTTATTTATTTATTTATTTATTTTAGTTTTTGGCCAGAGATGGGTTTGAACCTGCCACCTCCAGCATACGGGGCCAGCGCCCTATCCCTTTGTGCCACACAGACCCCCTCTGTCCTCCACACCTCCAGCCCCTGCCCCAAACCCACCAATTCACTTGGGGTTTTACGTGGCAAAATTCTGTGGGATGGAGATAGGCCAGACTCACCCCTCAAGAACATGGCCTGTCCCAAGCCTTTCTTTGCAGAGACACACCCATGTGTCCAGAGCAGCCTCCAGCCTGGCCGTGCTTCCTCACTGTGGCTGGGGTCCACGAGAGTCCAGAGGCCACCCCTGCCGTACCCCCTGTGTGGCCGTCTTGCTTTACCACCGGGGGCCATTACTGCTACCCATAGCTCCAGAGCTCCTGAGGTCACAGCCGTGGTTGCCAGAGGTAAGTAAGAGAGATTTCAACAGAGGGGGAGCTCAGCAGAGCATGGCAGCCACACTGCCAAGAGCCATGTCTGCAACCAAGAGATAGGGTCATGTCCCCAACCTGGGTAGAAGGCGTCACCTGCTCCTTAGGAAAGCAGCCCAGGTGATTGAACACATGGTGGGTCCCAAGAGGATGCCCACTGTGTGCTATCAGTGCAGGTCATGAGCAAACACCTGGGACCCACATCACAACTGCTCTAGGTGTAGATAAACTGCAGTGCCTACCCTCTGGCACTGAGCCCAGAGTCAACATGTACCAGAGAAAGCCCACAGGTCACTGCAACTCCACTTGGCGCCACGGATAGGCACATGTGCCAGAAGGTAGGCCCGACATGTGGGGCCCACAGGCCCTCAGTATTCACAGGCCAGGTCACAAAGCTGGGGAGAGGCTGGGTTGGTTCAAGTCTAGCCGTGCAAGAACTCAGAGTCCCTGTCCCCTGGCTGGTGTCCCCATGTGGCAAAGACCTCAGGGTGAACCAGTGTGTGATAGAGACAGAAAGACAGGGATAGAGAGAAAGACAGAGATAGTGACAGAGGGAGAGAGTGTGAAACAGACCTAGAGAAAGAGAAAGAGACAGAGACAGAGATGAAGAAGAGATAGAGTCAGAAACAGAGATGGAAACAGTGGGAGGAACAGAGATCAAGGCAGAGATAGAGGGAGAGACAGAGACAGAGAGAGGTAGAGAGGTGTCAGTAGGTGTTTGCTCCAGGACCAATGGGCAAGAGTCACAGGTGGGCACACATCAAGTCGACGGGTAAGGCATCTGGGAGATGTACACATTGCGGGGAGAAGACGGAGGAAGGATCAGCCCCCTGCAAGCCTGCAGCTGAGGGGCTACATCAGGCAGGACACCCATGCCTGGCAGCCCCAGGTGAGAGCTACTGAGATGTTGCTTAAGTCCCACACCTACCCCTGACCCAGCCCTATTCAGGGGCCTCCCAGAGAACAGCAGGGGCAGGTGGGCTGTGGGACAGGCTGGCCCCTTGAGGAGAAATGGCCAAGCTGCTTGCAGCACAGCGGCTTGCCACCTCAGTAGCAGAAGGATCTTCTCATAGTCCTAGAGACTCAGGGGCCAGAAACAGGCATCAATTTCTTCTCCCATAACCAGACCTTGTTCCTCTCACAAAAGCCTGGTCAGCCAGAAAAGGGACCATGCCTGGCGGCCCCTGACCACCCCTGCCACCTACTTTCTCCCAGACACACCCCAAATCTAGAATGTCTGGGTGGCAGCATCTGAGCACAGTGGGAGGTGGAGCAAGGGTCTTCCTCAGCCCTCAGCTGTGTCCTCTGCAGGTACAGCAGGAGGCGACATGTGGGAGTGACGTGTGAGTGACATTGGTCTCTGCCACTCACCTGCCTAACACTTCTGAGGGAGGACCTCACAGGCCACCTGGCACAGGCAGCATGGGGGGAGATTCTGGTGCTCTGCACCCAGTGGAACTGTCCTGGGAGGCTGCAGGTACCCTGCAAGCCACACCAAAGAGGTCCTGTGGCCAGGACGTGAAGGTCTGGATGTCACAGCTGTACAGAACTTCGAGGAAGAGGTAGCCACAGCCTGAATGTGCTGGCCCTGTTAGCTTGCCCTGTGTCCTGACACTCCCATCCACACGTCAGCTCCTCTGCTCCTCACCAGCTGTGGAAGTTGTGGGATTCTGACTGGGCATATCTGGAGGGGTCTCTGCCCTCCAGAACATCTTCCACCAGTGAGGCCGGCCCAGGGAGGGGCCATCTACCCCAAGGTGACACACTGCAGGCTGGGTCAGCCTCCCTGCCCATCACTGGGAGCCCAGGAGGCATGGGAAGGTGTTAGTAAGGCTCCTCACAAGCCTTCCCAGGCTTCCTGGGTTCCCAATGATGAGTGGAAGCTGAGAAACTGAGCTGGAGAGGTGGGAGAAAGACCAACCAGAAGCCCCAGCCCTCAGAGAATGGAAAAACAGCCATCCCAGACTGTTCCTGACCCATCACCTCTGTGGAGTGTCTGCTGGGCTGCAAGTTCCTCCTCACAGCCCCAGTGGTTCCTCCATGTCAGTGGGGTTTTGATCAATGTTCCAGGAGGATGTTTGTGTGTGTACATGTGTCTGTGCATGTGTGTGCCTGTCTGTGTACGTGTGTCTGTGTGCATGTGTCTGTGTGCAAGTGGGTGTGTCTGCACATGTAGGTGTGGGTGCATGTGGGTGCATCTGTGAGCATGTGGTTGTCTATACACGTGGGTGTGTCTGTGTGCATATGTGTGTGTGTACATGTGGGTGTGTGTGTGTACCTGTCTGTGTGTATGTAGTTGTGTCTGTGTGCATGTGTGTGTGAGCATGTGGGTGTGCCTGTGTGCACGTGGGTATGTCTATGTGTATGTGGGTGTATCTGGGCATGTAGGTGTATGTATGCATGTGGGTATGTCTGTGCACATGGGGGTGTCTGTGTGTGTGTGAGCACATGGTATGTCTGTGAGCATGTGGGTGTGTCTGTGCATGTGTGTGAGCATGCAGGTATGTCTGTGCTGACATGGGTGTGTCTGTGCATGTGTGAATATATCTGTGTGCATGTGGGTGTCTGTGTGCATACAGGTGTGTCTGTGTATACCTGGGTGTCTGCATGCAAGTGGGTGTAGCTGTGTGCATATGTGTGTCTGTGTGTGCATGCACATATGTATGCATGTGGGAGTGTGCATTATGCTCATATGTGCATGTGTGTGAATGTTGTGTGTGCACATGTGTGACTGCGGGGGGCACATGTGAATGGGCAGCTGACACCCTGTTTTGTGTGTGATCCTGCTAGTCCCCGGCCTCTGGGATGGCACTAGAGCAGTGGTTCTCAACTTTCCTAATGCTGTGTTCCTTTAATACAGTTCCTGTGGGTCGCGACCCACAGGTTGAGAACCGCTGCACTAGAGTATGAAGCCTCTGTTTGTATGAGGAGGCAGCAATAACTCATCCATCAAAAGGAAATATCAAAAGCTGACTCAATTTGAGGCATTTTTTGGATGTCACTGGAGACTAACATAATAACGGGCAGAGATAGTGGTGAGGACATGTCTAATGATTAGATTCAAAATATAAAAAGCTGACTCAGTTTGAGGCATTTTTTGGATGTCACTGGAGACTCACATAATATTGGGCAGAGATAATGGTGAGGACATGTCTAATGATTAGATTCTGTCCCTCAAAGGAACAGAGCAAAACCTTTACAAAGAAAATGATACCACATTTGGGATTCACTTCACAATAACAAGGAGGAGAGGTGTATGGGGGACGTGAGGCAGGGCTGGCATGGGCTAACAGTGGATAGTGCTGGGTGATGGACAGAGACATGTGTTATGCTATTCTGTCTACTCAGGACGCGCTGCACACTGTCCACTGCATTTGAAATACACTATTCTCTGTTTATCCTCCTTTGAAACAACTTGAACTTGTGACAAATCTATGTGCTTAACACAGACAGAATAAAAGCCACCACTTTTCCAAGAGCTGTCATGGGTTCTCAGACATACCTGCAAGTGAATAGCTGGAAGCTCAAATGGCTCAGGAACTTCCCAAGACTACACAGCCCTAGCGCTGGCCCACCTCCAGCCACTGCAGATGCGCATCAGAGTTAGACCAAAAAACACGATGTCAGCCCAGGAAACACTCCCCCTGAAAGGCAGAAACCAGCTGCGGACCTTGCAGCACCCCCGCCTGCAGCTTTGGGCTAGGGAACCGGGCATGGTGGCTCACACTTGTAATCCCAGCACTCTGGGAGGCTAAGGTAGGTAGATTGTTTGAGCTCAGGAGTTTGAAACCAGCCTGAGCAAGTGTGAGACCAGGTCTCTAAAAAAAAAAAAAAATAGCCAGGCGTTTTGACAGGCACCTGTAGTCCCAGCTACTGGGGAGGCTGAGGCAAGAGAATCACTTGAGCCCAAGAGTTTGAGGTTACTATGAGCTGTGATGCCAGGGCACTCAACCCCAGGGTAACTGAGTAAGACTCTGTCTCAAAAAAAAAAAAAAATCAAGAAAGTGAACATATAATGCACAGAATTAGAGAAAGTATTTTCAGACCACATATCTTATAAGGGATGTATATCTAGAATATCTAAGAATTCCAACAACTCAATTTACAAATGGTCAAAGGATCTGAACAGGACACAAATGTCCAATAAGCACATGGAAATATGCTCAACCCCTTCAGCTGAAGGTGGGTGCAGCTGTGACGCTGTCACTTGGCGGGTGGGTATACAGAATGAGTGGTCTCCACATAGTGGACGTCACTCACCCACAAAGGAAGGGAATCTGAGACCGGCCACTGCTCGGGTGAGCAGAGCCAGACACGGGCCACAATATACATGGTCCACTAACATGAATGTCCAGAGCACATGAAGTTCACTAACTTGAACTTCCTGGACAGGAAGCAGACTGGCAGCCGCTCAGGTCGGATGGGGTCAGGAGCATGGCAAGAGGGCACAAGTTTCTCGTTGATGTGATAAAATGTTCCAACACCTGCCCTGGTGACAGTGGCATAATCTGGGAATACACTAAAAACCACTGAATCATTCATTTCAAATGAGTTCTATGGTATGTGGAGAAGGGAGGGAGGGAACAAAACAGGACTTCAAGGACCAGCTGAGAGCCACATAGCCCCTCCACCTGGCACATCATTGCTGGACACTCAGCTTCATACCCAACTCCATGGGGAAATCACAGGAAAAGCTGAGCAGGAGTCCTCCAATCTGTCACAGGAACGCTCCTGCCAGCCCAGACAGGCCACAGACCCAGAGAGCCTGTGTGGGGGCTCCAGCTCCAAAGTGACCCCAGCACGGTCTTCCAGGCACAGCTCTGTTCCCAGCACCTGGGGTCTCCCAGGTGTAGCCCTGTCCCCGGCACAGTCTCCCAGGTGAGGCCCCAACCCCAGCATGGAGTCCCAGGGGTGGCCTTGTCCCCAGCACAGTATCCCGGTACAGCCCTGTCCCCAGCACGGTCTCCCAGGTGCAGCCCTGTCCCCAGCATGGAGTCCCAGGTGCAGCCCTGTCTCCAGCACAGTCTCCCAGGTATGGCCCCATCCTCAGCACCCATCCCCCAAGCTCTGGGGTGTGTCAGGCCTTCGCCCACACTGGTCAGCTGTGGCCCTGCTCTCAGGAGCCCTCGATTGCCTCTGGGTCCTCCCTGCAACCTGCTGTGTTGTCTCCAACATTCAGGGCAAGTGCTTTGTTCCCACCTGCCAGAATCCTAGTCTCTCTGCCCCAACCAGTCTGCCCTCACTTGGTGGGGCCAGGGTCTGTACAGCAGTAAGCCCTATAGCTGCTTCATCAGACTGGGGACTGTGTCCAGGCTGCTTGAGAGCACGATGACCTATGAGAACACAGCCAGCGCGGGGCAGAGTGGAGACACCAGCCCAGCTGAGGCCAGCACCTCGACCCTGCTTCTAAAGCTCAGCCTGGCTACTGTGGCCAGCTTACAGACTTACTGTCATTTATTTTTATAGCCATGGTCCCCAAAAGTCCCCCAAACTTGCATCAACAGAACAGATTCCTGACTGAAGCCAAGCATGGCCTGTCTGGTACCCATGGACATCCCCTCAGGCAGAGTCTGGGTGCTCCTCTGGGCTTTGCCACCTCAGTCCCAGCTCCCTCCTGGTTTCCCATTTTCTTTCCTCTTTCTTCCATCTGGGCCCAAACATTAAGTTGACTTGGGGGGAAGAGAAGACCCCAGGCTATGCTTCAGGAGGAGGAGGCACCCATTTGGCCACCCTCACAGCCACCTGCTCCCAGGCTCCCTATACCTCCACTGGAGGCCTTGGCCCCCCATCAAGGCAGGACCCAGTGGGCACACACCACTGCGCCCTGCTGGGGAGCCCAGCGCTGGCTCTCAGGGTGGCAGGTACCTGTGGTGAGAGGGGAAGATTTACAGGGACCAGCTGTAGCTGCAGTGACTTCTACTGAGAGATTAACTCCCCCTCCCCCCCCCCCACTTCTGGAAGAAACCATGTATTTTCTTACCATTTGCCTTCGGTTCTCCACCAGGTTGATGCCAATAATTCCTAAGAAAGCACCAAAGCCCAACTGAGACAAAGGAAAAACAAGGGAGAAATGGCAGTTAGCGCCCACAGCTAGTGCCAGCCAGTGCCTGGGGGGTGGAGCAGGAGCTTCTCTGTCCGAGCTCCTCCTCTAGGGACGTGTCTTCCTGGGACCAAGAGAAAGAGCCACGGGTCACCAGGGACACTGCTAACACCCACAACCTGCCCAACTGGGGTGCCCGGCCCAGCTCTTAGCCCAGGAGGGGAAAAGGGAGGGAGACTTGGGAATGGGCACCTAGGGCTGATCCCTGGGGCAGCACTGGCCACCAGGGTTTCTGTGGCCCCTGTCCCAGGGATGCTGCATGTTGGGGGTTTATGTGAGGGGCCATAGGTGGGGTGGGGACCTGTGGTGTCAGGGCCACATGTAGCCTTCTGGATCCCTGAGTGCAGCCTTTTGAACTAAATCCAAGTTTCACAGGACTAATCCTGTGATTTGAACAGACAGCCTCTATGCTTAACGTCTTTGGTGACATGCACACCTAAGTGGTTTTTGCCAATGATTTGATGAGTGTTTCTTCATGCACTGCTTCAAAATACCACAGTTCAACAGTATCAAAATTTGACTCTGACAAAAATGTATTAAAATACATCTATGTTTTACTAAGTTTTATTTTGGGGGGATTTGAAAAATATCTTTTTCCAAAATGTGTTTTTGTGTTCTAGGCCACTTATTCCTGAGATTAACTTTCCTTTGTCCCAGAATCTCCATAGACATGACTTCAAAACACTTTCCTTTTTCAAATTACTTTTTTACATTGGCAGAGCCATCCGGGCTAACCCTAATTATCATGTCATATGAACAGTTTCTTTTATTGACTTTTGCTCAAACACTAACCATTCATGTTCAAATGAAATTTTAAGGTGAGAAATCTTAAATATGTGAAACTCAAGAACAAATAGAAAAGCTACCCCTTGAAGTAGATCTTGACAGTTTCCAAACAATTTGGGATGACATGTCTTCACAACCTCCAGCCCTCAGAACTCCAGCTCCTGTTCCCAGATGCACAAAGTAGGTCTGACCAGACACTGGAGTCATGCTATTTTTCTTTTTTTTTTTTCTTTTTTTTTTTATTGTTGGGGATCATGCTATTTTTCTAATGACACATTTTCTGCACAGATACTATTTATATTTAAATAGTAAACATAAATTATACACAAGTAGATAACGTAGATTTATAAAGCACAAAATAAAGGAAAGCGTAAAGATGAATTAAATAACATTAAAATATTTCTAAATTCTGAATGCCAAAAATCTTTCATCTTTGTTAAAATTGTTCTCAGTATTATAACTAATCTTGCTGATACTTTCAGTGCAAGTAATGACATTAAATAAGCTTCACTTTTAAAAACACTTTATGGGGGCAAGACATGATTGCAAGAGGGACTTTGCCTAACAATTGCAATCAGTGTAAACTGGCTTATTGTTCCCTCAATGAATCCCCAACAATAAAAAAAAAAAAAAAATTTCCATAAAAAAAAAAAAAAACAATCTTGATTTAGCACTTTGCGAAACAGTGACTCAGGTTCTAGTGCCTCTGACAGGGCGTTGCAACTGATCGAAGGTCATTTCCACAGAGGCTTACTATGCAAAATGCAGGTACTTGGGGAAAATTATATTGCTAACAACAGTGGATGTAAATTCATAGTTCAAAGACTCTTGATAATTTTAAATTTAGTTACTAATTCTTACCAGATCTGGTTAGGTGCTATCAATTTATCACACAGTGTTACTGTCTGAATGCTGCTGTGAGGACGAGGGCTTAGTGCCACCATCTCCTTGTCCCCAGATGGTCACAGCACCACACAGTCTCCATATGTGGCTTCTTGGAGGGGACTACTAAAGCTACTTGTCCACTATCTGTGGGTTAGTTTGGGTGGTGTGGCCTTGCGAAGTTAACATCTCAGGGTCAGCAGTGCTGTGTCTGGCCTGCTCCAGCCTCCAGTGGCCTCCACACTCCTTGGCTCTCCACCCTCCTCTGTCAGCCTCCCGACTGTTGGGGACATGTGCCATGCCTGGTTTTAAGGTGAGTGGATCTGCACCTGAGCTCCCCTTCACTGTATAACAACCAATTCACAGTTTCTGGAGATCAGGGCATAACCACAAACACCTACAGCCCCAATTTCACAAGCCCACAGAGATGCCACTCCCAGCCATGATCCCATCCATTCCCCGGAACTCACGATGATGCCTGGGTAGTAGCCACCCACTGTCACATTCTCCGTCCTGGTGGTGGCAGCCAGGCCGACAATCAGGATGAAGATGGACACTGCCAGCAGAGACCCCACAAACCAGAGGGAAGTCTTCTTTCTTCCTGCAAACGCTTCTGGGAAGAGGGGAAACGGGAGGCTCTTAATGAGACTCTCATCCTCAGACAGGTCATCCGTACAGTTCTGGGACACCCCCACCCAGGAAAACCTCCCAGACCAGCCCTTTACCGCACTGCCTCCTGCCTCCTTGCCCCATTTCTCATGGTGGAGACCTGAGGGACACCTCCTGCCACCCTTCACCCTCGCAGGAGCAGCTACCAGCACTGTCACTTCATCTCCATCTCCTGATCAGCAGGTCTGTACCTGCTCAGCCCACGCTGGCCTTGCACCCCCAGGCTCAGGTTTTCCTTCAAGGAGTCCCTCCCCTACTGCCTGTGCCTGTGTTCCAGATATGTAAGAACCACTAGCCCCTACGGCCACCTAGTCATAACACAGAAGGCTAAGTCCTGGGGCAGGGAGGACACTTGGCCTGAACAACTTGTCTCCACCCATGCCGGACCATCCACCTTGAACTGACCCCCAGTTCCAACCAAGGGTCCAGGATGTGTCAGTGGTTGACCAGAATGAGCAGCATTGGGACTGTGTCACTCTACTCATGGTGTCATCAGCCATGTGAGTGTCTAGCCCAGCCCATCAGTGGACAGTGTGAAAATGAGCCCAAGGCCTTGGGAAGTGAAGCCTCACTCCCCTCCAACCTGCACCAGGAGCAAGTTTCCCTGGTTTACTGTCTGGCCCACCAGCCTAAGGAGGAGGAGGAGGGCCAAGAGGCCACACCTTGATGGCACTGTGCCTGAACCCCACCTGTCCTGTGTTCTCCACACGTGGCCTTGTTGTTCCTTGGGACAGTTAAGTTGGTGTTTTGAAGGTGACAGTTTTCTGTCCTCCCACTCACTCCCACCCTCAGTGTTTCTCCACTGTCCAAGTCTGGCCAGCTGGGCTTTCCTAGTCTCTCAGCGCCAAGCTTCACTGCCAGCAAGTCCCTCTTCTGCCTGGGCTGGGCCTGGTCCTGTCACTCACCACCTGCTGGATATCTGTCCTTGTCAGGGAAGGCATGGCATCTGTCTTGTTCCCCAGGCAGAGCTCACGCCCCCACTGTGCTGCAAGCAGTACATGCTCAGTAAGAGCCATGGCGTGGGTGGCTTACCTCTGACACCAGCGCAGTTTGCATATTTGTGTGCAAGCCCCATAAGGGGCTTCACCCCTACAACCCCCATGGAAACACCACCCCAGCCATCCCCTGAGCACCTGCTAAGAGCCTGGCCTCCAGCCATCAGCACGAGGAGTACCTGGTCCTTACAGAGGGCCCTCCACCCTCTGCCTGGTGCGTTGAGCAGGCTCATACTTCTTGGGATACTGGCCTCAGCCCTGTGCTATGAGTACCATGTGCCTGCTGTGCACTGAGCCACCTCTACTCCTAGGACCTGGCTCAGCACCCAGTATGTGAATAAGGGTACAGCAATGCAAAGTTCAGAGACCAGACAGCCCTACCTGCCCTGCACTCACAAAGCCCCACATGTCTACCTGTGGGAATATGCCAGGCTGCAAGATTGAGTTCTGGACAGTAACTGCTAAGTGGAGGATGTTGGCTAGGACTTACAGAAAGTACTTGCACACACCTGTCCCCCATCGTCCTTCCTGCTACAGGGGACATGAATGTAAAGGCAGAGCCCCCACAGCCATTCTAGGTTACAAGGGAACTTTGTGAAAGGGACCCACATAGTAATAAGGGCAGAGCAGAAGGGCAGCCTGAGCTGTCACCCCTACCTGGTCGTAGCAGAGTAAAATCTGTGCATTTGGATGGCCTGGTATTTGCAGCTAGCCCTAATTCTAATTGTCACAGAACCAAGGAAGCTAACCAGAAAGGAACGTTTATGTTGCCTGGTCCAAGTGCCTTCCCGGGGAGTGCAGGTGACCACTTGCCCTCAGTGACTCCTCTGCCTGATCATTACAACAACCAGGCAAGGCAGAGGCTGTAGAGGCCTTGGGCTCATTTTCCACACTGCCCATTGATGGGCTGGGCTGGACACTCACATGGCTGGTGACACCATGAGTGGAGTAACACAGACTCTCAATACAGAGTCCCTGGGTGGTTTTGTTTAGTTTCTTGGAAGTTAAATCAACTTGATCCCTGTGTGACTCTGAGAAAAATAGGGTTAAAAAAACCAACATGTTGACACCTTCCTACTTTAAAATTTCAAAACTCAATATTGTGTGTGTGCACGTGTGTACTAGTGTGTGCACATGTTAATGGAAAGCGGTGTGGCTGCCCATCACATGCAGACAGTATTCACAGCCTAGAAGCCAGCACTTCCACAATGCACCAGCAAAGCTGAGGCAGTTGAAGGTCATAGCACCCCAGGAAGGGACAGCTTGGTGCTCAGAAATACATCTCACAAAACTATAAATCAACGTGCAGCTCCAGAGTCACCTTGTTAGTCTGAGAGCCACTTTCATCCTGCTGACGCAGCCAGGGCGTACCTCCCAGGAGGACACCGCACCCAAGGGCTGAGCTGCTTCCAGGCCAGGCCCTAGCAGACTTGGCATGTTCCTTGGCACAGCACCCACCTTCCTCCCCATTCTGAGAAGACATGTTTCTCCTGAGAATCTCCTAAACCACCTATTACCTCTGACCCTGGGAGGACTAGACCAGCTCCCATTCATACCCAGGGTCTTCCCTCCCACCCCCAACTGCTGCAAGGCCCCCATGTCCTGGCATGAGGGCAGTGCTGCCCCGAGGTTGTCTGCAAAGCTCCACAAGCCTAACACTCTGGGAGGCCAAGGCGGGTGGGTTGCCTGAGCTCAGGAATTTGAGACCAGCCTGAGCCAGAGGGAGACTCGGTCTAAAAATAGCCAGGCATTGTGGTGGGTGCCTGTAGTTCCAACAATTCAGGAGGCTGAGGCAAGAGAATCACTTAAGCCCAAGAGTTAGGGATTGCCATGAGCTGTGATGCCACAGCACTCTACTCACTTCCTCTCAACAAATTGAGACTCTGTCTCAAAAAAACAAACAAACCTCCACAAGCCCTGGCCTCATCTGGGACGCAGGTATCTGGGAGTCAGTCCAGCCATCCAGGAGTCCTAGTTCCCCTGCTGTGTACCCCTGTCTAGCACCTGCCACCCCCCTCTATGCACAGCCCTAAGCCAGCGCCTCTGGCAGGTCGGGGGCATCAGGAGCCCCCCCGTCTCTCACAGAGTTTGTGCTAAAACCAACCCTTATTGGGGCTCAAAAACATTACGAAGGAGGCAATGACATTTTTACAAGAAGGATGACTGAGAATCTTTTTTTTTTTTTTTTTGTAGAGACAGAGTCTCACTTTACCACCCTTGGTAAAGTGCCATGACATCACAGGACTCACAGCAACCTCCAGCTCTTGGGCTTCCGTGATTCTTCTGCCTCAGCCTCCCGAGCAGCTGGGACTACAGGCGCCCACCACACGCCCAGCTATTTTTTTGTTGCAGTTCGGCCAGGGCTGGGTTTGAACCCTCCACCCTTGGTATATGGGGCCGGCGCCCTACTCATTGAGCCACAGGCACCACCTGCGAATCTTATATGAAAAATTTTGATTTTTATTCTGCTCATAAGAATAATAGTTACTTTCTATATAACATTTGTAAAGGACAGAAAAATACAAAAGGTCTCTAACTAAAAATACAAAGATTAGCCAGGCATTATGGTACCTAGCTATAGTCCCAGCTAGCTACTCAGGAGCCTGAGGCAGGAAAATTGCTTGAGCCCATGAATATGAAGTCCCAGTGAGCTAGGCTGATACCACGTCACTGTAGCCTGGGCAAGAGAGTGAGACTTTGTCTCAAAAAAGGGGGGGGGGACTGAATTTTTTGCCACTGCTTTAACTAGCAGGAGAGCCTGGCTTATCTGTGTTGTTCTTTGTAGAACTGACCCTTCCTCGATCCTCTCTCCTCTCCCATTGTTCATATGAGAGCCCATATTGCCCAGGGGCAAAGAACATGGACTCTACAGCAGAGTCTGTGATCCTGGGTGAGACACCTTCCTCTTTTTAATTCAACCACCTATAAAATGAAGGAAATGAGAGCTCCATTTTGTAGGGTTGTGATGAGAGTCAAGTGATTTCATATACAGTAGAACCTCCCTAGTTGACTGCTTTCCTACACTGACCACCTCCTAATTTTCATAGACCAGACATGTACCACATGTACATATCAATACAGTAGACCAAATTTTTTATGCTGATCACCAGTTTGTTACAGTCCCTTGGATGGTCAACTTACAGAGGTTCTACTATATTTCAAAAATGCTCAGAATGCAACCTAACACCTAGTAAGTGCTAGATAGAGTGCCATAGCCCAGGCCTCATTGTGGGGCCCTTTGACTTTCCCAACTCTCATATTCTTCAGGCTAATTACCCTGGCATACCTCGACTGATGGCAGCTCCTCCACCTTGTTGTTTCCAATGGAGACCTGAGTGTGTTACTGCCTGCAGGCACTCTGGTCAGACAGCAGCAGTGTAGGCACCAGAGGCCTTGCCCGCTGGTGCTCACATACACTGACCCTAACTTGAGACCTGAGGCTTTCATGGGGTTTTTCCAAACTTTGAAGATTGTTTACTCAAAAAATTGTTAGTGGGATTATACCTGTGGTGCATCTTACAAGGGTACATGTGAAACTTAGTAAATGTAGAATATAAATGTCTTAATGCAATAACTAAGAAAATGCCAGGAAGGCTATGTTTTTTTTTTTTTTTTTTTTGTTTTTGGTGCTGGGTTCACTTTTATTTCCACACACGATAGAAAAGGTATGGAACAGGACAGTTCTTTCTGGTACATTTTACACAAAATCGCTTTCATACTTTTTCAGGCCTAAAATGAAAGGATTAAACATGATGATACTAAGGGGGCGATTTACTGAAATGACTGACATTCTCCACTGACAGCTCAAGATGGGATTCAGATTCTTCTGCACTAGTACAGTTTGATTTCTATGAACAATTAAATAACGGCACACAGATGATCATAGTCATGTTAGTTAAAAACATCTCTGCCTACACTTATGCTTTGACTTAAAATGAAGAAATAGAAAGCCGCTGTCTTTGTCACAGGGGTGATCACGACATGAGAGGATTGCTGCAAGTTTCCTCAAAGGGCAGAGGTAATAGTTCATCAACACCACCATTTCAACACTCTCAATACTCTTTCACTACCTCTGGTTAGTCTGTCTTAGCATAATGTATTAATAGCAATCATCTCTATGCACTATAGACATGTTAAATGATCTCAGGTATGATGCCAGCATCTTGTCTTTCCAGGCCCATGGGAAAAGTATAGAGTCATAATGATGTTTAAATATAGAAATATTTCTGAATCATATCAGAAAGATTAAAGGTTAGTCTTAAATAGACTTTTTTCCTGAGAAAAATACAGAATATTTTTATAATTCAAAAAATTCCTCCAGAGATATTTTATTCTTTCTCACCCAGCAATATATAAGAATGAATATGCCTTTCTCTACTACAATTTTTTTTTTTGAGACAGAGCCTCAAGCTGTTGCCCTGGGTAGAGTGCTGTGGCATCACAGCTCACAGCAACCTCCAACTCCTGGGCTTAAGTGATTCTCTTGCCTCAGCCTCCCAAGTAGCTGGGACTACAGGTGCCTGCCACAACACTTGGGTATTTTTTGGTTATAGTTGTCATTGTTGTTTGGTGGGCTGGGCTGGATCCAGGAAGGCTATGTTAACCAGTGTGATGAAAATGTGTCAAACGGTCTATAAAACCAGTGTATGGTGCCCCGTGATCGCATTAATGTACACAGCTATGATTTAATAATAAAATATATATATAAAAGAAAAAAAGAAAGAAAAATACAAAAGAGAAA
Source organism: Nycticebus coucang (assembly GCF_027406575.1). Lineage (NCBI taxonomy): Eukaryota > Metazoa > Chordata > Mammalia > Primates > Lorisidae > Nycticebus > Nycticebus coucang. Next base: position 432,626 of record NC_069794.1, read on the forward strand.
ATAAAATTTATAGTGACCAACTATACAAATTAACAGTAGGTACATAATCTTAGAGTTTTCAGAAATGCACTTATGTACTTTTTTAAGCAATTTTTTTTCTTAAATTGGGCCAAAAACATCTTATCTTTTTATTTACTTAATTCTTTAATTTGTTTTCAGGTTTTAACCTGAAACCAAGGACATGTGTGCAAGGTAGTTTTCTGGGGAGTCAGGGAGTCTCTCTTGGGAAAGGGAGGGTGGGTGGGATGGCAAATCCATGCAGGGGGAGAGGGCCTCCCCACAGGTGATGCTCTGCTCCAGCTCATTAATTATAAAAAGGCAGATAAATTGAAAAAAAAAATGGTCACTTTTTTTTGGTTATAAAATGGTCACAAAATTAAAAATATATCTTATTCTATATTTTGGAAGTTAATGAAACTGTTTAGTGAAAGAACACAAACTAGTCCTATTCTGAGTAATCCCATCTATCGACTCACGGCCCTAACTGTTCTCTCCAGAGTGGGCCTCTCCTTAACCCATCCAACTGGGACCAAAATGCCACCTCTCCCACCCCCAGATTGCCCCCACTTGCCTGCAGGTGGCACCTGTAACAGGAGCCTCATGCCAATTGCCTTTAATTAATGTAATTTCCTCTTCAGCTGTTTTTTCCTTGACTATTTTTCCCTTAGGTTCCCATTCCAATCTTTTACATGTTTTATTTAATGTGTTTTAAGAGAAACAGGATTTCTTAAACTTAATTTTATGGAACTAAGATTTTGAGAAAATGATCAGGCAACTACTCTCGTCCTCATAGGATTTTGGGATTGTTTGCTGTTTTTCCTAGTTAAATGAATTGCACACCTATTATGCTCAAAATAATAACCAGATGCCTCCACACCTCCTTTAAACCACAGGCAGGACCTTCCTTATCTCAGCTCTTACAGTACTGGCCTGGTTCTTAAAGCAGGAGACTCCTTGAGGGGTCACTGGAGATGAACCGGAATCTGGCCAGACCCATGGGGCTAACAGCTTTGGTCAGTGCTGACCCAATCAGTCACAACTTTCCAAATCACTAATCACTAAAAAGTCAGATAAATCTCCCTGGAGATCACCTGAATTCTCCTATGAACTTTCATGACAACGCTGCATTTTACTGCTCTTTCCTACTCTACCCCCAAATCCTACTACATAATAAAAAGCAAACGATATGAGCAACCTCTTTTGTCAGCTTTTCTATCACAGGTTCCAAGATTAATATAAGGTCCAGAAAGACAGCCATATAATTTATATGGGACATAGGAAGAAGTAGTTCTAAGGACATAAACTGTCGCATTTGCTCCAGATACAGCAGAGATTACAAAAAGAATCCCAACCTTAAATACTTCTTATAAATACATGATACAACATAAAAAGACAAAAAGTATACCTAAGGAAAGTAGGTAGGTTATCTTTGTAAATGCCATAGGATACATGCCTGTTTAGATCAGGCTTTAGAGAGAAAGGTGGGAGGTAACTAAAATTACTGGATCACCTCCTTGGTTTTCGTCCCCCATTAGAAAAAATGTTGTTACTTTACCACTGAAGTGTCCCTAAGACAGTGCCCTGACTGCTAAACTCACTGTGGAGGCAGCTTACAGACTGGTGTGGTCTAGGGCAGCCCTTCAGGCCTGTCAGCCCCTCCAGCCCAGGAGGCAGGAGCCCAGCACCCAGTGTCCTTTGGTTTCCTGATTTGCAAAACGGAAATAATGATGACTCCTGCTTCACACACCAGGCTGTTAGAGGGTCTGGTGAGATGCCACACCTGAAAGCTCTTGTCTGCAGTGGCATGCACGTAAGAATTTACTCATCAAGATACCACAGCAGTTATTCTCAGCCAGGGCTTCTTCAGTGGGGAGCCAAGGGGAATTTCCAGCAGCTGCATCTCAGCTTTCTTGTTCCTAGTTTTCTGAACTCTAGTCTGTCCCCAGGCGCATCCTATTTAGACTAGCTCAGACTACCACCTGTTCACTCTCCTAGCCCCCGTTCACCCTCCCCAGGCTTAGCGGGAGGAGCTGGACCACAGGTGCCTCGGGGTACACCTGGGCCCACCTGGAAGGAGCTGAAAGCATGGTAAGTGGCACCGCTAGAAAGGGCTTCGAGCTACATGTCCCTCCAACAGGGCCAGGGCCTCCCAAAGGAGAATGAGGTCATTGAATCAACACAGCAGTGCTAGCCAGGTAATAATCCTAGCTAAAACAGTCCACTGCAGGACTGTGGACCCTTAGCCGTCAATCTCCCTTTCACCAGGAGTTTACAGATAACTGGTGCCCACAGTGAACATGGCATGTCACATTGATGTGTAGCACATTCTAATAAAAGACCAACTCCTAGGGTTATGTTTTAAGGCTTGAAAGCTCCTTGTCAGTAGATAAAATTAAGTCAAATGCTATTAAGCCATCAAGTCACTCTAATACAATAACAATAACTAGTTAACAATAATAGTTATTAAATGCTAATAAAGCAATTAGCTTCCTGAGGCTGAAAATATGTATAAATAAATCTGATCACAGAACGTTTTGCTTTAGAGGGTGGAGGATATGAAATGGTTTCTTTTAGAAAGAAGCAGATCCATGGATTATTACTTTAAAAACAATATTAACTAATCTGGGTTGTTTTCATTTTTGTTTTTTTGAGACAGTCTCACTCTGGGTTTTAAAGAGACTTTCCAAAGGCTCTCCAGTAAGAGCTGTAAGGTTAATTGCCAGAGGTTTTCTATTGATTGACCTCAGAAGAGCCCGGCACCCCAGTCCTCTCCCAGCTGTCAGAGCTTCCCTTACTGTGGAATTTTTCTTTCTGAAATCTTTCCTGCCCTTTCCCTTCAGGAAAACACACCTGACATTGTTCTAGCCCCAGACACTCCCCAAAGAACCAAAGCAGGCAACAGTTTCCTGTTTCCCAGTTCAGCCTGGCTCACGGCTGTGTTGGGATATCAAAGAATGAGAGATTTTGTGAATTGATGGGGGATTTATGGTTTATGAGTTTGTATGAGAAGGATGCGCTGAAATCAAGCAGCAGCACAAAAGACCTTGAGCACCTTTGTCATTTTCAAGCAGGAGGAAACTGCCGACTCTTTGAAACAAACTTTTTCTGAATCTTAGTAAATGCGGAATGTAAAGGTCTTAGCAAAAGAACTAAGAAAATGCCAGGAAGGCTATGTTAACTAGTGTGATGAAAATGTGTCAAACGGTCTATGAACCAAGTGTTTGGTGCCCCATGATCATACTAATGTACACAGCTATGATTTAATAAAAAAATAAAATAAATAAATAAAAACTTTTCTGGAAGAGTTTGGAAGCTGGAATCACGTAGAAAAGACAGGAGCGGAGGGCAGTGTTTGCCCGTGTGTACCAGCAGCCCGCTATCCACCAGAAAAACAGCCGCGAGAGAGGCCGGGTGGGACACACGCAAAGTCGGGGTGAGGGGTGGAATAGAGACGGAGGGAGACAGAAGGAAAAGGTGGGGAGGGAGGGAAGAGACGAGGAGGAAAGCGGAGAGGAAGAATGAATGGCGGTGACCGCAGTGTCCCAAAGGCGGGGCTCACGGGGCCGGGGATCCGCGCCCTCCGCTCCGCCGCGCTCACCTGCGGCGTCCCCCGGCGCGGGGGTCCCAGGCGGCTGCATCCCCAGGCACCGCTTCTGTCCCGGCCGCCGACTTCACGCGGGGACCGCAGCACTGACCCGGCGGGCGGAGCGGCCCTCCCTGACCCTCTCCCCGCAGCCCCCGCGCTCCGCCCCTCCCCGCCCCTCTCCCCGCAGCACCCCCGCAGCCCCACCCCTGCCATCCGTCAGCCCCTCCCCTCCCCAAGCCCCCTTTGCTCCTCCGCTTCCCTCCCTGCCTCGGGGCGTGTGGGCATCTCCCGGCGGACAACAGGCCCAAGCTCGGAAGCGCCCGGAGAAGAGCTGTGGGTTTCTGGTGGGAGCCCCCGGCCAGGACACCTCCGGGAGGGGGCACAGAGCGGGCCGGGTCGGCGCGGGGTCCCTGCACCTGTCCCCGGAGAACACCAGGACGGGCGGCCTGTGCCAGAGGAATGAAGGGAGCTCTGCTCTCCGCGCCAAGTTCGGCATAAAATCCGCTGCTGAAACGGAAGAGCCAGAAGCGGGCCTGAGCAGGCCGCCTCCCAAAGCACAGGACGAAAATAAAAATCCTTGTCAAATTTTAAAAATAAGTCTTTCAAATTTATTTTAATTATCTTTAGAGTTAAGGATGTTAGCAATCACTTTGCAAAAGAGGACACTCGCGTGACACAATTACAAAAGGAACTTTACCTAACAAATGCAAAATCAACGTAACCTGGTTCTTCATACCCTCCGGTGAATCCCCAACAATTCAAAAAAAAGACGACGCTCGGATGTTTGGTTGGGTTAAGGGAGTGGGTGTGACACAGACAGACGCCCTTTCCCCGGCTCCACCCAGCACCTACAGCCCAGCTAGCTGGGGAGGGGAGTTGGTGAGGAGCGGGACCCCTGCGGAGCAGGGAAAGCTCTGGGGTGGGCGGATGTGCTCACTGCCTCCAAACTGGCACAGCTAAGGTGGTAAATTTTAAGTATATTTTGCCACAATAAAAAAATGCATTTTTAAAAAGCATCCTGTTTGGATGAATTCTGTGTTGCACATTCCATGGCCACCCGAGGTATAAATGGCACCAGCCTCAATCTCAAAACCTCTCAAGGCACCACCTCCACTAACAACCCACACATGGCCATACCAGTCATGGACCAGAGCCCAATAAAGCACTTCGGAGTGACTTTTAGTGACATTGAAACACCACTAGACAAGCTGAGCACAGCCCTGACCTTGCTGGAAAAGGGGCTAGGTATAAGTCAGAATTCCTTTAATATAGAGGAAAGAAACATGATGCCCCAATCTTCCAAATCTCCTAAAGCTCACACACAGCCTATGAATGGTGGACTAGATAAGGATGTGGGGTGAGTCCCTGTGCTAGCACTGACACCGAGAAAGCTCACTCACTGCACGTGGTGGCCACACACAGCCCCGACACACAGCCCTGTGCCCACGGCCCTGCCACCTCTCCCCTCCCCAGGAAGGGTCCCATCCACTACTCCTGGTGTAGATGAGATAGTTTTCTCTGAACTGCTGTCTCCCACCTCCATGGCTCATCACCATATTTGTTTGTGAATTGCACATGTTTGATGACACCACATACATATTCCAACACTCAGAGCTGGATTCAGACATAAAGGTGGGCTCCTCACTTCCTCCCGCCCCTGGGGCATCACCTGTACCACCTACTTGGGAGATAATCAAAGTGAGAGAGATCATTAGCAGGTGGAATAGGAGTTGTCTTATTAATATAATATAGGGAAAAGCAAGCCCAGAATAGGAAAAGATGTTTTAAATAAGACGCCAAAGGAGTTAAATGTAAAATAAAAATACTGGGAAATTCAAACCCATTAAAATCAAGAACATCTATAATTAGAAGCCACCTTAAAGAAAGTGAAAATACTACCCACAAAATGGAAAAATTAATATATGTACTGTAAAAAACAAGCACATCAGCAGTGGATGTGGGCAGTGGGCAGGGGGAGGGGCACTGGACAGGGGCAGGGGAGGGGCTGAGGAGGGAAAGGGGTATTGGTCAGGGGGAGGGGCAGTGGGCTGTTGGTAGAGCGGGGCTACTACAAAAAAAGCCTCTTCAGAGGTCCCCAGGCAGACCTTAGTGTGAACCTGATTTTCCTTCTTCTCGGCTGGAGTGGCTGAGTTGTGTGGTAAGTATGTGTTTAACATTTTCAGAAATTATGATTACACATGTTTCTGACTACAGAGCTCTTTAATAAAGAAAGAAAGAAAAGAAAGTTGTTGCACTTTACATGTTCTGGGTTGCCTTGCAAAATTGCAAAAGGAGCCTGGCAGCATTTAGTCATGTTACCCTTTGCCCCTGCTACCCCACTTCTAGGAATTTATCCAAAAGATTATCTGGCAGAAGTACAAAGTGAAATATGCACAAAGCCACTTGTTATTTACTGCAGTGAAAGACTGGAAACCCCAGATGGCCACAGACAGGAGGCTGGTTGAACAAACTGGGGCGCGCACAGCACACAGCAGGGCCGTGAGGACACTGCCAGCACTGACATGGAAAAACTCTACGCTGTAGGAGAGAAGAGAATGTAAACACATGTACACACGGGCTTGAAATGCCAAAATGAGGAAAAGGAAGAAGAGGGAGAAAGCTAGTGAGAGTCATCACCAACAGTGGCTGGAAGCAGCCTATTGCAGGTCACCTCCAGCGCTGGAAGGAGGGTGGCGAAGGGTGATCGCCAGCAGTCCACCTGATGCCAGTTCTGTGCCACAGCACCAACATCAGTACGGAGGAAGGGCAGAGCCACCTTGGAGTCACCCTGAGAGCATGCTCTGAGGATCCTCGAGGTCTGCCAGCCACGCACTGAAAACTGCTGTGAGGTCAGCACTGATGTCAACACATAAAGTGTGGATAAAATGTGGGAGGGCAGCTGGACTTGTGTCCTGGTTCAAAAAACTGTCCATAGGCTGACATGAGGGGGCCACCAGGAGCCCTGGGAGCCTGTACTGGTGATGAGGTGACCCATTGCCTTCCAGGAAAGACCCAGTCCCTAGGCCCCATAGACGTGACTAAGGTCAGGCCTTGAGGTGGGAGAGAGCCCTGGATTTCCCAAGTGGGCCCTGGCTGTGGTCAGCAGGGTCTTTACTGGAAGGAGATTGGACTGAGACAGAGGCAGAGGCCACGACACCGTGGGAGAGGCACCAGAGGTGGCACGATATGGGACTGCTTGCCAGGCAGGGTCTGGCCTTTCCACTGGAGCCTAGAAGGGATGTCCTTTACAACTCACTGTGGAACCTTTGGGGTCTCAAATGCCCTAAAACAGACACCTTCAGGTGAGGGCCTGTGAGGCTGCCCTGGAATGCCTTGCTAAGTGTTAACACTTACAACAGAAAGCATGTCCTGGAAGGCGGGCGTCCACTTTGGGGGTAAAGACTGGCTTCCTGACAGGGAGACCTCGAAGGCCGAGCACCCTCCCCAAGTGCTTCATTCAAACCTCTTCCCTGGTTGCCTCATGTGGCCCCCAGGCCAGGCACTTCATATCCACCTTCCTGACTAAGGCTTGGGGAGCCAGTGTCACCTCCTCACCCCAAGGCACCAGCTAGCTGCAGGCCACCCTCAGCACCATGAGCCACCCTCAGCCCCATTGGAGCCTATGCAGCCCCATCAGGCGGGGAGGGCCGTCTGGCAGCAGGGTATTTTTAAATGTAATGTCATTTGGTGCTTCCAGAAGGTAATTATGACAAGACAGGAAATCTGTTTTCAGAGAGACTGGAAACATCATCGCTATAGCAGATATGGTGTACACGAGAGCCCTTCCTGTTCAGAGGGAAACATTTACAGAGTCTGGAGGCCTCCCACTTGACCTTCTCTGCCTGAGCAGAGGTCCAACACTGCCCAGAAACTCCTGGTTCCTTGGAGTTTCTCACATGTGAGGTTGGGGATGGGCCTGAACTGCCCCTTTAGAAGGCTCTGGGCAAACTGGGACCTACAAGATGGCTGATACCGTGTACCTGCCCCACCTCATACCATAACTCTGCTGTCCTCATGTTGCCACCGGGCAGGTGAGGAGATTCTGACACACAGAATAAAGTAATGTTTCCAAAGTCAAATAGCTGGTTAATAGGAGAGACAAGACGTAAACCAGGCCGGTCTGATTTCAAAACATAACTGTCTCTTCCAAACCGGAAAGTGGATATTTACTTAAATGTAGACTTTTAATTTAATTTTTCTTACATTCAATCAACAAAATAGTTATTGAATTTCCCCTATGTGCAGGATACCAGGAGAGCTGCAAAGATGAGTTATTTGGTCCTTTGAGAACTTTATAGTTAAAGGTAAAATTAGAGAAATGGAACATACGATGGCAACCTGAAAGCAGGTGGTGAGACTCCAGCCACCCATGCACCTGTCACACTGGGGTGTGAGCAGGCCCCTGGCACAGCCAGCACATTACACAGGTCTCCTAGGAGAGTCTCGAAGGCCCAGCACACATTGTATACAGAGGTGGGTGGGCACCTACTGTCCCCTAATGGCTCCATGAACAACTGGCACTAGGGCCACTGTGGGGACAGCACAGACGTGAGTTGCAGAGTGAGAGACCACTGATAGAATCAGGTGTACCTGCCCAAATAGACCTGCCTGCCCAGGCAGGGTCAGGTTCATGGCCCGCCCAGGAAGGGTCAGACTCATGTCTCTCCCAGAAAATAGGAATACCAGCAATTGCTGTCCTTCCTGACCCTTTAAATCCCCATCCAGCATAACCCACACGTGGAATTTTTTTCTAGATTTCACTCCACCTACATTCAGGTAGAAATAAAGACCACATCATTTCTACAGAATGGGGATTCCATTTTCCTTTGTTTTGTGCCTTGGAATAATCCTTCTTCCTTGAGTCCAGAACCTTTCATATGGTGCTGCATGACTTGGATGGGGAGAAGCTCCTCTGCGGGGCTGAAAATATACACCATCTAACCTAACCAAATGGACCCTTATTCCCGCAAGATGAAGAGAAATGTATACTCTCTGACCTTGCCGAATATTCATTCATTTAATACTGAGGTGAGCCCTTATCTAAGACCTTTTTCTGCACTTCTTTCCTCTTCCTGTTCCTACTCTACCTCCTCCTCTCCCTACCCCTTTTTGTGCTCTTACGCTCGTAAATGATCTCTGGGCTCCTTTTACCCTCCTGACTGGCGGCCGCACTCAGAGGCTGAGTCCTCTCTAACCCCAGTCTTGCCTCCCTCCGTCCGACAGTCACATGCAGAGGCCAGGCCCTCTTTTTTTTTTTTTTTTGTAGAGACAGAGTTTCACTTTATTGCCCTCGGTAGAGTGCCGTGGCGTCACACAGCTCACAGCAACCTCCAACTCCTGGGCTTAGGCGATTCTCTTGCCTCAGCCTCCCGAGTAGCTGGGACTACAGGCGCCCACCACAACGCCCGGCTATTTTTTTGTTGCAGTTTGGCCAGGGCTGGGCTTGAACCCGCCACCCTCGGCATATGGGGCCGGCGCCCTGCTCACTGAGCCACAGGTGCCGCCCATACAAAAAGGTCAGGCCCTCTTTTGACCAAAGTCATACGTGGAGAGTCTGGGTAATCTCCCAATGCCAGCCCTACCGCGGGGCTGGATTGTTTTCCGTCATTCAGTGAACCAGGTTCACTAATCTACAATCTTCCTGGAGGTCTAGATTCAGGTGACAGCTGCATGCAGAGGCCGAGTCCTCTCTGGTTGCAGTCTTGGTCCTTTTGTTCCCCCCTTTATTCCCCTTTGAAAGTTCCCTTTATTTTCTTTCAGCTAACAGCCACGTGCAGAGGCCAAGTCCTCTCTGGCAGTACTTTTGGTTATTTTTGTTCCTCCTTTTCCCCTCGAAAATTCTCTTTATAGCTTACCTTTAATCTCATTTATTTTCTACCTCCAGTTTTCTCTATGGGCATTACTCAGTCACGAATTCCCCCTTCTTCACCTCTAAGCTGCCTTCTAACTCAGCTGAAATCCCTACATCTCTATCTTGACCTCAAACCTAAACGTCTCATTTTTTTTTTCTGTAATACTGCTTGGCCTGTGTACAAATTTGATAGTGACTTATATTGGCCTGAACATGTCACCTTTGATCTCTCAATTTTCACTAATCTTAATAATTACTGTAAAAAATTGGGCAAATGGTCAGAGATGCCCTACATCCAGGCATTTCTCTTACTCCGAAATATTCCTTCTCTACTTTCATTTTGTGAACCCTCTCAAATTCTCCTGGCTTGTGTAACACGGCTTCTCCAGACCTGCTCTAAACAGAAAGTGACTGAAAAGATCATGAAAGTCCGAAGTGCATTGCCTCAGCCAGCCATGCCTAGGCACAGTCCCTTCTGATGGTTGCAGAGTCCGGCCCCTTGAGCCCCTTGGGCTCCTGCAGGTGGGAATTGCACACAAACACCTGTGTGTGTGGCCTGGCTCTCAGCTCTCTAGGATCAGTGGTGCTGACGGTGAAATGTGACCCATCCTGTCACCAAGCAACCCAGGAAACAGCGTGGGATGAATAATGCAGATGCTGCTCTCATGGCAGGGACGGTGCTGCCTGCCTCCACATGGAAGGGAAGGGGAAATGGGAGAAGCAGTGAGACCAGAGATGTTCTCAGAGACAGGAATTTTTTAAGATTGAAAACACTCTCAGATCTGTCACCTTTACTATTCAACATAGTGCTGGAAGTTCTAGCCAATACAATTAGGCAAGACAAGGAAATAAAGGGAATCCAAATGGGAGCAGAGGAGGTCAAACTCTCCCTCTTTGCTGACGACATGATCTTATACTTAGAGAACCCCAAAGACTCAACCACAAGACTCCTAGAAGTCATCAAAAAATACAGTAATGTTTCAGGATATAAAATCAATGTCCACAAGTCAGTAGCCTTTGTATACACCAATAACAGTCAAGATGAGAAGCTAATTAAGGACACAAAATCTCAAAACTGCAGATGCTGGCGTGGATGTGGAGAGAAGGGAGCACTTTTACACTGCTGGTGGGACTGCAAACTAGTACAACCTTTCTGGAAGGAAGTATGGAGAAACCTCAAAGCACTCAAGCTAGACCTCCCATTACTGGGCATCTACCCAGAAGGAAAAAAGTCCTTTTATCATAAGGACACTTGTACTAGACTGTTTATTGCAGCTCAATTTACAATCGCCAAAATGTGGAAACAGCCTAAATGCCCACCAACCCAGGAATGGATTAACAAGCTGTGGTATATGTATACCATGGAATACTATTCAGCCATTAAAAAAAATGGAGACTTTACATCCTTCGTATTAACCTGGATGGAAGAGGAAGACATTATTCTTAGTAAAGCATCACAAGAATGGAGAAGCATGAATCCTATGTACTCAATTTTGATATGAGGACAATTAATGACAATTAAGGTTATGGTGGGGGGAGGAAAAGCAGAAAGAGGGACGGAGGGAGGGGGGTGGGGCCTTGGTGTGTGTCACACTTCATGGGGGCAAGACATAATTGTAAGAGAGACTTTACCTAACAATTGCAATCAGTGTAACCTGGCTTATTGTACCCTCAATGAATCCCCAACAATAAAAAAAAAAAAAAAACACTCTCAGAGCTTTGCTGAAGGCTTTTATAACTACAGTGCCCTTATCTCTCCGAACCCCCGAACCCAAGCAGGAAAAGGACATTAAGGCCTGTGTAGGGTGTGACTCCCTCCTCCTCCCAGCCTTGGGCTTGGCAACCCCAGCTTGTCCAGCATCTCCTGTTTTAGTCAAAAGTTCAGCAGTGCAGTTGGCACAGCAGCCTGGCATTGCCCCGCTGAAAGGAGGGAGCCGTGTCCTCCACAGATGGTGAAACCAGACCTGCCTGGCTGTATGGCTTCCGGGCCTGGGGCACATATTAAATATCCATGTTCGGGGCACAGCTGCTGCTTCTGGGCCAGTGATGTCTGCTCCCAGGCTGGGTGCAGGCCAGGCAGGCCACTGCACCCTGACGCTGCCCTCCTGGGGCCCTGCTAGCATCCACCTAGCTACTGTCTTGCAAATGAAGACATGGAACTTGGGGAAACATTTTGCTACTATAATTAGGGGACTGACGTTTGATTTTTAGAAAATCAAATTAAGGCTTCTTATTCTTCATTTCAAGTTGGATGATACCTGAGAGCTGGTCTCATTTTTTGTTAATTTCATGGTTCCAGATGAAGTCGTCCCTCCTAAATGGCTTTCCTTCAGCAGGCATGCTGCTATCATCCATATGCTTCACTCCAATCAAGGCCCATTTAATTTCCCAACCTTCTCAGAAGACCTCCCAGCAGAGAACTGGTTGCAGGAGCCCCTCTGAAACACACTCCCAGCACTGACATGAGGACTTATATGTAGACAAGAAAACAAACAACAAACCCAGCTGGCTACAACACAATAAACAACCCAATAATGGGGTGGATGAGAGCTGCTGGACAGGACCCTCGGTCCAGCAAGGATGTGTGGGGGCCTGCAGTGCCCCGCTGGCCCCATGAGTGTCTCCACATCTCCATAGCCTCTGACTGGCCGTGCAGGGAGAAGTGTGGCTCAGCCTTTCCTGCCCTCTAGGTCACTTTGTCTGAAGAGCCCCCTTTGTCCTGGTCACCCTCCCACCAGTCCTGGAGAGACTGGGCAGTGTGACAAACAGCCCCCCAAGCCTGACTGGACCCCCACTTGAAGGGCGTTTGCCTGGTCATGGCAGGTCTGCTTCAGGGTTGGGGTTGGGGATCAGTGAAAAGGAGGGGTCTAGGCCAAGGCAGCTGCACGCTGGACCCTGAACATCTCCCCTCTCATGCATCTGACCCTCCGTGCCTTTTAGCCACACAACGGACCCACCCTATAATGTACAGTCTGGTCGCAGCTCTGAAGTACCTGTGATGAAAAGTTGCAATTAGCTCCCAGTATCACCATATATTTGAACTCTACTTTTTGCTTTTTGCTGAGGTGTTTCTGGGAACAGGATGAGTAGGTGCCTCATTGGGAGGGGTGGGCATGGCCACCCACCAGAGGCGGTGCCAAACACTTCCTGCCAGGCTCCCACCAGGATCTGAGACCATTGGTGCCAGATGCCACTGTGGCAAGACGAGACCCTGTGTGGCAGTTCAGGTAGGTTTCTGAGGAGCCCTATGTGGCTCCCACATTGAGAGTAAGAAGGTTCAGAGCCCAAGTTACATCTGGCCACAGGCCTACAGAGTGGCTTCCGGATGCCCAGGCTCCACAGCCTCCTGCAGCAAGGTGGCACCTCGGCTGCCTGCTCCCTGGCAGTTCGCAAGCCAGGCTGCCAGTAGCTGCCCAGATACAGAGCAGGACCAGGCAGAAGCAAGCCCCTGGGGGGGGCCAGAAGGAGCCTGTCCCATCTCCTGGGGAGCACCCAGAGGTGATGGGCATCGGCAGGGAATAGCCAGAGGTTCCAGGAACCCAGAAGGGAGCAGAAGAGGGGTGTCCGCCCAGTCAGCAGGGCCTGCTCCCAGGAGACCCAGGAGGGAACCATGGGAGGAGGGGTCCATGGAAGCACCTGCCCAGAGGACACAGGGCTGCCGTAGCACCTCTTTCCCAGCTTCAGCTTGTGGGCCAGAGGTTGGGCTGTCCATATGGAGGCCATGAGGTGGGCAGGGCAGGCACAAGCAGCAGATGCTGGGGGACAGGATGCAAAGCTCACAGGTGGCAGTGACTTTGTGGACAGGATGTGCGAGCTACTGAGTGCAGGTATGTGGCTGCGCTGGTAGACACCGGGAATGGGAACAGGTAGCAGCCTGTGGGATCACGGACTCAGTGTTCACAATGCATTTTCTTGATATGATACTAAGTTTTAAAAGATTTTTTTAATAAAAACGAAGTGTAGATACAACTTTCAACAGCCTATATGTGAACAACGGGGTCAACTTTCATTTTACAGAGGTGGAAAACACCACTCTGGATAGACCCAAAGGAGCAGCTGAAGCCAGAAGCGAAGCCTCTCCTGGTCCCTCCCAGCAGGTAAGACAGCTACTTTATAGGTAAATGGGTGATCTGCAACAGACCTACCAGGTCTGCTAGAAACAGCACTACAGGATGCCCAATCGAATTTTCACTTCAGATGAATGACAAATGTGTTTTTAGTATAAGGATGTCTCAAAGATTGCATAGGATATACTTACACTAAAAACTATTCATTATTTATCTGAATTCAATCTCACTGGGACATGAGTGTCTGGAAGTCCAACCTCAAGAGGAGGGCAGAGAGGTTCTTGCTGAGTCCTGGGGGGATAGCAGAGTCCTGCAGGCCCAAGAGCTGGACAGCTCACTGTGGACAGTGGCCCCTGCAGCGCTGATGAAATTGCCTGTGCTCTGCAACCCCAGGGAGGCCGGGGTGAGATCGCTTACCTGTTCAGACCCACATGCACCAGGAGCAGATCTAAGAAGGTTTAGAGGAACCAGAAATGAGTGACACAAATGAGACAGGTTCTGTCTGCTGCAGAACCTTCCAGAATAGAAGGGGCCGGGAGCTTGCTCAGTGGGCAGCTCAGCCTCCCTGAGCCCCAGTCTTGGGCTGCTGCAGAGGTGTCTTCATGGACAGTTTGGGATCTTAGATCGAAAAGCACTGGATGCTGCTCCTGGCCCTTCCAGAACATTCTATGGTCCTGTCAGCCCCTCGGGTCAGAGGAGAGGGCTGTGGAGCTGCTTTCCAAGTGTGATCTTCATGTGCATGTGCAGGAGCTACCTCTAGAGAACGTGTCTCTGCACAGAGTGGGTGGCCTGGGCTTATCGGAAGATGTGCTCCTAATACCAGCTCGGCGCTAATCCCTCAGCAGCTCTGCCGACCATGGAGGCACTCAGTCCCTCTGGCCACAAGTGCAAATCTCTAAAGCCATGACTGCCGCAATGCTAGTCTCTGGGGGTACCCGGCTCCCCACAATGGTAGCTGACATCCAGGAGGGGCAGCCAAGGCCACGGAGGACTCGACATCCTCATGAAGCCCTCCCTGCGGCCCCTGGCTCTGTCAGTATGCCTGGCCATTTGCTGAGGCCCCTCTCCCTTATCCTCATGGCCTCCCCAAGGCTTGTGGAGACGCCCAGCCATGGCCAAGAGGCTAGGGCTACCTCCCCCCATGCATCAGTGCAGAGGCCCGCAAGACGCTCCTCCCAGAGGAAAGGGCACAGCCCACCTCTAAGGCAGCTTGGAGTCCTTAAGTCCCACCCCAGGGCTGGCATTGCACCTTGTGAACCCTCTGCCTATGTCCTGGATCCCGGCCACAGCCCAGATGGCAGCTGGGGCTGAGTCAAACATGGAGATGTGTGGGGACCGTCTATATTCAGGGTGCAGCTGGACTGGGCAGTCAGGGAGCAGAGTGATGTGAGTGTTCCCAGGAGTAGGGCTTTGGTCTTTGGTACAATAGCTGCTGACAATACAAGGGGATTGCAGTAAGACCCGTGGCAGGGGTCAGCAGAGCCATAAACAAAGGCAGCCTGCCCAGAAATTCCCTGGGAGGTGAGGTCAGCCAGGCCAGGGGTAGTCAGCTTGTTCCAGGAGGGGCCAGAGAGAAGACAGCTCAGGTTGTGAGGGACCAGGGTGGGTGCTGCTGACAATCAGGAAAGAGCATGGCCACAGGGCAGTCTGGCGCCCAAGAACCCTGAAGGTGACCCTGACAGAGACTACAGGTCTCAGCGCCTCACAAATGCTGACTGTGGGGTCCCCAGGATGCAGTTGATCAGGGCCTGGGCCAACCCTTCCTAGCAGTGGGACAGCCGACGGCTGTCGGTGTTGCCAGTCTCCCACAGAGGAGTTGGGCTCTGAGAGGTTAGAGGTTAAGGTCCAGGAAACCCAAACTGGACTTCTGGCAGCACCACCAGGACCTGTCCTGTCCCACCAACCAGTGGCTGCCAAGAGGATCTTTGAGAGTTCACCTGTGATTGGCTGATTCCACCAGGACATCGTATTGTCTGAGTGAAGAGCAGGGGACAGTCAGGGGCAGAGGCTCGGGGATCCAGGCCCAGAGTCCCTGCCCTGTGCCTCCATAGCCATCTCTGTCTTGAGCCAGGAGGAGACCCAGCGCACAAGCAGGGGCCTGGCAGAGAGATCCCTGTGTCCACTCGCTGGCTGGAGGACCCCACAGAGCCCACCACAAGGCATTTGGCGCCTCCCCACGAAGGCTGGCGGGGCTCTCTGTCCTCTGCTGAGTGGCTCTGCCCCACCGCCTCACTCCAGAGCCCATCTAGGAAATCAGACACATTCCTGACTTGGATGAGGAGGCCTCCACGGCAGAGATGCCCTTCATGTCGTCCGGCATCTGCCCGTCCTCACGCCACACATTCAACTCCCCAAAGATGCCGGTTTCGATCATTTCCTCCTGCCAGGGAATGGGGCAGTTGCCGGTGGCAAACTCCTGGAAGAACTCCGTGTCAGCTTTGTCAAAGAGCACGCCTTTGACCGTGGAAAAGGCACCTACATCCTGAATGTTTTTTGCATATACGGTTCTGGAGTCTGGGATGAAAGGCGGGATCAGCATCCCTGTTCAGAGACAGAGAAACAAGACGCAAACAGCATGTGGGTAAGCAGGGTGTCGCACAAGAAGATGCTTCCCCAGCAGCCCCTCGAAGTTGCAGGGGCCTGGGGGCTGACCCTGCCTGAGGAGGGCCTCCCAGGGCTCTGCGACCCCCATGGGCATGTGGCCAGGTGCTGGAGCCCCAGGTGGACCGAGTGGGAGTGGGAGTCTGGTTTAGAGGCTACTCGTGAAGGAACCTCAGGCAGGTCCACTGCCTCCCTGAGGTTTCCCTGAAGCAGAGAGCATTCTGCCCCCTCCACCAGGGACTCTGCCTCCTGGGCCACTTGCCCCCTCTGCAGACCCAGGCACAGGGCCCTTAGGTCAGCCTCCCAGCTGGGCAACATCATTGTCATCACAGGCCAGATTCCCAGGCCCCACATGTGCAGGCTGAACCTCACACCACCTTTCAAAAGGCAACTTCTCCCCTCAATATGTTTGTAGGCCATGACTCCCCAGGCACCAGACACAGAGTGTCCATGATGGACAACCTCCCAGTTGGCCAGACCACCTCCTTCCCTCAGTCCACACTGACTCTGCCTCCAGAGAGAGCTTGTAGTGGCATCAGGACAACCCTCATGCTGGTAGACACTCACGAGTCCCCCATGTGGTTTCTGCTCATCTCTCTTGGAAATGGATACTCAAGATGGCTCAGTCCCCATTACTGGAGGTCAGGGCTCACAGTTCGCACATCTGACCACATGCACTTGCTCACAACTCCAATCTCCTGGACGCTGCTCTGACCCTTCTCTGCAGAAGCAGCTTCCCTTTGGGGAGCCTATGGCTCCATGGCTATCTTGTAACTGTGGTCACACTGGGTGCAGAGAGCCCTCTCCCTGTGTAGGCTCCCAGGGCGGGGGCTGCAGCTGGGTTCCTCCCTCTCTCAGACACACATGCAACCTCACGTGTGCAACTTGGCAGTAGCACTGGTAAACTATCTTAAGCAGACAGCATGAGAACCCTGCTTTGGGTGTGCTTGGGGGCTCCTTTGGGGCACAGGGTGGGAGGTGCATGGTGGGGAGCCCAGTGGGTTTGGCCCTGAAAGTTGACCCGCTACCATCTCTTTCCTTCCTCCCCACCTCAAGATGAGACCTGAAGGCCTGCTCAGACCTGCTGAGATCTGTTCACATGGGGCCACTAACGCCAGTCCTGAGCAATGGGGTCAGAGCAGAGGGTGGGGAACATTCACAGGGCCCAGGGAACTGCTCCCCCTGTCTGAGCGCCTCACAGTACCGGCCTCCAGCTGTCTCCAGTTAAGGTCTTTGAAGAGGGGTTGGACACGCAGCGCATCACACGTCTGGTTCCTGAACCCCAAACGCTTCTCAGGGTCCTTCACCAGCAGCGCCTCACAGAAGTCCTTGCTAGGCTGGCTGAACTTCTCCGGGTACTTGACGGCTTCTGAGAGGATCCGCTGCTTGAGCTCCTTATTCTCCACCTGCACAAGAGGAGGGGACAGGAGCCGAGCTGCACAAGCTCATTCCCACCAGGGTAGGCAACTGGGAGGGCCTCGGGGCACCCATGTGCTCAGCTCCTCAGCAGGTGGTGCCCAGTGGCCAAGGAGGGGACAGTGTCTACAGAGGACCTGGTTGACTCCCTGGAACATTCCCACAATCATCCCAGACCCACGGAAAGAATGGTCAGAATGAGAGGTGGGCAGCACAGGCCTACAGGGGAGGCCAGCCAGTGGGACACTGGGGAGGCACCCAGGGCCTGTTATCAGCCATGCTGGGCAAGTGCATCCCCCACCCCCACCCCCAGAGGCCCTGGCTACTACAGAGCAGAGAGTTTCCTCAGGTACCTGCAGAACCCCCTCAAGCAGGCCACTGACACCCCCGTCCCCACACGCCTACCTCGAGGTGGACAGTGCAGCCCCAGACACTGGAAGATGGGGACTTACTCTGTTCCCAGTCTGTCCTGGGGAAACACTTCCAGGGGACACTAGAAGATGAGGGACTAACTCTGTCTCCAGCCTGTCCTAGGGGGACACTTTCAGGGGACACTGGAAGATGGGGGGCTAATTCTGTTCCCAGCCTGTCCTGGGGGTGACACTTCAACACCGGAAGATGAGGGACTGACTCTGTCCCCAGCGTGTCTGGGGGTGATATTTCCAGGGGACACTGGAAGATGAGGGATTTATTCTGTCCCCAGTGTGTCCCGGGGTGACACTTCCAGGGAACACTGGAAGATGGAGGAGTTACTCTGTCTCCAGCCTGTCCTGGGAGGGGACACTTCCACAGGACACTGGAAGATGGGGGACTTACCCTGTCCCCAGCGTGTCCTGGGGTGACACTTCCAGGGGACACTGGAAAATAGGGGACAGACTCTGTCCTCAGCCTGTCCTGGGAGGGACATTTCCAGGGGACATTGGAAGATTGGGGGTTTAGTCTGTTTCCCTGGTGAAGGACACACTTCCAGACAAGTACCAGCAGGAGAAATTGGGCAGGGCAATGCTACACCCCAAGGCCCCCATGCACAGCCTGGGTCCCTGTCTGGGCCCTGTGCCTTGGGGTGGGCAGCCCTCTGGCCATGGGTCACTCTGCCTGGGTGGACCGAGAGGCAGTCTTATCTTTGGGCTGAGTCTTCACTCGCTGGAAGGGAAAAGCAATTTGGTCCACTGCTTGAATAGAGGAATGGCCTCCCATGTCACCCCTTTTGTGGTCCTGGAGGCCCCAAGAGCCAGCATCCACGGGGCTCGGGAGAGGCTGTGCAGCCCCAGGAGAGGTCTGCTTCCTTCTAGGTCCAGGCCTACTGCTGTGCCTGTGGTGGCAATGGGCTCTTGGCGTCTGGGGAGGAGAAGAGCAGCAGGACCACCCACAGGGGAAGAAGCCCTGACACCCAGCATCCCCAACCCAAGATCACTGGCCTTGGCAGTCACCAGGCCCCAGTAGCTGTGGATGCACTGGGGATGGAGGCTCGGGGTGGTCCATGTGCCCTCTCTGGATGCCGCAGTGGGCAAGTCACCCAGAAGCAGTGCCATGAGGCAGGACCCTGCAAGGTTGAGGGCAGCCAGCCCCAGGTAGGGGTGTTGACTCTGTCCTGTGCTCTGGGCACAAGGAGAGGCCTGAAGTCCCTCAGCCACTGTGGCGTCAGGAACTGGGCAAGTCACTTTCACCACAGACAGCAAAGCAGCCTGCAGGAATTTGCCCCTCCCAACTAGGACCCTGCTGGGTGGGCCCTACCTTCTCTCCTCGGGCTCTGAAGGGTCCTCGGGCTGCGATCATCTCGTACAAGGTGACACCCAGGGCGAAGTAGTCAACAGAGAAATCATACTCCTCCCCCCGTAGGAGCTCGGGAGCCATGAAACCTGCGGGCCAGAGCACAGTGGAGTTCACAGATGAGATGTGCTATCCCTGCAGGGAGCTCCTGCCCTGGTTACCACAGGACCCAGGCTCCGAATGTGCTCTACGTGGGGGCTCAGCACTGTTGGCACTCAGGGCCAGAACACCCTTGGGTGTGGAGTAGCCAACCAGGTGCCAGAGCATCAGTGACAGTCAGAAAAGTCTCCAGATGCAGACAAATGCCCCTGGGGGGTGGAGAGCTGCCCTGGCTGAGGACCTTGCTTGGCATGTGGGTGTGAAGTCTCCTCCCTCTCTGGCACCCAGACTCAGGGGCAGTGGGGAGCATGTGATGACAAGCACAGTAGCATGTGTGTGACTCGTGGGCGTGGCAGGTGCAAAAGAGGGACCCCTGCACTGACGCCCAGATGTCAAAGTGTGGGAGGACTGTCCCCACCACACTTTGGGCTGAAGGGAAGGCCCAGCTCTGTGCCCTCTGTGCTCCTCTGCCTGGAGGCTGTGCTGCTAATGTGGACCCGTCTGTAAGCACCCCTTTTCGGGCACCTATAGAGCTCAGGTACAAATTTACAGCGTTTAATCCTGACAGCACCAAGAGCACATGCTGCTGCTCAGATTGGAAGCAGAGGTCCCACCAGCTTAAGCATTTTAAAATTTGCTCAAGATGACAAGTGTTCAGAGTGGCTTCAAATCCAGTCACTGTGACACCCTTTGCAATGGGCATGGAGCCCAGCACTAACATATCCAGCATCTGTTTCTGCCTCGCCTGTGGTTTGTGTAAAAGTCCCTCTCGTGTGTAAAGAATCAGACAGTTCTCCACGTCCCTGGGGCCACTTTCAGCCTTGCCCCTCTGGAGGTCAAAGGGCCCCAGCCTTCCTCAGCCATCCACAGGCTCCTCCCATCTTCTCTCCACGACCGTGTCAGGTAGGTCAACTCGACATCTTTCCCAGCTGAACCAAATCAGAGCCCGGTTTTCCTTCTCTGCAGATTCTTGTCTTTTTCCCAGATGACTGCGTCTTTTTGTTATTTTCATTTTTTCTGTGCACTTATCACCAATCCAACCCTAAATTCTGTGGCACTTCTCTAATTGTGTTGTATTCCAATTTATCAGATATTTTATCAATTTCATCATTATGAGAGAGGCTTCCTGTACTGTCTTCCCTGCTCTAGTCTGGATTCACAGCTCCTCAGCAGATGTCCTCAGTGCCTGGGCCCACTTTGATGACCCTGCCCCAGATGCCCCACCTCTGAGGTCAGCTCCTTTATTCTGATCAAATAGCAGCCTGAGAAGGGCTTTAGCTCACCTTACACATACGTTTTAAGAACTTACATATCTGAAAATGCCTTTATTTTACCTTAATATTTACCTGAGAGTTTGGGTGCCCTAAAATTCTAAGTTGAAAATCATTTGCCCTCTGAATTTCTAAGACATTTTCCCATTCTAGCACTGTCCTGGGAGCCAGCCCCCCCCCCCAATTCCAGGTTCTCTCTGTGGGGGCCGCAGTCCACCCCTGCAGGCGTGTAGTGTCTTCTTTGTCCCAAAGTGTCACCCTCTGTTTGTGATCCATGTGCAAGGCAGTCCTAAATTCCCGTGGCTCCCCTCTAGGGATTTTCTTGGAATATTTCATCGGTATCTTTCCTCCTGCAGGTTTCCTGTTCTTCCTTCAAAGTTACCATGCAGTGCTGAGCTTTCTGGACTAGTCTCCTACTTTTCTTGTGTTTTCTCTCTTATTTTCCACATTTTTGTACTTTGATCCACTTTGGGGAGAAAATCCAAATTTATCTTTCAAATCTTTTCTTTGGAATGTTTCATCTCTGCCACTTTTTCGTCCTCTGGAGCTCTCTGAGTGCTCATTCTCATGACACAGTTCCCACCTCACAGCTGCAGTGTCCCCTATGTCTCCCCAGGATGTTACCTGGGTTAGATTTCCTACAGTGCCTCCTCCACGGGCCTTCAGGACTATTCCCCTGGGGTCTGGGGCTCCTGGCCTCCTGCTCACACTGGAGGCTGGGCCACCTTAGGGCTGGGCCTTGCTGCCAGTGTCCCCGGGGTTCCTCACTGGGGAACCTTCAGTTCAGAAGCATCACCTTCTGAGCTGGTCAGTCTGTGCGGACATGGAGCTTCAGTCATTCCCTGATCTGGTGCCATGTGCTGGAAGCTGAGTGGAGGTGACGCTCGGGGACACCTCATCACCCCCGAGCCCTCCTCCTAAGCTGTTTGCTTGCCCTGTGTTCCCCAGGCCCTCCAGGCCTCACTGCAGTGTACAGTGACCACAGTGACCCCAGCATCACACTACACGGCCCTTGCTTCAGCCTGCCCTAAGTGCCTGGCACAATGACCCACATCAAGCTACACATCCGCAATGGGGCACTCGTGGTCATTTTACAGCTGGGGTGTGGTAGCTTGCCCCAGGACACGGACCAGGGGGCTGTGCTCCCATCTTGGCTCTTGCCACCATGGGTACACTGGGCCCTGCCTTGCATGTCCAGCAGGTAGAGACCAGGCAAAGTTGTCTGTCTGGACAGTCAGGCTCCTGAGGATGTTCAGGTGCCCACCTCTGGCATGTACCCAGGGCCCCACGCCCCAGCTGCCAGCTAAGTGAGGGCCAGCCAGGCTCCGAGGTCCATGACTGACCCTAGGACTAGGGTCAGCTGCTGGGCTAGGGCAGGGGTGGCGCCATGATGCTCAGTTTCCATATCCCAAGCTAAGGTCTTTCCTGCCCCTCTAACGCGCATGAAGTGGAAGCCCACTCTGCAACAACACCAAGGCCGATATGACCAAGAGCCACTCCTGCACAAGGGTCACAGGAGCCATGTGGCACAGAAGTCCCTGGCCCTGAACATACCTGTGTAGGCTCTGCCTGACAGGGAATTACAGACTTTGTGAATACTAACTGTGCATGTGAGCACCATGTCTAGACTAAAACGAGAGTCTGCTGGAGTCTTCTGCCCTGCCAGACCCAGGGCACAAGTCACCTTCTGGGTGAAGAGCCTGGTGGCCCCTGCTGGCAGCCTGAGTAGCACAACTCACATCCCCAGCCATGCAGCGTGTGCAGCAGACAGGTGGCTAATTCTATTGCCTGGGCAAGTGGTAGCCTGTGTGCTGGCTGGCCTTGACCTGCTACTAATTTCTCTAAACATCAGGCCCCTCCATACCCCTCTGGCTGTGCCCTGGGCCAGCATAGCCCCAACAGAGAGAAATCACCAGGTAGAGCCTGCTATTGGTCCAGACTGGCAGAGGAGCCTTGTACCACAGGTGAGGGCAGGAAGACAGACCCAGAGGGGGCTCTGGGATATGCACCTGCCTTCTACTCATGCCCCAACCCCAACATCTCCAGATAACTGTGCTGAGGTGACAACCAGAGCCTGATACTGCCACACGGGTGGTGGCCACACTCACTTCGACAAAGAAATGCGAGCGGAAAGCCCAGTGTCCACCGAAAGTTCACATGAAATCCTCAAACCAGCAGCTCAGCACCCACAGAAAAGGTGATTAGGGCCCTCTGGCGGCCAGCTGGGCCTCACACTCAGTGCCCGAGGCAGGGTCAGTCAGCACATGTCCTTGTAGTTAAACTCCTCAAATCCCGGCTCTGGGATGGTCCAGAGTCACCCTGAAACACGAAAGTGGGCCTTGCCTGGGTGCCCCACGTGCAGGACTTGGTGAGGAGCGTGAAGATGACAGCAGCACTGCGCCTCACCTGAGCCTGCAGACAGTCATCCCACGAGAAGCAGGTGCAGCCTGGGCTTCACTGAGCTGTGGGGCTGCTCCAGAACATTCTTGGAGCTGCCTTCCAGAAAATTCTTAGACCTGCTATTGTGGGAGTACCTTTCAGGGGGATCCTGAACCCCACACCAAGGCAAGTGCAACATGGCACGAAGGGTGTGGGTGTGCAGTCGTCCTTCCTCAGTGCTTGGGGACTGCACTGCCCAGGCAGCAAACTGGCGCGGCTGGGGCATAGACACAGACGGCGCCTCAGAGAGTTTGAACAGCACGCTACACTAATGCCAGCATCAGGTGACAGCACCTTTTCCCCAAAGCCAAAACAACCCAGGAGAAGAAGGAAATTTGCCAGGAAATCCCATCAGAAATAACCTGAACACATACAGCCATCTAGGATGTGGAGAGAAAGGAAGGACTGGAATAAACGCTGTGGCCACAGTCAGCGGCTCCAGGTACAAATGCCCCGTCAAAGCCTCACAACAAGCCGGTGTGACAAACATTAGCCCTGAAGGCTCAGAGTTCCCCCAAATCATCCAAGCTGCCGACCTGACCTTGAGTTCTCCGCTCCCCTGAACGGTGGCTTCCTCATGCTAGGGGCAGAGTGAGAGGACACAGTGAGATCGGCCAGCGCAGCAGAATGAGCCTGCCTGGGCCCTCACACACAGACACACAGACAAACGCATGTGCACTCACAGAGATAGGCACACACCCATACATGCACAGGAATGCACATGCCACACACAGACACAGTCACATAAACATAGGGTACACATGGGCGAACACACACAGACATGCACACAAATGTACATGCACGCACATGTAGACACTGATACACACATGAACGTGGATGTGCATATACACACCTAGAGATGCATACAGACAAACAAGCACACACATACACAAAGATGCACAGAGACATATGTGTATACATATGCATACGTGCACAGGCATGCACAGAGGGTGCATACATGTGCATGTGCACGCTCATGTATGCACATTTATAGGTGTGTGCACACAAAGACAGGCATTTGCACACAGGCACACCCATAAGACACCCACGCATGTATACCCATACATAAATGCAAGCATATGTGTGCACATACACTTGTACACATAGGTGTCTTTACAAGCCTACACACATATGTGTTACAAACACATTGTGTGTCAGTTTCATAAGCCTACATGCATATGTGGTACAAACACACCATGAGAGCTTTATTAAAGCTGAGCACATGCCCACTAAGGCCAGTCCCTGTCCCCTTGTGGTGTAACAGGGTAGCATGGCAGTTCCCAACCTTCTTGATACCAGGGGCAGGTTTCATGGAAGACAATTTTACCACAGACAGGGGTGGGCAGGGGTGGGAGAGGTTTGGGGTGATGCAAGTACATTCTAGCCCCACCTCAGGTCATTGGGTATCAGCATCTCACAAAGAGCAGCAACCTAGAACCTCCCGCAGCTGTGCACCTGTCCCCACTCCTGAGAAACCGATGCCTCTCAAACTGACAGGAGGCAGAGCTCAGGCGGGACTGAGCAATGGGCAGTGGCTGTGAACTCAGGGAAGATGCACTTGTTCCCAGCTGCTCGTCTGCGGTGCGGGCTGCAGATGTAGCAGACTGGGGCCTGGGGCCTGGGGCCTGGAGATGCAGGTGTAGCAGACTGGGGCCTGGGGCCTGGGGCCAGGAGACCCAGGTGTAGTAGAGTGGGGCCTGGGACCTGGGGATGCAGGTGTAACAGATAGAGGGCCTAAGAGCCTGGGGACACAGGTGTAGTGGACTGGGGCTTGCGGCCTGGGGCCTGGAGATGCAGGTGTAACAGACTGGGGCCTGGGGCCAGGGGATGCATTATAGTGGACTGGGGCCTAGGGCCTGGGGATGCAGGTATAACAGACTGGGGCCAGGGGACGCAGGTGTAGTGGAGTGGGGCCTGGGGCCTGGGGATGCAGGTGTAACAGACAGAGGGCCTGGAGCCTGGGGACACAGGTGTAGTGGACTGGGGCTTGGGGCCTGGGGCCTGGGTGCAGGGGACACATTGTAGAGGACTGGGGCCTGGGGTCTGGGGATGCAGGTATAACAGACTGGGGCCTGGGGATGCAGGTGTAGCAGACACTTGGAGCCGTGACTCTCAACCCCAGGCCTCTGAACTAACTCATTCTGTTGAGGCCCAGAGAGCCCCTGAAGTCCCTGGGGTCCTGCCTGCTCCCTGTGAAGGCACCAAAGTGGGCAGCTGTCACTATAGCAGGTTTGGTGCACCTAGACCAGCAGCCACTCTTAAGATGGAACTGGCTGTCTCTTAGGCAATGAGGAGCAGTGTAGCCACTGGGATAGGCTGACTGACAATTGCCTGGGGCCTGGGGCTGAGGGAGGCCTTCTCTACCCCACCCCCACCCCAGGCAAGGAGATGGACCCAGCTGTGCCCTGGGGATGGACAGGACCCTGGCTCTTCTCAAGGCACAGAACTTCCCCGCCTGCCTGTGCACACAGGCCTCACCTGGAGTTCCCGCATAGCCTTTGGTCTTGGTCTGCCCGTCCATCAGCTCCACAGCCAGCCCCAGGTCAGAGATCCGCACGTTACCTGGGAAGGCACGGCCAGGTCACATGTGCACAGCACAACGGCAGGACAGCCCAGAATCGCACAGGTCGAGGGCCAGCCTCTGTATGCCACGCACATGCTGGACATGCCATGCACACTATACACCACCCACACATATGCCACACACACGCCATGCACAAACCACACACATGCCTGCAAATGCCCACAAACACCACACACCACCACATATGTGCCACACATGCCATACACACACTACATGCCCTCCACACTCCATGTACATGCCACACACAAGCCACACACCACACATACACCTCAGACACGCCACACTCACCACATGCCACACACATGCACAAATGCCATGCACACTATACACCCCACACACTATATACCCCACACACTATACACCCCATGCACACTATACACCCCACACACTATACACCCCATGCACACTATACACCCCACACATTATACACCCCATGCACACTATACACCCCATGCACACTATACACCCCACACACTATACACCCCACACACTATACACCCCATGCACACTATACACCCCACACACTATACACCCCACACACTATACACCCCATGCACACTATACACCCCACACACTATACACCCCACACACTATACACCCCATGCACACTATACACCCCACACACTATACACCCTATGCACACTATACACCCCACACACTATACACCCCATGCACACTATACACCCCACACACATCACACACACTACACAGATATCATGCATATGACACACACTCTACACACACGTCACATACACACCACCCATGCCAACCATCTCCCACACACGCGACACATGTCACAAACCCCACATGCATGCCACACACACACCGAATACCACACACAGTACACAAGCCACACACATGCCATATGCATACTACACATATGCTGCACACCACACGTCGCACACATCACACATGCACCACACATACTCTACATACACACCGCATGCACCACATGCCAGACACATGCCACACACTACACACACACACCATAGTAACACATCACACACCACACATACCACATACCACACACACCTCAGAGGGGTATGTGTACAGACAGTACACACAACACTCACGCCTCAGACACCTCAGACCCACACCACACGACACATACCACAGTGGACACACCACACACATCACACAAAACACACACACAGCATACTGTATGCAGCACATGTGGCACACACACCATGTGCAGCCTCACACTATAACACAGTCCCACACCATCACGCACACAGCCTCATACAATGACATACAGGGAGTCCAGGGTGGAGCGCAGATAGAGCCAGGCTCAAAGCTAGAATTCCCAGGTAGCCACCTGGAAGCTGCCTCCCCACTGAAGATCCCTCACCCAAGCTCACGGCAGCAGCTTTTACAAGTGTCTACGCCTCAGCCCTCCTTGGTGATAGGCCAGAGCAACGATCTCACATCTATTTTCTGACAAGCACCTGTGCAATCTCACACTCAGGCAGACAGAAAGCACAGCAGTGGTCACCTGCTGGCTGTCAGCTGCAGTTAACGCCCAACTGCCACAAAGTCCGTCGGAAATCATGGTGCCCACGTGGGGACTGTCAGCTGCCCCTCTCTCTGTTCTTAGTGGCTGACTGAACGGCAAACTCAGCTGCCACAGTGCCCTTGATGCTCTAGCAAGCATTTATCTGAGCAGCTCCTCCCCCACCCCCCCCAGACGCTGAGGCCACAGTGGCAGAGCCAGGGGGAGGCGCCTCACCGTCATTGTCTAGCAGCACGTTCTCGGGCTTGAGGTCACGGTAGACGATCCTCCTCTGGTGCAGGTGCTCCAGGCCGCAGATGATCTGCGCCGTGTAGAAAACGGCGCGTGGCTCCAGGAAGCCGGGGTTCTCCTCATCTACATTGTAGATGTGGTACCTGTGGGGCAGACCACTGCGCGAACCATGCCCCCAGGGGCTTAGCTGGCAGTGACATCACGTACATACATAGCCAGGCCTCAGCATCGTGTCCTGTGCCAGCCAAGTGCCTGGTCACTTTGGGGCAGACCCCGGGGCCATGGGGGCTGAGGGCTTTAGCATCTTACCTCAAAGATGGCACCTCAAAGGTGACAAAAGAGTTTCATGTGCATGTCATCTCCCCCTTCTGGCCCTGGGGGACGGCTCACAAAGCCGACTGAAGAGACCAGACTGGGGCCAGCCAGGAGGCCTGCCCAAGCTGCCCGAGCTGCCCCACAATGTGAGCTGCTCAGTACGCCACAGGCATAAATGGTGGCTTCACTCAGCCTCTGTTGGGCTCCCTGATGGAGTCCGCAGCAAGACTTGTCTTCCCAGCCTTCTCCCTGCCCTATACACTGTCCTTTCTTGTGTTTCCAATCACACATTTGACAGAGAAGCAAAATCTAACAAAAGGAAATGGATTATTTAAACTAGGTAGCGTAGACGCAGACCAGGGACCACAACCCAGGTCAGCTAGCAGCAGTGGGGATCCCGCTGCAGATGGCTGGAGCGCAGAGAAGTCCCCTCTTCCTGAAACTCTAGCTCCTCTGAAAGTGAGGCCAACCCAACTTTGCCTCAGGGAGACTGAGCTGGAAGCTGTAGACGGCGGGAGTGGAGCCTGACATGCCACCTGCAGCTCCCCCCATGACCTCACGTGTGCCAGACACCCTCTGAGTATTAGACTAATCTTCACAATGACCTTTGAACTCAACTGTAATTTATCTCCCTTTTACAGTCTGGGAAACTGGGGCAAAGATCAGCAGAGCTTCCTGGCTAGCAAGTGAGTCCTCCCCTCTGGGCACCAGCAATCTGTCCACCCAGGAACCCACAGCCTGTGGAACATGGGCACACCTCATCCTCTTGCTGATGATGGCAAAGGCACGGCTCCCACAGCTGGACACGCCAGGAATGGGCGTTGGCAATGTTCATCTTCATGTACCACCCTCTGAGTGAAAGGCTCCCAGCGTGTCACGCTCTACCCCACACTCACGGACATGCCTGCAGCTCAGAAGGCTACCCTGGAGGTCCTGCTCTGTTGGGCACTGGGGATTTATTGTCTCATGTAGTGGCTCCCAGAAGACAGCGGCAGAGGAGTTCTGAGGGGGCCACGGGGCTTTCCCAGATGGCTGCGTGTTCTGTGTGTAGGAAGCCTCCCAGCTGGGCCTGAAAACCCCCATCCCAGCTGAAACAGATAGGCCCCTTTGCCCATGTCTGGACAAGGCTTTACCTAATGTCCCCTCCATTCATGATGGTCATAACCAGGCAGAGGTCAGTCTTGGTTTCAAAGGCATAGGCCAGAGAGACAATGAACCTGCTGTGCACCTTCGCCAGGATCTTCTTCTCGACCATAGCACCCTGGAAAGCAAGATACTGAATAAGTGCCAGCTCCAGGACAGAAAGTGACCAAGTTCCACAGCAAGAAGATGTCATAGACACCAGAAATGAAGTGGTAAATGCATTTTAAATGCAATTTTCTAAAACAATTCCAAATAACTTAAAAATATGCCTCACATGCCCCATTTCCCAGAGAGAAAACCAGACACACAAATTTCTTCAGAGACAGGAGACTGTAGGTCTCCTGGGCCAGCCCCTGCCCCTCAGCTGGAAGTATGAAGAGGACCTTCCTCCCAGCCCTTCACCTGGCACAGCACCTGCAGCCCCTCCTATCCTGGCCTCTGGGGACGGGCCACTGGCCAGCAGCTCCAAGCCCTTGCCTTGCTGGACTTTAGCCTTCATTTTACAACTTCTTGTATGTCCTTTGACACATTTGAGAAGGTGGTTTATAGGACAGCAGGTCCTTTTGAAGAAAGAATCTGCTGTAGCAGGCCCCGTCTGCAGCTGCAGGAGACCCCCAGGCTGCTTTGCATTCAGAAACTGAAGTCAGGAAAAGAGGCTAATACGTTGGATTAAAATCACAATTGATGCGAAGGGCATGGCGTTTAAATTATATGTCAAGCAGCAGCTTTGATGTGAAGGGCATGCTGTTTGAATTATCTGTCAAGCAGCAGCTTTAAGCAAATTACTGTTAGCTAACATGAGGCTGACCCATCGCCCGAAGTCCCACAGTGAAAACATTCGGTGTTTCTGGGGCCTCCTGCTTAGTACTTCCAGGAGCACCTGCCATTTACTTTCACTAAGCTCAGAGGCCCGCAGGGCTGGGCATTGGCCTCTGTTTACCCTCAGAGTTGCACTCATCCTAGACTCTGTGCCAGGCAGCAGGGAAGGGACAGGAGCCATGTGGGACAGAGTCGGCTGAGGGCTGCCTTGGAAAATGTGTCCTTTGAGCTTTAAGCAGTTTCCACTGACCACACCCAGGCCAGACACAGGACACTGGGAGGCAGAGCAATGAGCCTTCCAGAAAGCAGCCACGGTCCTGCACCATCAGCCTGGCATCTGGTGGCATTGCCTCAGTCACCTGCAATCTACCTAACATAGGCCGGGGCTTTGGGGAAGGCCTGGGAGTGACCCAGAGCCGCTCCCCTACAGGCCCCTGTCCCTCAAACTCTCCACTGCACTTGGCCCAGGGAGGAGCACAGGCCACACGCACTTCCTGCCTGGACAGGCCAGGCTGGCTATATCTGGGGGCCTCTGTGCCCCCCTCCCCGGGCACCCTGCTTATTTGATACCCCCACCCCTTTCCTCTCCCCTGGTGCTCTGCTTACTTGATACCCTTTCCTCTTCTTCAGCCGCTTCTTGTTGAGCTTTTTGCATGCGTACATCTTGCCGGTAGCCTTCATCTGACAGGCTGACACCTCGCCGAAGCCCCCCTTGCCCAGGACCCTGAAGTCCAGGAACCAGTCCTCCCCCATGGGCTGGGCCTCCAGCCATTTCCACTGCAGGAAGCGCAGGAAGTGCAGGCTGCCCAGGAACTCCTGGAAGGGCTCCTGGCTCAGGTGTACCAGCGTGGCCTGTAGCAGCGGCTGAAATAGCCCGTCCTGGCTGACCGCAGGCCCCTCCTTTACCTTCGCTACCATCCCCTCATCCAGGAAGCCACAAAAGAGCTTGGCCTTAGGGTCCAGGTAGTCAGCCAGAATGGCCTGGGCCTTCTGCGGCCGGAGGTCATCATCAGCGGTGTCATAGTCCTCGATGTCCCTCCAGAGCTCCAGGGCCGGTACGTGCCTCTCGTCAGTCTGCAGGAACTGCTGGAAGAGCCGCTTGCCAATGGGCTGCTCCACACACACACTCTCAAACTCCAGACCAAGGCTGTCACGGAGGGACTCGCACTTGGAAAGTGGGGGCAGCTTGAGCTTGGCCAGGTACTTTTTGTCCCGGGAGGATGGTGTGCTGCTCCCGTCAAAGCTGCCCCGGGCAGCGATGAAGGCAGAGTTGGCCACCACTGTCTCCAAGGATCCGAAATCCATCCTGGCACCAGCTTCCTGCCCGCTTCAGGCGTGAGGACCATCAGCCGAGGCCAAACCTGCAGCACTAATGGCCAGAGCAGGCCTGACTGATGCCCTTGGCCTGTGGTCCGTCCCTGCCTGGCTGGACAAGGGAGCTGTCCTGGCCACGGTGAGGATGCTGGGGCCCTGCTGGGAAGCCAATGGTGCCCAGAGCTGACGCAGCACTGGACTAAATCCCGACCTGGGGTCACAGAGGACGTACTAGGGTGAGGAGCAGGTGCCAGAAAAAGACAATCCGCTAAGCTTCTCTGACCAGATTAGACAGGCGTTCAACTCACCCCTTCCTCCCAAGAGGCTGTCTTCCTCTCCCTCACTGAGAACAGCACTTGGAGGTGTGAGGTGGCCAGTTGCTTTCCCTACTATATTTCATTATTAAACTTTTAAGATAATACAGAGAGACAGACAGTACCTGATAGTAGGAAGTTAGAGTGAAAAAGCCCCTTACAAACAGGTTCCTGGGGCGTCTATAGGTAAGACTTACTCAGGGATCAGCTCGAATCATTATCCTTTTTCTTACCTGCAGTTTGTAGGCAGAGCGGATGCCAGGCTACAGTGTTGGTGACTGTCAGGGCAGGTGGCAGAAGATGCCCAGAGCTATACCCTGGCCGAGGTCCCACCCAAAGGCAGGTCCACGCGAAGCATGAGGAGGCCAGAGACACTCACCCTAGGCACACCCGGTGCACACATGGGGCACATCTGGGACACACCTGGGGCACACTTGGGACATTCCGAGATTCTGTTTTTCTAACTAGCTGGGACACACATGAGGCATGTCTGGACATGCCTGGCACACATTTGGGACATGCCTGAGACAAACCTGTGACACACCCAAGGTATGCCTAAAACACACCTGGGTATAGCTGGCACAGACCTGGATCACTCCTGGGACAAAATTTTGATATGCGTGAGATACCTGGGACACCTGGGTCACCCTTGGGACATGCCTGAGACATACCTTGGTCACATTTGAAATACCTGAGACACAGCTGGAACACTCCTGAGACCTGTGACACACCTGAGACATACCTGGGACATGCCTGACACACACGTGGTCATGCTTGGGACACATCTGACACATAACTAGGACATGCCTGAGACACACCTAAAACACCTGGGGCATGCCTATGACATACCTGCGGATCATACAGGAATATCATTGTCAAGCTTGTGTGGCATGGCTTTGTCTGTCTTGTTCTGGCACACAATAGGTGCTCAATAAAGGTCTAGGGAAGAAGAATGATAAGGAAGTGAGCAGGA
This sequence comes from Nycticebus coucang, assembly GCF_027406575.1. Classification (NCBI taxonomy): domain Eukaryota; kingdom Metazoa; phylum Chordata; class Mammalia; order Primates; family Lorisidae; genus Nycticebus; species Nycticebus coucang. Next base: position 464,929 of record NC_069794.1, read on the forward strand.
AATTGGTTACCGTTTAAAGAAAGGAATAAAGGGTGGCAGATCAGAATATCCTGTCCCAAAGAGTCTGGGGAGCTATCAGCTCACCCCACTATATCACAGTGGGAGCAGAAGCATGAGGGATTCTGCAGGTGGGTGCAGGATCCTCTGAGGCAGGCAAGGATAAATGCAGATGAGAACACCCCAGCTGAGCAGCCAGTCTCTCAGCTCCTAGCAAGGGCTTGGGCAGGTGCAGCAGCAAGTAAATATTTGAGGTGAATAATATCCCATCATTCCCCAGGAGACCACTTAATAGCAGATGACCTTGGGCCAATCACCTTAACCCCTTTCCGCCTCTTGTCTTAGGGGGTTTAGATGGGACCGTGGTTTTCATGGAGCTTTATAAAATGCAGCAGCTACTGTTCATGCTTTCCAGCGTGCCCTGGGCCACGCGCTGCTAACAGCACTATGCAGCTGAATTGCCTGCCTGGAGATCCTGCCAAAAGAACCACTTTGCCTCAGCGGTCCTGGGGTGGGACTGAGGTTCTGTTTTCCTAACTAGCTCCCGGCTGGCTGCTGGTCAGGACCCTGCTGTGAGATGTGCGGTTCTGCAGTAGACAACTTCCCACTTCATTAAAGGGGGCTGTCCCACACTCATTTACACTGGGAACCAGTCAGTTAAAGTTAAATGTTTCCTAGCAGAGGACTTATTTGGAGAATTTGGAGCGAACTTGCTCTCAAAGAGAGGTAAAGTATGCAGTGTTCCCCAAATTCATTTGGTTCTGGAAATCTTTCTTGAATTAAATTTTATATTTCATGATAATTGTATATTTACAATTGTAAATATACAATTGTTGTATATTGTAAGAAATAATCCAGAGAGACCCTGTGAGCCCTTAACTCATTTTCCCCCCAAAGTAACATCTTGCCAAATATCTCAGCCAGGACACTGAAGTGGATACAGGCAAACCCAGGGATTGCTTCCCACCAGGCTCCCCTGGATCCTCTGCAGACACATTCACCCCCAATCTACACTCACCCCCTCCAACCACTACTCTGCTCTCCGTTGCTAGACCTCTGCCATTTCAAGGGAGCCACATAAACAGAAGAGTACACCATGTAACCTTCCTGGACTGGCAGTTTTCATTCATCATAATTCTCTGGAGATTCACCCAGGTTGTTGCAGGTACCAATAGTTCATTCATTTTTATTTATTTATTCATTTTATTTATTTATTTATTTTTGAGACAGAGTCTCACTATGTTGCCCTAGGTAGAGTGTTGTGGTGTCACAGCTCACAGCAACCTCAGACTCCTGGGCTTAAGCGATTCTCTTGCCTCAGCCTCCCAAGTAGCTGGGACTACAGGCGCCTGCCACAACACCTGGCTATTTTGTTGTTGTTGTTGTAGTTGTCATTGTTGTTTAGTAGGCCCCCCGCTGGGTTCAAACCTGCCGGCCCTGGTGTATGTGGCCGATGCTCTAACCACTGAGCGACAGGTGCTGAGCCAGTTTGGTCCTTTTTACTTTTGAGAAGTGGTTCATGGTATGAATGCACCATTGTCTGTTTAACCATTCACCTGCTGAAAGATATCTGGGTTGTTTGCAGTTTTTAGCTATCATGAATAAAGCTGCTATAAATATTTGGGTAGGTTTTTGTGTGAATATATATTTCCATTTCTCTGGGATGAATGCCTGAGAGTGCAATTGCTACGTCGTACGGTAACTGCATGTTTAGTCTTAAAGAGACTAGCACACCTTTCCAGAGGGTCTGTGCTGGTACAACCCCTCCACTTCCTACCACCAGATTGTGTCGCCACTGTTGCTATGTTTGCTGTTCTGGTGGGTGTGCAGTAGGATTCAATTAGGGTTTTAACTCTTTGTTTCTCATTCCTCTCCCTCCCCCCGCCCACCATTTACCTGTGGGTTACTTGAACACTTTTTAGGTGTTCAACTTCACACTATTTCTTGCTTTCTCATATTCCAGTGTTTTTGCTTTTATTATTTTCTTTGTTTTGAGAACTTTCTTTAGCCAGTGTATTAGGGTAAGTCTGCTGGCAACATATCTTCTTGCTTTTTCTTTATATGAGAATGTCTGCTTCCCTCCTTCATTCCTGAAGAATATTTTTTTTTTTCCAGACTTGGGTACTGGGCTGATAGTTCTTTTCTTTCAGGACTTTAAAATTATTGTGAAATTTTCTTCAGGTTTCTCTAGTGCCTGATGAGAAATATACTGTCATTCAAATGTTTTCTCTCTGGCTTCTTTAAAGATATTTTTGTCTTTAGTTTTCAGAAGTTTAATTATGATGCATTTTTGGCATGGATTTGAGAGGTAATTACTTTGGGGTTCACGCAGCTTCTGTAGGCTGTCTTTTGCCAAATTTGAGGAGTTTTCAGCCATTATTTTCTTTGAGTACTTTTTTAGCCTTGCTCTCCTTCTAGTATTCTGCTGACATGTTAGAGCTTTTGTTATAATCAAATCCCTAAATCTCTGTGCATTTTTCCCAGTGTATGTTCTATTGTTTTATCTTCTATATCAGGGATAGTTTCTCTGTCCCCTTTATTCCGCTGTTAAACCGATTTTTTTATCTCTTTATTTGGCTATTGTTTTTTTAAAATCAAAAATTTCCATTTGGTTCTTCCTTGTAACTTGTATTTCTTTCCTTAAACTTTCTATTTTTTCATTTCAAGGTTTTTGTTTGTCTGTTTTTTGATTGCTTGTTGAAGCTTTTTTGTAATGGCTGCTTTAAAATCTTTGTCAGCTCCAACTTCTGTGTCACCTTGATATCTATCGATCACTTTATATTTTTTGTTTATCGGGTTTTCTATAGACAGGATCACACTCTGTCACCCAAGCCAGAGTGCAGCAGCGTGATCACGGCTCACTGAGCTCTGCACTCCTGAGTGCAAGTGACCCTTCTGCTTCAACCTCCCAAGTAGCTGGGACTACAGGCACACACTACTATGCCTTGCTAATATTTGTATGTATTTATTTTAGAGAGGGGGTCTCTCTACATTGCCCAGGCTGGTGCCAAACCCCTGGCCTGAAACAATTTTCCCACTCCAGCCTCCCAAAGTTCTGGGATAATAGGTATGAGCCATAGTGCCTGGTCTGGTCTTGTTTTAATTCATTTAAAAATCTTTCCGGTTCTGTGTGTGAGATGGAGGGATTATCTATTGAAACCTCTTTATTTTCAGATTATTTAATCTGTCTGTCTTTTTTTTTTAGACACAGTCTCACTATGTTGTCCTCAGTAGAGTGCTGTGGCGTCACAGCTCACAGCAACCTCAAACTCTTGGGCTTAAGCAATTCTCTTGCCTCAGCCTCCCAAGTAGCTGGAACTATAGGCACCCACCACAATGCCCAGCTATTCTTTTGTTGCAGTTGTCCTTGCTATTTAACTGGCCTGGGCCGGGTTCAAAACCGCCAGCCTTGGTGAATGTGGCTGGCGCCGTAACCACTGTGCTAAGAGTACTAAGCATAATCTTTTTGTCTTATCTGCTTTCTGTGACTCTATTCCAGTAGCAGAGGCGGCTTTGCTTTGTCACCACCATGTAGATGTAGGAGGCTCCCTGGGTGGGTGGGGGGACGTTCTGGCTGCTACATGGTCTGCACCAACTGCACCATGGGGGTAGCCTTGCTCGTGTGTGGTGGTCCAATCCTGACAGTCCACTAGGTTGTGTCTGACACCATCTAGGTGGGGGAGAGTGACCCCTACTGCCAGCTGGGGAGGAGGTCCAGCCCCTCCATTGTCTGGAGCCCAATGTTTACAGAGTGCCTGTCTCTGCATCCGGTCCCATGGCTCTACAAGGAACCGCCCTCTACAAGGCTTCCAGCCCCACTTCCCCATAGGTGTTCGTGCAGAGGAAGGTCACTCTGATAATGCTTGTGCAGCTCGGCACACAGGCACCTGCTTCTGAGAATTAAAGATTAAGTTAGGAAGACTGAATTCAAAGACATTTGGAAAGAACTTATATTCTGCTCACTCAGTGGCATCTCTACAGGTCACAGATACTACACACAGAAATCTTCAGACTCCCCGGCACTCGGGGGCCCCAGACCCACAGGCTGTGACAAGTAGACCACAGTCCACTGACATTTGCCTTAACATTCCAAAATCATAAATTGGCGCAGCGTTAGAAAAAATACACAGGATCAGTCCATCACAAAAAGGCAGGAGTCCTAACTACAGTGGTACAGTTCCCTGTGAATTGGTTACAGACAAATTTCATCCTAAAAAAAAGAAGGCAGAATCACAGTTAGAAGCTTTTCTTTATTCTTCTTCCCAGAGAAACTAATTTGGTTCTGTAGTCCCAAACAGAAAGTCTCCTGGTGCAACACCCTAAATTCTAGGTGAAGTCTAGATTACAACACTCATATTTAATTTGACTTAGATACTTCTCAAAAGGCCACTGAGCACATCGTGTGGCCCTGCAGCAGTGGACGCTCCAGCCATATGTGACCGCGGCATCAGCCACATGGATCTTGTTTTCAGTGACAAGGTCTCCAGAACCAGTGGCTGCCTACTGAGATCGTCTGGGGCATGCTTAACCATCTCAATGCTCAAGCCACTCATAAGGGGGACTCAGAGTCTTGGGGGAGTAGGCACCCGTGTTTTCACGCACCCTCCCCCAACACTGCTATGCCACAGGGTGGGCACTCCCACTGCCCCTCACCCCCCTCAGGCCCACTGGGTCAGAACCTGCTCACCTGCTGGTGCCTGGGGCGCTCGCGTGCACTGAATCATGAGAAGGGCCTCTAGGTTTTAGGGCTGTGAATTCCTCTTTAGATACAAAGAAAATCCTAAAGGGGACCCAACAGTGGCTCCAAGAGGACATACTTCTCATGGGTGATATGGTGGTGGAAGGTGGAGATTGCCTGTAGGGACCCCAAGCCCAACCTGACTCTCACACTGGCCATTGTCACACCATGGCTCTGCTCAGCTGTGAGTCAGTGTAGCCTTGCTGGTCATCCTCCCAGGAAGGCCCTAGCATAGCCTGAGCCCCACCTCTCCGTGGTGCTACAGAATCAAGGTCGCAGCTCAAGGTCATGAGCTGACCATGTCGAGGGGCCTGGTCCAGGTCTGTTCCCACTCTGACCTCTGATCTGCAAGGTTTTCTCACCTCCTGGAGGATGAGGGCCTGCTGCCCCTTGAGAAAGCACTTGCCTTAGTCATTATCAGAACAAAGTCACCAGTCAAGGGCATCCCAGGAGCAGTAAGAGCCAAGGGCATCCCAGGAGCAGTGAGACCTCAGTGATAGCATGAAACTGGCAGGAAACAGGGCTATGGAACCTGCCTCTCCCTGCCTTTGGAGAGGCAATAGCAAGGGCTGATAACATGATAACACAGGGGGAGGGGGCTTTCCCCAGCCACCAACAGATGCCTTTGACCTCTAATGAAGGAAACTATAAAACCCAGCGAAGGCTCCTGCCCCAGTCTGGGTGCTCACAGCAGAAGGCAGGATGGCAGCTCTGCAGGAAAAGAAGACCTGTGGCCAACGGATGGAGGAGTTTCAGCGCTACTGCTGGAACCCGGACACCGGGCAGATGCTGGGCCGGACCCTGTCCCGCTGGGGTGAGTGCTGGTGGCCAAGCAGCTGCTCTGAGGACTTTGCTTCTAAGTTAGTCTGGCAGGGGCAGAAGGACCTCACAGGACCCAGGCCTTGCCCACATCCCAGTGGATAGTGGGCAGACTTCAGGCTAGACTGCCCTTACTTGGAGGAAAAGTTAGGCCCCAGATGGTCCTGAGCCTCTCTTGGACCCAGCATCCTGGTTCTGGGACACCTGCCAGGCAGAAACATCCACAGATTGGCCCCAAATTCTCAGCTGTATGTTTGAGGACAGCATTTTTAAAGCCATGTTCCTAAAACTAATAATTTTCTTAAAGAATTTTAAAGGAGGCATCCGTGTTCTTTGGTAACCAACTGGGGGACACAGATTTACTGATGAAGTTGGCAAGTCTCCTGCTGCCTCACAACAGAGCCCTCTCCCAGGCTGCCACGGGGTCCCTCACAGCTGCCCGGAGTCACGGGCACCAGGGGGAAGGAAGGTGAAGGAGTATCCAGGTTCACGTGGGCTGCCCAGCCTGCTCAGAAAACACCCTGCCAGGCGAGTCTTCCAGAGCACAGAGCCCACGGGTGGCCTGCAGACCCTCAGAGGCTGTGGCCCTGCCAAGCATGGCCTCCTAGGGAGGCGATGAGGCCACCCCAGCCCCTGCCCTGTCCACGGTCCTAAAGCTGTGACCACACACCCCAGGGCACTGCACAGTCTAACCAGAGAAAACATACACCAGGAAGGTGAGGCTGGGCCAGCCTGTGGAGGGACAGGCCAGCTGTGGGTGGAGGCAGGTGGGGTGCCGTCCCTGTCCCCTTGGAATTTCCCCAGGCTGCCCACCTGGTGCAAGTACACAGGACTGTCTGGGACGGCCTCACTGCCAATTCCTGGATGTGGCCATGTTTGGGCTGAGAGAGTCACAAGCAACAAGGAAAACACAGCTCAAGAGACAGGACAATAGCAGGGGAGGGGACGGTGGCCCTTCCTGCGGTGGAGACCTGATGTGACTCTGCCTGTTCTTACAGGACATTCTGCAGCATGCTGATGAGAAAGGGGGAAGGGACATGATTCCAAGTATGCTTGAAAAATGCTGCTTGTTGCAGTCCCTTCTAGAGACTTAAACACGAAGGCCCTGGCAGGTCCCACAAAGCATAGAGAGCAGTCACCCATTCTGGGACCCCAGGACTCCACAGAACACACTTTGGGAGACACAGCTCCAATTATACCCTCCTTGGCCCTGGGTGGCTCTGCCTAGAGCTCACTCCCCTGCTCCTCCTGCCACCCCCGCAGAGGCCCCACTGGAAGGCCGGGGACCTGATCCAAGCAGCTAGGGATCAGCCTGGGAGAGCAGAATGGGCCCCCTGATCCTGGATCCCTTCTCACTGAGCTGCCGCCTACCCCTAAGCAAACAGGTGTGGACAGGGGCACCCCAGCCTTGGCCTCGGTTTCCTCCTCTGTGAGGGGGGATGAGCACACTGTGCAGGGCTGCAAAACTCAGTGCTCAGCCCTTGACGTGGCAGGTGGAGGGCCTCACACTGATGGCAGCTTGCCGTCCCCTGACCATAGCCTTCTCCCGCAGTGAGCCCAGTACTGTCATGAACACACGGGCAGAGACCCCTGTCCTTGCGAGCCTGGGTCCCTGGGGCAGGTGGTGGCCCAAGAGGACTGTTGTATGGGGGGTTTCCAGGAAAACTGAGGCTGGAGAGGGAGCCCCAGCCTTCCAGTGGGGCCTCTGGGCTCCCTCTGAGGGACAGGGAGGCAGCTAGTACAGGCGTGTCTGGGCAGGACACCGTGCCACACCATGCTGGTGACCACTCCCTAAGGCTGGCCAGCTTCCGGCCTAGGCTTCACTGAGGAGGCCTGGCTGGAGGACTTGATGTCTTAGGACCCAGGTTCTCATCAAGGCTCCGCCTGTTGCCTCACAGCCACCCTGTTTCTCGTCCTGCACATGAATTACGTTCAGAGTCCTCACATAACCCAGGGAAGGAGGCATAAGGTCAGCCTCTTTCTGGCATCTGCTTTGTCCCTTAGAGGCATCTGCTAACTTACAAACATGAAGCTCAAATTGGGCAGCTGCTCGTATCCAGAACTGCCCTTCCCAAAGAAGCCTGCGGCTCCCACGGTCCTGACCCCAGGGAGAAGCTGTAGAGCCTAGAGCAGGAGGCAGAGCCCAGGAGCTACTACTTCTCTCCCTCAGCTGCCCCCTCGCCACTCCCCTTCTCTCAGGACTCAGAGCAAGAGCTCAGCTGCTGGCCTGTCCTTGAGTGCAGAAACCTCAGACGCTTTGGGGACAGAGTGGCCTCAGGGGCCCACCACACACTGGGTGCCGACCACACTCCTCTCCTCAGTTTTCCTTTCTGCCATGTGGTGAGCAGTGAGCCTCCCCCCCCACCCCAGGATGCTCAGCCCCTGGGCGGAGCCACAGAATTCTGCTCCACGCCCAGAAGGGCATATCCAGAAGGGGCAATTGGCTGGCAGCTGCAGTGGAGGTGGGGGGGCCTCTGCTCCGCAGGGGTTTCCCACTAGGGGATGGGCACGTACATGGTGACTGTGCTGCACTCTGTGCCCGACTCTGGTGCACTGTGTGCTCCCATGCAGTGTGGATCAGCCTATACTACGTGGCCTTCTACGTGGTGATGACTGGGCTCTTTGCCTTGTGCATCTTCGTGCTCATGTCTACCATCGACCCCTACACACCGGACTACCAAGACCAGCTCAAGTCACCAGGTAAAGTGCCAGAAGGGCAGAGGCATGGTGGGACAGGAGTCTTCAGGGAGAAGACCCAGGCACAGCTTGCCCGTAGAATGGGAAGCTCAGCTTCTTTCTGCAAGGACAATGCCTCAATAATGTCACCCTTGGCTTTGGTTTTAGTTTTAAAAACTGGAAGTCTTCATGTTCACTTGCTCCTATCCTATCCTGAGCACACAGGGCACTTTGGAAGGATGCACCAAGTCAGAGTGAAGTGGAGCGTTCAGGACCTTGCCCCCCAGCCTGGGGTGGGTCTTGCTGCGGGCCTGGGGCATCGCCGGTAGCAGGTGCAGAGCTTCCTTCCTGCTCTCAGACACCATGCAGGGCTTGTTCTAATTGCGTTACTTTCCTAACAGCATGAAACAACAGAGCCTGAGCTCATGCTGTGGAGATAGGACTGTGAGGTCTGTGTGGAGCCAGCTGTGGGGATAGGGCTGGCTGAGCGGGAGCTGCCCCTGCAAGGGGCAGGGCATTACAGGGAGCACAGGCACAGGCTCATGGGCGCTCTGCCCCAGGCATGTGTAGAGGGCGTGTGGCCTGGCCAAGCTGCTGGTTCTCATTTAACCCTTTGCTCACATGTTCTGATTTTTGGTTTTGCGACTGAGGTATTGTTGGATTTCTTTTGTGCTTAAAGCAAGTGATTTTTAATGTGTGTTCATTTTTTGCTTAGAAATGCTGTTTTAGGCTCTGGCTGGGTGGTCACCCTTCACAGCAGGAGAGCCGTGAGGTGTGCAGTGGAGAGCAGCCTGGAGCCCAAGGACTGCACCTGAGACACACCACACTGAGTCTAAGCAACTCCCAGACGGGACCTGGGCTTTCTCCCCATGCCTGGCGGCTGTGAAAACCTGGACCCTGTCTTCCGCACACAGGATGGGATGGATGTTCTGTGTGACTCGACTTCCAAGCAAATGGCTTGGATAAGAGTAAAGATATTTGGGGAAACCACATAAAAAGTGTGACATTCTTTCTCCAGGGGTAACCTTGAGGCCAGATGTTTATGGGGAGAAAGGTCTGGAGATTTCCTACAATGTCTCTGATAACAGGACATGGGCAGACCTTACACACACTCTCCACGCTTTCCTGGCAGGTAAGGTTTAAGTGGCTCCATTGTTGTGATTTTGGCTAAGAAAAGCACACTCAGGCTCGGTGCCCATAGCACAGTGGTTATGGCACCAGCCACATACATTGAGGGTGGCAGTTTCAAACCTGACCTGGGCCAGCTAAACAACTGCAACAAAGAAATGGCCAGGCACTGTGGCAGGCACCTGTACTCCCAGCTACTTGGGAGGCTGAGGCAAGAGAATTGCTTAAGCCCTAGAGTTTGAGGTTGCTGTGAACTGTGATGCAGTAGCACTCTACCAAGGGTGACATAGTGAGACTTTGTCTCAAAAAAAAAAAAAAGAAAGAAAGAAAGAAAAGAAAAGCACACTGAGGGGCCAGAGGCCTTCCCTGCTCTCTGGTGGCCTGGCCCAGGCTGGGGCAAGCTGGCAGTTGTATCTGCCTGGCAGGTTACTCTCCAGCAGCCCAGGAGGACAGTATCAACTGCACATCTGAGCACTACTTCTTCCAGGAGGGCTTTGCGGCCCCCAACCACACCAAGTTCTCCTGCAAGTTCACAGCAGACATGCTGCAGAACTGCTCAGGCCTAGTGGACCCTCACTTCGGCTTTGAAGAAGGAAAGCCATGCTTTATTATTAAGATGAACAGGGTGAGTATGGGGGTGTCCTACGGAGACGCATCCCGACATCTCCCTCACACAACTACCTGCAACAAGAGATGGTGGTGTCCTGTCCAGGCCCTGCTCAAGCAAATGGCTGGGCCCACAGCCAACCACTCTACCTGGGCTAAGCACACACCTGCCACATTTGAATCTTAACACACATTCAGGGCCATGTGCCCAGGCATGTGGCACTACGTTAACTGTGGACACGGGTGGGGGAGGCTAGGCCAGACCTGCAGGATGCCTGTGAAGCCAGGGCTAGGAGGGGCTTTGGGGACCACGTGAAACAGATGTTTCTGACCTGGGCCCAGGCTGAGGCCGGGAATGCCCGGGCTCAGCAGTGTCCAAAGTGGCCCAGCATGCTGCAGGCAGCAGGCAGTGGGGGCGGGGGATGGGGTGGGGCGGCCAGGGGGACATGACCTGGTCCAGCTATACTGGGTGCCAGGCAGGAACTGGCCAGTCACGGGCTCTGGGTCCCAACCCAAGGACCCAGCAGTGCAGCAGTGCTGTCCTCTTTCTACTCTGAGAAGCCATATACGTGCAGTGAGCATCCCGGGCCCCCATGGTCAGCCTGGTGCTCAGGACAGCCCTGCAGAAGGCTTCTGACAAGGGTGCAATGTGATGGCAGCTCCCTCTCAGCACAGGGAGGCCTGCTGGGGATCAGGGCAGCATGTGGGGGTGGACACTGGGCTGTGAGAGATTGGCTGAAGACCACAGGCCAGGGCAACCTTCACAGCTCAGCGCCCACCCTCCCAGCTCAAAGGGGAGCCCCCACCCAGACACAGGCCTGCCCAGACCCTGGTGCAAAAACCCAGGCAGGAAAACCCAGATGGGAAGGGCACACACACCAAGGCCTTTCCCTGCAGATTGTCAAGTTCCTTCCCAGCAATGGGTCGGCCCCCAGAGTGGACTGCGCCTTCCTGGTAAGTACCAGCTGGCCGGCGTGGAGCCGCGCCCCAGCTCTGCCTGGGAATGTCAACTCTCCGCCTATTAGCCAGACATGCAAATGCATGAACCATGGTCTAAAAAAATTTTACTGGTTAAAACCTAGTGGGAAGAAAACCATGGCTTTTTTATTGTTTTGCTTCAGAGAGCATCTGGGCAGTGTAGTACTAACACACTTTAAAATGCTTGGTAGCAATTTGGACAAACAATGCCCTTGTACTACATTGCTTTATTCTTTTTATTTTTGTTTTTTTATTTGCTTCTTTGCAAAAGTATTTCAGATCACCAACAGCTACAATTGTTTTTGTTTAGTACACAGCCTGCTAGGAGTTGACAATAATCACAGGCTTATTAAAGGGTTTTTCCAAAAGTACTTAAAAAAAAAATCTTTAGAGACAGAGTCTTGCTCTGTCACCTGGGCTGGGGCATGATAGTGTCATCACAGCTCACTGCAGCCTCCAACTCCTGGGCTACAGTGATCCTCCTGTGTCAGCCTCCCAAGTGGCTGGGACCACAGGTGCCCACCAGGCCTGGCCAGTGATATTTTTTAAGTACAGCATTTCAAAAACTAAATTTATTTTCACTAAATATTTTCTGAGTTTTTTTTCACCATTATGCCCAAATCAAAGGTTTTGTAATGTGGCTCATTAGTGGACACTGACAGTACATGTCCACACACAGGTCTCCTACAAACATGACTTCCCCAAAAGCCTCTCTTCTCCCCAAGGGTGTTTGTGTTGTTTTTCCTTTTTTTTTTTTTTTACTTATTTCAGCTGCATATGTAGCTGACTTGAGATTTTTAACAGACACCAAATTTCCTTCATCTGTTCTTTGATAAACATAAGCTACCCATTGGGCGATTCTCTGATTCTGACAATGAAAAGACACAAATCTCGTAAAAACAACGTTTCTACTTATCCCAGAGTTCCATAGAACTTTCACCCAGTTCTGGCAAAAACACAGTTCACCCATTCCCACCCCCAAGTGCAGATGGACCAGCTTCATCACTCACATGACCCTACCAAGGCTTCAAAAAGTTAAAGTGCAGCGTGAGTCCGAAAAGCCAGCTGGTGCTTTACACCACACCCCAGTGAGGCTCAGTGCTGTCAGGATTAAATCTAGTTTATGCTGCTTATGCAATAAGGTGTTTATGTGGCCACCTATGTGGTGCACCAGACACAGGCCACATGGGCACACGCCAACTCCCACCTCACTCTCGCCTCCCCTGCAGGACACACACTTGCAGGACGCCCGGCCATTGCAGGTGGAGTACTTCCCACACAACGGCACCTTCAGCCTGCACTACTTCCCCTACTACGGCAGAAAGGCGCAGGTGGGTGCAGCTCCTCTTCCCAACTACTGCTAGCAACGGTCTCCTATTCAGTAAAAGGGAAGTAATGAAAATTTTAACCTATAAAAAAAGGAAGCCAGTCCTGACCAGTTAATGATCTGGGTGTCAACCAAACCCAGGCTCTTGTAACTACCTGAAAACACATCTCTCTTATACAACCTACGGATCTCTAATTTCTTTACTCTCCGAGGGCCTCTCAAATACTTTTAAACAACTGCATACCCACCTCAAAACTTTTCTTTCACATCACACGCGTTTCCATTTTATTTTCATATTCATCTTCACCTTGAGGCTTGAGGTTGAATTTACACTCTTGTTGTCTGTCCACACTGGACTGATCCCCCCAGGTCTGACCAAGAGGCCCCATTTTCTGAGTTCCGGGCCTTGGTCGGAGACAGAGCGCACAGCCCCCTTCTGTTCACCTGCCCTGTGAAGCCTTTTTCCTTTGACTGGAGAGACTGTTGAAATCTCTTTCCTTCTGCACTCCCACTGCAGCCCCACTACACCAACCCTCTGGTCGCTGTGAAACTTCTCAACATCCCCCCAAACATGGAGGTCACCATCGTCTGCAAGATTATTGCAGAGCACGTGACCTTCGACAACCCCCACGATCCGTATGAAGGGAAAGTAGAATTCAAGCTAAAGATTCAGAAGTGAGACTGTGAGGCCCAGCAGTGTGTGTGCAGGCCCAGGCCCCTCCAGCCAGTGTCTCGCCGAGTCATCTCGAAGATGTCCTGAACCGACAAGACTGTGCTCAGACTGCGACTCCAGGAAGCCCCGGGTGCCAAGAACTCACACCAGCTCCTCCTCGTCAAACCCTCACTGTGTCGGACAGAATTTGTAACTATGACAAAATGCTGTGGGGACCCTGAGGCAGGAACTACCTGATTAACAAGGCCACAGAACAATTCCTCTTCTACGCAGACAGCACTTTCTGCTGTCCACGGCAGTGACACGCAGTGCTGACAGTGCATGTGACGAATTCTTGCTTCTGAATATGTAACTCCTAAGTTGTAAAAATAAAACATATTGAAGTTATCCTTATTCTATGTAAAATCATGTCTTTACTGACATGGGAGAAAAACCCAAACCCAAACACTTGCTTCTTTAAAAACCTCCTTTTATAGCTTCAATTGCAAGTCAGGGAAATTAAAGAAACCTCCATGTGGGGCCACCTGGTCCCCGGGGGCAGGGTGAGATGGTGGGGAGAGCAGTGAGGATGTCACAGACACTGATTTTCTTTATGACAAGGACAAACCTCTCCTCCAAATACAGAACGTCAAGTTTGCAACTCTAACCCCTCTCAGAAACACTGAAATGAGAACATTGTCCCACACAAGCAAACAGCCTGTGCTCTGTGATGACCACTGGCTTCCCACTGGGCCCCCAGCCTCAGGGTCCAAGTCAGTGCCAGCCAAGCCCACACAAGTGGCTGGCACAAGGGACTCTGCCAACTCACAACACACAACTCATGATACATTCAACAAAAAACAGTTTCTGAGGAAAGAATAAAAACCTCTGAGTTCCTTGTAAGGTTCACTAAATCAGTTTATTTACTTGGCAGCTGTGACAGGAGACATGGCATCAAAAGGTTCTTGCTGCTTCCTCGGCCTGCGTGTCCTTTTGGGGGTTTGGTTGTGTTATACAGCTGCCCATGTGCTTTATCAGTAAGTCTGTTTAAAGTGCCTGCACACCAACTTGCACACACGGGAGCTGGAGGATTTATAAACAAGTCTGTTTAAGGTGCCTAAATACCCACATGACATCCTCAAACACACGGCAGCTGCAGATGGCATGGATGAGCACAGAGCAGGTGCTGGTGCCGCCGGAGCCCTGGGAACAATGAAGCAGGTGCACAGGAGGGGCAACCTGAGTGTGCCCAGTGGTTCCTGCACAAGAGGCCGGGTGCTGCCTGCCCTGAGCTCCAGACCGGGAGGGGTCTATAGGAAGAGAAGGGAGTTTGAGGCTAAGAGCCAAAGACTCATAAAATTCAATTTTTATTTTGCTTTTGAAAAGCCCTCAGAGAATTTTCTTCTCAATAAGCCAAGAAAGGGAATGGCAGGGTGGTGTCTGTGCTCAGGGCAGGCAGGTGCAGGAAGGAGGGCAGATGGAGGCTTCCACTTTGGAGAAGACTCTGGAAGAAAACAGGGTGCCATGAACAGAAAGGGAAGAGGGACTGGGAAGGAGGGAGGGTGGGAGGGTGTGGATCTCAGCCGAGATGTGCCCTGAGGGGTGCCCCCAAGGTCAGAGGTCAGGCTACCCCAGCAGTGACAGCAAATCCATGCAGACAGTGGGAAGTCCCAAGAGGCCTCAAACCCAGCATCCCTACCAAGACCTGCACCAGCCTTACCCCACACACACTCCCTTCAAAAGCAGAGTGGTAGGTGGCTTGCTGTGGGGGTGTGTCTTGTGGAGCACCACCCACGCTCACCTTCCTCAATCCTCAAGACACTCGAGTAACTCAAGATTGGGGAAAGGGCTCATTTCTACCTCTTTTGCACATACTGGCTCTTTTCTAAAACTACCGTCTTTCCTTGACACGAGGGCTGATTTATTTTGCCTTCTCAAAGAAAACACTTAGCTCTCTCTCCCACCATTTTTTCCCCAATTTTTTTATTGTGGTAAAATAAACCTCACATAAAATTTACCCTCGTAACATTTTAAGTGCACAGTTCAGATGATTTCATGATTAAAAACGTGGACGCATTGAGGGACCATCAACAGAGGAAAATTCAGACACCACCAGTGTCCACTTCCAGCTCACATTCATCTTCCCAAACTGAAACTCTGCCCCCACTAGACACCATGTTCCAAGCCCCTGGCAGCCACTCAACTCTGTCTGCAAATCTGACTCCACCAGGCACCTCATGTTAAGTGGAATCACATAAAGCTTGTCGTGCTGTGCCTGGCTCATTTCCCTGAAGCACATGTGTGCGGCCAACACGAGTTTTCTTCTTCTTCCAGGAGCAGTATCCCACTGCAGGTGAACACTACATCTGACCTATCCAGTCATCCCCAGATGGACATCTGGGTTGCTTCCACTTTTGAGCAGCTGTGATCAGTGCTGCTATGAACATAGTATATGAATATGTCTTCAAGAACCAGCTTTCGAGCTTTTGGATATATACATAGAACTGGACTTGCAGCATCAT
Source organism: Nycticebus coucang (assembly GCF_027406575.1). Lineage (NCBI taxonomy): Eukaryota > Metazoa > Chordata > Mammalia > Primates > Lorisidae > Nycticebus > Nycticebus coucang. The sequence continues at coordinate 480,372 of NC_069794.1, forward strand.
ATAGTAAATCTTTTTTCTTTTTGCAGTTTTTGGCCAGGTCTGGATTTGAACCCACCACCTCCGGCATATGGGGCCGGCACCCTACTCTGATGAGCCACAGGTGCCACCATTTTTTTTTTTTTGAGACAAAAGTCTCACTATGTCACCTTTGGTAGAGGGGCCATGGTGTCACAGCTCACAGCAACCTCAAACTCTTGGGCTTAAGCGATTCTCTTGCCTCACACTCCCATGTAGCTGGGACTAAAGATGCCCACTACAATGCCCAGCTATTTTTGTTGTTGTTGTCATTGTTAGCAGGCCTGGGTTGGGTTCAAACCTGCCAGCCCTGGTGTATGTGGCCAGCGCCCTAACCACTGAGCAATGGGCGCCAAGCTTATCTTTAACTTTTTAAGAAGCAGCCATTTGGCTTTCCATAGTGGCTGCACCATTTCACACTCCTCCTGACAATGCACAAGTGTCCCAATTTCTCACATCTGCCCTCTTGGTTTATTTTCAGTTTTATGGTTCTGATTTATGCTTCCTTAATAATTAGTCATCTGAGCATATTTCCATATTCTTAGCAGCCATTTGTAGATATTTGGGGAAATGTCTATTCAAGTCATTGCCCATTTTGAAATCAGTTGTTGTTGAATTTTAAGAGTTCTCTGTATCCTGAATACTAACCCCCTACCAAATCTAAGGGTTATGAATTTTTCTCCCATTCCACGGGCTGAATTTTTGCTGTTGATAGCGTCTTTTGATGCACAAACATTTTTAATCATCATGAAATCCACACTATTTTTTCTTTTGCTAACCTATACCTTTGGTATCATACCCCCCCCCCCCAAAATCACTATCAAATGCAATACCATGAAGCGTTTGCTGTTTTTGTGTAAGAGTTTTATTGCTCTAGGTCTTACTTTTGTGAGTTAGATTTTTACCTACTTTTGTAACTGGCATTAGGGAAAAACCTACCTTCATCCTCTTGCACGTAGATGTGGAAAAGACAGGTCCCCACTGAACAGTCTGGACACCTTGCCGACAGCACCCAACCATCTGCCAGGGCTCCTCTGGCTTTGCTGCTCAGCTGCATCAGCCTGTCCATCTGTCCTCACACTGGCACCACACTGTTCTATCCCTGTGGGTGTGAGCCTGCAGCTGTGGTCTTCAAGTGCTTTGCCTTGGGGCCACTTGAGATTCCATATGAACTGGTGGTTAGGTTTCCTATTTCTGCAAGACTCATCCTTGTAATTTTGAGAAGGGTTGTATCCAATCTATAGACTATTTGAGGCTAGTACTGACGCCATAACAATGCTGCCTTCCCATCCATCACCAGAGTGCTTCCATTTTTTTTTTTTAATCCCATTTCTTTCAGTGATGTTTCCAGTTATTGTGCTTATCTCTTACCTGCTTGGCTAAGTTAATTCCTAAGCATTTTATCCTTTTGATGCTATTTCCAGATTTTCATTTAGTGTGTAGAAATGCAACATATTTTTGTTTGCTTTATGTCCTGAAAACTTATTTTTTGATTCTAATAGTTTTTTAGTGATTCCTCCAGGTTTTCTGTGTAAGATCACGTTTACAAATGGAGATGGTTTTACTTCTTTCTTTCAAATGTGGATGCATTTTGTTTCTTTTTCTTGCCTGATGCCCCGGCTAGAACTTCCAGTGCTATGTTGAATAGCAGTGGTGAGAGTGGGCATGTTGCCTTGCTCCTAACGTTAGATAATTAGCTTTCAGATTTTCACCACTGAACATGATGTTCACTTCAGTTTTCATGCATTATGTGTGCATTTAATTGTTGTAATAGTTTCCTTCTATTCCCAGGTTACTTTTTTCATAAAGGGGTACTAAATTTTGTGAAACGTTTTTTTACATCAATTGAGAGGATCACATGATTTTTTTCCTTCCTTCTATTCATATGGTATGTTATATTGATTCCTGTATGTTGAGCCATCTCTGCATTCCAGAACTAAATCCCACTTGGTCATAGTGTATAATTCTTTAAATGTGCTGATAAATTCCATTTGCTAGTATTTCGTTGAGAATTTTCACGTCTGTAAGGCCTACTGGTCTGAGTTTTTATTTACATCATCTTTGCCTTATCAAGGTAATGTAGCTTAAGAGAGTGAGTTAGAATGTGTTCTCTCTCCAATCTTTTGGAAGTTTGAGGACTGGTTTTGGTTATTCTTTAAATGTCTGATAGAATTTAAGAGTAAAGCCATTAGCTCCGGACTGGTTTTTCGTTAGGAAATTCTTTAGACTGATTGAATCTCCTTTACTAAGGTTGTTTCTAGGAATTTGTCCATTTCATCTAGGTTTATAACTTTATTAATGTATTTTCACATTATTCTCTTATCTTTATTTCTGTAGAGCTGAAGAACATCCCCCTTTCCATTTTTGATTAGTTAAGTCTTGTTTTCTTAGTACCTCCAGCCAGAAGTTTGTCAGTCTCATTGATCTTTCTACAGCCACCTTTCAGTTTCATGGATTTTTTTCCCCCCAGCTTTTCTATTCTGTTTCACTTAGGTCTACTCTAATCTTTTTTTTTTCCTGAGACAGAGTCTCACTATGTCACCTCGGTTAGAGGGCCATGGCGTCATCAGCTCACAGCAACCTCCAACTCTTGGGCTTAAGCAATTCTCTTGCCTCAGCCTCCCAACTAGCTGGGATTACAGGCGCCCACCACAACGCCCGGCTATTTTTGGTTTCAGTTGTCATTGTTGTTTAGCAGGCCCAGGCTGGGCTCAAACCTGGCAACTTTGGGCCTACTCACTGAACTACAGACACTGAGCCACCTGCTCTAATCTTTATTATTTCCTTCCTTCTGTTAGCTGTGGTTAAGTTTGGTCTTTTTCTAGTTCATGAACATAAAATCAGGTTGTGGGTTTGAGATTTGTTTTAAACATCAGTGCATGTAGCTGCCTTTGCTGCATCTCCTGTTGTGTTTTTATTTTCATTTGCCTCTAAGTATTTTGTAATTTTCCTTGAGATTTTTTGACTCATTTTTTGGAAGTGTTTAATTTCCAGTTTTGTGAAATTTCCAGTTTTACTTGTTGACTTCTAGCTCCATCTCCTGTGGTCAGAAAACAGTTTGTAAGGTATCAGCTTTTCAAATCCATTGGGACCTGATCTGTGTGCTGGAAAATGTGTTGTGGAATTTGGGAAGACTCTGTATGCTGCTGTTGGATAGATCTGTGCTCATACGTCTGTGAGATCTGGGTGGCTCATCATATAGGCTATTTCCTGAGTAATATCCATCATTGAGAATACAGAATTGAAATCTCCAACTATAATTAAAAAACGAGTTCTTACTTTGTTAGTTTTGCTTTGTATATCTTGGTGGTCTGTCATTAGGTGTATACATACTTATAATTAATCTTTTTTTTTTTTTTTTTTGCAGTTTCTGGCTGGGGCTGGGTTTGAACCCGCCACCTCTGGCATCTGGGGCCAGTGCCCTACTTCTTTGAGCCACAGGCGCCACCCCTTATAATTATTCTTGCTGTATTGAACCTTTTATTAATATGCAATGTCCTCCTTTGTCTCTTATAATTTTTTTACTTACAGTCTATTTCATCTGACATTAGCGTAGTCACCTCTGCTCTCTTTTAGTGACTATTTAAAGAACAGAAGAAGATATTCCACTTTCAATCTATTTGTCTTTGGACCTAAAGTGAGTAACTCGTATAAACAACATATAAGTTGATCATGTGTTTTTATCCACTCTGCCAATCTGTCTTCTGGAAAATTTAATCCATTTACATTTAAAGTAATTGCTCATAAAGAAGGACTCCCCTTACTTGGTTATTTTCTATATGCCCTTTAGCTTTTTGGCTCCTTTTGCCCCTCACTTCTTATATCAATCTTCTTTTGTTTTTAGTTGTTTTTCTGTAGTTAAACTTTATTTCTCATTTCCTTTTGTATATATTCTATAGTGATTTTCTTTGTGGTGTCCATGGGGTTACATTTAACATCCTCAAGTGATAGCATTCTAATTTGAATTCACACCAGACTAACCTCCAGCAGCAGCACAATTCTCCTTTACAGCTGTCATCACCCCTTTAGGTTGTTGATATCACAGAATTACCCACTAATGCATTCATATTTTCACATACAAATAAATCTTGTAAGTGAATTAGTTTCTTCAATTATACAGAAAACAAAATGTGGAATTACAAACCAAAGTTATAATACTACTACATTTTAGGCTAATGATTGAGGTTTTAAAAAATGAATTAATTTCATACATTTTCATAATCAAAAGTGGAGTTGCAAGCTATTCTTAAAATACTAGCTTTTATAATTGCTCCTGTACTCACCTTTATTGAGTTCTTGGTTTCTTCACAGGACTCTGAGTTACTGTCCAGTATCCTTTCTTTTCACTCTACAGGACCCTGTTGAGCGTTTCTTACAGGGCAGGCCTATTGGTAATGAACTCTCTCAGCTCTCACTTACCTGAGAATGCCTCAATTCCTCAATCACTTCTGAAGGACAGTTTCGTTGGATACAGAATTCTGGGTGAGATTTCTTTTTCCTTTAGCACTTTGAATGTATTGGTCCACTGCTCTGTGGCCTGCACTTTTCTGTTGAAAAGTCTCCAGATAATTTTATTGGGGGGGTCACTTGCATATGACAAGTTGCTCCTCTTTTTCTGCTTCCTAGGTTCTCTGTCTTTGGAAAGTTTAATCATGTGTCTCTATGTGGGTCTCTGAGTTCATCTTGTAGTTCATGGGTCTATTAATCTCTTTCATCAAATTTGGTGCAATTTCAGCCATTTGTATCTGTAAATATTGTCTTTGCCCTTTCTTTCTCTTCTGAGACTCGCATAATGTGTGTGTCGGGCAGCTTGATGGCATCTCACAGGTCCCTTTAATTCCGTTTGCTCTTCTTCAATGTTTTTTTTTTTGTTCCTCAGACTCAATCATTTCCATTGTCTTATCTTCAAATCAGCTAATTCTGCCTTTGAATCACTCTAGCATATTTTTTAATTTCAGTTACTGTTCTTTTCAGCTCCCGATTTTTTTAAATTTCTTTTTAGGTTTTCTCTTAACTGATATTTCTATCGTGATCATATATGATTTTCTTGACTCCACATCAACCTTAACTTCTTCGAGCACCTTTAGGACAGTTGTTTAAAAGTATTTGTCTAGTATATCTTCCATCAGGTCTTTTTCAGAGACAATTTCTGTTGATTTGTTTTCCTTTTTAAGTGGGCCATGCCCTTTGATTCTTTGTATGCCTTTTTGTATGTGACTTTCTGTTGAAAAAGGGACCTTTGAATCTCCTAATGTGGTGACGGTCTCCTGTTCCCCAGGACTTGCTCAGATTTCTTGCTTTTCTTTACTCGTTTTTGATAGTGATGTCTGCCTCTGTGCCAAGGATCAGCCGAAGGTGTAAACTTAACATCTTCTCAGGTCTATTCTGAGCCTTTCTCTGGGTATGCAATGTCACTCTCTAACATTCAACATAGAGACAATTGTCTGAATGTCCGAGTCTTCAATGTTTGAATCCCAAAAGGGGAAAGAGAAACATGAAGGGGGGCAGTGAAGGGACACGGAGCTGAAAATTGACCAAAATTAACTGCAATGTGCTGACCACATCCTTCCCCAGAAATGATTAAGCCTTCAACAGACACCTGAGTTACAAAATAGTTGCAACAGACTCTGCCATGTAGATTCCTGGTGCTTCCTTCTCTGCCATCTCCCAGAACCCTTTCATGCTCCTGCCTCTGAAAGACAAACCTGTAAAATCTCTCTCAGTATTGGGGACCATGGAAAAAGTCAAAGAACTCCCAGGAGGAAGGATGCTCCTGTGTCCCCCATGGCCTCCTTTTTTGGCCACCCTCTGCTGTCAGGGCAAACTCTGTGACCTCTGAGCACACCAGATGGAAAGAACTGCCCCAGGTGCCCACTCCTGGGCCAGACGACCTGCTTTTCCATTCTAGCATAAAGCGAGACTAACAAAATACAAACTTCTAGACAATAATCCTGAATTAGAGAAACACAGAGCTTGTTTAAAATGCCCATGCGCGTTTTATTAATAAAAACTAACAGTGCTGAGTTAAACAAGTCAAACAATTAAAGTCTCTTTATATTCCATAAAATATTACAGAAAAGTTTATTTGTTTCAATAAAAAGACTATTGTTTGAGAACAGGCAGCTAACAGCAACTGTGCAGTTAATGGTTTTTGTGAATAAATTTTAAAAGAGACTACTGCCTGTCCTTAAATTCCTTTTTCTTTTTATAAAAAAAGAACTATTAAAAATGATTGACAAATTTTGAGTTAAAAAACTGTTAAAACATTCTCTATATTTAATTTCAACTTTATAATAGATTACAGGAAGATGCTTATGAAACAACATTTGTTTCAGTACATGTCTTTAAATGATACTCATAAGCATGTAAACAACTATATAATAAAAAGTTTCCAAACACTGCCTGTAAGAAATCAGGCAAATTTTACCATGAGCAATAAACCATCCCAAGCCCTCCAGACAGTTCCCATAGCTGCACCAGCGTGGCAATAAGCTTTCACCAAACAAAAACAAAAAAGTATTTTGCAATTAGTTGCTGCAATATAAACAGGGGGGGAAAGTGTATAAATTTGATGGAATCACAACAGTCAATACAATTTAAGGAAAAATAAGGTCATAGCATTTATGGTGCTTATTGTTTTAAAAATAGAGCTTTGCTATTTGCTCGGTTCTTTGGACACAGCCTGATTTAACAATGAAAACTCGTCACAGAGTCTCGCTGTCCACCAGCAGGCGCCAAACACACTGCAAATAAACGGCATTCGGGGGTTCACTGTCCACAGCAGGAGAGCGTTTTATTTTCATTGATGTGGATGAAGTACAATTTCCTCCGCAAACTCAGCAAGAATTATTAAGAGGCAAAAATGAATTCTGAAAAAAAAAAGGAAATGAGAATACAAAATCCTAAAATGTAAATAAAAGCTCTGTGCCAGCACACTGGTATCCAAACACACACCCACGGCACGTCCTTAGCTTCTATGGAAACAATCCTTGCTTATTGGAGGTGTGCATCTAAATCGATAGCTTACCAATGTTTTCTTGGAAATAGCCAAAAGAAACAGAAAACCCCATATTCAAAAAAGGTTTCTTTTTCCTAAATGACTTTTCCTGAAGGCAGGGGCATCAGGCCTCCTCCTCATTCTCGTTGAAGTCGTCGTCGTCGTCCTCATCCTCCCCGACACAGGACACTGGGGTCTCCACCCGAGAGCCGCTGTACTGAGACCCGTTGGAGCTTGTGGCCAGCATCCCATCCGCACCATTAGTCAGGTCACTGCAAGGACAGGGCCTGATGAAATGTCAGTGGCACTGCAGCCGTTCTCCTCACTTTGCCAGGGTCCCTGGTCACAGACAGGCTGGCATGACCCCAGGGGTGTGGGTGTCTTCAGTCACAATGACAGAAGCAAAGATCTTACATGCCAGCAGAGCAGGACCCAGCACTCTGCCCCTAGCACTGTCTTTCCGTGGATGGTTTCTCCTATCCCACCTTCTTGAATCCATCACTGACATGGGGACAGTAGCAGAGCCACCATGATGAGTCCGTCCCCCACTCACCTTCACAGACAATCACCAAAGGGCACACACTGGGAAGCCAGTGACCCTTCTCTCCAGGATTTTCACTTACAACCAGGAACATGTCAGGGAAAAGCACGAGTCAGGGCAGGGCATCCACTCTGGCCATGAGGATAGAGAGCGCCAGGTTGGCAGTACCACAAAAGCCACTACGGGCCAGAGCAGACAGCATATTCTAACACTAAAAACTAATGCCACATGCATACATTTAAGCACCTTTCACTAGCATTTATTGGCCTCGCACAAGAAGAAAACTAGCGAATGTTATGCTTTATGATGAAGTAATTCCACACCTGGGAAATAGAGTCTAGCCACACAAGTGAGAATTGATGAGAAACTCAGCCACAAAGCTGCTTGTTCTAGTTTTTCTTTCTTTTCGTTTTTTTTTTTTTTTGTTTGGAAACAGCGTCTCACTTTGTCATCCTCGGTAGAATGCTATGGCATTATATCTTACGGCAACCTCAAACTCCTGGGCTCAAGTGATCCTCCTGCCTCAGCCTCCCGAGGAGCTGGGACTACAGGCACCCACCACAACACCCGGCTAATTTTAGAGACAGGGTCTCACTCTTTTTCAGGCTGGTCTCGAACTCCTGAGCTCAAGGGACTCTCCTACCTCAGCCTCCTGAGTAGGTGGGATCACAGGTGTGAGCTACTGTGCCTGGCCACATACAACTTTTTTAATAACTGGGCACCACCTAAATGTCCTTCCACAGTGAGCTTTTGTAAACGATTGTATTGAACCACTATGAAAACTGGTTTTCTCCAAATGGCATGGCTTTGTTTCCACTGCTTATAAAAGCCTTAAAAGTCTCATCAATAAAAAGGACTATATGAAGATGAAAGCCTTAAAAATATCCAAATTCAACCTTATAGACTAACCAGTGTTAAACATTCTATAAACCAACCCCTACATATTCACACACAGCTGTGAATATTAAGAATTAAAAGACAGAAAGCTGCATCTGCCAAGAGCTCACGGTCCTTGGCTATGTCACTACCAATCAGTGACTCAACGATCACTGACACCCCCCTCCCCCTTACAGGCAATGGGGCCAAGGCCGCGACATCTGCCCCTGCCCAGCACCATCTGGACATGCTAAAACCTCTCCCTGCCCAACCAAACACCTCAGCACAGCCACAAATACATGGGGCTTATTCGATCAACCCTAATACCTGAACCTATACATTACTAACTTCTTATCTTTTATAAAATTAAATTTACTATTTTCTTAATATTTAAGATCGATATGCAATAATATATAATGATAAAATATAGAAGTTAATGAAACCATTGTTTTGCTAATGTCCGCTGTAAAAATTGTCTTACGTTTATCTTTAAAGACCGAAGATAAATACTTAGGGGCTTCATTCTCCTCTGTGGGATTGCTGGGTCAAATATTAAATATACTTTTACTTAAACAATAAAACTCCTTCAGTGGCGCCTGTAGCTCAAGCAGCTAAGGTGCCAGCCACAGACACCCGAGCTGGCGGGTTCGAATCCAGCCTGTGCCTGCCAAACAACAACAACTACAACCAAAATACAGCCGGGCGTTGTGGCGGGCGCCTGTTGTCCCAGCTACTTGGGAGGCTGAGGCAAGAGAATCGCTTAAGCCCAGGAGTTTGAGGTTGCTGTGAGCTGTGATGCCATGGCACTCTACCCAGGGCAATAGCTTGAGGCTCTGCCTCAAATAAATTAATAATAATAATAAAACTCCTTCAATAACATAAAAAATACATAGACTATAAGATGCAAAAAAGCACATAACAAAATTATATGTAAATTGTGACCTTTAAATTTAAACCATTTAAAAATATGTTTTTTAAACATAGAGGGGGAAAAAAAATCTAGACATACTTGTTGCCTGGGGTAGTGATCTTTAGGTGGTTTTTGTCCCTACTCTGTGTGCTGCTTTCCAAAAAAAAAATAAATAAATAAAGCCATGTATCACTTTTAATTTTTAGGAGGAAGAAACCAACCAAGGAAAGAAAACTCTTTCCACATGAAGACAAGCCCAGCAGAGCTCCCAGGGCTTGAAGAGATGCCATATTCTGAACGGGAAGGGACAGGGACTGCACCCAAGGGGCTGCCCTCCCTGCCCCTTCTCGGCCATCACCTGGCAGAGAGCCTTGTGCTGTTGGACGTGGAGCCTGCTGTCGTGATGAATACACCCCCAATGGATCCCTGAGCCATTTCTGAAAAGAGAAAAAAGTGAACAGGCAAAGAAACAAACTCACACACTGAAACCAAGCCCGGGGAACACCAGACACCGGAAATTTGTGGGGTGTGCTCTGCCCGGCACCACAGTGGGGCCATCTGTTTGCAGCCACAGTCTATCTTTCTAAAAGAGCACACAAAACCTTGAGACACATGTGTTTACATGTGAAGACAGCATGTGCTGCCTTATCAGTGTCATGTAGCCGCCCCACAGATGGAAAATGCATGCTTTTGGGGGGCTTTCTCCGTGCCCCAAGTGAAAGGCTCCCCCAGGAGCTGCGGAGGGTGCAGACCTGTGGCATGGGCAGGCCAGGTTTCGCTTGCTCTGGGATGCTTTAGGAGGAATCTGACTCTCCCAGGGACCAAAGAAAAGCCAACAGCAGGGGTAGCGCCTTCCACGATGTCTCAGCACAAAGCCGCTCTCCATGACTGTGGCCTGGACCCTCCTGGTTCATTGGAGGAGTCACCAGAACCAGAATAAAAACTCACAAAACAAATGCTATGTTGGCTCACAGCCAAACATAAGATGGCTTTGAAATGCTTTTCTCCGTTACTTTGTTTCAGAGATTAGTCAACTAGCTTTGAGGAAAGAAACATCAACCCAATTACACTCCTCTGAAGAATTTCCACTTCTCCTATTTTGGACCTGACTGTCCGTAACAGGTTCATCACAAAAACCACATCAATAAATCCACAAAAGCCACTTGTGGACTGAAACTCTGTATCTAGCAGTTGGGCACCAGCTGGCCCTGCCCAACCCCCACCTTGTGGCCCGTGTCCTGTGCAGCCCTGTCCCCGGTGCAGTCCCTTCCATCCTTGCTCCTGGTCCTGCGCACTCGGGTCCCATCTCAGTAAAACTCTTGCTAAGCGCTAGGAGGACAGGGTGCCATCCAGGGTCAAGATAACCACCACATCTGCCGTGTAGCTGCACTGGGGTCACAGGGGCAGGACTAACCAGTCACATATGGTTCCAGAGCTTTCGGGACCAAACTTCTGGCCATTTTTAGGTCTTCAGCAGAGCAGCTGCCAGACTCCAGCCCGCAGGCCATGCCCATCCGCTTCAGCACCTCGATGTCGTCGTGGATCTCAAACGTGTTGTCAAAGTTAAACAGGTACTCGAATCTGGAGGAGAAAGGCACCGTCAGAAAGACGGAGGGTGGGTCTTCCAGATGGACACAGCACCCGGTGTGTGGCCAGACTCCCAGTGTCTGTCGCTGGGGCTGCACTCATGTCACACTGCAAACTACTGTGCACATGCGTGTGGCGGGCAGGACACGTCCCCGGGCACAGCGCTCGCCAGCCCCAGATGGTCTGCAAACATCAGCTACTGGGCAGCGCTTTAAAATCTGTCTTAATAAAAATCCTAACAGGCCTTAGTTCCCCTAAGAAGAGTAGCAGGATCAGGGTCCTGTCCTGTCCGCTCCAGTCCTGTCCCACGTACTTGTCATTGGAGATGCTGCAATCGATGACGGTCTTCTTGCTGGTGTTAACGATGATGAAGGGCAGGTGGATGACCGAGTTGGGTGGGGGCGGCCGGCTGGCCTGCTGCTCCGCATGCCGGTTTCTCTGCACCAGGTTCTTGAAGGCAATTTGCTAGGAAGAAGGCAGCAGTGAGCACCCGGCCAGTGGGCACCATGATCCATGAGCCCTGAGGTGCCCACCACCTCCCTGGTGCCCACAGACAGCTTGGGCATGGTTTGACTCTTGAGTTCCTGAGCACCGCAGGCACCAGTCTAGCACCCGGCATGCAGCATGGGCTTCACCTCCTGAGGAATATTTCAGATGCTGGTTTTCTTGTAAGGCCATCCCTCCCACCTGCCATCAAGACACCCCCCACAGGGACAGACATGTAGCCTCTCTCTGGGAACAAGGCCAGGGCACCAGCACTGGCATGAGACAAGCTTGCTGGATGTTTAGGAAATTCATACTCAGAATTCCAAAGCAGGAGACACAGGGTGACCTGCCACAGGTCAAGGCTGGGAAACAACAATGGTAGTGACAACCATCTTGCCTCCCAAGATGAGACTTTTCTTACCTGCAGAATAAGTTCTTGAAGCTGAGACTGCTTCTGTTTTATTCTTTCAAGTCTTCTCTGTCTCTCCACCTTGGAAAACCCAACCATAGATGCAAGAAATCATCACAATCGTCTGTCTTCCCATGTTAAACCCAGTCACACCACACCTAACTTTTACCTTAAATTTAGTGAATAGGACATGCACAAATCTAGAACACAGATGTGCCACAAGATACAGGCGAGTTCTTCTTCAATTTCCAAACTATACCTCTCTTCTCCTCACATTTCTTAGATTTGACTATGATATAAAAAAAATAAGTCCCAGCCGGGCATTGTGGGAGGTGCCTGTAGTCCCAGCTACTTGGGAGGCTGAGGCAAGAGAATCGCTTAAGCCCAAGAGTTTGAGGTTGCTGTGAGCTGCGACGTTATAGCACTCTACTGAGGGCGACAGCTTGAGACTCTGTCTCAAAAAAATAAAACAAAATAAAATAAGTCCCACGAACAAAGATTTAGAACTAGCACTGTCCAGTTTGACATGCTCCAGTGGGCCTGGGTTGGCCATCCTCCCTCCCCAGCAGCCAGAGCCAGGCTAATGGGCACAAATGCACCTGGCGCCAGGTGGCTGTGTGAGACCATGGGAGCAAAGGACACCCCACGGCTCCCTGTCCAGGGCACATGCAGCCAAGACCCTCTGAATGGCAGGTGATGAGAAAGAAGGTCTGCAGGCACCTCCAAATTCTGGCATTCCTGGGCCGAGTTGGTGGGCAGACCAATCCACTTGATCTCCTTCTTCTCCTTGGAGATGATGTTCATGGCCATCAACACGTTTAAGGCATCATAGACTCGCCGGCGTATGTTCTTCTGGTCATAAGCCTGGGGAGACAAAGTTAATTTTCCCAATGATCAAAAAAGCATGTAGGTTAACATCTTACACTTGAGACCTAGTATACCTGATAAAGAGGCACATTGTTAATTCTGCTCCAGGAGCCGCCACTCCTAACATGAACTCACAGGACAGCCCTGTCTTGTGTCATCAGAGTGGGGGGGGTTCCCAGAACCTGTGGCTGTGAGGCGGGGGGCTGAGGGCCCTCAGTGTTGGAGCCCCACCAGCGAGAAGGGCTTTCCAATGGGGGAGGTCTGCATGCTCACACATGCAGTGCCCTGCCAGCAACATGCCCACAAGTGGGTGAGGAAAAACTCTTTCATCTGTATTTGGAATTTTCTGTACATTTGCTACTGTTTCATATTTAAAAACAGTGAACCATGTGGTGCTATGAAGACTGCAACACCTGCCCCACACCCTGCCTGGCAAACTTACAGACTCGTTGGGCAGAATGTGGTTATCGGCGGCACTGAACTCGGCCACCAGCTCGTCCGCCACCTCGTTGTAGGAGGTGGTTCCCTTCCTCTGCACCTTCTCGCAGACTTTCATGGAGAAGTGCCGTAAGCCCTTGCCATTCTTCTCTCCTTTCCTGTTGCGTTTCCTTTAAAAATACAAAAGAAAAAATAGAGGGCCATTAGCAGTCCTGAGAGTTTGCTCTGAATCAAGCTACAATGTCACCTAAAGACCTCTAAGGAGCTATAGAAAGGGCTGCCCACTGAACAGCAGTGCAGCTGAACAGGCCAGACACACCCAGCCCCGACAGGACGCGCCCCTAGGGCCTGTGCACTGAGGAGCTCACAGCTGCTTGGTGCTTTCAAAGGTCAAAAATGGGCTTTTCCAAGGCTAGATCACGCATCTGTGTTTTCAAGTGTCAAGAAACGTGGGCAGACATCCCCATCTTGCAATAAGGAGCTCTGGGCAAGAATCAGCACATGTCTGATGTGTGTCAATGTGGTAAGCACCACTTTTCTAATGATGCATCCAGCATCGTTAGAAGAAATTGTGAGCCACTTTAGTGTGAACTTGGGAATGTTTAGAGCAAACTGCAGCAGACTGTAATTTCATAAGGCAAATGTTTAGAATGTGACAGCCACTTGACGACAGGTACAAACTGTGTTTCAGAAAAAGAGGGAGCTCAGTCGCGACTTCTGCTGGTCACCATGTCAAGGGAAAGGCCTCTCCATGTGTCTAACGGACTGACTTTGGGGTACCGACAATTTTTGCTTTAGAACCAATACAAATGTGGTTTTGTAGCTTTGTGTTTATTTTTAAGGAAAGACACACAGCTGACCTTTGAGTAAAATCATTTCCACATCAGAGTTCACTTTAGCAGAAGCAGCAGCTGGGCCAGGACCACCATATGGGGCTAGGACCCAGGGGCCATGAAGGTCAAATGCAGTACCCAGTCCATGCCCAGCACAGACAAGGGAAAGGGCTGAAGTTAATGCATGTAGACAAGGCCAGCTTCCTCCACCCTGGAAAGAGCAGCCACACCAGGCGCCACGTGGTGGATAGGCCCCACAGCCTGACTGTCACCATGGAGGCCAGTGCACCCAGACCACATGCCTGCACTGGGCACACAGAACGTATCCCAGTCTGGGTGGGTGGACTATCTGAAATCGGCAGATACGGGTGCCCAGGCCGTGGCGCAACATGTGGCCACAGAACAGGGCGGGTGAGGTGGCAGCTGCCCACGGGGCTGCGACCCTGAGGGAGTGAGGGAATTGCTCACCCGGCAGACCAAGGTGAGGAGTCGGAAGGCTGGTTCTGAGAGACAAAATGAGTGTTGGGGGTGTGTGGGCTTCCTACCACCAGAGTGTTTGACGCTGCAGGTCTCTGAGGCGTACCAATTACCTACAGTCGGAAGAGACAATTCAGAACAATCAGTAGCCACCCGCACCAGCCGCCACCCACGTTACCGCTGGCTGCCTACAGCCACTGTGGAGTTTTGTCCACCACACAGTGAAAAAGACCAAGATAAAGTGACCACCCATCAGCGATACTTTGAAATCACGCCGGCGCCTCGTCCGCTCTGTGTGTGCCCTCATTTTTCCTTTGTCAACCTCAGGCATCTGCTTCAATTAAAAAAGCAACAAGGACCTCTGGACAAGCTGGGAGCAGGGCGAGGCCGGCCATGGCCACACTCAGAAAGGGAGGTCAGTGGTAAGGATGGGGAGGCACAGGTTCCCCCAAGACAGTAGCACCAACCCCCACCCAGCTCTTCCCCTCTAGGACATGGATGTAGATAAAATCGTATCCTTCTGTGTACAAAAAGAGGCCAGAAAACAAACAAAAAAGAGCTCTCAAAAGAAAGGCAAGCACGGGGTGATAGCAGTTTCACCAGCTCAACAGGACAACCATCCCAGGTGACAACCACGCCTGTCACTAGGCCTCTACCCCAACAGATGCTCTCATGGGGCACAGGGCCCTCAGACGGTGTCAGGCAGGAGGGGGAAGACCTAGCACAGCCACAGGCAAGTGGACGCACACAGGACAAGGGCAGCGAGGCTGCGGGTGGACCCTGAAGCCTGTGCCAGCCGCAGTTGCTGACTGCCAGCCTCACTCACATGGCACGTCGAGGAACAACCGCTCCTTCTTCATTAAAGGATGTGAATCCTGGGTTTGTCTTTGACAACAAGGTCTTATCACTTTAGTTGCATCAATTAATATTCAAATGTTAACATCTAGGGACACAGGTGTTGCCTTGTACAGCCAAATAATATTTCGACTTTCAGAGATCATGTCTGACTGTCTTGATTGGAAGCACTATTCCTCAGCAAATGCTAGGTCATCCCACTTACTACAGATCAAAGAGCCTCAGTGACTAGACTGCTGTGTGGACACCAAGTCACTGCTGTGGGGATTGAAGCTGGACACCCGAGTGGGGGGCAGGGCCGGCATGCTCGGCTGCTGTAAGCTGGACACTGCCCAGCTCCTGTCTTAGAGGGATAAATGTATGACCTGCCTCGGCCCTGGGAACAGCTGACTAAGCACTTTCAAATTACCGCTAAGCCCAGATCGCCTGTCATCCATGGAAAAAAAAACAAAAACCCTGCAACTGAATTTATTCTTTTCATTAAATATGAACACATATCTATGTATTTACACTTCCAATGACCAAATAGTCATCAGAATGTATTTCACTATGCGGAGCAGCCCTCTTTAGGTGGCCACGAGATCAAATTAGGGGACTACAAAAATCAAACCAAGAGAACAAATGTGCCAGGAGGACAGTGAGCATCTCATCAAGGGTACTCTGCTCAGCACACGTGTGTGTTTACCTCTGCGGTCAGAGTCACCGGGGAAAGTACATTTCTCATGTGTTCCATGGTAAACATGGCAGGACACTGAGGCCTCCTGCCGGGGCAACCACTGGCACAGCCTCCCCCTCCCTGCAGCACAGCTGGGACACATGCCTAGGCTCCACGTGAGACTGAGTGTGTGAGGAGCCTCACCAGCCCCTTCCCCAGCAATTCCACAGCCCCAGGACAGACGACACTGTCACTGGTCCCTTCTGCCACCTCAGTCAGGAGCAGACCAACTGCAGGCTGCATCCTAACAAGTCCCTAGTGAGTTGAAAACACTGCAGGCTGAAAAGCATTTCATGCACCTCCACCAAGCCCAGCGGCTCAGCCCAGCCTGCTTTAAACATGCTCAGAACTACGGCAGCCACAGGTGCACAAAACCGCCCAATGTGAAGTCTGTTTTATATTAAGTGTGGAACATCTCAAGTCAATACTGAACCCTGCATCAAAAGTAAAAAAGAGAATAGTTGTGCCCCAAAATGTGATTTCTACTGAACACTTTGGCACCACAGTAAAGCCAACAACTTGTGCGACAGAGTCATTGCCAGCCAGGAGCCAACTGCGTCCTGCCAAAGGCACGAAAACCAGGGGCAGGTGAACAGCAGGTGCTCAGCAGTGGTCCCTGATGACCTTTCCTCGATGGCAGGACTTGTGTGGTCCAAGGTCGGCCCACCTCACAGACGAGCAAGGATGGGGTCAACCGGGAAAATCCCTCCCTTTCCTGTTTTCACCATCCCAGCCTCCTGGACGTCATACCTGCAGAAAGGCAGTGGCCCCACACCAGGGAGACGTTCTCTGCGCAGCTCTGCCCTGCCCACGCCTGTCCTGGGCCTTGACCCACAGTGCTAGCCGCCCACTGTCCCAAGCGCCAGCGTGAGCTCCCCCAGGACACCGTTGCATTGCTGCCTCAAGCCCTGTGCGCTAACCCCTCTCTACAGATTGGGGACATTTCACACTCTTCACACACGGCTCTCAGATACCACGGCTGCGGGCACTCTCTTTGACAAGAGCCAAGGAGGCTTGAGACAGTGAGTTGAAAACACTGGGCTTGGCCTGAGGGAGCCAGAGAAGGGGCCGAGAAGAGGGAGAGCCAGCATCAGAGAAGAGGAATAAGGGGGCCCGCAACCCAGCATCCTTGCACCCCACACCCAGAGGCCACGGAGCCTGGGAGCAGGTGTGGCAGGAGCTGCATGGGGCTCTGGGGTCACATGCTCCTTGGATTTAGTGATTGCTTTTCCAGGAGGACAGGAGCTCGGAGGCCAGGCACCCTTGGAGCGCAGGAGGAGGCCAGGCACCCTGAAAGCTGGCACCAGAAGTCTCTCTCCACATGTGCAGAGAAAGCAAAACCACAGCTTCACTCCTGGGTCCCCAATTCCAGGGCTCCTGGAGCTCCCAGCCCAGCTCCCCATGCAGAGGGACTGAAAACCCCTCTCCTGAACACCCCACCCTGCCTAGTCCAGGAGCACTCCCCACCCCCCACACCCTACCCCTCCGCTGGGGAGTCCCCTCAGCTCTCTCACTGACTCCAGGCCAGCCCTGGTGTCTTCAGGCTCCCTCTTCTCTGAGAATACACTTTAGCACCTTAATTTTGCACACTCTAAAAACTGGAATTAAAATCATCTCTGTGTATACTGTGATTCCACTAACACAAAGAATAAAAAAAAAATAAACCAGACAAAGGTAAACTACAACATTTAGTCTACTTTATGGGGAGGACGCTGCCCCAGAAGCTGAGCCCACTGGCAGCCTCGGTGCTGTCCACACAACGCCCCTCCCTGTAGGTGAGGACTTGCCCACCCCTCACATCTTGACAACCAGCCAGTCTCAGTTTGTAAATCTATGACATTTGCAATGCATAAGTTTAATTCACAACAATGGGACTTTGCAAAACCCATAATGGCAATTTAAAAAATCAAACAGTTTAATTTTTTTTTTTTTTTTGAAACAGAGTCTCACTTTGTCACCCTCGGTACAGTGCTGTGGAGTCATAGCTCATGGCAACCCCAAACTCTTGGGCTCAAGCGATTCTCCTGCCTTAGCCTCCCAAGTTGCTGGAAATATAGGCGTCCACCACAATGCCACAATGCCTGGCTATTTTTAGAGATGGGGGTCCTGCATTTTTGTGGGATTCACCTGCCTCAGCCTCCCAGAGTGCTGGTATTACAGGTGTGAGCCACCGCACCCGGCCCAGAACAGTTTGATTTAAATCAGCAATTTGACTTTCAGATTGATAAAGTTTAAAGTACATCATTTTCTACCCATCTATCTATGCCAGCAATAAAATGGAGCTGTTGCTATGATTATTTGCCAAAATAAACTGCTGTGACTTCCAGACAGCACCTGCACAGTGAACCACACCCATCACAAAGCGGCACAGGAGCTCAAACTCAGCTGTCACCACTGACTGAGAAGCTATGATATGCCCAGTATGTGGAGGGAATTCCACAAACTGCTGCTTTCAGTAACACACAACACTCCTCAAAGCAAAAGTCCATCTTGTTTTACCAGGAGACACTGAGGCCCAGGAAGGGCAGAGCTACGCGGGGGGCAGACAGGGGTCAAGCCAGGCAGGGCCTGCTCACTCTCCGCTGTCACCCCTCAGCTCTGCTCAACACGCTCCAGCCTAAAACTCAAACACTGAGCTCGGGCGGCGCCTGTGGCTCAACGTGTAGGGCGCCGGTCCCATATGCCGGAGGTGGCGGGTTCAAGCCCAGCCCCGGCCAAAAAAAAAAAAAAAAAAAAAAAAGAATAAAAAAAACACTGAGCTCTACTAAAAGGATCCAGAGAACTTCAAGTGTGTTTAAACAAATGGAACTGCAGGAATGAATTTAAAATAAAGACTAAAGCGTAGAAATGATCAAAATACTATGGTGTGTGGACATGTTCTCTGTAAGGTAATAATGGGCAGTCCCTGGGTTACAAAGGAGACAGGTTCTATAGGTTTGTTAAGTTGAATTTGTGTGTAAATTGGAAAAGGTACATGTACCTATTACCTGTGATAGCCCCTGTTCGTAAGTACAAGTCGCCCGTCAGTCAACTGTTTGTAACCGGGGACTTATACAAGACACTCCATTCCTAAGTGGGAGCTGTACCTCACTCAGATGCTCAGATGTTTGGAACCCGGGGACTGCCTGCACACAGGAAGGAGAACTCCCAGACCATAGCAGACAGCTGGCACAGAGCTCCCGCCCGGGCAGCAACACCTGAGGACAGTGCACGGGCTGCAGGCTCTCTTCCCCCCAGTGATGTTAGATTCCCCCAGAAAGGACACAGGGCCAGGAGGGCCAGGGCAGCAGCACGCTGGAGCAGGCTGAACAGGGCCAAGCAGAGGGCCAGGTGCAACGGGGCCCATCGCACCAAAGCTGGGGGCCTGCAGGAGCAGAGGTGGCAGCCCCCAGGTGCCAGGAAGGCCAGAGGATCATCTCAGGTCGGGAAGAAGCCCTCAGGCACCTGAAAAAGGTCCCGGAAAGGGCTGGAGGCCTGGGGACTATGCCGCTTCCCACCCCCAATTCCCAAGGAGACAGTGGGGTTCTGGTGCCCACCAGAGAGGAAAACAAGAGCAGATACTTAACAAGCACCTAAATGAGGAGAAACAGTGTTGACAACCCACAATGGACCTGCAGGTGCCTGCAGTGGACCACCTGGAACTGGACAGACACCAGTGACACACAGCATAGATGTCTCTGAGGACCCAGACCCCATCCACGAGGGACCCCAGGCGAAACCCACACACCTGTGAGCCCCTCACCTAGCCCCATACCAGGACCCCCAGGACCCCAGGCGCCTTACCACTTGCTGGGCAATGTTGACATTGGACTGTCCAAAGGTTTTTGGCAAAAGCTGCTTCCCCAGTGGGTTTACCGTAGAAGGGTGAACGGCCACCAAGGATACCACACCTGTAACACAAGGACACAACATCAAGAGTGGAATTTCTTTTCTAAATTTCAGGAAAGTGATGTTTCCAATTAGAAATTCTTCCAATATTCCCATTTTAGACACATGGCTCAGTCGCAAATACTTCCATTAAGCTCAATTCTCAACTTAAAATATTAAGGAGGGCTTCGAGCTCCTGGAAGGGCTGGGTCCTCCCTGGATCCCTCTGAGGCTGCCCCCTGCAGAACATGAAGGAGGGGCCAGAAAGCTTGCAATTCCAGGATGAGCACAGAAGGGAATTTTAAAATTAGAATTAACTTTCATCCCAGCATTTCCCTACACTGTTGCAAAACCAGTTCAAAATCTAATGGTCCACTTTTCCTGAAGGATGACGCTTCTGTTTCTGGGAAGAAGTTGCCTCCAGGAAGCTGCCAGAACTTTACGCACAGATGCCCGCAGCACACAAACACAGCAGGAGGCACACAACCGCCCTACAGCGCAGGCTGTGCATAGCAACTGTGCAACCAGCATCATTTTTGGTCCTAGAGACATGACAGTGAATGAAAAATCAGGAAATATTGTCTTTACATAAAAAATAATAAAACAAACCAGCATTGATAGAATTCAAAAACCGGCATTAGAGGGCAGAGAGAAAGGAAAAATGCCAACTGGGCAGTGGTGCCCTGGGACATGAGGTGGAGGCAGGGTCAGGGAGCCCCCAGTGCCCCACCGCCTGGGAAATGCCCCATGGTTCTGGGAAGAACAAGACTGATTTTCAGGTCACGACAACATCAGGAAAGGAGGGATCCCTGTCCCGCAAGGACCTTCTGCCTGGATCTCCCCGAGAGACCATCCTCTCCCTGGACTACCACCGGTTGGCACTGAAAACCTGCAACCAGCCAGAAAGACTCGGACACCTGGTGACCTGAAGTCTCATTTGGGGCTCTTTACAACCACACGTATTAAGGAAGTCTGCTGCTTTTTATGCATTTTAAAGAAACAGTAGACTTCTTTAAAATATGTTAAATAACTAATTTTGCTGTTACATGTGGACACCGAATAATTTCCCTTAATAATCTAGGTTGACCAAGACAATCAGGAAGTTATTGGAAAGATATTGCCTTTCGATTCAACTGGGTAAATACAGTATTTTTACTAACCAACACCAACACATGTTTAAATTCTTTTGTGTAACTAAAACAAGATTATCTGTTTTGGGATTTTTATTTTGTTCTAAAAATAAAAATCTTTATCTTAAGAAAATCAAATACTTTCTAATTGTTTTAATTTATATGAAAGATGTTTTATTCTAGAATATTTAATTGAAAAATAAAGGCTGTATATACTCGCATGCACAGCAGATGACTTGATGCGCATGCACACTGTGTGATGATCACCAGTGACAGACGCTTTAAAAAGCAAAGCCAAAGTTACTCTGCTGGCAGTAAATGATTAAAGTACAGCTGGACAATTAAATATCACCCTTCAGGTTCACATACAGATGAGCAAGCACTAGGTTTCCAAGAATACTGATTTGTAACAAAAGACTAACATTTTGTTTTTCAATGTGCAAATAAGCTGCTCATTTCAAGAAATTTGAAGGTATCAGACCTCTAAGTTCACAAAAGCTTGTCAGTGCCAGTGGCTCAGACAGCTCTCACCTTGTCCCGTCCCAGTATCAAACCCAGAGAAGTCAAACGTCTGACCCGCAGGGCACTGCAGTCCCTACAGACGGCTAAACCCATGACCAAACACGGCCCAGACCACAGGGATGGAGGCCACACAGCCCAACCCAGGGTTTCCATTTTCTGCCCCAGCGGGGATCTGGGGGTGGCAGAGCAGCGAGACCTTCAGGGGCAGCTGGCGCTTCTCACCTCTTGTCCCCAGTCCACTCCATCCCAGGCCTAACAGCTGCCTACCCATCCCCTGTCTTTGCAACCTGGTGTCTCTCTCTAGGACCTGGGTCAACACCACAAAGCTGTAGGGGTTTCTAAGAGTTTTCACAGCTGGGAAAGACAGAGCAACAGGCAGAAGGAATCCCCGCACTCTGTCCAGACACAAGGCAGAGGAGTGACCCCACTGGACACCCAGAGCCCGAGGCCTATGTCAGCCACAGGCAAGGGGATCCTGACACCTGAGGGTCTGCCAAGCACAGACAAGAACTAGGGGGGACCCTAACCCTAACCCAATCCAGCACGGTCCACTGTCACCCCATAGCACCAGACAGAGGGCAGGCACCTGCTGGAGGAATTGGCTATGTACCTTAGAAATGGAAGGCTGTCAGGGAGGAAAGCACCCCAGACCATGCATCCTGATAGGGTCCAGGCTCAGGGTAAGGCCACTCCCTTCCCAGGACACACAGCTCAGAGGGCTGCACCTTCGGGGGCTCTGCTTCTGGCTGTGCTTCTGGCTTCCCCTGAGGGGAAAACTGTAAATAAACAATAATAAAACAAAAAACCTCATGCAGTTCACCCAGAACTGCCCAGTCCACAGCACCCTGGCCCCGTTCCTTGAACCGACCAGTCCTCAGCACCCTGGCTACACTCCCCAAACTGCCCAGTCCTCAGCACCCTGGCCATGCTCCCAAAACTGCCCAGTCCTCAGCATCCTGGCCGTTCGGCCCAAACTGCCCAGGCCACAGCACCCTGGCTGCACTCCCAAAACTGCCCAGTCCTCAGCACCCTGGCTGCGGGCACCAAACTGCCCAGTCCTCAGCACCCTGGCCGCGGGCCCCAAACTGCCCAGTCCTCACTCAGCACCCTGGCTGCGGGCACCAAATTGCCCAGTCCTCAGCACCCTGGCTGTGGGCCCCATACTGTCCAGTTCTCAGCACCCTGGCTGCGCTCCCTATAGAAGAGGCAGGAGCAGAGATAACACCATAGGCTCTGGAGGCCCTGTCCCACCATCCAGCCTGTGACCACCACTCACGCTCACATCCAGGTGGCACAGGGCCCGGGAACAAGAGCTGTCTTGGCACATTGAGACCTCAGATAGGCACACGCTGTGCATGCCTGCCACTGCACTTACTCCGTCTCTGAGATGTCCGAAGAGCCGGCTACACTTGGAACTGCACAGGTGAGCAGGTTCCTCTGGCACGGCTGTGGCCAGGGTACCCTCAGTCCCAGGAATCCCAGGTGGCCACTCAATCCAGACCACAGCGGTAGGGCTAGAGCCCCAGGCCTCTGCCTACTGTTAACTCAGTGGTCACCTCTGCCAATCTCATGGGTACAATGCTGTTCCATTTTCGTTTTAATCTAGTAAGATAAGAAGAATGTTTTGCACATTTTCCTGATGAGACTGCAGCGCTACTTTTCAGGGGAAAAGGGCCAACGGTACACCTGCAGTGGGTCGTGCTGGTCTGCGAACCTGCTCCCTCGAAATCATGTGGTTTAAACTGGGAGACATATTGTGAAGCCTTCTACAAAGGCTACATAAAGATTCTCATGTACATCCATTTACAGAGAAAGGGTTCTAAGTATAGTCACATTATTACAATTACTAATCGTATTCCATGAACATCCATAGGGTTTAAATTATAAAAGCATAAGTTTTAATATTTTCTCAAAAATAATTTGAAATAAACATCTTTACATTTTTGAAGCCAAATGTTTTAAGAATTACTATCTGATGACCATGCTAGAAATACTCTGCTGATAACACAGCTGGACCTGCCTGGCCACAGGCTCGAGCCTTGAGGTTTTGCCCTATCCATGCCTTTTACCAGCCATGTCCCTCTCACTACATTCTGCTCAGACTGAGAAGACATGGTTGCACATACGTGTCACACGGACACGGAGGGGCAGCAGCAGCACACTTGCTCCTGGCAGTGCTGACAAGTCTCCCTGACACAGGCCACCCCACAGAGCCCGGCCCACTCCTGAGAACCTGCAGACACTGATCCAAGCTCATGGCACTGTGCCAATCACAGTGCCAATTGTGTTGCCAATTGTTAACGTGTGCCAATCACGTTCACAACCTCGGGCAAGCCCACTGGAGCTTCGGGAGGAGCCCCGCTCAGAGTGACACCTGGGTTGAAAACAGACGCTGAGCTCTGTCCTTTCAGTCAGAGGGAAGGAGGGACAGCAGGAGAGCACTGGCAGCTTTCCCCATAGCTCCCTAGAGGTCAGCATCGAAGGGGTTAAGCAGAAGGTGCACCCCGTCTCCCAACAACTGGGGTCTCCTCTCCAGGGGCTGCAGACCACATGGGCTCGGCCAGGCCAGGGCGTGTCTGGGAGGTGACGGCCACCAGGAGTCCCGGGGGCCACACCAACCGCACACTACTGACGCCCCGACGCCATCCCCAATGCGACACAGAGGCAGGGAGAGACTGACATGATGGAGGAGGAAGACCTGTCCTCAGGGAGGATGACTCGGGACCCAGTGATCCTCCTGCCTCAGCCGGACATGGAGAAAATGCCGTGACCAACTGCCCACACCACACACCAGGGCACCCTGGAGTAAGCAGAAGCCATGGGAACAGAACCTGCACCACCCCAGCCACGGTCTGGCACCTCAGAGCTTCCTGGCAGAAAACAGATTATCTTAATAATCAACCGAGGATAAGAGCTCCTCGGAACTCTGGTGACACCAGCATTATGCAGCTGGTAAAACCATGACAGGAGGGGTCCCCCCTGATGACCATCACAAACAAGCAGCAGCATCAGGGAAGGGCACACCGGCCTCCAGACACCACGCAGATGCCGCACATGTTCACTAATGCTCCCAGGCAGCCCAGTTTGCTCCCTGGGGAGCATGTTACTCCTACCCAGCCAGGTGCACAGGAGCCACTGAAAGTGGACACACAGCACATGGCCAGCCGTGGTGTCCAGACCAGGCTTCCCTGAGGACATGGGCAGGATGACCACCATGGCAAGAGTGGGCAAGGCCGCCTGGGAGGGTCCAGAGCTGCAACTCAGGCAGAGCTTCCCGGACAGACCCCACCAGTCTGCTGGGCACCAGAGCAAGAGTGAAGAGGGCGACTGAGGTGCAGAAAGCCAAACCCTGACAATGCCAAGTGCTGGTGAGCGTGTGGCACGACTGCACCCCCCACCAGCGCCCAATGACCAATGGTTCTACTCCTATGCATCTGCCCAAAAGCCACAGCACATGTCCCCGCACAGCTGTCCAGAGCAGAAGACCAACTGCAGAAGACCCCACGGTGAGTGAAGAAGACATGCTCAGTGCAGCGTGGGAGCCAGCGCAGCACAGCACTTGTGCCTAGCCAGGGCCCTCCAGCCCTAGCACACACTGATACTGATGGTGTTTCCAGCCACCGTGCAGAGCTGGGGCTCAGCAGCTCCACAACCACAGGCCACCCCCTGGAAAAGCTCCTCCCTGTGTAGTTGGTCCCCTGGAGAGCTCAGAAGCCTGGGGCAGCGTGGCGGGTAGAGTAGATGTGGCCCTCACTTCTGTGGAGGCAGGAGTCTGAGGCCCAGCTGAGAAAGTCACCTCGGCGCCCAAATGTGCAGTGGACACGAGGTCCTGCTTGTTTGGGCGAGTCCTCAGTTGTGTGCACACACCTGCTCAGGCGGCCTGACTTCCCTGTGCGCCTCCTCAAACTTCCAAACTTTAAGGCATGAATGCATCATTGATTCAAAAGCCTGATGAGGTAAGCGACCTCAGGAGCCTGCAGATTCTACAGGGAGGGGCCCTCAGAGGCCGACAGTCCCAGAGCTTGCCTGGAACAGAGCAGCCATAACAGACAGCAGGGGGGGACACCCTCAGGATGGGCAAAGGGGAAGCAAGAGACCATGAGGCTCAGGTCGGATGCTCAGCAGTGTCAGTTCCACGATGCACCAACATCAGGAAGTTCTGGGTCCTAATCCTCCAACTCAACCCTCTGGCTCAAGCTGACCTCAGTGTGGATTCAAGCACAGGCCTGCTGGTCAGAACAGAGAACAGAGGGCAGAGGGCATACAGCACAGCAGAGCCCCCCTGGGTGTCTCCAACAGCACAGGCGTAAACTGAGCACCATGAGGACAGGCGTCATCGTTTCTAAGCAAAAAAAAAAAATTGTAAATTTTTTCATTATTATTCCTGCTCCTTCATTTAAACAGAAAATGTCATGCCAGAAACTTCTGCAAATTTTAAATGTTCAATTAGCTACACTGTTCAATTAGCCTTCAAGAATATGTGAAGGCTAAAAATTATCAGGCTAAAAGCTTCAAGTATTCAATCCTCGGAGGGCTCCAAGTTTGATCCTGATGCCAAGGGGCAGGGAGAGCTTGGCCAGCACCCATGAGGCTAAGCCCTCAGCCCTGTGCAGGGACGACCTGGAGGAGGGCACAGGTGTATCTGGAGGAGGCGTCAAGTGGGCACCACAGGGCTTGGTAGCTACAGAGCCCTCACCCCTAGCCTGGGCACCACTCACACCTCCAGATCACACCAAGTGGCATGAGGCCCCTCCTGAAGCTGCACTGTCGAGGGCAGAAAATAGCCAACTGTTTCTGAGAATAACTTGACACATCACAGGTAACTAATGCTTAAATAGAGCCTAAACCCAAATACCTCAGGTGTCTGGGCCTGTCAGGCACACAAATTAGGTGGACATCATGGCCTAGACACACCCATGGTCTTGCCTGGTCACTGTAGCACATTCTTCTCAGGAAAAAGTGAGCTTTGCCAAAGTTTATCTTTGTCTAAACAGCCTTCCCTAAGCTGTCTCACAGGGTCAGAGCATTGCACATTGACGCTTCAAAAGAAGTATGCCCTAGACTGGCCCCTGACCAGGCACCTGTGTGCAGAGGTGACGAGGAGAGCAGGAGCTCGCCCTCTCAGACACACCCACCTTGCCACCTGGAGGAGTAAAACAAAATGCAAACCACAGGATTCCTAAAGAGATGTGGCTATAACCTTCCCACCTCCTTCCTCCCTTGGATTTCTCAGGACACAGAACAGCAATTCCTCTAGGAGCTACCAGAACACACACAAGATGCAGACACAGGAAGATGCCCGTGCTGCGTGAGGCGTGCACCACGGTCCTTCCAGCAGTATGGCTGGCCAGCAGAAACCTGCACCGCTGGCCAGGCATTTGGTGTTCTGGTGGAAGGAAGACAAGCGATCTTTATTGACTTCATGTTATTTTATATCTTCTGAACTTTTGCAATAACATATGGCAAACTTGGAAGTCAAAAGCAACAGTGCTGCAGGAGTCCACGCAGGCTGTGTCATGTTCCCAGTCCCTGTGTCCACACCATGGGAGTCTCACAGTGAACCAAAGGGTTCAGTGTCCATAGAGCCACAGACACATTACATTCCTATATTCAGGGACAGACTCACATTTCCAGGACGGGCTCCCTTACCTTTTCCAGGGCTAAGGTTCTGGTCTATGAAGACCTTTAGTTCTCCATTGGCTTCAATTAAACCGGCCTGCAGAGAGTAACAACAATAATAATAAATACAGCATCTAAGACAGCAGACAGCTAAAGTTGTTAATAAACTCGCCAATCGAAAGCTTCTAAGAGACAACATAAACAGTCCTATAGCCTTGATGAGAGCAGTGGGGCTGGACTGGGGCTATTGCCTGCACCCCAGACTACTGCCCACTGGGAGGAGGTGTGACACACAGGATCCACATGGTCACAGTAGAAAGAGAGCACACATGTGACACAGAACAGTCACACAGGCGAACATACTGAGAAAGAGGCATCTTACCAACCCACCAACCTTACTCTGCCTCTCCCGAAAGACAGTGAAAACCTTTTATTCTCTTGCTGCTCTCCACAAAGCATTAGTCCCCGGCCAGGGCTCTCGGCAGAACACCACCCAGCAGGAGCACAGAGGGATCAGAGGGACAGCCTCTGGGAGTGGCATATTTATAGGACACAGGTAGCAGGCTGTGGCCCAGAATGCACATGTGTGTGGCACACCTGAACACATGAGGCCAACATGCCCAGACCCCAGGCAGTGGAACTGGAACAGAGGGTGGGGGCAGCTGATTCCACTGAGCACAAAAATAAACACACCTAACACTCCCAAATGTGTCTTCCAAAGACGTCGTGGTCACAAACTGTGACCCTGTGCTGGAAGGGAGGAACCAAGACTCAAAGCCCATAAGGCCATGGGGCAATTTGCTGAACTTCTTCAAAACTCCACTTTCCTACAGAAGAGGAGGAGAGGAGTGTTGCCTACATGCCCCTGAGCTCCCAAGGACCATGGGGGTTCACGGCCAGGCAGTGAAGGAAGACCACCTGGGAGGGACTGAGCACGTGCTCCTGAGAGCCACCTGGGGCAGGGCCAGGCCAGGCCATGCTCTACCTCTGGTGCAGTGTCCAGGACAACTGCCAGGGGCAGGACTCCACACCACACCTGAAGGGCTGCTTAATGCCCCCATACCCGACAAAGCACCAGTACCACAGGCTCAAGGTGCACTTGGGCACAGAGAAGGCTGTGCATGGTGCCCAGAGATCAGGCAGGGCTGTGCAAGGGTCCTTAGTGAGCTGCTGCCTAGCAGGACAGCACCGAGACCCAGCCTAGAGCAGGAGGCCAGGAAGTGAAAGCTGGGAGGTTGAGACCTGGTGGGCAGAGCCAGGTGGCCAAATAGGTAAAGACAGGTGGTTGGTTAATAAGACCAGATAGGAACTGCTAGGCAGTTAAGGCCAAGTAGCACCATGGGAGGGGAAGCCAGGTGTGGAGGCTGTGATGGCCAGGGCCAGCAGATTAAAGCCAGCGGGCAATCCAAGTGGTGAAGGCCAGAGGCTGAGGCCATGGGAGTAAGCTCTGTGGCTCATGCCTGGCGGAGGAGGCCAGAATGGTAACACCAAGCGATCAGGCCACCTGAGTAACCTGGTATGAAGGGGGAAGAGGTTAGAACAGGTGCATAAGCCAGGTAGGCAAGGGTGGAGGCTAAATGTGGCTCCCGGTTTCCACAACTGTGGAACTGTGACTGCTGCTCCCCGGTCACAGGTCTAGGCCACATGTGGGGACACCTTGGTCCAGAGCTCAGCACACCTATGGGCTCAGGCCCACACCACTCTGGCATGTCTATTGGACTGGGACCAACTTGCCCTTGGGTGGGACAGTAGTAGCCATCAGGGACAGCTACCTCTTTACTCAGCATCAGGCCTGCTCACCAGCTGCTCAGGTCAAGGCCCCCAGCTGCTTCCTGTGGCAACCCGTGGCGGGTGGCCCTGGGGGCACGTGCTGCCTCACTGGCCACCCTCCAGCAGCACCAGAACCAGAGTAGGAAGCCTGTGAAACAAGTGTGCGGCAGCCAGGGAGAGCAGAGGCTAGCTCCCCCATTGCACACACAGTACAGACCCCAGGTCAGGGTCCCAACAGCCAAAGTGAGCCAGCTGAGCAGAACTCCTCCCCATCCTGATGCCCACTCCCACTGTCCACCTGTGACCTTCCCCACCCCAGTGCCCACTCCCACAGTCCACCTGTGACCATCCCACCTAGTGCCCACTCCCACGCCATCCACCTGTGACCATCCCTGCCCCGTACCCACTGCCACTGTCCACCTGTGACCTTCCCCACCCCAGTGCCCACTCCCACGGTCCACCTGTGACCATCCCACCTAGTGCCCACTCCCACGCCATCCACCTGTGACCATCCCTGCCCCATACCCACTCCCACGCCGTCCACCTGTAGGTTCAAGTGCTGGGGCTGTCTCTGGCCTCTGCCGTGTCTCAGCTTCAGCCTGGCTATGTCCTGCACCTGCTGTCCCACTGGAGACACTTCACCTACTGGCCTGTCCTTGGGGCCGCCTGCTGGTCCCCTGCAGGACTCTTCTAAGGGCACTGTGTCCTCATCTCAGCCATGTGCTTCCCACAGCAGCCGTCCTGTGAGCCCACTGGCCTGTCACGAAGCTCAAGTGTACCTTCAAGGCCACGGACCAGGAAACAACGACCACTAGTCAGCCAGAGAGAAGGATGCTGATCCCTGATGGTCGGGTGTGGAGGGAGCACATCTGGCCCAGCCACAGCTCACCAGAGGCCCCACCCTTGCCAGAACCGCCCAGGCTCCTCTCACCTGGGCTCATTACCTGTGTGTCTGCTGCACTCCAAAAAGCAGCGAGAGGTGGATAAAGTAGCATTTTAAAACCAGCAGCTCAGTCACTAATCCCACTGACCACGTGTCCATGAGCCCACAGGCACCTGGTCGTGGCCGCAGCACCCATCAGGGACCGGGGCCAGAGAGGTGGGTGACATGGGGACAGGCTTCCCAGCAGCACCCTCCACCCTGGGCCTGGACATCTGTGTGTTGGAGGCCAGCCTCTTCCCACCAGGCATGAGGAGCACATACCCGCAGCTGGAACAACAGAAATCCTCTCTAGACCTTATGCCATCACCCTGGAGGGGTCCCGGCTCAAGGCATGGTTTCTGCTGCCACGCTGCCTCTAAAGCCCACCTTCGACCAGAGCTGACAGATAAGTATATTTAATGATTAAATCATGCAATAATTAAGGCTATATTCTCAACTTTAATTTTCAATTAGGAACACGAGATTTACATGACTAGAAATCAACCCAAAAGGAAACCATGCAGCAGGTTCCTGTGGCTGCTTGTAAACGCCCTTCTTGGTGGCACTGGCTCACCCCACAGTGAGTTTTAACAACACACAAAGTAACTATTTCACAACACGAAGTGTGTCAAAATCACAAAGGAAGGGCAAGCTCTCCTCTCCATCAAGGCAACTAGAAAACAAACCACCACTGAGAATTCTTGTGCTCACAATCTGCAAACAGTAATGCCAACCTCCTGCAGGCTGACTCTGGAGGACGGTGGCCTCCATTGAGGCCCACCTGCACTGGCCTCTCAACAGCTGGCGACGTGCTGGGGCCTCCCTCCAGAGAGGCTGTCTGCGTCCTCCCTGCCCTTGCTCAGTCCTGACCCAAAGCAGTGGCTTCAGGAGCAGGATCTGAGGATGGGCAGGGGCCCAGAGAGCTGCCTGGCCCCAACCCAGCAGAGGAGGGGTGGGGTGGGAGCGCAGGGGCCTGTAGCTAACCCAGGTTGCTGCACAGCTCTGCCCTGCAGGATCATGCCATGTCCCATTAAAGCTGCATTTACAAATCAGGCCACTGAAACAAGGTGCCCTCAGTGCAGAAGCAGGAAACACCAAACCAGGGGCCCAGAAAAGGGTGCGAGAGCAGAGGTTTTAAAACTACAATAGTGACACAAAAGCCTAAAAAGGCTGCCATGGAACAAGACTCCAACCAGCCTCACCAACACACAAGGCCACACACACGTGTGGGAGACTCACCCAGGGCTACCCACAAAGGGGGCACCACAGGGCCCACAGCTCTCAGGAGCTGCCTGTGGCCCAGCTCCACTGGGCAAGAGACAGAAAAGACACAGGCTCACGATCACCCACCCTTGTGAAAACCATAGGAAAACTTACTCTATCAACAGCTTCCCTTTGTATCAGCAACAACCCAGAAAAGAAACAAAAATTCAGTCCCTTTCACAACAGCCGAAGACACACAAAGGAACAATCCTAGTTGAAAAAGGACTCAGAAGGCGGTGCCTGTGGCTCAGTGGGTAGGGCGCCAACCCTATATACCAAGGGTGGCGGGTTCAAACCCAGCCCAGCCAAACTGCAACAAAAAATAGCCGGGCATTGTGGCGGGCGCCTGCAGTCCCAGCTACTCGGGAGGCTGAGGCAGGAGAATCGCCTGAGCCCAGGAGTTGGAGGTTGCTGTGAGCTGTGTGACGCCACAGCACTCTACCGAGGGCCATAAAGTGAGACTCTGTCTCTACAAAAAAAAAAAAAAAGAAAGAAAGAAAGAAAAAGGACTCAGAGCAAAGAAGAAAGCCATCTGACTGTGCTAAGGAGACACGTGGTGATGGGACACACACTCTGTGTGGGCAGAAAGTGCCGAGAACACAAACCACACCGCAGAGTGACAGCATCGCTAGTGTCAAGAGGCCTGGGGAAGAGGCCCACCCCACACATGGTGGCATGGTCGGCCCCCTGGCTGCAGCACCTGCAGGGAGCTACCTAGCAGCAAACGCCCTGTCCAGAGGCAAGATAGCCAACCAGGAGGCCCCAGGCTCTTGTTCTGAGTCCACAGCCTGTCCAGTACTTGCCTATAACCTCCAAAACATGGCCATGGTGGGGCTCACCTTGCTGGTGCCCTCGCCCAAAGGCCCAATCCCATGCAGGGACTGAGGGCACCTCTAGCCACCAGGAAGCAGGTACACAAGCTGAGAAGAGGCGCTCCGGGCACACACTGCCTGCCAGCCGGGTGCCCTCGCTGCAGCCCGCACAGGCCCTGGCTGGGAACCCAGCTCCTAAGCTGTGGGGGGACACGCTGGGCAGCTGCCCAGCCCAACCTGCTTCAGGTAGGCCTCATGACACTTCCCAGGACACGTTGGACAATGCCAGAGAAGACCAAGGGTGTGCTCGGCTGGGCACATGTGTCCAGCATAGAGAAATGATGTGATGAGGCAGTGATGCCACACCTGGCAGTGGCAGTGCAGGGGCTTCAGAGCAAGTCCAGGGTTGGACACAACCCAGGGCAAATCAGCGAATACACATGCAAATCACATGCGAGATCACAGTGCCCCACTGCACTAACGGTGCACTCCCTGCCCTGGCCTCCAGGGCCACACTGTGAGGGGAGAGACCCTCACCTGTGAGGGAACCCCAACACCCGGCCGCAGCCCCATGCACAGCCCTCCTCCCCCCTCCAGGAGGCCACACGGAGCCCCAGGCGTTCTCAGCAGTGTTCAGTACAGAATGCCCAGCCAGCCACAAAGAAAAAAGCAGACAGGGCAAGTCAACTCCGGAACCAAGGCTGCAGCGCCAGGCACGTGAGGCAAGACACTTGCCAGTGACCTAAGAGCAGCCTCGATGGCACAGACGGCACACCAAGGGACCTAGACCCAGGCCTCAGGACATCAGCAAAGAGCTAAAAACTACACAAGAAACCAGAAGGGAGTTCCAGAACAGAAAGAAACAGTAACTGTTCACTAAACACACTGAAAAGAAAAGACCTAGTTAGAAACAGAACACAGGATAGAAAATAAAAATGTATGTGGCAAACACAATAAAAAACCCTAACAAATGTGCAATTTGAACTTGAGGAAAAGAAAATGACACAAAACCGACAAAAATAAAAACTTCTCTCATCAAAAGAGCCATTAAAAAATTGAGAATGCAACACAGGGAGGATGTGTGGGCAACACAGGACCTGGCCCGGGCTGTGTCCGGAGGAGAGGGAGCACTGCACAGCAGGATAAAACCCTAAAATCCAATTATTTAAGCAGATAAGAGATTTGACCCAGCATCTCACAGGCCCTGCTGAACGTGGATGAGGAGGAGAAAGGGCATTCACCACACCCAGGCATCAGGAAATGCCGGTGGGAGTCACAGCGCAACCACACTCACCCAAGAGCCCCCAAATCCAACACACACCTGAGCCCAACACACACCCTGCAGAGCCCAACACATGCCCAACAGAGCCCAACACACACGCTGCTGAGCCCAACAGAACCAGTGGGGTGCTGACAGGTGCCAGGTGCAAGAAGAGGAGCCTATAGGTGCGCCACCTGCTCTACATCCCCCAGGGCCAAACCTGCATCAGTTCTCAGTGGAAACACACAGGTGTACACCAGAGACCACACTAGATGTTCAAAGCTGCACATAGTCATGATTGCCCCCACTGGGATATAGCCCGACAGCCACTAGCAAGAGAGTGGTATTCAGGGAACAAAGAGTCCCCCCTAACAGCAGTGCTGACTTTGCAGGACTCACATTCACCCCAAGAAGCAAATCACCCTGAGAGAGGGTTGTATGAAGAGGCCTCTGTACTGCTGCCTGGGTGGGACTGACACCAGTGTGTACGACTTTTAAGATTTGTTAGCTGTGCACTTCCTATCTGTGTGCTTCACAGTATGTATGTTATCACTCATGAAGAGCTTTTTGGAACTTTGTAGTATATTACCATTATCAATGTATATTATCATTCCCTGACATCTTTTCAGTCATCAGAATGCTAAACAGACTACTTTAATAACTAATAACCACCAGCTAGAGAATGCAATGGGGAGCAACAGTCGTCAGTAATAATTTTTTTCAAAAGTATAATATTATCTAAAATTAAACCTATGTGCAAAGTCTTTTATTTACAAAGCTGTAGAACTTTCCAGAAGATGGTAATTTTTTAATGATGAAGAAAATTTTACCCAAATGGAGAGTCAAATCTCAAGCTGTTAATAAACCAAGACAAGATGTTCCATCATATTTGCACTGAAACACAAAGAGAAACCTCCCCTGCTAGCCTGGCAGAGTCCAGCTGAAGAGGTGCAGGGTGATGCCAGGGTCCTCTCCCCAGTCCTCATCCCTCATGGGGAGCTGAGCCGTGTAAATCAAAGTGAACTACTGGCAACAACTCAAAGACACAGGGAGAGCTTGTCCCAGTCCATGCAGACTGCTTCAGGGAAAGCCCCAGCCTGGGCACCCTACAGACAGCAAATCACACCTACAGCTCCAGAGGGTGGCAAGTGGAGCTCACTCTGTGGCCTCCTTGAAAAGACACTAATCCTGCCGTGGGGGCTCCAACCTCCCTGTCACCTCCCCATTAGGTGGGAAGTTCCAACCCATGAAGGACAGACTTCAGGTCCAGCGCAGCCATCTCAGGACAGAGTGAACAAAACTAGTAGCCACTAAAACGTGACCCAGGTGCCAATGCAAGCAAATGTCTCAAATTCTGGTATAACTCAGGAAATCTAAACACGGCCTATGTGACAATAATGAATTACTGTTAACTGTCTGGAGTATTTTTTAAAGCACTGTCTCTGAGAAACACAGACTATAATCAGTATCTACCTGTTTAATGAAATGACCCCTTGCACAGTCACCCGAGTTGTCATAGGGAAAAGCGTGTGCACCTGAAATGCTCCATGAAAGGGTTTTAAATAATCTACGTCTTATTTACCGATGGGAAAGCACCCAGGACACACTGTGGAGTGAAGCAGCCCAGCCAGGAGCAGGATGTGGGTTGATTCAGACCATGCACGGCAGGTCATCACCAAACATCAGCAGCAGAAATTTCAGGTGACTGTTGACTTTCTTTTGGACACACTTCTGTACCACTTGAAATTTTTGTTTTTGTTTTTGAGATAGTCTCAAACTGTCTCCCTGGGTAGAGTGCTGTGGCATCACTGCTCACAGCAACCTCAAACTCTTGGGCTTAAGCGATTCTCTTGTCTCAGCCTCCCAAGCAGCTGGGACTACAGGCACCTGCCACAACGCCCAGCTACTTTTTGTTGTTGTTGTTGTCATTGTTGTTTAGCAGGCTCCAGCCCAGGTTCAAAACCACCAGCCCTGGTGTATGTGGCTGGTGCCCTAACCACCGAGCTACGAGTGCCGAGCCACCACTTGAAATTTTAAACAAACCATTCATTCCTATAAGTAGACAAAGCAGTGAGGCTACTTTGTCACCTAAACAAAGGGTACAGAGTCTCCAGCTGAGGTCAGGCCCAGCATTCCCAGAGAAGGGACAGGAATACATCTGTGTCCAGGTGAGCAGAGAGGAAGTCTCCAGGCCAGGACAGAGGATGTCGCTCACCCCCACAAGACTCACATGACAAAAGAAAGAAAGAGCAGGCCCCACCCAAGGGACAAGAAGCTCATGTCCCGGGGCCAGGGGCAGGATAGGGGATGGGTGTGCTTCTAGTCCTCCTGTCCTCCAGACAGGCAGTGACCTCTCAACCAGCTGCTGAGACCATCTCTTCGCGGGATCCGCCCTGAAGGCCGACTCCTAGGCCCCTCTGGCCCAGCCACAAGCATCAAATGCCACTGAGCTCTGCACACACAGAGGCAGAGCCACAGAGAATGTGGAGCAGCTCCAGAAGAGCTCAGAAGGCTACCTACATCCATGTCCTGGGGCAGGTTTGCACCACAGCAGCTGCATTCTCAGGGCTCCTGAAGGGGCCAAGGGACCAGAGGGGATACGGCCAGGCAGTGCTGAAGATACCTGCAAAGGCAGGTCCAGGACGTCACTCTTCAGCTGACAGGAAGCTGACCTGAACACTGCTGGCTGCCAAGTGCCCGTGACATCAACTCACCATGTCTGTGCCCTGCTGAGGCCCTGCCCCTTTCAGCAGGGCCCCCATCACCCCACCAGGCTGCCCCCTGAACTCCAAGACCCTCCAACAGGCATTCAGAGGGGGTCCCTCCAGAACTCTGAGGGGACCCAGGCCCAGGAGCTCGAGGGTCCACAGAAACCACACATCCACCCTGTGAATCATCAGGCCCAGCCGGGGGGAATAAGCACCAATACGCACCCCACATCCTCATGACCCTGTGGGAAAGGGGCACCTACTACCCATGCCCAACAGGCCAGCAAACTAAGCCTCAGGAGAAGCCACCGCCTGAGGTCATAGTACCAGAGAGCACAGCCACTGGGGACCCCTTTCCCGTGCAGCCCCTCCTCCTCCATCCGTCAATCCTTACCTGAAAACCATGAGAATCTCTCGCAGGAAAACACAGCCACATGGCCTCAAGGTATGGCCTCAGAGAAGAGCAGCCCCACAAAAAGCCAGTCATCCAGGGAGAGAGTGACCAACCACATTCCACCAGACCTGCCCAGGGACTTCTGAAGCCCAGAAGTCTGGGATCAGTGCAGGGCCACCGCCAGCTGGTGGTGTCAGTGGGCTTGGGACACTTGTCCTGCCCACAGCACAGGGGCAGCAGCACTGTGGAGCCAGCATGGGGGTTGGGGACAAGGTGAAGGTAGGGGTGGGCTCCTCTGTCCGTGAAGCAGGGGCTCAGCACAGGTGGGGATGGGGGGGAGCATGTGACCTCCTCCCCATTAGCCTCTCAGGCCCAACAGGGGCCTGTAGAGAGAAAGGCTCAAAAACTGGGGCCAAGCAGACCTTCTCAGGGCAGACCATGGCCCACACCTGCTACAAGCTCCCCTCAGCAGCGCCCAGCCATGGGACAATGAAGGCAGAGTGGAGCTGAGGGCCCAGCCATGTTGCAGAGAAGAGCCCCTGTGCAGATGATTCCTGATTCCTTCACCTCTTCGCCCCCAGGTACGGCCGGCCCTGCAATGCCTAACAGCCGCTCTCCCTCTGCTAAATGAAGAGGCCACATGAGCTCCGAGGACAAGTTCACAGGAGACTATCTCATGCCAGGTGCTGATGAGGCTGAGACAGCCTCTGGTAACTCGCAGCCACCCAGACCCAGAGGCTACTTATCTGGACAGTAACAAGGGAAACTTCTGTCTCTGCTGCTGCATACTGCTCAAACCTAAACTAAAAATGGTATTTTTCAAAAGATGCTGTACAATGACTGTCAAGAATAAATAACTGCATGATAGGCACAACTTTGTGACTGATCCCAAAATGCAGTCGTGAAGACAAATTCGAGGCAGGGCTCTGACCATGAACACCTCCCTCCCACCTGCTCCCTACTAATCAGGATTTCGGTTCTATCAACAGATGTGACCTAATATATTTTACTGCCAATCTGGATTTGTCCAAAAGGCAAAAAAAAGCAGAATCTAAAAATAAGACCAGTCATTAGCACTGTACAAGCAGCTGAAGAGACCTGGTGGCCGCTCCTCACACTGTGCTGTTGCCATTCATGCGGAAAGTTCTGGGAATACAAAAACACTCCTCTAAACTTGGTCCTCAAGGAATCTTGGTGCTCATACCAAATACAAATGAATAAATACAAGCTATGTAGCTAAATGAAGGGAAAAAAATTTGAACAGTAAAGTTTATCTGTATTTACTGTTAAAATTCAAGGTATATTCTCCTTAGGTTTATACTAAAACAAACTTTTATTCATATTATATTTTATTTTTAATTACTTATTTATTTTTGAGATAGGATCTTGCTTTGTCATCCAGACTAGAGAGCCAGGGTGTCATAGCTCACTGCAATCTCAACCTCCTGGGTTCAAGAGATCCTCCTGCCTCAGCCTCCTGAGTAGCTGGGACTACAGGCAACCACAATGCCCAGCTATTTTTTCTATTTTCAGTAGAGATGGAGTCTGGCTCCTGCTGAGGCTGGTCTTAAACTCCTGAGAACAAGGGATCCTCCTGCTTCAGCTTCCCAGAGTGCTGGGACTACAGACGTGACCCACCACACCTAGAACTAACACAAGTTTTTATTTCCAACTCTGGCCAAATGACAGAAGAAACATAATGTTAACACCTTGCTATAAATTATGGACAAAAGGTTAATGTATTTAATTTATAAAGAGCAGACACAAATCAACAAAACAGCTGGATGTAGTGGCTCATGCCTGTTAATCCCAGCACTCTGGGAGGCTGAGGTGGGTGGATTGCTCCAGCTCAGGAGTTTGAGACCAGCCTGAGCAAGAGCAAGACCTCGTCTCTAAAAAAAATAGCCGGGCGTTGTTGCAGGAGCCTGTAGTCTCAGCTACTTGGGAGACTGAAGAGGATCCCTTGAGCCCAAGTGTTTGAGGTTGCTGTGAGCTACGACACCACAGTACTCTACTGAGGACAACAAAGTGAATTCTGTCTCAGAAAAGACAAAAACAAAAACAAATCAACAAGAACAAACTGAAAAGATATCTGAGCATTGGATATGTTCATCAATTCATAAAGAAATACATGATGTTTCAAAAGAAAAATATTCATTTCTCAATCCAAAAAAAAGCAAAGTAAAACAAGATGCAATTCAAAGTTTCACCTATCAAACTGAGGAAGTTTTAAAATTGTTATTGCATTCAATGGTGAAAAGGGAACATTTAAAATGGCCGCTCTCCTACAACCAGATGGAAATAAAGCAAAGCCAGTGCAATCACTTGGAAAGTGACCGGACAACAAGTCTCAAAGACACTATGCAAGTGCGCACACAGCTGCTGTCCCATCGAGCACTCTGAAGAGCGTTGCAGACTTGTACAAGTCTGAGAAGACTTAACTGGAAACCACCAGAGTCCCCACCACAGGGCACATCCAAGTAGCAGAAAGAGCAGCTGTTCTAACTCCACCAGCCAACGTGCCAAAGTAGCTGGCACTAAATGTGCCCTATGGACAGTGTGCACATCTGTGCCCAGCAAGAGTCAAACAGCCCAAGTTCCTCGGAGCAGGGAAGGGCACGCAGGAGGCTCAGGGAGCACCGGGCTCCGCCTGACCCTGCCCACCATCTGTCAGAGCTGCTCAGACCTGAGGTGCCATGAGTCAATGAGTGGTAGGCCATGTACACAGGACACATACCTGTGTCAGTGCCCTGGAGCCACAGGCGACTAACCAGGACCTTATTCAGTCTGACCAGAATCCCTTTTAAAACCAGGTCATGTAAAAACAGCGTTTTGCTGAACATAAAAACTCTTCATCTGTGGCAGTAGCCTGTGAAGTGTGAGATAACGACAAGGCCACCTTGGACCACCCAGGAGCCTGTGCAGAGGCAGGGCTCTGTGTGCATCTGGGCTGCCAGCAAGGATCTGCCATAGGCTGACTCCCTCCAGGCCCCGTGTTGTACATGAAGATGCAGAGAGCAGGCACGCCTGTAACATCTTGAGTTCACCTCACACCTCCCCTTCCACTTGCAGACCTCCATGTGAGGACAGGATCATCTGAGAGGCATGGAACGCAGGGATGTGGCTTTGCTTGGCCACGGCAAGGGCCACGTCTTCCCTGGTAGTGAGGAGGCTCTGCTGGACACTGAGGAATCCTGATGGGGCCACACTCACTCACCAGGTTCCTGCCAGCCCCAACTCCAGAACTTAGGCCCCTGTGGTGGCCAACACTAGGCCTGCAACTCACAGGAATCACTGCAACACATTCCAGGGTGTGCGTCCACAGACGGCCCCTTGAGCACCAGCCAGAATGAGAAGCCAATGGAGTCACCAACCCACAGACATGCCATCCGTGATCATGGCTAGACGTTCTCCTTGGGCGCTGCTGGGAAGTTTCCCAGGTGCATGGATCCTCCAGGGCGTCCGCAAAGGTCAGCAGGGCCTGCCTCCTTGAGTGGGAGAGCATCCAGAGGGACAGTCCCCAGCAAGGACATTCTTCCCCAAGATGCCAACAGTTCTCTCAAGCCGAATACCAAATGACCGAAGTGCTGCTGGTGGTGGCTGCGGAGACACGTATGCCAGGGGCTTCCACGCTGGCTGCATCGTGACACCAGTAACGAACATCAAAGGCAAAAAACAAGTCTCTGATTCTGGAGACAGGGGCTGTACTCACCACCATTGCATCCCCAAGCAGGCCCTGCCCTGTGCCCCTAAGGGCTGCCTCAGTTTGCCCCCTCACCCCCAGTCTGCCATGACTCACTCCTGGTCTCCTGCTAGTGTTTTAAAGGTGCTGGGTCCCAGGGTCCCAGGAACACTGGGGAGAGAAGTGTGTGCAAAGAAAGCATTAGCTACTGATTACCAGAGGATGGGGGTTATTTTCATATATAACTAGAAAACGTAGGAGTTTTTTCTTATATACAAAATTAGTGTTTCCTCTAGGTATCTTTTTTCAAAATGTGCAAATATTTGTTTTAGAAACAAAAAAGACATATAAGATTTGTAGTACAAGCAAGAGCCCACATAAACCCCCACCAACATCCTCTCTAGCCATCCCTGCTCCAGCTCCGTGCACCACTCTGCCTTCCCTGAGACGCCCCATACCAGGTGACATCACACAAGCAGCCAGAGCCTGCCTGGTACAAGCCACTGCGAAAGTTCAATAAATACATGCAGACAGACAAAGAGATTATCAATATTCTAGGTACTTGTACTGGCTTCATAGTGAGAAACCCATTGACCAGGCTCGGGTATGAGCCTGAACCAAAACATGGCAAGGACCCCCCAAAAAAACAGTGCAACTGGCCCCCAATAGACCAAAAGCCACATTACCCTGGTACAGCGAGGCCTAAAGTAAAACCCCCACTGCCTACTGTCCAGCCCTACTGCCCACTCCTCCCTGACCTGCCCTTGCCTGTGCACCTGCTCAGAGCACCCATCTCCCATGTATGCAGCTCCTGTCACATGACCCCACCCACTGCCCCATCTTGCCAGGCCAACCCCATCTGTTCCCTGCACCTCCTGCCTCCCTCCCATGCAGACATCCACTAACCCCTGCCCACCTGCTGGCCCCAAGGCCCATTAGGTGGTTGCTAGCATCTCCACCATCTCTTCGCTTTCCCTCATGTGTCTCCAGCATCCTCAGCCTCCAGCTCACAGCCTCTGGGTCTGCCCTGGTCCACTCCAAGTCCCAGAGCCTCCAAGGCTCCCCCACATTCTGTGGCCTGCGGGCTCCGTGGAGGCCCACAGCCCTACCAGCCGAGGTCTCAGCCCATCCCTTAGCCCCCAGGGCCTGACAATCACCCTGCCACCCGCTTACCTGCTGCCTGGCCGCCTCGGGAGCCCACCTATCTGCTCGTGTGGTTCCCTCCTGCAAAGACTGCCAGCATCATCTTTTTTTTTTTTTTGAGACAGAGTCTCACCTTGTTGCCCTCAGTAGAATGCCATGACATCATAGCTCACAGCAACCTCAAACTCTTGGGCTCAAGGGATTCGCTTGCCTCAGCTTCCCCGGTAGCTGGGACTACAGGTGCTCACCACAACACCTGACTGTTTTTTAGAGATGGGGTCTTGCTCTTGCTCTTGAACTCCTGAGCTCAAGCAATCCACCTGCCTCAGCTTCTCAGAAGGCTGGGATTATAGGAGTGAGCCACCACATGCGCACAAGCATCATTTTTCTAAAACTGAAAGTCCCACTTCTACTCAGGCAAAAATGTGTTTGCCTGAGAGGATAACCCCTTGATTGGTCCCCACCAGCAGGATGCAGCTCCCCTCCCCACCCCATCCTCCCAGGAATAGGAACAGCCACCTTGCCAAGTGCCCATGGGACTTCATGGTCTGCCCCAACCCAGCCCAGCCGGGTCAGATCACAGTCCTGTCAGCTCCAGGGCACCCCAGACCCTGGGCTAGCCCAGCACCTGCAGGTGCACATCTCAGCCAACCACATGGGAAGGGACATTCAGGTCCTCCTCCTGCAGACTTGACCATCTGCCTACATGTGCCGCCAGTCCACACTGGGTGTGGACACAGACGGTGCTAACTAAATAGGTGTGGAATGAAAGAGGGGCTCAGAGAAACTATTAACTAAATGTCACAGCCTGTCTGACCAGAACTGCATCCTGACAGAGGTGCCAGCCCTGCTCCTCCATGGAGTGCCTGCTGGCACCCAGCCGCCTCGGACGTGCATAGAGCTAGGGCACAGGCACCAGTCGGCAGGGAGCAAAAGCAGCTGGACACCACATCGGAGCTGATGTTGACAAAACCACATAGGGTCCACCTGCATGTTCTTCCTTCCTCTGTAAAGCCTATGTGCTTGAGGACAGAGATGGTGTGTGATCAATGGGGACATGCTGGGCAAGGCTCTTCAGAGATGGTCAAAACCTACAAACTGGTGGAAAGGGTTGAACTTCTGTGAGGTTCAGCACCTGGACACACTTCCAGTGGAGCTGTGTGTACCCCAGGCAGATGCAGCACATCCGGTCTGTACGTTCTTCTGATTCTGTATGGTAAGTAAATCCATGTTCTCTTTTGGTTGATTTACAGAACAATGCACTCTAGGAAACCCTTCTGGGCAGACCTGGTGTTGACGTGAACTCAGCAGATGCTACTGAGCAGTCAGGAACTGCATGGCCTATCAAACAGTCTACATTTCTGGACCCAAAAGCCTATTTCTCCACATAAGTTAAAATATTATTCAGAGGGTTCTGTAGTTTCAAGACAAGTATCAAGCAAACTAACCAACATTTTCACCACATTTCATCTTCCTGAGAAAGAACAGCCAAACAAGTGCTGAGTGCTTGCCCCATGAAAGCTGAGCACACTGTGGGCAGACAGGTGCTGCCCAGCAAGACCCCCTCCTATGTTAGAGCCCTCAACACCCGGGCCCCTCCCGTCCCCAGGGCAGCAACTGCTGAGCCTTGCACCCTATCTAGATTTACAAGTTTAGTACAACCTGGAAAAATTAAGGAAAAGTCAAAGTAACACCATTCGAGCACCACCTGATGGACAGCCAGGACAGGTGGGCACAGACACCCGTGCCCCACTAACCCAGGTCTGGGAAATAAGCCCACAGCCACGTGCTGTCACTCTGAATGAGGGTAGCAGTGCCAGGCATAAGTCTGTCTGCAGCACAAAGCAAACATACTTACATCTTTTGCCATGTTACCAGGTCCGGGAGATCAATGTTATAAACGTTCACCCTCCAGAGAAGAAAAATTATTTTTCTGGTAAAAAAGGAAGAAAAAACAAGAAATGAGTAAAACGAAAAAAGAAGTTAAAAAAAAGCACATCTTAAAGGAAACAAT
Source organism: Nycticebus coucang (assembly GCF_027406575.1). Lineage (NCBI taxonomy): Eukaryota > Metazoa > Chordata > Mammalia > Primates > Lorisidae > Nycticebus > Nycticebus coucang. The sequence goes on from NC_069794.1 coordinate 523,485, forward strand.
TCCCACCAGCACTGGACACGCCTGCAGGTAGCAGGGACCTTCCTGCCATCAGGCAAAGGTGCCCTCAACCCGCGACGGGGCGGCTAACGACTCCCACACTGGGGTTTCAACCCGTGTCGCCAAATGGAAACGTGTCTCAGGAAAACCAGCCAGAGCGGCCCAGACTCGCGGGGCCCAACTCAGCAGTCCGGGTCACAGCGGAGACCCCCCACCAAAGACCTCCTGCGCCCGCTCTCACACTGGCCAGTGGCTCCGACAGGTGGGAGAGGTGGGGACAGGTGGCTAAGGTGGGCTCACTGGCCCCACCCGCCCCGACCTGTCACCAGGCCTCGGGACGCCCGCGAGGCGCCTCCGGCGCACCGAAACCGCGTCCCCGCGGGGGCGGCCTCCCTCCCCGCCCGCGCTCGGTCGACCTCTGACCCCGGCCCCCAGATGCGGGGCGTGGGCGCTGCCATCGGCCTGGCGGGCCCTAGGACACCCGCCCCGCGGGTCACCTGGCCCCGGAGCACCGATAGTGTGGGCCCTTGGACCCAGGAGCACGCGGGCGCAGGAGGGCGCAGGCCGGGGCCGCGCGGCGCCCGCACGGGGCGATGGCACAGAATGGGGAGGCCCAGCGCCCCTCGCCCGCGCCCGCGTCCCCCGCCCCAGGCCCGGCCCAGCCGCATCCTCCGCCCGCCCGCCCGCCCGCCCGCACCTGGCTCGCCCGGGCCGGCCGCGCGGGCTGGGGGCTGGGGGCTGGGGACCGGGCCAGGCCGGGGCGGCACGTGCGAGCACTGGGAGACGCAGGGCGGGGGCCGGGCCGGGAGATCCCGGCCGTGGCGGGGTCCCTGCCCTGGGCCGAGCGGCGCCGGGACGCGGGGCTCACCCTGGCCGAGCGTCGGGCCAGCGTGACGTGCGCGCGGCGCGGTGACGTGGGCGGCGGCGGCGGGCCCGCTCCGCGCAGCGCGCCTGCGCGCCTTTTCGCGCCTTCGGCGCCCTCCTCCTCCTCCTCCAGCTCCGCGGGCTTCTACTCCTCCCGCCAGCGCTGCGCGTCCGAGGAGCAGGAGGTGCCGTGCGCGCGAGTCCATGTGTGCGCGTGCGCCGGGCGGGGAGGACGGGGCCAGGAGAAGGGCTGTGCGCGCGCGGGGTACGCACCCGGAGGCCAGCGGCAGTGGGGGTGTGCGGGTGTGTGTGTGCACGCGTGCATGTGTGCACGGAGGTGAGGTGGGCGGCTGTGTGCATGCCTGCGTCTGCACTTGCGTGTGTGCGCCGAGGCGAGATGGGCAACTGTGTGCATTCTGTGTGTACAGGAGTGCGTGTGCTTACGAAGGTGAGGTGGGCCGCAGTGTGCATGCCTGTGTGTGTGTGTGTGTGTGTGTGCGCGCGCGCTTCCAAACATTTTTGGCCACTGCCTTGCCTAGTGTGTATGTGCACGCAGGAGTGGGAGCAGGATGTACGCTTGCTGAGTATGCGCCCAGAGAGGACCCTTGTGCGCAGTGCGAATGTGCACAAGGAGCAGGGTAGTTGTGTGCACGTGCACACCCGTAGGAGGGCAGGAGGCTTGGTGGGTGTGGGTGTCATGTGTATGTGGACACGCGGAAGAAAGAAGGAGCTTGAGGGTGTGTGCTTGCCTCACGGAGGTCTCTGCCCCAGCCTAGGCTAAACGCTTGGCTTCCGAGTACGTGCCCACCTTCTCCTGGATTCTCAGCAATTCTGGATGTCCTCAATACCTCCCTCCCCCAACTCTACGCAGCGGGGAAGGAAGACCCAGTAACTGGGGTGGGGAAGGGCCGAAGCAGTTTTTTCGCAGCTCGGACCTGGTACCCCTAGCACCAGAAACAGTTCATCTGGAGCCCGCAGCGCCGGGGCCAAGGGAGAGAGGCAGCCATGTCTGCCGCCCTGAGACCTTGAGCTCGGGGCTACACCGGGTGCTGTGTTCAGTAAGCGAAGCATAATCAGGACTTTGGGAAACCTCAGGAGGGGAACGAAAGCCTCTCTGTCCCAGACACCACCACTTTGCAGGGTTCCACACTTAACTTTTATGCTAAGGCCACTCCTGACCTTTGGGTAAAGCTGCTCCCCAACCTGCACTGGTTACAACTCAATTATCACTGGTGTTTTCTTTGAGAACAAGCAGAAATGTGCAGTTCTGTATGGTCTTATCACAGATAGGTCCTCTGAGCAGTGATGGATGGACAGAAGACTCCCAGAGAAGAAGGACCTTGTCCTGGGCTGGCGGTGTTAGTGCCCTGTGAGCAGGTCCCTTTGAATTTCGCATGTAAAACCCACCATTCAAGTTGCTCAAACAGGCCTGTGTTTTAGCTCTCTTCCTTCTGTTGCACGGGAATTCCTTATTTTTTGACTGAATTTTAATATCCAACCCCTCATAGCAGTGGTAACCCCTTCCCAAGCTCTCCCAGCAGGTGCATCCCGGCCCCTCCCTGACCCCTCTGGGGTCAGGAGAGCACAAACTTAGTGTGGGACTCAACCCTTCCCTACAAACTGCAGCTTCTGGTAGTTCCACCATGTATACAGGTCAATAAGTAATATTATTCAAAGTAATTTCTTCACAAAAATCACTGGAGTTCAGTTCACCTCTGAACTCAAAAGAGGTGCCTTGACCCTGAGCACTCTGAGGCTCTGCTCTGCCTGGAAAGGGGCAGGAGGTCGTTTCTCCTGCCTCCCTTTAGTCACAAATCCCAGAGAAAGTGAATATAAGTTAGTAACAGGTTCTCTCTAAAATGTGTGATGGAGGATCCAAGCATTTTTGGCCACTGCCTTGCCTAGGCTCTTGGCTGGACCAGCCCCCACCAGGGTCTGAGCCTTGGGGTGTGGGATGCTAAGGGGCAGAGTCTTAATGACCCACATCCCAGCAGCTGCCAGGCTGCCCTGTAAGGTAGGGGCTAGAGACCACCCTGTTTCCTGTGTGTGGGCACCAGATTCACCTGCAGGTCCCGAACAGCACATGAGACACATCTGTGCTTTGTTTTAGGAGAAGGAAGTCTTCCCCCTGCCCTAAAACCTTTGTGTGTCTATTCATGGAGCATGGTGCATGTCCTCAGTAAACTGTCCTTTGAACAAGGAGAGAACTTTCTGTGTTTTAATTCTAAATCTGTTACATGTCCAATTAGCCTGGTCTCTCCCTGCAGTAACATCAGTCTTTTGTCCAACAATCTGTTTTCCACCTTCTTGGGCCATCATGACATGGGGATGTAAAGAGGCCTGTGGTGAGGGCTGAGGAGAGGCAGCGACTCATGGAATTTATGGGAGAGTTAAAAATAATATCCTGGGTATGGGCAAATGACTCTCTTTGGAAAAATATCAATAAAGGCATCTGTAGAAAACTTTACTGACAACTTGTATCATGAAATATAAGTTGGTGTGTTTCAGCAAGAAGAGCCCCTGGAGGTGGGGCAGGCAGGATGTGGAGGGGTCTGGAAGCCTGGTGCCATCGACTGAAGCCACCGTGGTTGGCACGAAGTAAAAGGTGGTAACAGACTCAGAATCAACACCAGTGAGGCCAAGGAACCCACCCAGCAAACTGAAGCGTGGCATCCAATTGGCGTCAGATGGTGCAGAGCCCCCAATGCTACCAGTTCACCAGCTTTTCCCTCCCAGGATGGCAGGAAAGTAAATATGGCATCTTGGGCTTCTGTGGTGGGAGGCAGCCACTACTTAATGTGGACAGAGGAGGATGGCTGTGTGCGTCCTGAGCTCACTTGGCTGGGAGATACTGAGGGTCCTGAGGTGTTCTAGAAGCCAGGTAGGCAGAGTCAGAGAGGGAAGTCAGGTGTGACCAGGTTGGGTGGCTGGACCAGAGAACTCAGGAAAGGTTGATTGTAACAAGTGCCTTCCAGGCAGGAGCAACATGCAAGTGGGGCACCAGTAGGCCCTAGGAGAGAGCAGATCAGCTGCACCTGCAGTGGCTGGGAGCTCCGGATGCTCAGACTTCTGAGACCTCCAGGAACGGGAGGTGAGGAGAGAGCCACAAAAGGGGTGAGGGGAGGCTTCCAGAAAGAGGCCAGTGCCTTGGGTCCAGCTACCACGTCACCTACCCTGTTGTGGCTCTGGGGAACCCTCTTTTCCACTCAGATTCAGTCAATGGGAGACATAGAGGAAGGCAGGAGGCACAAGCGGGAGAGCTGGATATGTCACCCTGGCTACAGTGTGGCAGTGTCCCTCCCTGTCCACAATGCCAGCTCTGCTTGGGCCCCTTGCCTGCCTCCTCCTGGGCCTGGGAGGTAAAATATCAAAAAAGGCATCTGTAGAAAACTTTCAGCCCCCTGTCTCTGTCAAGTGCCATATGAAGCTCTCTGTGGATAAAGCCTCTGAGTGACTGTCTGTTCCCTTCAGGGAGCAGGACTGAGTCCACCTCTGAGGGAAGAAGTGGCCGCTGAAGACTGGGATAGATCAGTGCACAGAAGCCAGAAAGGACAGTTTTCTTTCTTTCTTTCTTTCTTTTTTTTTTTTCAGAAAGGACAGTTTTCAATGGCAGGGAGCACAGCAGCATCACATATGTCACCAAAGTTAGAAGGATGAAAAGCGGAGAGAAGAGTGCTGGGTGGGCAGCTGTAGTGACTGGGCAGGCCAGCAGGACAGCTGTGGTGAGGCCTATGCTATATTACTGTATTCCTATAAAATTACCATACATAACATTGCAACAAACTTCTCTTTTCTGTTTTACTCCCTACACTCCCTAAACCCTGAAACATTGTAGATACTTAACTTTTCTCCAAATCTAGATTTTGGAGTCCATTCTATGACTGGAACACAAATTTCTTAAAAAGAAACCATTTAAAAATCTTGGTTTTGTGGACACCTTCATACGCCACTGGTGGGAGTACTAATTAGCATAACCTGTCTGTAAGGCACTGGGCAGTGTGATCAATCCTCAAAATGTCATCTGCACAGTTCAGCTGTCTCCCCCCTCAAAGCAGCTCCTCCATCCAGCATCGCTGGTGCAGTGAAGGGACTGTGTTCCTCGAAATGGCCCAAATGCGACATTCATAACACTCACGTGTTGAAATCCTCACCTCTGCAGTGATGGTATTAGGAGGCGGGGTCTGTGGGAGGGTGACTAGGCCAGAAGGCAGAGCCCTCAGAGTGGGAGCACTGCCCTTGTAAAAGGCCCCATAAAACCCCTTTGCCTGACCCCTATGAGCAGGCATGGCCAAGACAGCTGTCCCAGAACCAGTGGGCAAGACCCTCAGCAAACACTGGACCTGCTACACTGTGACCTTGGACTTCCCAGCCTACAGAACCGTGAAAAACACATTTCTGATGCTTCTATGTTATAGCAGCTTGAACAGACTGATTATGTTCACCTGCTTGTTCACACAGAAACCCAGAAGTCAGATACTCCACCTGCCCTCACTCATTACAAAAATCACCAACTTGATGTGTCTTGAATTCCTTTTTCCAGTCTCCCCTACCTTCACCCCAGCTAGAATAGCATCCTCTTCATGAAGGACTGTAAAAACAATTCCCATCTCTTCTTCCCTCCAGTGTTATCTTACTCTAATCTGTTATCTACTCAGCAGCCAGAGTGGTATTTTAAAAATGGAAATTAGATCATGTTACTGCCTGCTTAAAATTCTTCAATGAACTGACCTGCTTTCTGGGTTGATGAGTAACTAAGAAGCAGTGCAGTAAATAGACTCCAAGTTAAGACTTACTCTTGAGTGCACTGCTACCTCACAATGTGTGGGAAGTGTCTCCAGGGACTATCTCCTAAAGAATGTTCTGTGTGCACTTGAGAAAAATGTGTTCTGCTGGTGTTTAATGGAGTATTTCACATGCGCCTGTTAGGCCCAATTGCTCTGGAGTCTCCTTCAAGTCTCTACTTCTTCATGGAGCTCCTGTCTTGTTCTATCCAGTATCAAAAGTGGGGTACTGAAATCTTCTACCATTATTGCAGAGATGTCTATTTCTCCCTTCAATTCTGTCGAAGTCTGCTTTGTAGGTTTGGAAGAGCTGATCTCTGGCACATATATGGGGCCTGCCCAGAAAGTATCCAGCCATGTATGTATCTATTTTTATATTACATGGATGGACACTTTCTGGACAGCCCTAAATATTTATCATTGTTATATTGTCTTTTTTTTTTTTTTAAAGACAGAGTCCCACTCTGTGCTCTGGGTAGAGTGCCATGGCATCATCATAGCTCACAGCATCCTCAAACTCTTGGGCTCAAGCTATCCTCTTGCCTCCGCCTCCTAAGTAGCTGGGACTATAGGCACCCACCACAATGCCCAGCTATCTTTTCTATTTTTAGTAGAGGCAGGGTCTTGTTGTTGCTTAGGCTGGTCTGGAACTCCAGACCTCAAGCAATCCACTCAACTCAGCCTCCCAGAGTGCTGGAAAGACAGGTGTGAGCCACTGCACCCAGCCATGTTACATCTTCTTTATAAATTAACCCTTTTACAAATTGTTCCTTTTATATACTTTGTCTCTTGAGACAGCTTTTGGATGTAAAGTGTATTTTGTTTGATATTAGTATAGCTGCTCCTGTTCTCTTTTAGTTACTATTTGTACAGAGTATATTTTTCCATCCTTTTACTTTCAACCTATGAGAGTCCTTAAACATAAAGTGACTTTTTTGTAGACAGCACATGGAAACTTTATCCCTTCTTCCAATCTATGTCTTTTAATAGGTGAGTTTAACCCATTTACATCTTTGTAACATAGATTTGTAACTATTTCCATGTATTTATCTTTTAAATAATTTAGAAAATAAAGAGTGGAATTAAAAAGCAAAAATATAAAATTGGCTTTTATACTTGCCCATTTATTTACCAAGAACCTTTATTTCTTCGTATGGTTACTGTCTAGTGTCCTTTCATTTCAACTTGAAGGAATCCTTTTAGCATTTCTTAAAGGACAGATGTAGAGGTAACAAAATCCCTCAGCTTTTATCTGGGGAGTGTCTTAATCGCTCTCCTATATTTGAAAAGGCAGTTTTTCACAATACAGAAGTTTGGCAAGGGCTTTTCCCTCTGCACTTTAAATATGTCATGCCCCACTGCCTTCTGGCCTCTGTGGTTTCTGATGAGAAGCTGGCTGTTAATCTTATTGAAGATCCTTCCTTTAAGAGACAGATCACTTTTTTTTTTTTGAGACAGAGTCTCATTTTGTTGCCCTGTTTTGAGTGCTGTAGTATCACAGTTCACAGCAACCTCCAATGCCCGGGCTTAAGTGATTCTCTTGCCTCAGCCCCTCAAGGAGCTACAAGTGCCTGACACAACACCCAGCTATTTTTTAGAGATGGGGTCTCGCTCTTCCTCGGGCTGGTCTCGAACTTAGGAACTCAGGCAATCCACCTGCCTCAGCCTCCCAAGGACTGGGATTATAGGCATGAGCCACTGCGCCCAGCCTGACAAATCACTTCTTTTTTGCTGTTCAAAATTCTCTGTCTTTCAAGTTTGATTATGTATCTTGTAGGTTTCTTTGAATTTATTCTACTTGAAGTTCACTGAGCTTCCTGGATTTGTAGATTTATATCTTTGATCATATTATACACCATACTGAGATTTATTTCAGGAATGTAAATGTGGTTCAGTATAAGATAATCAACATATCATATTAATAGAATACTATATAGTCAGGCCTTCCTATGGGTGGGTTCCATATCTGTGGATTCAACCAGCCTTGGATTGAAAATGTAGTAAGGCCTACCATGGTCTCATCTGTACTAAACATGTACTGACTTCTTTTCCTTGTCATTATTTCCTAAACAATATAGTATAACAACTATTTAGACAGCATTTACGTTGTATTAGACATTGTAAGTACTCTAGAGTTGATTTAAAGTACTTGGGAGGATGTGGGTGGGTTATATGCAAATTTTATGTAAGCTATAGAGCATCTGTGGATTTTGGTCTTTGTGGAGGGTATATGGACTATTATTCAGCTGTATAAGGGATAAAATTCTGATACATGCATGGATGAACCTTAAAAACATGGTAAGTGAAATAACTGTGTGATTCCACTTAAATGAGATATCCAGAACAGGTACATAAACAAGAGACAAAAAGTAGATTCACAGTCACCAGTGGCTATGGGGAGTTAGTGCTTAATGATACAGGGTTTCTGTTTGGGGGTGATAAAAAAGTTTTGCAAAGGGTTAGAGGTGATGGTTGTGTGACATTGTGAATGTAGTTATTATCACTGAATTTTATACTTAAACTGGTTAAAATGGAAATTTTGTATGTATGTGTATAATTTCCATAGCTTTTAAAAACTAATAATATACCCAAACCATTGTGTATTTTAAATGGGTAAATGGTATATGAATTGTATTTAATACACCAATTTATAAAGGACATTTTGGGGGCAACTGGGAAGAGCTTGCATGTTCCAAATATTAGGTAAGAGAAGAAATTATTTTGCTAAGTGTGATAATGGTCTTGTGTGTTCAATCTCTCTGTATTTTGAAATTCACAAGATAATTGGGAGAGAATTCCATTTCTATTTAATTAGAATGTCTTGACCAGTGTAATATGACAAGAAAAAGAAATAAGAAAGCATAAATATTAAATAGAAAAAGTAAAATTCTTTTTATTTTCAGATGATTATTGCATTATGTGGAACACCAAGGACTCATATCTAATCAGTGAAGTTCCCAGATTCTCTGGATACAAGATTAATGCATAAGAAATCACTTATATTTCTATACACCAACAAATGATAAAAAAATACATATTCAGAATATTTTTCATGCCATTTAAAATATTTACAATGGCATAAAAATATCTACTAATTAGGAATTAACTTAGATGTGCAAAAATGTTATTGAAAAAATAAAAACATTGCTTTAAAAACCTAAGTTAGGCTCGGTGCCTGTAGCACAGTGGTTTCAGTGCCATCCACATACACCAAAGCTGGCGGGTTCAAACCTGGCTGGGGCCAGCTAAACAATGACAACTGTAACAAAAAGTAGCCTGGCATTGTGGCGGGTGCCTATAGTCCCAACTACTTAGGAGGCTGAGGAAAGAGAATTGCTTAAGCCCAAGAGTTTGAGGTTGCTGTGAGCTGTGATGCCACTGCAGTCTACTGAGGGCGCCATAGTGAGACTCTTGTCTCAAAAAGAAAAAATACATAAATAAAAATAAAAACCTAAGTTAGACCAAAAATATTAGAGATATATCATAGTCATGGATTGGGAGACTTAATAGTTTTAAGATGGGCTTTCTCCCAAAACTAACCTGTGCATTAAATGGAATCAAAACCTCAGTATTTTTGGTAGAAATTGACAACTTTTTAAAAAATACTTTATTTTTTAGAGCAGTATTAGTAGTATCAGATTCATAGCAAAACTGAGCAGAAAGTACAGAAAGTTCCCATATACTCTCTGCCCTTCCCCAGCTTCTCTACTCACTAGAGTGGTCCATTTGTTACGATTAACAAACCTGCATAGTCATTATCATTTTCACCTAAAGTTCAGTTTACATTAGGGTTCACACTGGTGTTGCACATTCTATGGTTTGGATAAATGTATAATAATGTGTGTCTACCATGACAGTGTCACACAGAATATACTGTAATAGTTTATTCTGCATTTATTTAATACAGATAGTGCTGCCCTAACAATACTCTGTGCTCTGCCTACTCATCCCTTCCTTCCTTTCTCTAACCCCTGGAAACTTTTTAAAAAATTATTTCCAGTTTTGCCTTTTCTAGAAACAGTCCACCCACTTGGCCTCTCAGAGTGCTAGGATTACAGGCATGAGCCACCGTGCCCAGCTGTCTTATGATTCCCTTGACAGTGTCTTTCATAGAGCATAAGTTTTTAATTTTAATGAAGTCCAGCTATCATTTCTTTTTAGAACTGAATAATATTCTGTTGTCTAAACAGACTACAGTTCATTTATCCATTCCTCTACGTTTTGACAATTATGAATAAAGCTGATTATCAACATCTATGTGTACAATTTTATGTGAATATAAATTCTCAGCTTATCTAGGTACATAGGGAGCACAACTGCTAGAGCATAAGGTAAACATGTTTAGTTTTTCAGAAGCTCCCAACTATCTTCCAAAATGATTAGACTATTTTGTATTTCTACCAACAATAGATGAGAATTCCTGTTCCTATTAATCAATAGCAATTCTCATCCACTGGTGTTGTCAGTGATTTGAATTTTGCCATTCTAACAGATTATTGTGGTATCTCACTGCTGTTTTAATTTGCATTTCACTGATGCCAGGCACTGTGCAGCACCTTTTCATATAAATATCTGTGTATCTTCTTGCCATCTGTATATATTCTTTGGTAAGGTATCTTTTCAGGTTTTTTGCCCATTTCTTGAGTTGTTAATTTTTTTATTGTTGAATTTTAAGAGTTCTCAGTACATTTTTTTGACAAGTCTTTCATCAGATACGTCTTTTGCAAATATTTCCTTCCAGTATATGGTCTGTCCAATCATTCTCTCTTTTTTTGAGACAGTGTCACTTTGTCACCCTCGGTAGAGTGCCATTGTGTCATAGATCACAGCAACCTCCAAATCTTGGGCTTAAGCGATTCTCTTGCCTCAGCCTCTCAAGTAGCTGGGACCATAGGCGCCTACCATAACACCTGGCATTTTTAGTAGAGATGGAGTCTCACTGTTCAGGCTGGTCTCAAACTCCTGAACTCAGACAGTCCACCCACTTGACCTCTCAGAGTGCTAGGATTACAGGCATGAGCCACCGTGCCCAGCTGTCTTATGATTCCCTTGACAGTGTCTTTCATAGAGCATAAGTTTTTAATTTTAATGAAGTCCAGCTTATTATTTCATTCATGGATCTTGTCTTTGGTGTTATAGCTAAAAAGTCATCACCAAAACCAAGGTTATCTACGCTTCTCTCGTATTATCCATTTGAAGTTACATAGTTTTAGATTTTATGTTTAGCTCTATGATCCATTTTAGTGAATTTTTGTGAATGGTGTAAGCACTATGTTAAGATTCATTTTTGTTTTGCATCTATAGTTTTCTTTAATGCCTTTGGGTTTGGTATTAGGGTAATGTTGGCCTCATAGAATGAGTTTATACTCCCTCTGCTTCTATCTTCTGGAAGAGTGTGTAGAAAACTGGTATAATTTTTCTTAAGTGTTTGAACTCATTTGGGCCTAGTGCTTTGTTACAAATTATTGATTAAATTTCTTAATAGACATATAAGCCTATTCAGATTGCCTATTTCTTCTTGAGTGAGGTTTGGCAGGTTATATCATCCAAGGAATTGGTTCATTTCATCTAGATTATCAAATTAGTGGGCAGAATTGCTCATAGTACACATTTATTACCCTTTTAATGTCCATGAGTGGTGTAGTGATTTTCCTTCTTTCATTTTGATCTTAGTAATTTGTGTCTTCTCTCTTTCTTAATCAGCTTGACTAGACAGAGATTTATAGATTTTATTAATCTTTCCAAAGACCATCTTTTGGTTTCATTAATTTTCTCCATTGGTTTCCTGTTTTCATTTCATTGATTTCTGCTCTTTTTTTTTTTTTTTTTGTAGAGACAGAGTCTCACTTTATGGCCCTCGGTAGAGTGCCGTGGCCTCACACAGCTCACAGCAACCTCCAACTCCTGGGCTTAAGCGATTCTGTTGCCTCAGCCTCCCGAGTAGCTGGGACTACAGGCGCCCGCCACAACGCCCGGCTATTTTTTTGTTGCAGTTCGGCCGGGGCCGGGTTTGAACCCGCCACCCTCGGTATATGGGGCCGGCGCCTTACCGACTGAGCCACAGGCGCCGCCCGATTTCTGCTCTAATTCTTATTTCTTTTCTTTTGCTTATGTTGGACTTAATGCTTAATTATGCTTAATTTGATCATCTTTTTCTAGATTCCTAAGGTGGAAGCGTATTCATTTCAGATGTTTCTTTTTTATAATATATACAGTCAATGCTATAAGTTCTCCTCTAAGCACTGCTTTTCTTGCATCTCGCAAATTTTGATAAGTTGTGTTTTATTTTTTTTGATAAGTTGTATTTTCATTTTGGTCAAAATATTCTTAAATTTCTCTTGAGGTTTCTACTTTGGCCTATGTATAATAATAATGATTGTTATTTTGGAGTCAGGAGCTCATTCTATCACCCAGGCTGGAGTGCAATGCATTGTCACAGCTAAGTGAACCTCAAACTCCTGAGTTCAAGCAATTTCCCTAGCTGAACCTCCCAATTAGCAGGGAATATAGGTACCCATCACCAGGCCTAATTCATCTTTCTATTTTTATTAGAGGTGGGGTGGGGGGGTCTTGCTTTTGGTCAGGCTAGTATAGAATTCCTGGCCTCAAGTTATCCTCCTGCCTCAGTCTCTACTTAAAATAGAAAATTAGCCATGGGGGCAGCGCCTCTGGCTCAAGGAGTAGGGTGCCGGTCCCATATACCGGAGGTGATGGGTTCAAACCCAACCCCGACCAAAAACTGCAACGACAAAAAAAAAAAGAAAAGAAAAATTAGCCAGGTATTGTAATGAGTGCCTGTTGTCCCAACTAGTCAGGAGGCTGAGGCAGGAGGATTGCTTGAACCCAGGAGTCTGAGGTTGCTGTGAGCTATGACTCCACAACATTCAACCCGACGCTCTAGCCTGGGCAACAGAGACTGTCTCAAAAACAAACAAATATGCCATTTAACAATATATCAAAAATATGAGGCCAGGAGCAGTGGCTCATACCTCTGTAATCCTAGCACTTTGGGAAGCTAAGATGGATTGCTTGAGCTCAGTTCAAGACCAGCCTGAGCAAGAGCAAGACTGTCTCTAAAAATAGCCAGGTATTGGGGTGGCTGTCTGTAATCCCAGCTACTCGGGAGGCTGAGGAAGAGAATCGCTTAAGCCCAAGAGCTGGAGGTTGCTGTGAGCTATGACGCCACAGCACTTTACCGAGGGTGACAAAGTGAGACTGTGTCAAAAAAAAAAAAAAAAAGTCTTAGTTTTAAAAATCTAGACAACAATTTTTAGTATAAAAGTTGCACACTGATGGTTTGCCCTGCACAGGATTAAAAAGAAAAAAGCGAAGAATACTGCCAACATTTCAAAGCACAAGAGTTTAACATAAGTCCAGATTTCTGCCTTCTTCAGACAAAACCATGGCTGCCCTACCGTCTGTGTTCCTCTGCAGTAGTAGCAGCAGCTCCACATTCAGGCTCACCACATGCCCATGAGGCCACACACACCCGCTCAGCACCTGTTTGCTCACATTTTGATTTCTCTTTCCCATCACTTCCTCCCTGAGTGTGCACTTGTGTCCCTTTGATGTCCTGACAAGAAGGAAGAGCTGCTTAGCAGCTCAGCCCCACAGATCATTCAGTAGGGAGACTCTCTACCGACCTCCCACAAGCAAGGACATGCACATTGTACCTGTGACTGGCATTTGACACTAAAGCCTGTTCATTCCACATTACTGATGAATCCTAAGTTCGGGTAACAGGGCTGGGGACAGAATCACACATTTTTTCACCTATCAAAGGCATCCACATGACAGATGCTTCTTTTCACCCCCTTATTTTATGTAAAATGTAGAGTTCTTGGGCCTCACAAGAATGTTACCAGTACCCATCAGCCTCCCTCCTCCCTTTGCCTCTTTCCTTGTCTGCAGGTCATGTTTTTCCCAGGCACATCCTCAAACTCTTGGTTTAATAAATCTCAATTGATTGAGATTTTTTTCCCCTCATTTACTTCCTAGATTTCACTCTCTTCCATCTCTGTCTTGAATGTCTTTTATTTTGTCTACCTTATCTCCCCTGTGCCTCCATCCTCCTGTCCTGCTGTGTGGAAGTGTGGATGTTGTTGGCTGGCTCCCACTTTCTCAGATCCCGTTGATATGGAGCTGGGCTGTCAAGAGCTGGTGGGCGGGAGGCTTATCGGCTGTGCTCTGGGAGCCATGGGGAGGCTTTTGGTAGCACGTCACAAGGACATAAGAACAGAAGCACAAAAATAAGAAATAAAACTGTCCCATGAGCACAGAGAGAACAGCTGATTGAAGATCACTGTTTTAAGGTAAAAAGCACAGCAGTGGACAGGGGTGGGACAGTTATGGGGGAAGGGGGTTTCTTGCTGGAGCTGTCGGACTCGCCTTGTCTCAGGTGCTGCCATTTGGCGCCAACTTGCCCCAGCCTGGTCTATCTTCAAATGTCCAGGTTCAGGGGCTTAGCCCCATCAGTGTGGTCTCAGGTGTAGATCTGGTTGGAACTCTATCAAACACCCAACTTTAACATTTAGGATGAAAATATTATGACTGCTGTTCAGGACTCTTCCAGACCCAGGCTTCCTGCTTACACTCTGGGGACACACAGCACACTCTGCACTCAAGAAACAGGTGATGTGGCTACTGGGGGCTGGTATGGCCACTGGAGCTCATCAGGGGAGGCTGGTGGGTCTATGGCCCTACAGGACAGGCTCAGGGGATGGACAGGAGGGAAGGAGAGGCCTGCATCCTTCTGGAAGTTGGTGAAAAGGAACCAGGAGATGAGGCCAGAAGAGGGTTCTGTTGGCTCAGTCTGGTAGAGACTGGAAAAGAAAACAGAGGAAGAGGACACCGGCAGAGGTTACAGCAAAGACATGAGGTGTGACAGGTTCACAGAGCCAAGTCCTAGGGTTGGAGGGGCGCCCACCCCGGGCAGAGAAGGGACAGCTGCTTGAATTCTCAGTAGGCAGAGAGCTCAGGAGGCCTTATTCTTTACCGATTACTTATCTCACAAAATGATACTAATTCATGTTCTGGGGGGAACTTGATATCACACTTTCATCAAAGAGGTGTCTTTGAGCTCAACAGAACTGAAAAGCTCCTGGTGGTCCCAGGGCCTGGAGATCCCCAGCTGCACTGGGTCCCAACACCTTGACAGCATGAAGATGTATGCTTGGTCCACAGGCAGCATCCAGGTATGAAGGCCACATCACATCAGACAGGCCAAGCCTAGGCCACACTCACTTGCATCAGCTACACTGGACACACCTGACAAAGAGGAGGAGAAACTGGTGCTGGGCAATCTGGTATCATTTAGAAATGAATAAGCCCAGTGCTTCTAAAAATAAGCACATTTATATTGATTCTCCATTAATCTTCTTGGGACTCGGAACAATTTACTTCAAAGGGGTTTAACTTACGTTAATGCACTCTACAACTTATATGTGTAATACCTGGCATTTTTGTCCCTCTAGCTCAATATTTTGGTCAAATTGTTAGGCCCTTAAAGCCCATACTTTAAAGTACCTGCTAAATAACTAAGTTCAATAACAATGTACCTGTGTGGTTTGACTGTTTTTGTCATCTTGTAGACTCATGTCAGAACTTAAATCTCCAGGGTGAGTGTTGGGCCCGGCGGGTGTATAGCCTCAGGAAGGGCTCTCCACTACCCTACAAAGGGCAGTGTAGGAGGAGGTCACTGTCTGCCCTCACCACACAGGGACCACCAAGCCTATCCTTGATGATGCAGCATTCCAGGCACCCTCTTAGAAACTGCCTATACCCCGGTGTTGGACTTCACAGACTCCAGAACTGTGAGAATAAATTTTGGCTCTTTACAAGTCACTCAGTTTCAAGTGTTCTTTTCTAGCAGCACATAGTGCACTACAGCTGTGCCCCTAGAAAAATCCCCTTAGGACCACATCTTTATCTGTGTGGTTTTCTATATAAATGGGGCACATTATAGCCAAGATTCACTTTTTAAATGCCAAAAGTTAGAGAACTTAAGCTTTTCAAATGGTAATGTATTAATCTGGTGTCCTGGAGAACAGTATGGTAACACAGAAATCATCTTAATAAAAAAAAAATTGGCTATACAATCAGGCAAGAGAAGGAAATAAAGGGCATCTGAATAGGGGCAGAGGAGGTCAAACTTTTGCTCTTTGCTAACATTATGATCCTACACTTAGAGAATCCCAAAGACTCAGCCACAAGACTCCTGGAAGTGACCAAATAATATATTAATGTCTTAGAATATAAAATCAATGTCCACAAATCAGTAGCCTTTTGTCTATGACAATAACAGCCAAGATGAGAAGCTAAGCAAAGACTTAATTCTCTGCATAGTAGCTTCGAAAAAAATGAAATGGGAATGTACCTAACAAAAGAGGTGAAGGACCTCTACAAAGAAAATTACAAAACCCTAAGAAAAGAAATAGCAAAAGCTGGGTGCAGTGGCTCACATCTGTAATCCTAGCACTCTGGGAAGCCGGGATGGGTGGTTCGCCTGAGCTCATGACTCTGAGACCAACCTGAGCCAAAGTGAGACCTTGCCTCTAAAAATATAGCCAGGCATTGTGGTGGGTGCCTGTAGTCCCAGCTACTTGGGAGGCTGAAGCAAGAGAATCACTTAAGCCCAAGAGTTTGAGGTTGCTGTGAGCTGTGATGCCACAGTACTTTACCGAGGACAACACAGTGAAACTCTATCTCCCCCCCACCCCCCCCCAAAAAAAGATGTTAACAAATGAAAGACAAAATACTAGGCTCATGGCTGGGAAGAATTAACATTGTCAAAATGTCTACACTTCCCAATCTATAGGTTCAATGCACTCCCCATTAAAATATCATCTTACGGGCGGTGCCTGTGGCTCAGTGAGTAGGGCGCCGGCCCCATATGCCGAGAGTGGCGGGTTCAAACCCGGCCCCGGCCAAAAACTGCAACAAAAAAGAAAAAATGGCCGGGCATTGTGGCGGGCGCCTGTAGTCCCAGCTGCTTGGGAGGCTGAGGCAAGAGAATGGCGTAGGCCCAGGAGTTAGAGGTTGCTGTGAGCCGTGTGACGCCACGGCACTCTACCCAAGGGCGGTACAGTGAGACTCTTGTCTCTACAAAAAAAAAAAAAAATCATCTTACTTTCAACATTGGAAAAAATAATTCTTTGTTTTTTTTGAGACAGAGTCTCACTATGGCGCCCTTGGTATAGTGCTATGGTGTCACAGCTCACAGCAACCTCAAACTCTTGGACTTAAGTGATTCTCTTGCCTCAGCCTCCCATGTAGCCAGGACTACACGCACTCGCCCCAATGCCTGGCTATTTTTGGTTGCAGTTGTCATTGATGTTTGCCTGGCCTGGGCTGGGTTGGAACCTGCCAGCTTCAGTGTATGTGGCTGACGCTGTAACCACTGTGCTATGGGCACCGAGCCTCTTCGTTTTATATGGAACCAGAAAAAAACCCATATAGCCACGGCAATTATTAGTAATAAAAACAAAGCTGGGGGTATCACCTACCAGACTTTAAGCTATACTACGAGGCCGATACCTCAAAACATCATAGTATTGGCACAAAAATAGAGACATTGATATTTGGAACTGAATAGAAAACCATGAGATGAAACTAACATTTTACATTCACCTAATATTTGATAAACCAAACAAGAACATACACTGGGAAAAAGAATTCCTATTCAACAAATGGTGTTGGGAGAACTAGATAATCACATGTAAAAGACTGAAACTGGACCCATACCTCTCACCACTTACAAAAATTAATTCAAGATGGATAAAAGATTTAAATCTAAGGCATGAAACAATAAAAATCTTCGAGGAAAGTGTGGGGAAAACACTTGAAGATATTGGCCTGACGAAAGAAAAAAAAAATTTTTTTTTTTTTTTTTTGCAGTTTTTGGCCGGGGCTGGGTTTGAACCCGCCACCTCCAGCATATGGGGCCAGCACCCTACTCCTTTGAGCTACAGGTGCCACCCCTGATGAAAGATTTTATGAAAAAGACTTCTGTGGCAATTGCAACAACAAAAATAAACAAATGGGACTTAATTAAACTGAAAAGCTTCTGTACAGCTAAGGAAACAACCAAAGCAAAAAAGATAACCTTCAGAATGGGAAAAGATGTTTGCATAATATGAATTGGACAAAAGCTTGATAACTAGGATCTACAGAAAACTCAAATTAATCAACAACAACAAAAAAGTCAACAAACCCATATATCACTGGGCAAAAGACATGAATAGAACTGTCTCTATTAGAACTGAACTAGAAGACAAACTAGTGGCTAACAAATATAACAAAAAACGCTAGTCTCTAATCGTTAGAGAAATGCAAATCAAAACTATCCTGAGATATATCACCTAACCCTAGTGAGAATGGCCCACATCACGAAGTCTCAAAGCTGCACATGCTGGCGTGAATGTGGAGAGAAGCGAACACTTTTACACTGCTAGTGGGACTGCAAACTAATGCAACCTTTTTGGAAGGAAATATGGAGAATCCTCAAAGTACTCAAATTAGACTTCCCATTTGATCCTGCAATCCCATTACTGGGCATCTACCCAGAAGAAAAAAAAAACCTCTTACCATAAGGACATTTGCACTAGACTGTTTATCACAGCTCAATCTACAATCAGCAAAATGTGAAAACAACCTAAATGCCCACCAACCCAGGAAAGGATTAACAAGCTGTGGTATATGTATACCACGCAATACTATTCATCCACTAAAAAAAGATAGAGACTTTACATCTTTTATATTAACCTGGATGGAAGCAGAGCACATCCACTTCCAAGCATCACAAGAATGGAGAAGCAAGAATCCAATGTATTCAATTCTAGTATGAAGGCAGTAGATGAAGTAATACAAGGGGTGGGATAGGGGAATGAGGGAGTGGGGAGCGGGGAGGACGATGGGGGTCATGATGTATGACACACCTCTTGGGGGAGGGACATATTATAAGAGAGACTTTATCTAACAAATGCAATCAGTATATCCTAATTCTTTGTACCCTCAATGAATCCCAAACAATAAAAAAAAAATTGGCTGAGATTTAAAGCAAAGACACAAAACTTAATACAATTTTTCAATAAATTTTATCAATTACTTTTATCAAAGAATGTATATTCTTGTGATTTAAAGCCAAATATTAAGTGATATACCTAATAGAAATTGACAGGAAAGTATTTTATTTAAAATAGTCAAAATAAAAGGCAAATACACATCTATATTCATCTCATTTTAGAAAACATAGGCTTTAAAGATAAAAAGCTTCCAAACTCAAAGCCATAATTAAAATTCCATCTCACAGCAATGTTTAATAACAAATATTCAACCAACAGATCGAATAGTTATTGTTATTGAATACTGAACATATTTTAAAGTTGTACAATAAATTTTTAAAAGCTTTCTAATTTTTTCTCTTCACCAGAAAAAAAACATGAACTGATGAATTAACAATAGGAAATCAATAATTTCAGGAAAAAAAGGCACATCCAGGCAAAATAGTCAAGGCGATTTGTAAAATGCAGTGTTACAGTTCTACTGTGAATAATGAATTGACTGCAAATAAATTACTCTGAAAAATTTTACAATATGACAGAAATATTCTGATAAGCCAGGAAACACCATGTCTTTGCTAGAGTGTTTTTCTGTTCCTAAGGAATAAGGCTCCAAGGACTGTGTAACTGGAAAAGCTCACTTCTCACCAAGCTGCCCTTCCCAAGGTCCACTGTCACCTCTGTGCCATCAAAGACTGGACCGTCTTTCTGGTCTCGGCACACATTTCATAATTGCAGCTCTCCACAGCACTGGGGCAAGTAAGAGGCTGAGTGTAGTCACACTTAGTATAAGGAGGTACACCTGCAATAGGGAAATGCAGAGAGGTCACATAGAGTATCAGCAGGTGCACCTGCACAGTCCAAGGCTGAGTGTTCACACTAAGCACCAGCAGCTGCACCCGCACAGTGAACACTAGGAGGTATCCCTATAAATCAGAAGTTCAGTGCTATATTTAGGACACATCAAAGTTCAGCCAGAGGTGAGATGACCCTCGGATGTGGGATGGACTGAGATCTGACAGTCATCGCGTGGTGTGGCCAGTCTGATGAATTACAAGGTATCATCCTGGAGTCTGTGTTTGCACAAGGGCCTCTCGGGAGTCCCACTACAAACAGACTGACCTGCACAGAACACATTATAGGAAGGGCACAGCCATGGTCAGTCTCAGATGGAGCATCTTTTACCTCACCCTTCTCTTTAGCAATCACATCTGCACCACTCACCACTATAATTGCTCGTGTCTTTTTCACACACAAGATATAGGGAGACGACCATCTTACAGCCTTATGGATTTCACAGTGTATTAACAGGAACCTTTATAAAGCACTCAGCCCACATTTATGCTTCATGTTTCATAGATGCTATTAACATATTAAATAAGTTAGCAGTTTATCTTTTTTTTTTTTTTTTTTTTGAGACAGAGTCTCACTATGTCACCCTCGATAGGGTGCCATGGCATCACAGCTCACAGCAACCTCAAATTCTCAGGCTTAACCAAGCCTCTTAGCCTCAGCCTCCCAAGTAGCTGGGACTACAGGTGCCCACCACAATGCCCAGCTATTTTTTTGTTATAGTTGTCATTGTGGTTTAGCAGGCCCTGGCCTGCTTTGAATCCACCATCCCCGGTGTATGTGTGGCTGGCACCCTTACCACTGAGCTACAGGCGCTGAGCCAGCAGTTTATCTTTAAAAAATTAGTCTTTTTTTTCCAGAGTTGATATCAGAGTGGCTTAATATAATTGTTGTAAAAGATAATGATAACAGTTGAAGCAGTATTAACAGGTAACTTTCTTTTTTTTTTTTGAGACAGTCTCAAGCTGTCACCTTGGGTAGAGTGCTACAGCATCACAGGTCACAGCAACCTCCAACTCTTGGGCTCAAGCGATCCTCTTGCCTCAGTTTTTCTATGTTTAGTAGGGATAGGGTCTTGCTTTTGTTTAGGCTGGTCTCAAACTTGTGAGCTCAAGCTATACACCAGCCTCGGGCTCCAAGAGTACTAGGATTACAGGCACGAGCTGCTGCGCTTGGCCAACTTTCTTTTTCTTCTTCTTTTTGAGACAAGGTCTTGCTCTGTCGCCCAGGCTAGAATGCAATGGTGTCATCACACACAGCTCACTGCAGCCCAGGATCTTTGACTTCTGGGCTCAAGGATCCTCTTGCCTCAGCCTCGTTGGTTGCTGGGACTGCATCACTATGCCCAGCTCAATTTTGTATTTTTGGTAGAGACAGGATCTCACTGGGTTGCCTAGGCTATTAACTGGTAACTTTCATCTACAGAATTCCCCATCCTGCGTGAGAAGAGAGCAGCAAAGCCACACTATGTGCTCCCCGTGAGATAGACACTCCATCCCAGGCCAGGCTCTGTGCTGACTGGGAGCCAGAGAAAGCTGCTACCACTGACTCTTGGACCTTCTGTGCCTGGATATCTAACTCAAACCTGGAGCAAGGGTTGTGAAACTTTACCAGGGACCTAGCACTGTGGTCCTATGCTGACCTCTGCAGGACTGCACCCGAGTTGTGCTCTGGACACAGAAAGTGGATGGGAACTCACCTCCCGAGAGATGATGCCGGCTCTCCGTGCTCGGCTCCCCAGGACAAAGGAAAACTCGCTGACCTGCGCAAGCCCTGCAGAGACGATCCACTTGATGTACCGGCTGCTCTTCGGCAGAATGAGTGACAAGACCAGCACTGCCAGAACAAACTGCAGGAGTGGTCATCACACCAGTGTGTAGACAGAATCCCAGACATGAAGCAGCACATAGACAGAAACATCAGAATGCTATGATCATTCTTGGACAACATACAGAGAAAGGAAACACACAGGGGCACTACCAATACCCAGAAGGCACCAAATAAATGCAAAATATCTTAAATAAGTCCACACAGAACAAGAAGGCAAAATCAGTGTTTTGGCAGAAAATGAGCCTTTACCCTAAACTAAATTAATAGCACTAAACATTATACAGCGCTCAAGATGGAAATTAAAACAAAACATGGCAGAGAGATGATTGTCTCTGAGGCAAGCAGCCAGGAGCTGGCGGGGCGCCCAACAACTAGTCGTGATCAGGTTCTTGAAAATGGAAATTAAGTCAAGTTTTGTAATCCAGAAAGCCAGATGCCTCCCAAACAGGTTATCATGCCTTAAAGTAAATGCTAACACAGGCAGCCTGATGACCTGCAGTCATCAGAAAGAGAAGAATGGGAAGCATCCAGTGTTTTCAGGCATTGGAGGTGCACATCTGCATCTGTCATAAGATCAGAATCACACCATAAGGACCCATCTTGCGGACCCAGAAAGGGGCTTCTCCCATCCCAACTTTTAGGAATTCCCAATTTTCAGCATCCTCAATTCTGAGACAACAGATCACATTAACAAACCAAACCCCCCAGACCCAGAACCGCCGAGCAAGCACCTCCTCTGAGATGAGAGCAGGCGGCCAGGGGAAGAGGCAGGGTCCCCTTCAGCCAGACCCTCTTGAGATGAGGCTGGGCTGGACTCCCTACAGGGGATGTGCACGCTGGCTGGAAACCAGGCCCTGGGCAGGAGCCTGTGCCATGCAGCATGTGAAACTCAGAGTGTGTGTTTCCTGCCAGGCAGTAACGACTAGAAGGGAAAGTCAGTACCTTCATGACCACCACTGACAGAGTGAGGAACACCAACACTGTGAGCTCGTACAGTACAAACGTGGGGAAGACGTGGAGCCCTGTTGGGAAAACGGGACAAGTTACTCATAGCCACAGGAACGTGCTCCCACAAGCTCACATCCACCCCTCAAATACACATCTACAACTCCAGGGTGCATGAGGCTTGTTTCAATAAAATAATTAAAATCCTAAATTCTTGGCTGGGTGTGACAGCTCACACTTACAATCCCAGCACTCTGGTAGGCTGAGGCAGGTGGATTGTTTGAGCTCAGGAGTTTGACACCAGCCTGAGCAAGAGTGAGACCCCATCTCTACTAAAAATAGAAAATTTATCCAGGTGCAGTGGCAGACACCTGTAGTCCCTGCTACTCAGGAGGCTGGGGCAGGAATTGGAGGCAGCAATGAGCTATGAGGACACCACTGCACTCTATCCCAGGCGACAGAGCAAGAGCTTATCTCCAAAAAAAATCCTAAATTCTCATTAAGTATCCTTGTGAAAGCACTAGCAAATGCTCGGTAACCCAGGGAAAAAGCCACCCTAAGGAGGCCACTGGGATTGGTGCAATCCCAGCTATACCCCCCTCAAACGGGGAGAACACAGGCACTGCAGGGGACACAGGGGACGTAGGGAACCACCTGGGAGGCACTGGCCGTTCTCCTTCATGGAGTATTCAAGCCCAAATGCAGAGGAGCCCCAGAGCCTGTCTACACAGCCTGCCAGTGCCCAGAGTACCACATGCAGAGGACATTTATTGTCAACATTCTTTTTCACTATTTGTTTGGCTCATGAATTTTGGAAATCAGGAAATATTTTCCCTAAATAAGTTTCCTCTCTGCTGTCAAAGCTCAGCTACTCATTCTGAAACCACATGTGGAATATGTATGGGGCTACGCGGGCCCTCTGTCCCACCAAGTGACAGAACATTACCTCAAAAAAGCAGATTCAAGATTATAGGTATTTAAGGTGTTTAAAACATACTACCAGAGAAAATCACAAACAAGGGCAGAAGCTTATTCACAGAAATAAGGACAAAAAACTTTCCAACTAGAGAAAGATATATATATATATATATATATATATATATATATATATATATATATACACATACATCCATGTACATACGGAAAAGTCTGAGAACACCAAACAGATCTGACCCAAAAAGAGTACCCCAGGGCATTTAATAATCAAAGTCTCAAAGGTTAAGGACAAAAAGATCTAGAAGCAGTAGGAGTAAAGTAGCAAACAACATATAAAGGAGATCCAGTTAGTTTGACAACAGACTTCTCAAGAGAAATCACACAGGCTGAGAGGAACTGAAACAACATGTTCACAGCACTTAAAGTAAACTTCTATCCAAGAATACTGCATCCAGCAAAATTATCCATCAAACAGGAAGGAAAGATAAAGTCTTTCCCAGTCAAATAACAGCTGACAGAAGTTGCCACCACCAGACCTGCCCTACAAGAAATGCTAAAAGTTCTTTAATCTGATTTTTTAAAAAAGTAATGTACAAAAAGAAAACTTTAAGGTATAAGACACCCTGTAAAATCAAGTACACAGACAAATCCAGATGTCCAAGGAATGATGTGCAATAGGGCCCCCCAAAACAAATCTATCAAAGATGGGCTTAAATCTACAAATCAAAGTAACAGTTGGGCCAGGCGCAGTGGCTCCCAACAATTAGGATGTCAAGGCAGGTGGATTGCCTGAACTCACAGATTCAAAACAAGCTTAAGCCAGAGTGACACTCCATCTACAAAAAGAGCCGGGAATTGTGGCAGGCGCCTGTAATCCCAGCTATTTGGGAGGCTGAGGCAAGAGAATTGCTTAAGCCCAGGATTATGAGGTTGCTGTGAGCTATGATGCCATGGCACTCTAATAAGGGTGACAAAGTAAAACTCTGTCTCAAAAAAAATTAAAAAGTAATAGCTACAACAACCCATTAGGAGAGAAGCAATATAAAAATATGTAAGTTGAGATAACCAAAAGTCAAATGTGGAAAGAGATGGGCTTAAAGTATAGAATATTTGTTGGGTTTTTTTTGTTGTTGTTGCTTCTTTATTTTTGGCCTTTGTTTCTACTCTTTTACTTGTGATCTAAGATAAATTATCATCACTTTCAAATAATTTGTTTTATCTGTAAGATGTTTTTTGTAAGCAAAAACATGCAAGTTAAAATCTTATTAAAATAATTTGTTTTTTCTATGTTTTTTGTAAGCAAAAACATGCTTAGGGTAACCACGGTGAAACATACCTATAATAGATTCACCTAAAAATAAAAACCAACAAATTAAATCATACTACCAGAGGAAATCATTTAACCATAGAGGATGATACTAAGAAAGGAAGAAAAGAATCTCAAATTAACCAGAAAATAAGCAACAAAACGGCAGTAGTAAGTCCTTCTTTACCAATAACACAATGTAAATGGACTCAATTCTCCAACAAAAAGACACAGAGTGGCTGAATGGATAAAGAAACAAGACCAAACTATATGCTGCCTTCAAGAACACCACTTTACCTATAAAGATACATACAGACTGAAAGTGAAAGGATGGAAAAAGATATTCCATGCAAGAGGAAACAAAAAATGAGCAGAAGTAGCTATACTTCCATCAGATAAAATAGAACATAAATCAAAGACTATAAAAAAAAAAAGACTAGGAAGTCACTATATAATGAGAAGGTGGGTCAACTTAGCAAGAAGATATAATTATAAATATCCATACACCCAACACAACAGCACCCAAGTATATAAAGCAAACATTAATAGATCTAAAGGGAGAGATTGACTATAATACAAATTGTAGGGACTGTGACACCACATTCTAAGCAATGGACAGATCGTCTAGACAGAAAGTCGACAAACAGTGGAGTGAAACTACACACTAGATCTAACAGGTCTGACTGACATATACAGAACATTACAACCAACTTCTATAGAATATACCTTTTATTTTCATCAACACGTGAAATGGTCTCCAGAATAGACCATATCCTAGACCACAAAACAAATCTGGACAAATAAAAACACCAGAAGTCATTTAAAGTATCTTTTCTGACCATGACAAAATAAAACTTGACTTGAAAATATACTACAAAGTTGTACTAACCAAAACAGCATGGAACTGGCATAAAACAGACTGACAGACTAATATAAAAGAACAGAGAACCCAGAAATAAATCTACACATTTACAACCAATTTATCTTTGACAAAGTCACCAAGAACATATTAATACAATGGGGAAAGTATAGTCTCTTTAATAAATGGTGCTGAGAAAACTAGACCAACTATATTAAGAAGAATGAAACTAGGCTCGGTGCCTATAGCTCAATCAGCTAAGGCACCAGCCGCATACACCAGAGCTGGCAGGTTCAAATCCAGCCCGGGCCTGCCAAACAACAACAACTACAACCAAAAAATAGCCAGGCATTGTGGCGAGTGCCTGTAGGCCCACCTACTTGGGAGACTGAGGCAAGAGAATCGCTTAAGCCCAGGAATTGGAGGTTGTTGTGAGCTGTAATACCACAGCACTCTACCCAAGGGTGACAGCTTGAGGCTCTCCCTCCAAAAAAAAAAAAGATTGAAACTAGATATTCCACCTCTCACCATACATAAAAATCAAATCAAAATGGATTAAAGACTTAAATCTAGACTTAAAACTATGAAGCTACTAAAATAAAATATTGAGGAAATGCTCTAGGACATTGGTCTGGGATAAGATTTGGGGGGGTAAGACCTCAAAGCACAGGCAACCAAAATGAAAATAGAAAGGATTATATCAAGCTATAAGCTTTTGCACAGCAAAGGAAACAATCCACAAAGTGAAGACACAACCAACCCACAGAACAGGAAAAAAAATCTTACAAACTATCCACCTGACAAGAGATTTTTTTTTTTTTTTTTTTTTGAGACAGAGTCTCACTATGTCGCCCTTGGTAGAGTGCTGTGGCATCACAACTCACAGGAACCTCAAACTCTTGGGCTTAAGTGATTCTCTTGCCTAGCCTCCCAAGTAGCTGGGACTATAGGCACCGGCTACAATGCCCAGCTAGTTTTTTGTTGCAGTTGTCCTTGTTTAGCAGGCTGGAGCGGGGTTCAAACCTGCCAGTCCCAGTGTATGTGGCCAGTGCCCTAACCACTGGGCTACGGGCACTGAGCCCTGACAAGAGATTAATACCTGGAATATACTATAAGGAACTCAATAGCAAAAAAAAAACACAAAATAATCTGATTAAAAATGGGCAAAAGATCTGAACAGACAAAAAAAGACATACAAATGGCCAAAAGGTATATGAAAAAATGCTCAACATCACTACTCATCAGAGAAATGCAAATCAAAAGCACAATGAGGTATCATCTTACCCCACTTAGATGGTATTTGTCAAAAAGGCAATAAGGAGTGGTCACAAGGATGCAGAGAAAGGGAACCCTTGCAGACTGTTGGTGGGAATGTAAATTAATACAGCCTCTATGGAGACCAGCATGGAGGCTCCTCAAAAAACCAAAAGTAGAACTACCACATGACTCAGTAATCCCATTCCTGGTATAAGTCCAAAAGAAAGGAAATCAGTATGTCAGGGAGATGACTGCCTTCCCATGGTCTCTGCAGCACTATTCACAATAGTCAGGATATGAAATCAGCTTGAATACTCATTGATGAATGGTTAAAGAAAGTGTGATACACAGACTCACTGAATATGATGCAGCCATAAAAAAGGACCCCTGCCATTTGCAGGAACATGGATGAAACTGGAGGCCATTGTCCTAAGTGATAAGAGCCAGGAATAGAAAGACAAACATCAAGTGTTCTCACTAAAATTGGATCTCATGAAGTTCAAGAGTAGACTGGTGGTTACCAGAGGCTGGAAGTCAGGGGATGAAGGGGATAAAAAGAAAGTAAATGTATTTACTACCATGAACTGTACGCTTATAAATGGTAAAGACAATGAATTATATATATATTTTATCTCAATTAAAAAAAGGAAACCAGAACTGGTAGAGCTAATTTTGCACAATGGGGGAAGTCAGCAGGGGCATGGCTGGGGCACAGGAGGAGTTAGCAGGGGTGGAGCAGGAGGGGAGCTGGGGTCAGCAGGGGTGTTGCTGGGAGGGTGAAGGGGTTAGCAGGGGTACAAGCTAGGGCGTGGGGGTCAGGAGGGGCACAGGAAGAAGACAGCAAGGACTAGACAGTGAAAGGAAGGTCAAATGTAAGTGGAGGTCACAATAGACACAGCCACTATCTTACTCACCAAGAACTGCCAAATCCCAAAAACCCTGGTGAAATAGGCTTACTTCATTTGACACAGGCACAGCCCAACTCTGTGCCACCCTCAGGGAACTGCACTGGACATTCACGGCCACTCACACTACCAAGCACGTTTCAGACTCAGCTTCTCAAGTTTTTAGTCTTTGGGGACTATGCTGAGTCTGCGGGGCCATGGACAGAGGCCAGGTGGACACGTCATGATGCTGGATGCCCACATGATTCTGTCATTTTCTTTCCTTTATTTTATTTTGTTTTATTTTGAGACAGAGTCTCATTTTCTTGCCCCAGTAGAGCAGAGTGCTATGGTGTCATAGCTCATAACAACCTCAAACTCTTGGTCTCTGGCCATCCTCCTGCCGCAGCCTTCCAAGTATATAGCTAGGACTACAGGCGCTCACCACAATGCCTGGCTAGTCTTTCTATTTTTAGTAGAGACAGAATCTTATTCTTGCTCAGGCTGGTCTCAAATTCTTGACTTCAAGCAATCTACCCACCTTGTCTCCCAGAGTGCTGGGATTACAGGCGTTAGACACCACGCCGAGCCTATTCTGTCATTTTTAAGTTACTTCTCTAGACAGTGCAGACACCCTCTGAGACAGTCAAGCATCATAGGTGGACCTGCCAAGGAGGTTTCCAGAGAAGCTACCTGGACATGCTCCAAAATTCCTACTTCCTCACTACTCTGAGTGCTCCAAGATGCCTGTCTCAGTGCCCTATAGTGTGAACCTCAGCATTAATCGCTCCGGGAAGCACAAAGCTAATCCCTGGGGTCTCAGGCCTCTTTCCTTCTTTTAAAGGTCTTAGAACAATAGTTTCTGCCTACCAGCAATCCCAAATGAGATATATGGAATACTTCTAATTTTTAAGGTAACTGTTTTTGCCATGCACACATATAAACAGACTGTAGACCTAATCTACATGTGTTTAACAAATATGATCATAACATGAAGAAGAAAGATGACCTATCGATGCAAAGAAAACGATGGCCAGGAAGTCACGGATGGGCTCGATGTAGGAAGTGATCTCCTCGGTGGCCATGTGGCCTTGTGAAGAGATGAGCGCTCCAGCCAGGAAACAGCCCAGCTCCATGGAGACGTCCAGCAGCTCTGTGACCTGAGGAAGAGGAGGGCCTGGACGTCACGTGAGGACACAGTGCAGACACCCTCTGAGACAGTCAAGCATCATAGGTGGAGCCCATGTTTCCCAGCAAAGCCCCTAGGAGGGGCCTTAGTGAGGTGGCCTAAAAGAACTGGAGGAAGCCCCATGCTGTCAAAATAACCAGGAGAAAAATATTACTTTCAAATATTTGAAACATGCATGTAGATTGCTATGAAACTTTTAAATGAGAGTATTTTCCAAAACTTATTTCAAACATTTGTAACACATAGTCTTTACCCTGAATCAATGACCAGCCTAAGGTACCCTTAAAAACGCATTCCCATCGCCAACCTTAAACTACTGAAAGCAAGTAGGCAAAGCAAGCGAGCAAGGTCCTGGAACCAACAGAAACCAGAGAAAAGCACCAACAGATCCAGAAACAACTAACTTAATAACTCATATAAGTGGGCCAGATCAGAGAGAGGGATGGACAGATCCATCAGGTTTTGAACTACAGTTAACTTGAACTACTTGTTAACACAAGCCTTCAGGCACTTTTTTTTTTTCCTTTTTTGAGAAAGAGTCTTATTCTGTCATCCTCAGTAGAGTGCCATGGTGTCATCACAGCTCACAGCAACCTCGAATTCTTGGGCTCACGCGATTGTTCTGCCTTTGCCTCCCAAGTAGCTAGGACTACAAGCGCCCACCACAACTCCTGGCTAGTTTTTCTATTTTAGTAGAGACAGGGGTCTCATTCTTGCTCAGGCTGGTCTTGAACTCATGAGCTCAAGTGACTCTCCCTTCTCAGTCTCCCAGAGTGCTCGGATTACAGGCCTGAGCCACCGTGCCCAGC
Source organism: Nycticebus coucang (assembly GCF_027406575.1). Lineage (NCBI taxonomy): Eukaryota > Metazoa > Chordata > Mammalia > Primates > Lorisidae > Nycticebus > Nycticebus coucang. The sequence continues at coordinate 553,052 of NC_069794.1, forward strand.
CCAGGCATACTTTTTAATGAGGCCTTTTAACACAAAACTCAAAAGATAGTTTTTATTTTAAGAAAATAATACTATAGAAGAGAGCAATAACAGACTAACAGAAAATGAACTTTAAAAGAAAAGACCATTTATAATAGCATCAAAAAACACTGAATCCTGGGAAATCAATCCAATGGAAGTGCAGCAAGCCACTGCTAAGAAATCCAGAAGTCTGTAATACACGGAGAAAAAGGCTCCACTTCACACAGGGCCCAACTCCCTCAACAGGAGTCAGATTCACTGGGGTGTCAGTGAAACTCCTTGTGTGTAAAAACTGGCAAGCTGACTCTAAAACCTCATGCAGAATTTTGAAAGACTATAAATATAACTATAACAATCCTGACACAGAACAAAGTTGGGGCCAGAATGTAACCAGATACTGAGCTATGGTGCAGCTTAAAGGCAGGTGAGTAGATGCAGGGGACAGAACAGAGTCAGAAACATGAACGCATACACACCACACACGCCACACACACACAACTCACAAAGCATACAGGAACATGGGCTGTGCACACACACATGCACATATATACACACACTACAAAGCACATACCACACACAAAAGCATACACATATACATGTACAATGCATGGGCACACACGGCCACCTGGTTTTCGACACGTGGAAATGCATGTGAAAAAAGAATTCCTGTCCTCTGAACACCACACCCACCTCCAGGTGGACTATAGCTCTAGAGAAGAGAATGGAACAAAACTTTGAGACGATGACACAGAACTTCCTCGTGGCTAGAGTGGGGGGACTAAGATCTTTTCTGCAGAACACAAAATGTGCTAACCAAAAAGAGAACAAGAACTGGATTACATTAAAGTTAAGAACTTCTGGTTGTCATAAAATGCCGCCAAGAGAGTAAAGAAGCCACAAACCAGAGGACACCAGCAAAGCTGTATCTCACGTAGAACATTGCCCAGCCACGGAGAGGAACGGGGCACTGGCACCCACTGCAACAAGGACACAAGCTGCAAGATGTCCTACTGAGCGAAAGCACCAGACACAAAATGCCCACAAGAAGCAAATCCACAGGGACAGTCAATTAGAGGTGATGCAGATGGCAAGGGAATATGGGGAGACATGGGGTTTCTTCTGGGGTGCCGGAATGTTCCAGAAGTTGGACAGTGGTGACGGTGGCATGGCACCATGAATATGCTGAAAATCACTAAATTGCACACTTCAAAATGGTTAGAATGAATTATATGTTATGTGAATTTCACCTTAGTTAATAAAAACTGCCAGAAAATATAAAGAATTCTAATAAATGAGTAAGAAAATCTCCACCTTGTGGAAAAACAGCCTGAAGATTTTATCAGGCACACCCAACGGTAATACCCAGACATCTCATGAAGTCAGGAAGATGAAAGCTAAATACCCAAGGCACCACCACACCCAAGAGCAAGTGCTGGTGCAGGTACCGGTGACTGAACTCTCCTGAGGTGTCAGTGGTATGAATTAGCAACAACTACTCTGGAGAAACAACCAGTAGTCAGCAAAGTGTGTAGCACACTCTGACCCAGCTGCATCACATCCAGGTATACTGTGTACGTACACCAGAAATGATACGGGGTTTCAAAAACAAGTGTGAGAATGTACCATGGCCCTAAATGGACACAAGCCCTAATATCTCACAGTAAAAATAAATTATGACACATGCACAGTGGAATACCACATGGCAGTGAGTGAGAAAGGGAATCTGACGTGTGAGTTACGAGAATATCTGGTCGTTGGGTGTCCAGTAAATGCTGACAAATGAGGGAAGTGAGAGCTAGTGAGGAGAGGACATCTCAACTGCATGGAGCTGACTGGAAGCAACATGGAAGTGTCCAGATAAGACAGGTTTGTTGGAAGTTATTTTCAAAGAGAAAAATACTCTGCAATGGTAAAGAAGGGTAAGCATTTAAGTAAGTCACATTCTTAAAACAGTTAAACTCATATCAGCAGCTCTGGGCAGAAGCGAATCAAGGTTTTCTCCCAAGATTATAAAATACCAGCATTTAAAAATGCATTTTGTTAATTTACTTTTTTAAAATTGAAAGTTCTGATTTTGAGATAATTACGTATTCATGTACAATTTTAAGAAATAATATAGAATTCTCCCATGCCTTTCACTTTACTTCCTCAGTGTTCTCTAACATCTTGCCAGTCATTGCGCAGGATCAGAGCCGGATACTAACACGGACACTGTGAGGATACAGAACGCCCATCCTCACAAGGACCTCCCCATTCCAGCCCCTCTCCAATTACTGCCCACCACAAATGTTCCCGCAATCCCTGAAATGCTGTCACTTCGTAAGTGGACTCGTGTAGTACACAGCCATGGGGATGGCCTTCTCTTTCAACACCCTTCTCTGACGTCCCCCCATGCTGTGTGCTCCAGAAGTTACTGCAAGCAAGGGTTCCATGATGTGGGTATCACACTGTTTGTCCAACATTCACCCTCTGAAGGGTGTTTGGGATGTTTCTGGCTAATACTAATAAAGGTGTGAGCATAAGTGTTCACATCTGTGGGGTAAATATCAAGCAGTGTGGTTGCTGAGCTGTAAGGGCAGAGTGTCCGGTAATGCTGTCCCTGGATCTTCCTTGGGTGTCTCAAAGCATCTCTGGATCTCACAGAAAGCTCATCCTCTTTATGAGGGGAGGCTGGGACTACTTTCCACAACAAACTTTCTTTAAACTGTTCACATTACAACAATAAAAGTTATACTGTTAACTGGCTTGTTATCAGCAAGGCATTTTAAAAACTTAACCTCATATTTCAGTTACAAAGCTACTTGAAAGTTTAAGACACAGAAACATGGTATGACACTGGTGTTTATAAGGCTCTTCATGACCATAAATGACATTTTAGCAAAGTACTGAGGAGCAGGAGTCAAAACAGGTTGAGCTCACCACCGTATTATATATCAGTGGGTAGAATAAATCACATATAAAATAAAAAATACTAGTGTCTCATATATTATAACCACTATTAAAATGAAAAGATTAAGAACTGATCACAAGCTTTCAGTGCAACAGATGATAAATGAGATTATACAAATAACACATAATTTGAGAATTACCGTTAACATTAAGAAGATGAAGGCAGATATTCCCAAAATAAGAATTTCTTTGTTCCCTTTGCTTTCCATATGCAGCTTTCGGTAATATGGTCCTATGAGGTAAGTCTTTATAACAAGACATAAAAGGAAAACAGCAGCTAGCGACAAAAGAACTTGGCCAACCAGAACCAGTATTCGCAGCACTTCCATGGCAATGCTAGGAGAGAAAAAGGGGGACATGTTAATTCGCTTCCAAAATACATTTTGCTAAAACTCAATAAAATGATTTTCACTTTTTTCTTTAACCTGTTACAAAATAAATTACCCAAATCATATTTATTCTTACTTTCAAATACTAAAATAAAACCCATGGTCATATTAATTTTGGAAATTAAGTCACTCGAATCAAATAGAGAAGGAGGACTGTTTTGCAATCAGTATTTGAAGAAAACACATTTTTTTCCAGATGTGAAACCCCCTAAGTGAAAGCTTCATGTGTCAGTCGATGCCTGATGACAAAATCTCCACAGGAATCAATTCCTTCCGTGTCCTTCCCAGGCAGCTGCCCTGTTACGGTCACAACGCAATCTCAACGTCAGAAGCACCACTAAGAACCCCAGTGACTTGTAGCAGAATGTTCCTAATCCCAATCTAGAAAGTCTAAAGTTTAAGTCAGGCATTTAAACACAGGGAGTGATTCTTTAATAAGCTCTGTCTATAATATGCCATACCCATCTCAGGATGTACTAGGATCTCAGCCTACAGATCTTCACAAGAAAGGCACTGCTGTGTATCTGTCACCTTTAAACACACAGGCCTCTTTTTACTGTAGCTATCCACCACTTAGTGCCTACTGGTTTCTTCAGCAGGAGACAACATCACATTCTCAACAGCTTCTGCACTGCAGTCAAGCATCAGCCCGCTGGAAAGATAAATCTCAAATTGCCAAATTCCAGGGGAATCAGAACAGAGTCAGGCCTGACGCAGAAAGAGAAGGACCAAAGACTCATGATGGGTGTGTCAGAAACCCAGGGGAAATTCCTTGGGGTTCCTCTGTGACAACAAGGGGGGGACAAATCTCTCAGGGTCCCTCTGTGAGAACAAGGGGGAGCGAATCCCTCAGGGTCCCTCTGTGACAACAAGGTGGGGAAATCTCTCAGGGTCCCTCCATGGACTGGCAGGGAGAATGGTTTTGTGGATCCCCATATGGAAGGAAGACAGAACAGCTAGTAGGCCTCCCCCAGCACCTGCCTATCCCTCTCCTGGTAGCCAGGCTCAGGTCCCCAGCTGTCCTCCCCATGCCAGCCACCTTGGTGTGGTGAGCTAAGTTGCTAGCCACTCCCTCCACGGGTAAGTGATGTTCCCATCCACCTTGTTAAGCATGGACCTGCAGAGGGGACCAGAGGCCCTACTCCCCCCAGCCACAGAGTGGGCTAAGCAACCTCACTGGAATAGCCAATGAGTTATTTTTCCACATAACAAATTTTGAAGAAGGTTCTGTATTAGCACTAGCCCCCTTTATTTGAGCACTACATAAGTGTGCCTGAAATGTGTCAAAATTTACTTAGCCAGGCACAGGCTAGTGTAGGTCCTTGCTGTATTGCAGTGATGTGTGTCCTTTGTCATGATGGACACTGTCTGAGGGGCTCTGAGAGGGAAGTGTATCTTACATCATGGTAACATCTGTCTGAGTTGCTGGCAGGAGGAATTTGCTCCAACTCCCACTACCAATCAGGACTCAAGAGCACCCTTCTCTTTTTACTAGGCAGCAACAACTTTTAATAGTTCACAGTCTGAAAGGTAAGAGTGGTGGTGTGAAGGTGAGCATTTTGTACTTTATTTGTTTGTATATTAACTGCTCATTTGCTTTGCTGCTTTTAAAATGTGTCATTCAGGCTCGGCGCCCGTAGCACAATGATTACGGTGCCAGCCACACACATCAAGGCTGATGGATTCAAAACCGGTGCCCACCAGCTAAACACCAGTGACAATTGCACCAAAAAATAGGCAGGTGTTGTGGCGGGTGCCTGTAGTCACAGCTATGTGGGAGGCTGAAGCAAGAGAATCATTTAAGCCCAAGGGTTGGAGGTAGCTGTGAGCTGGGATGCCACCTCACTCTACGGAGGGTGACATACTCGAGACTCTGTCTCAAAAAAAAAAAAAAAAGTGTTATTCACACACACACATACACACAAATGCAAATTAAAAATAAAATACAGTATTCTTTTTTCTTTTTGAGACAGAGACTCAAGCTGTCACACTGGGTAGAGTGCAGTGGCATCACAGCTCACAGCAACCTCCTACTCCTGGGCTCAAGCAATTCTCCTGCCTCCTCCTCCCAAGTAGCTGGGACTACAGGCACCCACCACAATGTCCAGCTATTTTTTGTTGCAGCCATCATTGTTGTTTGGCGGGCCCAGGCTGGATTCAAACCCACCAACTCAGATGTATGTGGCTGGCACCTTAGCCGTTTGAGCCATAGGTGACAAGCCAGTATTCATATTTTTAATTGCAGCATACATCTTTATAAAATAAGAAACATAACTCTGTTTAATATGTGCATAATCTTTTTTTTCTAATTTTCTTTTTCATTTTTTTTATTTTAATTTTTTTAGAGACAGAGTCTTGTTCTGTTGTCCAGGCTGGAGTTCAGTGATGCAATTAGAGCTCACTCAAACTTCAAAATCCTGCCTGGGCTTAAGCAACTCTGTCTCCTCTACCTCCCAAAGTGTTGGGACTACAGGACTGAGCCACCCTGCCCAGCCCCAGTTCTTTAGCCTTCTATGTTCTATTCTTTACCAGTGAACTATTTTGAGTGAAGCAGTTGATTCTTTCCTTTAGGAAAGATCAAGATTAGTTCTGGGCCAGATTGCTTGAGATCAGGAGTTGGAGACCAGCCTAACAAGAGTGAGACTCCGTCTCTACTAAAATTAGAAAAAACTAGCCAGCTCTTGTAGCCAGCACCTATAGTCCAAGCTACTTGGGAGGCTGAGGCAAATGAATGGCTCAAGCCAAAGAGCTTGAGGTTGCTGTGAGCTATGACACCATGGCACTCTACCATGGGCAACAAAGTAAGACTGTCTCAAAAAAGAAAAAAAAAATGATTAGTTCTAACTAAAGGTTAATAAGGAGGCTACTAATTTTATTTCTTTGATTTTTCAATATAAATATCCCCTGGTTATTAAAATTGGAAGATGGGTTCTCCTAAAATACTGAAAAATTATACATAGCGGGGGAAAATTACCATAAACCTACTAGTCTCCCAGTAGGAAATCACTGACACCTTGTTGAGATTATTTCTAATCTCTCTACTCATTTTTTTGCATGTGTTTAAAATAATATCATACCTAACTTTTAACAGCTTGGAGAACAGATTCACATAAAACTAAAACTCATTCATCTAAAATACACAATTCAATGGTTTCTAGTATATTCACAAAGTTACACAACCATCCCATAATCAATTTTAGAGTGTTTTACCACCCATAAGAGAAACCCTGCTACTGTAAGCACCCATTCCCCCTCATCCCCCATCTCCCAGCCCTGGCAACCACTAAATCCACTTTCTGTTTCTACAGACTTGCCTGTTATGAATGTTTCATATAAATGATAATATGACATATGGCCTTTGTGACTGGCTTTCTTCACTGAGCATCATGATGTTGGGGTTCATTCATCCACACTGTAGTATGAATCAGCAATTCACTTTTAACGAATTGATTAATATTTCATTGTATGCATATATCATACTCTGTGTTTCCATTTATTAGCTAACAGACATTTGAGTTCTTAATACTTTTTAACTATTATGAACAATGATGCTTGAACATTCATGTAGAAGTCTGGCTGGCAGACCAGGGAGGTTGTTCATACCAGTCACCAAACATATGAAAGGCACACTGTGCCATAGCACCATGACAGCCGTGATGTCATCAGCTCCATTATAATCTATGGAACCACCATCATATACGTGGTCTGCCATTGACTGAAAGGTCATGCAAAGCACAACCATGTGTAAAAAGTAGGGAAGGGGGAGTTCTTTCACAATGGCTTCCTGCGCCCAGCTCAGTGGCTCAGTCTGGTGCCCCAGACAATGCCCAAAGTTCTCCCCACTCATGCTCAAGCTCTCTGCAAGGCAGTTCAACTGAGTGCCAAGTCCAAGAACACTGAAACAGTTCACAGGGCTGGAGATAAGACACAGTGGAGTTGTATTCTCATCCGTTTTGTTGAACAGAACAATACAAAAGCAATATGGTAGGTGGTAGGAAGACCATCAGATCTGGACTCAGGCAGATAACATATCACATATTATTTTGGGGAAAACATAACGCTGACATGAGCAGCAGATGCGTGATAAGAAGTGATTAAGAAGAACTAAAAATGTGTGTTTTGGCGAAGTGATTTCCAATAAAGTCATTTATGTGAAAAAAAAAAAAAGTAGGGAAGGGGAAAGGGAGCTTTGGAACCTATGGAAATAAGGTTTCTTCAATTCAGACAAAGTGGTAAAACACTGATTCCAACAAACTCTGATAAGTTACGTGTGTCTACCATAATACTCAGAGCACTAAGAAAATTATACATGTCAATATATGCAAAACATTATAAATAAATCTAACTGGAACCCTAAAAAACATGCAAGTATCCCTTAGAGACATAAGAAAACAGAAAAAGAGTAAGAAGAAACAGAAAAGAAAAAAATAATAGAATGCAGGTTTAGGTCCTAACTTATCGATATTTACCTGAAATGTAAGTGGTCTAAACACATCATTAAAAGACAGAGATTGGCTGATTAGATTTTTAAAAGTCATCCAACAATATGGTGTCTATAAAAAACTCACCTCAAATACAATGGTGCAAGTAAGCTGAAAGTAAATACAGTAGAATCTCCACAGCTGACTTCCTCCCTGTGCTGACCACCTCCTTAAGTTGACCTAATTTTCACTAACTGGGCATGCACCACATGTACAAAGCAGTACAAGAGACCTAGTTCCTTATGTTGACCACCTCTGCATGTTGACCAGTTTGTTTCAGTCCCTTGGGTGGCCAACTTACAGAGGTTCTAATGTATAAGGAAAAGATATACCATTGCACACATTAATCAAAATACCAGGAATGACAATATTAATAATAGACAAGTAAATTACAAAAGAAGAAAAATTACAAAAAACAAAAAGTATATTATATAATACCCAGATCAATCCACCAGGAAGACAAAATGATTCTAAATGTGTATGTACCAGCAAGAGTCCCAAATACATAAAGCAAAAGCTGACAGCTCAAAAGAGAAATAGACAAATATCCTATTATAAGTGGAGACTTCAATATCATCTCCCTCAACAATTAATACAATTACTGCAAGAATGTAGAAAAGTGTATATATTACAGCCGTGGACAGTAGCTCACGGCTGTAATCCCAGCACTCTGGGAGGTCAAGGTGGCGGATCACTTGAACTCACAAGTTCAAGACCAGCCTAACCAAGAGCAAGACCATGTCTCTAAAAATAGCTGGGTGTTGTGGCGGGCACCCATAGTCTCAGCTACTTGGGAGGCTGAGGCAAGAGAATCGCTTGAATCAAGAGAGTTTGAGATTGCTGTGAGCTATGATGCCACCACACTCTACCAAGGGCAAAAAAGTAAGACTCTGGCTCAGGAAAAAAAAAAAAAAAAGAATACAGAAAAGCAAACAATGCAATGAAACAACAGGATCTAACTGACATAGTTTTTTTTCCCAAGTGATTTTGGAACATTTATCATAGACCACATCATAGGCCATAAAACAGACCTCAACAAATTTAAAGAACTAAAATCACACAAAGTGTTATCTGACCACAGTGAGTGGAATCAATATAGAAAGCAGTAACAGAAAGACAAAAGGAAAATCTCCAAATGATTAAAAATTATGCAGCACTTATAAGCAATCCATGGGTCAAAGAGGAGGCATCAAAGGAAATTCAGAATAAAAATAATAAAAATATGACATATCAAAATACATGAGATGCAGCTGAAACTGCCAAGAGGGAAATTTATAGCATTAAATGCTTACGGTAGAACAAACATATCAAATCAGTAATCTAAGTTCATACCATGAGAACCTAGAAAAAGCAAAATAAATCCAAAGCAATTAGAAAAAAATGATAGGGTGGCGCCTGTGGCTCAAGGAGTAGGGCGCCAGTCCCATATGGCCAGAGGTGGCGGGTTCAAACCCAGCCCCGGCCAAAAAAAAAAAAAAAGAAAGAAATGATAAAGATAAGGGTAGAAACCAATGAAATTAAAAACAGAAAAACAATGGAAAAAAAAAACAATGAAACAAAGAACTACTTCTCTGAAAAGATTAATAAAATTGCCAAACCCCTAGAAAGACTAACAAAGAAAAAAAGAGAGAGAAGATACAAAGAAACAAGGGACATCACTCCAGACCCTGCAGATATCAAAAGGGTGGGAAAGGAACACTACAGACAACTCTACATATAGGAAATCAACAATCAAGACAGAATAGAACAATCCTCAAAAAGCTAAACAACAGCTCTACAATACGAAAAAGATACTTTTAATAGCTCTTTTAACTATTAAACAAATTCAATTTGCAATTTAAGAAAATTTCCTAAAAAGAAATATCATGACTCAGATGGTTTTACTGAAGAATTCTACCAAACGTCATGGAAGAATTAACATCAATTTTATACATTTTCCATAAAATAAAGAGGAAGTAATTATTTCCCAAATCATTTATCAACCTAGTATGACTATTAATACCCAAACCAGATAAAAAAATATATAAAAATAAAACTAGATACCAGTATCACTCATGAACTTAGAACCCAAATCCTCAATAAATTAGCAACTGAATGCAGCAATGTATAAAAAGAATTATATACCTAGCCCAGATGGGATTCATTCCAGGTATGCAAGGCCAGTTCGACTTTCAAAACTCAATGTTATCTACCGTGTCAACTAGCCAAAGAAGAAAAAGAACACGATCATATCAATTGGTATGTCAAATAAAAAGTATTTGACAAAAATCCAATACTCATTCATGATAAAAACTGAGTGAACTAGGAACAGAGGAGAACTACCTCAACTTGACAAATATTTACAAAACCTTACAGCTAACGTCATGCTCAATGGTGAGAGAGTGAACACTCCCTGAGGTCAGGAACAAGGCCCTCACACATGGTCTTATCCAGGAAAGTGCTGGAAATTCTAGCCAGCGCAGTAAGGCAAGAAAAAGCCCAAAGCATTTGGATTAGAAGGGAAGAAATGACGTACATGAGACAGGTCTTAGTGTTCAAACTGGTTCCAAAAGAAATTTCCAAAAAAATCTAACTTTTGACAAGTTGTATCATTAGTGATAAGACTAAGAGATGTAATAAATGTAGTCTCTGAAGATACCTAAAGCACCATATTTATACGCATCAATTACAGCATATTTGCTTAAAATAAATCCAAGCTTACAGTCCTACCCCACATACAATCTACCCTCACATTTTATAGGGCTCCCTAGATTTCCCTTCCCAATTGTGTTCATTTTCTGGCTGGTATTCTGAGAATCTATTTTTACATGCCGCATAACCTACACCTAATTTCTCCCACTTGGATTCTTTCTCCACGTGAACCCCAGCAAGTGCAGTTTAGGTTTGGCATTGTTTTATTCGGAAAATGAAAAAAGGATCAAAGGAAATAGCAGTGATGGCAAAGGCAATAATGACAACCACCAAAATGACAGCTTGCATGACCCACACCACATATGCATGCAGATACATGCCCACTTACTCATGAACATAATGTAAGCACACATGCCACACATATCACACACATAAATATGCCCCCTCCATACACACAGACCTATCACAAACACAGCACATGTACAGATTTACACCCCACAGACACACTTGCACACATCATTACAATGTTCCAGGCATTGTTCCAGCTTGTTTACGTCTTAACTCATTTAATCCTCCCAAATGCCCTAGCACCACGGCCGCCCCCACGCATGAAGGACAGACTGAGGGTCAGTGAGAAGAGGTGACTTGCTCAAGTTGCCAGGATTTGTGCCACACAGGTCTCTGTGGGGCCTATGCCCACAAGCCTGTGAGCTCTGAGCATGTCTCTGGAAAAAGGCACTGAATTATGTTTTCATAGACAAAGCATTTTAAAGTAGGAAAACTGTGTGTACCAAACATTTACCTGGAAGCTGTGCCTGCTCCTGCCTGGATGAGCGTCGGCATGATGGCCATGAACAGTCCCATCTGCACGTCCTGCATCACCAACACCCCCAGAAGCACCATGCTGTAGTCAATGTCACCTGCTCAAAAAAAGAGGTCACTGAAGACCCAGGTTTGCCACAAGCTAACATACCCTCCATCAAAATATACCACTCTGCACATTCCCATAATAATTCAAATAATTTGGTACCTCAGACTTTAAAATCTGAGAACAATGAAGCACTTTAAAGACTAAAAACTTTTTGTAAAGCAAATCACCAGAATATTTTTATTACTAGTACTTGTTATTTATACAATTACAGAAAAATACCATTATGAAACGATAACATGGGCGAGTAAGGAGATAATAGGCTTGGACCGTCATGCCCATCTCATCTGTATCCCAGCAACATACAAAGCAGCTTCACTTCTGACCTGAGCTGCTCCAGGGAGACCTGACTTTGCCTGCCTAGGACTAGTGTTTGTATTCCACATGTTCAGCCTCTCCCCATTAGACACACAGGTTTGGTAGACAGACAGATGGTTGTCACCATGCCTGGCTGCAGAGGCCAAGCAACTCTTCTGGTAGGAAGAAAGAGAACTGATATGTTTTGCACATATTTCCCAGTATCTCCATGTTTAACACACAACTCTGGCTTTGGACTTTTTGTTGTTGTTGTTGAGACAGTCTTATGTTGCCCTTGGTAGAGTGCCATGGAGTCATAGCTCACAGCAACCTCAAACTCTTGGGTTTAAGTGATTCTCTTGCCTCAGCCTCCCAAGTAGCTGGGACTACAGGCACCCACCACAACATCCGGCTGTTTTTTTGTTGTAGTTGTCATTGTTGTTTAGCTGACCCGGGCCGGGTTCGAACCCACCAGCCCTGGTATGATGTGGCTGGCAACCTAACCACTGAGCTACGGGCACCAAGCCTGGCTTTGGACTTTCTAAATGTGCCTCTGAAAATTAAACTGGCATTCCACTACCCCACAAAAAAAGATTTTTTATTTTTAAAAAAGCTATTGGTATTAAAAACAAAACAAAACAAAGCTATTGGTACTAATAGATTTTTAAAGACCAATCTCATAGCTTTATATAAGCTTATATAAAAAGAATCAGACAGAACCAAACAAAATTTTCCATTCCTTTAATCAAACAGTTTAAATGACCAAAAAAAAAGAATATAACCAGGCTTGGCACCTGTGGCTCAAGCTGCTAAAGCGCCAGCCACATACACCTGAGCTGGTGGGTTCGAATCCAGCCTGGGCCTCCCAAACAACAATGATGGCTGCAACCAAAAAATAGCCGGGCGTTGTGGCAAGCACCTGTAATCCCAGATACTTGGGAGGTGAAGGCAGGAGAATCGCTTGAGCCCAGGAGTTGGAGGTTGCTGTGAGCTATGATGCCACAGCACTCTACCCAGGGAGACAGCTGGAGGCTCTGTCTAAAAAAAAAAAAAAAAAAAAAAAAGAATATAATCAATGCTCACATATCTAAAATTGAATTTTGCTGAATTTTAAACTTTTGACATGGTCACTCCAGATTTTTAGAGAAATAAACCACTCCAGGCACCACCAAGGAGCTGGGAGTGCGTTCCTCCACACTCCCAGCCATCTTTCAACTTCCAGTGTTTACTGTCCCCTTGAGCACATTTGTCCCTTATCATGACATCTGTGTATCTGAAAACAAAACTGAGTTCATTATTTCATAATTTTAAATTTTATACAGTCAACGTTTCTGCAACTTGCTTTTTGATTACCATGGTATCTGAAAATTATCCACATTATACCAAAAGCTGACTGATTTTTTTTTTTTTTTGCAGTTTTTGGCCGGGGCTGGGTTTGAACCTGCCACCTCCGGCATATGGGGCCGGCGCCCTACTCCAGTGAGCCACAGGTGCTGCCCTGCTGACTGATTTTTAAGACTGCGGCAGAATTACCCCAATTATCACCTTTTTATGGACATTCAGGATTTCAATTTTTCCACTATTTCAAATAATGACACAATGAAAATTCTAGTATATTAATTGGGAAAACCTCCCTTCCCCTTGCTTATATTTCCACAAGAAGGGATTTTCCTAGCACTTCTGGCCTCACACGCTGCTCAGCAGACAAGGGCACTCTGTCTGGGAATGGTCAGCAGTGCCTCTTCCCCTGGCCAACCACCCCAAAACCACTTGTCAGGGCATTCACTGGCAGATCCGAGTCTCTCAGGGCAGGCTCTGCCCAGGAGGCCCCTGCAGGTCAACACTGCATTCAGCTGAGTGGGTAAGCCTCATTCTGCAGTGAAGGAGGAGATACACAGAGCCCAGCCCTGCTATATACAAGCCACAGCTTCTATACCATGGTCAAGCTATTTTCACCCCCAGCTGCTGGCATCCTGTTTCTCTTTCTGTGGGTTTTTAGTACAAGCTGGGCAGAGTGAAGTTATTTATCAGACCCCTTTGGGATTTGGGCCCCAATATCTGACATACTGGCTAGACATCCTGAAAAGTAGAAAAGGAATAGAATTTGGACCCAAACCTACATAAACAGTGACTGAGGCTTCCAGTGTGTCCAGGTAGGTACCTCTAAGCTTTGGTGGGAGAATATCAAAGGTGGGCTACGTAGAAATTTTTAGTAAGAATTTCGAACTATGGGAAAATAGAAAGAATAATACAATGCATCATCTCCAGGGACAAATAATCCAGGTTCAATATCAACTCAGGACTAATCTCACTCCTCGACCCTGTCCCCTTGAGGGAACTCCCACACATCCTACTCCCATAAACCTCAGTGTGCATCTCTAGGAAATGAGGCTGGTATCTAAATCGTAAGGAAGAGTTAAATAATGTCTATAATAGAAGACATCACTTCACATGCAGAAAATTTAAGATTTAATACACAAAAAAACCTGTTAGGGTTAACAAACCAATTCACATAGTTGCAGGGTACAAAATTAACACACAAAAATTAGTTGCATTTCTGTATACTAACAATGAGCAATCTGAAAAGATTAACAATTCCATTTACGATAGATCAAAAGGAATAAAATAGGAATAAAGCTAAACAAGGAGTCAAAAAAACTTATAGACATTGCCAAAAGAAATGAAAGAAAACACAAATTAACGTAAAGATATCCTATGTTCAAGGGTGGAAGACTTAACACTGTTTAGATGACAATATTAGCCAAATTACTACTACGAATTCAATGCAATTCCCATCAAAATCCCAGCAATTTCTGAAAAATTGAAAAACACAGCCTAAAATTCACATGGAATCTCAAGAGACCCCCAAACAGCCAAAATAATATTGAAGGAGAATACAGTTAGAGGCTCACACTTCCTGACTTCAAGACTTACTATGAAACTACAGTAATATAACAGTTGGGTTTAGAAACAAACTACAATTACACTTCTTAGTGGTTCTCTCGTTTTTTTAATAACAGTCACAAAACACCTTCGCTGAAAAAGGTACAAAGCATGATGTAATGGGCAGCGCTCACCATTACGTGGTTTCTGATAGAGAAACATCCAGCTGAGCCACATGCCCCTTCCCTGCCAGCACACCTGCCCCGTCCACTGGGGCTTTCCACTCCTATTCTTCATGCTTTTAGTGTGTAAGAACTTGCAGGCTTTCCAACTTTACACACCCTATCACCTTGTACTTTTTCCTCAGTACTGTAAGATTAATTCATGCTTGCTTCTGTAGTATTCCAACATGCCTCCACCATAGTTTAATTATCCAGTGTATTACTGAATACTCAGGTTATCTGTCAATCTTTTTTGCTGTTAAAAATAATGCAACTATCAATATTCTTATACATTTGCAAGAGTTTTCTAGGATATGTATCTAGAAATGGAATTTTCTGTTTACAATACTCAAGGGCCTTGAGCTCCACGTCTGCCAGTGCAAAGGGCACAGTGCAGACTCTGCTGGCTGGGCAAGGTGAGCTGGCCCCTCCAGGCTCTCAGCCTGCATTTTCCTGACACCAGCAAGGTCAGTAGAGTTTCATGTCTTATTAGTCATTTAGTTTTTTTTTCCCTAAGTCATCTGCTCAGACATTTTGCCTATTTTCCTACTGGGCTACTTTTTTGTTTGGATTAATATTAGTTCTTTCATGCATTCTGAACATGAATCCTTTCCCCACATACATCTATCCATCTTCTATCCCAGACATCCTACTACCATAAACCACAGTGTACATCTCCGCCTAGCCTATGGCTTCTAAAAAACAGCTTTTAATAAAAGTTAAGAGTTTCATCTGTCATATCACTATTTTCTCTTTTGGATTCTATATTTTGAATCTTAAGAAATTCTCTCTATCCTAAGGTTATAAGACTATTTTGCCCCATTTCCTCCCTTAGTTCTAACTCTCCTTCCCTGATTAGCACATTTCTGCCACCTATTTACATTGCCTGGCCTGTCCATTCTCCTCCACCGACCCACCTCATCTGTGGTAATTCTGGCTGCCTGACCACTGCACTGTCACTACTAGTCTTGACATCTGGCAGTGCCACTCCTTACTTCAAATTAAAATTGGCTGTTCTTGACTTTTTGTTCTTAAATCAATTTTTTTTCTTTTTGAGACAGAGTCTCCCTATGTCACCCTGGGTAGAGTGCCGTGGCATCACAGCAACCTCCACCTCTTGAGCTTAAGCGATTCTCTTGCCTCAGCCTCCCAAGTGGCTGGTACTACAGGCTCCCACCACAATGCCCAGCTATTTTTTTTAGAGACGGGGGTCTTGCTCTGGCTCAGGCTAGTCTCAAACTCATGAGTTCAGGCAATCTACCCACGTCAGTCTTCCAGAGTGCTAGTTAAATCAATTTTAGAAACAAGTTTGCTGGGCTTGACACCTCTAGCTCAAGGGGCTAGGGCGCCAGCCACATATACTGGAGCTGGTGGGTTTGAATCCAGCCTGGGCCCACCAAACAACAATGACAACTACAATCAAAAAATAGCCAGGTGTTGTGCCAGGCACCTGTAGTCCCAGCTATTTGGGAGGCTGATACAAGAGAATTGCTTAAGCCCAAGAGTTGGAGGTTGCTGTGAGCAGTGACGCTACGGCACTCTTCCCAGGGCGACAGCTTGAGACTCTGTCTCAAAAAAAAAGAAAGAAAAAAAGAAACAGTTGGCTTCATAAAAAACTGTCCCAGATTTTTTACTGAAATAGCTGTGAGTTTATAAACCTGGGACGAAATAACATCTTTATGTATGGAGTCTTTATCCGTGAATATGAACTCCATTTTGTGATTTTATCCACAAAGGACACGCCTATCTTTTGAGAGATTTATTCTTCTTAAGTAGTGTTTTTTTGTTATTATAAATAAGCTTTTCCCCCATATTACACTTTCTAACTGTGCTGTTCATATATTACATTTTAACACATTTAATAAAAAAAATTTCCTATTGAAGTCTAAGTCCCTCCTATGCCTACCTACCCACCAACACGCACCCATTGACAACACTGCCTCTCTTCTACTATCTAGAGTTTCAGCATGGTCTTTTAAAAAAAAAATAACCAAAACTCTCCTTTTCTAACAGTCTCTTGTTAATTAAATGCTCCTGTTTTCACTTTCCCTCTGCTTCAGTTTCTTCCTGCTGCCACCACCTGCCCTGGCTCTGTGGAGGCCTCAGGGTGGTTAGTGTCCCCATCTCCTTGTAAGTCAGAAAAACCTTCGTCTCCTCCCCTCCTTGGCAGTATTTTTGCTGGGCACACACAGATTATTTTCCCCCAGTGTGTGGGGGTCTCTCCTCACTGTCCCTATCGCCCGGTACTGCTCGGACGTGGATGATCTTTTTAAACCACCTGTCTTTTCTAATTAGTGTCAAAATTTTACCCTTATACTTGAAGTTCTGCTGTATTATGACATGTCTAGGGTGAATTTAATTTCATTTTTCTACTTTTGGACAGAAAAACTGTCTGAAAACTTGCCAGGTGTTTTCTCTGGTCTCTCCCAGGACTCCTCTTCTGACCTCCTGTCAAGGCTCCCAATCAAGTCCCCATGTATCTTACCTGTTCCTTCCTATTTCTTCTGTCTGAACCATATTGTGTCTAATCTCATTAAACAGACATGACTCCTGCATGTATATCCCAAGTGCTTCCAGCATGCTCATCTTGAAGTCTTTATTAAGCTTTCTCATAACAAGGGGTATTTACATCGTGAGTGCTGAGTTTGGGAGCTGTCTTTTCTAGCAAGAGATCTCTTCACAAGTGTAAGTATTCCCGGGTGTGAACTGCTTTCATACTTGGTCCCGTGCGGGTCAGGCCCAGGTGATCCTCGGGCCTTGTCTTGGTCTCATGATAGGGTTTTGTTCATCAGGCCAGGAATACTTGGACCATCACAGATGGGGCCCCAAGGGCAGTGGCAGCTGGTCCAGAAACACCGAGGGGGCCTGTATCCACATCCCACTGCTCCCTCGGGTCCAGGAGGAGACAGCCACTGTTTAGAAGGGTTTCTCGGCCTCCTTTCTTCAGTGGGAAGTCTCCTAACCCCAGGTCATACAGTGCAGCTACCGCAATGCCTCTTCTCTCCTCCTCCTGTGTTCAGTATAGGGCAAGTATCCGTGTGAAGCTACTGAAATCTCGACCCTGTAGTTCACTGACTTTAACAACGTGAGAGCAAAATGGGGACAATTCATCTAACAAATAAACTGTGATGCTGCCAAAGCTCCATCATGATGCCCCAGGTGCCCGTGACCACCCTGAGATCCCAAGCAAGTCTGACTCCACCACACAGAGCAGTGACGTAGAGACACCAATGTCTTGTGAACACAGGTGAAACTACAGCCAAAGAATGAGAGTAGAAATGCCTTTAATCACCAAACACCTCAATTTTATAGTAAGAAAATATCAAAGTGTGTCAATAACACTTGCCAGCTTTAAAGCAGTGAAACAGTGGCCATGAATCTCTCAAACCCACCAAGAAACTCTACAGGACACTTGCTGCTCAGTGCAGACCAGCCCACTTTCTTTCAGGCCCTCAACACCCTAACTGTGCACACACCTTGCAGGCATTTTTGTCAATCAAGTGGAGAAATGGCATCTGGAGAAGCCTCCTGGGAGGAGGCGTGAGTGTCCGTGACCATTAGCAAGGTCCTAAGAAGGAAGAAAAACCTGCAATTCTTCCTCATAGGCCTACAATTGTAAATTCAAAGTCAGTCACAGATAAGCACTACTCACACACACACCCAGAACACACCTTCACCTACCTTCTTTCTCAGCCCGAGTGCTGCCCACAAGGAACCTGGACACTAAGGGTGTACTTGATAAGGACAAACAAGTAGAAATAAAGACGCTCTGAGTGGGTCTGATCTGCAGCAGGTGTCCCCACAACAAGCCAAATGCAATCATCAGTAGTGTCATATAACAGGGTCCTTGTAAGGAAATCTTCCATACCTTGAAGAGAACACATTTATTTATATACATGTTAATACAACAGGCAATCACTTGACCAGCATCACGCAGATTTCATGTATTTACAGGTCCAATAAAAGGTTATATGCCCGACCTTCAGGGAGCAAACCCAGGATTATACACTCAACATCACACTCTAAGCACACTAACATGCCAGGCATTGCTACAGGGGCTATACCCATGTGCACACACACCACACACACACACCCATCATTACATTCTAGGTTCTTCCCCATATATAGATAAATAAATGCCACAGCCTAGAAGTAAACCTTGGGAATGTGACTGATACTCAAATAAGCATGTGCCAGGTACCCTAGAAGGAACCAAGTACTGGGCCAGGAGGGACAAAGGTGTGGGAGAGCCCAGCTTTCCAGCTTGAACCTCGAGGATTTTCACTCTATCTGCAAAGATGAGGTAATAAAAGGCACCTTATTGGTAAACATGATCACATAAACATGATCAGTCATCCTATTCTATCTGAGTGCTTGCTTATTTCCTCTCTTCACTGCACACTCCCAATCAAAGCACCAGCTCCCCACTTCCAGGCCCTCTATGGAAGGGAGCAGGAACCGCCAAGGCCACACACAGCTGAGTAGCACAGGAGTCACACACGGCAAGCATAGGCCCTGCCTGCTAGCTGCCCACCTCCCTCCACCTCAACCTTGGGGTATGCAAGCTTTCCCCTGGCCCTTCTTAGTTCTTGGTAAAAAACAGTACTTCTTGCCAAATTACATGTTTTTTGAGAATCAGAGAGGTCTTCCTACTGCAGCCAAATGAACAGACTCCCCCCAGCCCTCTCTGCAGTTTGACCAGCTGCCTGCTAGCCACCCATCCACCAAGGGCATTTCAAACTCAGGTAGGGAGTCGTGGACACCTCGCCTCCCCAGGGATCACCCTGCAACCCCAGGCTCACTCCACCTGTAAGTCAGAGGCCGAGTAACAGGAAACCAGCACAGGCTGAGAGCTCCAGCTCAGCAACATTCACCCAGTTCCCTCCTCCACGGACCTCAGACTAACCCTGGCCATGCTCTCTCCTTCCACAAAGAGAAAGAACAGCTTTTCAAATGTTCAGGTTTCACTCTTCCACTTCCTGTATTTGGCAATCCTGATGGTAATCACAAAGCTGATCTCACATCCCTCCTCTTCTGCAGAGCACAACCAAAGGCCTAGGCATCAGCACCTGGGCAGGCTCCAGGCCAGCAGCGTCCCTGAGGTGACACACTGGACTTGGAGGTTCACAGGTCTCAGGGAGTCATTCCTGTGAGAAGTGTTAACTAGCTCTGGTTCAGGGTCTTCCTAACCTTGAGGGACAGCTGGCCTTGAGGTTGAGTCTGTTCTAACTAGCTGACACCTTTGGTAGGTAATAATCTCACTAGCTTTAGTTTCCACATCTGTAAAGAAAGAGACCACGCTGTTTCTGAGGTCATCACCAGAGTGGACCTTCTCTGACCGTTTTATGAAGTGTGTATCTTTCCACACCTTGGTCAGAGGGGCCAAGAAGCCCATTTAGCCCAAGAATCCAGGTGTCGAGGTGCCCATGGTGGAAAATAACTCAGGAAAAGACCACACAGAACTGGCAAGAGTTAACTGAAAACAAAAGAATTATACAACAGATCAATAAATCAAAAAGTTGGTTTTTTGAAAAGTCAATAAAATAGATAAACCTTTGGCTAACCTAACCAGGAAAAAAAGAGTAAAATATTTAATTTCATCAATCAGAAACGACAAAGACGAAATACCAACAGACTCCTCAGAAATTCAAAAAATCCTTAAAAATACAAGAAACTTTATTGTCAGAAATATGGAAATCTGAAGGAAATTGACTAATACTTAGAAGCATGTCACCTTCCAAGACTTAGCCAGAATCAAGTGGAAATGTTGAACAGGCCTATATCAAGTTCTGAAATAGCATCAACCATACAAAATCTCCCTAAAAAGAAAAGCCCAGGACCAGATGGCTTCACGTCAGAATTCTACCAAACCTTTATACAGGAACTAGTACCTATATTACTCAACCTGTTCCAAAATACAGAAAAAGAAGGAAGACTATCCAACATGTTCTATGAAGCAAACATCACCTGATCCCCAAACCAGGAAAAGACCCAACAAGAAAAGAAAATTATAGACCAATATCACTAATGAATATAGATGCAAAAATATTCAACAAGATCCTAACAAACAGAATCCAGCAACACATCAAACAAATTATACATCATGACCAAGTCGGTTTTATCCCAGAGTCTCAAGGCTGGTTCAATATACGTAAATCTGTCAGTATAAATCAGCACATGAACAAATTAAAAAACAAAGACCATATGATTCTCTCAATTGATGCTGAAAAAGCTTTTGATAATATCCAGCATCCCTTCATGACCAGAACACTTAAGATAATTGGTACAGAAGGGACATTTCTTAAACTGATAGAAGCCATAACCCACAGCCACTATCGTATTGAATGGAGTTAAATTGAAATCATTTCCACTCAGATCAGGAATCAGACAAGGCTGCCTATTGTCTCCACTGCTCTTTAACATTGTAATGGAAGTTTTAGCCATCGCAATTAGAGAAGAAAAGGCGATCAAGGGTATCCATAAAGGGTAAGAAGAGATCAAACTTTTGCTCTTTGCAGATGATATGATTGTATATCTGGAAACACCAGGGATTCTACTACAAAACTCTTAGAAGTGATCAAGGAATACAGCAGCGTCTCAGGTTACAAAATCAACATTCATAAATCGGTAGCCTTTATATATACCAACAATAGTCAAGCTGAAAAAACAGTTAAGGACTCTATTCCATTCACAGTAGTGCCAAAGATGATGAAATATTTGGGAGTTTATCTAACAAAGGACGTGAAAGATCTCTATAAAGAGAACTATGAAACTCTAAGAAAAGAAATAGCTGAAAATGTTAACAAATGGAAAAATATACCATGCTCATGGCTGAGAAGAAATCAACGTTGTTAAAATGTCCATACTACCCAAAGCAATATACAATTTTAATGCAATCCCTAATAAAGCTCCACGGTCATACTTTAACGATTTTGAAAAAATAATACTTCGTTTTATATGGAATCAGAAAAAACCTCAAACAGCCAAGACATTACTCAGAAATAAAAAGAGAGCAGGAAGAATCACGTTACCAGCCTTAGATTATACTATAAATCGATAGTGATCAAAACATCATGGTAGTGACACAAAAACAGAGAGGTAGATGTCTGGAACAGAATAGAGAACCAAGAGATGAACCCAGCTACTTACCGTTATTTAATCTTTGACAAGCCAATTAAAAACATTCAGTGGGGAAAAGATTCCCTATTTAACAAATGGTGCTGGGTGAACTGGTTGGCAACCTGTAGAAGACTGAAACTGGACCCACACCTTTCACCATTAACTAAAATAGACTCTCACTGGATTAAAGATTCAAACTTAAGACATGAAATTATAAAAATACTAGAAGAGAGTGCGGGGAAAACCCTTGAAGAAATCAGTGTGGGCGAGTATTTTATGAGGAGGACCACCCAGACAATTGAAGCAGCTTCAAAAATACACTACTGGGACCTGATCAAACTAAAAAGCTTCTGCACAGCCAAGAACACAGTAAGTAAAGCAAGTAAACAGCCCTCAGAATGGGAGAAGATATTTGCGGGTTATGTCTCTGACAAAGGTTTAATAACCAGAATCCACAGAGAACTCAAACGTATAAACAAGAAAAGAACAAGTGATCCCATCGCAGGCTGGGTAAGGGACTTGAAGAGAAACTTCTCTGAAGAAGACAGGCGCAGGGCCTACAGATACATGAAAAAATGCTCATCATCCTTAATCATCAGAGAAATGCAAATCAAAACTACTTTGAGATATCATCTAACTCCAGTAAGATCAGCCCGTATCACAAAATCCCAAGACCAGAGATGTTGGCGTAGATGTGGAGAAAAGGGAACACTTCTACATTGCTGGTGGGAATGCAAACTAATACATTCCTTTTGGAAAGATGTTTGGAGAACACTTAGAGATCTAAAAATAGATCTGCCATTCAATTCTATAATTCCTCTACTAGGTATATACCCAGAAGACCAAAAATCACATTATAACAAAGATATTTGTACCAGAATGTTTATTGCAGCCCAATTCATAATTGCTAAGTCATGGAAAAAGCCCAAGTGCCCATTGATCCACAAATGGATTAATAAATTGTGGTACACGTACACCATGGAATATCATGCAGCCTTAAAGAAAGATGGAGACTTTACCTCTTTCATGTTTACATGGATGGAGCTAGAACATATTCTTCTTAGTAAAGTATCTCAAGAATGGAAGAAAAAGTATCCAATGTACTCAGCCCTACTATGACAATAATTTATAGCTTTCATATGAAAGGTATAACCCAGTTATAACCTACGAATATGGGGAAGGAGGAGGGGAAGGAGAGGGAGGGGGAAGGATGGGTGGAGGGAGGGTGATTGGTGGGATTACACCTGCGGTGCATCTTACAAGGGTACACGTGAAACTTAGTAAATGTAGAATATAAATGTCTTAACACAATAATTAAGAAAATGCCAGGAAGGCTATGTTAACCAGTATGATGAAAATGTGTCAAACGGTCTATAAAACCAGTGTATGGTGCCCCATGATCGCATTAATGTACACAGCCATAATTTAATAAAAAAAAATAGGAAAAGTTAAAAAAAAAAAAAAATATCACATGTACCCCCCTACATACAGACACACATTATTGTAACAAATAAAAAATAAATACATACATTTAAAAAAAAAAAAGAACTGGCAAGAGTTCTTGCTCAGTGTAAGACTTGTGGGTTCTGTAAAGGCAGTACAGGACCACCCAGGCCAGAGTCTGTGTCTAGTAAGACACCCAGGTCACCCTGCACACATCACATGCAGGAAGCAGGCACAGTGCACACTCGGCTATGGTTCTCTGTCCTCTGCTCTGGGATCCTGGCCTTAAATAGTGCTTCTCAGGTTGTTTTCTTTTTCCTTTCCTAAAACACATTGTTTTGAAATCCCAAAATGTCATCCATGGGGTAGGGGCATGTCTGTGTCACCCTTTATGTCATATAGCTTCTGGAGGGTCTGGAAGACAACAGGTACTCAACAAGTATTTGTTGGAAGAACAAGTAAGATACGAAGGACGAGAAAACTTAACTGTGCCCTCGGTGACTTCGTAATCTATTTAGAGAGAGGCAGGAATGAACAGACTCTTCAGAGAGATTCGAGAAGAGTCATGGTGAGCTAGAAGGGTGCTGGCAAGGTGGTGTGTGCCAACTCCCACACTGAGACCCAGACACAGGTAGGACCAGCAGCCGGACGGGGCTTCAGCTTTCCTCGCTGTCCAGCAATGTGAGGTCAGTATTTGAGTCCTGTGTTCCAAGCTGGTGCCATCAAGACCTTCAGGAGATTCCACTGCAGTCCAAGAGGGGGTTTCCAGTAATTACTAATATATCAAAAAACCTAATGAAATAATTTGACTGCCATGGTTGGAGTTCCATCAGTTCAGAACAATGACCCTGGCTGTTTCAGGCTGTTTTAAAGCTCTGCCAGTTATTTACACCTGAGCAATAAATAGACTACTTAATAATGTCACTTGTTAGGTACATATAAATCTTCTGCAATCCAAGTCCTTGGACTAAAAAAGCAGTAATATGTGCCCTTGGTTAATCTAAGCACGAGCTACATTTTAAGGGCTACAGCTAGGTGACAGGAGCAAAGACTCAAGAACAGGTGACAAGAAGGTCCTCCTTCACAAGACAGTGTCTGCTCCACCTTCCAGACTACATGTTGCCTAAGGCAGAACACACACTTCCTTACAAGCCTCCCTAAGTCGACACCAAAAAGTACAAACTTAAGTAACTGGATGTGAAACCGTCCAAAGCATTGCATAAATAAAACCAACATTGACAAAGCTGGACTGCTTTATGTTGTTTAAAGTTATTACAGAAATACTATGTTATATAACATTACACTATTTAACTATAAATTCTATAGAGGAAAAAAATACAAATTACTTAAATTTAGGGCCAGAAGAAACTTTGCTTGTCCAAATTCCTCACTGAACAGAGCAGGAAAGTGATGGCCAGGTGGTAAAGCATCTTGCTGCAGCTCCTACTGCCCACAGAAGCAGCCTCCCTGCCATCTGCTCTCTGCCCCGGCTTTAAACTTCCCTAGATTAACTCACAGAAGCCCAAGGAGTCCACTGTGCCACAACATGCCTACTACCCTAAGCCTGTTCCCCCCTCAACAACACACACCTTGAAGTCACAGGAAGGATGGGGCCCTTTTCCTCATCTCACAGGTAACTGGCCAAAGTTCTTTAATCTCTACATTCAGAAATTAATACACGGGCACTTATAACACCAGAAACAAAAAAAAAGATGTATAAGTACATGGAAAAAACATGAAAGTAATTCAGAATGCCTTACGAAGACACCTAAGTGAGCGGTGTTCCAAGGGAGAGTGAACAACAGAAGGACAAATGGGGGCTTTAATGGAAAAAGGAGATGGTCAAAGAAAACAAAAAATCCTAAATAACAGATGAGCCAAAAATGTAAAAACTGATTTTGGTGAAATCAGAGCAATTAGTCTTAAAAGCAAACTTTTAACTCAAGACTTTAAAAGTTTATTTTTTAGGCTGGGCACAGTGGCTCACCTCTGTAATCCTAACACCCTGGGAGAACAAGCTGGTTGGGCTCACAAGTTCAAGACCATCCTGAGCCAAAGCAAAACCTCTGTCTCTAAAAAAATAGCTGGGTGTGGTGGCGGGCTCCTGAAGGCCCAGCTACTCAGAAGGCTGAGACAAGACAATCGCTTGAGCTCAAGAGTTTGAACTTCCTGTGAGCTGTGATGCCATAGCGCTCTACCGAGACTGACAAAGTGAGACTCTGTCTCAAACAAACAAAAAAAATTATTTTTCCTTATTATAACAAAGTACTGATTACTACAGAAAAATTAAAAAATATGAAGAATTCAACCACGATATATTTATTTGCTGTGTTTTCCCCACATATTTATGTTTCTTTTAGACTGCTATGGTCAAATTACGCTATGCTCATCTTTTTTCAAATTTAGAATTATAACAAATGTTTTTGTTATTACATATTCATGTAATATTTTAATAGCTACTTAATGTCCCATAAAGTAGTTATGTCACAGGTCAGCTGACCACTGGCTACTCAAGATTGCTTGTAATACATCTTGAAAATGAAGAGCTGAAAGTATTTGTAGGCAATTTTTTTAAACTTATATTTGATTCTTTTTTGGATAGAGACATAAAAGGTTCTAATCTTCTAAATGTGAACAAAGCCTATAGGTGTTCAAACAAGATGTTCTACGAGACCCTGTTGGCAGGGTTAATTTCTGAGTGCTCCACAAAGGGTCAAGTCAAACCACTGGATGGCTGTCCAGAAAGGGTACGTGGCTGTGCCTGGCACCAACCTGGTCCAAGACTATTTTATCACCCTCATGGTCATCTAGGAACTTCTGCTAACCTTATACTAGTATTCCAGTTAGTACTAAAGGCAAAACAGTATCTGATTCTAACTCACAGGGCTTTTGTTAACCAGTCATGTTCACTGTGTCACCCCCAATCCCTGCTTTTAATCAGCCATTTTCATCTTTTGTAAGATGTCTATTAAAAAGCAAAGTACCTTTTTTAATTAACTCACTTCTCTTTTTTTTTTATTTATTATTATTTTTTTTTTTGTAAAGACAGAGTCTCACTTTATGGCCCTCGGTAGAGTGCCGTGGCCTCACACAGCTCACAGCAACCTCCAACTCTTGGGCTTAAGCGATTCTCTTGCCTCAGTCTCCCGAGTAGCTGGGACTACAGGCGCCCGCCACAACGCCCGGCTATTTTTTGGTTGCAGTTTGGCCGGGGCCGGGTTTGAACCCGCCACCCTCTGTATATGGGGCCGGCACCTTACCGACTGAGCCACAGGCGCTGCCCAAACAGAGTCTCACTATGTCACCCTCAGTAGAGTGCTGTGGTGTCACAGCTCACAGCAACCTCAAACTCTTGAGCTCAAGCGATTCTCTTGCCTTAGCCTCCCAAGTAGCTG
The DNA here is from genome assembly GCF_027406575.1 of Nycticebus coucang. Lineage (NCBI taxonomy): Eukaryota > Metazoa > Chordata > Mammalia > Primates > Lorisidae > Nycticebus > Nycticebus coucang. The sequence continues at coordinate 579,809 of NC_069794.1, forward strand.
GGACTACAGACACCTGCCACAACGCCTGACTGTTTTTTTTGTTGCAGTTGTCATGTTGTTTGCTGGCCCGGGCCAGGTTCAAACTCCCCAGCCTGGGTGTATGTGGCTGGTGCCCTACCCACTGAGCTATGGGCGCTGCCAATTAACTCACTTCTAATTTAGGAAGTTTTTCTAGGGTAAAACACTTGACTATTCAGTTGTTATATTTCACCCTCTTGGCTCGGTGCCTATGGCTCAAGCGGCTAAGGCGCCAGCCACATACACCTGAGCTTGCAGGTTCGAATCCAGTCCTGGCCCGCCGAACAACAATGATGGCTGCAACCAAAAAATATATTTCACCCTCTAACAGTTTTGCACATTCTTGGAAGGACCCATATATTAAAGTTCAAACATTCTCAAACCTTTTCTGATATTAGCCACATGAAAGCTAATTCCAATTATTCACTGAAATTCAACTTTATCAAACCTAACATTTTTTTACCTTTTTGAATTTATGTTCCAAAAATAGTATCAAGGTAAAACATCATATTCTATTCTAAAAATATTTAATTGATTGCCAAGTAACCAACAAATGTTAAAAATGAATAAGCTGAAACCATATGATAGTAAGTTGCTTAGAAGCAATAGCAGGTAAATTGGGTTCTTACCTTTCTCAGCTTCTCTGGAGAAAATTCTAAGCCAACAAGAAAAAGAGTAAAAAATACCCCAAATTCTCCTAATGTCTCCACTTGTACAATAGACTGAAAAACAAGAAAATTTAAAACCATATAATTTTATATGCTTAATATATTAAGTATACTTAACAATCATATACTAATATATTCAGTGGAAATATCACCCAAAAAACACAGTATTTTTTTAAGAAATCAATTCTTTGAGTTTCTTCTAGACCTGAATAATTTTGACTTTCTAATTTTATTTAATTTGTTTCATTTTCTAAGAATTAACTCATAAACCTATTTTCAATTTGTCACCATGTTCATCCTCACTAGTCCCTCCGTTAGCTTTTTCTGGGGTATGGGAAGGCACTTGAGTTCAGTTCTTAATTAATTTATACTGTTTTATTTTTGTCTGGGCTTGAGCAAGTAAAAGATGTAAATTTTCTCCTAAGTCCCACATATGACCACATCCCACAGGTTTTAATATGTACTCTATTGGTTTTGATTCTCCATCTGTTATTTATTTTTGATATTATTATACTAGAGAATGTTGTATATAGCTATCATATTTCTCTGTACATTTGAGGGTTTTGTGGTAGCTATAACTGTTTAGTTTTATAAAATATTCAGCGGCCTAAGTGTCCATGTGTCCACACACTGCCCTGGCCCCACTGTGAGCTTGCTGAGTTTGTCAGCATGGTAAGTATGAACCAACCCTGCTCTTCTTTCATCTTTCCTCCTTTCACTTTCAACCTTTCTGAGTCACTTTATTCATACTGAACCATTGTTTATAATACTACTTTCCTGACACCATCTGTAAACCTTTGTCTTTTAACAGGGGAGTTTATTCCATTTACAGGCATTATCACAACAGCCATTTGCTTTTATTTCTTTTGTCTTCTGGTTCTCATGCTTCTTTACTGTCACTTTTTTCTTTGCTTCCCTTTTAAAATCAGACTGTGTGACACATCTTCAAAATAACATATCAAAATCTCTATTTCTCAACTTAATCAGTGAAAGTCTTTCAATTCCCCACTAGAAAACGATAAACATTTTGATACATTTGCTTACAGATGCTTCTCAACTTACAATGTATCCTAGTGAGCCTGTCAAAAGTATACCATCTGTATACTTTTTCCATTAACCACTTCCCACTTTTGCCCAGTACTGACTTAGAATTCTAACTTGGACTATTTATAGTTCCATCATTTTTCCACAGGATAGCTGATTAAGAATTACAGTATATACAGTATCCAGTTGTAAATATTACCCAGTTAGCCTTAATTCTTTGCTTATGAGCCTACTTGCTCTTAAGAAAAGAAAGGGGCTGGGAGTGGTGGCTTACACCTGTGATCCCAGCACCCCAGGAGGCCAAGGCTGGAAGATCATTTGAGTTCAGGAGTTCAAGACTAGCTTGAGTAAGAGCAAGACACCATCTCTACAAAAAACAGAAAAAATATCAGTTTGGTGTAGTGGTGTGCTCCTGTAGTCATAGCTACTCAGGAGGTTGAGGTAGAAGGATTACTTAAACCCAGGAGTTTGAGGTTGCTGTGAGCTGTGATGACGCCACTGCACTCTAGGTGACAGAGTGAGACTCTCAAAAAAGAAGAAAGAAAGAAAAGGAATGAGAAGGGAAGGAATTTGTGTTTGCTTCTGCTGCAAATACTCTAAAAGAGGGAGTTGGACAAGGGAGTGAGAAAGGACAGAAAGAAATTTCTCAGTTATGGCTTCTTCCAGGTCTGACAATTAAGTTTGAAAACTCATCCTAAAAAAATGCTACTTACTTCTTTGTGGAATATCACTGGAGTCACCTTCAAAGTATCCCCTTGGCCATTTGGTGACTCTAGAGATATTCAGCAATGAGGTATGCAGCACTTTTTCTAGGATAAGTGCACAAACTTAATTGTACGACATTGTATAGTTTTGAATCATGTGAAAAATAGATAGTCAAGGCCAGGAACGGATTACTCCTGTAATCCTAGCACTCTGGGAGGCCAAGGAGGGTGGATTGCTTGAGCTCATCAATTCGAGACCAGCCTAAGCAAGACCTAGACCTCGTCTCTAAAAATAGCCAGACACCTGTAGCCCCAGCTATTTGGGAGGCTGAGGCAAGAGGATCACTTGAGCCCAAAGGTTTGACGCTGCTGTGAGCTATGACACCATGGCATACTACCAAGGATGAGAAAGTGTGACTCTGTCTCAAAAAAATAAATAAATAAAATCTACTCAACAAACTAAATTAAAATAGCCTTTCCATCCAGATTCTACTCTGCCAAGTGACTTTGCCCACAGGGCTCTCAAGTAGCTTGCAGCTCCCCTTCGGCTATGTGAACAGCTGCACAGTCTGGACTCCCCAGCTTCCCCTCCCCTGCCAGAGTTCACCTGCAGCGATTTCTGGCTCTGTAATCTGAGGAGCCTGTGGAGGCTCTTCTGGTCAGTCCAGTCCTATTAGTCGGCAGCAGAGGAAATGAGGCTTTGGGTGCAGCATGCGACCCTCTGCTGGACCCACCCTGGGACGTCCGTGAGGGGGCAGGAAGTCCTCATCTCACTCCTACTCTCTTAGCAGCCTCTTTCCCTTCTGCTCATGCTGTGGACCTGTATTTAGATGACACCCCTGGAAGCTTGTGAGCTTGGGAATCACCCCCAATGCCCCATTAGAAGTGCCGTCAGTGAGGACGGACATAGTCAACCTGCTCAGCACAGCCTTGCTGCCAGTGGCCTCTGTTGATAGGGCTTGTAACCAGCCTTCTTGCACACTAGCAAACACTCGAAAATACATTTAATGTAGCATTATTAGTTGATTTCAGCGTGTGAATGGTGGCCTGAATAATCCAGTCCATCACATTAGTAGTAAAGGAAGCTTTGAAACTAATATAATGTAAAGAAATGAAAAGGGTTATTCTCTGTAGTTAAGTCACTTCATCAACAAACAAAATGACTTCCTTATGGTTCAGAGGTTTCTTATTAAACCAGAAAGGGTGTCTTCTTTTTTATGACTTGTAAGAAACTATTACTTTCATTAATTAAAGTAAAAAATTTTCAGTCTTCGTGAACGTTTCTTTAATATTCTGGTAAACAGATACCAATGAAGTTAAATTCTGTTCTTACCTTAATGCTATTTAGTCCTGAGGGTCCCAGAAGTACACCACAGATGATGTAGCCAAACATTGTAGGCAAGCCAATTGCTGTACACAACCAACCGCATGGCAGAGACAGTATCCCTATCGCAGCAAGGTCCTAGCACAGGAGGAACAGACGAGAAACACAGTGACCAGGAAGGTAGGTTGGCAGAGACGGCAGTTCCCTGGACAAAGGGCAGATGAGGAGACTAAGTCGGAGTGTTTTTACACTACTGTGTCATAGACCTGGTGAAAACATTAGGAGCAAATTGAGGAGTAGATGCAGGTCACTCCTGAGGGCCTAAGGATTACAAGCATCATTATCTTCAGGACATTAGTTCCAGGACCCTCCCAGAGCTCCCACCGCAGATAAAAAACCCTCCAATGCTCTATCTCCCGATGTCAAATGTCTAGTGTCTACATACAGCCTGCCCACCCTGTACACTTTATCATCTCTACACTGCTTATACCCACTTACATATTTTTTTTACTTTGTATTTTTCATTCCGTTGTTATTCTTCATTGTTTTTTACCTAATTATTTTCCATCTGCAATTGCTGAAACCTGGGAAACCTTCAGAGCTCTGTGTACCCTTCCCACTGTTCTCCCATCACATGAAATCAATGAAGCTGTCACTCAACTACAGAGAAGGGAGCCATCATGCAAGTGGACAACTGCTGGATGACCACTGATGAGGAGCAGGACATTTACAACAGTGTCAAACCATTTCTCCAGAAACTACTTATTCATTTCCAAGGAAGAAAGACTAACTTCACTGTAGAGATCCCCACCCCCTGTACAGGCACCAATATCATCAACCTGCAGAAGTTCCCAGAGTTCAACAAAGCCACAACAGGACAGCGATGCACCTGCTGACTTGAGGCCATCAGCATAAGCTCAGCGCTGCAGATGCCCTGAACATCTCTGATGCTCTTCTTCTCAGCCTGTGCTGGTACTACATATAAGACTAGAGTCTCTGGCTTAGTTTCTGCCTCTACAAAACACACCAGGAGCAGGGAGTCTTGCTAGACACTACAGGCTTCCCAGAGGGGCCTGCACCCTGCCCCTCCCATCCCCATCATCCCAGAGCACTCATCTTGAGCCCTGACGCTCTCAACTTCCAGTATTTAATTCCACAGCCTCAGACTAGATCCACAGCCTCAGACTAGATCAGTTTCTAGGGAGGCTCCAATCTGAATCACACTCCATGGTGTGTGGTGTCAGGCCTTACTGGAGGTTCCACACTCTGCACCCCAAGGCTAAGTGCAGCTATATATGGCTCCATAGCCAAAACTTCTCTGCCTTTCAAGGATTGTTTATTTTAGCAAGACCAGTTTTGAGATGGCAGAAGCTATAATCCCGTCACAATAACTCCTAATTTCAAAAAGTCTTCCAAATTCTTCAAAACAAGTTTTCATTTTAGGCTATTAGCCGCCTGGGCCTCCCAGAGTGCTGGGATTACAGGTGTGAGCCACCTTGCCCAGCCCCAGGAGAGCTTTTTTTTTGCAGTTTTTGGCCAGGGCCAGGTTTGAACCCACCACCTCCGTTATATGGGGCCGGCGCCCTACTCCTTAGAGCCACAGGCACCGCTCACCAAGTTTTCATTTTAAATATTAAAATGCCTTTTTCCTTTAGAAAGAAAAATAAGAACTTAAGACAGGAAATGTGGGGAGTTCTAGTGAATTCTCTCAAGGAGGATGCTATGCATCCAATGTAACCTTCAAAAGATGAGCCTTGTTCTCCCTGGTGCTGGGCAGCAGTGGCAGTCTACCTTTATGAAGTGGTGGTCTGCACGTGGGATGGTGGCATCTCTGGGCTTGGTCAGGATATACTGGTTGTTCTGGGAGTCGATCAGCATGCTGAGGCCCAGGCCACCCTCCACCTCTCCCCTTGTTATGTTGTGCTTGGCGCCTGCCTCTTCTTCTTCCACCCTCAGCACAGCCTCCACGTTAACCCCTTTCACCTAGAGGAAGGACCAGGAGTAACTACAATCAACTGAATGCTGCAAACTTAATTGTCAAAGGGTTAAGTGCTAAACATTAGGAGAACAGAAATATTCTTAGCATTCTTCAAATGTGATGAAAGGCCAGAGGACTTTTTTTTCAATTAAAGAAATAATTTAAGGGTAGAAAGGTTGAAAAGGTCTGCAGTTTCCAAACAACTGCCTTACCTGATATAGGGCAAAGTCTACCAAAAATTCATAGCCCTTAAAATACTTCTAGGTTTTCCTCTAATTCTACAATTAATTTTTTTAAATTTCTTTCACTGTATTTTTATTCTCTCCCCTTCTCTAATCTTATCCTGATTTGTTTTTATCACTTAATCATTTTGTAAGTCCATACCAAGACCCACAGTAAATTTTCCTTAGAATCTTTTTTTTTTTTTTTTTTTTGAGACAAGAGTCTCATTTTGTCACCCTCAGTAGAGTGCTGTAGCATCATAGCTCACAGCAATTTCAAACTCTTGGGTTCAAGTGATTCTCTTGCCTCACCCTCCCAAGTAGCAGGGACTATAGGTACCCACCACAACACCTATTTTTAGAGACAAGGTCTAGATCCTGCTCAGGCTGCTCTCGAACTCATGAGCTCAGGCAATCCACCCTCCTCAGCCTCCCAGAGTGCTAAGATTACAGATGTGAGCCACTGCACCCAGCCCCAGTTTTCCTTAGAATCTTAAACATATTATAACAACTGAGCAGCATGAATTTCTGCTTCAGACACAACAATCATTTTCCCTGAATTCAAACCCAACATCAAGACCTCTGGAGACCAGAGTCCCAATGCACCTGCGTGGCACAGCTGGGAAACAGGAGCAGCTGAGTGGGCTGTTAAATATAGAAAGAGGAAACACAGTGTCTAGCTCAGTTCCACAAGACCCAGTCAAATTATTTTCTCTATGACACAGAAGTGATTTGGCTTGTCTTCATTTTCAATCAACACTAAAAACATACATGAGAACAATTTCAAAAACACATCTTCTAGGCAGGAAGTAGCTCAGTGGGTAAGAAACTTCTGGGGCTCAGTGCCTGTAGCACAGTGGTTATGGTGCCAGCCACAGGCACCAAGGCTGGTGGGTTCGAACCCAGCCTGGGCCTGCTAAACAATGACAACCGCAACAAAAAAACAGCCAGATGGTGTGGCAGATGCCTATAGTCCCAGCTATTTGGGAGGCTGAGGCAAGACAATCACTTTTGCTGTAAACTGTGACGCCATGGCACTCTCTACCCAGGGCAACATAGTGAAATTCTGTCTCAAAAAAAAAAAAAAAAAAACAAAACTTCTAGAATGCTACTTACCGATTTATTGTCATCAAAGGCATGCTCTTCTATCTCCTCCTCTAAACGATCTGCTGCCCTCCTCACATCTTCCAGAATCTCGTCAAGTATGGACAGACTTCTGTTCTGATGCTGTATGTGTTTAAGAGCTTCAACTTGATGCTTTTCTGCTGCCAGAAGTTCCACATATTCTGTTTCTTCCTATTCATTTGTAAAAATGAAGTTAGTGTATTAAAAACAAACCAGGATATGACTTTCTTACATCCCTTCAGGAACCTGGCCCAGCTAGAATTAAGTCATCTCGTCTCTCAGTCAAAGGCCACCTTCACATATGTAAGATTCTGGTATCTTACGATACCAGCGAGGGAAAGTGTCCTAGTAATTCAGACATAACTGAGCTTAGCCACCTGTCCAGGGAACACTCTGTGTATGGGAACAACAAGGATGAGTGTGGCACGTGCAGGTCAAGTTGTCATGAGACAGTCATGCTCTCAGCACTGATTACATTACTGCACCAGGCCTGACACGCAGGCAGGTGCAGCTGCCCTGCAGAGATGTGATACATGAGTGCTGTTACTGTCCAAATTTCCAAGCAGAACACATACAAAGTCCAGTTATAAGGGGGGAACTGTTCCAAAAAGACATGTAGATTCTGATAGCATTATTTAATTGGGAAATCAAAGAGTGGTGTGGTAATAAAATTTAGTAAATGTATTTACACATCATATTTTACCAATAATGTCACCTTACAGGTATATTCACATGCAAAGGCGTGGGGCAGGGATGGGACAGAGCAGCAAGGGACATTGCCCAAGTATGGCCAACTCAGATCCTGGTGTAGCCACTCAATGTATGATGCCCCAGACATACGGGTGCAGGTGTTTCTACTGCACAACAGGAGGGCAGGGGTCCAACACACATATGGCACAAATGAGATGACTGAATTGGGATTATTGAAAACCATGATCAAACACTTGTCTGATGATCACATTTCTATCAAAAAAATACCACATTTAGGTAAAGATTAATCGGTCTATATTTTCTCTGCTTTCAAAGCTATGTAATAATGCCATAGACTTTTCTATAAAGATGACATAGTATTTTACATATTTACCAGGCTTGGCAAGGTGCCTAGCATATAACAGGTTCTCAAGAAACAATGACTATAAAGTTAAGTGACATAAATTATATCACATCTGATACGGTTTAAAATCCTTCTCGTCTTTATCAAAGTATATTTGGTCAGAGTCCTTAATTCAAGTGTATGTAATTTTTTGTCTTTCTTTTTTTTTTTTTTTTTTTTTTTTGGGACAGTCTGACTTTGTCACCCTTGGTAGAATGCCTTGGTGTGACAGCTCACAGCAACCTCAAATTCTTAGGCTCAAGAGATCCTCTTGCCTCAGTCTTCTGAGTAGCTGGAACTACAGGCACCTGAATGCCTAGCCAGTTTTTAGACACAGGGTTTTGCTCTTGCTCAGGCTGGTCTCGAACTCCTAAGTTCAATCAATCCTCCTGCCTTAGCCTCCCAGAGTGCTAGGAGTTGTGAGCCACCATGCCTGGCTTTGCATTTTTTTAAATTAATTTTAATTTTGTTTTCAGTATAGTCATATTAAAGAAACTTCATGTGAAAAGGACTTCCTGTCAGAAACTTGGCAAAATGTCAATTGAAGTTACTAATATATTTACTTCCATTTCAGTTTATTAGTACAATTTGAATAACTTTGAATTACCTAAGAATTTCCTCAAGAGAGGAAAGCATTAGAGACTGCCTCTTTCTAGAAGACACCTGCACTATTACCCAAAGGAAAAGATTCTCCTCACATCAGAGACTTTCCAGATGTGACTTCCCAGGATCAGACGACACCAGATGAGAGATCATGCCCCCCTGCCCCTGCAAGCCCCGCTCAGGAGAGCACTGGGTGTCCACGGCCCCCGGATGAGAGATCAGCAGTATCCAGATCCCCTTGCCCCTGCACGTCCCACTCAGGAGAGCACTCGGTGTCCACGGCCCTCACCCCTGTGTGCCCCCACTCAGGTGTGTACACTCTAAGGTGGTATGGTTGGGGACTGACCTTTATGGCTGCCTCTCTCAGAGCCTCTAGACGCTGTCGGCTGCTCTCTTTCATGTTCACCACATCTTTGTAATCTCCTTGCAAGGCTCTCTGCAGCCCATAGATTGCCTGGAAAACTGAATTCTCACTTTCATTCAGTTCCTTCTGGAAAATCTCAAAGGTGTGCACCTGAAATAGCTTCTCTTCGTTTGACAGGCTGGTGTCCTTCTCCACCACTTTGATGGCACTCTGCAGTTTGTTCAGAACCACGTTCTTTTGGCGAAGGAGCCCAGAGAGCCTCCGGCAGCTGTCCAGCACCCACTGCTTCCTCTGTGCCAGGGCTGCGCCCCTACCCCGATGCAGCTTGATCACATGCTTTGCCACCTCCACGTGGTCTGTGGCCTGCGTTGCCCACTGAAGTAATGGAAGCAGCATCCAGCAGAAGCCGTCTCTGAGAATCCTCATGATTCAAGTGCAGAGGGCAGCGCAGGGCAATCTAGAGTCCTGCAATCCAGGGCAATCCAAGGTCCCAGAGTTGACCTTGCATTTTAGATACACAATTGCAGCTGAAAGAGATGTATTGTTACAGTAGAACAATAACTAATACTGAGATCAAAGTATTGAACAATTAAGTCCAGAACACAGTCTTGAAGAAAATGTTACTTTTCCTAGATTAATGTCAACATCCGAACATAGACTAAAATCAAATGCTTAATATTCATGTACTTTTATGATGCCTGGTAAAGAACAGAGGTTAAAGGTTAGTTACATCTGAATTTAAAGGTTCAACAGTAACTTAAAGAAAAACTTAGCCTCATAAGTAGCAACTCTAAATCAATCTTTTAAGAGATTCCATGTATCAAAGGCCAGAAAATACCATCAACTTCCCCACCACAGGTCAGTGGGCTGTCTAGGGAAACCAGGTTCATGCTAGGAATGGAATCTTCCAAAGTACTATTAGCTTGCTCTGCCACTTTGCTAACTTTCTAAAGTACTTTGGAATTTTGCCAAATTTCCAAAGTCAGTCTACAGTTAAATAAATAAATGCTAGTTAAGATGTCAAAGATTAAAAAACAAATGACAAAAATATAACCATACCTGTTGGTGCCCCTAGCTCAGTTGGTAGGGCACCAGCCACATACACTGAGGCGGGGGGCAGGTTCAAACCTGGCCCAGGCCAGCTAAAACAAGGACAACTGCAACAACAACAGTACCAAAATAGCTGGGCATTGTGGCAGATGCCTGTAGTCTCAGCTACTTGGGAGGCTGAAGCAAGAGAATCACTTAAGCCCAAGAGTTTGAGGTTGCTGTGAGCTGTGACCCCACAGCACTCTACCCAGGGCAACATCTTAAAACTGTCATAAAAATAAAGAAAAAAAAAAAACCTGGATTTCTGGACAATTATTAAATTTCAAGCATTTCCTCCTATCATCCAAATTCATTCTCTTCTTCCTTTCTTTAAAAATGCCTAAACCGGGTGGCACCTGTGGCTCAGAGGGTAGAGCACCAGCCCCATATACCAAGGGTGGCAGGTTCAAACCTGGCCCTGGCCTAATTGCAACAAAAAAATAGCCGGGCACTGTGGCAGGTGCCTGTAGTCCCAGCTACTCGGGAGGCTGAGGCAAGTGAATTGCCTAAGCCCAGAAGTTAGAGGTTGCTGTGAGCTGTGTGATGCCATGGCACTCTACCGAGGCTGAGGCAAGAGAATTGCCTAAGCCCAGGAGTTGGAGGTTGCTGTGAGCTGTGTGACCCCATGGCACTCTACCAATAAAATGAGACTCTGTCTCTACAAAAAAAAAGAAATACCTAAACCAGGGTGGTGCCTGTAGCTCAGTGGGTAGGGCAATGGCCACATACACTGAGGCTGGTGGGTTCAAACCCGGCTGGGACCAGCCAAAACAACAATGATGGCTGCAACAAAAAAATAGCCAGGCATTGTGGCAGGCGCCTGTAATCTCAGCTATTTGGGAGGCTGAGGAAAGAGAATCACTTGAGCCCATGAGTTGGAGACTGCTGTGAACTGTAATGTCACGGCACTCTACCCAGGGTGACAGCTTGAGACTCTGTCTCAAAAAAAAAAAAAAAAAAAAAAAAAGAAAGAAAGAAAAGAAAAGAGAAAAAGAAAAAAGAAATACCTAAACCAATATATATTAATTTGTCCTGGCAGGTATGGCATAGACAAGAATCTGCTTTCTAAGAATTATTTTGGGATGAATGAGAGGTTTCAGTGCCCTGGCTGGGATGCTTAGATGGTGACAGACAGAGAGCAGGGCTAGACCCCAACAGGAGCATTGTTTGAGGACCAGGGAATCTACTGGTCGCTGGCAGCAAAGGTTGTCAAGAAAGTATGAGTTACAGGTTGAAAAACAGAGACTAAGGGAGGAAGAACTAATAACCCTAAGAAAAGCTGAGGCCTGTAATCCCAGCACTCTGGGACACTGAGGTGGCTGGATCCCCTGAGCTCAGGCGTTCAAGACCAGCCTGAGCAAGAGTGAAACACCATCTCTACTAAAATTGGAAAAATCTAGCTGGGTGCAGTGGTGGGCACCTGTACTCCCAGCTACTCGGAAGGCTGAGGCAGGAGGATCACTTGAATCCAGGAGGCTGAGGTTGTGATGACGTCATGGCATTCTAGCCTTGGAGACAGAGTAAGACTGTCTCAAAAACAACAACAAAAAAATAATTCCTACTCAATTGTCAAATATACCAGCGTTTCCCAACCTGGGGATCTAGTTACTAAAATATTATCTATACTTTAATTTCACCACTAACCCCAGTTCTAATAAATTTAATCTAGTTTCCCAGGCAAAGCAGATTAGATACAGCAAAAATAAGTATGGCATTTCCGGAGACAGCATTCTGACCATGCAAAAAAATAATAGCCGGGTGGCACCTGTGGCTCAGTGAGTAGGGCGCCGGCCCCATATGCCGAGGGTGGCGGGTTCAAACCCAGCCCCGGCCAAACTGCAACAAAAAAAAAAAAAAACAAAATAGCCAGGCGTTGTGACGGGCGCCTGTAGTCCCAGCTGCTCAGGAGGCTGAGGCAAGAGAATCGCGTAATCCCAAGAGTTAGAGGTTGCTGTGAGCCGTGTGCCGCCACGGCACTCTACCCAAGGGCGGTACAGTGAAACTCTGTCTCTACAAAAAATAAATAAATAAATAAATAAAATAATAGCCAACAGAAAAAAAAACAGTAAGTTTTAGGAGAAACAAACATGAGAACTCAAAAAGCCTACATGTCAGATTAGTGAGAGCTAAATTACAAACACTTCAGTAGATCCTGAAGATACTAGTGCATGTCATTGAGGTCCAGATATAACAAGGAAAAAGTCACCAAAAAAAGACTGTATTTGTATTTTTAAAAAGAGTTTCATTTTAATACAGTCTTAGAGACCTTGGTTCCAGAAGAGATAAGCCATGGCACAGGAAGAATTCAATTTAGGAGAACAGCCCTCTTCCAGGGTGGGACAAAGGAAAATACACTGATCCAATTACTCAATTTGATCTTAGTTTCAATACAACTTTAAGGGTTTCCACCTTGAAATTAAGCAATTAGCCAACCCTCAGTCACACCTGGCAACATTGTTATTTCAATGACTCACTAGATTGGTCAACTTCTGCTTGTTCCAAGGCAGAAAAAGAATTCAATTCTTTCAGAACCAAGAAAGAAATTTGAGATACTTTGTTTATAATTCCCATTTTCCCCAAAAGGTGATTCTTCAACATATTTTACACTTCAGAAGACCTTGCATGGCACTTTTTGTATGGATCACTTTCTACCCTCGTTGCTGGTTCTTTCCTCAACCAGGATCCAGAAATCTCTCTAGTCAATTTGCAAGGGAGCCATTACTTTTCAAAGAGAAATCTTTGAGGATTTTACTTGTCATTACAGTGAAATTTTCCACTGAAACATAAGTGTGAACATGAAATTGAAATTATGTGTACATTCTTAAAGTACAAATTATCTTTTTCTTTTCTTTTTTTTTTTTGGCCGGGGCAGGGTTTGAACCCGCCACCTCCGGCATATGGGACTGGCGCCCTACTGCTTGAGCCACAGGCGCCGCCCCCCCCCTTTTTTTTTTTTTTTGAGACAGTGTCTCACTATGTCCCCCTCGGTAGAGTGCTGTGGCATCACAGGTCACAGCAACCTCCAACTCTTGGGCTTAAGCAATTCTTTTGCCTCAGCCTCCCAAGCAGCTGGGACTACAGGCGCCTGCCACAATGCCCAGCTATTTTTAGAGACAGGGTCTTTTTGCTCTCACTCAGGCTGGTCTCCAACTCCTGAGCTCAGGCAATCCATCCGCTTCGGCCTCCCAAAGTGCTAGTATTACTGGCATGAGCCACCATGCCCAGCCAAAGAACTTTTAATACCTTTAGTTCAGTACCATTTTACATAAAAATCACATTGATCTATTCTATTCAGTAACATCACATGTCATTTACTACATGAAAAGCTCAATGGCAAAGCAGAGCAATATATCTAAGATCAGGCTTTTTCAAAGCAAAGCCACCAAAGTTGAAGACTCCTTCCTTCCTTCCTTATAGGCCATCTGCTGAAGCACCAGCAGCTCCTTCTCCTCCACGAGTCCTCAGGACACTCCAAGGCAGGCCTACAAGGAAGACTGAGGCAGCCCTTAGAAGGGCCCCTTTGGGGCTCATCCACTCCACCTGTTAGCAAAAGAGCCCTCCTTCCTCCCTTCCTCAGGCCTGTCGGACCCACTGCTGCAGCATTAACCAGACTAGACTACAGAAAAGGAATCTGATTTTTCCATCCCACAAGTATTTATTAAGCAGCCGCCCTCCAGCAAATGCTAAGGCCTCAGTGAAAAAGGAAAGGTCCTTCTCCAGACTGCCAGGCTGTGTCACACAGGGCAGGACAAGACAGCCTAGTGCAGAATGGGGGGGGGGGGGGGGGAGAGAGAGAGAGAGAGAGAGAAAATGAATGAGAATACACCCAAGCACCTGAACCAGAACCTGGGCACATGCTGACCAGGCATCACTACTGCCAGCCTGGAGTTATGGGGAGGGAAATTCCCGGGGCAAGTGGTGCAGGTATGGCCAGGACAAGATCAATGTGGAACAGAGTTATTTAGCTTCCCCTGAAAAAAGGAAAATGAGGATTATTTGTAATAAATGCCTTAAAATTTGAGATTCTTCATGATACCACAAGTTCAGCACAATACAGTATTTGAGTAGGCAAAAAAGAGATCAATGAAAGCAAAAAATTCTCAATAGAAATTTTCCTCAATCTAATCTGATAGACTTAACTTAAAAAACCTATTTTAAACTCTAAAGAATATTTCTTAAAGATAGGGCACTTATAATCCTATACATATAATTTATGGTTGCCAAAAAATTAAGTATAATAGAACCTCTGTAGTTGACCACCCAAGTGACCATAACAGACTAATTAGCATAGAAGAAGGTTGCAATATAAGGAACTAGGCCTACTGATACCTACATGTGGGGCATGTCCAGTCTAAGAAAATTAGGTCAACTTGAGGTGGTCAGTGTAGGGAGGTGGTCAATTACAGAAGTTCTACTGGATATTATATATATCATTTATATTTAATTAGTAAAAGATTGGAGAACGAGGTAAGAAAAAGGAAAGAAAGATAATTTTTATGGACATTAAAAAGCCTCAAAGTATTTAGTGTTAAGCTAAACCTCTAGAAAAATCAAATATTTCACCAAGTAATCCAGCCATTAAAAGACTCCTTTTAAAAAACTAGGGATATAAGAGAAATTTAAAAGACCAATAAGAAGCTCTAATCGAAATGATGGAAAACTTGTATTAAAAGGCTGAGAGTAAATAATTACGATTTATAATATGTGAACTTTGGCGTCCTACCTGTTCCAAAGGGATGTTTAAATAGCTATTACATTCATTCACGTTGTAGCAGATAAGATCCTCAAAGGACCAAGATAAGGGCCTGGCAGAGCAGAGGAGATGGAGGAGCCCTCCTCCGCCCGGGCAGAACCGAACCAGAGAGAAGGGAGAGCGCCTGCCGCGCCCCGGGGTCCACTGCGCCCGGGGGACCGTCCGCGCAGAGTCGTGTGTGGCTCCGGGAAGTCGCCGCTCGGCTTCGAGAAACCCTGCTCCCTGGAGTCCGGGTTTCTAAGAGCTAAACTTTCGCGCTACCCTCGGGCCAGACGCCCCCCAAGAATAGCAACAGGGCCAAGGCAGAGAAGGAGGGCCCTGGGAAGGGGTGCCCCGAGGAGGGGAAGGAAACCCCCGGGAAAGACAGCCCCCACGCCGCAGTGAGGTCTGAGCTCCCGGCACGCTTCTCCAGAACGTACCTCGCAGCGCCCCCCGGGGCCGAGGAGCCGCGCCCAGGGCGTCCGACTGGTCATCACTGTCCCCCAACCCGGAGCTCCGGGGCGGTGGCACAACCTGGGCCCAACTCCGCGGCTCCAGGAGCCGAGGGGCGCGGCGGGTACGGCCTTCCCCGCATCCCTTCCCATGCGGCCCCGGGGCCGGAGGGGAGGGCCCGACAGTCGCCCTCTCCGCAGCGCGCGCTCTCGCGACGCGCGCGGAGTCGGGACCGCAGCCCCTTTAAGAAGGCGGAGACCGGGCGGTGCTGTGCACGCCTGAAATTGGAGTTCCGTGCCAGACCTGGCCCGCGCCTGGGGTCCAAGACCTGTCTAGGGTGGGCGTGTGGCCCGGGAACCGCAGGCCAGCATAGGCCTCGGAAGTAGCGAGCTCGGCCCCCTCAGAGAGGGCTGCACGCAAGGCCCCGGCGGGGGCGGGGGGAGGCGCAGTGCACGTCGGGAGCTGAAGAGGGAGGGTGCGCGAGGTCCAAGTGGGGCCGCTGGTGGCGCAGTGCACGCCGGGAGCTGGAGTTCCGCACTCAACTGTGTCGGGTGTCCCGGCCCCTGTCCCGTAAACCCGAGGCCGCCGCCACCTGCGCCTGCGCACAAGGCTGAGGCCGGTGACCGCGGAAGGCGCGGGGAGAATGGTAGGTGGTCTCTTGTTGCCTTCTGCCAGTCCGGGGTCGCAGACCCCGCAGCAGGGCGTGGTCTGGGACCTGGCGGACTTGCGGCCACTGCAGGGAGGTAGTGGACGGGCAGGTCGCGCCGAGGGCGGCAGGACCTCAGCAGCGCAGGTTCCCATGCTAGAGGTCGCGGGCGCGCGCAGATCCGAGGCCGAGGGACGCGCTCTCGGCCAGCGAGGGGAGCCGGGAGGCTGCGGGAGGGATCGGGCAGGGACCGCCATGAGTCGGAACCGAAGCCCGTCTGTAGGAATGAGCGGTCGCAGGCTTTGACAGAACTGCTCAAAACCGGGAGTAGAGCCAGAGCGGTGGCGTCCCGGGCTGGGGCGTGGGTGCAGGTGGTGGCGCTGACCTGAGAGGGGTGAAGGAGGAAGCGCATGCGTGGGAAGGCGACACCGCGGCGGGTGGCGGGACAAGTCGAGGTAAGACCTGGAGCTCAGGCGCAGGTCTGGAAGCCACGTCAGTTACCTTGCAGTGTGGTGGGCACCTCGGGAATGGGCGGGCCGTCGGGCTCCGGGTCACAGGCACTGAGACGTTATGGGTACCAGGGCGGTGGTAGGTAGGGCGCCCAGGGCGGACGAGGCGTACTCTAACACGCAACTGTTTTGTCACAGTTCTGATAAGCGATAGGAGGGACACAGGTTCCAGGAACCTGTTTGATGGGGGTGACAGGTGTGGAGGTCGTGAAGGTTTAGCTAAGTTACACGCGTGAGCTGAACGCTCAAGAGTGAGTGGGAATTAGCCAGAGACAAAGCTGAGAACAGCGTGCACAGACCCTCCGGCGGCAGGAGACGGTGTGTTTGGGCAGTAGCACCGTCGTCCGCCTGCCTAAAGCACGGATAAGCCTTCTTGACGAGACCGACGCAGTAAGAAGCTGGTGAGGAGACTACAACCAAATTGTGCAGTCTTCCCCAACGGAATTTTGTCCTTGTCCTAATGGTAATGGGGAGCTGTTGAAAGGTTTCAAAGGAAGCGAGACTAGTCCGGGAAGAACAGCTAGGGGGAGGGGAGGGCTGCTCTGAGAAATGAGACTAGAAGATTGAGTGGAAATGGAGAGGGTGGTATTTAAGGAGCAGGGCTCAGTCGTCAGTGCTGAATAAGAGAACAGCTGAAGACGTCCCCTGGCCTCAGCACCTAGAGGGCTTCTGGTAACCTCATGAGACGGTTTCACTATGGTAGTGAGTTAGGATGCACACACGTGGGCAGGTAGCCATCACTCTCTCTAGCTCTTAGGAGGAAAGAGGCAGGGTGGACCAAAACGTGGGAAAACCTGTACGTTTTGTTATACCCAAGGGTACCTTTCAACCACCAGAGCGTTTGAAGGTTCAAGGACGTGAATGGGGATATTTGAATTTAATACCTTCACGCAGGCCTGCACTACACCAAAACAGTCAAGTGATTAAGTTTATGTAGTGTATTTGATCAAAAATGATTGCCCTGTCAAAGCTCTTGTAAGTTGACCCTAGAAGATAGATGATTTTATTGTATCAAGTGTCTCTGGAAGAACATCTCATGTGTAATTTTTCTTCATTTTATATATATATGGGCATCCTTGGTACTCGGATTATATAAGTGATTTTTCACAAGGTCACAGTTAAAATGTGGCTTTTTCATAGTTTAGAGATTTTATTTAATATTTCCACTGGGGGTTGTCCAGATTTTATTTCAAGAATTTTGTACATTTTAACTGAATAAAATAATGGAACATATCAAATGCCCCCCCCCACCTATCAAATTGTTTGATAATTTAAATTTCATGACATGTTAAGTGTCAGTGAACATTGTTGGAGCTTCAAGGATGGGCCCTGGTACTGCGCTTTATGAACCTTGATTAATTTTACATGGTTTAGTCCTCTCTACATGGGCTCAGAGCTTCTTTCTTTCCCCTGTAGGTATTTAGTTTATGAGCCTTTATGCCAGTTCCCTTTTTTACAAATTGCAGTTTGGTCTCAGTCACTTTTGGATGTGAAGCACATCTTTAGACTTAGCTATTGATTGTCATTTTAATCACTTATTTTATGGAGAAACCTATAGGGGTAACATCAAGTTATTGCAGCTGTGTTGACCGTTACCTTGCCTTTCATCTACCCTGAGTCTTGTTATGGGCTAAGCCTGGCCCCCACAGCTGCTATTGCTCTTCAGAACCAGCAGCTTGGCACCACCTTGCCGTTTAAGGTTGGTAGGAGTGTCTTGTAACAGATCAGGCAATTTGAGTAGATTGGAGAGGTATCCAAGTGTATCTATTTCCACTTGCCCACTCTGCAACTAACAATGATGGTTCACAACCACTTTGAACGGCCTGAGTCCATGTGCTCCTGTGTCTGCTCTTCTGGAGTTGTAGAAAGTACTCCTGTATGCTGTTGGTGTGACGATGTTGTCATGCGATGGAGGTGCCTCAGGAAGTGACCATCAGGAGCAGTAGCTCCAGATCAGACATCATCACATCTTCTAGGTTCCATGTTTGTTTGATATAGAGCCATCAGTTGTATAATGCAGATTAAATAATTCAGTTGCCTGAGAAGTACATTGCCCTGCTTATTAGTTTGGAAGTTCTAAGGGTGCTATGTCAAAATTCTTTTAGATGAAATTCATATAACAAAATTAACTTTTAGGGTGGTGCCTGTGGCTCAGTGAGTAGCGTACCAGCCCCATATACTGAAGGTGGCGGATTCAAACCCAGCCCTTGCCAAACTGCAACAAAAAATAGCCAGGTGTTGTGGTAGGCACCTATAGTCCCAGCTACTCTGGAGGCTGAGGCAAGAGAATCACCTAAGCCCAAAAGCTGGAGGTTGCTGTGAGCTGTGATGCTACAGTACTCTACTGAGGCCAACAAAGTGAGACTCTGTCTCGATGAAAAAAAAAGAAACAAACAAAAAACAAAATTAATTTTTAAACTATGTAATTCAGCAGTGAGACTGAATCAGGAGGCTGAGGCCATGGCACTCTAGCCCAAGCCGCAGACCAAGACTCTGTCCCCCCACGAAAAATAAATTGAAACAGAAAGTGATTGATTAACTGATTGGCAGGGGCAGGGTCTCACTATGTTGCCCAGCCTGGTCTTGAACTCCTGGGCCCACAGGAACCACTGCCCCAGCTTCCTAAAGTGCTGGGATTATAGGTGTGAGCCACAGCACCTGGCCTAAAATATATATTTATGTATTTTTTAATTAGCAATAATAAACCTGTTACATATTTACATTTTTGTAAATACTACATTCTTCATGTCTGGCTTCATGAAAGGTAGCCTTCCAGATCCTCTATGTCAGTCTATTGTAACAGCACCAGCCACACAGCCCTAGAGGCCTCTGCTGTGAGGGCAAGAGAAAGGCAGGTCCAGCTTAGAGTTCTTATGAGGACAGTTTTCGTATCATGGAATCCGGGAAAGGTCTTAGGACCAGGACCCTCAGAGTACACGGGGTACTGCGTATCTAGACTGCATTATCTTGTTCTGCTGAATTCTATTTTGACATTTTGGCATAAGCATGGTTTTGGATAGCCTTAGGAAGAAACTCTGGGAAGCTGCTCTGCTGTGTGCTGGGGAGGAATAGGTCTGTGCAGAGGGGAAATTGTATATGATTCCTTTCTTGAGCAGCAGAGCCATTTCCATCTAGGTGTTGGATGGGAGCTGTAGCACTTCTGGGCCACTGGTAGCTTTCCCCAGCTAGTTATATTTTCTTTTCTGTGACAGCTGGGAAGCTCGGAGCCAGATTTTCAGCTACCTGTCAGCTTTCGTGTGTGCTCCACATGTCTGTACACTGATCATACCCTTGGCTTTCTTCTTTTCCTTTCCTTTTTTCCCTCCCCTCAATTTCTTCATCTGCATTTGTTGTCCATGTATTTGTGAGATATAATTCTGTGTTTTTATAAATTCTCATCTTTATTTGTATGAGATTGAGTTATAAATCCTAAGTAAAAAAATTTCCCTTTATCAGATTGTCTTAAAGCCTTTGTGTAAAAACATTAGCATCTAGTAGATTATAGTCTCTTTTGATTTACAGAAATTAGTGAATCGCTTTCTTTTCTACTGTTGCTTTCATGGAATTATCTTAGCTAAGTGGAAACTTAAAACTATACCATATCTGAAAGTATTAAGATGTTATTTTGTCCCATTATATACTATATATAGTACAGTTACTTGGCAGTTTTGTTATTTATTACCTACCCACAACCTCTGGCCTATTTTTTCATTTTATTTCTGTCTCCTGTACACAGATACTCTTGTTAGTGTTATTGTTGTGGAGTTATAGCAGGCTTTGTGAAAATTCTGTATATTACTTTAACACTATTCTTAGTTATGTGAGTATATTTTCATCAATGTGGTTCTGCTGATTTAAAACTGGCAAAAATTTAATAATGTTTCCAAACCATACAGCATCCTTCTAGTCACTAGAGCCTGAACTTGAAGTTGAAGAAGACCCTGCAGAGAAGCCCCGAGTGGTGATCTGAGGGGTTTGTCTTGTTTCATCACGGGGCTGATCTGTGTTACAAAGAGGGAGTACTGAGATTTTTAGGAACGAGTACTGTCATACTTCATGCAAAGTAAACTGGGTAGAGATCAAACTATATTTTGTATACAATAGTCTCATAATTTTTTGAAGTATAGAATGCATATTTGTTGCTATTAGATGCTATCATTTCAATTTTCAGAAGACTGGGCAGACTGTTTGATAAAGAACAAGGCTTTGTCTTCTGTGATTCTGAAGTGACATTGAGTTCCTACCTACATCTCCACCTAGAAAACTAAGTCCAGTTGAG
The DNA here is from genome assembly GCF_027406575.1 of Nycticebus coucang. Taxonomy (NCBI): domain Eukaryota; kingdom Metazoa; phylum Chordata; class Mammalia; order Primates; family Lorisidae; genus Nycticebus; species Nycticebus coucang. The sequence continues at coordinate 600,659 of NC_069794.1, forward strand.
ATGTAGGCATTGGGGATAGAGGTGGACACAGACCCCGGAGGGGCTTCACTGGCTTTCCTGCTTTTTTTGCACCCCAAAGCATAAGCTCAAATCATCTCAGAAGGACAAAGTCCGCCAGTTCATGGCATGTACTCAGACTGGTGAAAGAACCGCTATCAACTGCTTAACACAGAATGAGTGGAAACTAGAGGAGGCCACGGACAGCTTCTTCCAAAACCCAGACTCATTCCACAGGGAATCAACACGGAACGTGGTGGACAGGAAGAAGCTGGAGCAGCTGTACAGCAGATACAAAGGTAAGAGGTGGCACAAGAAGCCAGGCAGACATGCTTATCTCTAACACAGAGTAAGTGGTGTGCTAGTTTGTGGTGCCTCAGACGAAAGAGATCCTAGCTGCTGTGCCCTCTCTTCCTGAGACGCAGCTGCAGAGTCTTCTGTCTCCAGGGTAAACAAGACTGACTGAGCACAGGTGGGAGATTGGGAAGAGGCGGCCACAGGTTGGTCAGGTGCACACCCTGCCCCCTGCTCTGCCCAGAGTTTGACATGTGACCAGCTGGTCCCAGGGGTCATGACATCTTCATGGTGGTGACCTCTGTCCTGAAGTGATTTTCTAAGCACTTCTATATAGGCTGAAATACTTGTGGCAAGAAGTTTGTTTAAGAATAATGCCGAACCATGGAAGTGATTCTAAAGCGGGGGCAAACATCAGCATTCTTCTCGTTCAGTGCTAGTGTTTTAGCACCAAAACAACTTCAGTTGGTAGATAAGCTTTGGGAAAAGCTCTTGGCAAAGTAATCTTTATTTTGCAGATTGGGGACAGTTGTTGTTTTTATTAATCAGTACTTAGTTTGGAGCTTTATCAGCTCAGTCTGGCTGCTGTACACCCCTGTCAGTCATGAATGCGTGTGCCTCGTATGTTATAATGACGAATAGCCTATAGGCCTCAAATTAAAATATACAACATTATTGTATTGAAATTTACCAGTGTCAGTAGACAGAAATGAATAAGAGAATAAATGTTAAACTTTTAGGGCCTTTGTCCCATAAACTCTGACTGAGGTGGTTTTCTCTTTAATGTAAGAGAATACAGTTGGAAGGGTGTCTATAGTTTCATTCCTTTAACTTATATCATAATTTTTCTTCGGTAGCAATATATACATAAATAATGTAGTATTAGTACTACATTAAATGACCAAAGTTAAATTTTTCATTACACCTAATCTTTATTCAAGCAAAGAAGCTGCAGGTTTTCTCTTTGTACCTTCTCTAAACCAACAGAACTCACATACACATACCATGATGTGTGATGACGGACATGACCTGAAATACTAAACTCAGCTTTGGGAAGTCTTTCTGGATGCTTTTGATAGATTTCAGTGTTTAATTTTCTATAGACAAATGCTAAGTTCTTTAATTTTATTTATAAACTAGAAGTAGGAGGTAGGGAGCCTGGATTTCTAAGCTGTTAACTGTGAATGCTTAAAATGATTTTCCAAAATAATTACTGTCTAGTAGCACTGGTGGAACTAGCAAATGAAATTATTTAAAAAGAAAAATATATTCCTTTATTTTAGCAGAGTTGTATAAAACTCAAAGCACCATAAAAAACTTATGAGGCCAGGCGCAGTGACTCACACCTGTAATCCTAGCACTCTGAGAGCCTGAGGCAGGTGGATTGCTTGAGCTCACAGGTTCAAGACCCGCATGAGCAAGGGCAAGACCCTGTCTCTAAAAATAGCTGGGCGTTGTGGCAGGCACCTGTAGTCCCAACTACTTGGGAGGCTGAGGCAAGAGAATCACTTAAGCCCAGGAGCTGGAGGTTGCTGTGAGCTGTGATGTCACAGTACCCTACCCAGGGCGACAGCTTGAGGCTCTGTCTCAAAAAAAAAGAAAAGAAAATTGCCATCATTGATCAATAAATTTGAAACACTTCTCTGAACTGTGTGGTAGAGTGGTTTGGATCTAACCGCTTATGTTAGGATTACTTTTCAAAAACAGTATAATTTCTTTTCCCCTAATTTTAATTACAGACTCACAAGATGAAAACAAAATTGGAATTGATGGGATCCAACAATTTTGTGATGATTTAAGCCTGGACCCTGCCAGTATCAGTGTTTTGGTCATAGCGTGGAAATTCAGGGCAGAAACTCAATGTGAATTTAGCAAAAAGGAATTTGTAGATGGCATGACAGAGCTTGGGTAAGTAAATTGCTGTCAGTTTAAATTTTTCACAAAGATACTTTCAATATTACTTATTTTTCAGCAACCTATTATTAATTTCATATCTCTTTATTTTCTTCGTATATCTTTCAGATTTCTTAGGCTTCTGTACTATTAAGCCTTTGATTTCCTTTCATATTCCATCTTAAAGTTTTATTTCATTTCACATTTTAATTTTTAGTCATATTAATCTCTTAAGTAACTCATTTTCTTTTTAATTTTTTCTTCTAATTTTGAATTTACAGTAAATATCAGATTTTTTCAGCCATTCAAATTATTTTATAATACTGTATGCTAAATATAGGATTCATTATGTTACTGTATTAAACATTAATAAAAGTGTCATTTTGGTTTTTGCTTGTAACATTTCTCTATTCTACCTACAGGGTTGGGATAAAAGCTCCATTAATAACTTAAGATATTTCTCACTTGTCAGATAAGTCATAAAAGTGAAGGAAAGCACCTCTGCAGCTGTCCTGTAGTCATTAAGCTCACTGAGCCACGCCAGGCCCTGCACAGTGATGTTCCAGTCAGCGGCAGAACACGCATGTGACAGTGGTCCCATAAGGTTATAATGGAGTTAAACATTCCTGTCACCTAGTGATGTCACAGCTGTCACTACATCGTGGCACCACGCATTACTCATGGATGCTGGTGTCAACAAATCTGTGCTGCCAGTCACATAAAAGTCTAGTACATACAGCTACATATGTTACATATACTTGATAATAAATGACTATATTACCAGTTTATGTTTGTATTACACTCTACTTTTTAACGTTACTGTAGAATGTACACTTCCTACTATAAAAAAATGTTAACAGTACAGCATCAGGCAGTTCCTCCAGGAGGTGTCCAGGAGAAGGCCCTATTATCACAGGAGATGAAAGCTTCGTGCGTATTGTTGCCCCTGAAGACCTTCCAGTGGGACAAGATGTGCAGGTGGAAAACAGTGATAGTGATAATCCTGATCCTGTGTAGGCCTAGGCTATTGTGCATGTTTGTTTGTGTTATGGTTTTTATTGAAAAAGTTTAAAAAATAAAAACATTTTAAAATAAAGTGTATAGAATAAGAGAGAAAGAAAAGATATTTGTGCAGCCATTATGTTTGCGTTTTAAGCTAGATGTTAATACAAATGAGTTTTAAAAATTAAGAATTTAAAAAATAAAAAATGGCAGTAAGCTAAGGTTAATTATTGAAGAAAGAGAAATGTTTTTTAATAGATTTAGTGTAGCCAAAGTGTACAATGTTTATGACGTCTACAGTAATGTCCTTGGCCTTCACGTTCACTTACCACTCACTCACTGACTCACCCAGGGCAACTTGTAGTCCTCAAAGCTCCGTGTGTGATAAATGCCCTATGCAGAAGTACCTTTTCTATCATTTCTACCCTATTTTTACTGTCTTTGTATGTTTAGATGTACAGTGTTTACCATTGTGTCACATTTGTCCACAGTATTCAGTGTGGTTACATGCTGTGCAGATTCACAGCCTGGGAACCATAGGCTACATAGGGCCCAGGTATGTAGCAGGCTATGTCATTTGGGTTTGTGTAAGTTCACGCTAATGTTCACACAGTACAAAATCACAGAACGACATGTTTATCAGGATGCATCCCTGTCCTTAAGCAATGCATGACTATATTTCATGCAATGGTATAAAAGCCAACGTGTTCTACTTGCTATTTTTTCTGACTTGCTGTAATTTCTGATGTTTTAGTCTTTAAAACTTAGTATAGCATATTTTTACCTGCTGAAAAGAATATAAAGCCTTACAGTAAACATGTTTTTAAGCCAGTTACTTATAGCAACCAAGGGAAAAGAAAAAAATGGCACTTATTTTTTCCACTAAACTGATGAATCTACATTTATCAGCCTTGTCTCTTTAAATAATAAACTTTATAAGACTATTTCTAATACAGATGCTTCTCAACTTGTAATAGGTTTACATCTTTGCAATTTATTTTAAGTGCTGCCAAAATGAGCACATGATGTTACATCCTGATAAACCTGTCATAAGTTGAAAATGCATTTAATACCCCGATAAGCCCACTGTAAAGTTGAAAAACCAGAAGTCAAATCTTCATAAATTGGGGGCTGCCTGTAATATCTTCCCATATTCTTGGTGGCTTTGTAGAACCAAACCGGTAATGAATCATTATGACAATGATACCAACATATTTCGTTTTGTTCTTTTTACTTAGGAAAGCCTAGATGAATACATTATCCCTTCTGCTAAAATCTCCCCCAAATGGGAAATTTTGGAAATGAGTGCTGCTTATGGAAATACTTACTGGCATTTCTTAGTCATTATCTAAAAGCTCAAGGAAAGTTTTTAAATGCCTGTCTATTATCCTATTGTGTCATAATGTATTTTAAGGATTTTAAATTTGAATCTTCCCAAAATACATTAGATACTTTTGTGTCCTCTTATCTAGAGTATGCAGAATGTGATCTAAGGTGATAAGTTCACCATAGATAATACTACTGTTCACATCTCACAGGGCAGCTAAAGGTGAAAGCATTTTGTAAATATTCAAGTTCCATATTAAAGTGTTTAATACAGATGCTTCCTAAAATATTAAAGTATCATTAATGCCTTACTTGACTATAACATGGAGCTAACACCAGTGCTTAGTACTATTTAAACTAACTGCTAAGTGCTCCTCAAAAAATACTTTTGCTTTTGTGTCTGTTTTTATTTTCCTCACACTTTCTTCTGGCCATTAACTCTCTTGATTAAGATTAGAAAATGTGGTTTTAACAATTAATACTACATCATTTCAATGGAAGGCCTGAGTATTTTTAAAGATGGTAAAATTTCTGAGCACGGTGTTTAAAAATGGTAGAGCAGGTAATTTGGATCAATTCTACTATAGGAAAACTAGAAAAACTGGATACATTTTTAAAAGACCCAAAAGAGGTGAGCCTAGAAGGCATTTGCCAATTCTTTTGACAGCCTTTTGTAAGCAGAGGAAAAGCAGGTCTGCCAGGTCTTCAGGGTGGGGGACACTTCAGTTTGGAATGGGACAGCCTGTACTTTGGGAGTAAGGGTGAACTGGGAGTGCTCACGGGAAATGCCCCTACCCTGGCTAGGTCATCTGGGTGGCCTGGAAGACATCAGTCCCTGAAATAGGATTAAGGCAGTCCCACATTTCTGGTGCCTGCAGGGCCTGGCAGAGGAATAGAATGCTGCTTGGGAGAAGCTGCTTACAAGTGCTTGTTTTCTAATGCGGCATTTGACACAAAGTCAGAAATAAGCAGGCCTAGGAGGAGACAGACTCACATGAAAAGAGCCAGCAGAAAACACAAATGATAGAAATGAGCCACGAGAGTTCCGTCTATGTGGGATAGACGAAAATAACTTTGTCACTTTGTTCAGTTAAGTGACCAAAAAGTTGCCAGAGAACTGGACATTTAGAAGTCTCGTAATATAACTAGAAACAATAAAAATTGGCAACCTTGTAGGGCGCCGGCCCCATAATACCGAGGGTGGCAGGTTCAAACCCGGCCCCGGCCAAACTGCAACAACAACAAAAAGCCAGGTGTTGTGGCGGGCACCTGTAATGCCAGCTACTTGGGAGGCTGAGGCAAGACAATTGCCTAAGCCTAAGAGCTGGAGGTTGCTGTGAGCTGTGATGACACAGCACTCTACTGAGGGCAACAAAGTGAGACTCTGTCTCAAAAAATAAAAAATAAATAAAAAATTGGCAACCTTGAAACAAGAACAAAGCAGGAAGACTTACGCTGCCTGATTTTAGAACTTGCTGTAAGGCTGTAACAATCTGGACAGCTAGCTTGAGGAGAGACACATCAACCCATGGAATTCAATAGGGAATCCAGGAATAGATCCACATGGATGTTTTGTTTTTACAGAGATGTCAAGGCATTTCAGTGGAGGAAGGGAAAAAAGTCTTTTCAACAAATGATACAGAAATAACTGGATAAACATGAAAAAATTTAACCTCAATCTCTGTATTGCACATAAAAATCAACAAGCTAGATTGGAGAATTAGACAAATTGAAAATTATAAAGCTTTTAGATAAAACATAGAATATCTTTTTGACCTTTTTAGAGAAGATATAAAAAGCACAAATTATAAAGGGAAAAGTTGCCAGATTGGACTTCACCAAAATTAAAAACTTATTTGTCAAAAGTTACTGTTCAGAAAATGAAAAAGGCAAAATGCAATGGGAGAAAATATTTTCTATCATAAGAATATATAATTTTCTTTTTCTTTTAGAGACAGAATCTCGTGCTGTGGAGTCACAGCTCACAGCAACCTCCAGCTCCTGGACTCAGGCAGTTCTCTTGTCTTGCCTCAGCCTCCCGGGTAGCTGGGACTACAGGCACCCGCCACAACACCCAGCTATTTTTTTGTTGTTGCAGTTTAGCGGGGGCCAGGTTTGAAACTGCCACCCTCAGTATATGGGGCCTATGTCCTACCCACTGAGCCACAGGCGCCACCATTTCTAAATAGAATAGAATAAAATTTTTTAAATTAAAAAAATGCAAGGAAAATTAACTTAGGCAGTACAAATATGCATATGATAAAATGCAGGATGTAAACCCAAATACATCAGTGATAAAGTATGTTAATTGTAAGCAAACCAAATGTTACATGGATTTTTTTAAAAAATCAACTGTGCATATTGTTTAAAATGCACCTAAAACATGAGGGCACAAACAATTGAAAAGGACAAGAGTTTATATAACATACAAACATTAACTCAAAAAAGCTGGCATGGCTATGTTGATATGAAAATAAGCTTTAAAGCATAAAGCAACTCTACAGATAACGAAGGGTATTTCATAATGATAAAAAGTTTATTTCACTAGGAAGGAAATTGCTCTTGTATTTGTATGCGCTTACTGAATAATCCCAAAGTATTTAAAGCAAAAATAAGCAATTGCAAAGAGAAAAATACAAATTCAGAATTCTCACATCTTAATAACTGGTAGAATTAATAGATTAAAAATAAATAAGGAAATAGAAGATTTGGACAAACAACAAAAGATCTAGTGGGAATATTTGAAACATTGTTTTTGATTCATTGCTTTTGATAGATATTCTTTTCAAAGAGATGCAGAACATTAGTGACAATAGGCCATAAACTGAGCCATAAAGTGAGTTGCATCAGATTTCAAAAGATTAAAATATTCAGAGTATGTTTTCTGACCACAATACAATTAAAGTGGGACTATAACAAAAAGGTAACTAGGTTAAAATAGGTATGGAGATTGTATGCCTCTGAATAACCCTTAGGTTGAAAAAAGTTAGAATGGAAACTAGACAATATTTTTAATTGAATGAAGAAAACGCTGCATATGAAATCACAGAGTCTCACCTTGTCACTCTTGGGCTCAAGTGATTCTCTTGCCTCAGCCTCCCAAGTAGCTGGGAGGTGCCCGCCACAATGCCTGGCTATTTTTTTTTTTTTTTTTTTTTTTTTGCTGGGTTGTGGGTTTGAACCCGCCACCTCTGGTGTATGGGGGCCCCATGTCCTACTCCTTTGAGCCACAGATACTGCCCAACACCCAGCTGTTTTTTGGTGGCAGTTGTCGTTTAGCAACCCCAGGCCAGGCTCAAACCTTCCAGCTTTGGTGTATGTGGCCAGCACCCTACTCACTGAGCTATGGGCGCCAAGCTAGAAAACAATTTTCTAAACAAGCTGTAACTTGACAGAAATAATAATTAAATAGAAAAGAAGTTGCCAATGGAAAGGATCAATAGGCTCAGCACCCGTAAAACAGTGGTTACGGCGCCAGCCACATACACCGGAACTGGCGGGTTCAAACTCAGCCCAGGCCAGCTAAACAACAATGGCAACTGCAACAGCTAAAAAAATAGCCGGTATTGTGGCAGGTGCCTAAAGTCCCAGCTACTTGGGAGGCTGAGGCAAGAGAATTGCTTGAGCCCAAGGGTTGGAGGATGCTGTGAGCTGTGATACCACCGCACTCTACCAAGGGCGACATAGTGAGTCTCTGTCTAAAAGGATCAATAAAACCAAAAGCTTGTTTGAGAAGACGTGTGAAAGTAGTAGCTGACTAGATGAACAGAGGATCGCAGTGACAGACCAACCTGATATTAAAATGGGAGTCTGACACGAACAGTTTCATGCCAGTGAATTGGACTGCCCATGTCAAGGGTTCTCAACCTTCCTACTGCTGCGAACCTTTAATATGGTTCCTGTGGGTCTCAACCCACAGTTTGAGAACCACTGGCCTATGTGAAATAAATTATTTTTAAAATACAACTTAGTAAAACTGACAGATGAAGAAATAGAAAATCTTTTTTTTTCTTTTTTTTACCCACAACAGGGTCATGCTTTGTCTTCTGGGGTAGAGTGCAGTGGCCACCTCTAAACTCACTGTAGCCTCAAATTCCTGGGCTCAAACTATCCTCCCTCCTCAGCCTCCCAAGTTGCTGGGCCTACAGGTACCTGCCACCACACCTGGCTAATTTTCAGTTTTTTTGTAGAGACAGGGTCTTGCTCTTACTCAGACTGGTCTTAAACTCCTGAGCTCAAGTGATCCTTCCACCTTGGCCTCACAGAGTGTTGGGATTACAAGCATGAGCCACCATGTCTGGCCTAAAGAATCTTAATAGTTCTATAACTCTAAGAATTTGAGCCTATAATTTAATATCTTCTCAGAGAGAAAACTCCTAGTTGGGATGGCTTCACTGGCAAATCCTATCAAACCTAGTTAAAAAAAAAAAATCAATTTTAAACAACCTCTCCCAGAAAATAGTATGGAAGAAAGATTCCCTCATTTGGTTTAAAGCAAGCATAACCTGGTAATGTAACTTTTAGAGACAGCCTCAAAATTGGGCAAACCAATTTGAACTTTTCAATTGTTTTGCCTTATGTTAACTTCTAGCATAACCCATAAGTCCATTTTGAGAAGGGAACATGGTAGGCCACTCTCAGTCAACAAGAACCAGAAGATTCATAAGACAAATATGAGATGCAAACATCCTAAACATTATTTGCAAACTAAATCCAACCCAAAAGACAAATCAATAGCCAAAAACCCCACAGTAATACATCATGGCAAGGTTTGTTACGGCCTAACATTACAAAGGCAATTGATGTAATTAATCCACCACATTAACAACAGGAGAGATAAAAGGATCATTTTAATGCATATGATGGATTTGATAAAGTTCAGCATTCATTCATGATTTCTTTAAAATGCTCATAGAAAACTAAGAATAGAAAGGACAATCCTTAACCTGACAAAAGAAAATCCTACAGCAAACATTATACTTACTGGAATTATAAGCCACGTTCTCTTTGACATGAGGGATCAAAACCCAAAGCCTATTTTTCCAACATCGATTAGGAGATCATAGCAGGTCCCATCTACAGATAAAATGTTAGAAGTGAGGTTAGCCAGAGCATGGGATCCAAAGCCAATAAACAAAAATTAAATTCCAGGACACCCCATGCCACAATACCACGAAATGCTTTAAAGATATATGTCATATTCAGTATCATCAAAGATACAAAATATCTGTGATAAATCTGATTAAAAATGTTGGTGGGAGCTGGGAAAGAAGGCCTGAACAAGTGAGAAACATACCTCATCCACAATATTTTATCTCTAAGTTTATAAATTTAATGTGATCTTAATTAAAAATCCTGATAGACAATGAGTTTATGTATGCAAAATTGGACAAGCCAATTTGAAATTTATATGAAAATGTGCAGTCAAGAATAGCCACTTGGGCAGCGCCTGTGGCTCAGTGGGCAGGGTGCCAGCCCCATATATTAAGGGTAGCAGGTTCGATCCCAGCCCTATCCAAATTGCAACAGCAACAAAACATAGCCAGGCATTGTGGCAGATGCCTGTAGTCCCAGCTACTTGGGAGGCTGAAGCAAGAGAATCACCTAAACCCAGGACTTGGAGGTTGCTGTGAGCTGTGTGACACCATGGCATTCTACCGAGGGTGATAAAGTAAGACTGTCTCTGAAATAAAAAAAAAAAAATAGCCACTTAAAGAACAAGGTGGTATTGAGTGCCAGAATAGATAAATGGACCAGTGGAACAAAGTGGAGAGTTCAGAAGCAATGTAAATCCATGTAAATGGAAGCATTTGATTTGTGACAACAGTAAACAAGAGGAGTCCTAGGAAAATTCGTCATACAGAACAAAGTAATATTGATCTATATTTCACACCATACATACAAATGAGTTTCAAGTGAATTGTGGATTTTAAAACCAAAGGCAAAAGCAAAAATCCCGTAGAAAATAATATAGTAAGAAAATCTTTTTATGACCATGCAGTAGGGTAGGTTTTAAAACATCACAAAACATACACACATACGCTCTCTCTAAAGGAAAAGACTGGTAGAGTGAATTATAGTAAAAATCAGAACTTCTAGTCATTAAGAAACACTGTAAAGGTAATCCACATTCTGGATGAGAGTTCTTTAAAAATACCTGACAGAATTGTGTTTCTCTAGTCTAATTTCTAGAATTTCTGTAAGACAATGAAAGAAAGCTTAATTGAAAAATGCACAAGAGGGCGGCGCCTGTGGCTCAAAGAGGTAGGGCGCTGACCCCATATACTGGAGGTGGCAGGTTCAAACCCAGCCCCGGCCAAAAACAGAAAAATGCACAAGAGATTTGAAGAAGCACTTCACAAAAGAGGATAACCAGATGGCTAGGGAAAATCTAAGAAGGTGTTCTATGCCATCCACCTGGAAAGTACAAATCAGAACCACAAGGAACTAGAACCCCACAACAGAACCTATCCTCACGAATGGCCAAAATAACACACAACAGAAATGTTAGTGCAAATGTGGGCAGTACGTATGCGCTCTCGGGTGCTGTTATAGCATGGGCTATCAGCCAGTCCCCTCAGGTTGGGATGTCTGGCCTTGAGCTCTCACAGGGATGCTGGTGTGCACACAGAAACATTGACAGCATTGCTCGTAACCAGAAAACTAGCAACAACCAGAGTGTTCTCCAACACTAGGAGTTCCAAATTATAAAGTAGGGATATAACAGTTGTGTCTGGGAGAGAAGATGAACCAGCTGGAGCTATGCAAACCGCAGGAATGAACCTCACATTCATGATAAAGGCAAAAAATACAGACAGACATGAAATGAGACTCACTGAGGTCCCATTCATATCAAGCTCCAAAGCACAGGAAGGAAGCCCCTGCAGGGGAGGGCGGCTGCTCTGCTCCCCCGGTGGGCTGCAGGGCAGGCTGTGGATGGCATGTGGGCTCACACTCATCCAGTCCCGTCCTGTGCACTTAGTGACCGGGATGCTGTCTGAGCTCTGCATCGTCGTGCAGGGGTCCCAGACGCACAGCTCACTGAGGCTGCAGGGCAGGGCCTGTTGCCCCAGGCTGCACACTTGCACAGCTGTGACACAGCAGTGAGCATTTGTGTGTGCAAACACACGTACATGTAGAAAGGCAGTGCCCTGTGCCAACACGCTGCAATGGCTACAGTGACAGAGCTGCCACTAGGTGATGGGGATGTGTCAGAGGCCACTGTCAATCTGTGTGCTCCACTGTGACCTACGCGTCACGCATGGCACGTGGCTGACTGCGGATCTGCATTAGTGCTTCTCTGGGTAGTTCATGGGCTTTTTTGTCCCACCCCAGGGCTTTCCTCAGCTTTCCTCAGCTTTCTTTCCTCAGCTTTCTTTCCTTAGGTTGCTTGTATTCCTTGCCATGAGTTCAAAATTAAAGATTTTCTTTCACTGTTTTAGATTTCTGTCTTAAAGAGCATTTATGTTTTTAAAGGTTATTGACTTTTTGGAAGAAAATCCCACTTTAAAATAATATAGAGTCTCGGTGCCTGTAGCTCAAGCAGCTAAGGCACCAACCATATACACTGGAACTGGCGGGTTTGAATCCAGCCCAGACCCACCAAACAACAATGACAACTAAAACCAAAAAATAGTTGTGCATTGTAGTGGGCACCTATAGTCCCAGTTACTTGGGAGGCTAAGGCAAGAGGATGGCTTAAGCCCAAGAGTTTGAGGTTGCTGTGAGTAGTGACGCCATGGCACTCTACCCATGGCAACAGCTTTAGACTGTCTCAAAAATAAATAAATAAAATAAAATAATATAGAGCTGTGTTTTATAATAATTGGATATTTAAAATCTAACCTGCTATAATGAGGAGAACCCTAAATACAGCAGCTTGACTAATATGGGCTCATTTTCCTCTCGAGTGACAGTGCAGAGGTGGCCATGGTCCAAGCTAGCAGGCAGCTCGGGTCCACGAGTCCTTCCATCCTGTCACCGTGTCCTCCTTGGGTATTGTGGAGGTCACAGCATGGCCACAATGCAGAGTTAGGCCACACCATCATTTCCAACTCACAAAGAGAGGGCAAACCATCTTGGTTTTGGTGTTTTTAGTGACATTTGTATTAAGAAATAATTCACACAGTCCCCCGTTCACAGTCTATAATCCAGGGCTGCAGCTTACTCAGATCCATGCAGCTGTGTTCACAATCCATCTCAGAGTGGACAGAGGCTGTCCACTGTAACTCACTCATAGACCATCGCTTAGAACTGGGCTCAGCGGCCCCACACTGCCAGGGAAGGTGGGAAACATGGTCTCCAGCTGGAGCCACGTACAGTTCACAGTTCCTGTGGGGGAGGAAGGAGGATCAACCAGGGAGCATGTCTGCCACAGGTAACAGGCCACTGTCTCTGTTGTCACAGGTGCGATAGCACAGAGAAGCTAAAGGCTCTTCTGCCAAGACTGGAACAAGAGCTTAAGGACACAGCGAAGTTTAAAGACTTTTATCAGTTTACTTTTACCTTTGCTAAGAACCCTGGGCAAAAAGGTTTAGGTGAGTATGGAACCCAAACATGCACAGAGCAGATCCCACCCAGACTGAGTAGACGTGGACAGAGGGCTTCAGCACAGCCAGCTGGGTGCCATCTTCCCCCTGCTGTCTTCCGCTCTGCCATTTGCTCTACATGTAGGTGGGCTAGTCTGTAATACCTCACACCTGACGATCCCAGCCAAGAGCGACTCTTCACCTCTGGGTTTACATACAGGCAGTCCCCAGATTGCTAACAAGGTAGGTTCTGTAGGTTTGTTACTAAGTTGAATTCACATGTATGTTGAAACAAAAAACCTATCACCTGTAATGACCTCCATTCAAGACTGCAAGTTGAACATTAGTTGGATTCCTATGACTTGGGATCGGCTGTATTTTCATTTTTTTTTTTTTTGAGTGGTGATAACAGTTTAATAATCTTTTTTTATTTATTTTTTTTATTAAATCATAGCTGTATACATTGATATAATCATGGGGCATCATTCACTAGCTTCACAGACCGTTTACCAAGTGTATTTTCATTTTAAAATGCTCTGTGCCCTCTCACACTGATGTCCCACTGACTAATGGGCTCAGGGAGCCAGCAATGAATATCAGCAGTTTGGGTGTAGAACTTGCTCACTGCCTGGTGCTGTGCCAGCCAGGCCTGCCATCTCTAAACCGGCATTGTTAACATTGGCCTGGTGACTTTAATCTTGACTGCCCCTGCACATTAAAGTTAGCTTACTTGAAACCAGTTCTCCTGTGCATTGAATTACATTTTAGTACTTCTTTGAGAGTTATATGGCTTTGCGGTATTATAATTTGTATTTTACTACAAATTGTATAGCTGGAAATTGTTTGTTTGTTTGTTTTTGAGAGTCTCACTCTGTCACCCAGACTAGAATACTGTGGCATCATAGCTCACAGCAACCTCAAACTCCAGAGCTCAAGGGATCCTCTTGCTTCAGCCTCCCCAGTAGCTGGGACTACAAGTGCACACCATGATGCCCAGCTAGTTTTTCTGTTTTTAGTAGAGACAGGGTTTCACTCTTGCTCAGGCTGGTCTCGAACTCCTGAGCTAAAGGGATTCTCCCACCTTTGTAGGCACCTGTGAGAAGTACTTTGGAAATAAGAGATTGGGGAAGGGATTTAACATCATTGGCTCTTGTTAGTGAGACCCACAAGAGCAGGAAAGTATGTACATCATTGGTTCGCAGTCTCCACACCTTTGGCATAGGTGGCCACGGGATTACTTCTATAAATAGCTTCAGGTGAAGTTAACCGGGGCTCTTCCTTTGGCTCCACTTCTTGTTCAGAGAACACCTGATCGCTGCTCTCCTACTAAGACTGCTGCTGAGATGCTCACTCCTACTAATATTGACTGTGACTTCTAAAGTGCTTTGGCACCTGAGACCTCAACGAGACCTAACCCAAGTAAGCTGGCTCAGCGGCTCACATCCAGACAGTTGAGTGGGCCGGGGCCAGAGACCTAGCATCCCGGCCTCGACAAGGCTCTGGGTCAGGGCCAGAGACACGGCAATGCAGACTTCAACACACCTTGGGCTCCCAGAGTGCTGGGATTACAGGCATGAGCCACCGCATCCAGCCTGTCTGGAAATTTTTTAGCTTAAATTTTCAGTTTGAGTTTTTGGTTTATTTAAGGGTTTTATTTTGTTTTGTACCTAAGTAGTATGTAGTTTATTTTGGCTTGTCTCTGTGTAAAAATCAATTTATAGGCTTAGCACCCATGGCACAGGGGTTACGGTGCCATCCACATGCACCGAGGCTGGTGGGTTCGAACACAACCTGGGCCAGCTAAACAACAAAAACAACTGCAACAAAAAATAGCGGGCTATTGTGGTGGGCGCCTGTAGTCCCAGCTACGTGGGAGGCTGAGGCAAGAGAATTGCTTAAGCCCAAGAGTTTGAGATTGTTGTGAGCTGTGACACCATGGCACTCTACCAAGGGTAACATAATAAGGCTGTCTCCAAAAAAAAAAAATCAATTCATACTGACCTATACTTTGTTTAGTTCAGTGAAATCTCTTACAAGTTTAGGGGGGAGTTATCTGGTATTTTAAATGGACTAAAGAGGTATATTAGAAACTACATTTTGAAGAACTCCTGTAAATTTTAAGAGGTCTAAAAATTATAAAGGAAAACAGAAGCAGGGAATGGTGGCTAATGCCTGTAATCCTAGTACTCTGGGAGGCCGAGGTGGAGAATCACTTGACCTCAGGAGTTTGAGAACAGCCTAAAGAAGAGCAAGAACCCAAATCTACAAAAAACAGAAAAATTATCTGGCCTCGATGGCTCACACTTGTAGTCCTAGCTACTCGGGAGGCTGAGGCAGGAGAATTGCTTGAACCCAGGAGTTGGAGGCTGCAGTGAGCTAGGCTGACACCACGGCACTCCAGCTGGATAACAGGCAAGACCATGTCTAAAAAAAAAACCAAACAAACAAAAGAAGATAGGGGCTTGAAAAATCCATAGATAGACAAGTGCACCCCAAGCACTCAACTTCTCATCCTGAATCCCTGTGGTGAGGACTATCTGCATGGTTTGTGCCTCCCAATGTCCCCCTGGTGTCCTTGTCCCACACTGCTGCCATCAGCGCAGCAGCACAGCCTAAGGGAGGCTCTCCTGCATCTCAGGGCCAAGGAGCCAGGCAGCTGTTTTCCCTCAAATCCTCTTTCTGGTTTGTGACAGGGCGCTCTTTCTGTGCATGTGTGTTCTCTGCAGTGCTGTGGGTCACTACATTCTCACTGCTGGGCAGCAATGGTGGCGAGTCTGAACAGCACCCTGTCCTGTGGCTCACCTGCAGAGTGACCACTCCTGTCCTATGTGCCCTTTTCCCAGAGTAGTCCCTGTGCCTCAGGAGCAGAAGTTCATGCTCTGGGGTCACTCGCACAAATCGAATAAAACTTCAAAAGCAGGGAGTGCCGTGGGCTCCTCTGGGGGGGTGGGGGGATGGGGCGTGTCTTCCCGTGTGAGGGGACAGGTGGGCACAGGGAGGCCCAGCGTGTGAAGGGGCAGCTTCCAGCACACTCAGATGGAGCTTGGCTTGTCCTTACATCGTTCTGAGTCAAAGCAGCTGAGATTGAGTAAAATGTTTGGGAAAGACATGATTGTGCCACACTTCTTGTGAAAACAGCTTTGGGGTGATGTTGCTGCAAGACCCAGGCCTCTGCCAGGTGCAGAAGTGAAAGCAAAGGAAGGCTCACCACTGGCCACAGCTGCCTCCTTTGTTCTTTCCACTTTTCAGAGACCAGCTTGTGCTAAAACAATTGAGACGAGGAAGAGAAGAGCCCACAGCTGTGGCTCCTGCCCTGGCCTTCTGGCACCAGCCAGTCCCTGTCAGAGCTCTGGGGAAGAGCTTTTGAGTCCTTCTGAGGGACTGAGAAGAGACCACCAGTCCCCAAGACAACAGAGATTGGGGCATTGGCCACAGGGCTCTGGTTGAGTCAGACTCACAGTGACTCAGGTCATATCTGTGCACCATGGAAAGGGTAAGCTCTTGGGGCACTGGCATCTTGGTAGTAAGAAGGTAATTCTCACAGCACCACAAGGCACAGTGCCCAGACCGGAGACTTGTCAGGGCTGTAGGGTGACAAAGTCTTACCCCTTCCCTCTCACCTGTTGCTTGGAATGAGCTGACAAAGAGGTACTATCCACTCCTGACTGCTGGTCACTGGAGGTGCAGTCCACGCAGAAAAGCAGGATAAATGCTGGGTTCTTGGCTGTTAAATCTCAGCTCTCAGTGGAATAAGCCAGTTCCTGGCATCCTTCAAAAACCAGCCAATGTTTGTTTTCACGTCATTGTGAGCTCATGGATTTAACACTTCGGGAGGCTTTCAGTCCATTGCAGTTAGTCCCCCATTTGAAGCTCAAATTGCCCCATCTGTGGCCAGCAGGAGCCTCTTCAGATTTGCTCCTGGGTCCTTTAGACATGACCTTGGCAGTCATGACCTTGGCAGTGTTGAGGGTTTGCTGGCTGTGTGCAGGGTATGACCCTGGCTGTGTCAGGACTTGCTGGCTGGCTATCATATGGCTATTTGGGGACTATCTATCCACTTGCTGCCCTAGACCCAGATATCACCTGTTTCTCAAACATCCCTGACTTCTGTTAGTGGAAAATGGATTCAAGGCCATAATCAAGTTACTAGGAATGATTGTTAATACTGAGTTGGTCCTTGTTACCCTGGTCCCAGGGTGCTCTGAACACTGAGCCTGTCCTTGTTACCCTGGTCCCAAGATGCTCTGAACAGTGAGCCCATCCTTCTTACCCTGGTCCCAGGGTGCTGTGAACAGTCACAGAATAATGATACTAACACCATCTCCACTGACACAGTGACACCTCCTCTCCTGTTCAGAACACAAGCTGGCTGTCCCTGCTCTGTGCACACAGGCGGGGCTCTCCTGGGCCTGCTGTCACCCCTCTGCCAGCCCATCCCTCTCACTCTCAGTTTGGCATCTCTCTGCTTCTTGGTGTTTAAAATTCATTCTTCCCTGGATCCCCAAAGTGCTTTTGGGGAAAATATTCTATGAGTCCTTGCATATTGGTAACAGTTTTGTTAGATAAAAATCCTGGCCTCGTGTTTTTCCTTCTTCGACTATCTTACATATGTTATTCTATTTTCTTCTGGTGGAGATCGTTATTGTTGGATAATCTGATGATAATGTAATTTTCTTTTTCTTATAAGTTACTTAGTGTTTTTGCCTAGATGTCAAAAGGGCATTTTCCCTCCTCCTCTAAAGCACAGTAATTTTACTAAATAGGTCTCAGTATTCTTCATAATTCAGGGTTGGTGTTCTCAGCTATGCTTTCAATATGTAGTTTCCAGTGTTTTTTTTTATTTCAGGAAACTGTTCTTTAATGATGGTTTAAAGCATTTGTAGTTTCTTTTATTTAGTTCTAGTTTTTACAGAGACTCCTGTTATCCATGTAATTGGGTTAGAGCTTCTTCACCTGTCTGCAGTGTTTGTTACTCATACCCTTTTCATCAGTTCCTAATTTCTTTATTTCAAAAACAATCTTCCTTTTTCACTTTCTTTTCCTCTGAAGTCATTACAGTCATGTCTCACTTAATAACAGGGATGCATTCTGAAAATGCTGTCATCAGGCAACTTTGTTGCAGTGGAACAGCAGGGTGTACTTACACAGACTGGCAGTGCAGCCCCCCTTACACCTGAACCTCAGCCTGTACTTACACAGACCGGCGGTGCAGCCCCACACCTGAACCTCAGCCTGTACTTACACAGACTGGCGGTGCAGCCCCCCTTACACCTGAACCTCAGCCTGTACTTACACAGACCGGTGGTGCAGACCCCCACACCTGAACCTCAGCCTGTACTTACACAAACCAGCACTGCAGCCCCACACCTGAACCTCAGCCTGTACTTACACAAACCAGCACTGCAGCCCCACACCTGAACCTCAGCCTGTACTTACACAGACTGGCGGTGCAGCCCCCCTTACACCTGAACCTCAGCCTGTACTTACACAGACCGGTGGTGCAGACCCCCACACCTGAACCTCAGCGTGTACTTACACAGACCGGCGGTGCAGCCCCCCCTTACACCTGAACTTCAGTGTGTACTTACACAGACCGGCAGTGCAGATCCCCACACCTGAACCTCAGCCTGTACTTAGGCCAGTGGTGCAGCCCCCAACACCTGAACCTCAGCATGTACTTACACAAACCAGCGGTGCAGCCCCCCTTACACCTGAACCTCAGTGTGTACTTACACAGACCGGCGGTGCAGCCCCCTACACCTGAACCTCAGCATGTCCTTAGACCAGCGGTGCAGCCCCCACACCTGAACCTCAGCATGTACTTACACAGACCGGAGGTGCAGACCCCACACCTGAACCTCAGCATGTACTTACACAGACCAGCGGTGCAGCCCCCTACACCTGAACGTCAGCATGTCCTTAGACCAGCAGTGCAGCCCCCACACCTGAACCTCAGCGTGTACTTACACAGACCAGCGATGCAGCCCCGCCTCCCCCTGATCTCTGCACACCTGGATGTGTGGCTGCCCTGTTGCTCCTCAGCTACAAACCTACATGGCATGTTACTATGTGAATACCACAAGCAATTGTGACAGGATGGTAAAAATTTGTGTATCTTGACATATCTGAATACAGAAAGCACACAGTAGAGACCTGGCACCAGGGTTACATGGGATGACTGGAAGGCTGTGCACAACTGTGCTCGAGTCAGCTTGCTCTTATGGGCCTTCCAGTCTGGTAATTTTTGGAATGACTCCTTATTTCCAATTCTTGAATTTTGGCCCCTAATTTCTGACACAAGGTCTCCGTGTTCTGTCGGACTCCTCCACGTCTCTCAGCCTGTTTTCTTTTGGTGTGTTTGCTGGCGAGCATTTGTTTCTAAGGGATCATCTTGTCTATAGCAGGGGTCCTCAAACTGCGGCCCGCGGGCCACATGAGGTGGTATGATTGTATTTGTTCCTGTTTTGTTTTTTTACTTCAAACTAAGATATGTGCAGTGTGCATAGGAATTTGTTCATATATATTTTCTTAAACTATAGTCCGGCCCTCCAACGATCTGAGGGACAGTGAATTGGCCCCCTGTTTAAAAAGTTTGAGGACGCCTGGTCTATAGTGTCATTGCCTTAGACTTGGAAGGAGGGTTGTTCAGAGCAGCTTTTTGTACTTGGTAGAGTCCCACCTTCTGGAGCCTGGGCATGTGTACACGTGCGTCACTCACAGAGACGTGGAGTGGCCTTCTCAGGGTTTCTGGCCTGTTCCTCTCCTCACCTTCTCTCTCTTTTCTGCCTCTGCCGTCCCTTCCTACCCAGCTTGTTCTCCTCCCAGGTGTGTGTCTACAGCATGGGCCCTGTTGGGAAGGTGGCCCCAACAGGTCAGTTGAGGCCCTCTTGGCAGAGCCCTGCACTCAGCCACCGCCAGCTTCAGGCTGGTCCTTGCCTGAGCCTGGCACAAGCCTCTGGCTGCTCTGCGGCCTCCGCTCCTCACAACTGTCAAAGATTCAGCACCCTCTGGCTTCTCCCTGCACCACCGTGCAGGTCTTGTGCTGGTAGAGGTTCATCCTCTGCTGTTTGTAACTTTGTCACTTAAATATACTGTAAGTGTGGCCTACAGGTTTTGCTATCTGATTGCCTTTTCTGTTTTATATGAGGATTCAGAGAAAATTTAAAACTACACTGCCTTTGCTCCCTTTCCAGAATCCTTTCCCATACCTTTTGGTGTTGAGTTCTCATAGATTACTTGTCTGAAGGAAAGAAAAGAGTGGCTGAGCATAGAACTTCTTGTTTTAAACCAGTCAACTGAGGTATCCTTGGGGATTTGCTTCCCGAAGACTTTTTTTTTCTTTTAACCATTTTTACTATTTTAAGTGTATAGTTCTGTAGCATTAAATGCATTCACAATATTGTGTAAGCATCACCTGTGTCTATTATCAGAACTTTTCATCTTCTAAAACCAACGCTCTGTCCCCATTTCCCCTTCCCAAACTCCTGGCAGCCACATTTCTACTCTCTGTCTCCGTGAATTGAGTACTCTTAGGACCCCACAGGAGTGGAAGCAACAGCTTCCTCTTTCCATGATGCTCGGTTCACGTAATGTCCTCAAGGCTCACTTATGGTGCAGCACGTATCAGAATCTCCTTCCTTCGTGAGGCTGAATAACGTCCCACATCTGCTCACCACATTGTGTTTGTGCATCAGCCTCCGTGGGTGTGTGTTCTGCTCCATAGCTGGCCTGTGGTGACCATGCTGCTGCGGACAGGGGTGTTCAGTCATGTGCTCAAGTCCCCACTCTCAGTGCTGTGGGTCATGTGGGATTGTGCAGGTGATTTTTTGAGGAGCCACCACCATATTTGCACAGTGGCTGCACAGGTAACATTCCTGTCAAGAAGGAATGGGTAGTTTCTGTACCTCCCTGAAACATTTAATATTCTCTGGTTTTTTTGTTTTTTTTTTTTTGAGACAGTCTCACTCTGTCGCCCTTGGTAGACTGCCATGGCATCATAGCTCATAGCAACCTCAAATCCTTGGGCTTAAGTGATCCTCTTCCCTCAAGCCTCCCTGAGTGGCTGAGATTACAGTTGCTTACCACAACACCCAGCTAGTTTTTTTCCTATTTTTAGTAGAGACAGGGTCTCACTCTGGCTTAGGCTGGTCTGGAATTTCTGAGCTCACACAATCCACCTGCCTCGGCCCCCCAGAGTGCTGGGATTATAGGCGTGAGCCACTGTGCTCGACTGTAATGGGCATCCTGGGGAGTGTGCCCCAGACTGTTCTCTTATGAGCTGATTTTTTACTTCGAGGACTAAAACCCTTGCTTTTTATCTTCTCTGTTCCACTCTTTCCCTAAGAGTCTGAGACAAAATAGTTGTTAAAGTTAAAGCCTATTCTAGCTTGCACCCTGATTACACAGTAACTGTCATCAGTATTTCAAAAAACAATTACTGGTCTTTTCTAGAAAGAAACCAGCAAGCAAGCAGATAGCAGAACGGCAGTGCCGAAGGAGATTTGGGTGGGCTTGGCATGTCTGTGCAGACCCATGGCTCGGCGGCGAGGCCAGGGCTGCCGTGGCCGGTGCGCCATCTCCTGCTCTCTGCTTTCCCACTTCTGTTTCTTGACGCCTTCCACTGTCCATGCTGATGTCACCCAGGGTGGAAGTGCTGTTCCCTTGCTGCTCTAAATCTAGCTAGTTCAGGTCTGAGTGTAATGATCATTATTCTTCAAAAGGAAAATTTAGGAAATGCAGTCTGATTCCTACAGGATTATCTAGCTTCCTTTTTCAAATGAGAGTTAGTCTGATTCAAATTTCAAAATAACAGCAACTCTTCTTTTTTGTAAATGGTTATTAGGAAGGACATCTTAAAATTTCAATGAATGATAAGATTTTTTTTTTCTGACTATGTTAATCTGTGACTTTAGTATTTTCAGTATAATTTTGACGTAATTTTGCTTCTGTTAGAAACAATCATTTAGGGCAGCGTCTGTGACTCATTGAGTAGGGAGCCGGCCCCATATACCAAGGGTGGCGGGTTCGAACTCGGCATCAGCCAAAACTGCAACAAAAAAATAGCCGGGCATTGTGGTAGGCGCCTGTAGTCCCTCCTGTACTCAGGAGGCTGAGGCAAGAGAATCACCTAAGCCTAAGAGCTGGAGGTCGCTTTGAGCTGTGACGCCACAGAACTCTATGGAGGGCAACAAAGTGAGACTCTGTCTCAAAAAAGAAAAAGAAAGAAAGAAAGAAAGAAAGGAACAATTATGTATGGGCAGAGCCTGTGGCTCGGTGGGTAGGGCACTGGCCCCATATTCCAAGGGTAGCGGGTTCGAACCCGACCCCAGCCAAACTACAACAAAAAAAATAGGTGTTGTGGCAGGTGCCTAGTTGCAGCTACTCAGGAGGCTGAGGCAAGAGAATCACCTAAGCCCATGAGTTGGAGGTTGATGTGATCTGTGACACCAGATCACATCAACCTCCAAGAATGATAAAGTTGAGACTCTATCTCTAAAAAAAAAATAAAAAATATTTAGCAAATTTATGGCCATCATTTTAATTGCAAGCGATTAGCTAATCAATCAGCAAACATTCAGTTAGTACCTACTTTGTGAAGCTGCTTAAGACAGACATTTTGGGATACGAGTAATTATAAGAGCAGCTGCCATGTTGTGGTGCTGATGTGATCCTGTAACCCTTCAAGTTTCTGAGGTCACTGTCATGGTCTCTATTGTGTAGATGAGGAGACTGAGGTATAGAGTGGAGAGCTTAACTCAAGGTGATGTCATCACTAAGTGTTCCCAGGTGGGTTTGAACTAAGGTCTTTCTGACTCCACATTTTATGCTCTGACCCCGACGTTTCTTTCCTCCCTGACCTCCCAGGCTTCCATCTTTATAACTTGAACCATAAAGGACTGATACTATTTTAAATGAAGTAGATGCCAATGCTTTCTACTTTTAAAGCAGTAAGAACCTCCTTTATGCCAACTAAATAGTATAGATAGCACAAGAAGCTCTATCAGCTAATATCTGTGGACGTGGCTTGGCTGATTTTTTTCAGTTGGTTAATGATAAATAACTCCACACACCAAATCTCTTCTTTTACTTAGAGCTACACTTCACAGCTGACTCACACTGGTATTTCCACTGGGAATTATGCTATTCTTATTCAGTCACATAAGAACGCATTACAGAAGTTTCCCTGCTGCCAGGATGGGGCAGTGCCCACACCCACTCTGAGCATTTTCCAAGTTAAAGTTGTTTCCACTAGGCTCTTTGGAGGAGTCTGGGGTCTTGATTAAATTTTTGAACCAGTGCTCAAGAGGCTTCCAGGCTTCTCTTGAGCACCCTGTGACTTTAGGAGTAGGTCTCCAAGAACACCCACCTGGAGAGAGTGTATTTTGCCCTCCCCTCCATTTTCCCTTTTCACTCTGCCTGAAAGGAGGCTCCTAGCCCAATCTTCATGATGGCATCAGGCTTTATAGCCTGTTCATCCCAACTTTTATGGTGTTAGTTCTCTAGTTTGACTTTATTATCAATACCCTAGACAGGTTTAGAAGAGGCAAGGCAGGCGGCGCCTGTGGCTCAGTGAGTAGGGCGCCAGCCCCATATGCCTAAGGTGGCGGGTTCAAACCCAGCCCCGGCCAAACTGCAACAACAACAAAAAAAATAGCCGGGCGTTGTGGTGGGCGCCTGTAGTCCCAGCTGCTCGGGAGGCTGAGGGAAGAGAATCACGTAAGCCCAAGAGTTAGAGGTTGCTGTGAGGCGTGTGACGTCATGGCACTCTACCTGAGGGCAGTACAGTGAGACTCTGTCTCTACAAAAAAAAAAAAAGAAGAAGAAGAAGAGGCAAGGCATAGATAAACATTTATTGGGTATTGACTCTGGTAGGTATTGTGGCGGGGGGAGGAACGATGTTCATGCAGAGTTGAATTAGACATGGAATCACAGTGAATCATGAAATAGTGAGCTCATCATTAAGGACGACAAAGGCAGACTGCATCTATTACCTTTGGGGGGATTTAGCCAAAAAGTTCTGGGTCTCAGAAAGGAAGAGGCACAGAAGTACATCCAAGAGGAATTGGTATTCCGTATTCCAGGCAGCATGGTATTTGAGTTAACATCGAGGAATGAAAAGGAATTCAGAGATGAGATGAAAAGGAAGACACAGTAGAGGGGACGCGTCCACTGTCGTGAGCAGAGATTGGCAAATTAAAGCTTGTGGGCTGAATCTGCCCCTCTGCCTGTGTATAGAGGGAGCTAAGGATGGTCACGTGGAACATATCCCCAAGAAGGACTCCACCTAACAAAATCAAATATTTTGACCTGGTTATTTATACACTCACATTAACCTGAAATAAATTTACTTAAAAAATAAATAAAAATAAAATAAAATAAAAAATAAAAAACATTTGTATTTGTTGCTATCTTGCAATCTATGGGATTTTTCCCTTTTGATGTCAAAATGAAAAAAGGGTTAGCATTTCATTTAACTTTCACGTGTAGGTGTTGCTTTTGAGAATGTTTATATTATGACATCGTGTTAACTTGCCAGACATTGAAAAGTCTTAGGAACTGTTTGAGGCTCTTCAGAGGGTGGTCTGCAGATGGCGACATGAGCGTGGCTGGTGAGCTTGCTGCAAGTGTAGACCGCAGGCCTCATTCAGACCCACTGGGTGGGTTCAAAGCTCAGTGGCTTCAGGTGGCATCACTTTTGGTAGCACATCATCCTTTGGGTTAGGAATTTCGGTGCAACTCCACCGGGCAGCCCTTCTGTCCCCCAGGGTATTGACAGAGGCATTTCAGCCAGAGCTGGGCCAGGTTGAAAGACCAGAAAGGAATCCCTGGCATCCCTGATGTCCTTGTTGGCTCTGCAGGGCTCCTCTCAGCTCTCACCTTCTCTTTTCCCAGGTGGGAGGAACAATTCTGTGGGGACTGCCCAGCCTGGGGACCCTGTGGCATTGCTCCCCTGGACACCATCCCACCTGATACACTTTTTAGTTCTATAGTAATTTCCAAAAGGTTGTAAATTAGGGTCTAAATTAATTGCCCAAACAAGAAGTTACAAAATATATTTTCTTTCTCCACAAATATTTTAAAGAAGTTTAGTATAAGGATAATGTTGTTTTTGTATTGTTTTGTTTTGTTTTGAGACAGTCTCACTATGTCACCCTTGATAGAATGCTGTGGCATCGTAGCTCACAGCAACCTCAAACTCTTGGACTTAAGCAATTCTCTTGCCTCAGCCTCCCACGGGCATTGGTGGATCCCAGATAGATGCAGTTTTCGGTTGCTTGAGAGTTACTATGAAAAATAGGCCTAACTAATTCTGTACCCCATACTATACCATACCATACCATACCATGAACTGTATTGACTTAATATGAAAATACACCAATTAAAAGCAAATTAAGGGCCGGGCGCGGTGAGTCACGACTATAATCCTAGCACTCTGGGAGGCCGAGGCGGGTGGATCCCTTGAGTTTGATACCAGCTTAAGCAAGAGTGAGACCCTGTCTCTATTATAAATAGAAAAACTGAGGCAAGAGGATTGCTTGAGCCCAAGAGTTGGAGGTTATTGTGAGCTAGATGCCACAGCACTCTACCTGGGTAACAGCTTGACACTCTGTCTCAAAAAAAAGAAAAGAAAAAAAAAAGCAAATTAAGACAAATAAAGGCAAACTTCACTTACTGTAACATAGTTTTTACTGCATTACAAAACAGCTGTGTAAATACCATGTACAATTTTAATGAAAATACACTTTTTAACTTTACTACATATTTTTTTAACTTCAGATAACACACATAACGGTTAAAACAAGCATTGACTTACTGATGACAGGGCACGCCAAGGTAAAACTATGATTTTTTTTTTTTTTTAAGCAGGGCCACCCACCAGTTGCTTGAGTTCCAGATAATGGGGAGTTTCCTATAGTTGTGAATCAGATTCTGTTTGGGCGGGCCTGTTTGGAGAGAGTGCATCCCTTCCTTTCTAAACCAGTCATCTGATTTGCAGTTTGACACATAGAGCAGTGGCCTATTTTTTAAAAAGATTATATTCATTTGTAGTATTCAGATAAGTCAAAGATTATATTCATTTGTAGTATTCAGATAAGTCAGGTTTAAAGAAAGCTCAATATACAGTATGTGAAAATTTGAGTCTCCAAAACAGATGAATTCAAGGATAATTATTTGTATGATTGAATAACTTTAATACATAAATCTTTTTCCAGTGAAGTTTCCCAGATCTATAAAATTAAAATATATGTGATTCTCAGGAGCCCTTCTGTAGAGATTAGGCCTTGTGTCACTCTTGGGTTAGATTGCCAAATTTTATTGATCACGTGAATATCAGTGTGCTAAGAAGTAGTCATTGTTTTGTGAAGTAGAAAAAGAGACTGGGATTTATTAACTGTTCTTTCTCTCTTTTGCCAGATTTAGAAATGGCTGTTGCATACTGGAAATTAGTACTATCTGGAAGATTTAAATTCTTAGATCTTTGGAACACATTCCTGCTGGTAAGCGTCCTTCTTGCATGTGCCCAGCATGAAGAGTGGGTCGTGCAAGTTTGGGGTGTTCATAATTGTGTGACTAAAGTCTCACAAGGGACATTTTGGATAAACTAAAAGTACCACACAGAGATCCACAAGCCCAGACAGGGGACCTTGTGGCTTTGCCACCTGTGGGAGATGGCCTCAGATGGAGGGGCACCCAGCAGCCCCCTAAAACTCCTCCTGGACGGGGCTTTCTAGGTCTGCTACAAACCTCAGCAACTCTGATCTGTCCTCTCCTCTGTGGGCCCTCAATGATTCTGTATTTCCACTGAGAAAGTTAATATCCTTTAAGAAAGGTCCAGTGCCACACTTTCTGTAAGTAGATTTGGGCTTTAGCACAGAGATTGTGTCCCATTGTTCAGGTAGCCTAGCCACGGCATGTGTGCCTGGTCTGATGCCTCTTTAAATGCATATGACAGTGCTCAGAAGGAAAGGAGACCTTAGTGGGCCCCCAGGAAAGAGCCATGTGACAGCAGGCCAGGTGCTGCTGTAGTGCTGGCCTGGCTGGCCAGGCAGCAGGTGCAGCTCTGGGTTGAGGGAGTGGATGGGGCAGTGGGACATGCCCCGACTCAGAGAAGACAGGCCTCTCACAGTCCCATCAGGAAGATGAAAGAAGGGGCTCTCAACACCCCACAGCCTGTAGCCTGGCCACCACCTTGAGTCGGTCTCTAATGCAGGTAATGTGTACTTTGCTGCCACTTAACTGGCTTTGTGGCCTCTGGCAAGTTACTTCCCAGTGCCTTCCTCATCTGGTGATAGTGCTCACAGACACAGCAGCATGGCAAAGGGTGGAAGCTGGTGGCCTGCGTGCAGGGGCTTCCCCACAGCCGTGTCCTCACTATGCCACTTCTGTGAAGACATGCGGAGGGTAATGGCTCCGTGCTCCCCCCACGCTGTTCACCTGGGGTCACTCCTGAATTCCACGTGCATAGAGATGGGGACCAAGGTGCTCACAGGATGCTGACAGCAAAATGCAGAGAGTGGCCAGAGGGATATCAGTGCCATAGAACTCAACTAGAGAGCAGTGAAAATGAACGATTAGATTTACATGTGTCAGTCTGGTTACATCTCAAACAATGTTATGTGGGAAAAAAACAAGTTGCAGAAAACTCTAGGTGTAATTTGCTAGGAGTTAATAATGTTTTAAAATATAAGGCATGCTTATAAGCTATGTGTGAATATATATACATGAAAATAATGTATGAAAATAGGCATGAGAGTGATTAAATGCTGAATTCAGAGGAAGAAGAAGAGTAGGCCCAGGGGAACCACAGGGTTTCACCTCCTCAGCAGGACGGTAAACACAAAGGTGATCCATACTCTCCACAGTTTTTGGTATATCTAAAATATTGAATAACATATTTTTAGAGAATTGTCCTATCCCACTGCAAGAACTGTCTAATATTTTTAAAAATAAATATATAGAACTAAAGTAAATAGAAATATCGACTTGCCTACTGTCCTGCATTGTTTTAGAATTGGTTTAGGAGGCAAATAACAAGATTAAAAATATTCCTCTTTTATTTGACTAAAACAGAAGTTTATAATTTTAATATTTAAGGCTCAGTGCCTGTGGCTCAAGCGGCTAAGATGCCAGCCACATACACCTGAGCTGACGGGTTTGAATCCAGGGCTCGCCAAACAACAATGGTGGCTGCAACCAAAAAATAGCCGGGCGTTATGGTGGGTGCCTGTAGTCCCAGCTATTTGGAGGCTGAGGCAGGAGAATCGCTTGAGCCCAAGAGTTGGAGGTTGCTGTGAGCTGTGATGCCACAGCACTCTACCCAGGGTGACAGCTTGAGGCTCTGTCTCAAAAAAAAAAAAAATTGATATTTAAAATATTTTGTTTTTTGACTCAGCGCCCGTAGCTCAGTGAGTAGGGTACTGGCCACATATACTGAGGCTGGCGAGATTAAGCCCAGCCCAAGACAGCTAAACAACAATGACAACTGCAACAAAAAAAATAGCCAGGCGTTGTGGTAGGTACCTGTAGTCCCAGCTACTCAGGAGGCTGAGGCAAGAGTATCACTTAAGCCCAAGAGTTTGAGTTTGCTGTGAGCTGTGATACTACGGAACTCTACCTGAGTGACAGTGAGACTGTCTCAAAATAAATAAATAAATAAAATAAAATAATTTGTTTTTAAGCAAGTCTACTTTCTGTATTTGTAGGCATTGTTTAGTTTATAACATCTATACAAAGCACTATTATTACTTTTAACAATTTTGTTATTTCTAATTGAATCAGGGAGCGTCACTCATTAATTAAAGAGCGTGACGCTCCTGGGACAGCTTAGAGTGGAGTCTATATCTTAATCTGGTGGATTTTCTTCTCATGTGTTAGGAACATCACAAAAGATCGATTCCGAGGGACACTTGGAATCTTCTGCTAGATTTTGGAAACATGATTGCAGATGACATGTCTAACTACGATGAAGAAGGTATTGAAAGTTGTAGTGCTTGAGATCTTCATCAACAAAGCTCCCCTCAACCTGCATGTCCACTTCTCAGAGCCATGGAGGGTACAGACGCTCCTCCCCATGGCCCGCTAGACTCCTGCATATACCCTGTCACTGAAGAAGGCCATTAAAATAATGGCCATTTCCTTATTATTTCTTACATGTCACACAAAAGAAAAG
This sequence comes from Nycticebus coucang, assembly GCF_027406575.1. Taxonomy (NCBI): domain Eukaryota; kingdom Metazoa; phylum Chordata; class Mammalia; order Primates; family Lorisidae; genus Nycticebus; species Nycticebus coucang. Next base: position 629,870 of record NC_069794.1, read on the forward strand.
TAAGGCTTCATATTCAGTTTAGGTAAGAAGACAGTCCTCTGAACTACAGCATTTCAAACTGTCCGTGCAGAGGCCCTGTGGTGACACAGCGTTAGATAGAAATCACCTCTCCTAAATACCAATCCCATTCACTGCCTTAGGTTAGTGATTCCATGATGCTCTTGAAGCTTATTTGGAGGCTCCAACTTTTATCTGCTTGCATCAATATATTTATACATATAGTAGTCCCCTACTACTATATGTATACTACTCGAGACACTAAACCAAAGCATATTTGGATGCCCATGATGTGATGCACAGGCGCCCCACCACGCTGGGAAAGAGCACAGGGCAGCTCGGGACAGCTGCCATGATGTCATACACCAGGCACTCTACCACATTGGGAGAGAGCGCAGGGCAGATCTGGGTGGCTGCCCCTGATGTCATACACCAGCCCCTCTACCACAGCTGGGAGAGAGCGCAGGGCAGCTCTGGGCGGCTGCCTGTGATGTCATACACCAGGCACTCTACCACGCTGGGAGAGAGTGCAGGGCAGCTCTGGGCAGCTGCCCATGATGTCATACACCACGCACTCTACCACGCTGGGAGAGAGAACAGGGCAGCTCTGGGCAGCTGCCCGTAATGTCATACACCAGGCACTCTACCACATTGGGAGAAAGCACAGGGCAGGTCTGGGCAGCTGCTCATGATATGATGCATAGGCACCCCTCCACCCTCGCGGGAGCACAGGGCAGCTCTGGGCGGCGACACTTAGCCACCAGCGGTTATACAGGTCTGTCTTCTCACAGTTTTAGCTCCTTTCTCTTTATGTCCTCAACACTTAGCACAATACCCAGCCCATGACAAGCACCTAATGAAAGAGGGGATTGTTTTTTTTTTTTTTTTGGCCGGGGCTGGGCTTGAACCCGCCACCTCCGGCATATGGGACCGGCGCCCTACCCGTTGAGCCACAGGCGCCGCCCGAGGGGATTGTTGAAAGTAGACAGAAGCGTAGGTTCCGGGTGCTCTGACTGAGGGGGCGCGTCTGTTGGAGCTCTCGGGAGCACAGGCGAGGCAAGAGTGCTGATGATGAAGAAAGAATCTCCTTGCCATCCCCCCACCCCCTGGACAGATGAGTCCATTTCTTTTCATTCCTGCTCAGCTGGGCCTGATTGCCTGAAGCACTGGACAGGACATGTGGCCGCATTGTGCACATGGGGGTGATGGAGGTGTGTGGACACCACACCTGTGCTTGCTGGCGTGGCCTTGCTGAGCAGAAGATTTGGGGGACTTTAGCCAATTCATTCTGTAAGACACAAGCTGTGTGAACTTCAAATCATTTGTGTTCTTAAAATATAAAGGTTGGTTGATATTGTGGAAAAATGTTTTGACTAAAAAATATTGCTCTAGGCTCGATGCCCGTTGCTCAGTGGTTAGGGCACCGTCCACATATACTGGGGCTGCTGGGTTTGAACCTGGCCCCGGCATGCTAAACAACAATAACAACAAAAAATTAGCCGGAGTTGTGGCGGATGCCTTTAGTCCCAGCTACTTGGCAGGCTGAGTCAAGAGAGTCGCTTAGGCCCAAGAGTTTGAGATTGCCATGAGCTGTGATGAGCTGTACTCTACTGAGGGTGACATAGTGAGACTCTGTCTAAATAAATAAATAGCTCTAACACTGATTTTTAAAATGTATTTGTTTGCTTTCTTTAGGAGCATGGCCAGTTCTTATAGACGATTTTGTAGAATATGCACGGCCAGTAGTCACAGGTGGGAAACGCAGCCCTTTCTAGGCAGAAAATTCAGATGGATTGAGATTATAAAATGAACTTCACCCTGCAAGGAGACAAAGTGTGCAGCTGTGCTGACTGCAGAGGCCGGTCCCCCACGACCAGTCCTGGGGTGGAATAGCCATCGGCTCTGCTTCAGGACACAGTGGAGGTTTGTGGGCACTGTGAGCAGGTCCTCAGAAGACAGCTGCTTTGGAATGTTTGGAGATTTGTCATCGTAGCTGTTGCTAGGAGATTTCCACATGATTTTCGTACTTACAAAAAAGTGACAGAGCCCGTTTGCAGGAGCGCAGAACATGCTGCTTTAGTTCATGACTTAAGGCAAACACCAGCAGTTAGCAAAACTCCTGTCTACTCTTACCGTAACATCACTTAAAAACATTATTTGCATCCTCGGCAGAATGTTGTATTTTTATACAAGTCAAAGATGTTAAAAATATGCAGTAAGGAAGATGATCTTGCCACAGAGTCTAATGTTTTCTAAACTTAGTGCCAGTAATTCAAGATTTATATTTTATGATTACCAGATACATTTTTGTTTTCATTTTCTCTAGATGTTCATCTGAAATTTATTTTATCATTTTTGACAAACGTTGCAGTTTGCCCGGTGATGGCAGGTACAGTGGCTCCAGCAGAGCTTTATTTTAAACTGCATATAACTGTGGGCCTGTTTTACTTCCAGTAATGTTATTTGAACTTACTCAGAAATTTCATAAAGTATTTTAAAATATATTTTGTTACATTTGAAGAGATGTTTTTCCATGGAAAATATCTCTTTCATGAGTGATGAATTATAGATTTAAAAATCAAATGTGTTGGATCCTTTCCCCTACCTGTGATGTCATAGTGTCCAGCGTCCAGCCTTCTGTGCAGTCGTGCACGTTTGGAAGCTAAAATGTACATCGTTGTTCACAAAATCCCCACACCTTTATCCTATTTGTGGACCGAAGTCTGTCTTTGCACCATGTTGGCTTCTGTCCCTGGTGTTTGCCCGGTCAGGGGAGCACACTGGTGCAGCTCAGGCATGGAGTGCCGAATGGGCCTGGTCAGCTGGAGTCGTGATGTCCTCACTATGTTGACCCTACCTCACCTTTGCCAAGACCTTCGAGTCACCAGCATGCCTTGCTGCCCTGTCTTCAGCACCGAGCGGGAAGCAGGAAAGTTATCCCAGACCTGCCACTTGACTGGCTTTTGGAAACCTCTCCTGACAACCCAAGGCTTGTGCACTCGGTGGGGGTGAACTGGTGCTTCTAAACAGAGACCCTCTGGGGCAGCGAGCAGGGCACAAGGACAGGCTACAGGGATGGGCCCTGCCTGGATGAGGGACCTGAGGACTGGTCTCGGGATGGGCAAGTCACATGCCTTCCTCAGGCTCTGCGTCCAAACCCGCAAGAGGGAAACGTGGCCATCTCTACCTTTAAAAATCTATGATTCTCAGAGAGCATTTATTTAATATAATAACAACTTCAAAAATGTTAAAGCGTCTTCTAGGTTTTGTGAATTCTTGACACGTAATTATCTTGTTCAGAGATGTTTATAGAATTCTGATAATGTATACACCATGGAGATCTGCAATACTTTTTTTTGAGATTTAAAGTTCTATGGGATTGTCAATAGATTAATTGGAAAAAGGTTGTTCAAAAAAAGTGGTTTCTTTTTCTTCTATTATATACATTTGAGTCATGCATGCTATGAAATGCTAAGAACAGAAACGTGAAAATAAATTGTTTCTCTGGTGTTGAGGTGCCCTTTTCATTCTCTTCTTGGTTGCCTGGATACTTGGCTATCAGCTGTCAGGGTACTAATCTTTGTGGTGAACTGGGAGAGGCCCTCTCCCTGCGGCAGTGAACAAGCACCTCCCACAAGTCTCTTACCTGCCGCCCCAGCAAATCATCCTCTTTCAGGGTTGCATCATGTGCTAAATACGGCATTCCATAGGAGACTATAAATCTCGAAATATACAGAATTTACAGAAGAGTTGACGGAAATGTAACCAGAATATACTACTACAAACTAAAATATATTGAAAATGACAAGTTAATTGAACACAGTAGGCTTAAGAAGTCCACATTACCTGCACTTTCATGGCATCTCTTTCTGTCTCAGTGACGTAGCACATGTGTTATTTTAGCTCAGTGTTTAGTGTAATATTAAATATGTTCCCGACACAACGCTTCTGGTGTTTGCCGCAATATCCACAGTTCCTAGTACAAGCAGGGCCTCAGTGAACAGCTACTGAGTAAGCAAACCACGGGCTAATCTTGTCTCTTACTATCTGCTGACATTCTGCTGACATAGACCACACCATGTGGAAGTTGTCCCCAAGTGTCTTCAGTGGAGTTTCCACGGCCTCAGAATCAGTAACAGAAACCAGATGTGGAAAAAAAAAAAAAACAGATGTGGGCTGTGCCATTTCAGCCAGACGATGCTGCTCTCCCCTAGGCGGGCAGTCATCTAAGGAGAGCTGTCCCCACCTCTGGCCTCTGTCACTACCTTGTTTGGATGGGACATCTACACACCTCTCAATTTCGATGAACTATGTTTCAAAATCACAGAATTGTGCTGGCTGGAATAATAAATACTTCTTTTTTTTTTGCAGTGTTTAGCCAGGGCTGGGTTTGAACCCACTACCTTTGGCATATGGGGCTGGAGCCCTACTCCCTTGAGCCACAGGCGCCACCCTGGAATAAGAGTACTTACGAAGTGCTGGTGTGGTCCTGGGTTGAAGCATCTCACTGTCCTGCTTTATGCTAAAAAGAATTTATGTTCGGGCAGCACCTGTGGCTCAAAGGAGTAGGGTGCTGGCCCCATATGCTGGAGGTGGTGGGTTCAAACCCAGCCCTGGCCATAAACTGCAAAAAAAAAAAAAAAAAAGTATTTTTGGGGCAGCACCTGTGGCTCAGTGAGTAGAGCGCTGGCCCCATACACCGAGGGTGGTGGGTTTGAACCCAGCCCCAGCCAAACTGCAACAGAAAAATAGCCGGGCGTTGTAGTGTGCACCTATAGTCCCAGCTACTCGGGAGGCTGAGGCAAGAGAATCGCCTAAGCCCAAGAGCTGGAGGTTGCTGTTAGTTGTGACACTATAGCACTCTACTGAGGGTGACAAAGTAAGACTCTGTCTCTATAAAAAAAGAAGAATTTATTTTCCTCAGATACGTTTCTAAGTCCACATGTAACTCCCCACCAGGACCCAGGAGCCCAGTCCCCACAGAAAGGCTGTCTGGGGAAGGGCAGGGAGATGGACCAGGAGCCCTGTCCGTTCACACTTTGCTGCCCCGGCTTCTCCACATTTCTGGGTGTTCTTCCCTTGCGTTGGCGGGGAGGCTTGCGTGCTTGGTGACGGCAGACTCAGATTCTGAGGAAGCTTTGGCTCGGTGACACTTGTGGTCTGGAGCCTCTTGTGACCCTTGGATAGTAAGAAACCAGGATCTTTCACACAGGGCCTGGGTATGCTTTCCCCCAGCATACTGTATCTTTTACATTTTCTATCCTCAGCACGTTTTATAATCAAAAGTCAAACTTTTCTGAAAGCTAAAGCTGCATATCAGGGATGAATATTAATATTGTGCTGAGTAAAGACTCCAGACTTGAAGGCCACGTGGTGTATTCAGAATTTCTAGGAAATTTCTTAGTACACAGCAACTTAGTAAGATGCACTTATTTGAAATTTCTAGAAAAGGCAAAACTAGATAGAGATAAAGCAGATGGGCCACTGCCTGGGAAAGGTGAGGGGTGGAGAAGGTGGGCAGAGGAGACCTGGGGGCAGGCCAGCTCCAGAGCAGGCCGTGGTGACAGGGTGTATGCCCACACTCCCACACATCACCCTGTGCTGTGTGCAGGGACCTCTGTGCACACCTTCAGGGATGGTGGAAAGAGCCACTGCTCTGTCAACAGTCTCCGGTGGCCCTGAATGCTGACTGCAGCCAGCAGGCCCCTTTGCTAAAGGGGTGGTGCCTACCAGACACTGGAGGAAGCTGACACCTGCCACGTGGTGGCTCAAGAATGTCTTCTCACTGGTGCCACCTGCAGAGACAGAAAAGGACACTCCTGACAGCCACACAATGACCACTATAAAGGTCAACAGGGCAGGCTGACGGCAGCCCAGGAAGGGACAAAGGCCAGACGCCGCTAGGCAGCTGTTCAGTGAGAGGGTCTGCCTCCCAGAATGGAGAAATTTAAGGCTGCCATGCTCCTGGGGAGTGTTGGTGATGCTCTTGGCTACAGAAATGTCTGTGAGGAGAATAGTGCCTTGGGCACAAAGATCCGGGAGGAGCTGCAAAGTTCTGGGGGCCTAGACCACCTCGTGCTGTCACCAGGAAAGTGGCCCGTGAGTGACAACACTGTCATGCACATCACGACCGCTGAGGCCCTCACCACAGGTAAGGCCAGCCGGTGCTCTCGGCAGGTGGGTGTGGAAGGCACTGTGTGTGAGCCCCACGATCTCTCAATGTGATGCAATAGTGGTGATACTGGAGACACCTATGGGCCTGGGGCAGGTGTGGCCGTAGAGTTTGTCCCACAGTATCTCTTCAGGGAAGGCATTACTTTGCAGACAGTTAAGATTCAGTCTCTACAAAGCGACTTTTCACCTATATTTGTAAAGTTGCTAACTAAGCCAGCACTTTCTGCTCAGCCCCTTGCTCCAGAGCTGTCTGTGGGTTTGGGGTGCAGGTGCAGCTTCACTGCAGAGGTCCAGCATTCTTGTTCCAGACTTGCTACAAGTGAATATAAAATAAAAGCCAGTTTGAAATTTGGACCTATTAAGATAAAATTACTTGGAAATTACTTCTAAATTCCAATGAATTAAGGTTAAAATATTATCTACCAAAATAATTCAGCATAGGTAGCTGCCTATACATGAATGTGTTGTGAGAAAATGCTATAAAACTGATCGATCTGAGTGGGGGACAAAGTTCATCAAAGTATTCTTTAAGTAGCAAATTGATTTTAGCAGCAAATTTGTGATTTTGCAGAAATTTTAGGGAAACAGCAAGTGCTGTTTGTCCAGCTTTAGCTCAGCATATAGCCCAGCTTTCCCACAAATCATGTATGTTCTTTAAAATCCTATAGGTGTTGTTAGTTTATCGTTGCAAAATTAAAATCTGGGGCAACTACTTAGTGAGATTTCACTCACGCATCAGCCTCACGTTCCCATCTGCCTGCCGTGCATGCCCAGTTTAGTGCTGTGGTCACTGCGTAGGAATGTGGTCAACTTGTGGCCAATCCCTAAATAACCAGGGGAGAGCTTGGTGCTGTGATAAGATATGGCGCCACAGCTTGTCACACATGGCATGGTATCCGTGTCTGCCCAGTTATGGAATCCAAGTATTTCCTGCTTCTGGCATTTTCAGGCAGGTTCTCAGGCACCCGTATGGTCAGCAGCACTAGGACAGGGCCCAGCAGCATGGAGAGTGACACTTCCCCACACCTCAAGGAAAAACCCACTGGAAAGGCCACACCTCTGCAGTGTGGCCTCAAAACCAAGAGCAGTGTTCCATCTGCACACAGTCAGCACCTGCTCTTGAACTCTGCTTCTTGCGTTTGTCTGACGCTGTCTACACACAGTACATGCGTCCACGTGCCTCATCTCTGTGGGGCTCTTCAGCTGCACAAAGTGTCTGGGTCTGCAAGGCGACCCCGGAGGGCGTCTGGCTCAGGTGGGCGCTCTGTGCTGACAGCTGACTCAAGGCCACCCTCCCAGAGTGTGCATTTAAAAGGGCTAAATTGGGGTGGTGCCTGTGGCTCAGGGAGTAGGTTGCCAGCCCCATACACCAAGGGTGGCGAGTTCAAACCCAGCCCTGACCAAACTGCAACAACAAAAAAATACAAAAATAAATAAACTTGATTAAAAAAAAAAAAAAAAAGGGCTAAATTGGCTCAGTGCCAGCCACATATACCGAGGTTGGTGGGTTCGAACCCAGCCCGGGCCAGCTAAACAACAGGTTTAGAGGTATACTTGCCCTGTGGTCTGGCCTTGAGTCAGCTAAACAACAATGACAACTGCAACAAAAAATAGCCAGGGGTTGTGGCAGGTGCCTGTAGACCCAGCTACTTGGGAGGCTGAGGCAAAAGAATCACTTGAGCCCAGAGTTTGAGGTTGCTGTGAGCTATGACACCACAGCACTCTACCAGGGCGACAGAGGGGGGTGGGGCCTTGGTGTGTGTCACACTTTATGGGGGCAAGACATGATTGCAAGAGAGACTTTACCTAACAATTGCAATCAGTGTAACCTGGCTTATTGTACCCTCAATGAACAATAAAAAAAAAAAAAAAAAAAAGAATTGTAGCCCACAGAAAGGGTTTTTCATCTACGCTAGTGATAACAAGAGCGACCTCCCCCACAGCACTCGCATACCAAGCGCTTATCTGTGACCTTCCACGCCTGTCTTGTCACATCATCCTGAAGCCAACATTATCATCTCATCTTAGAGAGGCTGATCACGCCCCTGCTGTGCGGCCCCATGAGTGGTGGAGCTTTGACAGGGACCTGCATGGTCCCGCCTGCAGCCTATGCTGTCTCTGACCATCTAAGGTCACTGTGGTGGGGCTGGGGCTGGGTGTGCAGCTCACAGCTGCAGGCTGCCCACAGAAGGGCAGACGCAGACGAAGTGCAGCCACCTCTCAGCAGACTTAGTTCAATCAGTCCCTACCAACCACATGGGTCTGCTGCTGAGTGCAGTGGAGGTGGGTGCAGCCCTGAGGCCCTGCTGGGACTGTGGGTTTTTTTGTTTGTTTGTTTGTTTTTTTCGTCAGGGCCGGGTTTGAACCTGCCACCTCCAATATATGGGGCTGACGCCCTACTCCTTGAGCCACAGGCACCACCCGGACTGTGGGGTTTTGACCCAGGAGACAGCAGAGTCCTACCTTTTATGGGGCTTGTGAGCAAGGCAGCACATATGGCCACCATCCAGCCAGGTGGGGAGCACCTAGGGAGGTTTACTGATTTATTTTCCAGGAGACAGAGAAGTGAGCCGGACAGCCACATCCCACAGCAGAGAAACAGGGGAGGCCTAGGCTCAGCAGCTTTGAAAATCTGTCCCCATGTTAAACTCTAACCCAAGAGACAAGCTTTTTGTTGCCATTTTGTTTTTATGAATTTTTTTGCTTTTAAAAGGTTAAATTTCAGTTGTGATGACATTTCATGGTATCTGATTCCAAAATAAAATAAAATATATTAGGCTCAGCGCCTGTGGCTCAAGTGGCTAAGGTGCTAGCCACATACACCTGAGCTGGTGGGTTCGAATCCAGCCTGGGCCCACCAAACAACAATGACGGCTGCAACCGAAAAAAAAAAAAAAAAAAAAACATAGCCAGGCATTGTGGCAGGCGCCTGTAGTCCCAGCTACTTGGGAGGCAGAGGCAGGAGAATCGCTTGAGCCCAGGAGTTGGAGGTTGCTGTGAGCTGTGATGCCACAGCACTCTACCCAGGTGGACAGCTTGAGGCTCTGTCTCAAAATAAAACAAAATATTTTAGGGGGCTCAAAAAGGTGAGGTTGAGTTGGGAGCCATCACGTGGTGAGCCTCAGAGAGCCTCGACACAGCATGCAGCAAACACACCCAGCCAGCACGAGCACCCACAGCCAGAGTGAACGTTAGCTCTACAGGTCCCCCATCACCCTACTGTGTGACTTGCACAATCATTTCTTGTCCTGCTCCATCCTCTCAACTCTGAGCTGAGCTGGCTCACAGTGTCTTGTGTGGCCTCTGGCTGCCCTCACTGTGGGGAAGTGACACTGAATGGGGTGGGGATCAGGAAGGGGACAACCCTCAGTCCTGTGCCTGAACATTTCTGGGGTTTGCAGAGGCAGAGTGAGGCTTCTTGTCTCAGAAAAAGGGGCGGTTTTGTCACACACATCTCCTAATCTCCCCACCACCCCCACCGGGTGTTAGGAGCCCAGCGTAGTGGGGTGGAAGGTGGAGGTGGTCTTGGGCTCTCAAAACCTGCCCCTGAGCCACAGATAGATGTCACCAGCAAAAACCGGGCAAAGTCGTCTCCGGAGTCGACCTGGAAGCTCTGAATGCATTCTGGTACAGAATAAAACGTGTTGTGGGAGAAATAGAGGGAATTGGGAGGTGCACCCTCCTGCGCCCTGCCTGTCACAGCCCTGTCCCCACATGACCAGGCCTCTCAGACTCTACTCTTGAGGATGTGTAGACTCTCCCCATCATGCTGTGGGCTAACATAAGGACAAAAACACCCAGGCTTTGCAATCAAAATGCACTTACCAGGTGGCACCTGTGGCTCAAAGGAGTAGGGCACCGGCCCCATATACTGGACGTGGCAGGTTCAAACCTGACCTCGGCCAAAAACTGCAAAAAAAAAAAAATGCACTTACCATCATCCCTGGCCTTGGACAAGACGCCTTATCTCAGTGAGCTCATTTGAGAAGCTTATCTGGGAAAAGTGGCAAAACGACCTGACATTTTTGTGGAGAGGATAATACTTGTCCATCTCAGGTGCAGATAGTCCATAGTGCAGAGTCACTGTGCAGGCAGAGGTTGGGCTGTGGCGGCTCCTGCCTTCCCGCTGTCCTGCCTCCAATGGGGGACTCAGGCCCACCTGTGCCCAGAGCCCTGGGGCAGGGATACAACTCCTGGGCTCCCCCAAGAGGAGGGAGCTGGAGACAGGGGAGAATCGGCCTCTGTCACCTCAGACATGTGCTCCCCACCAGCCCAAGGAACAGGCACTTTCAGTCCATCTTATTCTCATGTGGGTAGAACTGCTGGCAGAAAATGTGATTGTCGGTTTTTTCTGGATCCTCCTGTGTAACTGGGGTAATAAGCATATGGCAAATTGTAACGTGTGAAATCAGAGTGAAACTGAAAGTGAGTTGTCCCCACGCTAAGTCTCTCTGGGCAGCCAGGGCCTGTAAGGTGCATCAGCAAAGTCTCCACATCCCAAAAGCACGTGCCTGTCCCACTGACAGCTATCCCAGCTGTGATCGGGGCTGCCCAAGGGTGCTCACATGGCAGTTCTGAGCCTGCCTGGGGATGGCTGGGCTCTGGTGACTCTGACGTAACATCTGCCCTCCTTTTTCCTCCCAGACTACTGGTGCCTGGATGACCTCTACCGGGAGATGGTGAGGCGCTATGTCGACATCATCGAGAAGCTTCCAGAACACCGGCCAGACCCAGCTACTATCGAAGGCTGCTCTCAGCTGAAGCCAGATAACTACCTGCTTGCCTGGCACACGCCCTTCAGTGAAAAGGGTCAGGGAAACCCCTTCTCCCCTCAGCTGCCCCACCCGGAGTCCCGCATGCACTGACCTGCTGCTGTTCCCACTAACCCTGGCGTCTCTAGTGTGCCCGACAGGAGATGGGCTTGCAGCGCTGAGAGTCCACGCAGGGGTCCTCAAACTTTTTAAACAGGGGACCAGTTCACTGTCCCTCAGACCGTTGCAGGGCCGGACTATAGTTAAAAAAAAAAAAAAAAAAAACTATGAACAAATTCCTATGCACACTGCACATATCTTATTTTGAAGTAAAAAAACAAAACGGTAACAAATATAATCACACCGCCGCATGTGGCCCGTGGGCCATAGTTTGAGGACCCCTGGACTCTACAGGCTGCTCCATGGGGTTTTTCTCAACTGTTCCTGGTTTATTTTAAGGCATGTTTTCCACTGCTTTCCGTTTAAGTCTGTCTTTTTTTCTGTAATGCCAAGAAAAACATGTAGCATCCGCGCACCTGTCTCTATATCACTGTGCCGTGTCCACTGCAGCCCATTCAGGGAGCCGTGTCCACCCTGACAGCCTCTGCCCTCTGTACTCATCTTGAGCAGGTGAGGCCGACTGGCTCTACTGCAACACAGGCCCTCTTCCAGGCTGGGAACATGGACTCATTTGTAGCAGAGGAGGAAATGGCTATAGGCTAGTTTCTGAGAGAAGAAATGTGCTCTGTGACAAAGTAACAGAGACATGTGTATCCCTGAACACCCGCAGCAAGAGGGGGAGGCCAGGTGAGCAGCTTTGGCAGCGCACATGGACCAGACCTAAGGAAGAGCACTCCAGGTGGCGGAAGGGGCTGTGTGGACAGATGTAGGCTGAGTCCTGCCAGGATGGCCCAGGGCATCATCCCCTCTGGGGTAAAGACCATGAGCTTCTTTAGGGGCAATCTGGGTTACCTGTCAAAGTCTCTAATGACAAATCCTTTGGCCTGCCAGTTCCACTGCCAGCAGTTCCGAGGACCCATGATGACGAGGTGCTAACGCAAGTGAGCAAAGGCATGTGTACAGGGCGTTCTTGGCACCTCCTCAGTGTTACCTGGTGCCCTCTGTGGGAGACAGTGACTGCACTGAGGCACGCAGAGACCAGGGCACGGACCCTCGGGTCTGGTTCCCCCCGCCAAGGGTGGTCAGGCCTCTCTGGGGGTGTCTGGAGCCTGCACCCTATGGAAGGTGCTTGTTGTTTTCTTAATTGCTTTTTAATTCATATGCTTTTGTTCTTTTTCTGCACCATATACATGTACAGTTCTAAAATAAAAACCTAATTAGGCTCAGCACCTGTAGCTTAAGCAGCTAAGGCGCCAGCCACATATACCTGAGCGGGAGGGTTCAAATCCAGCATGGGCCCACCAAACAACAATAACAGCTGCAACCAAAAAATAGCTGGGCATTGTGGTGGGCACCTGTAGTCCCAGCTACTTGGGAGGCGGAGGCAGGAGAATCATTTGAGCCCAGGAGTTAGAGGTTGCTGTGAGCTGTGATGCCACAGCACTCTACCCAGGGTGACCGCTTGAGGCTCTGTCTCAAAAAAAAAAAAACCTAATGTAAACAGTGTTCTTTTCAGGAACAGATTAGAGTCAGGCATCCTGCTTCCTAGCCTGAGTTCTGAGAGAGCTCTTGATACTGGGCAGTCACTACCCGATCTAAGCCACTCTTTCCTCTTTGAAAACGCACTTGCGGTGGTGCCCTCACACAGGCTGGCCTGGTTGCATTCCAGATGCCTGGGGAGCCGCGGAGGGTGCACTGGCCTTGCGGTCTTTCCCTCTGAAGAATCAGAGGTCATCTCTTTGTATTTTCCTATCTCAATTTCTAGAACTCTACCCCGTAAATATATGTGATTGTTATTTGTCAATTAGAGTTAAAGCACAATTTTTTAATATTTTTTTAAAGTAAAAAATGAAAAGTTTTATAGGGAGGAAGTTAAATATTCAGGAAATTAATGACCACCTACCATAAATCTATTGAACAGAATCATGTAATAAACTTTCCATGAGTCAATGAAAATAATAAAAAAATAAAAAAATATATAAGATTAAACCGACTTACCTTGCTGGCAGCTCTTTCAGCAGGACTCCTGTAACCTCAGTGATGCTCCAGTGACCTGTCTCAGGTACTCTCCTACTGAAATTATATTGTATTTTTTAATCTGAATGTTATTTATTAGAATACATAAGAATTTTTTGAACTTTTTGTTGTGGAAAATTCAAGCATATGCAAAAGTAGAGAGAATAATTTAACAAAGTTGGGCCGCTTTTAGTGTTTGCAGATGGAGCCCTTAAGCCAGCTGATGGTGGGAAGTCCTCAGCCGAGGCAGGGAGGGTGCAGAGGCCAGGCACGACTTACGCTCTCGGCCTCCCTGTGCCTGAGCCCAGGCGCAGCTGTCCACAGCCACAGTCATGACTGCGCTCACCCTGCTGAGCTCCTACCACTGCATGTCCTCTGTTGGGTCAGTTAGAGCAAACCGTTTCAGTTCAGCCATAAACATGTCCCTGTGCATCCCCAGAAAATGAGAAGATCCTTTTTAAAACAAAACAATAAAAATTCATCATATCTAAAAAATTACTAATCTTTTCATTAACATCATTAAATGTTAAAATTTCTTATTTGACCTTAAAATGTTTTTTTCATACAATCTTACCACCCTATCCAAATAGGTGTTTTTATTTTTCTGTTCTTGTTTTGTCTGGATGAAAATATTGTCACATAGCAATAGTCATTATGTTTCTTGAATTGGGTACTCTGATTTTTTGAGACGGGGTTGCTCTCTGTCACCCCAGCTGGAGTACAGTCATCATAGCTCACTGCAGCCTCAGACTCCTGGGCTAAAGAGATCCTCCTGCCTCAGCCTCCCAAAGTGCTGGGATTATAGGCCTGAGCCACTGCCCCTGGTCCTGTGTGATTCCATTTATATAAAACTCCAAAAATGGCAACTAGAGTGTCTTCTCAGTGGCTGCTGGCGTGAGGCAGGAGAACAGATTCAAAGGACAGAGAAAGCTTTGGGGATGACAGATGTGTACCTCTCTGCATCTAGGCACAGGTTCCCTGAGTGTTCATAGTGTCAGAACTTGGGAGTGTGCATGCTCTGAGTATGTGTAGTTTATTGTATGTTATTAGAAGTCAATGAAGCTAAAAAAAAAAAAAAGAAGTCAATGAAGCTGTTTTTAAAGATAAAACTTGTGATTGATAGCGTGCACAGTTCCATCTTCTACATTTTCCCCAAGTAGGAGCCTCTAATCAGCGTGTCCCCAGCCCACACAAAAAAATCTGTTTTTAACAGCTAAACAGAGCTCCAACATGTGGACACAGAGCCTGGCTCACCTCTGCTCCTGTCTGCTATCAGCTGTGTGGGTGGCTTGCCATTGCTCATTAATTTAAGTAATTTTCCTATGAAAAACGTGTTATTACACAAATTTGTGTACTTTTAAAGTTATTTACAAAAGCTAAATAGTCACAGGTGGAATTGTTGGAGCAAAAGTCTAAACTCAGGAATTTCGTTTTCCATGTAGGTTCAGGATTCGGAGCTGCCACTAAAGCCATGTGCATTGGCATGCGGTACTGGGAGCCGAGGCGTCTAGAGACCCTCGTCGAGGTCAGCCTTGAGTGTGGCAGGATGACCCATAACCACCCCACAGGTAACCTCACCAGGCTGGTGCTGTCTGGCATCTGTGTGCATGCAAAGGAGCCAGTGTGCAGGGGAGTCTGAAGCAATCATATTTGTTTTTGATTTAGTCATTTGTTGGGGGAGTTGGCTTATTTCTTAATCTTCAGCTTTGCTTAAACTCTGTTTTGCACCTAACAGCTAAGTGTGGCATTGATAAAACTGTGCAAGGGAAACAATCCTCATGGGTTTTGCACTGGTCAGGTTGGGGTCTGGCGAGTCGGGGATCAGGGCTTGTGTGATGCCTCTGATGGAGGCTAGTCCAGGAAGTCGACAGCATCTCCCACTAAGGCTGATCAGGGAAGTCAACAGCATCTCCTACTAAGGCTGATCCAGGAAGTCAACAGCATTTCCCACTAAGGCTAGTCCGGGAAGTAGACAGCATTTCCCACTAAGGCTAGTGCGGGAAGTAGACAGCATTTCCCACTAAGGCTAGTCCGGGAAGTAGACAGCATTTGCCATTATGGCTAGTCCAGGAAGTAGATAGCATTTCCCACTATGGCTAGTCCAGGAAGTAGACAGCATTTCCCACTAGGGCTAGTCTGGGAGGTAGACAGCATTTCCCACTAGGGCTAGTCCGGGAGGTAGACAGCATCTCCCACTAAGGCTAGTCCGGGAAGTAGACAACATCTCCCACTAAGGCTAGTCTGGGAGGTAGACAGCATCTCCCACTAAGGCTAGTCCAGGAAGTAGACAGCATCTCCCACTAAGGCTAGTCCAGGAAGTAGACAGCATCTCCCACTAAGGCTAGTCTGGGAGGTAGACAGCATCTCCCACTAAGGCTAGTCCAGGAAGTAGACAGAATCTCCCACTAAGGCTAGTCTGGGAGGTAGACAGCATCTCCCACTAAGGCTAGTCCAGGAAGTAGACAGCATCTCCCACTATGGCTAGTCCAGGAAGTAGACAGCATCTCCCACTAAGGCTGGTCCGGGAAGTAGACAGCATCTCCCACTAAGGCTAGTCCAGGAAGTAGACAGCATCTCCCACTATGGCTGGTCTGGGAAGTAGACAGCATCTCCCACTATGGCTAGTCCAGGAAGTAGACAGCATTTCCCACTATGGCTAGTCCAGGAAGTAGATAGCATTTCCCACTAAAGCTAGTCTGGGAAGTAGACAGCATCTCCCACTAAGGCTAGTCCAGGAAGTAGACAGCATCTCCCACTAAGGCTAGTCTGGGAAGTAGACAGCATCTCCCACTAAGGCTGGTCCAGGAAGTAGACAGCATTTCCCAGTATGGCTAGTCCGGGAAGTAGACAGCATCTCCCACTAAGGCTGGTCCAGGAAGTAGACAGCATCTCCCACTAAGGCTGGTCCAGGAAGTAGACAGCATTTCCCACTATGGCTAGTCCAGGAAGTAGACAGTGTCTCCCACTAAGGCTGGTCCAGGAAGTAGACAGCATTTCCCAGTATGGCTAGTCCGGGAAGTAGACAGCATCTCCCACTAAGGCTGGTCCAGGAAGTAGACAGCATCTCCCACTAAGGCTAGTCCGGGAAGTAGACAGCATCTCCCACTATGGCTGGTCCAGGAAGTAGACAGCGTCTCCCACTATGGATAGTCTGGGAAGTTGACAGCATTTCCCACTATGGCTACACCCTGGTGCCGCTGCTCCCCACCTATAGCGTGGCTGTGACGATGTGCTCACATCTGCTTACTGAGGTGTGTGAAGAAGAAACAGCCGGACAGTAAATAACCCCTGAGCAAGGCATTTCCATGTAGTCCGTGCAAGGAGTAGTCCCACCACACAGGGACACCCCGGGGGCAGAAGCATTCCGAGACCTGGGGACTGACGTGGAAGGCTGAGGGGGCAGTTTGGTCAGCTCCTCACTTTCCACCCTCACTCAGTCCCAGCCAGGGATGCCATGCTCAGCCCCAGGACTGCCCAGGGCCCTGCGACTGCTCTCTCTCCAGCCACCGTCAGTGTGGGGCAGGTGTTGCAGGCCACCCCCAAACTCTTAGGTAACCAAAAAGGGACCGAGGCTGGACCCTGCCAGGTGACTGCTTCAACCGGGAGCAAATGAAAAGTTAAAAATCTTCAAACCCAGAAATGCTGGACATTTGAAAACAATGTGAGCACAGGAGTCTGAGTTGAGAATTTAAATTTCTAAAACTCAAATACATTTCCTACTCTTACCAAAAAATGCCACTTCACATGTTTAGTGCTTGGGAAGCTTTTGTGTTTCTCTGATGTGACTGAAATGCGGAAGGGTTGATCTTACACACTGGGTACCTGGAAGTGCTTCCGGCTCACCCTTCTCAACTTTCAAAGCACCTTTTTTCCCCCTCCCCTCCCTCTCCCCTTCTGCGTGGGCTATAATTGGATTATAGCTTTCATAAGAAAGCTATAAACTGGTTTCATAGTAAGGCTGACTACATTGGATACTTTTTCTTCCATTCTTGAGATACTTTGCTAAGAAGAATATGTTCCAGCTCCATCCATGTAAACATGAAAGAGGTAAAGTCTCCATCTTTCTTTAAGGCTGCATAATATTCCATGGTGCACATATACCACAATTTATTGACCCATCCATGGGTGGATGGACACTTGGGCTTCTTCCATGACTTAGTAATTATGAATTGGGCTGCAATAAACATTCTGGTACCTGTATCTTTGTTATAATGAGATTATTGGTCTTCTGGATATATACCTAGTAGAGGAATTATAGGATCGAATGGCAGGTCTATTTTTAGATCTCTAAGTAAAAAATAGTTCTCCAAACATCTTTCCAAAAGGAACATATTAGTTTGCATTCCCACCAGCAATGTAGTAGTGTTCCCTTTTCTCAAAGCACCTCTGACAGCAGCTTCACAGTTATCACAGCGGCCTATGTCTTGGAGCCTAGCACCAAACACCCAAGAGGTGGTGGCACGCGCCCCAAGGTCAGGGCTAGGGTCCAAACCCTGGGCTTGAGGATTAGCCTCTTCCCCAGGGCTGCAGCTCTCAGCCCCAGCCAAGATACTATCCAGGTGCGCACTTCCACGCATGGCCCAAAAAGTCAAGGGAAGTATCTCCATATCGTGGCACCAAGTCTGAGGAGTTGCTGTCTGGAGTGGCCACTGTTCACCATGCCTCCAGCCTATGTTTAAATAGTCTGGTCCCTACACGGCCCTGGCCAGGCCATATCACACCTGCATCGTGTAGGGGGTGGAGCAGGAGGGCCAAGCACACAGCACTTGCAGGGGACCCATGCCAGGTCAGCAGCACCAGGACTGCCCTTTGGCCTACAGGGTGGGTGTGGGGCCTCGCACACCAGCTTTGCCTCACACCGAGCACTCAGCAGGGACAGCCGCAGCCCCAGCCCTTCTGACGTCAGCACCGCTGTGTCATGGAGCCGCACATGCTCCCGCCATCTCACACTCCTGCCCACTGGCTTGGGGAAATCTTCGTGCCACACAGGCCCCATGAGGACAGAGGGCAGGAATGTCCTGCAGAGTTAGAGCTCATGTGGCTCCACACAGAGCTGCATCCACAAAGGCAGATGCCGCCCAGCATCCCTCCTCAGAGGACGGCTCAGCCCTGGAGAGGGGGGTCCTTTCTCGTGACATGGATGAGCCTTCAGGACGTACTGCTGAGTGAAGAGAACCAGACACAAGAGGACAGACACTGCTACCCACTGCCATGAGGTCCCAGGACCACCAAACCCATAGAACCAGAAAGTAGATGGTGGGTGCGAGGTGGGGCGGGCATCTATGTTCAGCAGGGACAGGGCTCCAATTTGAGCAGATGAGGACATCCTGGGGTAGGCAGTGCCATGGCTGCACATGGCAGGGTATGCTCAGGACCTCTGACCTGTTCCCTTAGACGCGGCCAAGGTGGTGAGACACACTGACCCTTCCCTACTGTCCTATGCTACACAGTGCCCAGAGACCACCAGGCCCTGTCCAAGTGGCCTATGTGACAGTGTCTCTCTCTTTCCTTGCTGCCCCCAGGCTTCCTTGGGTCTCTGTGCACCGCCCTGTTCTCGTCTTATGCTGCACAAGGAAAGCCGCTCGTGCAGTGGGGCAGAGACATGCTGAGGGTGCTCCCACTGGCCGAGGAGCATTGCCGGAAAACTATCCGGCACATGGCAGGTGAGCCAGCCTCCCTCTCTGGCTGGCCTGCAACCCGCTGGCGACAGAAAGAGGCTGCCCTGGGTTCACACTGGGCATGTTTGGATACACTCAGCTCCTCCCTGACTCTCAAATAGGTGAAACCAAGAGAACCCCTGGGTGGTAGGAGGGAGCAGGGCTGGCCTCCCGGAGAGGTACCCAGAGTAGCCAAAGGATATCTGTCTCCCAACAGAGAGGCAACAAGACACTCACTCCAGGCCCCAGTGTGAGTGCAGTTGGCCCGAGTCCCCACCTTAGGCCTGGTGATCTGGCCCCAGCCTCACTACCACCACCACCACCACCCCTGTGGGGAAGCCCCCACTTCTGTGACTATCACCTGTGACTGTCACTAACCAAGACCATGCGTGGCCTCCATCCTCATGCTATACAACCAAGTCAGACGATCATTTCCCAGGGCTCCTGAATCCCTGGGTGACAGGAATTGCATCCCAGGCCCATCCCAGGCCCCTCCTGGCTTCACTGTGGCCAGGAGCTGAGTGTGCCCTCTGCAGCATCTCAGCTGCGCCCTCCAGCATCCAGGGCTCTCCTGCCCTGCACGGGCAGCGGGCCTGTGCAGGTCCCCCATGCCTCCTGTTCTCTGGCCTTGAGGAAGAGATGGTGCGAGCAGCAGGGCAGGGCAGGCCAACTTTGCCATGCCCCGAGGGCTTTTGGGTAGGGGTGCCCTCCTGTCCTCTGTAGGGCAAATAGTTGCAGACTCAGCTCATTTCTGAGCCAGCACTCTCTGTACCAACTGACCCTCTGCAAAAAGTGACTCGAACACTTCAAGCTATTATAACAATTAAACATAGTGAAACTCCCCCTCTCCCTGCTTGGGGGCATGCTATTAAATTAATTAAAATGTATAGGTTCAAAATTTTTCAGAGAAAGTACTTAATATTGCAGGCATCCTCTTAGCCTAGGATACCAGAGGCTTTCTAAGCTGCTCCTGCTGCCTCTGTCTCCCTTCCTGCTATTTCTAAGAGCTAGGACAGCAGTTCTCAACCTGGTGGGTCATGATCCCTTTATAACAATGAAAATACATCCTGCATATCAAATATTTACATTATAATTCATAGCAGTAGCAAAATTACAGTTATGAAGTAGCAACGAAAATAATTTTATGGTTGGGGGTCACCACAACATGAGGAAGTGTATTAAAGGGTTGTAGCATTAGGAAAGTTGAAAACCACTGAGCTAGGACATTAGCCCATCCTGGGGCCTGTACCCACCCTGTGCCTCTCCTCCCTCCCCAGCTGGGAGCCACTCACCCTGCTCTTTACCTTTAGAATACCAGGAGCATTGGTTTTACTTTGAAGCTAAATGGCAGTTTTATTTGGAGGAGAGAAAAATCAGTGAAGACACAGATGATAAAGCCACCTTTCCCAACAATTATGATGCTGAGGAGAGGGACAAGGTAAGGCTGGCACTAGGTGGGCTCGAGGGGTCCACAGCCAGCGGGTGGGTGGCAGGTGGACCTGGGAAGCTGTGCCATCTCGCACACGGACATGCTACCTGTGGGCACGTGTGTCTGACCCTTGGCTCTCTCATCAGACCTACAGAAAGTGGAGCTCAGAGGGCCGAGGGGGAAGACGAGGCCACGATGCCCCCATGATTGCATACGATGCCCTCCTAGGAGCAGGTGACAGCTGGACGGAGCTGTGTCACCGAGCCATGTTCCACGGAGGTGAGATTTTCCTTTCTCAGAGGTCGTGGTCTTCCAGGCACCCTCAGGGCATCCAGGGCCCTCCTGGGCCAGTGTGTCCTTCTCTGCCTCCACAGTGCACCCTGGCCCGAGGCACACATGGAGGCCACAGGCCCATTTCCTCCCAGCTGCTCCCACCCCATGGGGTCGGTGTGAGTGGGGAATAAATGGTTACAAGCAGCTGCCCAGCTCCGGGTTTAGCACAGAATTCTCATTGTCCAGTGTTGTGTTTACAAGAGTCGTGTATGTTTCTCCTGCTGAAACCCAATGCCTTAACAGTGCAGGTGGGGCCCCTGAGAGGGTTGGGAGGCCAAGGGAGTGGTGGATAGAGCCCACAGAGCACGTGGAAGGGGAGAATGTAGGTGCAGCACACTCATGGGGAGCGCTGGGAACAAAGACTCAAGAGACAAAGTGGGAGGCTGATGGGAGCCTGGTGGCCTCAGAGCGGCCCAGCAGAACTGCCCCATTTTCCCTCCACCCTGGCTCCAACTCATCCATGCCAGCTTCTCTGCCTAGCACATGTGTTCACGTGCATACATGTGTGTGCATGCAGAGCTGACACAGCGACAGCCTGAGCATGAAGTTGTCTGGAGAGAGAAGCCATAGGGGATGTAGGGTGCAGTGTGTCTTTGAGATCGGAAGTTTGTTCTTTTTATCTCTGAGCTGGCAAATCTCTCAAGCCTACAAAAGATACTATAAATGTTGGTTCCAATATCTGCATTTCACAAATTTTAAAAAACTGCCTGAGGGCAGAGCTGGGTAGACTTGGGACCTAGGGCACAGCCCAAGCTGAGGCCTTGGCTGGGGCCCTTCTGCATGGTGGCTTGTCCTCGGGGCGGGAGGAGGAGGCTTTCTCCCTCAAGGATACGTCAGAGGGTGGCTATGGGGCTCTATGCACCATCCTGGAGTGTCACTGGCTCTGGCAGCATTGTGACACCACTGGGGACCTCACACCCACCTTGGGGAGGGAGAAGGGGACACGCCTGTTTATCCCCCCCCCAAGAGCAGAACTGGGGGTTGGTAGGGGGAGCGGTGCCCCCACCCCACCCTTGTGGGTTCAGCTGGCCTAGGGGTTCTCTGATGGGTTCCTTGGAAAAGAGCAAGGCCCCAGCTAGGTGGGTGTGGAGCCGCATCACACCTTGCCTTTGTGTTCCAGGTGAGAGTGCAGCCACAGGCACCATAGCTGGCTGCCTATTCGGACTGCTGTACGGCCTGGACCCTGTCCCCAGAGGCCTATACCAGGAGCTGGAGCACCGGGAGCAGCTGGAGAACTTGGGTGCAGCCCTGCACCGCCTGTCCTCTGAGGAGAAGTAAAGCTTTCTGCCCCTGCAGGCCTCCCTCTCCCTGTCCAGCCCCACAGCCCTCACGGCCATACACAGTACATTGTTTGTCCTGCTCTTGTTCTCCAGTGCCTGCCTGGGGCCCAGACTAACACCTAGACTAACACTGCTTGCTGAGTCCTCCAGCAGCACTAACTGCCCTCCCGAGCTGCCCTCCCGGCAGCAAGTGCGTTTGTGTCCTAAGGGAAACAGATGTGCCGAACCCTGCCCTTAACCTTCCAGCCCAGGTTTTAATCACACTAGATGTTTAAGATCAACCTCTTTTGGAGCAACTTACTGAGAAAACCAAGAAATAAATGCCTCGTGCCGTCTTCCTGGTAGTCAGCCTTTGTGGCAGGTCAGTGTCACAAGTTAGTGGGCCTTTGGCCTGCTGCAGCCCTGCTCCCTCCAGCTCCCTGATAAGGAAGCAGCTGCACCTGTGGCTGGTACTTCTGCTCTGGAGAGGCCTTGAAATAGAGAATACTTAGTCTTAAAATAAGTTTGGACACAATTTTTTCAAGTAGCATCTGGTGTGAATAAAACAGCAGTTGTGACCGATGTTCCGCTCTGTGCTTGGCAGTACAGCTGAGCCTGTCTTGTTTCTTGTGATGCACTTTCGTCTAAGGGCCTCTGAGCAGGGCCAGAGCCCTCCATGGAAGCTTCCTGCACTCTGCAGAGCAGACGAGGCCAGGCAGAAAGCGTCTACCTGCTGGGATCTGGGATAGCATCTGAAATGCAGACATCTGACTCCCATAGGATTTGTCTTCTCTTAAAGGTTGATTTGGATGGGAAAGTGCTGGATGTCTTTATCTTCTCGCTGGGTCTGTTTATTTTTTTAATAGACAGAATCTCACTCTGTTGCCCTGGCTACAGTGCAGTGGTGGAATCATAGCTCACAGTAACCTTGAACCCCTGGCTGAAGCAATCCTCTTACCTTGGCCTCCCAAAGTGCCGGAACTACAAGCACATGCCCCCACCCTCACCTAATACTTTATAGAGAGGGGCTCTAAAGATGTTGCATAGGCTGGTCTCAGACTCCTGCCTCAGTAATGAGATTACAGGTGTGAGCCTCCGCACCTGGCCTCACTTAGGGTTTTTATGTGAGTGGACAGATAGATAGGAAAGGCTGGCGGACTCTGCAGGAGCCGGCCCCAGACTCTCTGCTTACAGCTAGCTGGGTGAAGCCTTCTGGGAACTGCCGTACTCCATCCCCCAGGCACCACCCCATGCCCCTTGCCCTGGAGGAACTGCCCCTGTATTCAGCACAGCAGCAGGTATACCCTGGCTTGGGGCGGAAGGGGTGGGGGTCCTCAATAGAGATGAGTCTGGTCACTCTGCACTGTGCAGATGCAACCAAGCATCTCCTTCATGTGTCTCTGAATAACTGAACTAATGTGCACTGCTACTGACGCTTTTTAGTCCAAAGAACCAGAAAGACAGACACATAGGGTAGAGGGTCTCACGCTATACACTGCCCACTGTGAGGACCCAAACAAGAGTACTGGGTGTGGAGAAATTGAGAATTATCTTTCAGGAAAAGAAGCCCAATTAAGGTAAGTGGGGGTTTCTTAGCATGTAACACAGTAGCAGTGTGTCTTAAAGAACCTCCCAGGTCACCAGCCTGCCCCAACAGTGCCCTCCCTTCAACCTGCTATAAAGGAGAGAAGGCTGGTCTCAAAGGAGTGTAGGGTGACTGGAGTGGAATAAGGGCCTTCTCAGGCTCCGTCTCACTGATGATTTCAGAGAATTAAATCCTTCCATGAGAATCATAAAGTGAGTCTATTCATAAATTAATTATAAACTAAAACAAAAATTCATAGGCATCATAACAGAAAATTTTCTTATTACACAGAAATGCAAAAGTTGAAAGGAAAAAATAAAACAAAGTACAAGATAAATGCTATACCTACTCTGATTTTTTTAAAACTTAATACTTGCTGGTTTCATTTTTATTATAAAAGTAACATGTGGCTCAGTGCCTATAGCACAGTGGTTACGGCACCAGCCACATACACCAAAGGTGGTAGGTTTGAACCCAGCCCGGGCCAGCTAACCAACAATGACAACTGCAACAAAAAATAGCTGGGTGTTGTGGCGGGAGCCTGTAGTCCCAGCTACTTGGGAGGCTGAGGCAAGATAATTGCTTGAGCCCAAAAGTTTGAGTTTGCTGTGAGCTATGACGCCACAGCACTCTACCAAGAGCGACATAGTGAGACTCTGTCTCAAAAAACAAAACAAAACAATGACATGTGCACACAGCTTCAGAAATCCAGATGCTGTAGATGGTGGCATGTGGGAAGCAGGTGCTCTAAACCCACCTGATTTATGTCACCAGTCCCAGCAATACAAGGTCACAATTCCTCATGCTTCCCCCCATCCCTGGAAATTCTCTCTGCACATATCAGCTTTTGTATGTCATATACACGCACACATGATTTCTTCCTGCAAATAGGATTTATAGTATATTTAATGGTTTGCTCTGGCTTTTTCCACTAATCTGGGTTTTTTATATTTTTCTATATCCCTATAATGTAACTATCTCAGTCACCTAGTGTCTCTTGTATGCCCACGCCCTGACTCAAATACTCAACCCCACTGATTAGGGTTAAATTTTTGCCATTCCTTTTTTTTCTTTCCTTTTTTTCTTTTTCTTTCTTCTCTTTTTTTTTTTTTTTTTTTTTTGAGACAGCCTCAAGCTGTTGCCCTGGGTAGAGTGCTGTGGCATCACAGCTCACAGCAACCTCCAACTCCTGGGCTTAAGCGATTCTCTTGCCTCACCCATGGGTCCCTGGTGGAGGGAGTGTGTCTGTCAGACACAGTTGTTTGACCTTGGGCTGATTTAGATCAATTCATTTTCCCAAAGTCTTTGGTTAAGAGGCTCTGCATTGCTGGTCGAGGTGGCTCACACCTGTAATCCTAGCACTCTGGGAGGGTGGGTTGCCTGAGCTTGCAGGTTCGAGACCAGCCTGAATAAGAGCGACACTCTGTATCTAAAAAATAGCTGGGCATTGTGGCAGGTGCCATAGTCCCAGCTACTTGAGAGTCTGAGGCAAGAGAATGGCTTGAGCATAGGAGTTTGAGGTTGCCTTGAGCTGTGACGCCACGGCACTCTACCCAGGATGACAAAGTGAGACTATCTCAAAAAAAAAAAAGAAAAGGAAAGGAAAAAAGAGGCTCTGCATTTATGCTTTAAGCCACTTTATCAACATTTTTATATCTAAAAACCAGACAGGAGGTAGGTTTGGCAGACGCTGTCATTCCTTTCTGATGGTTTAGAGCAGGCGTCCTCAAACTTTTTAAACAGGGGGCCAATTCACTGTCCCTCAGACCATTGGAGGGCCAGACTATAGTTAAAAAAAAAAATCTATGAACAAATTCCTATGCACACTGCACATATCTTATTTTGAAGTAAAAAACAAAATGGGAACAAATACAATTCACACCACCGCATGTGGCCCACGGGCTGTAGTTTGAGGACCCCTGGTTTAGAGGGAACAGACTCAGGGAGATGAAGCAACCTGACCAGATAGGGCAAGCCCACTCAGAGGGTCTAACAAGAGGAAATGGCAGACAAATCTAACAAACAGCAAGATAACAGAGCCATGTGACCACCCTGCTTCCCTGACGACCACTATACTCATGTCAACCACTGCTTATGAGGTGTTTATTGCCCTTAATCTATTTTCCCCGTAAGGTAGATGAGGAAATCAAATGTCAACTGATAAAATTGGTAGTACCCAAACTGATGTTCAATCCAAATATCTGGGCTTTAAAATCTCTGCCATTAAAATTCATTTCTAAAGTTCCTTTAAACTGGAAATAACCTTTACGTAAAAGTGCAGGCACTGCAACTCTTCTGGTTAAAATCCAGACATGTCAACTATGTCCAGCTGATGCATAGAAATAAATTACAGACACTCTCAGAATGTTACAGAGGGCATAGAAATAACTTCTGGAACCTAGTGGATTCAGCGTGCCAATCTCTGTACAGAGACTGCTCAGCAAAGAAGAGTTTGGCAGTGAGGTAGACAGAACCCATGTGTGGCAAGCCTGCTGAGCACGTCAGCTGTTGGTCTGGTGGCCATGGGAGGTGATTCCCAGGGTCATAGGCCATCCCTTGGCCTTGGGCGTCATCTGGCCCTGGCAGTACAGGCTTCCTGACCTGGTGACCCTGCAGTGCCAGTAGGAAGGCAGCAAGAAATCCCCCACACCAGAGAACCCCAGAGAGCTCAGAGGCCTGAGTGCATCTGTGGGTACCAAAGAATGTCACCACTCACCCAGGACACATCTGTGCTGTCAAGGTCATGGGATACTACTTGTGACTCCATGGCTTTGCTTTCTTCCTTTCCTATTTTAATTATTTGTTCTTAAGTGCTTTCAGACATACAAAAAATTCACAAAAATTGCTCAGACAACTCCCATATTCCCTTCACCCAATCTCACCAACTGGTATCATTTGGCCCCCTGGCTTATTATTTTCTCTCTCTCACTACACACTCATTCACACACACAAGAACGTAGCATTCTTTTCCTGAGCCATTAGAGAATGACCTCCCAACCTTGTGTTCTTTCATCATAAATATTTCAGATTAACTTCCTCAGACAAGAACATACTCTATGCTTATTCAAAGTCGGGGCATTTATATGCTATAATTATATGCTATAATTATATGCTACAATCCAACATAATATTATTCTATTATAATATGCTATATATTTTATTTCATGGGTTATAAATTTTGCCAATTGTTTCATTAGTATTCTGTTTAATATATTTCTTTATGCTATAAATTCATCATAGAAGCTCATTAACCCATTACTCCACATGTTTCCCCCAATCCTGAACCTACCACAGTTACCAAGGGTGGGTGGGCAAAGCAGTAATTGTATTTAGATATCAGGGGAGCATTCTAGAGAACACTCTGCTTGCTTACTCATATCTCAGGCCTGAAAGACTGCCCAGTGCTTACAGCCTGAGTCACAGCTGATTGACCAGACACCCACTGTCAGTACCAGATGGGTTGACTAGACACCCTCTGTCAGTCACAGCTGGTTGACTAGACATCCTCTGTCAGTCTGAGATGATTGACTAGACACCCTGTCAGTACCGGATTGTTGACTACACACCCTCTGTCAGTTCTAGGTGGGTTCATAGACACCACCTGTCAGTACCAGATGGTTGACTAGAAATCCTCTGTCAGTCCCAGATTGTTGACTACGCACCCTCTTTCAGTCCTAGATGGGTTCACTAGACATCCTCTGTCAATCCCAGCTGGTTGACTAGACACCCTGTTAGTACAAGAGTTGACTAGATATCCTCTATCAGTCACAGCTGATTGACTAGACACCTTCTATGAGTCACAGATGGTTGACTAGATGTCCTCTGTCAGTCACAGATGATTGACTAGACACCCTGTCAATTCTAGATGGTTGACTAGACACCCTGTCAATACCAGATGGTTGACTAGACATCCTCTGTCAGTCACAGATGGTTGACTAGATGTCCTCTGTCAGTCACAGATGGTTGACTAGACGTCCTCTGTCAGTCACAGATGATTGACTAGACACCCTGTTAATACCAGATGGTTGACTAGACACCCTCTGTCAGTCACAGATGGTTGACTAGACGTTCTCTGTCAGTCCCAGATGGTTGACTAAATGTCCTGTGTCAGTCCTAGATGGGTTCACTAGACACCCTCTTTCAGTCACAGCTGATTGACTAGACACCCTCTGTCAGTCACTGCTAGTTAACTAGACACACTCTGTCAGTCACAGCTGATTGACTAGACACCCTCTGTCAGTCACTGCTAGTTAACTAGACACACTCTGTCAGTCACAGATGGTTGACTAGATGTCCTCTGTCAGTCCCAGATGGTTGACTCTAAATGTCCTCTGTTAGTCCTAGATGGGTTCACTAGACATCCTCTGTCAGTCCCAGGTGATTGACTGATATCCTGTCAGTACCAGATGGTTGACTAGATGTCCTCTATCAGTCCCAGATGGTTGACAAGACACCTTCTGTCAGTCCTAGATGGATTCACTAGACACCCTCTATCAGTCACAACCATAGTCACACATGTGATGTTTGGGTGTAAGACATTGGAGTATTCTATCCCAGAAGGCTGCCCATCTGTCTCTAATCAGAGTTATTTCCAGAAAAACAGATATTCAAGTTCTCTGACTGATTCATTAGTATAGTCTCAATTATTAGGTATCTAGTTACTCTCCCTCCCCCAAATAGGGAACAATTATCAAATATTTGTTATTGACTTTACTAGACTAATAGCTACTATTAAAATGATGCTTACAAATTGTGACCAAGAGTCAAAATTAAAATTGGCTATAGCAGCTCCCAACTGTAAAGGTCACAGTGCGCTGACTCACCACACTCACACGCTGATCTCTGGCCCTGGCCTTCTGGGCTTTTAGAAAGTATTTCATTTCTTGGTATTGGAGATTTCTTATTCATAAATCTAAGAATAGATTTATTTGTGAAATGTTGGCAACTTTAACTTAAAGGAGCTATGTTATTTAAAACCTATCTTATTTTTAAAAGAGCAACTAAAGAACCTCAATTGCTTCTCTCTCTCTTCTTTTGCTTTTCTTTTTATAATAACAGTTTGGCAAACCCCTTGGTGCAACTTGGTGCCCTGATGCAGGCCACTGGCCCCAAGCAAGGCTGGACTCTGAGACAGGCTGTTGTCCACTCTGGGAAAGTAGTCAAGCCGGGGAGGTTGACTATTGAAGGTCTTTTGTTAAAATCTACCCAGAGCCACACCCTGTCTGGGAACTGAATCATGGGCAGGGTGGGTATCTCACTTTCCTCAGCCCCTAACCTGATACCCGTGTCTTTACGGACCAACTGTCCTCCAGACTGACCAGTGGGGTTCCCATGGAGCCCAGGAGGAGCTGCCCAGGCCTATCAGTGAATCACAGACAAGGCTGCACCACCATGGCAGGCATGGGCAGCAAAGGCTCTGCGGCAGGACGTGCCAGGGGCTGGCGCATCTTGGTGGAGCAGAAGGGCTTCTGCCCCTCCCTCATTTCCATAGCTTCGTAGAGAGGTGGCACAGAAGCAGGGAGTGATAACCACAGAACATGCTGGTCCTTCAACACACTCACTGAGCGCCAGTCATGCACTAGGAACAGACAGCAGTGAGGGAAGCGTGGCCCTGCCTCTGCCCTCCACTTCCAAAGGGCTTAGGTCAGAACATTAATACAACAATTACATGAAACACTTCTGGAAGCAGATATGAAGTCACACCTGGGATCAGTCCTACATGGCCCAAGAGCAAGTGGCAGGAGGTGCTGGTGCTGATCCCCACGAGGAGGGGGCAGGATGGTGTCAGTCATTCCCTCAGGGCTGGAAATTGCAGTGTGGGCCCCTCACCAGTAAGGCCGACTGTATCTCATAGTCACTGTTGGCAGGGCCCCCATGTGGCTGCGGAGGGTCAGCAGAATCTGGGGACACGCTGAGGCTGGGTGTTCTGAGGAGGCACCTGGCACAGCCGGACAATTTAGGACCATGCCCTGGGCTTACTGTGGGGCCCACCACTTGGGGCAGGATGAGGTCAAGGAGCACTCTCTCCATGGGGCACGCACCAGGTTAGACAGGCTCAGGTAAACCCAGCACGGCCAAGCAGGTAGAAGAGTGAGGCGAGGCCCTGTTAGCCCATGAAGAACCAAGGGCGCCTAGGGACCCTGGGGCACTTGGGTGTGTCTCCACCATGCTGTGACGGTGTCTGGTCTCCTAGTATTTTTGTTTATTTATTTATTTATTTATTTATTTTGTATAGACAGTCTCACTGTATGGCCCTCGGCAGAGTGCCGTGGCCTCTCACAGCTCACAGCAACCTCCATCTCCTGGGCTTAAGCAATTCTCTTGCCTCAGCCTCCCAAGTAGCTGGGACTACAGGCGCCGGCCACAACGCCCGGCACACAGCTCACAGCAACCTCCAACTCCTGGGCTTAAGCAATTCTCTTGCATCAGCCTCCCAAGTAGCTGGGACTACAGGCACTGGCCACAACGCCCGGCTATTTTTTGGTTGCAGTTTGTCCAGGGCCGGGTTTGAACCCGCCACCCTCGGTATATGGGGTCGGCGCCTTACTGACTGAGCCACAGGCACCGCCCTGGTCTCCTTGTATTTTTGAATGACCTTCTGGCCTTTATGTGCCCTGCTGTAGATATGTGCCTGTGGGAGTAAGACATTCCATTTTGTCCTAGGCTGCGCTCTGCAGTGGTCCAGATGTCCAAGATATATTGTGGGCAGAAGGCAGACACACCAGGCAGCAGCCGGACTGGGGAGTGTGAACCAGGCCAGGAGTCTGCAGGGAGCTTTGGAGGCAGCAGCAATCCTAATGCAATCACACATGCACTTCCCCGCTCAGCCATGACCCCTACACTCACCTCAGGTCAGATGTGTAGGTAGTGCTGGGGAGTCAGAGGGCAGCTGGGCCCGCCTCCACATCCTGCACAGTCCTGAGATCCACACAGTGGCTCCCCACAGGGGCTGTACCGCACAGGGCTCCAATCTGGACCCTGGGAGAGACTCCCTGCAGAGGGTGTCTGAGCTGGGTGATGAGGAGGATGGGAGGTGCCAGGGAGACCCAGCATGGCCAGGCATGGAGCTGGGAGCAGACTTGGGAGACTGGAGCCAACTGGAGGGTGGAGGACACAGAGATTGCCTGGTGGGATAGGCCTGGCCTGTGGGAAGCCTGGAGGCCTAGAGGAGCAGGGTCCAAACAAGGCTGTTTCCTGAGTCTGCCAGCGTCTTCAAGAACCTGCTCCCCAAGACACTGCACCAAGCACTGGGGCAATGCAGAAAGTGGAGTCTGTGTTCTACTGAAGACAGCACACGAACAGCAGTGGCCTGTCTGAAATGGCGCTCAAATCTCAGAAAATGTGAGTGATATGCAGGTCACCTGGACAACGTGCCCAGGACTGGCAGCGGGTAGTGGGCTCAGGAATGCCCCCAGATGGGACACTGAAGGTACTGACTGAATGTGCTGAGCCTGGGAACACCTTGTGCAAAGGCCCTTGAGGTCATTTGCATTGATGGGCTCCAGGAACCACTGTGGTGCTCCAGGGCTAGGAAGGATGGGGCCCGGGTCTCACAGCCTGGCGCCCAAGTGAGGGAGAGCTGGGGAGGGCAGAGCCCAGCTGGGCAGCGGAAGAGAGCATAAGGAAGGACTTGAACATGCCTGGGGCAGGGAGAAACTCTGGCTAATGATTGTTAAACTGGCTTGTTGAGACTGAGAGACCCAGCACAGCATGAGGGTGTCGCCTTCCCCAACAGCAGCTCTGCCTGAGGCCACCTGGGCAGTGGGGCTCAGGCAGAAGAGCATGTGGAGAGCGACAGAGTTCCCCTGCCCTCAGCCTGGAAACCAGGGAGCACATCCTGACCCCTGTGAGTGAGGGCAATGCAGACAATCATGATGGCTTTTTGGAGCTTTGTGGGTAAAAGCCGTTGTGTAGCCAGTTACGTTTTGGGGACACCCTGAACTTATCACTGGTTAACAGACATGAATGTGACATAGACAGAAGGCTTAGCTGGCACAGCCAGGCCAGACTGAGAGCCACTGCAACTCCCGTGATGTGAGAAGGGCCTCCAGCAAGTCCCACCAGGATGGGCACCAGGGAGCTGCGCAGCATTACCGCGTCCAGGATGTCCCTCAGCCTGAGGAATTTTCAAAATCCTTTTAGCACTTCATTTAATCCCCTTTTTTCCCAGACTCACCTCCTATCAAGGTGGGAGATGGGAATTTTTTTTTTTTTTAGAGTCTCATTCTGTAACCCTGGGTAGAGGGCCATGGCATTCCAGCTCACAGCAACCTCAAACAGCCTCCCGAGTAGCTGGGACTACAGGTGCCTATCACAATGCATGGCTAGTTTTTCTTTTTTTAGTAGAGATGCTCAGGCTGGTCTCAAACTCCAGATCTCAAGCAATACCCCCTGCCTCCCGGAGTCCTGAGGTTACAGGTGTGAGCCACAGTGCCAGGCTGTGAGGTGGGAATTTAATACAGCTCCAGTTCTTTCTATTTAGCCTGTGGTGCTCATAAGCCATCAGCAAGGAATGTGGAGAAGGCAGATCACCTCCCATGTGGATGAGCCTAGAGGCCTTTATTCAGAGGATTGGAATGTCTCTAAAGCAGTTGAGTCATCTGAGTGACCTACCTGCAAAGTCATTCAGATAATTTAAACAATCCAACAAGCAGGGATGGGCAGTGTCTAGGGCCTGGGGTATAGACAGTGACCAGGGACAGAAACAGGCAGTGACCAACTGGGCAGATTGCAAACTCCAAGGACTGTGGGGCTGCGGCCTCACTCCCACCCAGACTATGTGAGACTGGCCCCATTCCCTTCCTGGCCACATGTTGTTCACATTGTGGACCAGTTCTGGGAGCTGACCAGACACACCCATCTCGGCTGTGTCTCTTCACCATTTAGATGGGATTTAGGGGGTGGGCTGCTAGGTGGGTAATGGCCCATGGAGCCCCAGGCTCAGATCTGGGTGGTGGCTGGGGTCAGTGCAAGAGTCCAGATCTGATTGGTCACCAATTAAAAACCCCCAGGTTGTATCTACCCCCAGGAAATAAAAGGTGATTCCCGTTGGGCTGTCCCTCCAGGCTGGGAGGCCCAGAGGCAAGGGACAGAGCTCTCGGGTGAGGGCAATACCCAACATACAGCCTGGCCCCCATGGTATCCTTGCCTGTGAGGGCCAGGACACCAAGGTTGAGCTTTGGAGAAAGCCCCCCATATGCTTTCGTCTGGACCACAAAACCCCTTTCTCAGCCAAGGGTCACCCCTGGGTGAACTGATCACAGCATAGGAACTGCTGGGGCCTGCCTGGTGGTGCTCAGGGCCGGTCTGATCCTCTTGGTCCATTCTGGGTCCAGAGAGTATGAGCTGCTGCTGGACGGGCAGCTTACCAGCTGCAAGGACACAGAGCCACTCTGCCTGGGTGGCTCCTGGAGTTGGAGCACGTGGCTCTTTGGATGCCTCTGTGATGCAGACCGTCCAGCTCACGGCACACTGTGGCTCTGGTTCTGCGAATGTGCAGCCGTTTGAGGTTTGAAAAGGTCTCTGTGTAACTCAGGGGCTCAGGGGGCCCTTGCTAGAAATGCAGATTCCAGGCCCCTCTCAGACAAATGAATCAGAAATGCTGGTGGTGCTGCCCCGCAGCCCGGTTTCAGCAAGTCCCCTAGAGGTTCTGCATCCCTTGATGTTTGAGGATAGGCCACTGCATCAGATGTACTGGGGGAGCCTCAGGGAGTGTGAGGAAGCAGAAGCCTGTGTCCCATTGGTGAGGTGGCCCTTATTCCCGAAAGGAGAGACTCTCCATGTCAAGTCCAGCCTAGGTGCCAGGTGGGTCTTGTGGCCACAGCTCTCACGGCCCCATGTGCAGGGCATGTGCGGGGGGCGGAGGTGCTGTCACCTCCCCCATCACAGTGGCTCAGTGCCTACCATGTTTGCTTGTGGTTCCTAAAAACTCTCTCTTATAGAAAAATGTAGAAAAATACAAAAGAAAGATATGTTCATTCATTTCCTTCAGGTCTTTTTTCAGCCTGTTCAAGTTCTTAACACAGCTGGTCAGAAACGATCTCTAGTTCCACAGCTTGAGGTGTAGATGCTTCCCAACAACACAGATGTGCCATTAACTAAGGGTGTTCTCCACACCTTAGTGTCACAAAGAGCATGGCCAGGAAGCTCCTTGTGGGGCCTGAGTCCTTGTTCTGTGTCTCTAGTTATCCCTTTGGCACGAACAACTGGCAGGTGGGTGTGGGCACACTAAGGCCCTGGTGTGCCCCACTGCACCACTGCTGGGAGGGGTCTGAGATGGCTCCATGGCCACCTCAGTCTGCGCAGTCCAGGCTGCTCAGAGGCAGAGTTCCCAGCCTGACCAGCGAGGGAAACCTTCAAATACCAAGAGCCCCATCTGTAGGCCAGGACCTTGCAGGTCCCTCTCTAAATCAGGGCCAAGTGGGGGAATTTGTGGCTTGTGGAAGAAAAATACCCCATGTGGGAAAGGCCACACAAGCTGAGGGCTCCAGGCACCCCCAGCCTCAGGGAGCCCATTTGAAGGAGCGTGGGAGACCCAGCTGGTGACCTGACTCTCCCCCAACACCCTCTGCTCCACTGCGGTAGCTAGTTGCCCTCACTGTAGTAAGTAGCCCCTCCTCACACTCTGCTGAAATAACTAGTTCCCCTCACTGTGGTAACTAGTCCCTCCCATACCCTCCCACTCTACTGCAGTAACTAGTCACCCTTCACTGCAGTAACTAGTCACCCTTCACTACAGTAACTAGTCCCCCAGCTTTCCTGTAATAACTAGTTCCCCTTCACTGGGTAACTAGTCCCCCCCTCCCACTCCACTGTGGTAACTAGTCCTTCTCACTGCAATAACTAGTTTCCTCCTGCCCTCCCGCCCTCCCAATCTATTGCAGTAACTAGTCCTCCCTCACTACAGTCCTAGTCCCCCCAATCCTGCTCCACTGTGGTAACTAGTCCTCCCCTCACCCTCTTACTCCACTGCAATAATTTGCCCCTCAACCATAGTTACTAGTTCCCCAGCTCCACTGTGATAACTAGTCCTCCCACCCCTAACTCCACTGTAGTAACTAGTCTACCCCTCCCTCTACCATGGTTTGCCGAGACTATAACTTCAGTGTTAAGTTTATTTTTCATACGTAAAGTTAAGACATGCACATGCCACATGGAAAAAATACATTTTAATATTTAACAAGCAAAATATGTCCACTTTTTAACTTTAAAAATACCTTGCATGTAGACAGTGCTTTCTCAAAGCTGCATGATGTGGATGCTTCAGTGCCCTTAGGAGGAAATGGTCAGGGCCGCTGCTGAGGAGCGGGTGTGAGCAGGACCGGGACAGCACCTGCCCCAGGGCTGTCAGCAGCCCAGACTGGAACCCAAGTCTCTCATCTGCCAACCTCCTGCCCTCCCTACCTGGCCCCTGGTGCTACAAATATGAGGTTGCCCTGAGGAAATGTTCTGTGGAGTCGGCATAATACTGATGATTAATTTTTCCCTGCAGACCACAGAGAAGAAAGGTGTGCGGTGGCAGAATGTCTATTGACGTACACGCCCTGAAGAAGAAGCTCAGCAGGGCAGCCTGTGACCCAGTGACCTGCGCCATCCTGGGCAGCCTGCTACTGTATGTCTCGGGCCACCAAGACGGGCCCCCGGGGGCTGGGGGCAGCAGGCCCAGACGCCAGCCAGAGGCCCAGGAGACTGTCCGGCGACCTACACGCTTCCAGCTCCTTCAGGCCAAGTTCCTGGGTACTGGACGGGAGCCCCCCCTCAAGAGGACACGGGAGGTGGGCAGGCTGATTCTCAAGGACAGGCATGGGCCCAGCCGGAGCCTGGTGAGTGCTACCATCAGCAAGCTCCTGGACAAGGTCCAGGGGAGGGCTGGCGGCCTGAGCCAAGGTCCCCCCAGCGAGAAGCCCCGGTGGGGGTCCCCTGCCGGGAAAAGCACTGTGAAAAACATCCTGAAGAAGTTCTTGGCTGCAGAGGAGAAGGCTGCGAAGGAGAGAGAGGCAAGCGAGAAGCCCCCGGCACAGGGGCTCAAAGCCCCCAGGGGCCTCCTGCCCAAGATCACAGGCAGGAACTCTGTCCTATCCAGACTGCGTGAGAAGTTCGAGCAGAGCGGCTGCCTGTGCTCAGAGGTTGGGGTGCTGCCGCTCCGCACGGACACGAGGAAGAAAAAGAACCTGCAGAGGAGGAAGATGCACAGGCCGGAGGTGCGGGTGCTGCACACGGCCACCATGGCCAGCACCTGCGTCAGAACACCCCCTGCCTGGTTTCTGGCCTGCACAGCCGATCCCCTGCCAGCCTTCAGCATCGCTACCATCACCTGCGGCCCCCGGAGCTGGCTGTCCCACTGCACTAAGATCAGTCACTCGGACACCAGGCACCATCCCCAAGGAGAAACCAGGCTGCTCCCTGACACAGGGGAAGCAGAGCCCGGTGGAGACAAAGCACATGGGAAGGGGCCCCTTCAGAAGGAGCCTAAAGAACAGCCAGAGCCCTCAAGGCCTGGGACGGTAGCTCAGAGAGGCAGCCACACTGCTGTGCACGTGCCACTACCCTGTGCAGGGCTGGGGCAGGTATCAAGGCTGGACTCGCCTCATGCTCCTGGCCACATGCCTGCATTGTCCCCACTGGAGTTGGCCACCCCAGAAGGTGCCAGTTCAGCCAGAGATGACAGGACAGTGGGCAGCACAGCAGGGAGTGCTGTAGATAGCACCCGGGAAGTGGGGGGAGTGAGAGCTGCCGGGTCTGCAGGGCCCCCGGGGGAGGGTGCAGCAGCAGTTCCCGAAATCACCATGACTGTTTGCAGCTCAGAGGATGAGATGGAAATCGTGATGCCAAACTCAGAAAGAGACCCCTTCTTTGCCACCCAAAAGTATTTCCCAGAACAGAAAGGGCCGGAGCA
Organism: Nycticebus coucang; assembly: GCF_027406575.1. Classification (NCBI taxonomy): domain Eukaryota; kingdom Metazoa; phylum Chordata; class Mammalia; order Primates; family Lorisidae; genus Nycticebus; species Nycticebus coucang. The sequence goes on from NC_069794.1 coordinate 666,086, forward strand.
CATCCCACCGCTCTACATGCCAGCGGTCCAGGCTGCTTGGAGGGCACAGCCTGCTGTGGAGCCCCCGCGGATCACTATGCAGCGTCCCCTTGTCCATGTGATGCCCCTTGGCCCTGCCTCTCTATACAACACATCTCCTTGCAAAGACACACCTTCTTGTGTTCTGGGAGGAGAAAGTGCAGTAGAAAATGCACACATAGTGTTTCCCACTGTGACTGAGAACAAAGGGGTTCGGAGAGACGCAGAGGAACCCAGAGAGCCTGTCATGACACCAGCGGGACTTGAAGCTTCTTCCACACAGGGGGCACAGGCAAACCTGAATTCTGCACCACTGAGAGATGCTGCCAGGGCTGACAGCAGCACCCCAGCGACAGTTACGGTGCTGAGACCCCCTAAAAATCCACCTGGTGGAAAGGAAAACAAATACAGCTTTGAGAATTCCAATTATCTCAAGGGTCACAAGGGTGTTGCCAGAGAGAACATTTCTGAGCCCCATGGTGAGCTGCACCAGCTGCCAGAGTCAAACGCAGCCCCAAAGCACAATAAGGCCACCTGGTCAGATGATCCCACAGCATGGAAAACAAACCCCAGTGGCACCTCTGGCAGTCAGCTCTCACTGTCTGCCAGCAAGGGAAACATGATGGGCGCCCCAGTACTGTTGGCGGCCCCATCCAGGGAATGCGTCAAGTCTGAGGGTTTTACCACACCAGACTCAAGCCTCCCCCACAAGAAAGAACATCAAAGGCCACAATTAGCAGGGCCTGTGCAGCCCCTAATGATTGCTGAAGGAAACGCCAGCCCTGAGTTTGGCAAGAATAGACTGTCATCCTCAGATGAACAACCCAAACCAAGCATCAAAGGCCTCAGCAAGATGACAGGTGCAGACAGCATGCTGGGTCACACATCAGTGTCACCAGGGGATGGCCAGCACCCAGAGTACAATGTGGATGAAGAAAGGTGTGGACAACCAGCAACGAGTCTTTGTGTGGCCGAAGGGAGCAGCATTATGGGACAGCGTCTCCCAGGGGAACCGAGCCACCTACATCTCCGGGCGCAGTCTGGATCCGCAGAGCACAGGGGCGAAAGCAGCAGCCCCGCAGGCCAGGCCCCCCACACAGAAGGAGCTGCCCACCCCTCTCGACTAGGTGCCTCCCGCAAGCTGGCAGCAAGAGGAGCTCACACAGCAGTAGGAGGCAACGAGGCCAGAGCCATGGGAGCAGACCCTGCAGGCCACAGCACAGGGGCCAGGGGACAATGCCCAGCAGGGTGGAGCCTCAGACTGGCAAGGCCGCAGTCATCGCCTTCTGTGCCCCAGCAGGCCATCCAGTCAGAAAAGTGGCTTCCTTCATGGGCAGAGCTCGCCCACCCACCTCCCATGGAGCCATCCACAGAGGGTGACATCCAGCAGGCAGGGAGGGCCCAGGCACACAAGCCCCCTGACCTCCCAGCCCCCCAGGTCCCTGTCTGGGGCACTCTGAAGGCCCAGAGCCTGGGGTGTGTGGCCCAGGGGAGTCCACTAGCACAAGCAGACCTGGGAGGACAGGAAAGTCCCCAGGACCCGGAGAAAACTGCCTCAGGGTACTCAAGGACACAGCAGACTCCACAGCTACATGGCCATGGAGGGAGCACAGCACTGTTGGGCCTGCAGGTTGTGCAGAGCGTGGCAAAAGAGCTTCAGACACAGTTGCCGTCAGCCCAGAACCCAGATGCATGGGTGGAGAGGCCTTGCCAGCATGGTGACAAAGGGTGGGCATGTCCACCAGGGCCATGGGTGGAACAGGTGAGGAGTCTAGGTCAGGGACAGGGCACTTGGGCTGCCGAAAACCCAGTCACACTGGGAGGGAGCCCAGCAGGGACAGGAAGCCTGGTGGCCCAGGGACAAACTCAAGGACAGAAGCAGGGGCAGGTCCAAAGACATTCTCAGGGACAGGTCCAGGAGCAGATACAGGGACAGCCCCAGGGACAGGTGCAGAGACAGGTGCAGAGACAGACACAGGGACAGCCCCAGGGACAGGTGCAGGGACAGGTGCAGAGACAGCCCCATGGACAGCCCCAGGGACAGGTGCAGGGACAGCCCCAGAGACAGGTGCAGAAACAGCCCCAGGGACAGGCCCAGAGACAGCCCCAGGGACAGGCCCAGGGACAGGTCCAGGGACAGCCCCAGGGACAGGTGCAGAAACAGCCCCAGGGACAGACCCAGGGACAGGTGCAGGGACAGCCCCAGAGACAGGTGCAGAAACAGCCCCAGGGACAGGCCCAGAGACAGCCCCAGGGACAGGCCCAGGGACAGGTCCAGGGACAGCCCCAGGGACAGGTGCAGAAACAGCCCCAGAGACAGGCCCAGGGACAGGTCCAGGGACAGCCCCAGGGACAGGCCCAGGAACAGGTGCAGAAACAGCCCCAGGGACAGGCCCAGGGACAGGTCCAGGGACAGCCCCAGGGACAGGCCCAGGAACAGGTGCAGGAACAGCCCCAGGGACAGGCCCAGGGACAGGTGCAGAAACAGCCCCAGGGACAGGTGCAGGAACAGCCCCAGGGACAGGCCCAGGGACAGGTGCAGAAACAGCCCCAGGGACAGGTGCAGGAACAGCCCCAGGGACAGGCCCAGGGACAGGTGCAGAAACAGCCCCAGGGACAGGCACAGAGACAGCCCCAGGGACAGGTCCAGGGACAGCCCCAGGGACAGGTGCAGAAACAGCCCCAGAGACAGGCCCAGGGACAGGTCCAGGGACAGGCCCAGGAACAGGTGCAGAAACAGCCCCAGGGACAGGCCCAGGGACAGGTCCAGGGACAGCCCCAGGGACAGGCCCAGGAACAGGTGCAGGAACAGCCCCAGGGACAGGCCCAGGGACAGGTGCAGAAACAGCCCCAGGGACAGGTGCAGGAACAGCCCCAGGGACAGGCCCAGGGACAGGTGCAGAAACAGCCCCAGGGACAGGCACAGAGACAGCCCCAGAGACAGGCCCAGGGACAGCCCCAGGGACAGATGCAGAAACAGCCCCAGGGACAGGCCCAGGGACAGGTGCAGAAACAGCCCCAGGGACAGGCCCAGGGACAGGTGCAGAAACAGCCCCAGGGACAGGCCCAGGGACAGGTGCAGAGACAGCCCCAGGGACAGGCCCAGGGACAGGTGCAGAGACAGCCCCAGGGACAGGCCCAGGGACAGGTCCAGGGACAGCCCCAGAAACAGGTGCAGAAACAGCCCCAGGGACAGCCCCAGGAACAGGTGCAGAGACAGCCCCAGGGACAGGTCCACGGACAGCCCCAGGGACAGATGCAGAAACAGCCCCAGGGACAGGCCCAGGGACAGCCCCAGGGACAGGTGCAGAAACAGCCCCAGGGACAGGCCCAGGGACAGATGCAGAAACAGCCCCAGGGACAGGCCCAGGGACAGGTGCAGAGACAGCCCCAGGGACAGGTACAGGAACAGCCCCAGGGACAGGCCCAGGGACAGATGCAGAGACAGCCCCAGGGACAGGTGCAGAAACAGCTCCAGGGACAGGTGCAAGGTCAGCCCCAGGGACAGGTACAGAGACAGATGCAAAGTCAGGCCGAAGGATGGGTCCAGGGACAGCCCCAGGGACAGGTCAAGGGACAAATCCAGGAACAGATGCAAGGACAAGTGCAGGGACAGCCCCAGGATCAGGTGCAGGAACAGCCCCAGGATCAGGTGCAGGGACAGCCCCAGGATCAGGTGCAGGGACAGCCCGAGGAACAGGCCCAAGTACAGGTACAAGGAAAAGTGCAGGGTCAGCCCCAGGGATGGGTCCAGGGACAAGTTCAGACTCAGCTGCAGGGACAACCCCAGGGACAGGTGCGAGGACAGGCCCGGGTGAGTGGGATGGCCCCCCAGGCCTGGGAGCAACCCATTATTAGTGAGGCTGGAGGAACACCCCCTGCTGGTGGGAGTGAGCGGTGGGTGACCCGCCCACCAGAGAAAGGTCGCCAGCGGGACCCAGCTGCCAAGTGCCTGCCCCAAGAAAGCCAGCGCCCCCAGGGCAAGAGCAGCAGGGCCTCTGCCCGAGAGCCAGCAGATGGCCCAGCCATGCCCATGTCTGGTGCTGGGAGCTGCCAGGGCAATTGGGCCCTGTGCCAGGATGGGATCCAGAGCAAGCCTGGGGCAGAGAGGGGCCTTGGAGGGGAGGTGGAAGCGCCAGAACACGAGCATCACAGAAGGACATTGAGCTTGGCCAAGTACAGAGCCCAAAGCTTCAGTGACCAGAGAGCCTTTGATCTGTCCTTCAGACCAATGAGCCTCAGAGCTAATGACACATTCAACCTCCCAAAGTGACAGCCACAATTCTAATGCCTGGCACCTGTCCATGAGGCCTTAGATGTTTTCCTGCCTGCAAATATGCTTTGAACATCCCCATGGAGACATCTGTTTTCATCATCTTTCACTTTGACGTGACCTGATCCTGGGAGGATCCAAGTGACCTGGGGGCCTTCTCACTGCACCTACCACCCTCTCAGAACCTGCAGCAGGTCTGCCCATAGCCCCACAGCTTCTCGTGGCCCTGGAGTTTCCTGCTTTTCCCGCAGGGTAACTATTTTAAAGCACACCCCTCCCTAAGCCACACCTTGGAGCACAGGGGCACATGCTGAGTGTGAACATCTCCCAGGACGTGCAATGGCCTCTGCGACCTGGCCCAGGGGGCTGTCCGATAGCACCGCACACCACGGAGCAGCTGGGCTCTCAGCGTGCACAGACAGGACTGAGCGCACTGTTTCTGCAACTTGGCTGTTGCAGCCAAGTAGTTTCCTAAAATGCCCCAAGCTCCCTGGAGGATCCTGGGTGCTGTCCACACCTCTGCTCTCTGGCTCCATGTCTGCCTAGAGACGGGCACTGTCCATTGCACCTGTGAGAACAGTTTAGCAAGAGCGCCCTACCTGCCACAAGGCTGGGACCACAGGGCCTCTCCTCCCAGGAAGGCCTTCTCCATGTGCCAGGCTCATCCTGGGCTTTGTGTGGGGCCAGGCAGGAGACGTGACATTGTGCACACAGATGGTGCGGACATTCCCTTACCCCACCCCGATCCTCCCCTCTCCAGTTCAACAATTAAAGATCAGGCGGACCCTAGATGAGCTCCCCTACAAGGGCCCTGAATTCTGGTGTCTGGAAGGAGTGCCCAGTATGTGCTTGAGCTTGGGATCTCCAGAGCTGACCTCAGAGGGCACTGGGACCACCTGCATGCACCTGGGCCACTATCAGTTTCTGTGTGGTTTGCTGGCTTTTGGCAGCAAAGTTGGTGTCTGTGATGTCACCTGAGCACTGGGCACCACTCACCTCATGTGGGTGCTGGTGGTTCAGCCACACTCAGCACAGGTACAGCCTCCTGGGCAGGGAGGCCGCAGAAGGCGGCATGGCCTTGGCCACAGAGATCTTATGCTGATGTAGCTCAGCCTCTGCTAGCAGCATGGAGTATTCCAAGAAAAAGTGGCCCTGGACCCAGCAGCCTTGGGAGCCCCCACAGGATCAGGTTGGCTCTCCAGAGCTGCCAAACCCAGAAACTCAGGTGCATCCCAACAGAGGCAGTGCAGGGCCTTTGGACCTGTGAATGGCACCTGCTCACACCTAGCCGTCTTCCCTGGGGCCGTGTCCCCACCCCATGGAGCCCTCCCCTATCTCTTCGCCTACCCCCAGCTCGGTCCACAGGTTTGGCAAAAGACATGAGGACAGACATTACTGTCACTGGGCGTCCCCACCCTAAGTCCCTAAGAAACAGCAGGACTTAGGTTGCTGTTTTCAAGTAGACCAGAGGTCCCCTGAGAATGCAAGTGGAGGCGTAAGTGGAGACATGTAAGTGCTGAAGGGACGGTCAGAATCTCCTCCAGAAGGCAATTCTGGAGAAGCCAAGCCCTGGCTGCTCTCGGACAGCCGGGTGAGCACAGCCTGGGTGGCCAGCTGTCCCCCATTTGGCCGAGGCCATCCTTGCAATTTGCCAAATGTGGCCCAGTGGGGCACTGCCCTCAGCTCACAATGCCGGCAGCTCTGCGTGCTGGCCAAACCTGTGACGAACTCTCAATGAGGAGCAAGTAGTGAGCAGTGAGTTCACTTTGTGCCCAGACCCTGAGAAGTGGGAGACGGCGAGCACATCGACATGCCTGCACTGCCAATGGACTGTTATCTCCATACAACAGCCCTCCTGGGCTGAAGTCACTCTTGCCGGACAGTGGTATGCTAATCACCCTCACAGGCATTTCAGATAAAACCCAAAGAAAAACAATAAATATAAGGAAAGCAGGATGTTTATTTTTGCTTTTTAGTTGACTTTTTCGTTCATGCTTTTGATTCCGTATATTCGAGTAGCCTTTTTACTCACACCCTGCTGCAGAGTTTTACGTCCCTTCTACTGTTCATGGACCCATCTTAAGCCACACGTCTGCAAGTGCAGCAGGCAGACCCCTGACACAGACACTGGGGTGGCCCTCAGAGTGGGTGTCCTGCCGGGTCTACCAGAGAATGCCATCGTTCAGACTCTTATAAATTCAACGTCACTTCCTTATTGCTTTACTGAAGATGTCTCTGCCATTGGAGTTGTGAGCTTCTAATCATATGTTAGGTTATAGCTGCATGTTAAGTTGGTCCTATGTGGATTCTTCTTTGTATACAAACAGCTTTAATGGATTAGGCAGAAAAAATTACTAAATGTATTTTGCATTCTCTCCTTTCTATTTTTACTAACTTCACTCAGCTAGAAATGTCAAAAATGGAAATAAAATACATTTCCCATTATAAATCTCTTGTATCTTTGAAGTAGCTGAAAAAATTGAAGCAGGAGCCTCAGCTGGGTGACCAACCCTAGGTGAGAGGCAAGGCCCAGGCAGGTCCAGCAGGGAGGGGGCTGTAGCCAGTAGGTCTGAGCAGGGGAGCAGGACCCTCAGAGTGTGCACACCTCTCCCTGATGCCCTAGGTCCAACTACAGGGTCACGCCTCTAGCTGGCTGGCCACACTTAGGAGGAGGGTGTACACCCTGCCTGGTGCCAGGTAGCTGGGGAGCTGAGAGATGCTGGGGGGTGACTGAGCAGGAAGCAGCAGGAGTAGCCGGGCGTTGTGGCGGCGCCTGTAGTCCCAGCTGCTCGGGAGGCTGAGGCAAGAGAATCACATAAGCCCAAGAGCTGGAGGTTGCTGTGAGCTGTGTGAGGCCACGGCACTCTACCGAGGGCAGTAAAGTGAGACTCTGTCTCTACAAAAAAAAAAAAAAAGAAGAAGCAGCAGGAGCAAGAATGACAGGGTCCAGCAGACATAGATGTCCACTTCCCCACCCCTCTGCAGCTCTGCGTGAAGGAAGAGCATAGAAGGACTCCTTGGGACTCAGAGGCATCAGTGTGAGAGGACACTGTCCTGCACCCACAGATGTCTGGGCTCAGCTGCTGCTGTGCACATGGTGGGCTGTGGGACGTGGTCATAGGCCACCCACAGGTGAGCCACACCTGTGGTCCCTGAGAACACTGGCCTTGGCACCCCCAGGGAGCTCACAGCAAGGCTTTGGATTAGTCCGACCACCTCCCATCTTGAAAGAAAAATCCCTGTCAACTAAGTCAGTTAAGCTTTCTTATGACTTAGAATTTTTGCTTTAAAAGCTCTATTGAGGCTCTGCGCCTGTAGCTCAAGCGGCTAAGTTGCCAGCCACATACACCAGAGCTAGTGAGTTCGAATCCAGCCTGGGCCTGCCAAACAATGACAACTACAACCAAAAAATACCGGCATTGTGTCCTGATGAGCTTAAGGTAGACAAATCTTCCCCAGACAGTATCAAACGCTCTGACCACAAAAGGACATGTTGGTGCCACGGTGTGAACTCTGGTGTGTCTGTGCAACTCTTTGCCCTCCCAGCACAGTGGGTTTCTGAGAGGAAGGGTGCAGTGTGACTGCTGGAAAGCCCAAAGTTCATCAATGCTCCCCTTCCTCTGACCACAGAAGGCTGGTCTGGCTCAGCCCCCCAGGGCAGCTTGGAACTCACTAGCCCAGGGACCCACCCGAAAATCGGCTGTGGGCATGCCAGACACTTCTCCGCGGAGCCTGGACGGGCAGCCAGGACTGTGTTGTCCGGGTGTGCAGGCCTGAGAGTCGTGTTTCAGTCCCAAACCTGAAGGAGAAAGTGGTCAACCCAACAGCAAATCTGCAACTGGGGGAGAATTTTAAAATCTTTCAGAAATAAAGACAACATAAAATAAATTACTGTTTCCATTGTTCAGTCGATCAGCAATGAAGATGGGATAACTAAGATAATGGATTTATGGAATTCTTATGCTTGTGACAGAAGCAACTATGTACATGTAGGAAAAACAAAACAAAGTGTAGAAATGGGGGGCAGGGAGGGACACCATGGAGAAACACCTGCTCCTTCAGCTCTGTGAAATTAGGAAAAGGAAAGGGCTCACACATGCTAATGAGGCACAGCCCCTCCTGGGAGCCCAATGTTCTGAATACTTCTTCCTTTTGAGAATCAAAAAACCCCCAAACAGCTCGGCACCTGCAGCTCGGCTGGGGCTGGCAGGTTTGAGCCTAGCCTGGGCCTGCCAAACAACAATGACAACTACAACCAAAAAATAGCCGGGCGTTGTGGTGAGCACCTATAGTCCCAGCCACTTGGAAAGCTAAGGCAAGAGAATCACTTAAGCCTGAGAGTTTGAGGTTGCTGTGAGCTGTGACACCACCACACTCTATGGAGGGCAACATAGTGAGACTCTGTCTCAAAAAAAGAAAGAAAGAAAATCCCCCAACCCTATGACTGATCTTCTTTGCATCTAGGCAAAGACTCCACCAGTTCTACCTGCTGTGCTGGAGGGAGCTGACCAGGAAGACTCACTAGGAAAATCCCCCAACCCTATGACTGGTCTTCTTTGCCTCTAGGCATCTGACTCCACCAGTTGTACCTGCTGTGCTGGAGGGAGCTGACCAGGAAGACTCACTGGGGTGCAGAGAGGGTGTTTGTTGCCAGGTGGTCCTCTCCTGTACCAATTACTCTGGGGACCCAGGAGAAGGACGCCTCTCCTGTGGTGGCCTGCAAGGCCTTTCCTCCATTCCAACCAAGGAGGCTTTGAGCTTTTCAACTCTGCTTACTACACCTTTTCTGCTTAAGTTCTGTAGGAAAGGTTCCATCTCCTGTGGGTAAGAATCAGAAGAGTGGGGATACAGGGGCCTCACTGCCCACCTTGCCTCAGCATCTCCTACCTGGGGCGACCAGGGGGCACTGCTGGCCTCCAGGACAGGCTATAGCTGGCGTTCAGGTGGGACAAGTGTGGACCCTGCCTGGAATTGCCCTACACGGCTTTGTGGGAGTGAGACCAGGTCAGGTGTCACAGCAAACAGGAGCAGCTCACAGAGAACTCGGTGGGGCTGTCAGCTTGCCCAGACCCTTCCTTGTGCCGGGACTGACCTCCCCTGGTTTCCTGGGAGGTAGAGAAGGGCCCCAGAGAGGACAGCTGGAGAGGCAGGGGTGCCACTGAGAACCATCAAGGCTGATAAGGATGCTGCTCGAGCAGAAAAGACTAAAAGAAATACACACCACGTCTGTCTTAGGAAAACCGCTGGAAATCCCAGAAAAAGAGAGAAATTTAAAAGAAGTGAGAAGAGGGGGAGAAAAATTTGTGGAAGAAAACACACTAAACTATGGATAGTTACAGGACAGCAGAAGCCTGAGAGAAAGAAGATTATTTACTTTTTCAAAAATAGATTTTAATTTTTAGAGCAGTGTTAGGTTCACAGCAGAATTGAGCAGAGTAGAGTTCCCTGCACCCCTTCCCTAAATGCGCTCCCTTTGTCAGATTTGTGCCTATGCATTCTCCGACATGCTAATGTAAATAGCATCGTCCTTTCAATTTCAGGTTCCAGCCATTCTCTGGGGGCATCTAGGAGGAGATTGGTTTTGGCTATCTAGCCAGGGGTCCTCAAACTGCGGCCTGTGGGCCACATGAGGCGGTGTGATTATATTTGTTCCCGTTTTGTTTTTTTACTTCAAAATAAGATATGTGCAGTGTGCATAGGAATTTGTTCATAGTTTTTTTTTAAAACTATAGTCCGACCCTCCAACAGTCTGAGGGACAGTGAACTGGCCCCCTGTTTAAAAAGTTTGAGGACGCCTGAGATTGTTTCGTCAGGACAACAATGGAATTGTCTTGGCTGGGTACAGTGGCTCACGCCTGTAACGCCAGCACTCTGAGAGGCTGAGGTGGGTGGATCCCTGAGCTCAGGTATGAGAGAGAGAGAGAGAGAAAGAGAGACCAACCTGAGCAAGAGCAAGACTTCATCTCTACTAAAAATAGAAAAAAGCTAGCTGGGCATTGTGGCTGGTTCCTGTAGTCCCAGCTACTCGGGAGGCTGAGGCAGGATGATTGGTTGAGCCCAGGAGTTTGAGGTTGCTGTGAGCCATGATGAGGTCATGACTCTCTGGCTTGGGTGACACAGCAAGACAGTGTCTCAAAAAACAAACCCAGGTGGCACCTGTGGTTCAGTGAGTAGAGCACCGGCCACATATACCAAGGGTGGCAGGTTCAAACCCAACCCTGGCCAAACTGCAACAAAAAAATAGCCAGGTGTTGTGGTGGCTGCCTATAGTCCCAGCTACTCAGGAGGCTGAAGCAAGAGAATCGCCTAAGCCCAAGAGCTGGAGGTTGCTGTGAGCTGTGATGCCATAGCACTCTACCAAGAGCAACAAAGTGAGACTGTCTCTAAAAATAAACAAACAAACAAACAAACCCCAAAACAATGGCCTTCTCTTGATATATCCAACAGAGTAAGTCTTATTTCCAGCTCCTTCTGGAGGGTGGACTGTGGCATGAAATAGGTGAGTGGTTTCTCAAGACAGAGAGCTTGGGCCTGGCAGCAGTTGACATTAGAGTCAGAGTCTGGAAGGCCCAGGCTCTGGACGCAGGCAGTGGCCCCTCCCCAGCGCCCAGGACGCCTGTGCAGGTGCATATCTTCTAAATCTGCTTCCAAGTCAATCCCCTGGTAATGTTAGGTAGAATACCAAATTTGCAAAACAACTCCAAGTTTATAAAATAAAAACATGTGTATATATGTACTTATACACAGAGACACTCACAGAAAAAAGCTTCTTTAAAAAGCTTGAAAATGGGCTGGGTGTGGTGGTTCACGCCTGTAATCCTAACACTCTGGGAGGCCGAGGCAGGTGGATTGCCTGAGCAAGAGTGAGACCCTGTCTTTAAAAATAGCTGGGTGGGCGGCGCCTGTGGCTCAGTGAGTAGGGCGCCGGCCCCATATGCCGAGGGTGGTGGGTTCAAACCCGGCCCCGGCCAAACTGCAACAAAAAAATAGCCGGGCGTTGTGGCGGGCGCCTGTGGTCCCAGCTACTTGGGAGGCTGAGGCAGGAGAATCGCCTAAGCCCAGGAGTTGGAGGTTGCTGTGAGCTGTGTGACGCCACGGCACTCTACCGGAGGGCAATAAAGTGAAACTCTGTCTCTACAAAAAAAAATAATAATAATAAAAAAATAAAAAATAAAAATAGCTGGGTGTTATGGCGGGTGCCTGTAGTCACAGCTACTTGGAAGGCTGAGACAAGAGAATCACTTGAGCCCAAGAGTTTGAGGTTGCTGTGAGTTATGATGCTACCACACTCTACCAAGGATGACAAAGTAAGACTCTGTCTCAAAAAAAAAAAAAAAAAAGCTTAATGGGGCGGCACCTGTGTCTCAGTGGGTAGAGCGCTGGCCCCATATACCGAGGGTGGAGGGTTCGAACCTGGCAAACTGAAACAAAAAATAGCTGGGCATTGTGGTGGGTGCCTGTAGTCCCAGCTACCCAGGAGGCTGAGGCAAGAGAATCGCCTAAGCCCAGGAGTTTAAGGTTGCTGTGAGCTGTGATGCCACATTACTCTACCGAGGGCAATAAAGTAAAACTCTGTCTAAAAAAAAAAAAAAAAGCTTAAAAATGGCGGGGCACAATGGCTCATACCTGTATCCTAGCACTCTGAGAGGCCAAGGCAGGTGGATTGTATGAGCTTTGGAGTTTGCAAGAGTGGGGTTGAGTTTGCAAGCTTTTGAGGTTGCTGTGAGCTATGATGCCATAGCACACTACAAAGTGTGACAAAGTGAAACTCTGTCTCAAAAAATACATTAAAAAAATAATAAATAGAAAGCTTGAAATTGTCGCCCAGGCCACGATGGCTCGTGCCTATAATCCCAGCACTCTGGGAAGCCAAGGTGGGTGAATTGCTTGAGCTCAGGAGTTCAAGGTCAGCCTGAGTAAGAGTGAGACCCTGTCTCTACTAAAAGTACTAAAAACTTTTTAGCCAGGTATAGCAGCAGGTACCTGTAATCCCAGCTACTCAGGAGGCTGAGGCAAGAGAATCACTTGAGCCCCGGAGTTTGAGGTTGCTGTGAGCTGTGTGACACCACAGCTCTCTATTCCAGGGTGATGGAGTGAGAAAGAAAAGCCGGCGGCACCCATAGCTCAGTGCGTAGGGCGTGGGCCACATTCTCCCAGGCTGGCGGGTTCGAACCTGGCCCAGGCCATCTAAACAACAATGACAACCGCAACAACAAAAAAAATAGCCGGGTGTTGTGGGAGATGCCTGTACTCCCAGCTACTTGGGAGGCTGAGGCAAGAGAATCATTTAAGCCCAAGAGTTTGAGATTGCTGTGAGCTAAGACACCATGGCACTCTACTGAGGGTGACATAGTGAGACTCTGTCTCAAAAGAAAAAAGAAAAAGCTTAAAATGTCATCAGAGAATATTCTTTTTTTCTTTTTGTTTTTTTCTTAAATTTGTAAATTGTAGATAATTTTTTATTTTGGGTTATTACTATTTTCCCAACTTTGTGACCATAAACATGTATATAAAGTGTTATTTTAAGGAAGTTATATTAAATTTTTTTTAAGACTCATAGTACAATAGCAAATAAAAAAACAGAGGCTTATCCATTTGTGTTCTGTGATCCTTTACACACACAGGCACTTGAAGAAAAGAGTGAAAACAAATTACTGACAGTTTAACATTGTTATTTTCATTACCCCCAAAAGAAACCAGCTTTAGCTCCTCCCCTCTGCACCGCCCCCGCCACCTCCACCCACCCCTGCCCCGTGGGCTCTACCTGCAAATGGTGTCACACACTGTGGGCTCCTATGTCTGGCTTCCTTCACTGACAATTGTGCTGTAAAAGGCCCTTCCACGTCATGGCAGGTGTCAGAACTGCAATCCTGAATGGGGGAGGTCAGCCCTGCCTCATTATGCCCCCTCCATCAGCCTCTCTTCCCAAAGGGACAAACACAACCAGCCCTTTGGGGACACCTGCCCCACTCGCCTAACTCTGCTGCTTCTTTGGTGGCTTGGGCACGACTGACCAGCATCCCTCCTGATGAAAGGCCACTGGCCAGGAGCATGGCTAGCCAGCAGAGTACAAAGGGCCTTTACCCTTTGACATCAGACAGCTGGAAACTCTAGCCTCAGGTCATGCTAATGCTGCCATTTTTGAACATGTGGCCCACAAAGCGTCCTGAAGCTCAGTGGACATGCACGTCCCCCTCACCAGCACTCACGGCCCTTGCAGCTTGTTAGATGTGTGTCCAGCCACCCACTCGGCATCACTCACTGTTCCCTGCCCCCTGCCTGGATGTGCACTTGCTTGGTATTTGCCCAGCCTACCAGGAGAACCACCTGCACCTGCTCCTCTTTGCAGACACAGGCTTTATCATTCTGCTCAGTTGATACCATGACTGAGATACCACACACACCCCAACATGAGTGGCAGAGCAAGACCTCAGCTCTAAAATCTATGAACAAGACCTCCTGCCCCACCACAAGGGTGAGCCTTGGGCACACGACACTGAGTGAAATAAACCAGACGCAGAAGGACGCAGACCACGTGATCAAGCCCAGGCTGATGTCAAAGTGAGACCCACCCCATGCCCTGCTCTGGAGCTGCTGGTCATCACCTGCAGCTGCTTGCTGTTGTCACAGTTGCTGTGAGTTGTCCTGGTGGTACAGCACATAGCTCACACCCTGCACTCAGCAGCTGATCCTGGGGCATTGCCTCTGTAAGCCAGCGAGGTTCCTGCCAGGGGTCCTCAAACTTTTTAAACAGGGGGCCAGTTCACTGTCCCTCACACCGTTGAAGAGCCGGACTATAGTTTAAAAAAATGTATATGAACAAATTCCTAAGCACACTGCACATATCTTATTTTGAAGTAAAAAAAACGAAACAGGAACAAATACAATCACACTGCCTCATGTGGCCCCTGGGCCGCAGTTTGAGGACCCCAGTACAAACAGCGTGCACCAGCCAGCTCCTTGTCCTCTTTTTCCCCTTTAAAACCTGCAGGAAACAAAAACCGCTGGAGCTCATATCCGGGGTTACTTGGGTCTGAGCCTCTGGGTGGCTGGCTGTCCTCACTTTGCCTCAAGTAAACTCTCAATTATACAGGCATTTTGTCCTCAGCTCCTTCCTTTATGGCTGATACTTCATTCGCAGACTAGACAAACTCATAGAGACAAAGAGGAGATTGGAGGATGTGAGGGGCTGGATGGAGCTGTGAGAGTGCAGTGGGTACAGAGTTCCTATTAGGGAGGATGGACCAGGCCTGGCCCTGGATGGTGGCAAGTGCATCAGCACCCCAGATGCACACTTAGACACAGTGTGGACGGCAGATTTCATGCTGGCAGATATTTTACCACAATTGTAAGGAAGGAAGCTCGGCGTTCATAGTTCGGTGGTTAGGGCACCAGCCACATACACTGGGGCTGGAGGGTTCAAACCAGCCTGGGACTGCTAAACAACAATGACAACTGCAACAAAAAAAATACCTGGGCTCCTTCCCCTCTCCTTCCACTCTTCTTCCCCTCTCCTAAAAAAAATAAATAAATACCTGGGTGTTGTGGCAGGTGCCTATAGTTCCAGCTACATGGGAGGCTGAGGCAAGAGAATTGCTTAAGCCCAAGAGTTGGAGGTTGCTGTGAACTATGATGTCACAGCACTCTACAGAGGGCGACACAGTGAGACTCTGTCTCAACAAAAAGAAAAAAACAAAGATTATGCAAAGGAGATTATTTTGTATCCTAGGAGACAGCTACTTGGAGAAGAGAGAAGAAACACCTGTAAGGCAACCAAGCCAAAGCCCACAGAACCACCTGTGAGCTGCTGTGAGACATTGGAGGAAGCCCAAGACCGAACATGCCCGACCCCAGGAGAAGCTTCCCAGGAGAAGCTCCCCAGTCTCCAAGGCAGTGTGGACTGGCAGACTGAGCAATCACCATCAAATGCTGCCTATACTTGACATAAAAACCATCGTGGAAGATAGAAACTGTGGTGATTTCACAAATGACAGCAATGAGGCAGGTCTGTGTGGCCTGCTTCTAACACGGAGCATTTAATCAATCTTGGCGTCATTTCCCTGAATCCAATACAAACCTGGGCACACACAGAATGCCCACTCAGAGGAAGCAAGATGTCTGCATTCTGTTCAGGGTGATTCCCAATAAAATAGGACAAATCGTCACTTTTGAAATAGAATGAGTGACTCCTTCAAGGACGGAGGGTGGGGGAGGCTGGAAGACCGATAGAGGTAATGAGACGGTTCACAGAGCAGGGCTGCGCTGTGAAGCCCACGCAGACTCAGACACAGAGAACTGTGGAAAGCTGGCACAGTCTCAGGGCTTTTGCCAGGACATCTCAAGGCTGGTTATGACTTCACAGTCGGGGTTCATATTTAAATAGCTCACAAATAGCCACCGTCCCCAAATGTATTTAATTATCTTTTCATTGCAGGTGGAGGAAGCTGATGGCAATGCAAAGAGTCACACATTGTTCCTGTGTGACTACCAAGGACTTGTCCACATCTACATGGCTGTATGTCCTCAAAAGGAAAGAGCAGTGTGTCATCAGGGTGGGCAGTGGGCTAACATCTCTTGTACAACTTTCTGTATACTTGAAACACTTCATAATTAATGTTTGTAATCTTTTTTTTTTTTTTTTTTTTTGTAGAGACAGAGTCTCACTGTACCGCCCTCGGGTAGAGTGCCGTGGCGTCACACGGCTCACAGCAACCTCTAACTCTTGGGCTTACGCGATTCTCTTGCCTCAGCCTCCCGAGCAGCTGGGACTACAGTGTTTGTAATCTTAAGAGAAAATTATCTGGACCATCTTGTTGTCTAGTCATAGTTACTCAGTAAACAAATATATTGAGAACTTTTATGTTTTTTTTTTTTTATTTGAGACAGAGTCTCACTATGTTGCGTTACCCTCGGTAGAGTGCTATAGCGTAACAGCTCACAACAACTCTTGGTTTTAAGGGATTCTCTTGCCTCAGCCTCCCCACTAGCTGGGACTACAGGAGCTCCCCACAATGCCCGGCTATTTTTCTGTTGCAGTTATCACTGCTGCTCAGCTGGCCTGGGCTGGGTTCGAACCTGCCAACCTCAGTGTATGTGGCTGGTGCCATAACCACTGTGCTATGGGCACCAAGCCTAGAACTTTTATGTTTTAAAGGTATTAAAACATCAACGTGGGTGGAGCCTGTGGCTCAAAGGAGTAGGGTGTCAGCCCCATGTACTAGAGGTGGCAGGTTCAAACCCAGCCCCAGCCAAAAACTGCAAAAAAAAAAAAAAAAAAAATCAAGGAACAAACATTAAGATCTTAATTCCCCTGGAGTGCCAGCCCCAAGGTGCAGATGCGGCTCCCTGGGGCCTCACCTGAACTGCCTCTAGATGTAGCTGTGGGGAGTGGGCTTCAAACACCCCTATCTCTGGAAATTGCCACCTCTGCCACCAGTTGACCCCATGACCTGCCCTCTGACCACCATCAACTGGCCAGGGGGCTGAGGCTGGCCCAGCCACAGCTTTCACCCCAGAATTTATATAATAATTCAGAATTATTATAGAGAGGGATAATTCTCTTCAGAGACTCTGAGTTATTCCTGGCTGGAGATTCCGAGAACCATTCCTATGTTGTGGCCCCTGTTCAGTAAGGAAAGCCAGGCTGTGAAGGCTGAGTGGGGGTGGGGTCACACATGCAGGGGAAGCTGTGGACCCATGAGGTGTTGACCCACGCCTGTCTTTCCCAGTCCTGGGTGTCTCCCGGCCCAGGGATCCATGAGACATGATGAATCCATCAGTTTTCATCCACCCAAAATTGGAAATTGGTGGACGAAAACTGGAAATTTGGGGACAAATTTTGGGGACAGCTGAGTGAGGTCTTCTGGGGTCTCTACAGAAGGCAATGGACACAGCACAGGACTCACAAGGAGCTGCCTGCAAAGCCCTGTCCATTCAGCACAGCTCCCCATTAATAATAAAGTCTCCTAAGTAAATTGTTGGGGAAACTAATCTTTGTCAAAGGATAAGATTCTTGCCTTTTAAACCTTCTAGTTATGAGTTTGGCTGAGTGAATGGGTGACTTCATGGTAAACTGGGATCCTGTTTTTTGGGAATTGGGTTTTTGAGAGTAATAGAAATTAGACAGAAAGGAGAATGGCATTGTGTAAAGAAAGAATCTTGCATGGTAAATTTTGTCCTGAAACAGAATGGTTGGGTAAGAAAGTGGAAGGCTGGGCAAAAGTTAAAGAAAGTTTAGAATGTTTGTAGATGGTCTGTGCAAGTTAAATGAAGCTCATAAAAGAGAATTTGTGAAAGAATTTACATGTGATCCAGTTGACTATGCATTTCCTTTAAAATCTTTTGGCTTGTAATTTTGTTTAAACAAATGTTTTAGGCCTTTGATGTTTGACAAAACTTCCAAAATCAAAACTCTAAATTTGGGGCGGTGCCTGTGGCTCAGTCGGTAAGGCGCCGGCCCCATATACCAAGGGTGGCGGGTTCAAACCCAGCCCCGGCCAAACTGCAACCAAAAAATAGCCGGATGCTATTGTTGTGGCGGATGCCTTTAGTCCCAGCTACTCAGGAGGCTGAGGCAAGAGAATCGCTTAAGCCCAGGAGTTGGAGGTTGCTGTGAGCTGTGTGAGGCCACGGCACTCTATCAAGGGCCATAAAGTGAGACTCTGTCTCTACAAAAAAAAAAAACAACTCTAAATTTGGGGCTTGGCACCCACAGCACAGTGGTTGCAGTGCTGGCCACATGCACTGAGGCTGGCAGGTTCAAACTCAGCCCTGGGCCAACAAAAACAACAACAACAAAAACAACTCAACTCTAAATTTGATCTTCTTGAAATATTAAGACCACTGAAAGTCATAGGAAAACAAATTAAACTTATTCAATTTATTAAAAAATATATAGGAAACATCATCAAATATGAAATGGTAATTAATTTTGTATGGCTTATAGATATATGTTCCAATATTATAAAGCATTTGTCTGTCCTAATGTATAAAGCATTGGTCTGTCCTAACATATATTGTCAGTAATAATTTTATTTCATCTAAAAAAGAAAGTGTTTTTTGTATGTAACTGGCTAAGTCCAAAGTTTATCCTAAAAAGAAAAAGAAATACTAAGAGAGGCTAATGAATTCTCTCAAATTCAAATTTCTGATGTCTTTGGAAATTGAAAACCTTCTGGACTAAAAGCAGATTTTTAGAACTTTCACTGGAAAGTTAACATGTCAATGAGTATTGCTAACCTAACCTCAAAAAGAACAGAAATCAGTTACATGGAACTGGGCTAGTTTTTTATGGCTTTTTGTTTGAAATATTGTTGATTCCTTCTGTGTTCTATTTTCCAGAAGTCAAGAAAATAATTTTCTGTCTTTTGAGCTATTTGTAGCTTTTCAAGCAACATATGTACTTATGAGCAGAGTTTGAAACATGTATTTTTTCTCTCTCCTTGATTTCTCCAGAATTTGAAAGCCATTTGTAAGTATTCTTAATTTCTGACAATACAGTTATTTGCGTAAGTTCAATAAGAATCTGTTTTGTTCTATAGGACATGATGAAGGCACTGGTTATTTTACCAAGACTTTGACTGGAGTAGCATTTCTAGAAGTATCCAGACTGTGTTAAGGAATTAAAGTTGACTTTATAAAGCCAATAAAAAAAGTCCTTTGGAAAACTGGCCAGATACCCATTAGTAACATTTCCTGATCTGTGGTAAGTAATGAAGGTCACTTGCTGATGGGTCCAAGAATCGCAATGTGCTTGGGGACCTCAAGAGAAGAGGAATTTACCCAATGCATACAGGTATATAATGGCGCAGATGAAACCTAGGTTCATGAAAGGCTTTCAAGAAAGTCCAGCCTGAGATTCCTTATAAAACATTCCAGCAAAGCCAATTTTAAAGAAAGAAGAGTCTAGATGGCTAATAATTATTCTTATTGCACTTTATGCAAATAATCAAACCCAGTACACTGAAGGTACAGTTTATTTTGGCAACTAAGTTAGTTCTGCAATAATTTGTCTTTAGTAAAGAGAGAAATTAGAGAGAGAAAAATGATTCAAAGAGAAAAGAGGCTGTGGCCCACCTGCATTAAATCCCAGCCTTGTCTGTACCGTCAACTCATAAAATGAGACATAACTGTTTTACTAAATTGATCTGTTAAATGGGACTAAGAGACTGGCCAAAGAGTATAGAATTATATACTGTAGTTATATTTACTCTGAAGGCTTAAGACTCAACAAAGGTCGCCTGTTGGCTACACTGGAAAAATTTGTGCAGTATTAAATGTTATCTACTGTGTCTATATAGAAACCTCAAGAAAAATTAGGACCTGAACGAGAATTTCCCAGTAAACGGTGTAACTGTAACACTGCATCCTACTGTGCCTAATCCGTATACTCTGCTGAGTCTGCTGCCAGCAGAAGCCAAGTGGCCCACTTGCCTGGACTTAAAAGATGCCTTTTTCAGTATAAGGCTGGCTCTGGGAAGCAAGAGGCTGTTTTCTTTTCAGTGGAAGAGACCAGACACAAAAACTGCAATCCAGTACACGTGGACCAGGTTACCACAAGATTCAAAACACCCATGATTTTTGGAGAAGTGCTGGCTCGTGACCTCCAGAAATTCCCAGCTGAAAAATTAGAGTGTGTGCTGTTCCAATGTGTCTATGACCTCCTTTTAGGACACCCTACCCAGGAGCGCTGCGCCCGAGGCATGGACTGTCTTTACGGCATCTAGAGGTATGTGACTATAAGGTGTCCAAACAGAAGGCCCAGATGTGCCAGTGGCAAGTATATTATCTAGGATTTACTATCCAGCAGGGGAAGAGCTATCTAGGCATGAAATGGAGGCAGGTCATTAATTGCCTCCCCACCCCCATGAGCCCAAAGCAGGTTTGGAAATTCTTAGGCCTGGTCAGCTTCTGTCACCTTTGGATTCCCAACTTTACCATCTTGGATATTTTGGCTAAGCCCTTGTATGAGACAACTAAAGGAGAGGAAGGAGAGCCCTTAGAATGGGGAGGAGAACAGGAACATGCCTTCTCCCAGCTAATGAGGAGGCTGATAAATGGACCTGCATTGGGGCTACCAGACTTGGCCAAGCCCTTCACTCTGTATATCTCAGGGAGAGGAAAGATGTCTGTAGGTGTGTTAACCCAGCTGGTTAAGTCCTGGCCAAGGCCTGTAGCTTACCTCTCTAAGCAGTTGGATGGAGTGGCAAAAGGATGGCCACCGTCCTTACAGGCTCTAGCCGCTACTGCTCTCCTTGTGCAAGAAGCTGATAAGCTGACTCTAGGCAGGATCTCAGAGTGAAAGTACCCCACTCTGTCATCACTTTAATGGACATTAAGGAACATTTTTGACTCTCTAAGGCAAGAACACCCTGAACCCAGCCACGCTCCTTCCAGTCAGTGGAAGAGAGACTGAGCATGACTGTATGGAAGTTATAGATAATGTGTATTCTAGCAGACCTGACTTGTGTGACCAGCCTTGGACAGTTGCAAACTGGGACTTGTACATAGACTGAAGCAGTTACATGATGGTGCAAGGTGAGTGGTGGGCTGGGTATGCAGTGGTTACCTTAACAGAGACTGTAGAGGCTAAACCCATACCCCAAGGAACATTGGCTCAGAAGGCTGAGTTAATTGCCTTAACTCGAGCCTTAGAACTAAGTCAAAGGAAAAATGTGAATGCTTTTCTGACTCCCCAAGTATGCAGGGCACTGTACAAGGAGAAGGGACTCTTAAATTCTGGAAAAAAGGACATTAAGTATCAGCAGGAGATAACTTCAGTTTCTGGAGGCAGTATGGAAACCCCGGAAAGTGGCAGTGATGCACCATCGTGGATATCAAAGAGATGCTTCCACCATCATTAAGGGGAACACCAGAGCTGATACTGAGTCAAAGAGGGCTGCCTCTCAGCCATACCAGGTGTCGCGAGTGGCTCCCTTCTTCCCATGAGTTTTGGAGCTACCCCTATATACTCCTTAGAGGAGAAGGAATGGTTGGCAGTGGAGGGGAGCCAGGAAGTAGAGGGAGGATGGATAAAGATGCCAGACGGACGAGTAGCAGTTCCCCAGATTCTAGGAGCCACCGTGGTGACAGGAGTATTTTATGAAGTTGCTGGGCCAGTACCTCTACATCTCCCATCTGGCAGCCCTGGCCAAAACTGTCAGTCTACAGTGTGTCACCAGCAGCCAGTTCAACGCGTGCCAAGGACCAACGGTACCCCCAGGATTCCAGTCGTATGGAGCAACGCCCTTCAAGGACTTCCAGGTAGACTTTACTGAAATGCCCAGGTTTAGAGGAAAGAGTACTTGCTGGTGATGGTCTATCAGACTTGGAAAAGGTAAAAGCCTTCCCCACCGGGATAAAAAGGACTCCTGAAGTAGTGAAAGTATTGCCCAGAGAAATCGTCCCATGGTTTAGGTTGCCACTCTGGTTTAAATTTGAAAATGGGCATGCCTTCATAACAGAACTAGTGCAAATAATAAGCTAAGGTTTTGAAGAACTTATAAGCCTCAAAGCTTAGACAGGGTAAAGTGCATGAAGAGGAGCATAAGAACAGAAATTACTAAACTCTGCCAGGAATCAAAGCCTAATTGGATACAGGCCTTGCCACTGGTGTTGTTCAGAGGCCTCTGTCAATTCTCTGCAATTTAGCAGAAACTCCTAAAAGAACTGGGAAAGACTGAACCGAATAGACAAAAACTCTAGGAAGAGTAACAAGGAAAATCTCCACTGGGGTAATTAACTGTGTTCTGTTTAGTCTTTTGTGTCTGTACATCCTTTCTCTCTGGAGGATCAAGAGAACCAAGCCTAGGTCCAGAATCAGAACCTGGTCCCCCTGAAACCAAGGTAGAAAGGACTTTACACCATCATCCTGACTACATGCACAGCAGTGAAGGTAAAAGGAATACTCACCACAGCTGGCTGAAAAGGACTTCACTGCCCCTTGGGACATAAAGGTAACTTTTAAGACAGTCAACATGCCCTGCTCCAGCCACATACTGGGAGCTGGCTGGTCAACGCACAACTGAAGCCTGAGGAAACTCCTCGAAGGACTTGTCTTAATTGGACTTGGGGAAAAGGGGAGAAAAAATGTCACAGGGAAAACTAAAAACCCATATGTATATTAGCCCACCACCACCGTACTATTAAGTGAGACAGAGTCTCACTTTGTAGCCTTGAGTGAAGTGTCCTGGCATCATCATAGCTCACAACAACCTCAAACTTGTGGCTTGAGCAATCCTCTTGCCTCAGCCTCCTGAGTAGCTGGGACTATAGGCATGTACCACCATACCTGGCTAGTTTTTTTGTTTGTTTGGTTGTCTTGAAACAGAGTCTCAAGCTGTTACCCTCCGTAGAGTGTCACGGCATCACAGATCACAGCAACCTCAGACACTTGGGCTTAAGTTCTCTGAGTAGAGAACCCAAGAAGAGTCATAGTCCCTAAAACCTCAGTGCTAAAAAGTAATTAATATCGACACCTGCAGAAACAAGCTGATATTGAGACCCCAAATTAAAATATATTGGAGTCTCAAAAGGGGACAATGAGAGAAGATACCCAAGAAGGGTGAGGTCTAAGAGAACAGGTCTTCTCAAGGAGACCACAAGGATACACCTGCGGGGTCCTCTCCATGGTGACTCAGCTCTTGGGAATTTGTAAACTTAACTTCCTGAAACTTGGAAATTTCCAAATTCTATGAAATCCTGTAGTTCTATAGGGGCAGGAATAGCATCTCTCGCTTGATTTAAACTGGCCAATGAGAAGGGTACCTGTGGGGTGGAACTTTTTGACTGTCAATAAAAAGGGAATGTCCAAGGCAGTCGGGGAGTGGGGCCATTTGGAATTCTTCTATGCCATAAGCTCCCAGCTGGTGAATAAAGCCCTTCCTTTTATAAACATGGTGTTTGGGTGCTCTTTCTCTCTGTTGGGCCTTGTCTTCCTTCAACAGCATCATAGCTCATGCAACTTCAAACTCCTTGGCTCAAGTGATCCTCTTGCCTCAGCCTCCTAAGTAGCTGGGACTTAAGGTGCCCACCACCCCACTCGTCTAATTTTTCTATTTTTAGCAGCTAGGAAGTGGCTCCAGCACACTGGGAGGCAGACAAGTGGATTGCTTAAGGTCAGGAGTTTGAGACCTGCCTGGGCACAAGTGAGACCTGTCTCTACTAAAAATAGAAAAAAAAATGAGGTGGATGTTGTGGTGGGTGCCTGTATAAGACAAGAGGATTTCCTGAGCCCAAGAGTTTGAGGTTGCTGTGAGCTATTATGATGCCACAGCATTCTACCCAGGACAATAAAATGAGATTCTTGTTTTGGTTTTCTGGGGGGTGGGGGCGGTTTGAGACAAACTCCTGGCCTCAAGGGATTCTATCACTTTGGCTTCGCAGAATGCTGGAATTACAGGTGTAAGCCACCAGGCCCACATGGAGACAAGTATTTTGTTGTTGTTGTTGTTGTTTTGAGACAGAGTCTCACTCTGTAGCCTTGAGTGAAGTGTCCTGGCATCATCATAGCTCACAACAACCTCAAACTTGTGGCTTGAGCAATCCTCTTGCCTCAGCCTCCTGAGTAGCTGGGACTATAGGCATGTACCACCATACCTGGCTAGGTTTTGTTTGTCTGGTTGTCTTGAAACAGAGTCTCAAGCTGTTACCTTCCGTAGAGTGTCACGGCATCACAGATTACAGCAACCTCAGACACTTGGGCTTAAGTGATTCTCTTGCCTCAGCCTTTCAAGTAGCTGGGACTACAGGCACCCACCACAATGCCCAACTATCTTTTGATTGTAGCTGTCATTGTTGTTTGACAGGCCTGGGCTGGATTTGAACCCACCAGGTCACTCTAGCTGCTTGAGCTATAGGCGCTGAGCCAACCTGGCTAATTTTTTCTATTTTTAGTAGAGATAGGGTCTAGCTCTTGCTCAGGCTGGAGGAGACAGGGTTTGTAGAGACACTTTGGTGGGGAGAAAATTAGGCAATCAGGGTCTATAATTGGCTGGCTTCCGGGCCGAGCCAGCAGGCCTCTGTGTGGGCCACTGTTCAGTTATTGGGCGTTCAGTTATTGGAATGCAGGACCCTGGGTGGAGGGTCCAAGACCAGTTGAGTCAGTTCCTTGGTCTGGGTGGGTCCATCACCAGAATGCACAGCCTAGAAGTTATCTCCAAGAACTACCTCCAGGTTCCAAACAGGCGTGTTCTATACAGAGAAAGTTATGCATGACTTCAGGGCAAAGAAGAAAACAAGGGAGGCTGGGTGGTAGGTCACCCTGTAATCCCAGCCCTTGGGAGGCTGAGGTAGGTGGATCACCTGAGCTCACAGGTTCAAGACCAGCCTGAGCCAGAATGAGACCCCCCACCTCTAAAAATAGCCGGGCATTGTGGCAGGCGCCTGTAGTCCCAGCTACTCACTCGGGAGGCTGAGGCAAGAGAATTGCTTGAGCCCAGGCATCTGAGGTTGCTATGAGCTGTGATGCCAGAGCACTCTACTGAGGGCAACAAAGTGAGACTCTGTCTCAAAAAAAAAAAGGAGAGAAGAAAAGAAAACATGTGATTATTATCAGACAAATGAGGGGATAGAGGCTGATTATTATCACTATTTTAGCTGCTTTTGTAGAGTTTGGGGCCCTTACTTCAGCTCTCACCTTGCACCCCTTCCTCAATTTGAAAGGGGGTTTTCAGGCACTGCCTTCTTGGGGTACAGACTGAGAGAGGCTCCCTTCATCTCTCTAAAATACTTATGTGCATCTCAAAGGGGAAAGCGTTTATCAAGTTGAGTTTCCTACAGGAAATGCTGAAGAGGAAGGTGCATCCCCTTGGGCCCAGGGGAAGTTCAGAGTAAGCATTTCTTCTTTAAATTGCATTTACTCTTAGAGTAGTCATGCTGGTCTCAGATAAATTTTGTCGACTGAGCATGGAAATCCCTTAGAAGTTTGTGCTCTTGTATTTGAATGCAATTTTGACATGACCCTAATATTAGTAGCAACTCTTAATTTTTTTTGAGACAGAGTCTCACTTGTTGCCCTCAGTAGAATGTTGTGGCATCACAGCTCACAGCAACCTCCAAGTCTTGGGCTCAAGAGATTTTCTTTTCTCAGTCTCCCAAGTAACGAGGACAACAGGCACCTACCACAACACCTGGCTATTTTTTTTTTTTTTTTGTAGAGACAGAGTCTCACTTCATGGCCTCAGTAGAGTGCTGTGGTCTCACACAGCTCACAGCAACCTCCAACTCCTGGGCTTAAGCGATTCTCTTGCCTCAGCCTCCCGAGTAGCTGGGACTACAGGCGCCCACCACAACGCCCGGCTATTTTTTTGGTTGCAGTTTGGCCGGGGCCGGGCTTGAACCTGCCACCCTCGGTATATGGGGCCGGCGCCTTACCGACTGAGCCACAGGCGCCACCCAACACCTGGCTATTTTTAGAGATGGGATCTCGCTTTTGCTCAGGCTGATCTCAAACCTGTGAGCTCAGGCCATCCACCCGCCTCGGCCTCCCAGATTCCTAGGATTACAGGCGTAAGCCACCACTCCCAGCCCAACTATTATTTTTTTAAGAATTTATTTTAGGCTCAGCGCCTGTGGCTCAAGTGCCTAAGGCACCAGCCACATACACCTGGGCTCAAGTGCCTAAGGCACCAGCCACATACACCTGAGCTGGTGGGTTTGAATCTGGCCCAGGCCCACCAAACAACAATGATGGCTGCAACCAAAAAGTAGCCAGGTGTTGTAACACGCCTGTAGTCTTAGCTACTTGGGAGGCAGAGGCAGGAGAATCGCTTGAGCCCAGGAGGGCTCCTCCAACCTCCTGTTGGAGGCTGCTGTGAGCTGTGATGCCACAGCACTCTACCCAGGGCGACAACTTGAGGCTCCGTCTCAAATAAATAAATAAATTAATTAATTAATTAATATTAAAAAAATAATTTCTTTTAATGGCTGGGAGCAGTGGCTCACATCTGTAATCCCAGTACTCTGGGAGGCCAAGGGGGTGAATCCCTTGAGGTTAGGAGTTCCAGACCAGCCTAAGCAAGAGCGAGACCCTGTCTCTACTGAAAATAGAAAAATTAGCTGGGCATTGTGGCATCTGTAGTCCCAGCTACTTGAGGAGGCTGAGGCAGTAAGATCACTTGGGCCCAGGATTCTGAAGTTGCTATGAACTAGGCGGAGGCTATGGCACGCAAGTCTGGGCGACAGAGTGAGACTCTATCTCAAAAAATAAATAAATAAATAAATGAAGAATTTAGGCCTGCACTTCAGGCAGCTGAGGTGCGAGGTTCCCTTGAGCCTAGGAGTTTAAGACCAGCCTGAGCAACGTAGTAAGACCTCCATCTCTATCAAAAATAAAAAGTTAGCCAGGTATGGTGGTGCTCCCTGGAGTCCTAGCTACTCAGGAGCCTGGGACAAAGAGAAGGACTTGGCACAAAGAGTTGGAGACCACAGTGAGCTGTGATCACACCACGGCACTCCCACCCGGACAGCAGAGAGAAACCCTGTCTCCTTTAAAAAAAAATTGTTTTGAAGTTAATAATCCAGGGGCACTGGCTGTGTGGCGGCGGCAGCGGCAGAATGTTGGCTCCTGTGTCCATGAGCTCGTGCACACAGAAGTGTTGTGAAGAGTAATGACTGCTCTCCCCAGTTACCCTAGCCCATGCCAAGCACCTGTCCGCCAGCCAGAAGCCCTCCAAGAGAAGGAGAAGGGCTCCTGGAGCAACCTCTCCATGGATGAGAAAGTCGAGTTGTATCACATTCAGTTCAGGGAGAGCTTTGCTGAGATGAGCAGGGGCACAGAGGAGGGGTGTGGGTACCGCCATGCTCTTTACCGGCTTCACTGCCCAGCGCGCATTGTCGTCTGGGGGAAATGCTACTCATACGGCCCCATCTTGCACACCTTCGAGGCTAACTGGGCAGCCAAGCAGACCAAGAGGATGTTTACCCTGAAGGTCAGCTTTATCCAGGGCTTCACCACCAAGTGGGACTATGACCAGGAGTGGAAGAAGTGAGGCTCGCTGCCCGCACACCGGGATCTTACCTTGCTGTGTCACCTCCAGGCAGCTGGGCATATTGACTGGAAACCTGTTATCAGTATCAATGCTAATAAATGACTAGTTTACATGAAAAAAAAAGTTAACATTCCAAAACATTTGGTTCTTAATCTAGATTGTTGACATTTACCTTTGTGTATTCAAAACTCTCCCTGGAGGGCACTGCAGTGTTGCTTCTTAACCAAGTAAGTCCCATAACCGTCCACCTGAGACCCTGTGAGGTAGCAAAGCAGAGCCTCCTCTGCTCTGAGGGCTCTGGGGATGGGGGTCCATGAGGACACAGATGCTGTGGGAAGGCTGCCTGGGCACTTCAAAGGAAAAAAGGCCCAGGCCCATCTTGGCAACTCATGCCTGTAACCCCAGCACTCTGGATTGCCTGAGCTCATAGGTTCAAGACCAGCCTGAGCCAGAGCAAGACCTCATCTCTAAAAATAGCCGGGCATTGTGGCGGGTGCCTGTAGTCCCAGCTACTTGGGAGGCTGAGGCAAGAGAATTGCTTGAGCCCAAGAGTTTGAGGTTGCTATGAGCTAAGACGCCACAGCACTCAACTGAGGGCAATAGAGTGAGACTGTTTCTAAAATAAATAAATAAATAAAAAATAAACTGTTTTTTCTCTCTCTAATCTGTTTTTTATTGCTCTGTTTGCCAAGTCCCAGCTGCTGAGCCAGGTGTGTGGAGGGAACATCCGTGCCCCTCCCTGGGGGTCCTGTGTTTGCAAGTTTATCTGCTAAATCTGGCAGCCTGTTCCAGGCGTAAGCAGGTTTCTCTGGATATGCCACTTTCATCTCATTGAAGCTGTCCTCACAGGGTCAAGGAGCACCCCATACTAGGTTCTGGACAGAAACACGAGACAATTCAGCATTAGTCAGGCTGTACTTTGGTCCACTTCCTGTGACCAGCCGTCAGGCAGAGTGCATGTAGGTTCCTGCCGACAGCTCTGCCAATAGACACAGAGCTCTGGTTTAAGAATTGCTGAAGATGTTTTTCTGATTCGAAGCCAACAGGAACCCCACACTCTGCCAGTCACGCCTGCTACTCGCCCAAACCCCCAAAAACCCTCAGTCCCAAACTCCGAGGTCATCTCCTGGTTCAACAGCCCAATGGTTAAATCTTGTCCTCTGGTGTGGCTCTGTCTTGGCACATCGAATCTTTACATTTCTGCTCTTTGGTTCCAAAGTTGAGAATGCCATTATTATTTTATTTATTTATTTATTTATTTTTATGAGACAGAGTCCCACTATGTCACCCTCAGTAGAATGCCGTGGTGTCATAGCTCACAGCAACCTCACACTCCTGGGCTTAAGCGATTCTCTTGCCTCAGCCTCCCGAGTAGCTGGGGCTGCAGGTGCCTGCCACGACACCCAGCTATTTTTTTGTTGCAGTTTGGCTGGGCTGGGGTTTGAACCCCCCATTCTAGGTATATGGGGCCGACGCCCTACTCACTGAGCCACAGGCACCGCCCATGCCTGGCTATGTTTTTTTACAGACAAGGTCTCACTCTGGCTCAGGCTGGTCTCCAACCTGTGAGCTCAAGCAGTCCACTTGCTTCGGCCTCCCAGGTGCTAGGATTACAAGCGTGAGCCACCTCACCGGGCCCAAACGCCATTATTTTTCAACAATAAATGAGCCTTCCAGTTGCAATTTCCTTGTTTTATGGGGCAGACGAAGTATTCAAAGAGAGCAAGCAGAGAACTAAGGCATCACAGAACTGGCCTGTTCTGACCCACAGCTGGTTGCTGCCGCCACTCAGTCAGGCATCCAGAGACCCCTCCTTACCAAGACTCCGTCCTCCCTACTGACTCCTGCCCTCACACTGGTGTCAGAGAGCCAGCTACAGAGTGTTGAAGACAGTTTTAGAAAGGATAAAACAGACCCCATCAGGCCCCGTCAGATCCCACAAGGCCCTGTCAGGTCCTATCAGAGCCCACCCTGTTAGGCCCCATCAGGTCCCATAAGGTCCCATCAGGCCCCATCAGATCCCATCAGGCCTCCTGAGGCCTTATCAGATCCCATCAGTCCCCACCAGATGCCATCAAGTCACTAGCTTTACCTCTTTAGCAATGAATTTGCAAGGGTGAGATTAAATCATTCTATCATTGGACCAAAGAGAAAGGAAGGATGGAAGAGGCCAGGAGTGGGGGTGAGATTGTAAGAAGACGCTGTCCAGGGCCCTGGCTCTGTCCCATTTCCAGGGCTGCTGGTACCTGCCACTTCACCTTCTCTCATGACACCAGAGGCTGCCAACTCCAGGCACCCTGTCCGCAGCAATGACAGGTGGCACAGCCTCCCAGGTACTGGGCTCAGCAGCAGATCTGACTAGGGCCCGCGCTGTCTTCTCTGTGACATGCATTTGTAGCCAAGGCCAGTCGGAGACGACCCACAAGTTCAGTTAACAGACAGACTTGGCTGAGCAGGCAGCTTATGCCTGTGATCCTAGCACTCGGGAGGCTGAGGCAGGATTGCTTGAGTTCAGGAGTTCTAGAGCAACCTGAGCAAAAGCAAGACCCATCTATACTAAAAATAGAAAAATTAGCCAGGGGTCATGGTGGGCACCTGTGTCCCAGCTACTAGGGAGGCTGAGGCAGGAGGATCTCTTGAGCCCAGGATTCAGTTTGCTGTGAACTGCGATGATGCCACGGAACTCTACCCAGGGCAGCAGAGTGAGACTCTGTTTCAAAAAGTAAAAATTAAAAAAATAAAATAAAATAAAAAGAGTGTCTTCTTTAAGAAATGAGTTATGGGTCTTCCATCTCCTACCCTTTCCACCTCAGAGATGAAACAAGGCAGGGAGTCTGGAGAGGGGTGAGCAGTCTTCCAGGTGTGTAATGAAGTTTCTCCTCCAAGAGTTCTTGGAAGAGAAGGTGGACTCTGTGTGGGAAGCGGTGTCTTTTGGGGTGGCTAGTGTGAGGTCTTGTCCCCTGGTGTGACATTCCCAAATGATCCTGCAGCCCACTCCCTGGCCAGCGGAGGGAGCCCCAGCCCAGAGCCCACCGGCCCTCAAGGATGCACCCTCAGCAGGTGGCCAGTGCCTTTGCAGGAATTTCTTTCCCACCACTGTTTCCACTCCAAAATCTCGCTTACTGTCCTTACACGACACCATCTTTGTTGTCCCTGTAAGGCAATTTCATCACTAAACACACACTGTATTTCTTTCTTTTTTTTTTTTTAAGATTTTTTTTTTTTGCAGTTTTTTCAGCCAGGGCTGGGTTTGAACCCGCCACCTCTGGTATATGGGGCCAGTGCCCTACTCCTTTGAGCCACAGGCGCTGCCCTACACACGCTGTATTTCTTTTCTTTTTTTTGGAGATAGAGTCTCACTATGTTGCCCTGGGAGGAGTGCTGTGGCATCACAGCTCACAGCAACCTCAAGGTCCTGGGCTTAGGCGATTCCCTTGCCTCAGCCTCCCAAGTAGCTGGGACTACAGGTGCCCACCACAACGCCCAGCTATTTTTTGGTTGCAGTAGTCATTGTTGTTTGGCAGGCCTGGGCTGGATTCAAATGCCAGCTCTGGTGTATGTGGCTGGTGCCCTAGCCACTGAGCTACAAGGCCCTGAGCCTCCTTTTTTTTTTTAGAGACAGAGTCTCACTTTGTCATCCTTGGTAGAGTGCCATGGCATCACAGCTCACAGCAACCTCAAACTCTTGGGCTTAAGCTATTTTCTTGCCTCAGCCTCCCTAGTAGCTGGGACTACAGGCGCCCACCACAATGCCTGGCTATTTGTTGTTGTTGTTGCACTTGTCATTGTTGTTTAGCTGGCCCAGACCAGGTTCAAACCCACCAACCCCGTGTACGTGGCTGGTGCCCAACCCACTGAGCTGCAAGCACCACCCACATGCTGTATTTCTGACTAGCAGAGACGTCTTCCCCCTTGTTTTCTGTACTCTCAATCCCTGTGTATAAAGACCAACTCTGGGCTCAGCGCCTGTGGCTCAAGCAGCTAAGGCGCCAGCCACGTACACCTGAGCTGGCAGGTTTGAATCCAGCCCGGCCCGCCAAACAACAATGACGGCTGCAACCAAAAAATAGTCAGGCGTTGTGGCGGGCGCCTATAGTCCCAGCTGCTTGGGAGGCGGAGGCAGGAGTTGGAGGTTGAGCCCAGGAGTTGGAGGTTGCTGTGAGCTGTGACGCCATGGTACTCTACCCAGGGTGACAGCTTGAGGCTGTCTCAAAAATAAAAAAATAAAAAAAAAAGACCAGCTCTGCATTATAACGTGCGGCAGATATAAAACTGCTGACAGACACAGGAAAAGATGGCCAGCATCACCGGCCAGCAGGGACATGCCAGTCAGCCACAACACGCTCTCCCCACACCCCAAAGGACAACCACAATGAAACAAGACAAAACAGAAAACAGTAAGTGTTGGTTGGAATGTAAAATGGTGTGGTTGTTGTGGAAAACAGTATGGTGGTTACTTAAAAACTCAAAAATCAAGTCACCATACGAGCCACTCACTAATTCCACACCTGATATATACATGTCTCTAAAAAAATTAAAATCAGGATCTCAAAGAAATCCTCATACACCATGTCCACAGCGGTGTTATTCACAGTCTCTGAAATGTGGAGGCAGCCCAGGGCCCATGTGTCTGTGGAGGGATGGATGGAGGCAGCACAGCCTTGAGACAGAACGTTACTTACCCTTAAAAAGAAAGGAGGTCCTGAGGTCCTCTGCCCAGAGAGCATTGAGGACACTGCTCATGAAATACACCGTCACACCATGAAGCACAGGCACTGTGTGATCCCACTTTGTGAGGCCTGGGACCGTCAGACCCACAGACAGAACGGAGTCGTGGGTGCCTGGCATGCGGGGGCAGTCAACATCTGGTGGGGACAGGTTTCAAGTGAGATGATGAAAAGATGTGCAGATGGAGGGTGAGTGGACCTAATGCCCTTTAGCCCCATTTACACGTGTGGAGATGGTGCCTTTTCTTTCTTTTTTTTTTTTTTTTATTGTCAGGGATTCATTGAGGGTACAATAAGCCAGGTTACACTGATTGCATTTGTTAGTTAAAGTCCCTCTTGCAATCATATCTTGCCCCCCGAAGGTGTGGCACACACCAAGGCCCCACCCCTCTCCCTCCTTCCCTCTCTCTGCTTTTCCTTCCCCTGCCATGACCTTAATTGTGATTAATTGTCCTCATATCAAAATTGAGTACATAGGATTCATGCTTCTCCATTCTTGTGATGCTTTACTAAGAATAATGTCTTCCACTTCCATCCAGGTTAATACGAAGGATGTAAAGTCTCTATTTTTTTTAATAGCTGAATAGTATTCCATGGTATACATATACCACAGCTTGTTAATCCATTCCTGGGTTGGTGGGCATTTAGGCTGTTTCCACATTTTGGTGATTGTAAATTAAGCTGCAATAAACAGTCTAGTACAAGTGTCTTTATGATAAAAGGATTTTTTTTCCTTTTGGGTAGATGCCCAGTAATGGGAGAGATGGCTTCCTTTCTTCTGTGCGTGATATAGTTGGCCACAATAAAAAAACTGGAAAAACGTAGCAGGTAGACAGGGCCATGGCACACCCTGGCCGTCCTCAGTGCGGCCGCTCCTTCCCAGCACAGTGGGCTCCTGCCCAACTCAGCCGGCTCTGCCCCAGCACAGCAGCTGCCCAGGGCACAAGGGAAGCTGCAGGTGGCTGCAGACAGTGAGCAGGGCCAGCATTCTGAACAGACAACTTCCAGAGCCTGCCTCTGACCAGCCCACCTCCTGCTGGCCACAACAGCCTCACTGGACTCAGGCAACAGGTGCAAAGACAGTGACTACAGGCCCAGCTGACAACTGTTACCTCTCCAAACTCACCTGAACACCAGAAGGTGAGCACATTTGGAGACAAAGCCTTTAAAGGGGTCATTAAGGTGAAATGAGGCCTTGTGGGTAAGCTCTGGTCCAGCACCTCTGAGGTCCTGATGAGAGATTAGGACGCTATCACACAGAGGGACAGCCATGTGAGGACACAGGGTGGAGCTGATGAATGCAAGCCAGGAGAGAGGCCCCCCAGACAAACGCCTGCTGTTGAAGCCACCCTGGCCACCAGTAGGACACTGCAAGGTACGTCTCTGCCCCAGAGGAAGGAGAAGGTCGGGAAAACCAGCAGCACTTCCAGGGCAGCTGCCTGCCTCCCAGTGCAGCCTATGTGGCCTCCGGGGTTCCGCCCACCCTTCCCAAGGGTCCTCTGTCCAAGTGGAGCAGGTGGAGACCAAGCAGCCACCTCCCCGGGAGCTCCTCTCCCTCAGACCCGTGACATTAGTGCAGAACATCATTGTGGTTGTCATACATACAGACCATGTTGCAGCCCTTTTCCTTAAAACATTCATTTTACCTTATAAAAATAACACTTGCTCATTGGTGATACTCTGAATCTTTCCTCCTCAACCCAATCATAGTCTTCCTGCAATGCCCAGGCCCAGTGGAAACCAACACCCACAAAGCTGCGTGGGGAGAACGGAGGAGACAAAACCAACCAGCCAGCCCCCCAGAGGGAAGCTCACCATAGCTGCCACCTGGACCTTGCACAGGCCCATCTCCCCAAACCTGTTTTTCTTCCTCAAAGGTCTCCTGGGATAGAGGAGTGAGGGCCAGAAGGGCCAAGCCCTGAGCAGGAGGGTGCTGAGGAGGGGTCGGCCCTCACTCTCAGCCATGGCACAGCTATGCCCCGGCCTCCTAAGGTACCCCGCCCAGTCAGTCACCCCGGTTCTGACAGTCCCAGCAGAGTCACCCCTGGGCGTCCTTGCCCCTCACTCATGGGGCAAAGAAAGGGAGGGCCCCAGAACCCCAGCATGCTCTTCACTACAATTGGGATTGGGAGATGAGGACATTTTTAGGGTCACTGGACACCTTGTAGTCTCCCACAGGGACCATTTCTGTATCAACCTCTTAATCCCTGAAGTGTCTGCATGTGTCTTGGGTCCCACTGCCCCCTGATGAGAGGCTGAGGAAGGAGAGCCACTCCTTTCATGAGCCCTGAGCTGCCCACAGAAAGCCTCATAGCCTGGGAGGGCCTATCCCCGGCCCAGACGGGGAAACTGGGCTACACTGCAGGCCTTGTGGGGCTGTCCCTGCTGCTTAGAACAATTTTTTTTGTTTTTTTTTTTTTTTGTAGAGACAGAGTCTCACTTTATCGCCCTCAGTAGAGTGCCATGGTGTCACACAGCTCACAGCAACTTCCAACTCCTGGGCTCAGGCAATTCTCTTGCCAGCCTCCAGAGTGGCTGGGACTACAGGTGCCCACCACAACGCCTGGCTATTTTTTTGTTGCAATTTGTCCGGGGCCAGGTTTGAACCTGCCACCCTTGGTATATGAGGCCAGCGCCCTACCCTCTTAGCCATAGGCGCCTCCCTTTTGGGATTTTTTGGAGACAAAGTCCCACTTTGTCACCCTCAGTAGAGTGCTGTCACATCACAGCTCACAGCAACCTCGAATTCTTGCTTAGGCTTAAGCGATTCTCTTGCCTCAGCCTCCTGAGGAGCTGGCACTACAGGTGCCTGCCACAACGCCCGGCTATTTTTTCTTTTTTTTAAGGAGACAGGGTCTCGCTCTTGCTCAGGCTGGTCTCGAACATGTCATCTCAAGCAATCTACCTGCCTCAGCCTCCCAAGTGCTGGGATTACAAGTGTGAGCTACCTTACCCAGCCTGCTTAGAACAAATTGTAACAGAAATCTTCAGACATGCACAAAAACCACTTCACACACCCTCCTCCTCCTTCAATGATTGTCATCATGGTGATTTTTTTCCATCTGCCTTCTCCTCTTCATTTCTTTTTGCTTCTTCTTTTTTTTTTTTAGAAACAGAGTCTCACTTTATTGCCCACGGTAGAGTGCTGTGACGTCACAGGACTCACAGCAACCTCCAGCTCTTGGGCTTAGGCGATTCTCTTGACTCAGCCTCCCGAGTAGCTGCAACTACAGGTGCCCGCCGCAACACCCGGCTATTTTTTTGTTGCAGTTTGG
Source organism: Nycticebus coucang (assembly GCF_027406575.1). Lineage (NCBI taxonomy): Eukaryota > Metazoa > Chordata > Mammalia > Primates > Lorisidae > Nycticebus > Nycticebus coucang. The sequence continues at coordinate 701,367 of NC_069794.1, forward strand.
CTGGGGCCGGGTTTGAACCTGCCACCCTTAGTATATGGGGCTGGTGACTGAGCCACAAGCACTGCCCCATCCTTTTCATTTCTTTGCTGAGTATTTTAAAGCCCATCCCAGACTTCATATCATTTTACCCATAAATACACTTCTCTTTTGTCAAATTAAAAACAAAGCAGGTTGCAGTGTCACATGACTATAACCCCAGCTCTGGGGGAGGGTCCCTTGAGCCTGGGAGTTTGAGACCAGCTGGGTGACATACTGAGAGCTCATCTTTAAAAGAAAACAAAGCAGCCAGGAGAGGTGGTTCATGTCTGTAATCCTAGCACTCTGGGAGGCTGAGGCAGGTAGAACACTTGAGCTCATGTACCAGGCCAGCCTGAGCAAGAGCGAGACCCCAATCTCTAAAAAAAGAAATAGCCAGGCGTTGTGACAGGCACCTCTAATCCCAGCTACATGGAAGGCTGAGGCAAGAGGATCTCTTGGGCCCAAGAGTTTGAAGTTGTTGTGAGCTATGGCGCCAGGGCATTCTACTGGGGGTAAGAAAGTGAGACTTGGTCTCAAAAAAAATTTTAAAATAAAAAAAAACAAAGCAAATCTGCCAAACTCAGAAGCAGAGGGGGGAAGAGTGGTTGCTGGGGGCAGTAAATATGTAAATGAATAAACAAATGTTTTAAAGAGAGTTTTTAAAAATCTGGACCTAGGGCGGCACCTGTGGCTCAGTGAGTAGGGTGCTGGCCCCATATACAGAGGATGGCAGGTTCAAACCTGGTCCCAGCCAAACTGCAACAACAAAAAATACAGCCAGGTGTTGTGGTGGGCGCCTGTAGTCCCACATGCTCTGGAGGCTGAGGCAAGAGAATCACCTAAGCCCAGGAGTTGGAGGTTGCTGTGAGCTGTGTGACACCACGGCACTCTACTGAGGGCGATAAAGTGAGACTCTGTCTCTACCAAAAAAAAAAAAAAAATCTGGACCTAGCATTGTACTAGCAAGTCTATCAGGTTTGCAGAGTTGGCAAAAGAGATTTTCTCAGCTGGGTGTGGTGGTCCCTGCACTGTGGGAGGTCAAGGTGGGAGCATCACTTGAGACCAGCCTGAGCAAGGGCAAGACCCCATCTCTACTAAAAATAGAAAAATTAGCTGATGTCCTGGCAGGTGCCTCCAGCTACTGGGAGGCTGAGGCAGGAGGATTGCTTGAGCTCAGGTGTTTATTTGAAGCCATAGAGAGCCATGATGATACCACTGCACTCCAGCCAGGGCAACAGAGTGAGACTCTGCCTGAAAATAAAAAAAAATAAAAAAAATAAAAAAGAGGGCGGCACCTGTGGCTCAAAGGAGTAGGGTGCCAGCCCCATATGCCAGAGGTGGCGGGTTCAAACTCAGCCTCAGCCAGAAACAGCAAAAAAATAATAATAATAATTAAAAAATAAATAAATAAAAGAGAGGTTTTCTTGCCTAGATTGGTCCTGGCAAGTCTGGAAGAGGAGGGATGGGCTGCAGGCACTGGGCCTGCTCTGGAGGGACCCTGCCCAGGCTGAGGGGCCAAGAGCTAGGGCCTGGCACAGGCAAGGTGGCCTCAGAAACCTTGGCTTCACTCACATATTTCAATTACTCCGTGACACAAAAGACGGGCTGGGGTGAGGGGGGGTCTGTGTCTGGCCTCCCACAGGTAAACAAGGGACATGTTCATCTGAGTCACATGCGGGACTGGGCTTTTTGCCATAAGCCACTGTCCTGAATACAAAAGGAGAGATACCTTTCTCCAGGATCACAGAATAGCAGTATGTTCAACAGTGCCATTTCCATTAAAAATAGTAGTTATTTCATGCTGTCATGTATCCATCCACAAACACAATGCCACTAGCACCACACTCTCCCTGCCTCCAGCCCTGGCCACGCAGCCTCTGGACAGTGGCAGGGCCCCCGGCAGCTGGTCAGAAATGCAGCCAAGGCTGCCCCAGGCCACAGCAGGTACATCAGCTGGCCTACTGCACTCTGCAGCATCTCAGGGCCTGAGCAGCAGCTCCACTAGTCCTGCCCTCCTCCCTGCCTGAGGCTTCTGGAATGGTGCCCTGGGGATGCCCCTCCATGGTGTACCACCTGCAGTGGGTTCCTGTCAGCTCTTCACAGGTCCTCATGCCACTGATGGACTCCCAGATACCCCCTCCTCTCGAGGGTCAGCACTCCAGAACTCAGGTATGCTGGAAGCACTTCTGACTTCCACAGGGTAACAGCTTTTACCAAAAAGCAATGAGATGCTGAATTCCTGAAGAAAGAAGGCCCATCCATTGGGTGGTGACCCCACCAAGACCCCGATGTGGCCCATGGGCTGGCCCCTCAGAGTGAAGGCACCTCCTCCTTGGGTGCTGGGCACAGGTTGGCCTAGAGCTTTAACACTGTAAAGCTATGAAAGGCTGCAGCTAGGTGGCCCAGGAAGCAGATTCGCTGGCCAGGTAGAAGTCTGGCTGCCTTGCAGAAAGGGATCAGCTGTGAAGGTTCTCACTTGGCACTGGGGAGGTATGGGGCACCTCTGGGACAGTGTGGTCCTGCTGTTTCCTGGGCTGGGAGGTGGGGCCTGGAGAGTTAGTCCCTGCATCTCTCCTTCCCTCTGTTCCTGGAAAGTGGACGGTCTTACCTGACTAGCTCCGTGTGAACGGTGCCCGAGTGCATGGCCCCTCATCTTGGGGGCAGTGGTAAGGAAGTGGGGCTGGAATCCCGTGTCCATCTAGAGGGCAGGGATGGAGGAGAGGCCCTGAGGTCGTGGGCCTGGCAGCCCAGAAGCCAGGGTGGTTTGGGGGCACAAGATACTGCATGGAGAGAAGTGGGGCGCAGGACAGTGGGATGTGGTGCAGGAAGTGGGGCCCGGTCAGTTCTAGAGAGGGTTCTGGGATCCTCTTCTCAGGATTGAAGAGAAGGGAGGCCCTGGGGGTACGGACACCAGTTAGCTCTGGGTATAGACTTGTATCCTGCAGCAAGGCCTAAAGGTTTGAGTCAGGAAATCAGAGCCCAGGCAGGGGCTGCCTGGTCTTGGAAGGGACTCTGTCTTTCAGAAGCAAAATGTGGAGGAACTGAGCTGAAGGCTTGAGTAGCTTCTCTCAGAACCAGCAAACAAGGACCATCTGAGTTGCAGCAGGGGTTCTGCTCAGCCCAGTGCTGGCTTCCTACAGCCCTTCTGGGCGCAGAGCCAGGCCAGGCCAGGGGTAGGGTGCTCCCTGGCTGTGAATTAGGCCCAGGATCCCTGTTTAGCGCTTAGATGGGACAACCCAGGAGTGTTCCCAGGTTAGTTCCTAGAAACCCGAGCCTCGGGGACAGTATGATTCCCAACATGGGGAGCCGTGGGTCCCGCCCTGGAAGACATGTTTTCCTCCTCCCCTGGCCACAGCACCAGTCACTCGCGTTTGTGGAGACAGGTCTTCCTGATGACCCATCTCTATGCACCTGCTTTTGGGGGCGGAGGGCTGAGGTCACCTCTTTTCTGCGCCTCATGGCCAAAGCAAAATTCAAACACCGACTCAAGGCAAATTTTTCACAATCTCCCAGATAGGGTGGAAGTGGAGTTGGAAGCTGTGATGGGGCCACACGAGAAACTTAACACCGGGGCTGCCCTGGAGACAGGTGGCGGGCCAGGGCGGGCGTTCCCCGGTAGGGAGGCAGAGGCTGGGCCGGAAGCTGCCAGGTCCAGCACCAAGGCCGGGAAGAGGCCGCGACGCCCAGACGTTAATCCTGGGCGCGCTTAATCTCGCGTCCATCTGCCGGGCCTCGCGGCCGTCCCACTCGAACCGGGCGCTGGCCGAGGGCGCTGCTCCGTTTTCCCAAGGCGGGGCTCGCGGCAATTGGGGCCACGCCCTTGGCCCCTGGCCTGGGTGGGCAGGAACAGGGCGGGCTTCCCAGGTGGGAGCTGGGACCTGGGGCATCTAGGATATTTGCGGTTTCAGCCTTGAAACGTAACGGAGCAAATAAGACTTGTCTTTTTCCGCATAAAGAAATAAAAATAGGAGTCAAACGTCCGAAGTCTGGTCTGCTTGGCACTGCGGTGTGAAGGAATCTCGCAAGAATCCACACGGGGTCAATCTCTCCAATCTTCTATCCGGGCTGCGGAGGGCTGCAGTGAGCGCCCCCGGTGCAGTACCCGCCCCATATCCCCCTCCTAGCATCCCCCAACCCGTCCCCTCCCCATCCCACCCACATCCCACTCCCATCCCACGCCCATTCCACCCACCTCGGCCGGCGGAGGGAGATGGCTCAGCCAGGACGCACTGTCTCCTGGGGCAGGAGCATGTCCAGCCGCACGCCTGACGCCCCTCCGCCCCCCAGTCGCTCTTCCCCGCTTCCCTCCACCCCTCCGGGTCAGCCCTGTCCCCACCGTCCGCCCCGCCCCTCGCCCTTGGTCCCCGCCCCAGTCCCTGCGCCGCCCCTCCCCCGCCGGAAGGACTGGAGCGCCCGGGAGCCGGGAGACCAACTGGGACCCGCTCTCCGGGGCTCAGTGCGCACCTCCCGCGGCATGGAACCCCCCGAGCGCGGGCAGGAGGCTCGGGTCCGGGTCCCCAGGTGGGCGGTGGGAGCCCAGGTCCCGGGGTGAGCAGCTCGAGGTGCGGGGCGCGGAGTGCGGGGCGCAGGGTCCTGGGCGCGGAGTCCAGGTCCCGAATGGTTGGCGCAGGGTCCGGGGTGCGGGTCCTAGAGTGGGCAGAGAGTGGGCCGAGGGTCCCCGCGCAAGCTCGCGTTGTCCCCGCGCTCCGAGCGCACCCCGACTTCCTGACTCCTTCGGGCGCAGGTGCGTGCGTGGAAACTTTATTCTCGGAACACAGGGATTTTGTGCGTCTGTGTCGCAGGGTTGATCCGTACGGATTTGAAAGGCCTGAAGACTTTGATTATGTAGCCTACGAAGAGTTTTTTTCCGCCTATCTGGTGATACTCACGAGAAGAGCGATAAAATGGTCCAAACTTCTGAAGGGAAGCGAGCGCGTCCAGAAGAGCATGACGGGTGAGTTCCAGAGTGCGGGCTGCAGACGACTCCCCGCCCCACCTGGGGCCAGCCCGCCGCCCTTGGCCCCCTCGCGCTGGTCATCCTGCGCCCCCGGCCACCGCGCCCACAACTCCCGCCCCTGCGCTCTCAGTCACCGTGCGTTCGCCCAAGTCCAAGGTCCAGCCCAGGCGCCTCGGTAGCACGTGTCTGCGGCAGGCCGAGAGGAGGCTTCCAGCTTTGGGTATAGTTAGGACAGGGCCTTCTTTCCCCTCTGAGACAGGCCTGCCGGTCAGATGAGCGTGAGAACCTTTCTTTTCACACAAGCAACCATGTCTGGGGGCTGAGAAGAGCGATTTCTTATTCCTTAACTTCAGGTGGGCAGAAGAAATGTGTCCTGAAGGGTCCTTAGGAGAGGGATGTACAGGACCCAGCTTGATCTGCTCCCCCCACTGCAGGTGTCCTGTCCAGAGCACCAGGCCACAGGCAGCCACCTCTGGCCTCAGAACTGATGAGGCTCCCAAGGCCAAGGGCGGGGAGTCTTCCCTGTCTTGAAAGGCCCCTGACCTGCCACCACCCATCCCCTGCCCTCCAGGCCTGAGCCACACAGGTCTGTCTACTGGAAGCAAATACCCCTCCCGGCCTGCTGTGTGTTGTGGGTGAAGGACTGAAATTTCAGGAGTGAATGCCCAAGAAGTTCACCACCTGCCAGGCCAGAGAGTGTGCAGTGCAGTTAGGGGGCTTCCCCCCAAGTGGGGGCACACTGGGGTCGCGGGGGCTTCCCAGAGGAGGGAACAGTAATGCAGCTAAGCCTCCAGGCCAAGCTGGGTGATCCGGGGATTAGGCACGTGGTGAGGAGGGGTGGGAGATGGAGCCAGGGAACAGGCAGGTGGCTGGAGGGCTGGAGAGGGTGTCAGCCACAGCCAGGCTGAAGAGGCTTCTTCAGCTAGGGGTGCAGGTTCAGCGTTTGGTCTTAAGGAGGGTGCTGACGGGGCACAGGTGCCCGTAGTGCTGGGCAGCTGCCAGGAGCAGCTGGGTGGAGGGTCTGTCTCCGGAACATGCTGCCTGACCGTGTGGATCAGAGGGAGAAGGTCAGAGCCCACCCTCCTTAAGGCTGTACGTGAGGGAGGAGCTTGAAGGCTCCACTGGGTAAATGGGTGGACCTAACACTCGGTAAAACCATGGGGCAGAAGCACCTCTAGGATTGGAGGGTTTTACTTCCAGAGCCCTGAGGTGGGCATCCTTTGCGTGTCCTGTGAGTGTGCTGGACACTCACGTGCTGCTGTCCTGTGCCACCTGTGTGTGTCCACAGGTCCCAGCGCATCCTGTCTCACCACTGTAGCAGAGCAGCAACCTTTATTTCTTCCTTTTGAATTATTCTTGTGTTTTTTGGCCAGGGCTGGGTTTGAACCCACCACCTCCGGCATATGAGGCCAGTGCCCTACCCCTTTGAGCCACAGGCACGGCCCCCCTTTTGAATTATTCTTAAAAGTCAACGGATCTTTTAATTTTGAAAGTTACATATATAATGTATATAAAATACATACTTAAAGGGCGGTGCCTGTGGCTCAAGGAGTAGGGTGCTGGCCCCATATACTAGAGGTGGTGGGTTCAAACCCGGCCCCAGCCAAAAAAACAGCAAAAACAAAAAATACTTAAAAAAGAGCTTGTGCACATGGCAAACATTTTAATCCTACTAAAGGATACGAAGTGAGATGGAGTTTCTCTCCCAGCCCAGGCCCCCATGGCTGGGAACTGTCCTGTGTATTCCCAGGGACAGAGGTGCACATGTGTGGGTGCTGCAGACGAAGGCCCTTTGTATTGTGACCCTGACTAGAGGGTCGCTCTGCCATAGAGATCAGCTAGAGAATCATGGGAACACTGGTCTGTGCATAAACCTTTGTTTTTATAGAAAACACGGATATATACCCATTCTCTCCCGTCTGTGATTTTGTCACTTGCGTGCTCTTTGAACAGTGTGGGTGTCGTCTCTGTTTTGGGGAAGCAGGAGGCATTTTGAAAGCAATCTGAATGCCAAATTCTAGATTTTTAGTCTTTCCGCCAGTCCTTTGCAACTTCTTGAACCGGATTTGATACTTTTATTTTTCTTTTTTTCCCCAGCCTTTGTCTCTTCAAATCTTCCTAAAAAGTCAACATGGTTTTTAGTGAAGTAACGACTTTCTTTTTTGCTTTAATATTTCTTTGGTTTGTGTAGTGTTAATTGGGCTGTGTAATTATGGTGACAGGTATAACCAGCATGAGCAGGTCTGGGAGCAAACACAGCTCCCCAGTTCCCAGTGAACCTTCAGCTGTGGGATGGGAGTGAGGTTGGGTAGGCGTGAGCACCAGCAGCCTGTCGAGTGTGCCTGAATCTCGCTTGCCGGATGTTAGGCACCAGGTGATCCCACAGGAGGTGTGAGGGACTCGGCGGTCCAGTGTGCCCTGCTGGCCAGGACCTGGGTCTGGGTGTGACTTGGTGAGAGCCTATCTGCTGGCAGAGCCCTGTGAGAGTGCACAGGTTCCTTGGAGGTGAGAGCTCAGTGTTCTGCCTGATGCTGCAGGCTGGCTGTGGCACAAGCAGGTTGGGGACATCTTCAAGGAAGAGACTGTGGTGTGGGGCAGTGAAGGAGCTGGGTTTGGGAACCACCCTTGGACCTCCACAGCATACCCTGGAAACCTCCATGTTGATCCTCTTCTTTGACCTTATTTTGCTTTTGTGAGTCAGATTTTTTTTTCTTTTCCTGGTGGATTTTTATCTGTACTTCCTATCTTAAGGTCTCCAGTAACAATTATCTGTACATCTTGGCATTCAGCATGTGTTATAATGATAGCTGTATTGTCTTCTGTTTGATCATGCTATTCCTGAATACAATAAACATTTTCTTTTTCTTTTCTGTAGTAGAAGCCTTTACAGTGCTTCTCAACCTTCCTAATGCCACGGCCCTTTAATAAAATTCCTGGGCTGGGCGGCGCCTGTGGCTCAGTGAGTAGGGCGCTGGCCCCATATGCCGAGGGTGGCGGGTTCAAACCCAGCCCCGGCCAAACTGCAACCAAAAAATAGCCGGGTGCTGTGGCGGGCGCCTGTAGTCCCAGCTACTCGGGAGGCTGAGGCAAGAGAATCGCTTAAGCCCAAGAGCTGGAGGTTGCTGTGAGCTGTGTGATGCCACGGCACTCTACCGAGGGCCATAAAGTGAGACTCTGTCTCTACAAAAAAAAAAAAAATAAATAAAATTCCTGGGCTGAGAACCGCTGCTTTAAGAAGACAGCTCACTGTTTCTCCCTCAGCCTAGAAAGACCAAATTCAACAAACTTCATCCTCCTGTTCCTGTTCATGCCCCATCTTGGTATGAAGAGCTTCAGCAGGGAATTGCAAGAACACATTTTCAAAGACCAAAACCAAAACCTGGGGATTTGCCTAACTTTGGGGCAGACAGATGGAAGTTAATGCTCTGCAATGTAGCTGCTTTTTTTTTCTTAATTTTAAATAGATTTAGGGAGTACTAGTGGGTTTTCCTCACATGGCTGAATTGCACCGAGAAGTCTAGGCCTTTAATGTGCTCATCACCTGCACCCAGCAGGTGATTTTTTCTTTTTAGAGACAGAGTCTCACTTTATCACTCTAGGTAGGGTGCCCTGGCATCACAGCTCACAGCAACCTCAACTCTTGGGCTTTAAGCGATTCTCTTGACTCAGCCTCCCAAGTAGCTGTGACTGTACAGGCACCTGCCACAACACCCAGCTATTTTTTGTTGCAGTTTGGCTGGGCCCTCGGTATATGGGGCCAGCGCCCTACCCACTGATCCACAGGTACCATCCACCAATGTTTTTTTTTCTTTTTTTGAGACAATCTCACTATGTCGTCCTCAATAGAGTGCTGTGACATCACAACTCACAGCAACCTCAAACTCTTGGGCTTAAGTGATTCTCTTGCCTTATCCTCCCAAGTAGCTGGGACTACAGGTGCCCACCACAACACCCAGCTATTTTTTTATTGTTGTTGCCATTGTCATTGTTTTAGCTAGCCCAGGCTGGGCTTGAACCCGCCAGCCTCAGTGTATGTGGCCAACACCCAACCCACTGAGCTACGGGTACCACCCCAATAGGTGATTTTTTATCTGAGTCTCAGTGTCCACTAGGTGACTCTGTCTGACATACCAATAGCTCAGCTCCCACTGGTGAGTACAGGCAGAATTCGGATCTTTGTTGTTGGGTTACTTTACTTAGAACAGGATGTGGCTTCTTTTTAGTGTTCCCCACTGTCTCCACGTTGTATCTTATGGGCCTCCAGTCTTAGCAGTGTGCTGTGGGTCAGGGTGCCAGTCTGTGAGCACAAGTCAGCCATTTTCATTCTCCCGTAAAGAAACAGTGAAATTCAGGTGACAAACTTATCATGAAGCAGCAGAAGTCTTCGCTCTGCAAACCTGCTGCCGTGGTGAGCGCTGGGGTCCCTTGTGTATTGGCAGCTCCTTCTGTGCCGCAGGGGAAGTTGTGCCGAGGATCTGACGTGGTACCCTCTGAGGGTCATGAGACCTCCAGCCAAACTTTGATGAAAATCACACTAACCTGGAGGGAAATTCAGGCTGAATTGTAGTCCTGGCAGAGCTTTAAAGCAAAGCCCGTGCTTGTTGTGCCTGTCCAAGTGTGAGTAGACTGGGTGTACCAAGCTTCTCTTGCCAGGGACCAGAGCTCTGAAGAGCAGAAAGGCGCTGGGTAGGTGTCTGTCCTCTGGGTCCTCCCTCGGTACCTGGCGTCTTTCATCACGTACTTGGCACTTCCTGCCTCACAGTGCCCGACAAGGAGTGGGGCCCTGCAGACAGCGGGCCTTGCCCTCACAGAGTCTGCATTTGAGAAGCTTACGTCCAGATGGTCCTTCACTGTAGCTCACCTTGGAATTGAGTTAGTATGGTTTTGCTCAATAGTGCTTTTCTTTCTTTTTTTCCCCCTGAGACAGAGTCATGCTCTATTGCCCAGGCTGGAGGGCAGTGGTGTCATCATAGCTCACTGCAGTCTCAGTCCTGGACTCAAGCCATCCTCCTATCTTGGCGTCCCAGAATGTGGCAGGGACCACAGGTGTGAGCCACCCTGCCGAGCTTCTGTAGTAATTTTTGTGGCTGCTGTCTATAAAGTTATTGTAATTTTTTATCTGTTAAATACAACTGGTGCTTCACATATTTTTCTTTTATGCAGCTTATAGAATGTCACTAATTCCAAAAGCATCGTTTCTTTTAAAATAATGGTTTTTTTTTTTTTTTTTTTTTTTTTTGTAGAGACAGAGTCTCACTTTATGACCCTCGGTAGAGTGCTGTGGCTTCACACAGCTCACAGCAACCTCCAACTCCTGGGCGTAAGCGATTCTCTTGCCTCAGCCTCCCGAGCAGCTGGGACCACAGGCGCCCACCACAATGCCCGGCTATTTTTTGGTTGCAGTTCAACCGGGGCCGGGTTTGAACCCGCCACCCTCGGTATATGGGGCCGGCGCCTTACCGACTGAGCCACAGGCGCCGGCAAAGCTTTAAGTATTTGCTTGAAAGGACAAATACTTTGAAAATTAACTCTTTTGCAGATTGTAGCCATTCAGGGCACAATGTAGCGGCCCTGGGCTTCACAGCCTTTATTTATTTGGGTGTTAGATTCACAAAGTTTCTCTGTCCGCCTGGCAAATTACTCAGTGTGGATGAATAGGGGTAGCTCATGGGTTTTAGTTTTTGTTCATAGGTGTTTTTGTGGTCATTAGATAAAAATGTTTCACATATTTACTGTTAATAAAAATATTCCTACAAAATGAAGTGGCCTGGGCTGGGCGCAGTGGCTCATGCCTATAATCCTAGCACTTTGGGAGGCTGAAGTGGATAGATTGTTTGAGCTCACAGGTTCGAGACCAACCTGAGCCAGAGCAAGACCTCGTCTCTAAAAATAGGCAGGCGTTGTGGCAGGAGCCTGTAGTCTCAGCTACTCAAGAGGCTGAGCCAAGAGGATCTTTCAAGCCCAGGAGTTTGAGGTTGCTGTGAGCTGTGATGCCATAGCACTATACTGAGAGCGACAAAATGAGACTCTGTCTCAAAAAAAAAAAATGAAGACTTGGTGCCTGTAGCTCAGCGGCAAGGGCACCAGCCAGCCATGTACACCAGAGCTGGTGGGTTCAAACCCAGCCCAGGCCTGCCAAACAGCAATGACAACTACAACCAAAAAAAAAAAAATCACCAGGCATTGTGGCAGGTGCCTGTAGTCCCAGCTACTTGGGAGGCTGAGGCAAGAGAATCACTTAAGCCCAAGAGTATGAGGTTGCTGTGAGCTGTGACACTATGGCACTCTACCTAGGGCAACATAGTAAGACTCTGTCTCAAAAAAAAAAAGAAAGAAAGAAATGAAGTGTCCCTGCACGCCCAGCAGCCTTGTCTTGCCCCAACCTGGCCTCTCTTCGTGTCCTCATCCTAGCCCTCGGCCCATCCTCTATGTGGCCTCCTCAGAGTGCAGGCCTCCAGGTTAGCACTGGACCTTGAGGTCTGCCCAGCTCTCAGCGTGGCCTCTGGTCCCTCCAGCCCCTCCCACACCTCCCCTTTGCGGCACAGAGCAGGGTATGGGGTGGGCCCTCCTCACAGCAGAGCTTCAGGTGACCTGGTGGGGAGCAGAGCTGCGGCCCCCACCGCCACCCTGAGTGAAGTGAAAGTACCAGCATGACATCCCCAGGAAGAGCAGACTTCCAGGGGTGCATGTGCCACTTTGGTGGGGACACTCAGAGCTTTGGGTGTTTCATACTTGATTTGGGAAGAGGCGTGGTGGTGAGTGCTGTGGGGCCTCCCTGGCCCGGCTCACACAGCTGCCTGTCTCACCGGTTGCAGTGAAGCGCTATGTCCGTAAAGGTGTCCCGCTGGAACACCGTGCCCGAGTCTGGATGGCACTGAGTGGAGCCCAGGCCCAGATGGACCAGAACCCCGGCTACTACCACCGACTCCTCCAAGGAGAGAGAGACCCCAGCCTAGACAACGCCATCAGGACAGGTGAGCAGCATCCTCCTCTGGAACGGAGCCCTGGGGGGTTGTCTCCACCCAACTCTCAGCTGCAGTGTTGAGGAAGCAGCTCACATCCTTAGTGATGCCTCAGTTGATTTAATGTGAAACCATATTTTCCTCAAAGGAACCATCAACACTGAAGGGTTCACAAGGAAAGACCAATGTTTTTAATTCACTCAGCAAATATTTGAGTGCCTGCTGGATGATTAGGAAAACAGGGCAAGCAGGTGATTCAGGCCCATGGTCCCAGCACTCTGGGAGGCTGAGTTGGGAGGATTGCTAAGGCCAGGAAGTAGAGACCAGCCTGGGTACACATAACGAGACCCCATCTCTATAAAAAGTTTAAAAGAAAACTGACGCTAGGAAGGGAAGGTTTCTTCATGAAGAGTCTCAGGAGAGTGAGCGGGCATCCTCACAGGCAGCAGTGGCCAGGGTCTATCGCTATCAAGGACTCAACACCTGGCTGCCTGCTCGCCTGCTGAGGCCACACACCAGGGTTTCCTGTTTAGTGTCAAAGTATCTTAATCACCTCGGGTGCTATGTTTTGGCTTCCACTTCCTTATCCTCTGATTTTCTCACCAGTCACACTGGCATAGTCACCAGCTCTCAAAAGCTACAACAGGCTCGGTGCCTGTGGCTCAAGTGGCTAAGGTGCCAGCCACATACACCTGAGCTGGTGGGTTCGAATCCAGCCCGGACCTGCCAAACAACAATGACGGCTACAACCAAAAAATAGCCGGGCATTGTGGCGGGTGCCTGTAGTCCCAGCTACTTGGGAGGCTGAAGCCGAAGAATCGCTTGAGTCCAGGAGTTGGAGGTTGCTGTGAGCTGTGATGCCACGGTACTCTACCCAGGTGGACAGCTTGAGGCTCTGTCTCAAAAAAAAAAAAGAAAAAAAGCTAGAGCACTAAAAATAAGATTATCCTAAATTGAATGCCAGTAATCAGATTTTTAGGAAATACACCTGCTTCTCGGATTTTAATGATTTTCGAGAAATACAAATCGGAACACATAATAACTTTTTTAGAAACCCAATTGCTTTACAGTGCTGAGTGGCTAGAGGACTTTGGGGTGGGCGGGCTGCTTCCCTTCAGTGAACTATGCCAGTGGGGAGGGGGCTCCCCAGGAGCATCTCAGAGAGTGCTGGCATGGCAGGTGTGGGGGCCAATGCAACCAAGGTTTCAGGACACATGTGGAGCCGGGGGTGTCCTCAGCAGGTCGGAAACACTGATCTAGGTTGGAAGAGGAGAACTGGGGTGCAAATTGAATATTGCTGTTTGAAAAATAAATCTAAATGCTCTGTTTGTGTGGTTTTGGTTGGACTTTCTTATTATAAAATACATAAAATAAAACCTGCCATTTCATCTTCTAAAACTCTGTCCCCATTAAACAACAGTCCCCTGTCCCTGTCCCCTGGCAACCCCGTTCCACTTTCTGTCTTTGGCTTTGACCCTTCCAAGGGCCTCCTGAGCCTGGTCCTCTTGTGACCAGCTCACTTCACTCAGCACAATGTCCTCAAGGGTCATCTGTGTAGTAGCTTGTCAGTCTCCTCCATGGTGAGGCGGAGTTATGTTCCACGTATGGCTGGACCATGTTTTGTTGATCCGTGAGTTCTCCCGCCCAGCTGTCACGGCACTGTTGCTGTGCACACTGGGCCCCGTTCAGTTCCTCAGGGTACACCTGAGGTGGGACTTCTGGGTCACATGGTCGTTCTGTGCTTTGGTTTTTAAGGCATTTGCACAAATCCTACAGGGACCGTATGGTGGATGTTTCATAGCCAGAGAGCCAGCTTTGTGCACATGAATGTAGTTGGGAGCCCATCCCTGCCTGCAGCCCTTCCCTTCCCCAAGAACAGCGTCTTCAAACACGGTAACAAATATTACACAGGAGTGGACCCAGCTGGTTCTCAATGAGGAATGATGTACTCGGAGATACTGAGTTTAGCATGCCTCCCAGATCTCGCTTTTTTGTTTTTTTTGAGACAGAGTCTCAAGCTGTCGCCCTACGTAGAGTGCCATGGCAACATCATAGCTCACAGCAACCTCCAACTCAGGCTCAAGCGATCCTCTTGCCTCAGTTTTTTGTATTTTTAAATAGAGACAGGATCTCCCTCTGGCTCAGGCAATTCACCCACCTTGGCCTCCCAGAGTCCTGTGATTACTGGCGTGAGCCACCACACCCAGCCTCGATCTCCCTTTTTATAAGCAGAGATTTGGCTTTGGGCCAGAGGTTGGGAACAGAATTGCTGTAGAGAGATGGGCGCCAGGACAGAGCTTGGGCCCGGCAGGAACAGAGGGCAGCGTGGTCTTGCCTTAGAGCTTCTGTTCTGCCTTCCTGCGGGTCTTGGGGAAGGTTGGCCACAGCAGGTCGTGGTGCTGGTTGGTGTAGCACTCAGTGAGCCTGTGGTCCACACACACCTGAGTCTCTCTGGCACAGAACAGCTTGGCCAGGACCACTGTCTGGCTAAGAAGTGCTGGGGAAGGATGACTGCAGCAGTGGGGCTGCCAAGGACGTGGGTGTCTGATGGGCAGAAAGAGCTGCACAAAGAGGATGGCAGTGCGGGGTCTGGTCACTAACCTGGTGGTTAGCCAGACTGTGTATCTCTAAAAAGGAGTCTCAGTGTGTCCTCTACCCTTTGTGTTTGATCCTCAGAACTATGAGGCTCTCCCGGCGTCCTGGCACAGCCTCCACCTGTCCACCCTGGTGCTCTAGTCTGACTCCTCCTTATCCCAGATAAGACCATGCCACCATCCCTATGAGGGGACAGTCTGGCCACCTCTGCCTCAGAATCCAGAGGTCGTCCCTCCTGCCTGGTGTAGGGACCGTGTCCTGCATGAGAAGCCTGTCCATGCATCCTGTGTCCAAACCGGTTCTTAATCCTAGACAGAACCCCAGGTGCCACGTAAGCAGCTGTGGAAGGAGTCTGAGGTATCTCAGAGCAGCCGCCTTCAAGTAATTCTTGCTTGTGAATTGCCATGCAGATCTGAATCGGACCTTCCCAGACAATGTGAACTTCCGGAAGACTGCAGACCCCTGTTTACAGAAGGCCCTGTACAACGTCCTGTCAGCTTACGGGCAGCACAACCAAGGTGTGGGGTACTGCCAGGTGAGCCCCAGGGCCTTGTGGTGTTCAGGAAGGAGGAGAAAGTGCACACGGGTGAGCTGGCAGTGGGGACACCCAAGGGTCCAGGCTGAGTCTGCCCGTCAGTCACCCCATGAGCCTCTAAGTCACAGGGCCTCAGAAGGCTCCTCCTCTGTTCCCAGTGTGGACAGAAGGGACATCTGCTTGATGACTTCTTTCTGGTGTCCGGTGGAAGACAGGGTGAGGGTTGGAAGTTGGGAAGCAGGAAAAGATTAGATTAGGCAAACACAGGACATCTGGGTCCTTGCCGACCAAGTGCGGGGTGCACATGGGCAGGTGTGTGCTGGGAGGTATCTTTCTCAGAGGTTGTCTCTGGAAGTCCCTCCTTTCTGACTCCAGGCTGTGTGCCTGGCAGGTGTGGTTGGGAAGAATTGTTTTGCAATCTATGACGCTGTCTCAGCCTGGGCACGCATCTAGGGGACACTTTTATTTATAACTGGGTCTGCAAAAGGAGCCAGACATAAGAATGGCCAGGAGCCATGCGGTCTGCCTCTCCTGTGTCTATGCATGTGGAGGTAGGTGTGATCCCCAGACCTGCCTGCATGGGTCTGTGGTGCAGTCTCCCGAGTTCACAGGGGAGCAGCATGGGCAGCCTGCGAGGCCACAGCCTCCCCAGCACAGTGGGCAGCAGGTTTCTAGAGCATACATGGAGTGGGACTGCCTGTGATGATGTGTAACTGTGTGTTAGCACCAGATGCTATCCCATCTCCGCGCTGGGCTCTCTGAGCCCATGTCTGGGTTAAAGGCATCCCAGTAGCACAGGAAGGGGATTCAAGTGCCTGGCTCTGACAGCAGAGGGACAGTAAAAGCCAGCAATCAGGCAGCTTGTTTGCTAAGCATGGTTTGAACAAACATCTGTGCCAAGTGCATCTTGCTTTGGCAGCTTGAGTTCCCTCCTGGAAGACCCTGGGTGTTGATGGCATGGGGGCAGTGAGGAAGACAGCCCTTGGGAAATGCCCGTAGCAGGGACACCTGCAGTGCCCTAGCTGCTCACCGGAAACGCATCAGGCCGCACCAGTGCCCTGCCCCACCACACGCAGGTGGTGCTTGCAGAGACATGGGGCTGGGCACGGCCCTTCCCAGACTGACTTCCTGTCATTCTCAGCCTCTCCATCTGTTGTTAAACTCACTGTCCTAGAGCAAGAACTTGGCCTTTAGGAGCTGAGGCAAAATGCTGAGAAATTGTCCTTAGATCATTTACTATTCTTTTGGGTTTTAAAAAATAGCTGTATTTAAAAAGCACACACATATAGCCCTGCATTGTGGTAGGTGCCTAGTCCCAGCTACTTGGGAGGCTGAGGCAAGAGCATCGCTTAAGCCTAAGAGTTTGAGGTTGCTGTGAGCTGTGATGCCACAACACCCTACCAAGGGCAACAAAGTGAGACTCTGTCTCAAAAAAAAAAAAAAGCATGCACATAGCTGGCACAGTGGTACACACCTGCTGTCCAACTACTCAGGAGGCCAAAGCAGGAGAGTGCTGTGGCCCAAAACTTCAGGGCCAGCCTGGGCAACATAGTAAGACTCCCATCTGTAGACACACACAATTTTATAGACCACCGTGAGGCCAGAACTCTGCTGACTTTCAGATCATGCATGTAGACACACGTGGATGTACATGCTGTGTGTTTGCCATGGGAGCCGTGACAAAGGGCCACAGCAGGGCTTGAGCTGCAGAGTATTGTTCTCTCAGAGCTGAGACCAAGGTGGGCAGGCTGGCTGCCTTGGGGCTGGAGGATCTGTTCTGGCCTCTGGCCTCCATCCCCACCGGTCTCCCTGTGCGACTCTGCCGAAGGATACCAGACCTGCTGGCCAGGGCCCACCCGCTCCACTGCACTCTCAGCTGGAATTGCATCTGCATCCATCTTTTTCCCAAATGAGGGCACATTCTCTCTTCATCATGATAATTGCGGAGGGGCTGACACAGTTCAACCCATAACATATGTGGGGAGTCAGAAGTGCACAGGCCCCGGGTTCTGCTTGCTGCTGTCTACAGGGCAGCGTGATCCGTGCACGTGTTGTGTTCTCCCAGGGTCTGCTCTGATGCAGAGATCTCGCCAGTCCAGTGGTCATATCCTCACACAGGCGGCCTCTGCTGTCATCATGGATGAGAGAGGCCGTGTGTGCTTTGGCTCCTGGTGACTGTCCCCACATCTGCATGCAGACCCAAGTGGTCACAGTGCTGCCAGCAAAGTGCTCTCAGCAGCCCACCCATCTGCATTTTGTATCATGTTAATTTATCATGTTGGTTGGCAAAGGCTGAATTTTTTTTCCTTATTACTCAAAAAGTGCATATTTATTTTAGAAAATACAGATGAGCAGGCAGGGCACGGTAGCTCACTTCTGTAATCTCATCACTCTGGGAGGCCGAGGCGAGTGGGTTGCCTGAGCTCACAGATTTGAGACCAGCCTGACTAAGAACAAGACCCCATCTGTAAAAATAGCTGGGCATTGTGTCAAGCACCTATAGTCCCAGCTACTTGGGAGGCTGAGGCAAGAGAATCACTTGAGCCCAAGAGTTTGAGGTTGCTGTGAGCTGTGATGCCACGGCATTCTACCAAGGTTGACTAAGTGAGACTGTCTCAAAAAAAAAAAAAAAGAAAGAAAAGAAAAGAAAATACTGATGAGCAAAAAAGAAAAAGGAATTCTTATGAATCCCAGTCTCCCAGAACAGATACTGACTTGTGGCTGGGAAGTCCAGGTCTGGCACTGACCTCTCTGGCATGGTCATACATGTGGCATCTGCCTGGCAGCACCGCCCTGGGTAGGCACAGTGTCCCCGAGTCCCCAGCAAAGGACTCTCTTAGGGTCCTGCGTGTCAGACCTGCTCCTCACGGTTTTTACAAACTGGCCCTTGTTAAAGTTCCCCCTTGATACTGAGAGTTGTGCCATTAGCATACATTAAATTTTTTATAAACCAATGGCAAGTGATACCACTTTATCACAAGGTTTCCATTGATTTTAGCATCCTAAGGTAGTATTCAGAAGAGTTTTGTTTAACTTCTTCCTTTGCTTTTTTTCCCCACAGTTGTGATTAAACACATTACTGCATGGTAGATGCTCTGTCTCTCTAAAGTCCTACTGTAGAATTACAAGTATTAGGGGAGAGCAATAGCATGAAAGCCAGTAGCCAGTGACTGTCAAACTGCACAGTGCTATAAACTGTTTCTGTTTTTCTAATTTCAGGGAATGAACTTTATAGCAGGATATCTGATTCTCATAACGCAGAATGAGGAAGAGTCTTTCTGGCTGTTGGACGCTCTTGTGGGGAGGATACTGCCTGGTATGTGGGACATTTCTACTCTAAGGCTGAACTGTCCTGAATCTGGTGTTACCGAAGTGGTTTGCTGATAACTCAAGCTTACTTAAGATACAATTAAATTGGGAGCTAAAGATAACGGTCTGCAGTTGAGTTAAAAAGAAGACTGCTTTTGTAGGTGAGTCCTGGCTATAGCAGACAGTCATTGCTGGCCCAGAGGCTCCCTGCCCTCTGACTCAGATCTCGGACATGGCTGGAAACACAGGTTGGGCTCTTCTGCCCCACAGCTGGCACCTTGTATTGAGCCCTGGGGCCTCGATGTTGGTGTTGATCACAACGTCTCTGAGAAGTTAACCTAAGTTTCTGCCTATGGTTGTTACTGGGTTACTGATACTAGTAAGAGCACAGCAGTGGTCACCTGTAGTCACTTTTCAAGGTGAAATCATTCTTTTCAAGTCTTTCTCCTTTTCTGTTTATTAGTAAATGTTTATTTTTTATTTATTTTTTTTTTTTTGAGACAGAGTCTCACTGTCTCCCTCAGTAGAGTGCCATGGCATCACAGCTCACAGCAACCTCAAACTCTTGGGCTTAAGCGATTCTCCTGCCTCAGCCTCCCAAGTAGCTGAGATTACAGGTGCCCACCACAACACGCAGCTATTTTTGTTACTATTGTTGCAGTTGTCATAGTTGATTTTAGCTGGCTAGGCTGGATTCAAACCCACTAGCCTCAGTATATGTGGCTGGTGCCCTACCCATTGAGCTATAGGTGCCACCCTATTAGTAAATGTTTAAATAGAAAATTTAGTGGCCGGCACAGTGGCCCATGCCTGTAATCCTAGCACTCTCGGAGGCCAAGGTGGGTGGATCGCCTGAGCTCACAGGTTCAAGACCTGCCTGAGCTAGAACAAGACCTTATCTCTAAAAATAGCCAGGTGTTGTGGCAGACTAAAAAGAGATTTAAAAAAAAAAATAAACCTAGCCAGGCATTGTGGTGGGCACCTTTAGTCCCAGCTACTCAGAGGCTGAGGCAAGAGGATCTCTTGAGTCCAAGAGTTTGAGGTTGCTATGAGCTATGATGATAGCACAGCACTCTACCCAGGGCAATAGAGTGAGACTCTGTCTCAAAAAAAAAATTCTACGTAGAAAAGCGAACAGCCCGGGCAGCGCCTGTGGCTCAGTGAGTAGGGTGCCAGCCCCATATGCCGAAGGTGGCGGGTTCAAACCCAGCCCCAGCCAAACTGCAACAACAACAAAAAAATAGCTGGGCATTGTGGCGGATGCCTTAGTCCCAGCTGCTCGGGAAGCTGAGGCAAGAGAATGGTGTAAGCCCAAGAGTTAGAGGTTGCTGTGAGCCGTGCGATGTCATGGCACTCTACCTGAGGGTGGTACAGTGAGACTGTGTCTCTACAAAAAAAAAAAAGAAGGAAAAGCAAACAGCCCAACAATATTAGGTGAAGAATATGCCTACCCAGCTGTCTACAAAACAGGAAGCTCAAGTGCCAACACCTGTGAAGAGACGTCTGCGTTCCCTGCAAGCACAGAGGTGCAGATTCAGGCAGAGAAGGAGGGGTGAAGCTTCAGCAGACACCAGATGATCTCCAGGCCAGCGCTGGAGAAACATGTCCCAACCTCAGCGCTGTTAAAACTGTCAAAGGTCATAGAACTGATGAAAACACAGTTTTTATTTTTATTTATTTATTTGTTGAGACAGAGTCTCACTTTGTTGCCCCCAGTAGAGTGCTCTGGCATCATAGCTCACAGCAACCTTATACTCTTGGGCTTAAGTGATTCTTTTGCCTCAGCCTCCTGAGCAGCTGGGACTACAGGCGCCTGCCACAACACCTGGCTTTTTTTTTTTTTTTTTGGTTTTTGGCGGGGGCTAGGTTTGAACCCGCTACCTCCGGCATATGGGACCGCCCTACTCCTTGAGCCACAGGCACCGCCCTACACCTGGCTATTTTTAGAGATGAGGTCTCACTCTGGCTTAGGCTGGTCTCAAACCTGTGAGCTCAGGCAATCCACCCACCACAGCCTCCCAAAGTGCTGGGATTACAGGCGTGAGCCACCGCACCTGGCCTTTTTACTTATTTATTTTTGAGACAGAGTCTCACTATGTCACCCTCAGTTGAGTGCTGTGGTGTCAACCTCAAACTCCTGGACTCAAACGATTCTCTTGCCTCAGCCTCCCAAGTAGTTGGGATGGCAGGTGCCTGCCACAACACCTGGCTATTTTTAGAGATGAGGTCTCACTCTGGCTCAGGCTGGTCTCAAACCTGTGAGCTCAGGCAATCCACCCACCTTGGCCTCCCAGAGTGCTGGGATTACAGGCATGAGCCACTGCACCCAGCCCAAAACAGTTTTTATTTCTGTTTTTCTGCAAAGGATGAGCCTGAGCCTAAGACATATTAAATGACTGAGACTCAGTTCCTGACTAGTGGGCACTGAGATTCACCCCCAGTGAGGCCATCCTACCACTGTGTGCACCTCAGCCAGCCCCCAGCTCGTCCCCCCACCTGCACCCTAGGCCAGCCCCCACCTCTTCCCCCCACCTGCACCAGGCCAGCCCCCACCTGCACCGCACATCTGCACCCCAGGCCTGCACCTCACATCTGAACCCCTGCCTGTGCCCCATGTCTACTCAACATGTCTGCCCCCCACCTGCATCGCACACTTGTCCCCTCAGGCTTCCTGTGCCCCATGTCTGTACCCCATGTCTGCTCTCTGCATCTGCCCCTCATCTGCACCCCACACTTGCTCCGTCAGGCCTCCTAAGCCTCTGTTGTTGCAAGAAAGCACTTCGCAGTATTCGCTGGTCACTTAGACAAGGTCTGTGTGAAGAAATTTCCTTTTGCTAGCAAATACCCCATCCCAGTTTAGCAGAACATTAGGGCACAATGTGAGAAGGTGCTACACGTAGGCTCTGTCCACCCACACTCAGGCTCCCACGGTCCTGAGCCCTCAACCCCAAAGTCCTGTGGTAACAAATGGGCTCTCCTAGAGTGACTGAGGGCACATGCGGGGTTTGTGGGAGGATGGTGCAGACAGGGCCCTGCCCCGGACAGGGGTGGGGGGAGCCCTGTGCTTGCTAATCTCATGAGGGCATGCAAGTTCAGGAACCTTCAGAAATGGGGAGAGAGCCATCCTGGAGGTCGAATCAGGCAGTGAGTAAAGGAACTGACACCTTTAGGTCCTGAAGAACTAGTCTAACCTGGTTACCCTCACAGAGAGGCAGGTTGATAGTTACTATCCCCCAAAAGCTCCCCTCAAGCTGGAGGGACTGGCCCAGATGTGGCAGGCAGGTACAGCCCATGGCGCCTGAGAACGGAGGTGGCGGTGAGAAGCCACGGAGCCCCAGCCAAGAGTTCCGTGTCCTCAAGTGGCTTCCCCTGAGGGTTGCATGCCCTGTTGGTCTTGCCTTGTCACTGGAGACACATCCCCGGGGCCAAGTGCATCAGTTTTGGGGTCGCCTTTATAGGTTTCAGTCCCAGCTCTACCACCGAATGATCCCCACCAGCGGATCTCTGAGTGAGTGGCCCTCAGCCTCTCACTGTAAATCGTGAACTGGCTGAACACAACAGCCCGCAGTCTGAGCTCTCTTCCTGTTGGCTGCCATAAGCTATTTCTTACAACTAACTCTGTATATTAGGAACGACCACTGTCTTTCCCATGCAGGGTCTCATAATTAAATTGTAGCAGATAAAGTTTATACTCTAATAAACTGCTGAGTTTAAGATAATTGTTCTAATGTAATGGGCTCTTAAAATAAGAAATTACCCTGGGTTTTGCTCAGTGTTTAGCCAGAGTTCTTAGGCTACACCTAAAGTTTAGAAACCTCATAATTTACAGAATATTTTCATTTCTGTGGGGGTACTTCAGAAGAAAGAGAAGTGAAAAGTCTTGGCAAGGGGTCTTTTCTACTTCGAAGAAAACTTTGCTGGCATAATGTGGACATTTAAGGTGATTTTTTTTTTTAAAGCACTGTCTATCAGAGGAAGAGGTGAGGAATGTTGAATTAGGAACCATAAGCTCTTTGGAAAAAAGCAATATTATTTTCCCACACTCACTAAATGGATGCAGCTTCATTGATTTCATAGTTACTTTTATGTCAAGAGATGATTTTATTACTGAGCAAGTATTTTTCATTAAAGCAAACCTTATTAGCCTAAATTCAGCAATAGAATTAAAGTAATGAAGAAGGGGTCAGAATATTTCATCCACTCCCTGCATTCTTGCCTGTACTTTACTAATAAAATTATAAGTGTGTTAACAGGATTCATCACAACTAGCCTGCAACTTGATGTGATTATCCCTGCTTTGTAGATGAGGAAGAAAGTGAGTCTTGAAGAGATTAAATATCTTTTGTTTGAGCCCCATTGGCTGACAGGTGTGAGCCATTGAGCCCAGCCACTTTATGTATTTTTCAAAAATGCAAGCATTTAAGGGAATCCTTTGTTGGGTGTGGACCACACACCACATGGTTCACCTGTGTCATGTGTACAACTCGGTGGCGTCCAGGGCATGAGCAGGGCTGTGTGGCCTTCACCACAGCCCACATCATGGCCAGGTCCTCACCACACATTTTTTTGCTGGCTGCTGCTCACATAGCTTCGTCTCACCAGCTTGAAATGTGAAATTCCTTTTTGGTGTCCTTGGTTTACAGAGGGGATACTCCGTCCCTCTGAGGTCCAGGCTTTCCTGGCCCCGGTGCACCAGGTGTGTCCTCTCCCACTTTCTTGCACATGGCAGTGGGATCTGGACTCACGGTCACCAAGTGCATTGAGAAAAGGCAGGATAATTCCTTGATCCTTTGCCTTTATGTTCCCTTCTCAGGATAATAAGTTGGTTCCTTACCATCATTTGAAAATGATCAGTTAGTGTGTGTCCAGTCATGGTGAGCTCATGGATTTAATATGTTGGGAGGGTTTCAATCCACTGCAGTTATTACTCCATTTGAGGCTCAGGTTGCCCCATTTGTGGCCAGCAGGAGCCTCTTCAGGTTGGCCCCTGAGTCCTTTAGACATGACCGTGGCAGTGAGTCCTTTAGACATGACCATGGCAGTGTTGGGGACCTGCTGGCTGTGTTGATGGTGACCCTGGCAGTGTCGGGGGCCTGCTGGCTGTGTTGGTGGTGACCCTGGCAGTGTCGGGGGCCTGCTGGCTGTGTTGATGGTGACCCTGGCAGTGTCGGGGGCCTGCTGGCTGTGTTGATGGTGACCCTGGCAGTGTCGGGGGCCTGCTGGCTGTGTTGGAGGTGACCCTGGCAGTGTCGGGGGCCTGCTGGCTGTGTTGGTGGTGACCCTGGCAGTGTCGGGGGCCTGCTGGCTGTGTTGGTGGTGACCCTGGCAGTGTCGGGGGCCTGCTGGCTGTGTTGGTGGTGACCTTGGCAGTGTCAGGGGCCTGCTGGCTGTGCTGGTGGTGACCCTGGCAGTGTCGGGGACCTGCTGGCTGTGTAGGGTGTGACCCTGGCAGTGTCGGGGGCCTGCTGGCTGTGTTGGTAGTGACCCTGGCAGTGTCTGGCCTTGCTGGCTGTGTTGGTGGTGACCCTGGCAGTGTCGAGCCTTGCAGGCTGTGTATTGGTGGCTGTTCTGTGCCCATCTGTGCACCTGTTGCCCCAGTCCCAGATTCACCTGTGCCTCCAAGAAACTCATTTTGTGTGCATCATGTATGCATCACTGTCCCATCCACAGGGATGTTTCCTTGTTGGAAAGGTGCAGAGAAGGTAGATCTTTCGCTCCGAGGTTGGGACAATGGCCATACAGGCTGCTGCTCTCTGGAGAGAGTGGCACTAATCGCAATCCTCCTTGCTGCTGCCTCTGCTGGCCTTGGCTGCTTTTCGAGAGATGGGATCTTGCTATGTTGCCCAGGCTAGTGTTGAGGCCCTGGACTCAGGTGATCCTCCAGCCTCAGCCTCCTGAGAAACTAGGTCTCCATGGCTCCACCACACCCCACTCCCTCAGCATCCCTGGAGGCTATCACTATGCCTGTCCTGCTCCCTGGCACCCGTGGGCTCTTGGTCGAGGTCCTTGCTGGACAGAGCAGCACTGCCCATCCTGGGTGCATCCCGACTCCATGGGGAACAGAAAGGCTTCACCCCTGCAGTCTGGATGGAAACCACAAGTGGGGTGCCAGGTGATTCCTACCCTGTAACAAGCCACACCACTCCTGCCCACTTGCAGGTAGGTGTCTTCCCTGGGCACTGAGGCTGCCATCTCTCCTGGGCAGTAGCTCCTCCTGGTTATTTTTCTGCATCACTCACATCTACTCTGTCAATACGGAGACAGGTGAAATCTCACTGAGCAAGTGAGTGACACGCCCTGCCCAGCAGCTCTGGTTAGTGCCACTGGATGCTGTCTCCCTGTGTCAGAAACATGTGGAGGGAACCTGTGTTCTGGGAGAGCTCCCCACGTCATGCGGTGATATTTGGAACTTGGTGCAGGGCCTGTAGCTCATGTGTCATCTCAAACTGAAACCAAAACACAGAATGTGGCCTCTGGGTGGGAAGGGATGAAGGGTGTGGCCTACGGGGGGGGGGGGGGGTGGTTGTAAAGTTCGTGATGGGATTCTAGCACCAGAGAGGAGACATCGCTATAGTGGAAATTTCCTTTACCGAAGCAGAAACTCAGGCCTTGCTCTTTTCCTGCCGATTCTCACTGCCTTTAGTGCAGCAGAATCCACCTGCCAAACTGGCACATTCATGCGGAACTTGGTGCCTCATCTGGGTCCTTCCATCGTTAACAGGGCAAGGTGACACACTTACAGAAGAAACTCCACTTGCTTGAGACAGACACCCCAATGGCGGGAGTTTGAGGTCAGAGCCTGTGCCTGCGTCTGAGGCTCCCTGCTGCCCTCTGAGACACCCTCCGGGTCCTATCCATACCCTCCGGTCTCCTCCCGCATGCAGATCCTGAGAAGCAACTGAGGCTTTGAGGCAGGATGACCTGGGTCCCTGCTGCTGGAGGCTGACAGGCCCCACCCCCCAGGGCCCTGCTGACTGGGACTGTGGTGTGCGCAGATGGGTGGAATTGAGGAGTCGCTGGGCGCCGACCCGGGGCCTTTCCCTGTGAGGAGATGTTTTCTGGTGGGGATGGAATGGCAGTCAATGACAGGAGTGTCTGTGTCACACAGCTGCTGGCAATTGTAGGGACGCTACTTTCTGGGTGCCTCTGATGCCATGTAAGGTCACAGGTGGGGTGGAGAACAGAGGCACAGACACTCGGGGGTCCTGGGGGTCCTGGTAGCACCTGGATTGGGCACCAGTTCCCTATGACCAGCCTGCAAGGCCTGTCCAGAGGGGCTAAGCAAGGCTTGCTGAGCAGGAACCTGGCGATCTGCACCATAGCCACCCAGGGTGTTCCCAGCTCACCCACAGCAGCAGGTGCCGAGTTGTAGATTGGCCTCCTAAAGCAGCTGCTAAACATTGAGGAGCTGGCAGCCGCCAAGGCTGGGGTGAGACACTGACCTGGATCTGGGTGGAAGGGACCTCTCCAACAGGCATTGCAACCTCAATGATGTCAAGGTCTGGGTTCCGTCCTCATTTTCATAGAGTCCCTCAGCAGGTTAGGTTTAGACTGAAGCAGACAGATGGCCTCCCTCCACAGAGCAGCTGTCAGTGCGGAGTCCTGCTTGCCAACTGCCATTAGGATAGTGGTAAAAAGTGGCTTGGCCCACACCTTGCACGGTCCAAAGGAAAACACCAGGGGACACCCAATGGGTCTGAGACAGCAGCCACAGAACACGTGTGTGAGTGGTTGTGTGAGTGTGGCCGTGCAACTTGGTGTGCTCATTATGGAGGATTTGGAAAGTAGCCACGGTGCATTCAGGAGGTGGCAGCCCTTGGAGGCTGCTGCAGCTGGATTTGGGCATGGCTGCTTCCCACCCAGCAGGCAGTCTGTCCACATCAGGGCAGTGTAGTTTCAGTTGTTTGCAGAGGTGTGGGTGTGCCCAGGACAGGGAAAGGGGCCTGGATGGGAACACGAGAGCCTGCCAGCTAGCTATGAAGGAAGAGCCTGATGACCTCTCCCTGTGCCCATGCCCAGAGCCTTCAGCATTCCAGAGAAGTATGTTGAGGAGTGAAGTGAGTGCCTGGGTTTACTTTAACCCCCCTGGGCCTTCGCTCAGCCTTTGGAGTGCAGGGCATGTGCTTAGTGCCTCTATTTTTAGAAGTTGCTCTAAGCTGCTCTGTGCTGGGCCAAAGCCACTTGGTGCCACTTGTGGATGTGGAACAGAATGCGCTCAACTAAGGAAGCGCAACTCTCACAAAGGTCCAAGAGAGGGACGCAAACTGGGCATCCCAGCACTCTGCTAGGCCAAAGCAGGTGGATAGCCTGAACTCAAGAGTTTGAGACCAGCCTGAGCAAGAGTGAGACCCTGCAACTCTAGAAATAGCCGGGGCATTGTGGTGGGCACCTGGAGTCCCAGCTACTCACCTCAGGAGGCTAAAGCAAGAGGACTGCTTGAGCCCAAGAGTTTGAGGTTGCTGTGAGGTATGATGCCAAAGCACTCTACCCAGGGTGACTAAGAGTGAAACTCTGTCACAAACAAACAGATGGATGCAAGATAAGGTTATGAAAGGGAAGAATGTTTTAGTCCTTGGAGTTGTGTGACTGAATTGGCTTTGGTTAAATTGCCCTCAAGTACTTTTATGTTAAACATACTTCACCATGTGCTCACTCTCTGAACATCAGTAACATCACCATCAAATATGTGATAACTGTATTTTTATTTATTTATTTCTGAGTCAGAGTTTCAAGCCGTCTCCCTGGGTAGAGTGCTATGGCATCACAGCAACCTCCAACTCCTAGGCTCAAGCGATTCTCCTGCCTCTGCCTCCCAAGTAGCTGGGACTACAGGTGCCCGCCACAGCACCTGGCTATTTTTTGGTTGCAGCTGTCACTGTTGTTTGACAGGCCCAGGCTGGATTCGAACCCGCCAGCTCAGGTGTATGTGGCTGGCACCTTAGCCGAATGAGCCACAGGCACCGAGCCTGATCATTGTATTTTAACCAAGCTCATCCCTCCTGCCAGGGAGAACTGCCAGACTGGATATGGCACAGGATAAGATGCCTTGTTGGTTGCAGTGTGTGCTAACAAACACTTATGACATAGATTACTACTTACTAAGTTATTTAATAGCATAAAGCAAGCAATAAAATTTATTGTAACACATGTTAACAAGCTAATAAATTAAGCAGGAACCCCAAATGCTTTGGTAAAACAAATGTTCATTCAAAATAAACTGTCAGAAGAAAAGAACCCAAACTGTAGAGTAATTTGTTTGTTTGTTTTTTTTTTTTTTTAAGAGTTTTTTGTTGCAGTTTGGCCAGGGCTGGGTTCAAACCCGCCACCCTCGGTATATGGGGCCAGTGCCCTACCCACTGAGCCACAGGCACTGCCCAACTGAGGAGTAATTTGAAGAGGTTTATTCTGAGCCTGGTATGAGTGACCATGGCCCAGAGCCACACTCATGAGGCCTTGAGCAAGTGGACTCCCTGTGGCTGGGTCAGTTTGGAGACAGAATTGCACCTAAAGTCACATCAGTATACAAAAGGCATATATTGGTTTGGCCTAAAAAGCTGGGACATCTTCAAGCAGAGGCATTACCGGATGTAGGTGGCTTAAAGACGCTTTGGTTAAAGAAATGAAGCTTTGGCTTGGCACCTATAGCTCAAGTGGCTAAGGCGCCAGCCATATACACCAGAGCTGGTAGGTTTGAATCCAGCCTGGGCCTGCCAAACAACAATGACAACTACAACCAAAAAATAGCCAGGCACCTATAGTCCCAGCTACTCGGGAGGCTGAGGCAAGAGAATCACCTAAGCCCAGGAGTTGGAGGTTGCTGTGAGCTGTGACACCACAGCATTCTACCTAGGGTGACAAAGGAGACTCTGTCTCAAAAAAAGAAAAGAAAAACAAAGCTTTGTCTAAAGGCTTGGAATGTTTCAAGATGAGGAAGCCTATTAATCCCAAGCCACTGGACATGCACCAAGATTTTTTTTTTTTTTTTTTTTGGCCGGGGCTGGGTTTGAACCCACCACCTCCGGCATATGGGACCAGCGCCCTACTCCTTGAGCCACAGGCGCCACCCATTGTTTTGTTTTTATTATGGGTAAATACGTGTAACAGAAATTCCGCCTGAACCATGTCCCAGTGCTCAGCTCAGTGGCATGGAGGAACATTCACACCCTTGTCCCATGGTCATCGCCCTCCATCTAAGAGGCTCCTCCCACCCTGTGCAGCAGAGATTGTCCCCTCTAAACACGGACTTTCCTTCCCTCCTTTCCACCCTCCCAGCCCCGGCACCACATTCTCCTTTTGTGGCTCTGGACTCAACTAGTCCAGGGACCCCACATATGCTGGTCCTCGTCTAGCCACTTCACACAGAGGAAGGGTTGCCCAGGCTGCAGCCCGTGTTGTACCCTATACTTCGTAAGGCTGAGTGATGTCCCTGGGTGTGGATGCTGTTTGCTTCTCTGATCATCTATTCCACCCAAACTTCTTGTTTCCAACTTTTGCCTGTCATGACTAATGCTGCTATGAACGTAGGTGTGGTGCCTGTAGTCCCAGCACTTTGGGAGGGTGAGGCAGGAGGATCACATGAGCCCAGGAGTTCAAGGCTGTGGGGAGCTATGACGACACCACTGTACTCGAGCCTGTACAATAGAGCAAGACCTTGTCTTAAACAAAAATACTGACCAAGAAAGAAGCTCACACCTGTAATCCCAGCACTCTGGGAGGCCTAGACAGGTAGATGGCCTGAGCTTAGGAGTTGGAGACCAGCCTGAGCAAAGCGAGACCCCATCTCTCTAATAAAAATAGGAAAACTAGCCAGGTGTTGTGAGCACCTGCAATCTCAGTTTTTCAGGAGGCTGAGGCAGGAGGATCACTTGATCCCAGGAGTTTGAGGTTGCTGTGAGCTAGGATGAGGACACAGCACTCTACCCAGGGCAACAGAGTGAGACTCTGTCTCAAAAAACCAATATGGGTGTGCCATCATGTCTGAGTCCGTTTTCCACCTGTAGATTTTAACTGACACCCATTGGGGTAGGGCTGAGCTGGGCAGCAATGGGCCTTACCCTCTGGAGCCCCCTACAGACCTTGAGGTGGGATGTGATCTCCAGGACCCTGTATAAGCAGGGCTCTGGCCTCTGCCTTCCTCTCTCTGGGAAGGGTCCTCCAGGACTACCGTTTTACTCCCCTGGCTCCAAGGGGACTGAGAGGAGGAGGCTGTTAGGGCTGATGGCTTGTGGAGTATGACATACATCTCCTGGTCTCCTCCCCCTCCACCTGGCAGATTACTACAGCCCGGCAATGCTGGGCCTCAAGACCGACCAGGAGGTCCTCGGAGAGCTGGTGACAACGAAGCTGCCAGCCGTGGGGGCCCTGCTGGATCACCACAGTGTGCCATGGACCCTGCTGGTATCTCGCTGGTTCATCTGCCTATTTGTGGATGTTCTTCCCGTGGAGGTGAGTGCCTCAAGCAGGCCCTAGAGCGGTGCAGGCTGCCTTGGGCCTGACAAGGGGTTTCTCTCTCTCTGCAGACAGTACTTCGGGTCTGGGACTGTTTGTTCAATGAAGGCTCCAAGATTATCTTCCGAGTGGCTCTGACCTTGATTAAGCAACACCAGGCGTTCATTTTGGAAGCCACAAGCACTGCAGATGTCTGTGAGAAGTTCAAGCAGATCACCAAAGGGCACCTCGTGATGGACTGCCACACTCTCATGCAGGTGAGTGCAGTGCTTGGCCAAGCATCTGCAGCTTTCAGGGCACTGCAGGGCTGTCTGCCTGCTGTGGCCAGCGTCTCTCCCCTGACCAGGGCCTGTGGCTGGTGCCTGCAGGGCCTTCCTAAGCGCCTGTCTACCTCGGCCTTTTCTTCTCAGTTCACCACACTGGATCTGCTCTCGGCCCAACTGGGGCTGATCCCTGAGGTCAGGGCATCCCCGCCAGGCCCCAGGCCCAGTGCAGGGTGTATAGACTAACTTGGAATGACCCAGGCCCTGCTGAGAAGAGGCAGAGGCTGTGAGCACAACCCTGAGTTGGGAGTTGCCCCAGAAGACCAGATGGACTGCTAGAGCCCAGGAGCCCAGAAGTCCATCTCACTTTTTCCTTTCTGAGACAAGGTCTCACTGTATGACCCAGATGGAGTGCAGAGGCATCATTACAGCTCACAGCACCTTCAGGCTCCTGGACTCAAGTGATTCTCCTGCCTCAGCCTCCTGGGTAGCTGGGATGACAGGCACCTGCCACCACACTCAGCTATTTTTTGTTTTTGAGACGGGGTCTCACTGTGTTGCCCAGGCCAGTCTCAAACTCTTGGCCTCAAACACTCCTGCCTTGGCCTCACATCCTGACATAACAGGTGTGACCCACCGTCTTCACTTTTAAACACTTTTGAGAAAGTGCCCAAGTGCACCTGCTGGCCCTCCAGCCCATGGCATGTGGGTTAGAAGCCCAGTGGGAGGGGGTGGCTTTCCATCAGGAGGCTGCGAACATTGTCGGGTAATGCAGGGTGGTGTTTTAGGGGCTGGGACTGTCTTCATTCAGAAAGAATCCAGGACACCCAGCCAGAAAATACATGTGTGGCCTTGTCACAGCTCTGAATGTGGGGTAGCTCCTGGGTGTAGCTGGACATGGGGTAAGTGAACCTTTGCCCACCTGCTACAGGGGCTGTGGTCACAGAACACAGCTCAGTGCCACCCCCAACCCACACAGCTGGCGTAGTGGGCCTGAGCAGTACTGCAGCTGTGCCATCACACTCACCACCCAGTGCCTCATCAAAGAGAGGGACATGGTGACAGATGAGACAGTTCACTCCAGATTCACTGGACAGTCACCACAGGCGCAGTGCCCCCTGCAGATGGTGGGCTCCCCAAGCCCTTCCCGGAGCATGCAGAGAAGGCACTTGGAGGTCACAGCAGCCCATCAGGGAGGATTTGTCCAGTCGAGACAATTCCTCCACAGCCTCTGAACTGCACTTCCCACAGTTGTGGGTGACCTGTGCACACAGGAGGGTCTCTTTGTAGGCTGTCCAGGGGCTGGCTGCAAGCCCTCGTGCTGCCCACACCTTGGATTAACTGGCTTCCACAGCCAGAGGAGCAGCCAACAGCTTCCTGAGTGAATAAAGGTGACACCACCCTGGGTGGTGTTTGGCAGGGACCCTGTTTTCCGCCTTGCTTGGTGATGCCTTAGCCCAGCCCTGCAGTTGGTCAAAAATTTGGGGTCTGCTAACAGTGGGCTTTTACTTCCTTAGAATTGGTGCTTTGTTCAGAGGTTAAGTATAGATCACAGACAGAAAAGGCACACAGGCCTTTGGGTTACCTCAGAACTTGGGATTCACAGATGGTGAAGGACTCATTAAAATGAAGAGCTATGGAAGAGAACCAAGGAAAACAGCTTGTGTTTGTCCTGAAGGAGAGGGCTGTTCCCCAAGGTGGCTGGACAGCACCTCTCCTCGAGATCAGCAGTCCACGCATCTCACCTGCTGAATGGCTGCTGGCTGAAGGGATCATCCTCTCCTGGGGAGCCACTAGCAGCCCCACAGGACTATGTCCTTAACCGGGACACCTGGCCTCCCCCAAACTACTCTCTTCACCTGTGGCATACCGTGTCTTTCTCACCCCATGGTGGGGATCACAGGGGCGTGTGCTGTCCACATAGAGATATTTCTGATTGCCACCCCGCTTCTCTATAACCCCGACTTCTTCCCGGATGTCCTGGGCCCCAGTGCAGGCAGAGCCAAGGGACTCCCAGGCTTGGACCACTCATCACTGCCTGCAGTGGGCTGGCCTTGGGGAACCACCTGGGGGCAGCCAGAACCTGCCCACACAGTTCATAGTTGAGACGTGTGGCCTTTCCTCTGTCTGTCCATCTGTTGGTCTGAAAAGCTAAGGCAAAAATGTGTTGTCGTTTTAAATTAATTGTATTTCCATTCTAGAAAATATTTTCAGAACCCGGAAGCTTACCCCTGATGACTGTGAACAAGCTGCGTGAGAGCTGCAGGGCCAGGCTGCTGGCGCAAGGCTGAGCTGGCCCCAGGCACTGGTGATGGAGCTGCACCAGTTTTTACCACCTTCCTTTTGGGCTGTAAATACTTGATGTCACTGCACTTTAGTTGTGAATTTTATAAAAGAGTAATTTAAAATGATGTCACATTCTGCAACCTTTGGGTTTTAGCTATGAAGTCATTTCTAAAGAAAAACTACTTTTACCAGATACAAAATATGAGGGACGTACATATGTATATAATAAAATATGTCACTAACTGTGAGTTTGTCATTTTCAGCTTCTCAGACAAATGTTAAATTAAAATCATAGTGGACTGTCACTGGTATAGCATGATGTACACACTGCCCTTTTTCTCTCTGTGGCACTGGCCTTTACATGAAGCTTGTACGTGTAACCAGAGATTTCTCTTTAGACGAAATGGAACAGACAAGCATGGATGATGGAGGAGATGAGAAAGTTTGACCAGGAACCTTGGTGTGGCCAACTTATCTTGGGCCTCAGCTGGGAAGCGACCCCCTCAGGGCTCAAAGCTCTGAAAGGCAGTGCTGCCTCCAAGTGAACAAACCTGCCACAAGGCAGAGCTGAATTCCCGAGAGGCCAGCCTGAGGCTGCAGGGATGAGCTGGGCACAGAGGGGAAGCGTGTGGGACATAACCCACGCCACCCGGAGGTCACCTGCCCTGCTTAGCAGTATGACCTATACATTCCCTTTAATTTCTTTGAATCGCTTTTTCTTTTAGCACAGTTTGCTGCAGTTTCAGACTCTTCTCTATACTCAGGCTAGTCCTGTTTGTGCCACTGTTTCATGTCGCCACCCCACAGGAGACAGGGCCTTAGGGGTACAGGACTCCAAGAGCCACAGCCAAGGGGAGGCGGTCTAAAAGGACACAGGGTAGATGTGCCCAGCAGCGGCCTGGGGGCCCCTCCTCACCTTTAGCACAAGGCATACAGGTCTTGGCACCAAGGCACTTACAACCCCTGGGGATGTACCACCAGTAAAGCTGGGTCAGGACTAGATAATGCACTAACACCCCAGGTCACGACTCCTTGTTCCTAGAACGGGGCACTGACGGGGTGGGCTACATAAGGCCAGCCTTTCACCACAACTTCCCACACTCAGGCAGCCTAGGTCCCACAGCGTGGTCACCTCTGTCCTCTGGAACACCCCTGGCTGGTGCCCACTACCTGACGTGGCCTCGGAAGCCCCTGCCACAGGTGTGTGGCCCCAGACCTTTCCCCGTCAGCCTTGGCCTGGGGCCTCCAAAGCTGTAGCCATCGAGGCTCCAACACAGGCCACTTTTAAAGTGTTCTTCACTCCTGGGACGCTGTAAAATCCTGAAATCTCTGCAAAGGCCTGAGCACTGGCACCACAGGCCCTGACCCAGGTCAGGCGCAGAGGAACCACAACCATTCTGGCTCACCTGCACGGCCCAGACTAGAGAGACCGACAATCTGGGAAGTACCTCCCCAAATCACTGCGGGACCTTCAGAATGTCACCAATACCACAGTATGCAGAACTGCACAGGTGGCTGGAGTCTCAGAGCCACCCAACTGCAGGCTCTTGTGCGGTCAGCAGGTTCTGGGACATGGCCTTGGGGAGCCGCAATCTCAGGTCCTGAGATTCTCTGACCACAGTCTATGGATCCTGACAGTGTGCAGGGTTTTGCTTTTTGCTTAAAAACAGCAAGGTTACACCTTAGACCTAAGTTCCCGCTTTGGAAACTCCTAGCACACCTCACAGGGTGGGGCCCATCTTCCTGGAGAGGAGGATTACAGTCCTGGGCTGACAGCGTGGCTCAGTGGAGCAAAGGCGCCTCCCTAAAGGGTGCTTGGGCCACCAGGGCCTCGGCCTGAACATTGTGGCTTTTACTTACTTTAAATCCAGGTTCTTAGGCCTTTCACACATCTTCTCAGCATGTGGAGGAAGTTGTGAGAACACCCTAAAGGGGAAGCTGGGTGCACATGGCAGGGCCTCTGCCTCGGCAGACAGGACAGAAGGCCCCCCAGGAGCCCTGGAAGCCTGTGTACCGGCTTTCTCCACACCTGCCTTCCCTTTTCACGTGTTTCTCAAGACACACTGGGTGTTTACAGAAGAGACCACACTATGGCTGTACTGTCAAAACATCTCGGCCAAGCGCAGTGGTTCACACCTGTAATCCTAGCACTCTAGGAGGCCAAGGCAGGCAGAATGCTTGAGCTCACGAGTTCGAGACCAGCCTGAGCAACAGCAAGACCCCGTCTCTACTAAAAATAGAAAAACTGAGGCAAGAGGATCGCTTGAGCCTGAGTTGAGCTTGCTGTAAGCTTCAATGCTGCAGCACTCTAGCCAGGGTGACAGTTTGAGACTCTATCTCAAACAAACAAAAAAATCACATCTCTTCAAACCACCACCCAGAAGACTTGCCACATCAACTCTCCCCAAAACCAGCCTGCGCGGGGGAAACCCCCCACCCCACCTTCCCTAAAATCATTCCTTCATCTCTCATCTCAGCTGAAAAAAGGACAAGGTCTAGACAAAAAGACAGGTTTTTATTAGCATTGTTACAGGCAACGCGTCACATGGAGCCGGTCCTCAGTGTACAACCCACCCAAGCCACAGCAGGTAAATCAGGAGTGAATTATCTATCATTGTACACAGCGCAGAAAGGGATCACCCTGAATGCCAAACAGAAGACTGAAAACCACTTTACAAAAAAAGTAAATAAAAACAACACCTATTTTTATATTTAAAAAAGTGCCAGCTCTTGAGTGGCAAGATGGAGACACCAGAGGACACACAGAGTGCCTTCCCAACACCCCCTTGCTGCCACCCAGGGCCAGCCCCTCCTGGCCTTAAAGCTTAATTTAAGCATTCCAGATGTTCATCTTTTGAAGTACTTCTGTTTCAAGATTTTTCGTCCCTACTATTTTTAATTTCTTAAGCGCATCAGCCTAACAATTAGCCAACCTTCACAGGTCCTAAGCGTGAGGACCAGAGAATGTCCCTTGTGAGGCTTAAATCTGAGTAAAGAGTGAAGAACCAAACACCAGAATCGTAAAGTGTCAAATGATAGTGCAGCCAGAGCCGGCTGAGAAAAGCACTCTTCTCTCCCTCAAGTTCTACTTTGGTAAATATTAACATTTAACCAGTTAGCAAAATATTTAACCCAGTTAGCAAAATTAACACCGTCATTTCAATAGTTACTCTTTTGTGCATAGTAAATGTTGCAAGATGAACTTCACATTTGATAAAGCAGATTTGAACAACAGTGTGCCTCCCGCCAACACGCCCTCAGCCCAGGGGAATACAGACCCTGCGGCTGCCGCATCTGTGCAAGCAGCAGCCTAAATTGTCTGATAGCCGGCGTGGCTCCTCTTCCGGCCAACGAGGTAGGCGATGAGCACTGTTAGGACCAGCCCGGCCAGGGCGCCCCCCACGGCCACTGGGATCAGCATGCTATCCTCATCCAGCAGACACTCCTCCACTGCGAAGGCAAGCAGGCACCAGCCCCATCACCCCTGCCATGCCACTACCCTCCTCCCTCAGCCAGCAAGGGGAAGGAGAGGCCAAGGCAGGAGGTGCCAGATCCAGGTAACCATCCCTCAGGGTGCATGACAGAGGCAGGGATCACAAGAGTGACTTCTCCCCCATCAGAACCCACAGCCACCACTCAATGTGGACGCAGCCAGTCAGGTGTGCTGTGTCTAGAGCCTCTGGGCCCTTCTACAACGTGGAACACAGCAGGTAACATTTTTACATTCGAATCTCATGGGAGCAAAGCAGATAGACACCATTTCCTAAAATGACTACCTTATTCTTACATGGTGTCAGGTGTCTGTATCTGTAAATGGCAATTTTCTCCAAATCTCTTCAACTGGGAAGAGCAAAGGAAAGAGGATCCTCCCCCTAAAACTTTACACACCCAACATGAAGCTGTTCAGTGTTCACAGGAAGAACCTAATTTCTTTCTTTTTTTTTTTTCTCTTTTGAGACAGAGCCTCAAGCTGTCACCCTAGGTAGAGTAGCACAGCATCGCAGCTCACAGCAACCTCCAACTCCTGGGCTCACGTGATTCTCCTGCCTCTGCCTCCCAAGTAGCTGGGGCGACAGGCACCTGCCACAACGCCCGGCTATTTTTTGTTGCAGCTGTCATTGTTGTTTGGCAGGCCCAGGCTGGATTCGAACCCACCAGCTCAGGTGTATGTGGCTGGCGCCTTAGCCATTTGAGCCACAGGCACCAAGCCCACAGGAAGAGTCTAAAGTGCTCTATCATCACCATCTCCCTAAATGCTGCCCACTGTGCTACTCACCAGATCCAAACTTGCCATCTTCCACCTTGAAGGCCTGGACCCAGACTTTGAAGATATTGACAGAAAATGCCTTCGTGACCTGAACATGCTCCTGGGCATTGCACTTGTAGGAATTGCCCAGGGTGGCCTGTAGCGCCATGAGCGAGCCATTGGAAGCTCTGAAGTGGGGGTCTGCAAGGCACATGAACATCTGGTTACGAGGGGACAGCAACCAGATGGAGTGGGGAGGGGAGGCCGCAAGAACTGTGAGCCTCACCTCGAGCGTCGGCAAGAGTCATGTTCAACTGGATTTCTTGCAGGAAAAACCGGCTAGAACTTGCATTCTTAAAAAGAAAGAAAAAACAAGCACACTGAAATTAAAAATAAAAATTAAAAATTAAAAAAAGAAAGAAAGAAAGAAAAAAATCCTTAACCACTTACTACATCCATACATTTATCACCAAACTTGAAAAGCCATTTGGTAGTGTCTGAATTCTGTATTTGTGTTACAACAGCACTGCACAATAGTCTATAAAAAGAACAGGATTCTCTGCCAAAGATGGGGATTCCCAGAGCACATGCTCAACAAGAAAACCTTTTCTGAATGGTATAGGGAAGCAGGATAAGGTACAGTTATTACAAGAGACTCAACTGTCATTCACTGGCACAGCATATTTAAAGAATCTGTAAGTGGCATTTATATCTTCATCTATTATTTTGCTAACTTTGCCTGAGGTTCTTCCCAGGCAAACGCAGCAGGGCAGTAATGTCTGCAGCCAGGAGATGGAGCAGCCTTGCAGCAGCAGGGCCTGGGCCTGGGCCTGGGCCCTGTACCCCTCTCCCCTCTGCAGCCAACCTCCAATGCAGAAGTGAATGGTGTTTGTGAATGCTGAAGGGTTCGAGAAGGCTGAGGAACCAAGCGGCCCACTACAGAGGGAAAGCAGACAAAAGTGAAGGCCCCTCGGGCAGCCCTGGCCCCCTGTGCTACAGGTACAGAGGTCATGGCAGAAAGCAAAGGCAGAGGAGTCCCCAGAGGAACAATGGCCTCAGAGCCTCTCACCATCCCAAACTGGAAGACCAGGAGGGCAATGTCCTCACTCCGCAGGTCCAGGGTCACTTGACTGGAGCTACAAGTCCCATTGGCCCAGGTCTTGTTCGGGTTGACGTTGAACACTCGAGTCACAGTCTGCATAAGGAATGCAAGCAGGTTGCCACTTCAGGCTGTGGGTCCTCTACACTCTTGAAAAATCAAGACAATTCTAAAACAGTAGATTCAGGCCCACATTGATTTTAACCAAACCCAGAAGTAAAACAACAAAAGTCTGCACTAGTGAAGACTTCCAAATTCTAAAACGAATTTTTCCCACTACTGATTGCCGCTTTCAGAATGCCGTGTCCCTGCGTGGAGGTGGGTGCAGTGCCCAACACCTGCCCTGCCCTGAACAGCCACATGCTAGAGACTGCCTCAAGCCATGCCCTGCTGCAGCCCGAGACCCACACCACTTGGGAGAAACCACATGGCTTCAAGTGAGACAGTGTCTGCCTGGGAGATGCTAGGGGAACTTAGGTTCTACCAGGTCAGCAAACTTTTCTGCAAAGTGCAAACACACGTCTGGGGCTCTGTGGGCCAGCTGGCGCCTCTGCCGCCATGCAGTGTCTGTGTCACAGGAAGCAGGTGTGATGATGCCAGCAGTGGGAAGTCTGTGTTCCAGAGAACTCACTAAAAAGCTACCAGCTCCTGTGCTATGACTCGCACTCTGCCAAGCAGGGCCCCGACACAGACCTGAGCTAGCGGTAAGAAGCACAGCCCCTACCTTGTTGTCCTTCCGCTCGTAGGTGAGGTTCAGCTGCAGCCCCATGCTGGCCAGCAGGCAGGTCCCGTTGCTGCCACTCACGTTGTACTTTTCCACTGAGGGGCTCTCAGGTTCTGGCGAGGGCGAGGGGCTGGGTGGCACAGGTGGTGCTGTGGTCGGGAAAGGACCATCCTGCTTACAGCGTGTCTCTGCAGGGACAGGGAGTTGTGCTGTCACAGGGAAGAAGTTCAGAGTCCAGGTCCTTCACAGCCCTCAGCAGTTAGAGAGAACCAAATACAGAACCAAATCCACGTCTCTGGAATCACTGCAGCCCCTGCTGACTCCCTCCCTCTCCTGCAGGCATTAGTGCCACTGCCCTCCCAGAAGCACAGGGCAGAAGGTGGTCTTGCAGACCATGGACGGCCTGTGGCAGCAAAGAAGCTCAACCTGCCACATGCCAACACATAGCTCAACAGGGTCCACTGCACCCTCTTCTTCCCACTGTGGAGCTGAAAGGCCCAGATGTCTGCTCACCCACACTCCACTTGATATGGGGATGATTTTTTGAATCATCATCAGGTGCCAAGAAGCTCTGTGCTGGAAACATCCCAGCCAGGACAGCAGCACTCGGGTCCCAGCGGGTAAACAGGCAGCCAGCTGCCTTGGGGTTACATTTGGGGGGGTCGTGAGGACACAGGCAGGTGTCCTCCATGGGGGAAAAGGTACAGCAGCTGACTGGGTGGCAGCCCCAGGCAGCAGAGCACCATCTACAAGTGAGGGCAGCAGGGTGCCCACCAAGGGTGGGATGGGGGGTTGCTGAGCACTGTGAACCCACCAAGATGGTTACAACTAAACTTTACATTCAAAATCAAGGCAGACTGAAGCAAAAGTAAAACCACCGAGCATACAGGATGGACAGTGGGGCCCCTGGGACACTGTCAACCACCACCTGCTAACAACTTCAAAACAGGTTCCTTTCCTTTACCACCTTCTTTCTGTGGATAATCAAGTTCAGAGTAACAATTACACAATTTCCACCCAATTCAATCCTTTCCACGTCTCTGCGGGGTTGAGTCATGGAAAACTGGTGAGCCCACAAGTGTTCACCTCTCAAAGCCACAAGGAAGTTCCATTTTAATTCTGTAACTCTTTTCCAGTTGCTAATTCCCACCTTCACACCCCACCTACTGGGGAGGAGAGAGAGAGGAAACTTAACTCACATGGTATTTCACAACCTCCCAGAAGTTCAGCTCACTCAGGATGCTGTCCCCAGTGAAGACTCTCTTTCTGCAGAGATGGCGTAGACGGCCCAAAGAGGACCCCACAGTAACTGTTCTCAGCTCTGAGAAGGAGGCAGAGCTCCCTTCTTTAAGCTCTGGAGACGTCTGGCCCCAGGATGTGCTGACACATCCCATGCTCACTACCCTTAGGCCAAGCAGCAGGTTGACCTCACAGTAGTCCTTTTAAAAACAGAACACGTGATCACGTGCAAAAGTTAACTGCACAAATGAATCAAAACAGGCCAGTCTTCTAATTCCAGTTTAGACAGCCACACTAGACTAATTTGACAATTATTCATAACCTTTGATCCACACAACACGTTCATTTTCCTACTTTATTTCTGTAAAGTAGAGTAAAAGAGGCCACTTTTGAGCCTGAGCACTGTGGCTCACCCCTGTAATCCCAGCACTCAAGTCCTTGAGCTCAGGAGTTCGAGACTAGATGAGCAAGAGCGAGATGCTATCTCTATTAAAAACAGAAAAATTAGCTGGGTGTGGTGGGGGGGCACTTGTAGTCCCAGCTACTTGGGAAGGAGGGGGATTGCTCAACCCCAGGAGCCTGAGGTTGTAGTGAGCTGTGATGATACTGCACTCTAGCCAAGGTGGCAGAGTGAGGCCCTGTCTCAAAACAAACAAACAAACAAACAAACAAAAAAAGATACCACATTGTAAATAGGAATAACATACTGTTAGGTCTAACTGCCTGTCAGAAAAATTTTAGACTTTAGAAATCTGTGTGGATAAAATGCCCTATTCCTTCTACCTGAATTACCAATGCAAAACCCACAAACCCCCCACACTAACCAATATTTCTTCCTTCCTTCTTCAAAAACACACTAAATACCCACGTCCTTCCTGCCCTGGGTCACAACCGCAAACAAGATGAATCATGAGGAAGCTCGGAGACTAAGGGAGCCACAACACAGATATTCAAACCAACCTGCAGGCTGCAGTTAGGAAGTATCTTAAAAGGTAAGAGACATTTTAGCCTCAATTCCTTCAACTTAAGGTAGATTAGGAGTGTGACACTGGTTCCAGTAGAATGAAAAACCATACTGCCCAATTGGGCAGGAGGTGGGATTTTTTTTTTTTTTTTTTTGTAGAGACAAAGTCTCACTGTACCACCCTCGGGTAGAGTGCCATGGCATCACACGGCTCACAGCAACCTCTAACTGTTGGGCTTATGCGATTCTCTTGCCTCAGCCTCCCGAGCAGCTGGGACTACAGGTGCCCGCCACAACGCCCGGCTATTTTTTTGTTGCAGTTTGGCCGGGACTGGGTTTGAACCCACCACCCTCGGCATATGGGGCTGGCGCCCTACTCACTGAGCCACAGGCGCCGCCCAGGAGGTGGGATTTATTTATGATAGTGTGTATTTAAAAGCAGTCTCTACCTTTTAATGGTCATACAAGCTCTTTGCTTACTTCTACAAGCACCCATGTTATCCAACATTAAAGATAACAATATGAAGAAACCCAAATTCTCAGGGTACACCCAAATACCTGGGCTGCAGGCCAACCCCACTGGGCATGGTCCTTTTTTAGAGACAGAACCTGTAATTCTAGCACTCTGGGAGGCTGAGGTGGGTGATTTGCTTGAGCTCAAGAGTCTGAGACCAGCCTGAGCAAGAGTGAGACCCTGTCTCTATTAAAAATAGAAAAACTAGGCTTGGCGCCAGCCATATACACCAAGGCTAACGGGCTTGAACCCAATCCAGGCTAGCTAAACAACAACTGCAACAAAAAATAGCTGGGCGTTGTGGCGAGCACCTGTAGTCCCAGTTACTTGGGAGGCTGAGGCAAGAGAATTGCTTAAGCCCAAGAGTTTGAGGTTGCTGTGAGCTGTGATGCCACGGCTTTCGACCAAGGGTGACAGTGAGGTTCTGTCTCAAAACAAGAAAAAAAAAAAAAGAAAGAAAAACTAGCTGGGGGTCATGGTGGGCACCTGTAGTCCCAGCTACTAGGGAGGCTGAAGTAAAAGGCTTTCTCAAGCCCAAGAGTTTGAGATTACTCTAAGCCAGCGGTTCGAGACCGACAGGAACTGTATTAAAGGGCCGCAGCATTAGGAAGGTTGAGAACCACTGCTCTAAGCTATGATGCTGTGGTATCCTACCAGAGTGAAACTGCCTCAAAAAAACAAACAACAAAAAAACCCCAAATACATACATTTTTATAGATATATATATATATACACACATAAACACATATTTAACATAACTGATCCAGGTATTTTTCTTGAAGCTGCTTGCAACAAAAACAGGCTCAGTGCTCATAGCACAGTGGTTACAGCACTGGCCACATACACCCAGGCTGGCGGGTTCAAACCCAGCCCAGGCCAGCTAAACAACGACAACTGCAACAACAAAAAATAACTAGCCAGGCGTGGTGGGTACCTGCAGCCCAGCTACTTGGGAGGCTGAGGCAAAAGAATCGCGTAAGCCCAAGAGTTTGAGGTTGCTGTGAGCTGTGATGCCAGAGCACTCTACTAAGGGCGACATAGTGAGAGACTGTCTCAAAAAAAAAAAAAAAAGAAAAGGAAAAAAACATAAAAAATGTAAGTCCTAGGCACAAAAGTGCTTGGGAAAAAAGAAATTAGCACAGAGAAAATGAAAAAGTAAATGACTTTTTTTTTTGAGACTGAGTCTCATTATGCCGCCCTGGGTAGAGTGCTGTGGCATCACGGCTCACAGCAACCTCAAACTCTTAGGCTTAAGCGATTCTCTTGCCTCAGCCTCCCAAGTAGCTGGGACTACATGCACCCACCACAAAGACCAGCTATTTATTTTTTGCAGTTGTTTTTTTAGCTGACCTGGGCCGGGTTCAAACCCACCACCTTCAGTGTATGTGGCTGGGGTCGTAACCACTGGGCTATGGGCGCCAAGCCGTAAATGACTTTTTTTGAGACAGAGTCTCACTATGTTGCCCTAAGTAGAGCGCCATGGTGTTACAGCTCACAGCAACCTCAAACTCTTGGGCTTAAGCGGTTCTCTTGCCTCAGCCTCCCAAGCAGCTGGGACTACAGGTACCCACCACAACGCCCAGCTATTTTTTTGTTGTCATTGTTGTTTAGCTAACCCAGGCTGGGTTCGAACCCGCCAGCCCTGGTGCATGCTGCCAGCACCCTAACCACTGAACTATAGGTGCCGAGCCTAAATGACTTAATTCTAATAAAAATATTTTAAAGTCATCTATTTTCACAGTGGCACATGTGGTCATCTCAATCTCCTATCTGTAGGGAAACTACTAGTCCCTTTACTTGCAAAGTAATATTAGTACCAACCACTATCAAAAACAGAATCAGCAGGACAAGAAATGGGGGAGATGCTAGGTATTCCAGGACTTGAGCTCTTTCTTTTTTTTTTTTCTTGTGGTTTTTGGCCGGGGCTGGGTTTGAACCTGCCACCTCTGGCATATGGGACCGGCGCCCTACTCCTTGAGCCACAGGCGCCGCCCGAGGACTTGAGCTCTTTCTAAGACTCAAGCCTTGTGGGTGCACAGAGCAGACCCGGGACACACTAACTATTGAGCTTTAAAAAACTAATTTGGGGGTGGTACCTGTGGCTCAGTGAGCAGGGCACCGGCCCCATATACTGAGGTGGCGGGTTCAAACCCGGCCCCGGCCAAACTGCAACAAAAAAATAGCCAGGCGTTGTGGCAGGCGCCTGTAGTCCCAGCTACTTGGGAGGCTGAGGCAGGAGAATCGCCTCCAGGAGTTGGAGGTTGCTGTGAGCTGTGTGATGCCAGGGCACTCTACCGAGGGCGATAAAGTGAAACTCTGTCTCTACCAAAAAAATAAATAAATAAATAAATAAAAAACTAATTTGGGGGCTGTGCCTATGGCTCAGCGAGTAGGGCGCTGGCCCATATACTGAAGGTGGTGGGTTCGAACCGAGCCCTGACCAAACTGCAACAAAAGGTAGCCAGGCGCCTGTCATCCAAGCTACTTAGGAGGCTGAGGCCAGAGAATAGCTTAAGCCCAAGAGCTGGAGGTTGCTATGAGCTGTGACAACACAGCACTCTACCAAGGGGACAAAATGAGACTCTGTCTCTAAAAAAAAAAAAAAAAAAAAAAAAACAACTAATTTGGATCACAGTCTACTGAGACCTGAGACCCAAGACCCATTTCGGCCAACACGTGGCCTTTGCCCCTGCACTCCAGGGAGCACCACCATGCAGCCCCCCACAACCCTTCCACTGACTGTCCTTCCACATAGGCCACAGGAGGCCAAGCCCCAAACCGGAGCAAAGTAAGAACTTCTTCTGGGAGAACATGTCAGCAATAAAACCTCAGAGTCCTCCACCAACTTAGGGGTTCAGTTTTGTTTTGTGGTCACTGTTTCTTAGCAACAAAGGCCCAACCTACTGAAGGGTTAGCGCAAAGGATGTGGCTTCAAAGGCCTGGAGCTCCCCTTTTCCAGTGAAGAGGACACAGACTCCCTGGGCCTTCACTGCCAACCTTACCCCACTTCTTGGACTCCCTAGGGTGAGGAGGACTGACACTGAGCCACCAGGACACAAATGGGTGGTGGAAGGCAGTCAGAACACCCCAACTCCCTCCTCACCCAGTGGGATTTACTAACACAGGGAGTGCTCCAGGGTCTC
This sequence comes from Nycticebus coucang, assembly GCF_027406575.1. Lineage (NCBI taxonomy): Eukaryota > Metazoa > Chordata > Mammalia > Primates > Lorisidae > Nycticebus > Nycticebus coucang. The sequence goes on from NC_069794.1 coordinate 745,669, forward strand.
CAGCTGCCCTATTACAGGGCCCCACCTCCCCAGGAGTCTAGCCTCTGGGCAGCCCTACACCCAACAAGGCCACACCAGGACACTGGGCTTAGCTGTCAGGTAGACAGACTGGTTTCTGGATTTTTTCCACGTGAGTATGTCCTGCATTAAAATAAGGACTAACGTGGGATTTGGACAGTGGAGGAGGAAGGGAATATACAGGATCAGATTAATTTTGCTATAAACCTAAAACTACACAGAAAAAGTCTATCTTAAGAGAAATCATTAACCTTAAAAAATCACAATAATGACTAGACATAGTGGCTCACCTCTGTAATCCCAGCACTCTGGGAAGAAGAGCCAGAGTGACTGCTTGATGCTTGAGCTCAGGATTTTAAGACCAGGCAAGGCAAAAGTGAGACCCGTTCTCTACTAAAATAGAGAAACTAGCCCACCATGGTGGCAGGCACCTGTACACCTAGCTACTCAGGAGGCTGAGACAAGAGATTGCTTGAGCCCAGGAGTTTGAGGTTGCTATGAGCTAACACACCACAGCACTCCTACCCAGGGTGACAGAGGGAGATTCTGTCTCAAAAAAAAAAAAAAAAAAAAAACCAACCAACCAAATTAAAAAAAAACACACACACACACAGTAAGTCTCTCCAGCTCTGTGACACACCTATTTTTAAGCCAGAGAACATACCTACCAAACTCACGGCTCTCAAGACCCTTGCTGACCCCCACCATGAAGCCTCCCATTCCAGAGTACCATTCAGGCTGTGGGCCAACACCAGGGTTGGCCGAACAGTGTCTGCATCCAGATGCTCCAACTTCTATCCTCTTTCAATCTAGAGAGAACACTGATGCAGCCTGCTAGGTACATGGAAATTCATAACCATGAACATGAATGACCCCAACATCTGTTCCTCTACCTCCTGCACCCTTCCACACTCTGCTCAGCTGAAGTCACCCTTAGCTCTGGCTAAGGTGAATTTTAATGAGCACAGATGGACCCCAGGAGAGGCTGCCAGACAGCTGTCCTAGGACCAAGCTGCACACACACAAGCCCATCCCCAGCAGTCCCTCTGCAGCCTGCTCTTCCCAGTTGGGCAGGCACAATTCATGCAGAGCCTTCTGAAACAGGCTGTGCAGTGGGCGGTCACTCACGTACCCAGAAAGGGGCTATTGCTATGACCCTTGGGTGCTTGTACAGTCAACAGACCCACTCTGTGAGCTTCCTTCTAAGCCTCCCCGTGGCCCCGTCAAATCCATTTTCCCAGTCACACCCAAGTTGGGTTTCCTTTTACTCTGTCCCTACTGCTCTTCCAGTCAGGTCAGAGGAGACAAACTTTTGCTGTAAAGTGACAGTAAATATCTTAGACTTTACAGGCTGTGGCTTTCTGTCAAAGCAAATAAACTCCGCCACTGCTAACACAAAAACAGCCACAGAAAATGTATAAATAAGCGTGGCTGTGTTCCTTTATAAAACTTTATTTCTGAACACTGAATATTACATAATCTTCGTATGTCACGAAATATTCTTTTGATTTGTTGTGCTAAATTTATGAACACAAAAGCAAATTTTAGCTCTCGGGCTACACAGAAACTGGAGGCAGGCAGGACTAGTCCTCGGCTTTCCAACAAGACTACTGAGAAATAGGGCAAAGCAGAGGCCCCTGCAGCAGCCTCTGGGAGAAGACTGTGCAGTCTTATCATTCCTCCGACAGCCGGGAAAGCCCATCCTAATGCAAACCGTATCCCTTTCCCCCCACAAAATGATGATGATTTGTGATCTAGACTGGCAGGATTTGGAGTGGGAGCTTTCTTAACTGATGGTAAAATGATTTAATACATATTTGCTACTTATTCTGGCCAGACACTGAGATAAGCACAGTGTGCTAATTTCCTTTTCAAATCTTAACAACTGGCTGGGAATGGTGGGAGGCCAAGGCAGGAAGATTACTTGAGGCCAGGAGTTTGGGACCAGCCTGGACAACATTGTGAAACCTTATTTCCACCGGGGAAAAAAAAAAAAAAAGTTTTTTTTTTTTTTTCTCTCTTTTAAATGCACCAGGCATGGTGGCACACACGTGTGGTTCTAGCTACTTGAGAAGCTAAGTCAGATAGATTGCTTGACTCTCTAAATCCAGGGTTACAGTGAGTTGTGATAGCATCACTGCACTCCAGCTAGAGTAACACAGTGAGACATTATCTTTTAAAAATAGAAAAGCAGGGCGGCGCCTGTGGCTCAGTCAGTAGGGCACTGGCCCCATATACCGAGGGTGGCGGGTTCAAACCCGGCCCTGGCCAAACTGCAACCAAAAAATAGCTGGGCGTTGTGGCGGGCGCCTGTAGTCCCAGCTGCTCGGGAGGCTGAGGCAAGAGAATCGCTTAAGCCCAGGAGTTGGAGGTTGCTGTGAGCTATGTGAGGCCACAGCACTCTACCGAGGGCCATAAAGTGAGACTCTGTCTCTACAAAAAAAAGAAAAAAAAAAAAAAAATAGAAAAGCAGGCTCAGCACCAGTAGCTCAGCGGCTAGGGCGCCAGCCACATACACCAGGGCTGGCGGGTTTGAATCCAGCCTGGGCCTGCAAAACAACAATGACAACTAAAACCAAAAAATAGCTTGGCAGGCACCTGTAGTTCCAGCTACTTGGGAGGCTGAGGCAAGAGAATGGCTTAAGCCCAAGAGTTGGAGGTTGCTGTGAGCTGTGACACCTTAGCACTCTACCTTGGGTGACACAGTGAGACTTGTCTCAAAAGAAAAAACAAAGACTAAAGAGATAGGTCAGCCGAGCATGGTGGCTCACACCTGTAATTTCAGCACTCTGGGAGGCCAAGAAGAGTAGACTGAGCTCACAGGTTCGAGACCAGCCTCTAAAAATAGCCGGGCATTGTAGTAGGCATCTATAGTCTCAGCTACTCGGGAGGCTGAAGCAAGAGAATTGCTTGAGCCCAAGAGTTTGAGGTTGCTGTGAGCTATAATGCCACAGCACTCTACCAAAGGCAACAAAGTGAGACTCTTGTCTCACACACACACATATACAAAGAGAGAGAAATGAGGTCACGTACAGGCACTGCAGTCCCATAGTCAAACACCAGAGTCAAGGGTCAATGTCCTACCTCCCTTGCTGAAGTTGTTGTTGGAAAGGTATGCTTGGATGGTGGCCTCACGGAGAGTGAGGGTCACATTGCCCATGTGCACCTGCGTGCCTTTAACACATCTGTATTTTTTATCTATGTCTGCCTTGATGTCAGTTACGGATTCCACAGTCTTGGCATCTAGATCCAAAAAAGAAAAAAAAAGAAAAATCACAATTTTGACCAATTCATAGTACTTAGTGAAATGTAATTTTAGACAATCTTCCAACCCAGTTACTATCACTGTATAATCGGTCAGTTTTTGCTCTTACCCTTGAAGCTTGCATTGGGGAAAATATGTGTGTCTGACAAGTTATACACAAAACTCAGGCGCTGAACACTGTAGTGGTCTGCATCTCTTGTGAAATTGAAAGTCAGTTTATGTCCTCCTCCAAAAGCAATCACAAGACGGGGGTCAGAAGTGTTCTCTTTACCACAAGAGCTGCTGCTGTTTAACACTTTTGCAGTTGGTGGCAGGTTAAAGGTTATATTCTAGAATAAACACAATTACAACAAAATTCAATTAGAATGTAGGTTATTTAAAAAAAGGGGGGGGGGTCTAGGCGCCCATAGCATAGTGGCTAAAGCGCCAGCCACATACACCAAGGCTGGTGGGTTCGAACCCAGCTCACGCCAGCTAAACAAAAATGACAACTGCAACAAAAAATAGCTGGGCTTTGCAGCGGGCACCTGTAGTCCCAGCTACTTGGGAGGCTGAGGCAAGAGAATCACTTAAGCCCAAGAGTTTGAAGTTGCTGTGAGGTGTGATGCCGCAGCGCTCTACCAAGGGTGACATAGTGAGACTCTGTCTAAAAAAAAAAGGGGGGGGGGAATGTAGGTTACTAAAGAGATTCAAAAAGTCCAAATGAGAGAATCACTGTAACTCTGATGTAAACTCAGTTACATTTCAGGTATTACTGTTAAAGTAGTACTTTTTAACATACACACGCACACAAAGGATTAAATGCATTACATGTCAGTAACAGACTAAAGAATATATATAAGAGAAAGGTGACTTAATTATTCATATAATTCAAAATTTTTCCTTGAATATAATTTTAACTTACAACAGAATTAAAAACTAAAGTTACCTTGAAACAGAAAACAATTCATACTGGCTTCAGAGCAAGCTATATACTTATATTTAAAAACAAACTAGCACAACTATTTTGCTATAGAAATGTTTGTTGAAAGAACGTCTCTTTAAACCAGGAAAGTATTTATTGCATAATTGTCTGAATTTAGTATTTATCAGCAAAATAAACAACCAGAAAACTACCTTAATTGTCCATCAAAATGAACAGCATGGGCCAGGCGCAATACGGCTTATGCTTGTAATCCAAGCACTCTGAGTGGCTGAGGCAAGTAGGAGTTTGAGACCAGCCTGAACCAGAGTGAGACCTCGTCTCTACTCAAGAACTAGCCAAGTATTGTGGTGGGTGCCTGTAGTCTCAGCTACTCAAGAAGCTGAGGCAATAACATCGCTTAAGCCCAGGAGTTTGAGGTTGCTGTGAACTAGGCTGAGGCCACAGCACTCTACCCAAGGTGACAGAGTAAGACTTTGTCTCAAAACAACAAAACAAAACTGGGTGAGTTAAATGAATTATGGTAAAGCCATAGTTTTTAGGACACTAGCATGGTCCTAAAAAATAGAAACAAATAGAGGAGGTGGCAAAGATGTGTTTTGTGAAATAATAAAGCATATAACAGCATACAAACAATCTCATTTGTAAAATATAGTATAACACAATGATATTTTAAAAATCCAACCACCTGGCCAAGCACAGTGGCTCACGCCTGTAATTTCAGCACTATGGCACCATGGTACCCTACCAAGGGCAACAAAGTGAGACTCTGTTTCCAAAAAAATTCAACCACCAAAGTCAAACTCCCCAAAAAGTGAAGTAGAAATTAAATAAAAAGCACTCCAAGTATTTATATTTTGAGACAATTTTATAAAACAAAATCTTCCCAGCAGCGCCTGTAGCTCAGTGAGTAGGGCGCCGGCCCCATATGCCGAGGGTGGTGGGTTCAAACCCAGCCCTGCCCAAAGTGCAACAACAAAAAAAAATAAAATAGCCGGGCGTTGTGGCGGGCGCCTGTAGTCCCAGCTGCTCAGGAGGCTGAGGCAAGAGAATTGCCTAAGCCCAGGAGTTGGGAGGTTGCTGTGAGCTGTGTGATGCCACGGCACTCTACCCAGGGCAACAAAGTGAGACTCTGTATCTACAAAAATAAAAAAAAAACAAAATCTTCCCAATCTTCTGTTTTGACAGAAACCACATTTCTGTTTTCCCAGAGACTAGTACAAAAGAACAACAGCCCAGTCACTGGTACAATGCCCAGAGCTGTCTCAAGAACTACAGGTCTTCTGAGCAGTCCTGGAGTCCTCATGCCCCTGGAGTGGTAGTAAAAAGATTAGTGCTAACTGCTGTGAGCTGTGAGGCCACGGCACTCTACCAAGGGCAACCAAGTGAGACTTTGTCTCTAAACAGAAAACAAAACAAAAAAAAAAAAGATTAGGGTGGCGCCTGTGGCTCAGTGAGTAGGCGCCGGCCCCATATGCCGAGGGTGGCAGGTTCAAACCCAGCCCCGGCCAAACTGCAACAAAAAAAAAAAATAGCCGGGCGTTGTGGCGGGCGCCTGTAGTCCCAGCTGCTCGGGAGGCTGAGGCAAGAGAATCGCATAAGCCCAAGAGTTAGAGGTTGCTGTGAGCCGTGTGACGCCACGGTACTCTACCAGAGGGCCAAAAAGTGAGACTCTGTCTCTACGAAAAAGAAAAAAAAGATTAATGCTACAAACATGGACATAGGAAAATGGTAATTTCAACAAAAAAATTGAAAATAATTGGTTCACGAATATATTTAGAAGAATAAATATTAAATAGAATGAGTATGTGTATTGTCTATTAAAAGGTAATTAACATGGGAAAAAATACAATAAAAGCATGGTACTTATTTGTTAGAAATCTAAAAAATACAGAAAGCTTTACCTATCTTATAAAAACAAAGTTATTTTATTTTGTTTTATTTATTTATTTTGGAGTCTCACTCTGGTGCCCTCAGTAGAGTGCCATGGCAAAGCTCACAGCAACCCTCACACTCTTGGGCTCAAGGGATTCTCTTGCCTCAACCTCTGAAGCAGCTAGGACTACAGGCACCCACCACAGTGCCCGGCTATTTTTACAGATGAAGTCTCACTCTGGCTCAGGCTGGTCTCAAACTCGTGAGCTCAGGCAATCCACCCACTTAGACCTCCCGGAGTGCTAGGATTACAGCCATGAGGCACGGCAACCAGCCGACACAAAGTTATTATCATTATTATTTTAAAGAAACTACTAATGAATGTTTTAATCAAACTAGCACCTATATCAAACTGTTTACATATACATTTATTGGAGTATATAATTTATTTAAAGTAAATTTCTGTACATTAAAAATCTATATTCACACAGCTACTTATTGGGCATGAAAAAGAATATAAGAAAACGTACCAACTACCAACTTAAGAATAGGGGAACAGGGCGGCCCCTGTGGCTCAGTGAGTAGGGCGCTGGCCCCATATGCCGAGGGTGGCGGGTTCAAACCCGGCCCCGGCCAAACTGCAACAACAACAACAAAAAAAAAAATAGCAGGGAGTTGTGGCGGGCGCCTGTAGCCCAGCTACTCGGGAGGCTGAGGCAGGAGAATTGCCTAAGCCCAGGAGTTGGAGGTTGCTGTGAGCTGTGTGACGCCACGGCACTCTACCGAGGGCCATAAAGTGAAACTCTGTCTCTACAAAAAAAAAAAAAAGAAGAGGGGGGTGGCACCTGTGGCTCAGTGAGTAGGGCGCCGGCCCCATATGCCAAGGGTGGCGGGTTCAAACCCAGCCCCGGCCAAACTAACAAAAAAAAAATAGCCAGGCGTTGTGGCAGATGCCTGTAGTCCCAGCTGCTCGGGAGGCTGAGGCAAGAGAATCGCGTAAGCCCAAGAGTTAGAGGTTGCTGTGAGCCGTGTGACGCCACGGCACTCTACCCAAGGGCAGTACAGTGAGACTCTGTCTCTACAAAAAAAAAAAAAAGAATAGGGGAACAGTTAAATTATGGTGGTTAACGAACTGAAGCATCACACTGTGATTATAAAAGATACTCAGAAAGAAAACTAAAAAATGTATACTATAAAATAGTGACAAAATAGAAATGGTTTGTATGTTACGACAGCAGTCTCTGCACACATTAACAGCACAGGTCACTGAAGATCCTAGAAGGAAAATGCATACTTGAAAAGAACAGCTTTACATTGGGGTTGTTTCTCTAAGGGTTATTTGAAATAATCTTCACACATACCCCGAAGAGAGCAAGAAGTGCCCTATGTCTCCTACCTTTGAGCCGCTCTTAGTGTCATAGTTCATCTGGAAGGCAGCTGAGAAGTCGGCCATTATGCAAACTGACCCGTTGCCATTTTTCACCTCAAATATTGCCAGTGCACTGTGCAGGAGGCCTGCGAATTCCAGGAAAGACAGCGATCATCAGATACCTTTTTGAAAATACAACTGGGTACTTCCATTTTCTACAGCTATAGCAGTAATGGGATTTTTTTTTTAGAAAAAAGAGTTTCACTTTGCCGCCCTCGGTAGAGTACTGTGGTATCACAGCTCACAGCAACCTCCAGCTCTTGGGCTTAGGCAATTCTCTTGCCTCAGCCTCCCAAGTAGCTGTGACTACAGGTGCCTGCCACAACACCCGGCTATTTTTTGTTGCAATTTGGCCGGGGCCAGGCTTTAACCTGCCACCCTGGGTATATCAGGCTGGGGCCCCACTCGCTGAGCCACAGGCACCGCCCCCCCCCCTTTTTTTTGAGACAGTCTATGTCACCCTTGGCAGAGTGCCATGGCATCACAGCTCACAGCAACCTCAAACTCTTAGACTTAAGCAATTCTCTTGCCTCAGCCTCCCAAGTAGCTAGGACTACAGGCTCCTGTCATAATGCCGGGCTATGTTTTTTTTTTTGGTCATTGTTGCTTAGCAGGCCCCAGGTAGGTTTGAATCCACCAGCCCCGGTGCACGTGGCTGGCATTCTAACCACTGAGATACAGGCACCAAGCCACAGTAGTGGAATTTAGTAGAGGATTCCCCAGTGTTTCTTAAACCACTAAAGAACTAGAGAGGTGGATTATGCAGGCTGGGTCACCTGGGGCTCTGCCCCTCCTGGCTACTATTCTGAAATTGTGATCGCTAAGCCCTTCTGATCAGCCAGCCCACCCATCCTACAGCTATCCAGTACTCTATTTCAGGAGCCTCACCAGGAAGGTACATGCCAGGCTGTGGTCCAGCCTAAGCACACTACGCTCCATGTCTCCCCTGGTGAGCTTTGAATGCATCCCTCACCCTAACTGCTGCTCTTTTGCAAAAATCAGTGGAAGAGCTGGCAGTATCTGTCACTATAAGTTTTTACATCTCACAGATTAGTGGTATAGTGAGAAACGCCATGGACTCTGAGATCTTAGCTTTTCACCCAATTTCAGAAAGGTCATCAAGGCACAGTGATTCCACATAAACCTGAACATGGCCGTGAAGCCACGTGCAAATTACTCCACCTATCTAGACACATCCTGAAGTAAAGGGACAGTCTGGAAGCTCTTGGGCCTTTCAGGTTAAGAGTCATCACTGACTTCTTCATGTTTCACTGTCCTGATAAAAATGTTTAGCAGCAAATGTAAACTGATCAATACAGTAGAGAACTTGGTGATTTTACAAAGAGTGTGTTTCACTACATAGTTCTCATAGAGATTTGCAAAAAACAAGCCACCACTGTGTAGTGAACCATCCAGACACGACATGCTGTCACTTGTCTCTGCTGCAAGCCACACACACCTTTCTACCAAGCATCTGGCATCTGACAGGGCCAGGCTTGAACCCGCCACCCCTGGTATATGGGGCTGGCGCCCCTACTCCTTAGAGCCACAGGCGCCACCCAAGCATCTGGCATCTGGATCTGATCTGCCACCCGCATGAGCATGCCCTCCAATGACATTCAAATGCCTGCATTCTAATCTATCACTCTAAGGGTAAATATGACTCAAGCACACTGCAGGCAGCACACCAAAAGAAAATTCACTCAACTTTTCTTTTAGAATCCTATTCTCTGGCTTGGCACCCGTAGCTCAGTGAGTAGGGGGTTTGAGCCCAGCCGGGGCCTGCTGCTAAACAACAATGACAACTGTAATAGCTGGACATTGTGGCGGGCCCCTGTAATCCCAGCTATTCAGGAGGCTGAGGCAAAAGAATTGCTTAAGCCCAAGAGTTTGAGGTTGCTGTGAGCTATGACGCCACAGCACTCTACCCAGGGCGACATAGTGAGACTCTGTCTCAAGAAAAAAAAAAAAAGAGAGACTCCTATTCTCCAGGAAAGTAAATGACTCCAATAAACTCAATTCATCTTACCCTTCAGACTTTCACAAAGTAACATCTTTATAGCAACTACTAACCAAGCCGTTTACCAGAAACCCCACCTATCTTTCTCAAGCCTCTTGTAGAGGAAATACCAAAATCTACACCCACAAAAAAAACCACTATACGAGAATGAAATAAACTATGTCATGTCCTGAATTTATTGTCTGTTTTGTGCTCTGCTTTTTTAACTCACACCTCAAAATACCCTGGGGAGGGTGGCACCTGTGGCTCAGTGAGTAGGGCGCCAGCCCCATATGCCAAGGGTGGCGGGTTCAAACCCAGCCCCGGCCAAACTGCAACAAAAAAATAGCCGGGCGTTGTGGCGGGCACCTGTAGTCCCAGCTACTCAGGAGGCTAAGGCAAGAGAATCGCGTAAGCCCAAGAGTTAGAGGTTGCTGTGAGCCGTGTGACGCCACAGCACTCTACCGAGAGCAGTACACTGAGACTCTGTCTCTACAAAAAAAAAAAAATACCCTGGGGAATATAGTAGAAGTATTTTGGATGAAAGAATATTACATTAAAAAACGTAGAAGAGTCCGTAACTTATCTTTGACATAGTAGGTTTTAAAAACAGGTTTTATTCCTATCTGTGAGATGGCGCAGACAGACGTGGCAAGTGCGCACAGAAGCACTGCATATGGCCGTGGTGCTGCCCGCCCTGCCCAGGCCCCTCAGCTGGGAGCTCTCAGAGTTCATGTCCCTGTAGGCACAAGCAGGACACCCCATGAGAGCACACACTTAGCTGCCCTTTTAGGTTTCCCAAATTTAAAAAAAAAACAACCTTACTGAAGACCCAAAACACTTTATTAGGAAGTATTTCACAATCATACAACTTTTTTATTTAGTAAATATGCTGAGGGGCTGCACTTCCAAACGACAACAGAAGTATTACCAAAATGTATTTAAAATAAGCTTCAGCTGCACTATATGCCACTGGTTACTCTGGGGAGGACCAGAAATTCTGGATTAAAATTAAAATAAGAAACTTATCACCAAAAGCCTATTTTGGTTAAGAGAAAATGTCTAGGCTGGACACCCATAGCTCAGTGGTTAGGGCACTGGCCACATGCACCGGGGCTGGTGGGTTTGAACGCAGCCAGGGCCTGCTAAAACAAAACAAAATAGTCGGGCATTGTGGCGGGCACCTGTAGTCCCAGCTACTTGGGAGGTTTAGGCAAGAGAATCGCTTGAGCCCAAGAATTGGAGGTTGCTGTGAGCTATGAAGCCACAGCACTCTACCATGGGCAACAAAGTGAGACTCTGTCTCAATAAAAAACAAGAGAGAGAGAGAGAAAGAGAAAGAAAGTATTTACAAAAGCATCAGAATACACAAACGAAAGAGACATAGTAGTATTTATGCTAGTGGTCAGAAGTTCTTTCAAAATTCCACCCACAGCAGCAATTGATGAGTTGAAATGATTCTGGCAATTTGGCAGGTGTGACAGCACGAGAGAGCAGCTGCTGGTGGCACCCCTGAACCTCAGCTCCCTGGTGGAGCTCACGCTCATGCAGCCCTTCCCTCAGACACACAGTCATTCCTCAAGGGATAACGTAAAGGAGTGACCTGGGCTTGTTTCTTCAAACACAGCCATTTATATGAGTGCTATGCTCTCAAACAAGCGCACTGAAGCTTCCACGCCATTACTAGCCATCCAACCCGAACAGCAGCAACACACCTGGGAACAGGGATTAAGTCCACTGACACCTCAGGGCTGCAGAGCAACAAGTGAGTGGGCCACCAGGGGGCACACAGCACTGACACCAGCTCAAGCTGTTTTCAAACATTCTACTCTGTGTATTTATCAAGTTCATCATTTAATCCCCAGTGGCTGACACAAAGTATCAAAAAAGTATTCAGCAAGCATTAGGCTGGGCTAGGTGGCTCAGGCCTGCAAAAAAGGACAACAAAAAAAAAAAGTAGTGGGCGTTGTGGCAGTGCCTGTAGTCCCAGCTACTTAGGAAGCTGAGGCAAGAGGATTGCTCAGGCCCGAGTGTGGGTTGCTGTGACCTATGATGCCATGGCACTCTACCAAGGACAGCAAAGTGAAACTATCTCCAAAAAAAGAAAAAAGAAAAAAAAAAGTACTTAAGAAGCATTTTAATGCACTTAGTTTATGCCAAGCACTGCTCTAAGCACTTTACAATAATTTAACTACTGTGACAGCCTCACAGACACTCACGATTGCAAGATAGCTACCTGCTCAAGGCCATGAAGCTAGCAAGGGGTGCAGAAGCAGGTCTCAAAATGAGTTTTCTTTTTTTTTTCTTTTTTTTGGGTAGAGACAGAGTCTCATTTTGTCACCCTCGGTAGAGTGCTGTGGCATCACACTGCTCACAGCAACCTCCAACTCCTGGGCTTAGACGATTCTCTTGCCTCAGCCTCCAAGTAGCTGGGACTACAGGTGCCCACCACAACACCCAGCTATTTTTTTGTTGCAGTTTGGCCGGGGCTGGGTTTGAGCCCACTACCCTCAGCATATGGGGCCGGCACCCTACCAACTGAGCCACAGGTGCCGCCCTCGAAATGAGTTTTCTAACAGAACCAGTCCATGGCCTGGCTGCAGTGCACGCACCCTGTCTAAACGATTCAGCAGACTTGGCAGAGGCTTATGCCTGTAATCCCAAGGCTCTGGGAGTCTAATACAGGTGGAACTTGAGCTCATGAGTTCAAGACCAGCCTGAGCAAAATCGAGACCCCGGTCTCAACTAAAAACAGAAAAACTGAGGCAAGGGGGCGGCGCCTGTGGCTCAGTTGGTAAGGCGCCGGCCCCATATACCGAGGGTGGCGGGTTCAAACCTGGCCCCGGCTGAACTGCAACCAAAAAATAGCTGGGCGTTGTGGCAGGCGCCTGTAGTCCCAGCTACTCGGGAGGCTGAGGCTAGAGAATCGCTTAAGCCCAGGAGTTGGAGGTTGCTGTGAGCTGTGTGATGCCATGGCACTGTACCGAGGGCCATAAAGTGAGACTCTGTCTCTACAAAAAAAAAAGAAAAAGAAAAAGAAAAAGAAAAACTGAGGCAAGAGGATCGCTTGAGCTCAAGAGTTGGAGGTTGCTATGAGCTATGATGCCATGACACTACCCAGGGCAACAGCTTAAGACTCTGTCTTGTCTCAAAAAAAGAAAATAAAAAATAAACCATGCAGTACCTGGTAGGTAAAGGAATATGGTACAAATCAGGAATCACTTGCTTTTGACATTAAAGAGATTACCACCTGAAGGAAGAAGTCAATAAATTTATTTTTAAAAATTAATTTTCAGCTGGGTGTGATAGCTTGTGCCTATAATCCTAGCAATTTGAAGGCCCAGAGTTCTAGACCAGTTGAGCAAGAGTGAAACCCCATACCTATAAAAAATTAAAAAGGTAGCCAAGTGTAGTGGTGGCACCTGTAGTCCCAGCTACTTGGGAAGCTGAGGCAGGAAGATCACTTCCAGTCCCCCAGGAACTTAGGCTGCAGTAAGCTATGATGATGCCACTGCACTCTAGCCCTGGTGACAGAGCTAGACCTTGTCTCAAAAAATAAGGGGCTGGGTGCCGGTAGCTCAGCAGTTAGGGCGCTGGCCACATGTCCAGGGCTGGTGGGTTTAAAACCTTCTGGGGGCCTGCTAAACAAGAAGAAAAAAAAAATAGCTGGGCGTGTGTCAGGCACCTGTAGTCCCAACTACTAAGGAGGCTAAAGCAAGAGAATCGCTTGAACCCAAGAGCTGGAGGTTGCTGTGAGCTATGGCACCACTGCACTCTACCGAGGGTGACAAAGTGAGACTCTGTCTCCATTAAAAAAAAAAAAAATGCAATAAAATAAGGCTGGGCACGATGGTTCAGGGAGGCTCAGGTGGGAGTATCGCTTGAGCAACAGTGAGACCCATCTCTACTAAAAATAGAAAAAATTAGCCAAGCACCCATTACTCCTAGGTACTTGAGAGGCTTAGGCAGAAGGATCACGTGAGCTCAGGACATGGAGGTTGCTGTGAGCTAGGATGATGCCTCAACACTCTAGCCTGGGTGACAGACTGAGACTCGGTCTCAAAAGTAAATAAATACATTTTTAAAAAGAAATAGGCAGGCTGTCTTGGTGGCTCACACCCATAATCCCAGCACTTGGAAGGCCAAGGCGGGTGGAAGGCCTGAGCTCAGGAGTTGGAGACCAGCCTGAGCTAGAGCAAGACCCCATCTCTAAAAAATAGCCAGGTGTTGTGGCAAGCGCCTGTAGTCCCAGCTACTTGGGAAGCTGAGGCAAGAGAGTCACTTAAGTCTGAGAGTTTGGGGTTGCTGTGAAGTGTGACGCCACAGCACTCTACCAAAGGGTGACAAGCACCTGCCACAACGCCCAGCTATTTTTTGGTTGCAGTTGTCATTGTTGTTTAGCAGACCCAGGCTGGGCTCCAAACCGCCAGCCTTGGTGTATGTGGCCAGCACCCTACCCAATGAGCTGTGGGCACCACCCAAGTAAACATTTTTTTTTTTTTGGACACAGAGCCTCAAGGTGTTTACCTGGATAGAGTGCTGTGGTCTCACACAGCTCACAGCAACCTCCAACTCCTGGGCTTAAGCGATTCTCTTGCCTCAGCCTCCCGAGTAGCTGGGACTACAGGCGCCCGCCACAACGCCCGGCTATTTTTTGGTTGCAGTTTGGCCGGGGCTGGGTTTGAACCCACCACCCTCGGTATATGGGGCCGGCGCCTTACCGACTGAGCCACAGGCGCCGCCCGAAACATCCAATTTTATATCATTCTTAGGTGTGCCTCAGTCTTTTTAAAGGTCATTAATTAAATTGTTCTTAGAAGTTTAAAACGTAGTAAGTATATTATTTTTTTTACTCTTTTTTTTGATCAACATATTTAAGTGTGCTGCAGAAGTTTAACAAAGGTTGAAGTGTGCCATGAGATAAAAAAAAGGTTGAAAAACACTGCTCTAGAGGTTGAGTGCATGGGGCATGGGATGGAATCTTAGTCTCTCTCTCTCATTTTTTTTTTTTTTCCAGACAGAGTCTCACTCTGTTATCCCGGGTAGAGTGTCATGGTGTCATATAGCTCACAGCAACCTCAAACTCCTGATCTCTAAGGGATCCTCTTGCCTCAGCCTCCTGAATAGCTGGGACTGTGGGCGTGCATCACCACACCAACTAGTTTCTCTATTTTTAGAAAAATGGGGTCTCAATCTTGCTTGCTCAGGGTGGTCTTGAACTCCTGAGCTCAAGGAATCCACTTTTGGCTTCCCAGAGTGCTAGGATTATAGGCATGAGCCACTGTGCCCAGCCACCTTGGTCTTCTTTTTTCACATTTAAACCTTCATAGGTGGTTGTGCATCAGTGGTTAAGAAGAAATATACTAGATTTAAAAGAAGCCAAGATAAAAATCTAGGATCTGGTTTCTTATGGAAATTAATATTGTAAAAATATTTACTTGAGGCTCGGTGCCTGTGGCTCAAGCGGCTAAGGCGCCAGCCACATACACCTGAGCTGGCGGGTTTGAATCCAGCCTGGGCCCGCCAAACGATGACGGCTACAACCAAAAAATAGCTGGGCGTTGTGGCAGGCGCCTATAGTCCCAGCTTACTTGGGAGATGGAGGCAGGAGAATTGCTTGAGCCCAGGAGTTGGAGGTTGCTGTGAGCTGTGTGAGGCCACGGCACTCTACTGAAGGCCATAAAGTGAGACTCTGTCTCTACAAAAAAAATAAAATGAAATAAAATTGGATGTTTCATTTATGTGCTACCACTTACATGTTAAGCAAGGGAATACACATGCAAAAACCACCAGAGTACAGCTGATCCGATGCTGCCATGCAGAAGCATTGTGCAATGAAGTCCTGAGACTATACAAAGAAAGGAGGGCGAACACGTCCGGGTAGGTCTAACTTAAAGACAAATCCCAAGTTAGAAGGCCACCAACACACTCTGAGCTCAAACCCAGTGAAGACTTTGGCCTTCCACCTGCTTAAGTGACAAACTCCTCCAATCAAGGGTAATATTAATTGCTATAAAACTTGTCAAACTTCTGAAGCAACAGTTCATTTGGAAAGGGAAGGAGGTCATGTAGTCAGGAAGGAGGTCATCAAGGGTTAAAGGTCACATTGCACAATTACACTTAACTCCATGAGTCAAAACAAAGATTCAGTTCATAATTTCTGCATTTGCTACCAAGTATTCCAAAAAACCCCCACAGTGGCTTTAAGCAATTCCTAATCATTAATGTAGGAGAAATTAGTAATTTAAAGTCAGAATTTTGTTTCAGGAAAGATTCTTTCTGGTGAAGTTGCACATTAAAATAAATTTTAAGTATACCCAAATCCCAGTTGTTAAAAGACCTTCTTTAAGAGTGAAATGCTCGCCTGTAGTCCCAGCTGCTCGGGAGGCTGAGGCAAGAGAATCGTGTAAGCCCAAGAGTTAGAGGTTGCTGTGAGCCGTGTGACACCACGGCACTCTACCTGAGGGCAGTACAGTGAGACTCTGTCTCTACAAAAAAAAAAAAAAAGAGTGAAATGCTAACATAAAAGACGCAATGAAACAGACATTAAAAAGCTAATCACGGGGTGGCGCCTGTGACTCAAAGGAGTAGGCGCCAGCCCCATATACCAGCCAAAAATAATTACATGAACTATTACAATAGTGAACAATTATGGATTTTTAAATAAAAGAGAGTTTTAGGCTCGGTGCCTGTGGCTCAAGTGGCTAAGGCGCCAGCCACATACACCTGAGCTGGCGGGTTTGAATCCAGTCTAGGCCTGCTAAACAACAATGACGGTTACAACCAAAAAATAGCTGGGCGTTGTGGCGGGCGCCTGTAGTTCCAGCTGCTTGGGAGGCGGAGGCAGGAGAATTGCTTGAGCCCAGGAGTTGGAGGTTGCTTGAGCTGTGATGCCACAGCACTCTACCCAGGTCGACAGCTTGAGGCTGTCTCAAAAAATAAAATAAAATAAAATAGTTTTAAGCCAGGTCAAGCGGCTCACAGCTGTAATCCTATCACTCGAGGAGGCAGAGGCCGGTGGAATGCCTCAGCTCACAAGTTCAAGGTGAGCCTGGACAAGAGCAGGATCTCATCTCTAAAATTAGGTGGGCATTGTGGTGACTGCCTGTAGTTCCAACTACTCGGGAGGCTAAGGTAAGAGGGCTGCTTGAGCCCAAGAGTTTGAGCTATGATGCCACAGCGCTCCACTATAGGTGACAAAGTAAGACTCTGTCTCAAAATAATAAATTAAACCAACTCACTACACCTGCTGCTGTGCAGTATTACAAGGCCTGAGCAAGGCTTCAAGTTTACTAACAAAATTAAGTTTATCCACTCTGACAGGCCGAGATGGGTGGACTGCTGGAGCTCATAGGTTGGAGACCAGCCTGAGCCAGAGCCAGAGCCAGACCCCATCTCTCTAATAGCCAGGCGTTGGCTAGGCGCCTGTAGCTCAGCAGCTAGGGCACCAGCCACATACACCAGAGCTGGCAGGTTGGAAGCCACCCCAGGCCTGCTAAACAACAATGACAACTACAGCCAAAAAATAGCGGGCGCCTTGTAGTCCCAACTATTCAGGAGGCTGAGGCAAGAAAATCGCTTGAGCCTAAGAATTGGAGGTTGCTGTGAGCTATGATGTCAGAGCACTCGACCAAGGATGACTAAGTGAAACTTTGTCTCAAAAAAAAGTTTATCCATGTCACTTGTTCAGTTCAAAAGTATTTTTACACACTCAAGGCAAAAAGTGGAACCAAAATCTATACAATCTCAATAACAGCATTTTAGAGTTGACTGGGACAAGCGATTAAACTTAAAAGAATCTCCTTCGGCCGTGCGATCTCACTGGCTCCACTTGGCAGAGAAGTGGGCAGACCACGGCCGTCCGGACAACCCGGGTGTGTACCGGGGTTTGTATCTCCTGGCACGTCACATAAATCTTCCTATTTTCTGACAATACTTTAGAGGTGCGGTGTAAAAGGATGTCACAGAGCGGTTCCCCGAGGGCCTCCAATGACAACGGAGGCCCCAGCACGCGGCCCGCCGGAGGTCTGCAGAGCGACTCACATAAACCGCTCTTTTAATGCTGCTCGCTAGAAATGAGCGTTGCTCCCGCAAGCCTAAAGCCTAGCTTCGCCTTGTTTCAGTTGCCACGCAATCTCCTAAGATCTCAGCCATAACTTCACACCACCGTAACATAAAAGGGAATTCACACACGTGCACTGCACTCAAAGAGGCGTCAAGTCCAAGTACCGAGCGGGTACCGCGCCGCCCTCTCTATTTTCTCCCGGGCAATACTCACGTCGGGAGGGGCTCGACCGAGGTCACTCCCAGCCGGACTGAGACGACTTCAGTCCCCGCCGCCTTCGGGGGCGACCTCGCCGGCCCCACTTGCCAGAGAAGTAAACGGGCAGCCGCCAGAACAGCAGCCACCCCACCACCACCCCGGCACCCTGAACTCCACCCCGCAGGAGAAAAGGGGCGCAAGGACTGAGCACGAACACCAGACCCCAGAGAGGAACCAGGTCCTCGGGGAGACCTCACGGTCCCCGCTGGGCTGCTGGGCCGCCCCTGAGCCCCTCCGCGGGCGGGACCCGCAGCCCCGGACTCGTCCTGTCCCGTCGTCCCGGTCCCCCAGCTTCCGACCCCGCTACAGCCCCGTCCGTGCCGCAGCCCCCGGGTCCCCTCAGACCCCCAGCCCCAAGCCGGCCCCGACCCCTCACCGAGTAGCAACAGGAGCAGCGGCCGCCGGGCGCCGCCGGGGACCGCCATGGCGCGAGGCGGCCGAGGCCGGTGCGAGGGCCGGGCGGACGGCGGTTGGGTCGCGCACGGCCGGGGACGAAGGCAGGAGAGGCGCGGGGCCGGGGCGCTATGAATGGCGGCGGCGGACTCCACCGACTCTAGAAGGCCCGACCGCTGCGGCGCCGGCTCCAAAGAGACCCCGCGGCCGGCAGCGCCAGGCACGTGAGCGGCGCCGCGCCCGGTGGTCACGTGACACCTCGGATCTCGCGAGAGCGCGCACGGGGCCGCGACCAGCTCCCCCAGACGCCGCGGCGTCCTGCGCCCTCCTTGGCTCGTGACCCAGCGCAGCACGTGACCGCTGGCCCATGTGATCCGGAGGGGCAGCCCCTTGAGCTGCCGCTGGCGTAAGAAAGGGAAATAGGTTGGGGCCCTGGGAAAGGAAGGAGAGGAACCGCTGAGGGGAAAGTGCTCGGAGAAAGTGCGGAGGCTGGAGTGAGGCCCGGCTCTCCTGCCCCCGGGCCGGGCTGCTCATCCGCCGCGAGGAGCCCGGCCTTTCCCTGCCCCTCAGGGCAGTCCCGGCCTGGTCCCCGGGGGAGAGAAGATGGCGTCCCGCCGGCCGGGCTGGAGAAGAAAGTGCGAGGATGCCCCAGTCCAGTTAGTGTCCCGCGCAAGCCTGAGAGCGGGCCGAAGGCCTCAAGACCCATTCTAGTGGCATTACTCTCCCCGTGGATGTAACCTTCCCGCATTTTCCTGGCTTCTGGAGGCTTGAAGATAGTCCTTCAGGATAGAGGATTCATGGCTCTTTGTTAACCTTTTTAAGCAAGGTCCCTACGCTCCTGCCTGAAGAAAGAAATATTTTGTAACTGAGACTTGGCAAATAGAAGCGGTTTCAAAGTTAATGAGTGTTATTGACAAAGGAATGAATGCCCTCCGTCCAGCTCAGTTCAGCTCCCTTCATGAAATTGCCCAAGCCTAGGAAAACTGGTGTCCCCTTTCCAGCCTTGAATGGGCGAACCCTGTATCATCCCTGTGGTGGAGTTTAGTTTAGTTTCATACATTTTGGGGGAGACAGGACTTAACAAGTAAAGCTATAAATCAGTACATGTGTGGCGTACATTGGTTTGGTCCAAAAGGTGGGACATGGAGGCAAGTCACCCAGTCTATACCTGTAGGTGTGGTTATTGATCTGCTAATAAGCAGCGGATTATTACAACGGAAGGGAAGTGGGGGTAGCAAGGCATGTCTGACTTCCCATCTACTGGCCCACCACTCAGCTTTAGGGTATTTCTGGGATTCCCCTCGGCCAAGAGGGGTCCATTCAACAATTAGCTGTGGGGGTGGGGGACTTAAGGTTTCATGTTAGTTCCCAAGACTGTCTCAACTAAAGAACCTAAAAAAGGAAAGGAAAGAAATTTTTTTCTCTGGCCGGGCGTGGTGGCTCACACCTATAATCCCAGCACTCTGGGAGGGTGAGGAGAGTGGATTGCCAGAGCACACGGATTTGAGACCAGCCTGAGCCAGAGCGAGATCCTATCTCTCAAAATATCCAGGTGTTGTGGCAGGCTCCCATAGTCCCAGCTACTTGGGAGGCTGAGGCAAGAGAATCACTTAAACCCAAAGGTTTGAGGTTGCTGTGAGCCATGAGGGTACAGCACTCTACCTGGGGGCAACAAAGTGAGACTCAAAAAAAAAAAAATTGTTTTGTCCGCAACAGTAGGATTAGGTAGTTACCTGAGATCCTAGAGTTTTTAATTTGGGATTTTTCTAGTTCCTGCTGTTCAGGAAGGCTGGAAGGCGAAGGTTAGAAAGTAGGAGAGATGTTTCAAACAAGCATACCGAATATTACAATTTCATGGTGTAACAAGTTTTTTAGTTCTACAAAGTACAGAATTTCATGCCATACAAAATCTGTTTGAAGGAAGTTCAGAGTTCCCAATGATTACTACACTGTGTCCTAAAATCCGTATCACAATGGAGGAGAGCATTTATCAAAAAATTCAGAACTAGCCGGGTGCTGTGGCGAGCACCTGTAGTCCCAGCTACCCGGGAGGCTGAGGCAAGAGAATCGCTTAAGCCCAGGAGCTGGAGGGCGGCGCCTGTGGCTCAGTCAGTAAGGCGCCGGCCCCATATACCGAGGGTGGCGGGTTCAAACCCAGCCCCAGCCAAACTGCAACCAAAAAATAGCCGGGCGTTGTGGCGGGCGCCTGTAGTCCCAGCTGCTCGGGAGGCTGAGGCAGGAGAATCGCTTAAGCCCAGGAGTTGGAGGTTGCTGTGAGCTGTATGAGGCCACAGCACTCTACAGAGGGCCATAAAGTGAGACTCTGTCTCTACAAAAAAAAAAAAAAAAAAAAGCCCAGGAGCTGGAGGTTGCTGTGAGCTATGTGATGCCACGGCACTCTACCGAGGGCCATAAAGTGAAACTGTCTCTAAAAAAAAAAAAAAATTCAGAACACCCACCTACTCCAACTCACACATTCCACAGAAAAACAAATCAAAGACTTAATGCTCCTAGGACCTTCGTAGGGTCCTCACCCTCCATGTGGCTCATTCGCTGTGGTCTGCAGGGGAAAACCAGAGCCTGCCTTCCCATCAGGGGCATTTTGCCTCATTCTTCCATTTTCTCCCTACTGCCCCATGCTCTCCCTCAAGCTTGTCTGTTCTTGCCTGCCTCTACTTTTTTGCAGATGTGATGATTTACGTGAATAGACGCCTTCTCCCTCTTTTCCCTTTCTGATCCTTCTCTGCTACTTCAATCCCACCTCCTCAGGAAATGGGCCCTAAGCCACTTGAGGTGTGTCCATTACCTGTCACTCTACCAAACAGACTTTTGATTCTTGTGGCTTTTTTCCTAGTAGTTATATTTGTTTGCTTTTCAGAGGTTTTGACTTCTTTCAGTCACTTCTTCACGTCCAACTTTCCTTTCCTTCTCCAACTTCTAATGTATGATGGGCAGGAAAAAGGAAGAGGAACAGGCCTGCAAGCAGAAGGGAGCAGGTAGCCCTGGGACAAAGCCAACCAAAAGCTGGTTTTGTTTTGTCCCTGTTGTCAAGGCCAGAAGGGAGTTCTTAGTAAAGAGTAGATTTGATGATAACTCAGATTAATCTATTTGGGATCGTTTAGGATCTTTCATATTTTCCATTTCAGCTAGGGATCAGCTTGAATAGCACCCCTTAGGTGGAGTCCTGTCCACAACTATAGGGAAGCTGAGGTCTACCCAGGTGCAGAGCAGAAAAAGCATCAGATCTGGGCTCCGTTTATACTTTTCCTGTGATGTAGTTCATGAATGGTATTTTGTCAACATTTTCTGTTTTCCAATATGCGAAAATGCTATCCGAGCCTGTGTTGTTCCTATAAAGTAATTGAATTCAAGCATAATTGGAGAAATTTTAAAGTATTTCCCTTTTTTCTGAACATTCTGATGTTGAAAAACTACCAAATATTCTTAAACACGGAAACAAAAAGATCCAAGAATTGTGCTTTCCAGCCTCTGAACCTCCTTTCTATCCTGTGAAAACTGGTGGTGGGCAGAGCCTCCTGCAGATGCTGAAAAAACAGATGGCCTCTCTCCCAGCCCTCCTGGCAGTCAGGAAGGCACTTCGCCAGAGTTGAGCCTGTTAGTCTGAGTCAGGGCTGGTGAATGCAAAGAACCTGTACTCTCACCCTGAGAATCTGATGTCTGCAAGTGGCAGGGGCTAGAGCAGTAGCAAAGTGGACTTTCCAGAGGGAGTGGTGAAGTGCTGACACTACCCAGGTCTTCACTAGTCTGGGTTCGAATTGTGTGTTTAGCCATGTTCTTGGCTGCTTCCTTGTACATGCCCGTGTCCTTGTAGTTATTCTGCATCCTTTTGGAAAGTGTAAACTACTCAGAGTCCTTTCAGTACATTATTTTTCTGCTTAGATTGAACAGATGAGCCTGTTTCTAATGTATACAACTAAGAGTCCCTTCTTGGGCGGCGCCTGTGGCTCAGTCGGTAGGGCGCCGGTCCCATATACTGAGGGTGGCGGGTTCAAGCCCAGCCCCGGCCAAACTGCAACCAAAAAAAAAAAAAACTAGCCGGGCGTTGTGGCGGGCGCCTGTAGTCCCAGCTGCTCGGGGAGGCTGAAGCAAGAGAATCGCTTGAGCCTAGGAGTTGGAGGTTGCTGTCAGCTGTGTTAGGCCATGGCACTCTACCAAGGACCATAAAGTGAGACTGTGTCTCTACAAAAAAAAAAAAAAAAAAGAGTCCCTTCTTAATACATGCTATATTAAAATTTTCTTTTCTTTTGTAGTTGAGATTTTATTGGTTGTGTTAAGCATCTGTACAGACATATCAATTTGTACATAGTTCTTAACATATGTACCCCAAATCTAAAAAGCCATTTATTGCAATTCTTTTTTAAACAGTTACTCCAATGACTTTCTAGATTAAAATTCGCAGGCAAATTTTCCTTAAGAGGATATCAAGTACCAGTATCTTCAAATGTTGGTAAGCTGTTATGTAAATCCCACCAATTCACACTTCATTACCATATATGCTATATACCCAGATTTTTAGTCCTTCACAGCACAGTAACAAAGTTATTAGGAAAACAGGAGCACCACAGCCAAAAATGTTACAGAGTGTCCACAATGCTGACATGGAGAGCCATGATCACAAGAGTAGTTTTCTTTCTTTTTTTTTTTTTTCTTTTTTGGGACAGAGTCTCACTATGTTGTCCTCGGTAAAGTGCTGTAGTGTCACAGCTCACAGCAACCTCAAACTCTTGGGCTTAAGTGATTCTTTTGCCTCAGCCTCCCAAGTAGCTGGGACTACAGGTGCCCACCACAACACTGGGCTATTTTGGGGTTGTAGTTGTCATTGTCATTTTGTCAGGCCTGGGCTGGATTCGAGCCCACCATCTCTGGTGTATGTGGCTGGCACCTTAGCCGCTTGAGCCACAGGCATGGAGCCGAGAGTGGTTTTCTTTAGGAAACAATTGTACTAAAAAAACAACATGGGAATAAAAGTAATTCAGAATGTTCACAACGTTAAATGCAGACTAGGATTCCATATTGCCATTTAGTAAGCTTTGTATTACAGGATATAAAAACTAACACCCAAGACAAAGTCTCCCATAATTCAACATCCCACGCTATTTTCTGGTTGTACAAAAAATAAACAGCCAGTGAATGATTTCACTTCTTAAAAAAAACGCATTTAAAAAATGGGATGAGGGGCGGCGCCTGTGGCTCAGTCGGTAAGGCGCCGGCCCCATATACCGAGGGTGGCGGGTTCAAACCCGGCCCCGGCCAAACTGCAACCAAAAAATAGCCGGGCGTTGTGGCGGGCGCCTGTAGTCTCAGCTACTTGGGAGGCTGAGGCAAGAGAATCGCTTAAGCCCAGGAGTTGGAGGTTGCTGTGAGCTGTGTGAGGCCACGGCACTCTACCGAGGGCCATAAAGTGAGACTCTGTCTCTACAAAAAAAAAAAAAAAAAAAAAAAAAAAATGGGATGAGGGGGGATTCCCACCTTCTTAAAAATGTTTCTAGAGCTACTAAAAAACTTGCATGTACAAAATAGTTAATAAAAATATTCCTGTGAGTGGTGCCTGTACTCAGTGGGTAGAGCGCCGGCCACACACACTGTGGCTGGCGAGTTTGAACCGGCCCAGGCCAACTAAAACAACAATGGCAACAACAACAACAAAAAATAGCCAGGCATTGTGGCAGGCGCCTGTAGTCCCAGATACTTGGAGGCTGAGGCAAGAGACTCGTTTAAGTCCAAGAGTTTGAGGTTGCTGTGATCTGTGACATTGCAGCACTTTACCGAGGACGACATAGTGAGACTCTGTCTCAAAAAAGAAAAAAAAAAGAATGGCTCAGCACCTGTGGCTCAAGCGGCCAGCCACATACACCTGAGCTGGCGGGTTAGAATCCAGCCAGGGCCGCCAAACAACAATGACGGCTACAACCAAAAAATAGCTGGGCGTTGTGGCAGGCGCCTGTAGTCCCAGTTACTTGGGAGGTGGAGGCAGGAGAATCGCCTGAGCCCAGGAGTTGTAGGTTGCTGTGAGCTATGATGCTACAGCACTCTACCTAGGGTGACAGCTTCAGGCTCTGTCACAAAAAAAAAAAAGAAGGGAAGGGAAGAGGGGGGAAGGGAAGGGGAGAGGAGGGGAGGGGAGGGAAGAGAAGATATTCCTCTGATTGTACAAGAAGGGAGATGTTAATCAGACTTGGCTTCTTTCTCTCCTGCCTCATCAGCAGCTGGACTTTTTTTTTTTTTTTTTTGTAGAGACAGAGTCTCACTGTACCGCCCTCGGGTAGAGTGCCGTGGCGTCACACGGCTCACAGCAACCTCTAACTCTTGGGCTTACGTGATTCTCCTGCCTCAGTCTCCCGAGCAGCTGGGACTACAGGCGCCCGCCATAACGCCCGGCTATTTTTCTTTTGTTGTTGCAATTTGGCCGGGGCTGGGTTTGAACCCGCCACCCTCGGCATATGGGGCCGGTGCCCTACTCACTGAGCCACAGGCGCCGCCCGGCTGGACTCTTCTCAGTTTTAGTTTCTCCATGTCCTGCAGGTGAATCTTTAGTTTCTTCGTTAGCCACTTCGGCCTGCTTTCCCTTTCCTCCTCTTTTCCCTTTTGGTTGCACTTTTTTGTCTGAAGATCTATCTCTTGCTGCTGCCTGTTTTGACTTCATTTCCACTTTGTTTTTTTATTTCCTTGCTTATTTTTTATTTTTCTTTCTTTTCTTTATTTTATTTTTGTTGTTGTTGGGACAGAGTCCCATTCTATGGCCTGAGCAGAGTGCAATGGTGTCATAGCTCACTGCAACCTCAGACTCGGGCTGTGGGCATCCTGCTGCCTCAGCCTCCAGCAGCTGCTGGGATTATAGGTGCTCGCCCCAGTACCCGGCTGGGTTTTTCATTTTTTTAGGAGTTGGGGTCTCACTGTTGCTCAGGCAAGTCTCAAACTCCTGACCTCAAGCAATTCTTCCTCCTCAGCCTCCCACAGTGCTGGGACTACAGGCATGAGCCACTGCGCCTGGCTTCATTTCCACTTTTGTAGGAGCAGGTTTAGCTGATGACAGCCTCTTGGGCTTTTTCTTCCCCACACCTTCGGCAGAGCTGACCCTCTTCAGAATCTTGGCAGCGGGCAGGATGTGTGCCCGGTGCCTGCTCGAAGATGTGCTGCCTGGCCACTGCCATTTCTCCCAGCATTTGGGAGGTTGAGGCAGGTAGATTGTCTGAGCTCACAGGTTCTAGACCAGCCTGAACTAGAGTAAGACCCCCACCTCTAAAATTAGCTGGGCATTGTGGCAGGTGCCTGTAGTTCCAGCTACTTGTGAGGCTGAGGCAAGAGAATCGTTTAAGCCCAAAAGTTGGAGGTTGTTGTGAGCTGTGACAGCATCATGGCACTCTATCAAAAAAAAAAAATCTTTTTTATACATGTCTTGGCATACGTTTGACCATTTCCTTTTTTTTTTTTTTTTTGTAGAGACAGAGTTTCACTTTAGTGTCCTCGGTAGAGTGCCGTGGTGTCACACAGCTCACAGAAACCTCCAACTCCTGGGCTTAGGCGATTCTCCTGCCTCAGCCTCCTGAGTAGCTGGGACTACAGGCGCCCGCCACAATGCCCGGCTATTTGTTTTGTTGTTGTTGTTGCAGTTTGGCTGGGGCTGGGTTTGAACCCACATCCTAGGTATATGGGGCCGGCGCCCTGCTCACTGAGCCACAGGCACCGCCCGACCATTTCCTTTTGACAGATTCCTTGAAGAATTGCTGGGCCTGAGGGTGTCAACCTTTCAGTATCTATTTCTGAATTGCTACCAGGAGCTGCTCGGAGGTGTCCTCACAACAGCACCTCACGTGCTGTGTTGTTGTTCTCTTAGAACAGGCATGGTTTCAGTACTTCCTTGAAGTACTTAAAATTGTGGTAGTTTTCTTTTTAGAAGTTTCCGAAAGAGGAACACACACACACACACAAAAGAAGAAGCAAAACTTTACCTTCGAAAGCAGATTTAAGAAAATAATTTGAGGGGCGGCGCCTGTGGCTCAGTCGGTGGGACGCCGGCCCCATATACCGAGGGTGGCGGGTTCAGACCTGGCCCCGGCCAAACTGCAACCAAAAAATAGCCGGGCGTTGTGGCGGGCGCCTGTAGTCCCAGCTTCTCGGGAGGCTGAGGCAAGAGAATCACTTAAGCTCAGGAGTTGGAGGTTGCTGTGAGCTGTGTGAGGCCACGGCACTCTACCCAAGGGCGGTACAGTGAGACTCTGTCTCTACAAAAAAAAAAAAAAAAAAGAAAATAATTTGAGCCGGGCACACTGGCTCACGCCTGTAGTCCCAGCACTGGGGCGGCTGAGGAGGGTGATTGCCTGAACCCATGAATTCGAGACCAACTTGAGCAAGGGCTAGACCCCGTCTCTAAAAAACTAGTTGCGGCAGGTACCTGTAGTCTCAGTTACTGGGGAGGCTCAGGCAAGAGAATCACTTGAGTCTAAGAGTTTGAGATTCTACCAATGGTGACAAAGTGAGACTCTGTCTCAAATTAAAAAAAAAAAAAATCCTTACTGAAAAAAGTAACATTTTTGACCTGGTACAGTGGCTCACGCCTGTAATCCCAGTACTCTGGTAGGCCAGGGTGGATGGATTGCATGATCTTAACAGTTTGAGAGCAGCCTGAGCAAGATCAAGACCCTGTCTCTACTAAAAATAGAAAAACTAGCCAGCACATGCCTGTAATTCCAGATATTCAGGAGGCTAAGGCAAGAGGATTGCTCAAGCCCAAGAGTTTGAGGCGACAGAATGAGACTCTGTCTAAAAAGGAAAAAAAAAAAAAAAAGGAAGAAAGCTGAGTCAGGAGAATTGCTTGAGGCCAGGAGTTTGAGGCTGCAGTGAGCTGTGATGATGCCACTGCATTCTAGCCTGTGTGAAATAAGACCCTGTCTCAAAAAAACCAAAGCCTAGAATTTTTCTGGGCATTGGGTTGAATCTATATCAATTTGGAGAGAACGAATATGGTAACAGTATTAGACCTCCTGGTACTCTGCTAGAGCTCTCCTCTCCATTTATTTTGATCTTCATCAATTTTTTCCACTATGTTTTATTAAGCTGTTCAGGATACTCTGACAAAGCACCATAAACTGAGTGATCATAACAACAGGAACTTGTTTCCCACAGTTATGGAGGCTGGGAGTACAGAACCTATGTCTGGGGATGGCACCTGTCCCTATGTCCTCACACCGGGAGGGGCAGCTCCGCCCGTGTGATCTCAGCGCCTCCCACAAGTCCCACCTCCTAAGGCCACCCAGCCACGGAAGGCAACGCTGGGGCAGCATGGCCATGTGAGTGATGTTTTCCAGGAGCACCAAAGCAAGGTACAGGCAGGAGTGGATCAGGCACCTGGCTGCAAGGACACCAGGCCTCTCCAGGGAACTTCCTTAAGCCTGGAAAGACAGACCAAACCTAAGTTTTCCCTAGGATAATGCCACTGTAAGGCTTAAGTCCAGGTGTGTGGCCAGAGTGGCTCATGCATGTAATCCTAGCACTCTGGGAGGCCAAGGTGGGTGGACTGCCTGAGCTCACAGGTTTGAGACCAGCCTCTAAAAATAGCCGTGCGTTGTGGTGGGCACCTGTAGTCCCAGCTACTTGGGAGGATGAAACAAAAGAATCACTTGAGCCCAAGAGTTTGAGGTTGCTGTGAACTGTGACACTACAGTACTCTACTGAGTGTGACATGGTGAGACTCTGTCCCCTCCCCCCAAAACAGAAGTGGATGACAGATGAACAGTTTCACCTTATTTATAGAAAAGCAAGAAATCTGCCAGAGCAGCCAGGATATTGCCTCAAAGAGCTGCTCTGCCCTCCAGTTTCCCTTTATTACTTTTATTCACACAGTAAAAGCAGCATCAGCAATGTTATTACTCAGCACGCAGATTGCCCCTCATGGTTTACAAGGTTATACAACATCCCCTTATCATTTTTCTTTTTCTTTTGAGACATTCTCACTATGTCACCTTGGGTAGAGTGCTATGGTGTCACAGCTCACAGCAACCTCAAACTCTTGGGCTTAAGCGATTCTCTTGCCTCAGCCTCCCAAATAGCTGGGACTACAGGCACCTGCCACAACACCTGGCTATTTTTTGTTGCAGTTGTTGTTTAGCTGACCCAGGCTGGGTTGGAACCCACCAACTTTGGTGCATGTGGCTGGCGCTCTGCCCACTGTGCTACGGACGCCGAGGCAACATCCTCTTATCTTAAAGTGGTTCTATCTTCAGAGCGCTCCGACTCCAGACTAAACTTAAAGTCAGTCACTACCCAGCACATGGGATGCACAGGGTCCTTGTCCGGCACCAGTCAGAGGGGCCGGTCTCTGCTGTGTGTCCGTCTGTCCCCCAGTTTTCTTGCGCATCCCGTCAGTGTTTCCCCTTGAGGCCTGTGCAGTTAGGGAAAGCCCATATCACTCTGGGGATATACCTTCAACTCCACTTCAGCCTTAATTGGCCGCTCTGACTTCCTTGGTTTTCATGGTATCTTTTTCTTCCTCATGTATCCCCATGCCCAGAGTTAACACCGCCCTCTGCCCACCCTGCAGCTTGCAGCCAGTGTTAATTCCACCACAGGGAACTGGGTGCCCTGCAGCCTCTGCCCTGTGTGGCAGCGGGTGGCAGAGACCCTTGCTCTGCAGCCTTCACGTCCCCCTGACAGGCTGAGCTGCTGTGCCTGTGAGGCACACACTCCCAGGCCCTGATCCTCCAGTGTTTCTCCTTCCTTCCTCCCAGGGCTTGCAAACCTGTTCAAGCTTCATGATCTAAGAAGCCCCAGGCCTGCCCCCGCCACAGGCACAGACCCAGACACCCTGACCTGCAAGCTGAGCACTCCTGGTTCTCATTGCACTTTACTGTGGAGAAGTAGTCCTCTCAAGCCTGACACGGGCACAGCCATCCTGGGAGGACAGTGAGAGAAAGCAGGCCTGCAGGCCAAATTGCACAACCATAGCAACCCCTTCTCCACACTCTGGGTGCTTCTAGCTGGTGTTCCTGGGAAATGTCAGAATCTTCTACCCTGTTCTTGGCTGGCACTATCGCCCTGGTGTGAGATGAACACTTCTGCAGGGGGAGTGATTCTAAGATCCATCCTTGACACAGCATCATTCACTGTAGAAAAAAATGACTCCTCCTGGGTGGCGCCTGTGGCTCAGTGAGCAGGGCGCCGGCCCCATATACCGAGGGTGGCGGGTTCAAATCCAGCCCCAGCCAAACTACAACAAAAAAATAGACAGAAGTTGTGGCAGGTGCCTGTAGTCCCAGCTACTAGGGAGGCTGAGGCAGGAGAATCGCCTAAGCCCAGCGGTTGTTGGAGGTTGCTGTGAGCTGTGTGACGCCACGGCACTCTACTGAGGGCAATAAAGTGAAACTCTGTCTCTACAAAAAAAAAAAAAAAAAAAATGACTCCTCCTACCTTTCATGACCCCCTCCTGAATTCCAGCTATACTAATTAAAGTCTCTTGAAACTGTGGACTGAGATCTGACTCCTAGTTAGACTCCACCTACTCTTTCCTAATCAAGGCTCTCTAATCCCTAGACTGGCCTTCTTTTTTGCTCATGGACCCTCACCTTGACTCTGCCCCTAAACCTCTTAACCACATCTTCCCCAAAGCTCCCTTCTTGGTTTCTGACACACCCACATTTCTCCTCTTACCTCTGTAATCCTTGGCTGTTCCTTCCACTGGCTTCTCTTCATTCACTCCCTGTTTATTGAGCATCCATTGTGTACCGGTGCCACCGAGTCAGGGACACCAGCACACCCTAGAATTAAACTCCTCTTCAGAAGCCTCACGGGGGCAGTGGGTAGATCACAAAGCAGAGCTGTGAGCTGAGCAAATGCCCAAGGTGCAGTGGAGGGGCCTGGGCCAGCCGGGATGCAGGTGAGGGTGCCCCCAGGAGGGTTGAGGGACCCGAATGTTCAAGGAAGAGTTGGCTGTAAAAATGCAGAGATCAGGAAAGAAACCCTCCCCCAACCCACACACACCAGCTGACTTCAGCAAGCTGTGGCCTGTGTTTGTTTGTCACATGGTAGATGAACCAAAGATGGTTTTTACTTATGTAAAGTATCATTTGAAAAATAAAAGAATTAGCAAGAGCGACCAGGTTGCAACCTGCAAAGCTGAGCTATTTACTATCTGACTCTTTCCAGAGAAGTCTGCCAATTCTGCCCTAGACAGGAAGGAAGAGACATGAACTTCAAGAAGGTATTCTAGCCATAAAATAAAAACAACCTATTATTAAAATTGAATGACTAGAAAGACAAGAAATAACAATCTGATATAGAAGCCACCAACAGAAAAACCAGCCAGAAACCAAAATGGAGCTGTGCCCTACAGTGGGAAGGGAGTGCAGCCAGGACTGCTACATCTCAATGTAAGAATTTCTGGACCATTTACCAACAAAATTAGTCTTTCAGTAACAGAAGTTAGAGGGGAAGTGACAATGTAGGAAATGGAAAAAGAACATTTCCTAGAGCAGCGGTTCTCAACCTGTGGGTCACGACCCACAGGAATGGTATTAAAGTGTTGCAGCATTAGGAAGGTTGAGAGCCACTGTCCTAGAGCATTAGGAAGTCAGGAGACTTCTGAGTAAGAAGGTTCTCAAGCACCTGGCCAGCCATGGAGAGTGGGCCCCACCGGCAGCCCTGTGAAGCACCAGTACCTGAATGCATCTACAGCCGTGTGAAGGAGCAGGTTAAGGACAAGGTGGCATCAGACTGAGAGTGGGAACACAGCCACCACCACCTTCAGACTTCTCCAAGAAAACAATTAATTTTCTTGGGGGGAGGGGGGACAGAGTCTCAAGCTGTCACCCTGGGTAGAGTGCTGTGGCATCACAGCTCTCAGCAATCTCAGATTTTGGGGCTTAAGCAATTCTCTTGCCTCAGCCTCCCAAGTAGCTGGGACTACAGGCACCCACCACAACACTATTTTTTTTGTTGCAGTTGTCATTGTTGTTTTAGCTGGCCTAGGCCGGGTTCAAGCCCACCAGCCTCAGTGCATGTGGCCGGCACCCTAGCCCCTGAGCTACAGGCACCACTCTCCAGGAAAACAATTTTGAACCTAGTTTTTTTCCAGCCCACTCCCTTCACTTGACGACCTAGTTTTCAATGTAGACAAACTATCAATTAAGCACAAATGCAAAATAAAACAGACCAGTATTGACTGAAAAGGCAGGCATGATAACTTAAAGAAGTTTAAAGTGGTTTTTTCTGAGCCACACGTGAGCCCTGGAGCAAGCACATGGGCACTGTTCAAACTGAGGGGCTACACTTGGTACATAGCCAAACAGCACGTGCACAGCTCTGTTGGTGCCTGGTGACACCATGCATGGAACAAAGCAGGTATGTGTGACCTGTACAGGGAAAGAGGCTAGCAGGTGCACAGGTGTCCTAGGGTTTGGAGAAAGATAACTGATTCTGTCCTGCTGTTGCCTGATGTGACACCTCTGACAGACAACAGCCTTACAGGGAGGTGCAGCTTAGTCTACAGGCCTTTCTGTGACTTCTGTGTCCCACCTGCACCATTCTGGTACTGCTCTTAAGATTTTCCCTTCAGGGCACCAGCCACATACACCAAGGCTGGCGGGTTCGAACCCAGCCCAGCCAGCTAAAATCAGCAATGACAACTGCAACAAAAAAATAGCTGGGTGTTGTGGCGGGCAACTGTAGTCTCAGCTACTTGGGAGGCTGAGGCAAAAGAATTGCTTAAGCCCAAGAGTTTGAGGTTGCTGTGAGCTGTGACACCACGGCACTTTACCAAGGGCAACATAGTAAGACTGTCTCAAAAAAAAGATTTTCCCTTCAGATTTCCCTTTTCTGACACTAGCTACAATTCAGAAAAGTTGTCTCTTATCTATTCTTTCTGAGAATATCATTGAAGCATCTACTTTAGTAAAACATGGCCGGGCATGGTGGCTCACTCCTATAATCTCAGTAGTCTGGGAGGCTAAGGCAGGTGGATCCTTTGAGCTCAGGATTTTGAGACCAACCAGAGCAAGAGTGAGGCCCCATATCTACTAAAAATAGAAAAATTGGCTGGGCTACGTTGCAGGCACCTGTAGTCCCAGCTACTCAGGAGGCTGAGGCAGGAGGATTGGTGGAGCCTAGGATTTTTGAGGTTGCTGTGAGCTAATACAGCACAGCACTCTAGCATGGGTGCCAGAGTGAGACTCTATCAAAAATGAGAAGATTGTGGTGCAGTAGTTTATGCTTGTAATCTCAGCACTCTGGGAGGCCGAGGCAGGCAGACCACCTGAGCTCAGGAGCTCTGAGCCAGAGTGAGACCCCATCTCTAAAAAAATAGCTGGGCATTGTGGCAGTCACCTGTAGTCCCAGCTACTTAGGAGGCTGAGGCAAGAGAATCACTTGAGCCCAAGAGTCTGAGGTTGCTGTGAGGTATGTGACAGCACGACACTCTACCAAGGGCGACAAAGTAAGACTCTGTCAAAAAAAAAACAATAAAAACAAAACCAGAAAAAAATAGGATAATAAGAAAATTGATTTTTTTTTTAGGCAGAGTCTCACTCTCACTTTGTCAATCTGGGTAGAGTGCTGTGGCGTTATAGCTCACAGCAACCTTGAACTCTTGAGCTCCAGCCACCCTCTTGCCTCAACTTTCTGAGTAGCTAGGACTATAGGCGCCACAACCGTTGGCTAGTTTTTCTATTTTTAGTAGAGACAGGGTCTTGCTCTTGCTCAGGCTGGTCTGAAACTCCGGACCTCAAGCAATCTACTTGCCTTTGCCTCCCACAGTGCTAAGATTACAGGCAGAAAATTATTGATTTTTATGATAAGACAAAAGGTGCATGTTTCTTTTGTCAATATGTTTCTTTTATTGTCTTTTAGCAATACAAACTGCAGGAAAAACAAAAACCTGGACAAAAATGCCACATTACATATGCAAAGCGAATTAAAATGACAGATTTTCACCTTTAATAGAGTGGGAGTTAGAAGCTAGTTTGTCTCCAAAGTGTTGAACAAGCGGCACAGGGGCAAGTCATGCCTCACAGCTCGGAGCTGAGGCACACTCCTGGGCTCCAGGGAGACTTACCATAGTGTCAAAAGCCATTTATGAGTTCAGCTTTTAGACACAACATGCAACCTTTAATTATGAATGTAAGTATACAAACACAAAAGTCATCTGATAAGAGCTGTCAGAAATAGGGAGAAGGAACGAGGGAGAAATCATGCAAAAAGGATGGCCGTAATCTTCTCATTTTAGATAGTAGATACTGCTGAGAAACTGAGTAAACTCCTGGTCCAAGATGATGGCAGTTCCCATGTCTTTACAATTACAAAGTGACCCATGTGCCAGTGGGACCCCCCTCTTGCTTGACGGGACCCCAGAATAACGTTAAAACTGAGTCCTGCCAATGACGGATTCTACTACAAAACTCTTAGAAGTGATCAAGGACTACAGCAGCATCTCAGGTTACAAAATCAACACTCATAAATCGGTAACCTTTATATATACCAACAATAATCAAGCTGAAAAAACAGTCAAGGACTCTTCCATTCACAGTACTGCCAAAGAACATGAAATATTTGGGAGTTTACCTAACAAAGGATGTGAAAGATCTCTATAAAGAGAACTATGAAACTCTAAGAAAAGAAATAGCTGAAGGGGCGGTGCCTGTGGCTCAGTGAGTAGGGCGCAGGCCCCATATGCAGAGGGTGGCGGGTTCAAACCCAACCCCGGCCAAACTGCAAAAAAAAAATAGCCGGGCATTGTGGCGGGTGCCTGTAGTCCCAGCTGCTTGGGAGGCTGAGGCAAGAGAATCGCGTAAGCCCAAGAGTTGGGGGTTGCTGTGAGCCATGTGACGCCACGGCACTCTACTCGAGGGCGGTACAGTGAGACTCTGTCTCTACAAAAAAATAAAGAAAGAAAGAAAGAAAGAAATAGCTGAAGATGTTAACAAATGGAAAAACATACCACGCTCATGGCTGGGAAGAATCAACACTGTTAAAATGTTCATACTACCCAAAGCAATATACAATTTTAATGCAATCCCTATTAAAGCTCCACTGTCAAACTTTAAAGATCTTGAAAAAATAATACTTAATTTTATATGGAATCAGAAAAAAACGTTGAATAGCCAAAACATTACTCAGAAATAAAAACAAAGCAGGAAGAATTACCTCACCAGATCTCAGACTATACTATAGATAGATAGTGATCAAAACAGCATGGTACTGGCACAAAAACAGAGAAGTAGATGTCTGGAACAGAATAGAGAACCAAGAGATGAACCCAACAACTTACCGTTATTTGATCTTTGACAAGCCAATTAAAAACATTCAGTGGGGAAAAGATTCCCTATTCAACAAATGGTGCTGGGTGAACTGGCTGGCAACCTGTAGAAGATTGAAACTGAACCCACACCTTTCACCGTTAACAAGATAG
This sequence comes from Nycticebus coucang, assembly GCF_027406575.1. Classification (NCBI taxonomy): domain Eukaryota; kingdom Metazoa; phylum Chordata; class Mammalia; order Primates; family Lorisidae; genus Nycticebus; species Nycticebus coucang. The sequence continues at coordinate 780,307 of NC_069794.1, forward strand.
ACTCTCACTGAATTAAAGATTTAAACTTAAGACATGAAACTATAAAAATACTAGAAGAAAGTGCAGGGAAAACTCTTGAAGAAATCGGCCTGTGTGAATATTTTATGAAGAAGACCCCCTGGGCAATTGAAGCAACATCAAAAATACACTACTGGGACCTGATCAAACTAAAAAGCTTCTGCACAGCCAAGAACACCATAAGTAAAGCAAGCAAACAGCCCTCAGAATTGGGAGAAGATATTTGCAGGTTATGTCTCCGACAAAGGTTTAATAACCAGAATCCACAGAGAACTCAAACATATTAGCAAGAAAAGAACAAGTGATCCCATCTCAGGGCGGGCAAGGGACTTGAAGAGAAACTTCTTTGAAGAAGATAGGCACACAGCCTACAGACATATGAAAAAATGCTCATCATCTTTAATCATCAGAGAAATGCAAATCAAAACTACTTTGAGATATCATCTAACTCCAGTAAGATTATCCCACATCACAAAATCTCAAAACCAGAGATATTGGCGTGGATGTGGAGAAAAGGGAACACTTCTACACTGCTGGTGGGAATGCACACTAATACGTTCCTTTTGGAAAGATGTTTGGAGATCTCTTAGAGATCTAAAAATAGACCTGCCATTTGATCCTACAATTCCTCTACTAGGCATTTATCCAGAAGACCAAAAATCACATTATAACAAAGATATTTGTACCAGAATGTGTATTGCAGCCCAATTCATAATCGCTAAGTCATGAAAGAAGCCCAAGTGCCCATCAACCCATGAATGGATCAATAAATTGTGGTACATGTATACCATGGAATATTATGCAGCTTTAAGAAAAATGGAGTCTTTACTTCTTTCATGTTTACATGGATGGAGCTGGAACATATTCTTAGCAAAGTATCTCAAGAATGGAAGAAAAAGTATCCAATGTACTCAGCCTTACTATGAAACCAATTTATAGCTTTCTATAACCCAATTATAGCCCAAGAAGAAGGGGAAAGGGGAGAGAGAGGGGAGGATGGGTGGAGGAAGAGTAATTGGTGGGATCATACCTACCAGTGCATCTTACAAGGGTACATGTGAAATTTAATAGGTGTAGAATATAAATGTCTTTTTTTTTTTTTTTTTTTGCAGTTTTTGGCCTGAGGCTGGGCTTGAAACCGCCACCTCTGGCATATGGGGCTGGTCCCATACGCCTTTGAGCCACAGGCGTCACCCAGATATAAATGTCTTAACACAATAACTAAGAAAATGCCATGAAGGCTATGTTAACCAGCTTGATGAAAATATTTCAAATTGTATATAAAACCAGCACATTGTACCCCATGATTGCATTAATGTACACAGCTATGATTTAATTTAAAAAATCCCAAAACTGAGTCCTGGCAATGAAAGGAAGTGAGGTGGGTCTGGACCGCCTCCTGATACCCCTCCCTTTGGCATTTAGACTAATTGCCAACAGGACCTAAGGACACACAAAGCAAAGGTCGTGGCACCTGCAGACCATCAGTTTTGCAACAGATCACTTTGAGCCAGTACATTATGATAAACAGACGTATCTTGAAACATTCCTTTCTGCTTATTCCAAGCCTTTAGATAAACTTTTATTTCTTTAACCCATTACAAATCAAAGAATCTCTGAACCTACTTATGACCTGTAAGCCCCTGCTTTAAAATGTCCTGCTTTTGGGGGGCCAAACTAATGTATACTTTCCGTGTATTGACATGTGATTTTTATCTACAATTTCTATCTCCCCAAAATTTATAAAACCAAACTATGACCCAATCACATCAGGGCCACATCCCCACGACCTGCCCCCCCAAGTCCTGCCACTCGAGTTAGGCTCAGAATAAACCCCTTTGTGTTATTTTACTGAGTTCGGATTTTCTCCATTAAGAGAAATAAAAATAACAATTAGATTGTGAGGAGGATGGGAGGGGAAGTGGGGTCACATTGGGTTGCTGATTCCTTATCTTTATGGTAAAGGTACAATATGATGAGGGAAAAAATGGTGGGAAACCCCCTGTTTTACTTTATATATATATTTGAGACAGAGTCTCACTATGTTGCCCTTGGTAGAGTGCCCTGGCATCATAGTTCACAACAACCTCCAACTCTTGTGCTTAAGCGATTCTCTTGCCTCAGCCTCCCAAGTAGCTGGGACTACAGGCTCCTGCCACAACACCCGGATATTTTTTTTTTGGTGTCACTGTGGGTTATGGTTGTTTAGGAGGCCTGGGGTGGGTTCAAACCTGCCAGCCCCAGTGTATGTGATTGGCGCCCTAATCACTGAGCTATAGGTGCCGAGCCATTTTGCTTAATAATTTGTAATTAACTTTATTTAAAAACATTCCTTTGGGCTCGGCGCCTGTGGCTCAAGTGGCTAAGGCACCAGCCACATACACCTGAGCTGGTGGGTTCGAATCCAGCCCGGGCCTGCCAAACAACAATGATGGTTGCAACCAAAAAATAGCCAGGTGTTGTGGCAGGCACCTGTAGTCCCAGCTACTTGGGAGGCTGAGGCAGGAGAATTGCTTGAGCCCAGGAGTTGGAGGTTGCTGTGAGCTGTGAAGCCACAGCACGCTACCCAGGGCGACAGCTTGAGGCTTTGTCTCAAAAAATAAAAACATTCCTATTGTACCCTCAATGAATCCCCAACAATAAAAATAAATAAATAAATAAATAAATAAATAAAAACATTCCTTTGACATAAAATTTTAGAAATATGGTAGTGTACATGGAATAAAAAGTTTCTCACTTACCTCTGCTCACAGCCTTCAAGGACTCTATTCTTCTTTGTCATTTTATTATTATTTATTTTTTTTTGTAGTTTTTGGCCAGGGTTGGGCTTGAACCCGCCACCTCCAGCATATGAGGCCAGCGCTCCTTTGAGCCACAGGTGCTGCCCCATTTTATTATTTTTTTGAGACAGAGTCTCACTCTGTCACCCTGGGTCATCATAGCTCACAGCAACCTTAAACTCCTGGACTCATGTGATCTTCCTGCCTCAGCCTCCCAAGTAGCTGGGACTACAGGCGACTGGCACCACACTCAGCTAGTTTTTCTATTTTTAGTGGAGACGGGTGCCGCGGACCGCCAGTCGAATGAGTCTCAGTCCGAGGGCTTTTAGGGCAAGAACGGCTCAGGTTGATTGAAAGGGCGACGCAGGAAAATGACAAACTGCTACACACCAAGGATGATGAAGAAAGCAGCTGTGTTTTACTGATTTTTAGGCATGGTATTTATACATTTTTGACAATGTCTTACAAACTACAAAAGATATTTTTATGACTTGCTGATGCTTACAAAGTTCTTATCGAGTTTTGTAGATGGGAGTAGTCAACCGTCTTTTCTTAGACAATGTTTCTGCCCGTAAGGGGGAACAAAGGACTGCTGCTTATCAGCAGTTACTCTTCTACTTTTCTTTATCTATGTTTAAACCTTCTTTCTTTGTAAAACTGCTTTGTTCACATTTTGTATTTTTATATTTTTATATTTGATTATGATTTTTATGTTGTTAGTGAATTGATAGTGAATTATGTATATGTTTTAAGTGTATAGTGACAAAATTATAGAGAAAGCAATTTCATAGAAAACTTATTTCAAAGAAACAGTTTCAAAGGGACATAAGGTAGAGATAAGAGACCGGAGGGAGTGGGTATCTGGTAGGAACATCTTAACTTATCATCCCTGCATTCTCTTGATACATTGTTTCAATTAACTGACCTTTATGGTGGGAACGTGTTCCCTTGGAGACTTTTTAGTCTCCATTGTATAGATGAAGTCATGGATTAGTAAGTCATTATGTTTATTCTTAGTTTCTGAGGACATTCAAGCAACAATTAACCATTCAACTCAACAAACAAGTTTCAAACAGGTTTCAGGGTAAAGGTTACTCAGGCCTTTATGCCGCACCTCATGACTTCCTACGTTCACTAAAAGGCATGCTAGGCAACTTATGCGCTGCTGTCGCAAACCAGGGGGACTGGGGGCAACGCTCCGAGGAGCACCCACCGCCTTACCACAGTTTTTACAACGCGGACAGAGCCATCCCGCCACGGCTTGATGCCGGGGGTGCGGCATTTCCCCCTTTTTTGTTAATGAAACGTAGTTCAAAGAGGTCTTGGCGAACAGCCTTTAAGGAGGAAAAGACACAACGAAGGAGACAGGGTAACAGTAAAACAACAAAGAATATCAGGCAACCAATAATGACAATAAACACAATGTACTGAATCCAAGACACAGGATTTAAAGATTTAAGATTGTCAGAGAGGGATTGAGCCAGTGAATCAAGAGAAGTGCTAGGTAAATGAGCTTCACTGATGGCAGTGATATCCTTTTGGAGAGTATGTAAATCATGTGTAATATCATTGTCCTTCCAGACACCCTGTAGATGAGCTTTAGTTTTGTCCCAGGAAGTGGACATATTATAAGGTAAAGGAGTGACACAAATAGCAGGAAAGGCAGAGTGACATCTGGTTTGAAGTTTATGTTGTATAAACTTGATATCTTGTCCTAAGGCTAAAACTACTTCTTCTAGGATGTTGAGTTTTGCTTCAAGTTTATTATCTATACTGGCTTGAGTCATTAAAGCTAAAGTGATGTTGCTGCTGAGAGAATTCACAAAGTGAGCTGTGTGAACTTCTTGAACTAAAGCAGTGGTGGCTACAGCAAAAGTTGTAACTATAGAAATTAAAGCTAAAATACCAAGAATTAAAGCAGCCACGAACCTTTTAGGGCGGATTAACTGATTAACAGTATGTAGAACTTGTAAAGCAGAATTATCATACCAAGGGTCATCTTGTAAATCAACAGGCAGTAATACATAAGAGGGTCTTTTAACAATTAAAACAGAATTAAATAAACGTTCATTAAACAAGTCAGTAGAAGTAAGACAATTTGTAACTTTACAAGCAGTACAAGAAATATGATAAGAATTCTTAGATTGAGTGATAGTTAGATACTTATTTGGAGCTAAAAGTAGAGCATATGGATATCCAACACAAGTTCTTATAGATATTGGATTAGGTTTTGGCATATTAGGTTTCTTCTCTAAAATTAAGTTGGATGCAGCAACAAGTCTGAATAAATCATAATGTATTTGAGTGTTATTATTGTTTTGAGCCACCCATATGGGCTCAACTAAACCAGGTGAGAACCACCTCCGTACTGGTTGAGGGTTACCAGACCATTGATACTTATGAAATTTTTCTAATTGATTAGATAAATATTTGTTATGATCATAGCAGGTGGTAGGAGAATAGTCCCAGATAATTGTATTAGAATTAATGGGAGAATGTTTGTTAGCAGCGTCTGGGAATCCGCAAGAAAGCCAAGTAGGGGTTTTTGTTAAAGAGGATTCCCAGAATTGATTTTTATCTCTATATTTTTCTTTACAATTAGGGAGAGGTAACTGGTTAACAGATAAGCAAGTTTCATTATAATTAGGACTTCCAATAGTTTGTATCTCATATTCCCACATATAACGTCTATTGGCATCATGGGGATCAGGAGCATCAGATAAAAAGACTCTGTAACTTGTAGGTAAACAAAAAGGAGGCGTATTGCCTCTTAAAGTAAAGCAAATAGGTAGTGAATCGGCTTTGCCAGTAAAGTTAATTAAGGCTGCGGCATGATGTCTAGATTCTGAGTCAGTTAAACCTCCCAAGCGGATAGAATCATTAGAAAGAATTTTTATGGGGTCTGGATCTAGCCAGCCCACAGGGTGTAGCAGTGGAGGATTAGGAACATAAGACCAATAAGCTGCAGTTTCTACCGTAGGAGTAGAAATTAATGATAAAAAGGCAACAAAGTACATTGTTGGAGTTAGAGGGTTGTTTTGAGATATGAGAAGTTGTTTAGCTTGTTTCACCAAGGTGCGGATCTGTGTCCACGTGATCTTGGAGGGTCTCGGTGAAACTTTCACAGTCGTCTTCATCTGTGCAGATAGGATCTTCATCCGCCGCAGGCGTTGTCTTCTGCGCCGGGGTCTCCGGAGGAGCCGGTTTGATGAGCCGGTCTGGAATCCAGATGGGAGAGTCGGCATCCTGTGGAAATATGCAAGCATAGCCTCGTCCGGAGGTTAACAATACATCAGGGCCCTTCCATTGGCCCGATAATAAATCTTTCCAAAGAACTTTAGGAAGGGTGGCAGCCGATTGTGGCTGCCAATGGGAAAGAGCAGGGGTTAAATTGTTAGAGTTTACATTGAGATGATTTAAAACGAATAAAGCATGAGTTAAAATATGATGAGGAGAGAAATACTTGTGAGCCTTTTGTAGGCGTTCAATTTGTAATTTTAATATTTGATTAGTTCTTTCAACAATCGCTTGACCCTGAGGATTATACGGGATCCCCGTAGAATGAGAAATTTTCCATTGTGTACAAAATTGTTCAAATGCTCGAGAGGTATAAGCTGGAGCATTATCTGTTTTTAGTTGAAGAGGGACACCTAGCTGCTGGAAGCAGTAAAACAGGTGTTGTACAACATCTTTATAAGCCTCTCCAGATCTTGCAGAGGCACATATATAATGAGAAAAGGTATCAACAGTAACATGTACATATTGTAATTTTCCAAAACTAGATACATGTGTTACATCCATTTGCCACAATACATTGGGACGTAAACCACGAGGATTGACACCGAATTTTAAAGGATGATGAGTAATAGGACAGGCTTTACACTTTAAGACTATTTGTCTTGCCTGTTCTCTAGTAATTTGAAACATTTTTCTTAATGCGTTAGCATTTTGGTGATGTAAGGCGTGGCTTTCTTCAGCTTCAGCCACTGATGCTACCATAGTACGTGTTAATAAATCTGCAGTGGCATTTCCTTGGGCCAAAGGGCCAGGTAAATTAGTATGTCCTCTTATGTGACCAATATAAAATTGATTATTTCTTTGTTGAATTAAGATTTGTAATTTCTTTAATAAAGGTAAAATAGTTGAGGTTCCTGTTAAAAGAGCAGTCTCAAGAGCCGGAAAAAGAGAAGCAATATACTTTGAGTCTGTATATAAGTTAAATTTTTGTTTGAAGTTATTAAAAGCTGAGATTAGAGCCCATAACTCTGTTTGTTGGGCAGAGGCTTGTGTAACCTCCTTAATAATAGGAGACAGGCCTGGACTGAAAACTACAGCCCGTCCTGTGGAGGAACCATCTGTGAATAAAGTCATTGCGTCAGACAAAGGCTGTTTGGAACACATAAGAGGAAATATGAGTGAAACTGTCTTTGTAAATTCAACTAAAGGATGTTTAGGGTAATGGTATAAAATTTGACCTGCATAGCCTTGTAAGGACAATACCCAATCATCATTATTTTGAAATAACTGTTCTACTTGATTTTTATTATAAGCAGTTACAATTACATGAGGATCTTTACCAAATAATTCCCGTGATCTTTTTCTTCCTTTGTCAATTAATAAAGACACCAGGTATGGATAATCAGCAACAATCTTTGTCTGAACATGTGGTAAATGAATCCATTCTAAAATACCTTCTTGCCATAGGCAAGCTGTAGGAGTATACTCAGTAGAAAAAATGAGTAGAGACCATGGATTTTGATAATTAAGTTGTTTAACCCTGGCCTGGGTTAAAGCTTGTTCAACAACTTCTAAAGCCTGCAAGGCTTCTGGAGTTAAATGTCTAGGGGAACGTGGATTGGAGTTCCCCTGTAAGATAGCAAACAAAGGACTAAGAGTTCCTGTAGTAATTTTTAGAAAAGGTCGAATCCAATTTATTTCTCCCAGTAACTTTTGATAGTCATTGAGAGTTTGTAATTTATCTCTTCGAATCTGTACTTTTTGGGGTGTAATATAGTCAGAGTGAATCCATTGTCCCAGATAACTTAATGGTTTATCCCTTTGAATTTTTTCAGGGGCAATTACTAGACCAAATTTAGTTAATTGTTCTATAGCCTTTTCTAACATTAGCTGTACTTGTGGCAGCTGCGGATGAGCTAGTAAAATATCATCCATATAATGAATTATGTAGGCGCTAGGGAATTGTTTTCTCAGTGCTGCCAATGCAGCCGCCACAAATTTTTGACATAAGGTAGGGCTGTTTTTCATGCCCTGTGGTAAAGTTTTCCATTGATATCTTTTAAACGGTTCCTGTAAGTTTAAGGAAGGAACACTGAAAGCAAAACGAGGACAATCCTCAGGATGTAAATTAATAGTAAAAAAGCAGTCTTGTAGATCTATAATTATAAGTGACCATTGTTCAGGTACTGCTACAGGAGATGGGAGCCCAGGTTGAAGGGACCCCATGTCTTCCATAATGGCATTTACTGCTCTTAAATCTTGTAAAAGTCTCCATTTACCAGATTTTTTCTTAATAACAAACACAGGAGTATTCCACGGACTAGTGGATTCTTCTAAGTGACCTTTATCTAATTGTTCTTGTACCAAAATTTGTAATGCCTGTAACTTTTCTGTTGTCAGGGGCCACTGACTAACCCACACAGGAACATCTGTTAACCATTTTATTTTACAGGCATAGTTTTCTGCAGTGGCCCCTATGAAAAACACTGATCATTGAGTTGATCACCTGTAACTAGTTTCATGTCTAGAACATGTAAAAGATCTCGTCCCCATAAAGTATAGGGTAGAGAGGGTAGTACATAAGGTTGAAAGTAAATTTTCTTGTCCTTATATTCACATAACAAATGAGATGTACTCCGCATAACACCAGAAACAGAACCTAAACCAACTAATGAAGACCCAGTCCGATGTACTGGCCAGGATTTTGGCCAGTCAGAAGCTGCAATGCAGGTTACATCAGCTCCTGTGTCCATTAACCCTTTAATAGGCCTGCCCTCAACTTTCATTTTTAACATTGGTCTATCATATAAATCATGTATAAGAGCCACACAATCCTGATCAGTAAATCCAAATTGACCCTCTCCCCTGGCATCATGTAAGTGCCAGGTGGGGAGCGGTATATATGGCAACAACAATAACTGAGCAATTCTTTGTCCCTTATGAATTTGTGTAGTTTCTACTAAAGACTTTACCATGACTTTAATTGTATTTTCAGTGTCAGAATCAATTACTCCTGGAACAACTTCAAAATGTTTAGTGTAATTGGAACTGCGTCCCAATATAACACCAACAGTACCTGGTAATAACTTTCCTTTTATTCCTGTGGGAACTAATACAACACCATCATGTTTGGATATGATTACATCTTTAGAACTGGCAAGGTCTAAGCCTGCGCTGTCAGGAGTCCCACGTGGGAGATCATGAATTGTCCATTCAGGTGGTATACAATTAATAGTAGATGTGGGTTCTAACTTAGGCCGTACTGCGGTAGAGGCAGGAGTCTCTCCCTTGGAGTCGGGGCTGGGAGAACGCCCCTTATCTAGTTTTTTGTCTGATTGGTATCAATAAAGTTAGCACCCTTGTCTGACAAGGGGGTTCCATCCTTATGAAATTTAGATTTACATTCATTTCTCCAGTGCCTGCCCTTCTTACAACGAGGGCATGGTCCCGGGGGTAGTCCACGGGACTTACTATTATTATTATTAGCACCGGTGGATTTCTTACAATCCTTCTGTATATGACCTGGCTTCCCACAATTATAACAAGTGGGTAAATCATGTGGGGGGTTACACCCAAAACATGTATTACTGGGGTCTCTATCAAAAGCACCTTTGACATATGAACTAAATTTTTGACCCCGCATAGCTGCAGCAAACGCCATTCCCTGGACAATTGCTGGTGAGGCATCCATGCATGCTTTAATATAATCTTGTAAAGTACCTGTTTTCCTGAGTGGACGTATTAAGTCCTGACACAGCGTATTTGCATTTTCCCAAGCCAATTGCTTGAGTAATAATTCTGTTCCCTCTGATGGTGGAAGCATTCTATTAATAGCTTCTTCCAGGCGAGAAATAAAGGCAGGATAGGATTCTTCCATATCCTGTTTTATGCCTGCTAAAGTTGTGCCCTTGGTTCCCGGAGGAGGTATTTTTCGCCAAGCGGAGACTGCGTTATGGCTGACTATTTCCAAAATTTGTCGGGGTAGTTTAATTTGATTTTCAAAAGAGGCAAATTCTTCTGTTCCTAGAAGCATGGATAGTGTGGGCTGTGCTTTTCTTCCCACATGCTGATTAATACTTTCTCTACATCTATCTTCATATTCTGTTCTCCATAAGATATAATCACCTGGGGAAAGCGTGGCTTTGGCCGTTTGTTGCCAATCATACGGGGTAAGCCATTGACTGCTAATTGATTCCACAATTTGTAAAGTATAAGGTGCAGAAGCTCCCGATGTACGGACAGCCTGTTGCAGTTCTTTAAGCGTCTTTAACGACAGAGGTTCCCAGGTGGGTGGTGCCCTTTCCTCAGTGGGAAAGCGCACCGGGAAAGCAAATGTAAAATCTCCCTGCTGACGGGCTTCTCGCACCGCCGCCTGAAACCCCGCGGGCGGTGGAGGGAGACAAGGAGGCACACGGGGAAGCGGGGCTCGTGAGGATGTCTTAGATGCGACCTTTGGGACGCGAACTGCCGGATAAGCTCGGCGGGGGTGAATAGAATCATTCATTCCGTCCCTCTCATCTGATTTAGTAAGTTCATCGATCACATCCCACTCGTCACTGTCTGAGGAATTATCAACCGGTGGGAGTGGCGGTAAAATGTCTTTGAGCGTTGGAGCTGAGGGGACAACGCTCTCAGTGTTTGGTACCGGTTCAGGATCTTTAAGAACCTCGGGGGGAACCTCATCACAAATAGGTGCCACCTTAGTTTCAGGATCACCAGCCTCCGAGTCAGTTTCTCTTATAAATGCTTCTAAAAAGGTATTGTCAGCCAAAAGTTCTCTAACTTGTAACCATAAAGGAAAAGCCTGAGGGGGCAAGACCTTCTCCCCATGTTCTTGCATGTATTTCCGCATTTCGCGTCCCACTCTCTTCCAATCGGAGAGAGAGAGAGAACCTTCCTCCAGAAACCAAGGACTTACCAACTTTATGAAATGTATAAGCTCCTCTAACCGTTTGAGAGACACATGAAAACCATTTTTTTCTAATAAACGCTGTATCATGACACTGAGCATGTGTTCTTCCTTACCCAATGTATGCCCCATGTTGTCCTGCGGATTACTCACACTTAACCGGTCAGCCTTTACCGGCGGGACTGCAGCTCCCTGGTGAGAGTCGCCTTCAATCTGAAAAAGAGAGGAAAGAAAGAAAAAAGAAAGATCACCTGTCCTTCAGGTCCCTGTTCGAGGCGCCAGCTGCCGCGGACCGCCAGTCGAATGAGTCTCAGTCCGAGGGCTTTTAGGGCAAGAACGGCTCAGGTTGATTGAAAGGGCGACGCAGGAAAATGACAAACTGCTACACACCAAGGATGATGAAGAAAGCAGCTGTGTTTTACTGATTTTTAGGCATGGTATTTATACATTTTTGACAATGTCTTACAAACTACAAAAGATATTTTTATGACTTGCTGATGCTTACAAAGTTCTTATCGAGTTTTGTAGATGGGAGTAGTCAACCGTCTTTTCTTAGACAATGTTTCTGCCCGTAAGGGGGAACAAAGGACTGCTGCTTATCAGCAGTTACTCTTCTACTTTTCTTTATCTATGTTTAAACCTTCTTTCTTTGTAAAACTGCTTTGTTCACATTTTGTATTTTTATATTTTTATATTTGATTATGATTTTTATGTTGTTAGTGAATTGATAGTGAATTATGTATATGTTTTAAGTGTATAGTGACAAAATTATAGAGAAAGCAATTTCATAGAAAACTTATTTCAAAGAAACAGTTTCAAAGGGACATAAGGTAGAGATAAGAGACCGGAGGGAGTGGGTATCTGGTAGGAACATCTTAACTTATCATCCCTGCATTCTCTTGATACATTGTTTCAATTAACTGACCTTTATGGTGGGAACGTGTTCCCTTGGAGACTTTTTAGTCTCCATTGTATAGATGAAGTCATGGATTAGTAAGTCATTATGTTTATTCTTAGTTTCTGAGGACATTCAAGCAACAATTAACCATTCAACTCAACAAACAAGTTTCAAACAGGTTTCAGGGTAAAGGTTACTCAGGCCTTTATGCCGCACCTCATGACTTCCTACGTTCACTAAAAGGCATGCTAGGCAACTTATGCGCTGCTGTCGCAAACCAGGGGGACTGGGGGCAACGCTCCGAGGAGCACCCACCGCCTTACCACAGTTTTTACAACGCGGACAGAGCCATCCCGCCACGGCTTGATGCCGGGGGTGCGGCAGACGGGTCTTGCTCTTGCACAGGCTGGTCTCGAACTCCTGAGCTCGGGTGAGCTCAGGCCACACAAAGCAAAGGTCATGGCACCTGCAGACTGTCAGTTTTGCAACAGATCACTTTGAGCCAGTACATTATGATCTCGGCTCTCCAGCGTTCTGAGATTATAGGCGTGTGCCACCATCTGGCCTCTTATCATTTATCATGTATTTGCTCAAGAACGATCGTGATAGCACATAGCACGGTAGTGCCATTCTGTGTCTTTCTTTTGTGACATAACCATGTCTTGGCCTCACTCTCCCTTAGCATCTGGATCTTGTGCTGTTTAAAGTGGCAGGAGCAGAACGTTGCTCCGTGAGCCCACAAACGGGTTTCTTCTGGAGGCTCACTAGGAGGAAAGCCAGTCACTGACAGGGAGAGGGCTGCCAAAAGTTGTCAACTGGGACATGGCAGGAATGCCGCATACCTGCCTTCCTAACTAACAGGGTAGGGGTGTTTTTAGAGGTGAAGTGAGTAATGCCTGAGGTGAGTGAGCATTGTCACCTCTGAGTGCAGGGCACACGAGGGCAGTTGGGAATGTGCCAGCATGCACATCCAGTCTCGGCAGGACTGAACAGTGCTGGATAAACCCTTCCCAGGTTGGAGTTCCAGTGGTAGAACTAGGTTGGGGACTGATGGGTGTAGTGGCTCATGCCCGTAATTACAGCATTTCGGGAGGCTGAGGTGGGTGGATTACTTGAGGTGAGGAGATTGAGACTAGCCTGCGCCAGAGTAAGACCCATCTCTATTGAAAATAGAAAAACTAGCCAGGTATTGTGGTGGACGCCTGTAGTCCCAAGAGTTTGAGTTTGAGGTTGCTGTGAGCTATGATGCTACAGCACTCTACCCAGGGTGACAAAGTAAGACTCTGCTTCAAAAAAAGAACTAGCTTGGGGCAGTGTCTGTCCTGCTGTAGTTAGTGTGGGTAGTGGGCGGGATCTTTGGGGAGAGCCACTTATCCTGGCTTCTCTGAACAGGTGTAAGGTCTTGTGATTATGGCCTGGCGCTAGGAGGTTCAGCTGTTTTTTGTTTTATTTTGTGAGGCTGAGTCTCACTTTGTCACCCTTGGTAGAGTGCCATGGAGCCTGCCACAACGCCTGGCTATTTCTTTTTCTTTTCTTTCTTTCTTTTTTTTTTTGAGACAGAGTCTCAAGCTGTCGCCCTAGGTAGAGTGCTGTAGCGTCACAGCTCACATTAACCTCCAACTCTTGGGCTTAAGCGATTCTCTTGCCTCAGCCTCCCAAGTGGCTGGGCCTGCAGGCGCCCGCCACCACGCCCGGCTACTTTTTGTTGTTGCAGCTGTGTCACTGTCGTTATAGCCGGACGCCCGCAGCTCAGCGGGCAGGGCGCCGGCCACACCCGCCCGGGTGGCTTTAGAGACCAGGTCTCGCTCTGGCTCAGAGTTCCGGAGCTCAGGGTGCCCGCCCGTCAGGGCTCCAGCTTGCTGGGATTACAGGAGTGAGCCACCTCGCTCCAGCCCTGGAGGTTCAGCTGTGACACCTCCCTGAGCGAGATACTCGTAGGTTCTCTCCTTCTTCAGCCGTTCTTGCTCTCAACAAAAGCTCCCTGAAAGTGAACCGAGCCGATTCCCGGCTGCTGGGAACCGATCGAGAGCCCGGGTGCATCCTAAGGAGGGAAGGCAGAGCGCGGACGGCGGGGCGGGGCTGCCGCTCTTCCCAGAACCTCGGGCGGGCGTTTATGCAAATGACACGGAAACGGCCCGCGCTGATTAGCTAACACAGCCGAGCCCTGATTGGCTGAGGCAGGGTTGGTTCCGGCGAACGCTTGAAGTCCCCGCGATTTAAGATGGTTCCCGGGAACTCGAAGTGGTGGTGACACTTAGTCGGCTAGTGGCCCCTGGGCTCGATTTCCTCGTCTAGAAGGACTGGCTCCCTCACGTTCGTTTGCTCAGTGTTTAGAAGCCAGGCGGGCACTCACCCACTTTCTGTGCTCCCATTATTCGCTGTTCCTAATGGAGTTCCGTCTTAAGCTTCCTGACTTGCAGGTCTGTGTACATTAAGCTGACTAGTACTTTGTCTTTTTAAGAATCGAACATGTTTCTTTTTCTTATCTTTCCCCCCAAGTAGACTAATAAAGACGTCATTTAATGACAATCCTTTTAAAAAAAATGGATCTCAGTTCGCTAGGTTAGTGGGAAAACACTGAGAATTTAAAAAGTGATGGTCAGAGGTTACCATATCTCAGAGAGGGGTGTCTTCTTTTTGCGTTCTACCGCACTGTAAGGTGAATACAGCTAAAAACATAGTGCTGCACATTTCAGAATTGCTGAGAGTAAATTTTAAAAGTTGTTACTACAAAAGATGTTATTTGTTTTATTTTATTTATTTTTTATTGAGACAGAGCCTCAAGCTGTCTCCCTGGGTAGAGTGCCGTGGTATCACAGCTCACAGCAACCTCCAACTTGTGGGTTTAGGCGATTCCCCTGCGTCAGCCTCCCAAGTAGCTGGGACTACAGGCGCCCGCCCAATGCCCGGCTTTTATGCCTGGCTGTTTTTTTAGAGACTGGTTCTCACTCTTGGTCAGGCTGGTCTCCATCTCCAGAGCTCAGGCAATCCACTTGCCTCTTGGGATTACAGGTGTGAGCCACTGTGCCAGGCAGATGTTAAGTAGTTGAGGTGAAGTGAACTAGTTTGATTCCACATTGTATCCACAAATTGTAACAGTGCTTCCTATCCCATAATTTTTTTTTTTTTGAGACAGAGTCTCACTTTGTTACCCTTGGTAGAGTGCAGTGGTGTCACAGCTCAGGGTCACAGCTCACAGCAACTCTTGGGCTCAAATGATCCTTTTGCCTCAGCCTCCCAAGTAGCTGGGACTACAGGTGCCAACCACAACACCTGGCTATTTTTAGAGACAAGGTCCTGATCTGGCTCAGGCAATCCACCTGCCTCTGCCTCCAGAGTGCTGGAATTATAGGCATGACCCACTGTCTTGGCCTTATTCCATAAATTTATGCAATTATAAATTGTCAATTCACAGTAAAATATGTGCCTCATATTTCCTTCTTTTTTTTTTTTTTTTGGTTTTTGGCCGGGGCTGGGTTTGAACCCGCCACCTCCGGCATATGGGACCGGCGCCCTACTCCTTGAGCCACAGGCGCCACCCATATTTCCTTCTTGAATTTGGTTTTTTATTTAAATGCTTATTAAATCTTGGACCACTTGGAACTTCTTTTAGTATAAAAATGAGTATAAACATGTAATCAACTTTATTCTTTTCTGTTTTTTTTTTTTTTTTTTGTAGAGACAGAGTCTCACTGTACCGCCCTCGGGTAGAGTGCCGTGGTGTCACACGGCTCACAGCAACCTCTAACTCTTGGGCTTATGCGATTCTCTTGCCTCAGCCTCCCAAGCAGCTGGGACTACAGGCGCCTGCCACAACGCCCGGCTATTTCTGTTTTTTTTTTTTTTTTTTTTGAGACAGAGTCTTATGTTCTCACCCTTGGTAGAGTGCTCACAGCAACCTCAAACTCTTGGGCGTAAGCAATTTTCTTGCCTCAGCCTCCCAAGTTGCTGAGACTACAGGTCCCTGCCACAGTGCCCAGCTATTTTTTTGTTGTAGTTGTCGTTGTTTAGCAGGCCCTGGGTGGGTTTAAAACCACCTGCTCCAGTGTATGTGGCTATTGCCATAAGCACTGAACTATAGGCGCTGAGCCAACTTTGTTCTTTTCGAGGCAGTAATCCAAATATTTCCCACAAGTATTTGTTGAAAATGCTCATTTCTGGATGACATGCAGTCCCTTTATGCTGTGCCACAGCCCAGTGTATGTGAATTACTTACAGATCCTGTTTTGTGCCAAGACTCTATTTACATCCCAGCAGCAGGCGATTTCAATCACATTTAAAGTATTTTTTTCACTTGTTTTTTTTTTTTTTTTTTTGCTCTTACACTCAGGACACATGGACATTTCAATTACACTGTGTTGATATGTTTTAAAACAACTTGTGGCTATTTTTACATATTTGCTTTTTCCATTTTAATTTTAGAATCAGCTTGTCTTTGTTAAGGAGAGGTTAACAATGTTAAGATACTAGACAGAGAGGGCGGCGCCTGTGGCTCAGTGAGTATGGCACCGGCCCCATATACTGAGGGTGGCGGGTTCAAACCCAGCCCTGGCCAGCAACAAAAAAATAGCCGGGCGTTGTGGTGGGCGCCTGTAGTCCCAGCTATTCGGGAGGCTGAGGCAAGAGAATTGCCTAAGCCCGGGAGTTACAGGTTGCTGTGAGCTGTGTGACGCCAGGGCACTGTACCCAGGGTGATAAAGTAAGACTCTGTCTCTACAAAAAAAAAAAAAGAAAAAGATACTAGACAGAGAAATGTGAGAATTAACATAGACCTCTGACTCATTCAGGGACTCTGTTTTCCTAAGTAATTTTATAATGTTTTTCATATAGATATTTCCCTGTTACTAAGTACTTCATCATTTTGGGGCAGCTATTGGAAAAATAATCTTCCACTATACTCTGTATTTATGGGAAGGCCATTTACTGATTTTCCATGTACAGTTAACTTAGTGAATTCTTTTTTTTTTTTGTAGAGACAAGAGTCTCACTTTATGGCCCTCGGTAGAGTGCCGTAGAGTGCCGTGGCATCACACAGCTCACAGCAACCTCCAACTCCTGGGCTTAAGTGATTCTCTTGCCTCAGCCTCCGGAGTAGCTGGGACTACAGGCGCCCGCCACAACACCCGGCTATTTTTTGGTTGCAGTTTGGCCGGGGCCGGGTTTGAACCAGCCACCCTCGGCATATGGGGCCGGCGCCTTACCGACTGAGCGACAGGTGCCGCCCAGTGAAGTTCTTTTTTTTAGTCACAGCTTTTCACTTCTTTCTCTCCGATGACTCAGGCACAGGCACACAATCATCTAATTTGCAAATAATGTCACCTTCTCCTTTCTAATTTTTTTTCCTTGTTTTAGTCCCTTTTCTTTTTCAATTATTTCCACTACACTATTGTTTTACCACATTAACCTTACTATAATAAAACATTAAGTGATACTGGTAAGTAAGAGACTAGGTAGAAATAAATGCATGTACTGCTCTTAATGGCCATAAAGAAGAGACCCATTTACAGGCCTCACTGGCAGTTTGTGGTAGAGATGACCAGGGGAACAGTCACGTGAGAGGGCGACAGGCATCCTAGTCATTAGTTTAAAGTTGCTAATAAGGCCAGGCGTGGTGGCTCATGCCTGTAATCCTAGCACTCTGGGAGGCTGAGGCGGGTGGATTGCTTGAGCTCATGAGTTTGAGACCAGCCTGAGCAAAAGTGAGACCCCCGTCTCTACTAAAAATAGGAAAATTGAGGCAAGAGGATCGCTTGAGCCCAAGCTGGAGGTTGGACGTTGCTGTGAGCTATGAGGCCACGGCACTCTACCCAGGGCAAGAGCTTGAGACTCTGTTTCATAATAAATAAATAAATAGTTGCTAATGAGTTATGAAGACTCTGAGGTTTGCATATCACAAAGTTTTATTAATTTAATTTTAAGGCCAATTAAACTAATTTTATTCAAAGGAGTCTACATTAAATTACAATATTAACAATCTCTAGACACAATGAACTTAAAATATAGGAAACAAATAGAAATTTGTTTGATCTTTCACAGACCATATATCATGGAACGCAAATGAAAATTCACAAATATAGAAATGATGATAATTAAAGAGTGAGAATTTTAAATATGGGAACCCATAAGGTGTCATATTCTAAACATGCATGTTTCAAAAAAGAGGATCTTTTAATAATTTAGCACAAAATCAAATTATACAAACTTGGTATATTCCAGAAAATATTGCTTTAAACTCTTTATACCATGATCAAAATTCCTTTGGTAGCTTTCAATCAAAGTGAAACATGCTATAATGTAAATATAAAGTACTTTTAAGTGTTATCACAAAAGTATCTTTGCCATAGTTACCATACTAACATCACTACTGAACTTTCATTTCGCTGTTCAACCTCATGTATGTGTATATATATATATATATATATATATATACACACACACAACATGAAACCAGATACCAACAAAATCCTTCTAATCTTTCAACAAAATAACCTCTGCTTCACAACATCAAGACTTCAAGTCTCCATAGAACTTTTTACAGTGGTACAGCAGAGGACAAGAACTGTCCCCGGGCTTGACTGTAAAAACCAAACCAAACTTTATCATAGCAATCATACAAATACTGCAATTTAAAAAAATCAAACAGCAGTTATCCCAATGCAAAAAACAGGGACTGCTAGACTCAATCTTAGAATGGAAACACAAACACAGTAACCCCCCAAACCCTTAAACAGAAAATATTCAACTCAGGGGAAACAGCGCAGGCGTGCGGGCTCAACACACACACACACACACACACACACACTGCACGAGCACGCACACACGTGCCCACACGCGCACGTACACACACGCACACGCCGGACACAGCATCCTCTTGGCACATCAGGGTCTCACTTAGAAACCTGGTTTATGAAAAAGCAGTCACGAAAATTTAAAACTTTTTGAAAATACAGGAAACACACAGATGCCAGGGTTTAGGTTGCATAATTGATTCACCAGCTTGGACACTATTTTGCCTGATGTTCACCAATGAGGGATTCTTATTTCATTCTAAATATTCACCAACCTAGACTGCATATCTTCAGGACTACAGGTAATCTTTACAATGCAATACTGCAGCATCTGGGGTCTTTTTCATTGTGCGTTCTTGAACATACACAAAAGCAAACCAAACTTTCAGCTGTTTGCCACAGAACAGAACCTCATAAAGGACTTGTTTTAACCAGTATCTTCTTGTCCAATCTCAAAGTTATTTTGCACAGAGTAATAGAAACAATTTAAATGCCTAAAAGAACTAGAGGGGAAAAGGATACATTTGCCATTTTGAAAATCCTTGAGCCTTCTGAAGGATGGTCCAAGAACTGGCTCCTTTCCTTCCCATGCGAAGTGTCCACAGCTGGTTCAGTTACAGAGTCCTGGACACGCACAGACGTGCTTATTACTGCTCTGAGATACATTCTAATGTTTCACAAAAAGGAAACAGTCTGCTGACAGTCACGCCACATAGTGGTACTGATTGGGGTTGTCCTTGTCTCTCTCCATATAGTCTCTGTCTATAAGGGATTCGATCCTCTTTTTCAAATCTCCAGGCTGAAAAGAAAAACAAAATAAGCAAAACCCTCAATTATAGTGGCATTAAAACTGCCACGCATAGGAGAATATCATGCATAGATTATGTAATTATAGTCACATAAATATACACCTCATACATATACACTGGCATAAACAGACACATTTATATTAAAATCCTTTATAATCAGTGTTAACTTCTCTTCATCAAAAATGTTTCCATGTCAGTTTGGTCAAAGCACAGGAAATGTGAAATTTGTAAAACGTAAATACATTTTTTACTCCCAGTGATGAGCACATAAACAAGGTCAATCCTATCAGGTGACACATTTTTGTTTGTCTGGAAAGGAAATCTGGTAACGTCTTGTTGGGGCATTTTTATCCTTTGTCAGGTACCTTCCCCAGGTAATATTTGTTAATACATGCATTTTTTTCTTTTCTTTTTTTTTGAGACAGAGTCTCACTTTGTTGCCCTCGGTAGAGTGCTGTAGTGTCACAGCTCGCAGCAACCTCTAACTCTTGGGCTCAAGAGATTCTCTTGCCTCAGCCTCCCAAAGGTGCCCGTCACAAAGCCCGGCTATTTTTAGAGAGAAGGTCTCGCTCTTGCTCAGGCTGGTCTCCAACCTGTGAGTTCAGGCAATTCACCCACCTTGGCCTCCCAGAGTGCTGGGATTACAGGCGTGAGCCACCTTGCCTGGCCAATACACGTAATTGGTATATGCTCCATCATGTGAGTACAAATTCTGAGTGCCCCTTCAAGTAGATAACTGAACCAGAAATGCAGAGCCATCATCTTATCTGTCCCCCCCACCCGCCAACCTCTGGGGAAGTGAACCTGCACTGGCCCTTATAAGCAAGGCTCCCCCCAAGTGCGGGCCCCTCCCTTCCAGATAGCACAGCACTCTACTCAGTGAGATGGCACATGTGTTGCCAGAAATGGCCCAAATCCAACTGCCTATAAAAGCAGACTTAGGTGCTCTGCTGCACGCTTTGTTGTGCTCCCCCGTTAGTCTTTTTTTGAGTCTCTTTATTTGCAGAGGGTACAATAACACGTGCCCTGGCCTGTGGCAGGAGAGAACAGCATCCCCGAGACAGTGTTTCATGAGCTGCGCAGGGCACTACAGATGCTCAGGTCACCCCGGAGGGGGAGGTGACAAAGGCCAGCTGGAGCAGGTGGACACCCTGAAGTGGAGCTCTGGTCCCTGTCACCCACAGCAGTGATGGAATGACCTGAGTGACCTGCTTCATTCCACTACTCTCCACGGGCCTCCACAGCTGTGTGTGCACAGAAGGTCATAGCACTGTAGTCAAATGACATGTCTCTGAAGTTAGAACCAAACACATTTTATCAATTATTTAGCACAATACTACTACTACTAATAATAATGATGTTAATATTACATTTACCGTTTTTTTTATTTTTTTAAATTTATTTATTTATTTTTTTTGTAGAGACAGAGTCTCATTGTACAGCCCTTGGGTAGAGTGCCGTGGCGTCACACGGCTCACAGCAACCCCCAACTCTTGGGCTTACGCGATTCTCTTGCCTCAGCCTCCCGAGCAGCTGGGACTACAGGCGCCCATCACAATGCCCAGCTATTTTTTTGTTGCAGTTTGGCTGGGGCTGGGCTTAAACCCGCCACCCTCGGCATATGGGGCCGGCCAATACTACATTTACCTTTACTGGAAATTTTAGCTGATTATACAATTCAGAAACTAGAAGATTGTGACCGAGAGTCTTCCTCATCTTCATTATTCTGACGATAGCAGCATCAATCTGATACTGTCTATCCTGAAACACTCTCTCAGTGGTGCTCACTTGTTCCTCAACCTGTATAAAAAAAAAAAAAAAAGTTAAGCAGAACAATGTTTTTCTTCAGCACTAATCATTTCATGTTGCTAAATTTGTTGAGAAATTCTCTTTTGGTATAAAGAAAGGTGAGACTTTGGGTGAAACCCACTTTGTTACGCACTGCTTCTCCAGGTGAAACTGAGTTTCCCAGAATGGCAAAACTCTAGAAGCTTGGAAAATAATTTGACAAGTTAGATTTTCCTTATAAAAAAGCTATAAAGCCCTATATAAGATACAGATTAAATCTAGCAGAATAGGCCAAGTGTGCTGGCTTACACGTGTAATCCTAGCAATTTGGAAACCTCCTGAGGCAGGAGGCTTGCTTGAGGCCAGGAGTTTGAGACCAGCCTGGCCAACACAGTGAGACCCAGCCTCTAAACAACAATAAAAAAAAAAACTAGGTGGGCAGGATGCAAGCTTGTAGTCCCAGCTACTTGGGAGGCTGAGGCAGGAGGATCACTTGAGCCCAGGAGTTGGAGGCTGTAGTGAGCTGTGATGATGACACCATACAGAGTATGGCCTTATCTCTAACAACAACAGAAATAAAATGGCAGAGTAAACAAAACTAAGCATAATAGACATCTGGATTTCCTCCAAAATTTAAGCTTTGATCAGCACCAGGAAGCCTCTGAAGGTAACAAGAGCGTTGCAACAGCTGCGAAGCAGACTATTAGATCACCTTGACAGACACTGAAGAGGCAGGATGAAACTTAAGCTGATTGCTGACTTAAACAGGAGCACATGAGGATGAATAAAAAGGGGGAAAAAACTACACATAACAAAAAGCAGTTTAGGAGGCCAGGCCAGATGCCATTAGCTCCTTCTGATGAATGCTCAGTTTGGAGCCGTTTTCCAGCTCCTCTCTTTATCCATCATTGTGCCAAATGCTTGTGACTGTCAAATATAATCTGTTTTCATCACATTAACACAGTATAGAAATTGTTCTCCTTTATGTCAAGACAGCAAAGAAAGGCAGGCTTCAAGACAATTTCTCTTCTGACACTTGTTTAATTTAAGCAGAACCCATCCATCCAGCTTTACCTTGTGACTTGCTTCAAATGGTGCAGTATTATTGGAATAGTAACGTCAAACATTGCTGCTAACTCACGCTTAGGCTGAGATGGATTTGCTTCCACTACAGCTTTTAGCTCATCATTGTCCACCTTGGTCTCAGGTCGCCCATGTGGCTCATTTTCAAGATTAAAATTCCCATAGAGGTACTGTGTATTCATTAGCCAGATCTTTCTCAAATGCTTTGATATTTCCAGGTGACAATACTGTGTTGGTTCCACAATGTTACCCATATTTGAAAATAAAATGCATTTTTTTTTTTGAAACAGAGCCTCAAGCTGTCGCCCTGGGTAGAGTGCCATGATGTCACAGCTCACCGCAACCTCCAACTCCTGGGCTTAAGTGATTCTCTTGCCTCAGCCTCCCAAGTAGCTGGGACTACAGGCGCCTGCCACAACATTGGCCTGGTTATTTTTTGGTTGTAGTTGTCATTGTTGTTTGGTAGGCCTGGGCTGGATTTGAACCCACCAGCTCTGGTGTATGTGGCTGGCGCCTTAGCTGCTTGAGCCACAGGCGCTGAGCCATAAAATGCATTTTTGACCTCTCAAAAATTGCTCTAAAAAAATGTGAAAAGATAATCACAAGCCAAAACATGCATTTGAAAGAAAGACAATGTACCTTCACAATAAAAATTAAAAAAGAAGCATCAAGGGTGGCGCCTGTGGCTCAAAGGAGTGGGGCGCCAGCCCCATATGCCGGAGGTGGTGGGTTCAAACCCAGACTCGGCCAGAAACTGCAAAAAAAAAAGAAGCATCAAGGTGAAATGTCAGACCTATCAAATGTCAAACTTGGTACTTAAGGAAATCAGACATTTCATAGTTAATAAACACACTTGAATGAGCAAGTAAAAAAGTAAAAAATACAAATGGCATTAAAAAAAGCGATGTCAACATTCACAAAGTAGGTGGCTCATGCCTGTAATACCAGCACTCGGAGAGGCCAAGACGGGTGGACTGCTTGAGTTCAGGAGTTCGAGACCAGCCTAAGCAAAAGTGAGACCCCAGGTCTACTAAAAATAGAAAATCTGAAACAAGAGGATGGCTTGAGCCCAAGAGTTTGAGGTTGCTGTGACCTATGACACTATGGCACTTGACCCAGGACAATAGCTTGAGACTCTGTCTCAAAAACAAAACAAAAAAAAAAAAATCGGGCGGTGCCTGTGGCTCAAGGAGTAGGGCACCGGTCCCATATGCCGGAGGTGGCAGGTTCAAACCCAGCCCCGGCCAAAAACCACAAAAAAAAAAAAAATTCACGTAATAGTTTATAGATGCTTGACTGAGAGCTTTATAAACATTACTCCATTAATTTTCAAGACTTGAGGAAGTCTTATGGAAATCTGACTATCAATTTCATGAACTTATCCTAGAAAACGTGCTATGCACCTCATTGCTAAATATCATACAGTTACCTTCGAGGTACTCCACTGGGGAAGCGATGCACTGACGCTAGCATTTAGTCTACCCTTCAAAGCAATTCTGGTGTTTTTTTTTGCAGTTTGGCCAGGGCCAGGTTTGAACCCATCACCCTCTGTATATGGGGCTGGCGCCCTACCCACGGAACCACAGGCACCGCCCTTTTCAAAGCAATTTTGGAACTTTTTCTTGAATGACCATCAGAGCTGTCATTGTATTATTACCCTGGATGTCCCAAATGTCATCAAATGTGCTGTCATGAGAATGTCAGAGCTTGAATTAGAACAACAAACAAACATTAAATTTCTAGTTAAACTTGGCAAGAGTGGAATGAAATCAGGGACGTGTTAGTGTTAATGTTAGTGTTCCTTTCAGTTGTTCCTTTATCTTTGGGTAAAGGAAAAAGTCACCGGGAGCCAGATCAGGTGAGTAGGGAGGGTGTTCCAATACAGTTATTTGTTTATTGGCTAAAACCTCCCACACAGACAGTGCTGTGTGAGCTGGTGCACTGTTCTGATGCAAGAGCCATGAGGAGTTGGCCAAGATTTTCAGTTAAGGTTTTCCTGTTTCTCTATCAATGTTTTACTTGGTCTGCTATGCTTCCCACAGTCAGCCAAAAATTTTGACACACAATTTGATGAATTTTTGCAATGTTTTCATCAGTTCTGCTTGTTTTTTTTTTTTTTTTAATCAGTTCTGCTTGTTACTGGCTGCCCTGATTTCTCTTCATCAGTGACACTTTCTCCACAAAGAAATACTTAATCCATTTGCACATTGCTGTTTTCTTCACAGCATTATCCCCATAAACCTGGACTAACTCATCCCTGATTTCATTCCACTCTTGCCAAGTTTATCTAGAAATTTAATGTTTGTTTGTTGTTCTAATTCAAGCTCTGACATTCTTATGACGGCATATAAAAACAAACAACGATAATGAAGGCCACTCAGCAAGACACCAGCACACACTGACACAAACCCAGTTGTGAGACAGATATCCCAAGGTTAAGAAACTGAGCTGTTTGTACAGTGCTGCCAATGTAAGCGCTCAATGACAAGTTCACAAACTTAATTGTCAGACTTTGTATGTCTATTTATTTATTTACTTATTTTTGAGACAGTCTTACTCTGTCCCCCTCGGTAGAGTGCTGTGGCATCACAGCTTATGGCAACCTCAAATTCCTGGGCTCAAGTGATCCTCTTGCCTTAGCCTCCAAAGTAGCTGGGACTACTGGCGCCCGCCACAATGCCCAGCTATTTTTTAGAGACAAGGTCTCATTCTTCCTCAGGCTGGTCTCAAACTCGTGAGCTCAGGCAATCCACCCACGTTGGCCTCCCAGAATGCTGGGATTATAGGCGTGAGCCACCATGCCCGGCTTCTGTATATCTTTTTATTTTTTTGTAGAGACAGGGTTTCACTTTATGGCCCTCGGTAGAGTGCCGTGGCCTCACACAGCTCACAGCAACCTCCAACTCCTGGGCTTAAGTGATTCTCTTGCCTCAGCCTCCCGAGTAGCTGGGACTACAGGCGCCTACCACAACGCCCGGCTATTTTTTTTTTGTTGCAGTTTGGCCGGGGCTGGGTTTGAACCCACCACCCTCGGTATATGGGGCCGGCGCCTTACCGACTGAGCCATAGGCGCCGCCCCCTTCTGTATATCTTTTTAATTTAATTAATTAATTTATTTTTAGAGACAGAGTCTCACTTTATTGTCCTCTGTAGAGTGCCGTGGCATCACAGCTCACAGTAACCTCCAACTCTTAGGCTTAGGCAATTCTCTTGCCTCAGCCTCCTGGGTAACTGGGACTACAGGTGCCTGCCACAACGCCTGGCTATTTTTTGCTGCAGTTTGGCCGGGGCTGGGTTCAAACTTGCCACTCTCGGTATATGGGGCTGGTGCCCTACCCACTGAGCCATAGGAGCCACCCTGTATATCTATTTTAAAAGATGAGAATCTGACTTCTACTTCTAGTCAAGCTTGGGAAGTTGCACTAGGCGTCGGGCACATGGCAGGGCCCAACAGTTATAATATAGGCTGATGCCACAACAGACTAGCTTGGGCCACATATGAAAACCATATGTCAAAAATACCCATACACACATCCGTGCATAAAAAAACAGAAAAAAAAAAAAAAGGGCGGTGCCTGTGGCTCATTGAGCTGGGCACCGACCCCATATACCAAGGGTGGCAGGTTCAAACCCAGCCCCGGCCAAACTGCAACAAAAAAATAGGCGGGCATTGTGATGGGCACCTGTAGTCCCAGCTACTTGGGAGGCTGAGGCAGGAGAATCGCCTAAGTCCAAGAGTTGGAGGTTGCTGTGAGCTGTGTGACGCCACGGCACTCTACCGAGGGCAATAAAGTGAAACTCTGTCTCTACAAAAAAAAAAAAAAAAAAAAAGATGAGAATCTGAGGATCAGAAAGATCATATTTTATATAAGCTGCTGAACCTCAGAGAAATGCTCAAAGGAACCAGAGAAATTCAACAAAAAAATCAATCAGCTTGTCAGAAGCGAGCAGGCCAGGGCAGGTGCTCTATGGGACTCACACATGGGCCCCTCTGCTCCTGTTCCAAAAAGTCCTGCCAGGAAAAGGGGCCTGTAACAAGCAGAGGGATCTGGGCACAAGACGGTGCTGCATGTGATGGTGAGCCCTTTTATTTTCAGAGACCAGGTGCTGGTGTGTTGCCTAGGCTGGTCTTGAACTCCTGGGCCCCAGTGATCCTCTAGCCTTGGCCTCCTGAGTAGGCCTGTGTGACTGTGCCTGGCTTAGTGTTCCATATAGTTTTTTTCTGAGACACAGTCTTACTTTGTTGCCCCTTGGTAGAATGCCATGGCGTCACAGCTCCCAGCAACCTCAAACTCTTGGGCTCACGTGATTGTCTTGCCTCAGTTTTTTAATTTTTAATAGAGACAGGGTTTCACTCTTGCTCAGGTTGGCCTCGAACTCATCAGCTCAAGTGATCCACTGCCTCAGCCTCCCAGAGTGCTACGATTATAGGCGTGAGCCACCACACCTGGCAGATCCTATTTTAAAAAAGCATTCACGTACATATGCCACATATGTGTGTACCTAGCACAAACAAGAGTGGCAATAGCCGTTATCTTTGGGAGAATGAGACGACAGACAGCTCCACTTTGGAATAGTAACTCTAAGATTTTACACTCTTGAATCACTCTACCATGAAGTCCTAACAGTAAAAATGCTAGATAAAATATACGCACATTTAAATCTCCAATAGCTATGTCTGCCCACTAAGGAGTTATGTTATAACCTCAAACGAGGCACCAACCTCTGTCTACAAACAGCTGCCCGTGGATGTCTAGCACAGCTGTATTGATAGCTACCAAGATGTGGAGGCCATGACTGTGTCCTTCAGCAGATGAAGGGACACACTGTAGTCCGTCCAGACAATGGAAGATTATTCAGTGGTAAAAAGCACTGAGCCATTGAGCCACATGCTTTGTTACTCCAACGCACAACACCCAGGAAGGGGCAGGACCGTGGCCAGGGTACCGAGGTGCAGGTGCTGGGGTGGGAGACAAGCCCATGGAACACGGCACTCTTCGGGCAGGGAAGCTACTGTGTGGGGTTTTAGGGTGGACGCAGGTCACCACTCCCGTGTCTAAATCCACAGAACCCACCACCCCGAGAGTGAGCCTGCATGGTGGGGACAGTGATGTGCCAGCACAGGCTCACCACCTGCCACCAGGGCACGCTGAGGACAGGGAGCCTGGCCTGGGCCGGGAGGGTCTGAGCAACCTGGGGATTGTCCTCTCAGTTTTGCTGTGAATCTAAAACTATTCTAAAAATAGGCTTTTCCTATATACTTGCCAACCCTGAAAGGATCAAACTTGATATTTCCAGAATTGATATAAAAATAAGATATTATTTTGATTTAAAAAAAATTAACGAATGTGGACAGCAGCTGTGGCTTAAAGGGGTAGGGTGTTGGCCCCATATACCGGAAGTGGCAAGTTCAAACCCGGCCCTGGCCAAAAACTGCAAAAAAAAAAAAGACAAATGTACACCTTTTATACTTATATTGGTCTTTTGTGTTTCTTTTTGAGGAATATGAACATATTTTTTAACTAAGCCACAATTGAACATGGTGAGGTGGGTGAAGCAATCATTGCCACACCCATCCAGACCTGGTGTTCACAGGTGCCCAGTGCCTCAATGTCAGTGTCAAGTCAGGGCTGGGGGGCTGCTCTCCAGGACCTGCTGCGACTGTGACGTTTGAGCGTCTGATCTGACCTGGAGCACACAGGGCCACAGATCCATACCAGCTGCTCTGTAACAGCTGAGGACAGGCCACAGACTCTCTCCTCCTCCCCCAGACCCTGCCCAAAGCTGAGGCTCAGAGGAGGATGAACTGTGCTGTGCAAAGTGTGACTGAGCACTCCATCTCTGAGAACAGGAATAGCTGCAACATGGACTTCTGGCTCTCGTCCCTGCCAAGAATGCAGTTGATGAATGCTGATGAAAAATCTAATCAACAGTGCACGTCCAAAGTAGATACTTCAGAAATACACCTTAGCTTTCTAACAGTATGAAAATTACTATAAAAACTATGGCTTGCTTGGTGAACACCATGTAAGTAAAAAAAAATTTATACATACGGTTTCCTTCATCTGAATTTGGTTGATCTTTATTCTAAACAACTTGTGCTTGAAATCCCCATTGAAAATAAATTTGTCTGCGTCTTCCACCTCCTTCCCCTTGGGGCTCTTGGTCAACACACGTGCTTTGCCACAGGCCAGGGACTGCAGCGTTCTCCGCAGCTCACTGTCCTCTGAGGGAAGCAGACACAGGCAGAGGCTGGTCAATGCTCAGGAAAACCAGCAACAGCGCAGATGCCAATGAGTGTGCCCAGCGCAGGCTGCTTGTCTGCCCTGACAGCAAACACACACGCAAATAGTGACACTAGCAGCTACATGCTACTGGGCTTCCTACCTATGCCGGTGGCCATTTTTATTTCCTCGAAGCTAAACTCATCTCCCTCGTTGAACATGAGAAGCACCAATGTCTGGAAGAGGGACACCTGGAACTCCTTCTTCCCCTGAAAGAGACAGACATGCCACTTTTGAAGCTATGCTTGCACAACCTTTGAAAAATTAAAAGAGGCTTCTTTTGCTCTCACACTTTTTGTGAGGGGATTAAGGAATTACCAATAGACACCAACAGAAAGAAGTTACAGATCATAAAAGAATAAAATGTTATTAGGTAAAACACTTAAACATTCTTCTCAATACTTTTCAGAGTAGTAAGACAGTTCTTTCCTAAATTCTATCAAACAAAAAAGGCACTTTCATGCTTTGACTTGTGTCTGATGGCTCCTTTGTGTTCTATTTTCTAGCCTACCGTGGTCCTCTGAAACGCAGTGGGAGCACCCGGAGAATGGGAGAGAGCAAGGGGGCCCCACGGTGAACAGGAGGGAAGCTGGTCTGCCTTCTGTATGGGCCCAACACATACAGGATGAGTCCCAAACCTGGCCTTGGACCTCCAGGCGCAGGATGAGGAGTGAGGAGGCCGAGTCAGGCCTTGCTGCCGGGTCCAGCCCCCACACAGAGAAAGCCCCTATGTCTACAGAGCTGCAATCGGTGATGGCTGACAGACCCGGCAGAGGTCTAGTTCTGACTGAAGTCAGCAGGTAGGGGTAGGGGTGATGCAGATTAACCTTTCTAGGCCCTCAGAGAGGAGCACCTGTGGCTTTATGCATATAACCTGTATAATAATGCACATAAACCATGTCTGTTTTAATTGACGTGATAATGTGCGGGGAAGCACATTACGATAGCTATACAAAATGGGAATTTTATAATTAAATTTTATTTGCAAAAGTGAAGGGACCCTCCCCTACTAAGTGCTGTTTTGCGATGTGCTTCTTTCATTTGTCACTGCACTGCACGCTCCTGACTCTTAGACTATCTTAATAAAAGCACTGCATCAACACCCTCCTCACCAGTCTGTGAAAATGGACATTAAGATGCATCCCTAGAATTGGAACTACAACAACAAAGCTTGTGCTGTTGAGGGTTTCAAGACATAGGCCAAACTGCCTTCAGAGAGCTCACCACAGCACACTGCCTTCTGTAGATGGCAGGAGTCCCTGCCTCTTTTTATTTTTGGCTTTCATGAATTTCTTAGTCAAAAAGTAGCATCTTATTGTATTTTAATTTGCAGTACTTTGTTTAGCAGAGAAGCATAAAGCATTTCCTTATTGATTTTTCAGTTTTGCTTTTATGATTTGCTTTTTCACATTCTCTATTCTTTTTTTTTTTTTGAGACAGAGCCTCAAGCTATTGCCCCAGGTACAATGCTGTGGCATCACAGCTCATAGCAATCTCCAACTCCTGGGCTCAAGCGATTCTCCTGCCTCCACCTCCCAGGTAGCTGGGACTACAGGTGCCCGCCACAACACCCAGCTATTTTTTTGGTTGCAGCCATCATCATTGTTGTTTGGCAGGCCCAGGCTGGATTCGAACCCGCCAGCTCAGGTGTATGTGGCTGGCGCCTTAGCCACTTGAGCCACAGGTGCCGAGCCTCTACTCTTTTTTTAATTAGAGAAATGGTTTTTTCTATTGATTGATTCTTTTTTTTGGAGACAGAGTCTCACTCTGTCGCCCTGGGTAGCGTGCTGTGGTGTCACAGCTCAGAGCAACCTCCAACTCTTGGGCTTAAGTGATTCTCTTGCCTCAGCCTCCCAAGTAGCTGGGACTACAGGCACCAACACAACACCTGCCTATTTTTTTTTGTTGTTGTAGTTGTCATTTATGTTTGGCAGGCCTGGGCTGGATTTGAACCTGCCAGCTCTGGTGTATGTGGCTGGCACCCTTGCCGCCTGAACTACAGGCGCTGAGCCTCTTGATTGATTTTCTTATTGTTTTTTTTTTTTATCAGAATATTAACCGTTTAACTGTTATTAATTTTATTGACCTAGAAAAGTTACTGCTGAATTATACTGAAACTATCTTTTCCTTTCTTTTTTTTTTTTATAAGACAGAGTCTCACTTTGTTGCCCTTGGCAGAGTGCTGTGGCATCCCAGCTCAGACTATTGGGCTCAAGTGATTCTCTTGCCTCAGCCTCCCTAGTAACTAGGACTACAGGCATCTGCCACAAAGCCCAGCTATTTTTTTTGTTTGTTTTTGTTTTAACAGGGACGGGCTGGGTTCAAACCCACCAGCCCTGGTGCACATGGCTGGTGCCCTAACCACTGAATTACGGACGCTCAGCCAATCTTTTCCTTTCTTTTTCTTTTTTTTTAAGACTTCATTCTTCTTCTTCCTTTTTTTTTTAATATTTATTTATTTATCTATTTAATTTATTTTTTGAGATGGAGTCTCACTAAGTCACCCTTGGTAGAGTACCGTAGTGTTACAGCTCACAGCAACCTCCAACTCTTGGGCTTAAGCGATTCTCTTGCCTCAGCCTCCCAAATAGCTGGGACTATAGGTGCCCGCCACAATGCCTGGCTATTTTTTATTGCAGTTGTCATTGTTGTGTTAGCTGCCCTGGGCTGGGTTTGAACCCACCAGCCTCGGTATATGTGGCTGGCGCTGTAACCACTGTGCTACAGCGCCAAGTCCCTTTTCCTTTCTTTACTATCAAAATTCAGTGACAATTTAAACAATTCTGATAACACAGTTACAAAAAATAAAAAAAGAAATGAAACAAGGATCTTACCTCTTTAAACTCCGCTTTTAAAACTGCATGCCCCAAAGTAGTTTGCCACTGAAGTTTTCGACCACTGTGTTTTCCGAGATAAAATGTCTTAAATACTTCCTGAAGTTTAATCATCTGTCAAGTACAGGAAACAGATCAATTATGCTCAACACTGTTAATCTTTAACAACCGCATATTGTTCAATCTACAGAGTTTCTCTCACTTGTCACAGCTGGATTAATTGGTCAGCTCTGCGCCTCCACAGCCACTTTCCTGGATTCTGTCACCTACCTGCAAACTTCTAGGTTTCCCATCACAAAGAACAACAATGTTGGCATTTGGGGTCTTCTATGCAGACAGGCCCACTCTGTGATCTGCACCCCACGTCCTGCCCCCCAGTGCCCGTGGCACAGGTAGGGAAGCCTGAGGCCAGCAAGGAGGACGTGTAGGCCAGGCCACACCCTGCCTCAGCCCCGGGGCCTCAGCCGTGGGGCCTCCAGACGTGACTGCTCCAGCTTTCTCACCCAGGCTGGGCACACTCTGCACAAGCGCTGAGGCCAACACCTGCACCCAGGCTGCGCAGGAGTGTAAAGCAGCGTTACCCTCCAGGTCAATTCCCATGTCTTCCAAAGTTCCCACCCATTGTTTTTATTTTAATTAATTAATTAATTTTGGGAGATAGAGTCTCACTCTGTCTCTCTACGTATAGTGCCAATGGGTCATCACAGCTCATAGCAACTTCAAACTCCTGGACTCAAATGATCCTTCTGCCTCAGCCCCCCAAGTGGCAGGGACTACAGGCGCCCACCACAATGCCCAGATAGTTTTTCTACTTTCAGTAGAGACAGGGTTTCACTCTTGATCAGGCTGGTCTTGAACTTCTGAGCTCAGGAATCCTCCTGCCTTGGCCCCCCAGAGTGCCAGGATTATAGGCCTGAATCACCAAGCATGGACTTCACAATGCTTAAAAACTATTGTTACTGGCTCAGCGCCTGTAGCACAGTGGTTACAGTGCCAGCCATATACACTATAGGAGCCTGGTTCGAACCCGGCCCAGGACAGCTAAACAATAATGACAACTGCAACAGAAAATAGCTGGGTGTTGTGGAAGGCATCTGTAGTCCCAGCTACCTGGAGGCTAAGGCAAGAGAAATGCTTAAACCCAAGAGTTTGAGGTTGCTGTGAGCTGTGATGCCACGGCACTCTACCGAGGGCGACATAGTAAAATTCTGTCTCAAAAAACAAAACAAAACAAAACAAAAACTGTTGTTACCTAATTTTCCAGATCCCAGCACCTGCTGTCCTGACCCTGCCCGCTGCTGGCACCTAGTTCTGAGGCAGGTTCCACGTGGTCTCTGAGCGTAGTGCATGCCCCCTGATGTTCCTCCAGCCACTGGGCTCCCCGCCTGCTTCCTGTGTGCTCTAGTGGCCTCTGCCTGCCCCAGCCTTGCCAGCACCTGTCCCAGCTGGCACTATAGGCATCATGGACTGGCCTCTTGGCCTCTGCCTGCTCTGCTTCTATGTCCCTCATCAAAGCTGCCCACGAGCCAGTGCTCCTGAAGACTCTGTGTCTTGCATGGTGCCCTTTCCGCACCCTCTGCCTGTGTCCTTGGTGGCTTACAAAGATCTCGGGATGAAGAGTGAAGTTCTAGCCTCTGATGGCACTGGCCCCTGCCCAGCCTCCCCCTACTGCCCAACCTCTCTCCTGCCTCAGACCTCTGTACGTGTGTATTCCTCTGCTGTCCCACATATTGCCCCAGGGCTTCCTCTGATGCTCCTGGCTGACCGCAGTCCCAGTGCTTTGCACACGTGGACTCCGGACAGAGCTCAGAGGGCAGGGCCGCCCGGGGCTCTTCCCTGCTGGACGTGCTACATGACACTGATGGGAGCGAGAGCCTCCTGATGGCCCTTCTGGCTCCCCTGTGCCCTGTCAACCTCACATCTGAATGGCAGCTGCTCATGCTTGAAACACAGCTGGATGTACCTTTCTGTGAAGCCAAACATGTTCTACACATGTGATGGACCCACTGTCCGTCTTCAGCAGTATCAGATCCCAGGCATGTTATCATTTCAGTTTTAAGTTATTTCCTCATATATTTCTACAACATAAGATCAGCCCGAGTAAGAGCAAGCCCCCATCTCTACTAAAAATGGAAAAACTGGCCAGGCCAGCTACTGGGGATGCTGATGCAGGGGCATTGCTTAAGCCCAGAAGTTTGAGGTTGCTGTAAGCTAGGCTGAGGTCACTGTACTCTAGCTTGGGCAACAGAGTGAGATTTGTATCACAAAAACAAAATCAAACAAATAAAACCATCCCAATAAACAAAAATCCCAAAACACAAAGGCAAAGGACTTTAAGCATAAGAAACAAACATACTTCAAACCACTGAACCATACACTTTAAAATAGTAGATTGCATGTTAAGGTATATTTTACCACAATCAAAAGATATATATAGTATGGTGAGCTTCAAATACTTATAAGAAAACAAAGTACTGAAGAGAAGATGTGGGCATGTCGGAAGAATGAGGGCGCAGCTTAAAGGAGGTCCAAATGCCAAATTTGGGTAAGTTAAGATAAATAAGTTAATAAAATGAGTTAGTATTGATAATGAGAGAGAAATAAGTAAGTAAACAGATGGAATAGAGAAAAGGTTCTTGTGTAGGAACGCTGAGTCCTACACAGAGATGACACAGCTGGAAAAGGTCCCATTCATCCAGGTAAAAGTTGATTCAGGCAGGACCCACCATGTAGCTGACACCTGATGTGCTCCATGGCTCACCTGCTCCTTACAGAAGGATAAACCCTCACCTCAGGGGAAAAACCTGACAGTGTATGTGAGAGGCATGCAGAGGGGCTGACAGGAAGGGAGGGTCCACTAGCAACAATCATCACTGGGTGACAGAACTGGCGGCTGGGTCCCAAGTGGCAGGAACCCGTGGAGCTGGCAGCCCGGCTGTGGTGGGCAGGCAGAGCCTGGTCCTGAGACTGGTGCAGTCCCCACAGAACAGAGCATCCCAGGGAGAAGGGCAGCGTGGGCCGTGTGCATCCCAGGTGCAAGCGGACCAGCTGGCAGGCTGCACCAACATGTGGGGCAGACAGAGCACGGAGGGTCAGCTCTGGAGACACCAGCATTTAGGACAGAAGTGGGACAAGAGAGAAGAAAATGACACAGGCAACTGACCAGTGGGGTTGGAATGGAAGAAAATCAAGAAAATCCAGCTTCAAGAAGGAAGGACCAGCTCATGTCCAATGAGAGGCCTTTGGTGTTTCTAATCCAGGTCCTGAGGGCCTTTCTCTGCCCTTTCTGCCCCCTTAGCTGTGCTGGGCTTAGAAAACGATGCCTCAAAGTATAGCACCTTGAACACAGGGAGGCTGGGAGTCTCTGACCTCCTCCTGCTCCCTGGTCACCCACCCCTCTTTCTCCACTGAGGAGGGTCAGAAAACCAGAATGCTCTCCACCAAAGTCAGTAGTGAACCCTGGGAACATGACTCCAACCTTCCCTGCCTTCCCATGTGGGCGCTGGCAGTGAAGCTCTTGGACTCGCCTTGTTTGACTACAGGTCCTGAGACCCTGGTTCTCCCCAGGAGGGAGGGGTGTCACACAGAAGCCAAGGAGAACCTGAACAGACAGGGCCAGCAGGAGTCCCCTTGGCCTGTTTTCCTCAGGTCCAATCACATTTCATACAGTTGTTCCCTCTCCATAGAATCTAAGCCTACAAATGGACAGTCTTCCCTGGGTCCTTGGGTCTTCATTTCTGAAGGTGCTTATGCCATAAGACTTTGGGGTGAATACATCTGTCACACTTTTCTCTTGCTAATCTGTCTATTGTTATAGGTGTGTCAGTGTCAACCCCATGATGGGTGAGGGAAAGCCTCACACCTTTCCACTACAACAGCTGCAAGTCTCCTACCCCTTTTCTGTGGAGGCAAGAATCACTCATCCTTAATTAAGATCAGGCAAAGTGTCGCCTTCTCCAGGAAGTCTTCCCAGATCCCATAGTGGACTCAGCCCTCTTCATTCTGCCTGGTGTGAAAGCTACTGTGTGCTGCTCCTCTGCTGGATGTTAATTCGCACTGCAAATCCCCCACAGCACCTGCAGCATTGGCTGACAGCTAAGACCCTAAATAATGCTGTTCCCAAGACTTTAGCACTGTCTACAATGGAAAGAATAAGCAGAAAGCAGCAACTCTCAAAACAAGCGTCCACACTGCCCACCTCCCTGACCGCCCAAGTGCACACAAGCCGCATTGGAAGAAGCTGCAGACAGTGACAAAGTGGCTACTCTCCAACATTGCCTTCCAGAGACCAGGACACTCTAATTTCTGACCAACTGGGAAACATAAAAAATTTTTGTCAGATACTTCCTTTTTTTTTTTTTTTTTTGAGATAGTCTCACTCTGTCGCCCTGGGTAGAGTGATGTGATGTCATAGCTCACAGCAACCTCAGACTCTGAGTAGGTGGGACTACAGGTGCCTGCCACAAAGCTTGGCTATTTCTAGAGATGGGGTCTCGCTCTGGCTCAGGCTGATATCGAACTCCTGAGCTCAGGCAATCCACCTGCTTTGGCCTCCCAGAGTGCTAGGATTACAGGCGTGAGCTAATGTGCCCAGCCTGTCAACTAGTTCTCGAAGGTAACATGCCTGTGCCGACAGACGCAGAACAAAATGCTCTACAACACTTACTTCTGGAGTCAAGTGCACCTCCATGGGCGTGTATGTCGGCCAGTATCCCATTGTGAGAATATTTACGGTGAGGTCTATAGGGCCTGGGTCACTTTGATTCTGCATATGCTAAAAACAAAGAAATCCAAGATTAAATAGTATTTTAGAAAGCCATCAAAAGTGATTAATCTGTAACAAAGTAAATGGTATAATCATCAAAATAAAGTTCCATCTGGGTTAATATTTATTTCTGTCCTGAGAACATATTCCACTGAAGCCAAATGTGTCCCAACATCATCACAAGTACTTTTTCCCTTCTGGTGTGTCACCAATATGATATACTAATGAACTGCTTGAACCAGATTTCTGTTATACATTCTCAGGATTCTTTTCTTCTTTTTTTCTTTTTTTTTTTTTGAGACAGAGTCTCAGTATGTTGCCCTCAGTAGAGTGCTGTGACATCACAGCTCACAGTAACCTTGCTTGGGCTTAAGTGATTCTCTTGCCTCAGCCTCTCAAGTGGCTGGGACTACAGGCACCCACCACAACGCCTGGCTATTTTTTGCTGCAGTTGTCATTGTTGTTTGCCCTGGGCTAGGTATGAACCCGCCAACCTCAATGCACGTGGCTGGCGCCATAACCACTGTACTATGGGCACCGAGCCTCAACTTACTTGTGAAGTACTAAGGGTGGAACTCTTACAGTTTAGAAAGTCATTTCACCTGCAGAAACAACACACCTGCTTGAAGTGGACCATGATGTCCTTGGACAGCTCCATGTCCTTGAACATGCCCTCCAGCTTGCTGGTGAAGGCCGCACCACACTCTGCACACAAGGAGGGGCAGGTGAGGGCAGGCGAGGGCCATGACCACGGTGGGAAAGAGCAGCACCCCCAGGCAGGTGAGGGCAGGTAAGGGCCATGACCCCCTGATGCAGGTGAGGGCAGGCAAGGGCTGGACCCCGGCGGACAGGAGCAGCCCTGGCCCCCCCCCCTCTCATTTACCGTGCTTGAGCTTCGACAGCATGGACTTCTCAGCATCGACTGAGGCACTTTTCCCGACAAGGAGTCGTTTTGCTAAATCTTTTTTATAAAATGCTTCAAAGACATCTTTACCTATTTAAAACCAGATGAAAACATTAGACCTTAGACAGCTGACATGCAAATGTTAGACATCCCCTGCTGAGACCCTCCCAAGTGTCCACTCTAAGGCCAACCAGCTCTACTGATGCTCAAATTCTTATGCCCAATTTCCCCAGGAAGAGACAGGCCTGGTGGGGGCCCCTGGGCTTTGACGCGTGTCTATTCATGCAGCATCAGCCTGACATGGCAGAAGCCCTGCAGTGTTCCTCACCATGGATGAACCTGAAGATGATCATGATCTTGTCCAGGGTCCGCTCCAGCTCCTCGTCTGTGGCCTCCTTGTTGCCTGCCCGCAACTTCGAATCAACATGCTTTGCTGTGTGTGGGAGTGAACGAGCATTAGTTATGTGTGTCCAGGTTAGGAAAGACACGCCTTCAGTTTCTACAGGCAACCAATGCACAGCAATACTTCGAACCTTTCCAAAATGACATTATGATGTGACACAATGGCAATACCCAACCTTCTAAGATAGGTGTTCTGGAATCATATCAGCATAAATATGTGTACTACTAAAACTTTATCAAAGCCAGGGCCTGAATTTTAAAAGCAGACTTAAACATAACTTCTAATCTCTACATCTTTACACTTAAACTCTAAATGTAAGAACAAAACTAATTCCTGTGACCACATGCTTGGGGTCCTGACACGTTGTTGCCCCAGACACTGGAGTGCCTCATTTTTAAGATGTTACAATAAACTCAGAAGAGATATTCTCAAAGAAAAAGCATTTTTCTCGAGGCTCAGAGTAGTTAAATCCAACGTGCCAGTGCAGGGACAAGAACCTGTGTATAAGATTCCTGTTCTTGAGGCTGCACAAGCTCACCCTGAGGTGGCCTGGGTGGGAGGACTAAAGTCCCTTCATCATGACAGAACTCAAGAATTCCTGAAGTCTAAACTCCCACGAGCTTTACACCTGTATTCATCAGAGAAAACACAACCAATAGAATGGTATGAACCCAAGTCAAATTGCCTCTTGAATTTCCTTTGTTGTTGCTTTTATTAGCTTTTCTTTCGCTTTAACTTTTATTGTGGAGTATTCTGAACACACAGGATATAGAACAGAAAGCAGAGGGTTATGTGACAAAGCCACATTCGGTCAAGTCTCCAACAGTGACTGACAGCCGACTCTGCCTTCTTGTTTGACATTTCTCTTTGCCCCTTTCCTACTGTAAATTAAAGAAAACTTCTATTGACTAGCAAAAGCCTATGAATTCTAAAATCTATTTTGATCTTATCGTGAAATAATTGTATAAATTAGTATGATTTAAGAAAAATTCTTTTTTTTTTTTTATAGAGACAGAGTCTCACTTTATGGCCCTTGGTAGAGTGCTGTGGCCTCACACAGCTCAGAGCAACCTCCAACTCCTGGGCTTAAGTGATTCTCTTGCCTCAGCCTCCCGAGTAGCTGGGACTACAGGCGCCCACCACAACGCCTGGTTGCAGTTTGGCCGGGGCCGGGTTTGAACCCGCCACACTCGGTATATGGGGCCGGGGCCATACCAACTGAGCCACAGGGGCCGCCCAAATTCTTTTTTTTTTAAGACAGAGTCTCACAATTCGCCCTCGGTAGAGAGACGTGGCGTCGCAGCTCACAGCAACCTCAAACTCTTGGGCTTAAGTGATTCTCTTGCCTCAGCCTCCCAAGTAGCAGAGACTACAGGCGTCTCTGCTCAAAAAATAGCCCAGCTATTTTTTTGTTGCAGTTGTCATTCTTGTTTAGCAGGGCTGGGCTGGGTTCGAACTCACCAGCCTTGGTGTACGTGGCTGGCGCTGTAACCACTGTGCCCTTTCATTTTAAATAGGCTATCATTTGAGATCTTACCTAATTATATCCCATTTCAATATACACTACAGATGCAAAGATGGTGATTAAAGGATATCTCATGTTAAATACTATCCAGAGACTGATAAAGTTATCCTCATAACACAGGGCATTCTTACACAACAAACCACATCAGTCCAATTTCTGAGCAGAAATCACGGAGAATCAAGGCTGATCTTTACAGAAGAGAGCTGAGAACTGCCAGGTCAGGAGATACAGACTGGGACAGACCTTCCTTACCCTTCCTTCCTTTGTGAAGTCAAGCTTCATTTTCTTACCAAATTCCTGCCACACTTTCCCTACGGAAACGTCATGCGCACATGTCGGAGCATGCCAAATGTGCATGTTTTCCTAAAACGTGTCCTAATAAAGCTTCGCACAATCCGCATGTCCCCATGAGTGCCTGAACACTGCAGGGACGTCCCGCACCCACCAATGAGCTCCGCAGGCTTGTTGGGCCTTTTGTTGATGAATGTCTCAAAGGACTCCTTCATCAGGTTGACGAACCGCTCGTTCCTCTGGAAGCACACCTCGATCACATGGTCCACTCTGTCTTTGAAGTCCAGCAGGTCTTGCACCATGTCTTTATCCTTCTCGGGATTGATGACAATTGTCGTCCCAAAAGTCTAGAAAAGCAAATAAAATACCAGGTCAGGCCTGGGTTTATAAAAATATCTAACAGTATTTTCTTTCTTTCTTTTTTTCTGAGGCAGGGTCTCTCTCTGTTGCTTAGGCTAGAGTGCAGTGGTCCCATCACAGCTCACTGCAGCCTTCAACTCCTGGGCTCAAAGATCCTCCTACCTTTGCCTCCCAAGTAGCCAGGACCACAGGCACCACCATACCTGGCTAATTTTTCTGTTTTTGTAGAGATGGGTCTTGCTGTGTTGCCCCACTGGTTTTAAACTCCTGGCTTCCAGCAATTCTCCCATCTTGGCCTCCCTAAGTGCTGGGATTACAGGTGTGAGCCACCATGCCCAGCTTACCAGTGCTTTTAAAATAACTTTTACTTCTAAGTTCTTCAGACAAAAGTTAATTCCTGTCAACTTGATATAGTGATCTTGGCTTCCTGACTGTGATTTTCTTTCTTCACCACCTCTAACCATGACTAGGCCCAATTTTTACTGTGTATCTTTAATTCAGAAGTGTTATGTTAAACATCACTCAACACCCACGTGACAACCTGAAATGTCTCTCAGACATGCTGCATGCCCTGTGTGGACAGTGCCCAAAGGAGCCTGTGGGATGGGACACGGTAGAACTAAAGGTGACACTCAAGAAGCCACCACACAATGGGCTTAACTGGGCACATTAGGGATAAAAGAAAAATGCTTTAGCAACATTAAGGTATAAGCTTTAGTAAGGAACCCTATTTATGGCCGAGTGTGCTGACTCACGATCATCAGCCCAGTACCTGGGGAGGCCGAGACAGGAGGATCACTTGAGGTCAGGTTTCTAAAACCAGCCTGAACAACACAGTTAAGACCTGTCTGTACAAATAAAAAAGTAAATAAATACCAAGTTTTAGAAAGTGCTAATTTACCTCTTTTTTTTTCTTTTTGAGACAGAGTCTCACTTTGTCACCCTCCATACAGTGCTGTGGCATCACAGCTCACAGCAACCTCAAACTCTTGGGCTTAAGTGGTTCTCTTGACTCAGCC
This sequence comes from Nycticebus coucang, assembly GCF_027406575.1. Lineage (NCBI taxonomy): Eukaryota > Metazoa > Chordata > Mammalia > Primates > Lorisidae > Nycticebus > Nycticebus coucang. Next base: position 821,002 of record NC_069794.1, read on the forward strand.
TCCAGAGTGGCTGGGATAACAGGCGCCTGCCACAATGCCCGGCTATGTTTTGGTTGCAGTTGTCACTGTTGTTTAGCAGGCCCAGGCCGGGCTCAAACCCGCCAGCCTTAGTGTATGTGGCTGGCATCCTACTCACTGAGCTACGGGCACTGAGATAAATTTACCATTTTCCTGAAATGATTTTGCTTATCAAAGTATGCACCAAAAGAATTTATGCAAATTTCTATTTATTTGAGGTTTTTTTCCTTCTAAAGTAACTCCTTTTTTAGAACAGGTGGGCTAGGCATGGTGGCTAACACCTACAATCCCAGCACACTGGGAGGCCCAGGCAGGAAGCTCTTTTGAGGGCAGGAATTTGAGACCAGCCTGAGTAACACTGAGAGACCCTGTCTCTATTAAAAAACAAAACAAGGCTGGGCGCCTGTGGCTCAAGTGGCTAAGGCTCCAGCCACATACACCTGAGCTGGCGGGTTTGAATCCAGCCAAGGCCTGCCAAACAACAATGACAACTTCAACCAAAAACCAGTCGGGCGTTGTGGCAGGTGCCTGTAGTCCCAGCTACTTGGGAGGCTGAGGCAAGAGAATCTCTTAAGCCCAAGAGTTGGAGGTTGCTGTGAGCTGTGATGCCACAGAACTCTCCCCAGGGCGACATACTGAGACTGTCTCAAAAAACAAAAACAAAAACAAAAACCCACTACGAATCCTAAGCACATTTGTTTTTAGGTGGACAGTAAGTCCTAAATTTGGACTGCTAGGAAATAAAGCAGTCCACAGGGCAACCCAATACACCAAGCTGAGCAAAGGCATGAGATGAGGGAGCAGGCTCATGGAAACAATTCTTTTTCTTTAACTCTTAAGCTCAAATGATCCTCCTGCATCAGCCTCTAGGAGTGCTGAGACTATAGGGGTGAGCCACCACTCCTGGCCAGTTACTTTTGAGAAATCATGATTGAAGAATTAAGCTTTTGAAGTATTTATGCTGATGACAAATAGTCAAATAGTTGTTCTCTAAGTCACACAAGTCCACCTGATGGCATTTATCACTGTTGGTACTATCTTTTTTTTTTTTTTTTTCTTTTTTTTTGTAGAGACAGAGTTTCACTTTATTGCCCTCGGTAGAGTGCCGTGGCCTCACACAGCTCACAGCAACCTCCAACTCCTGGGCTTAAGCGATTCTCCTGCCTCAGCCTCCCGAGTAGCTGGGACTACAGGCACCCGCCACAACGCCCGGCTATTTTTTGATTGCAGTTTAGCCGGGGCCGGGTTTGAACCCGCTACCCTCGGTATATGGGGCCGGCGCCCTACTCACTGAGCCACAGGCGCCGCCCCCACTGTTGGTACTATCTTAAAAAAAATTTAGCCCCACCACTTGCAATGGAGAAACCACAGGTGTCCCCACTGGCCGCCCGCGCTGTGGGCGAGTGCTAGGAGGTTGCCCAACCTGTACCTTGATGTACTCGCTCCAGTGCCGCAGCAACGCCTGCTGCCCGCCCTTGACACGGCTGAGCAGCTGGTACATCTGAGTGAGATCCGGCACCCTGTTTTCGTCCAGCAGGTGGTCGAGCCCTAAGATGAAGCAGCAAACATTAGCAGACCGCAGCGGCAGCTCTGTGGCACTACAGCCAGGCCAGAGTGCAGCACGCGCCACAGACATGTAACTTCGAGGCTGACAAGTACCATCCTGCTTCTTTCCCAGAGGCAAGTTAAATGTCTGGGAGAGGTTGTTGTGTTTCTGAGCGTGCTGGCAGATGTATTATTGATTTCTGCTGTCCCTGAAGCACAACGGCCAGAGAAACATTTACATGAGCTATTTAACATGGGCTGAGGGCGGCGCCTGTGGCTCAGTCGGTAAGGCGCCGGCCCCATATACCGAGGGTGGCGGGTTCAAACCCGGCCCGGGCCAAACTGCAACCAAAAAATAGCCGGGCACTGTGGCGGGCGCCTGTAGTCCCAGCTACTCGGGAGGCTGAGGCAACAGAATCGCTTTAAGCCCAGGAATTGGAGGTTGCTGTGAGTGTGTGAGGCCACGGCACTCTACCGAGGGCCATAAAGTGAGACTCTGTCTCTACAAAAAAAAAAAAAAAACATGGGCTGATTCCAGCTTACTTCTGATTTAGTCTGTCAGTGAGAAAATGTATTTGTTAAAGGATTATCACATCTGATTATTAGTTTTTTAATGTTATTTATATATATAAGTAAACTGGGAGGGAGAACAGTGTCAGATATTTTGAAATGTTTAACATAGCATTTAAACATGTTTGTTTTAGACATTTAAATTTTACACAGATTTTCTAAAGTCACACCACAATTAGAAAAGCTCTCACTATCTGGGTGTTGTGGCAGGCACCTGTCACCTATAGCTACTCGGGAGGCTGAGGCAAGAGAATTGCTGAAGCCCAATTGAGGTTGCTGTGAGCTGTGAATTCATGGCACTCACTGAGGGAGACATAGTCAAACTCTGTCTCAAAAAAAAAAAAAAAAAAACAAACCACCTACGGTGCATCTTACAAGGGTACATGTGAAAATTACTAAATGTAGAATATAAATGTCTTAACACAATAACAAAGAAAATGCCAGGAAGGCTATGTTAACCAGTGTGATGAAAATATGTCAAATGGTATATAAAACCAGTGTATGGTGCCCCATGATTGCATTAATGTACACAGCTATGATTTACTACTAATAATAAAACAACAAAAAAAAAAGGAAGGAAAGAAAAAAAAGCTCTCACAGAGTATTTTCTGGACACTTTTTATGATCACCACAGATAGGCAGCTGAGGCAGAGCAGACAGCTGTGAGCAGATTCTGCTTTGGGTGGATGCAACGCCCACGCACCAACGTGCTAAAGTTATACTTATAAAACTTAGAATCCTCACCTAGGGCTCCAAATGCTTATTATTATTATTATTTTTGAGACAGAGTCTCAAGCGGTCACCCTGAGTAGAGTGCTATGGTGTCATAGCTCACAGCAACCTCAAACACGGGCTCAAGCAATCCTCTTGCCTCAGTTTTTCCATTTTTAGTAGAGACAGCTGTTTGAAATAGCTCTTGTTCAGGCTGATCTCAAACTTGTGAGCTCAAGCAATTCACCTGCCTCAGCTTCCCAGAGTGCTAGGATTACAGGCATGAGCCACTCCACCCACCCTTTATTATTCCCTTAAATTCAATTTTGATCTACTGATGCAAATAAACTTTTTATATTTTACCTACACCCTAAATATCTTAAGAATTCAAAATATAGCTTTTTAGTTTTTAAAATAGTTTTTACATATTTTACATAACTATTTTTAAAGTTTGTATATATTACTTATAAAATAGTATTTACACTATTTTCAATTGCTGTGGCAAATTTAGAGTAACATATAATGTATCATTTGCTTGAAACAATTTTGCTCAAAATTTGCACTGAAATAATTTATGAAAATTTACAAAGCTTTTTTTCCTTTTTTTTGAGACAGAGTCTCATTTTGTCTCCCTCAGAGTGCAATGGTGTCACAGCTCACAGCAACCTCAAGCTCTTGGGCTTAAGTAATTCTTTTTTTTTTTTTTTTTTGTGGTTTTTGGCCGGGGCCAGGTTTGAACCCTCCACCTCCGGCATATGGGACCGATGCCCTACTCCTTGAGCCACAGGCGCCGCCCATGGCTTAAGTAATTCTTTTGCCTCAGCCTCCGAGGTAGCTGGGACTACAGGTGCCTGCCACAACGCCTGGCTATTTTTTTGTTGCAGTTGTCACGGTTGTTTAGCAGGCCCAGGCTGGGTTTGAACCTGCCAGCCTCAGTGTATGCGGCTGGTGCTGTAACCACTGTGCTTTGGGCACCAAGCCTAAGTTTTTTTCCCTCATAAAGTGACTTCTTTTTTGAAAATGCCTGATACATATCCTGAATACACCTGTTTTTAGGTGGACAGCAATTAATTCTTACTTCATCTGGAAACACAACAGCAGCATAGGTGTCTGAACACTGCACGTGTCAGCAGGAGACACCCAGACCGGACTCTGTTCTCATCTCATGAGTTAAGTGAGCCTCAGTCTTCTCATATGTGGAATGGGGCTATGCCTCTACTGGACTGTTCTACTGCTGATACCGGGAAGCAGCGTCTGCCTGCCAGGAGTGAGCAGGATGGGCCGCTCCTCTGCCTTCACCTCAAGCACCACTTCATTATCCCATGGGCAACAAGGTGTTATCTGGCAAAGCACAACCCAAAACAGAACACATGTGGACACTATTTAGGGCCTTCCCCAAATTAAACTTTAAGGTATCCAATGGCTTGAAGGAAACCCTGTGGCTTCCAAGTACGTTTTAAAGTGATTCAAATGGTGACATTAACCACTTATTAAAAAACAACAAATACTCAAGTGTTACAAAGGCTGAACTGTGGTACTGTAATTTCCAGAGAATTAAACACACTCTGAAGGCTGGACACAAAAGCAACCAAGACTCTAGCCTTGACGAAGCTGGAGTCGGCTCCTCCGCAATGACCTCAAGGGCCGGCTGCAGAAGCAGCTCCTGCTGCCTCTAGGAGACACAGTAGTCGCTGCAACTGGAGTGTGCTCTCTTCTCCCAGAGAGGTCAGGAGAGAAACGTGCGCTCCAACTGGCAGTCTGCCTGATACCAAGATCACAGAGGGCCCTGGGGAAACCTAATAGCTGGAAGGCCCTGCTAAAGCTCTAGGCCCCCCACCTGTGTTCGAGGTGCCCCGACCCCATGTCTAAGGGCCCGCACCTGCCTGTGTCCAAGGCCCCCTACCTGCCTGTATCCGAGGCCCCACCTCCATGTCCGAGGCCCCTCCACCCCATGTCTGAGGCCCCCCATCTGCCTGTGTCTCAGGCCTTCTGCCTGTGCCTGGGTGTCCCGTCTGTGTCCTAGTCACTGCAGGGTCTCCTCGGCCTTCCAGCCAGAGAGAAGTAAAGGGGGTTGTAGGAACAAACGCAGGTCTACCAGGCACCATTCTCTCATCTTTTTATCTTTCCCCTCAGTGGCCACCATGTTCACCAGAGATTTCTTATGTTGCCGATTGCCAGTCTCTCCTCCTTCCCAGACAGCTAAGGGTTGGGCTTAGCCCCATTCACACAGAGTGAGCAGCATCTACCTTTCTGCAGAATCGCTGTCAAATGCTCCCCTAATAGCTGTTTCTCCACACAAGCAATCAGCGGTTTCCTGGACGAGCCAAAAAGAAGTAGCATTAGAAATGAAGGTCAAAGAGGAAACTTTGGTCAGCTGCGTCTGTGAATGGTAGGAGACCTGGCCTGAAACAGTTCCCAGCCAGTCAGAAACCACAAGGAAGGGGCAGGTGTTTCCCGCTCACACCGGCATGGTGAGTACCAAAGACGGCCTGGAGCCCTCTCTAAAAATAACCCTCTGAATAGCCCAAACAGGTAGCACACCTTGGGGGGAGGCAGCCCCAACCCCCAGCCGGGCACCGTGTCAGGCTACACGTTTCTGTTTTGCTTTTAGCACGTGGCACATCACTGGTTGGGGCATCTGCATTGCAGACACACCCCCTAACCCCAAGATTCCTGAGCAGTTCAACACAGTCTCAGCATAGAGGGTCACGCGCCACAATCACTGTGGAAAAGCCATGTGCATTGACCTGCTCTCTCAGAGTTCAGTGCTGGCCCTCACCACCCTCGCCTCCCATCTTCTACCCTAACGTGGTTTTCCAAGTTTTTTCAGCTAAGACACAGGTGAACTGTGCCATGCCCCTTCAGCAATTTAAAGGGCACCTTTGGGCCCTAGAGACAGAGTCCAATACACACGTCCTCCCAAACCCTCCTGTGCCAGGTCCCCAAGCCCCATGTGTGTCTCCAGCTCTGACCCGACTTCCTCTCTGTCCACCGTGTGGAGGAAGCATCCTCTGAGGCCTGTGGTGTGTCACCCCACTTCTTCCCACTTTCTTTTACTGTCCACAATCAACTATTGTTTTGTTCTTTACAGAAGATCAGAGCATCTGCTTTACTCCAAAGACTTTACTTTTAGCTGTCCTCCCAAGCCTGCATTCTATGGTTATAAAGAACTCGGCAAAGTACAACCCATCCTATTTGCATCTCACAGCAACCCCGTGGAGGAGGAGGAGGGTGGGCATCCCCCCACAGAGGACAGAACTGGGGCTATGGGTCTGCACCTTGGCTTTGCTGATTCCATGCTCTCCACTACTCCCCCCACATCCTGCTGGTCCTCACTCTGGCCTGGGGTCGTGGATTTCCCACATGCCCCTCAAATCCTGCTGTCCTTCCTGTGTCATTCTGTGTGGACCTGGTGCCTTCCTCCACCCTGGTGTGCATGCTGGCATGACCTCTCCCTTGCTCTATCTCCAGCTACTCATTAACCCCTGGCTTAGAGAAAAACATTAGATGACGAGAGAAGCAATTGTGATGGTACTGTAAATAAAGATTAGAGGTTATAAGATGCCTAATACAACTGCGAAATATTCAGTGACACTCCATCAACATAAACAGAATCCCTCGTCTCAGAGCCCAAAGATGCCACGTGTCTCCTAACTCACGATAGGGCCCTCAGTGACGGGTGGTTTGTAAGTGCTGAAGTGCCACTCGTGGTATGAGGAAATAAGCTGGCAGCAAAGACCCTCCTGGCTGGTTGGAGTGAACTTATGAAGGCACCGTTCGTTTTACTAACCAGCAAGAAGACATGCTCCCTGCAGTGAGGTGGACCTGGAGGCCATGCAGGACTTACTGTGTGCTGTGGTCTAGGTATGTGATCACTCGGTCTCCTTCTTCTTCTAAACGTTTACTTACATGGTTAAGATATTCTGGAACCTTCCAAACAAAACATTTAAATACATCAGAAACAGAAAGATCCTCAATATTAATCCAAGAAACTGAAATTTTGTTTTTCTTATAAAATTATATTCAAGCCAAATATTAACACAGACTGATGGGCAGGGGGACAAAGGGAGCTGTGTGGGCTGTGGCAGGAAGTACCACTATTCCACACCTCACCGTCCTGTTCCCCATAGAGTCCACACCTAAGGCCACGGCCAAGTGGGAGCCGCCCGGGTGGTAGGGTGTAGGGCCTGCTGGCAGCCCTGCCAGCAGCCCCTGCCCACACACAGCTGGGCAGTCAAAGCTCATCACCAGACTGGCTGTTTGGGGCACAGCCACACGGCTGCAGGGACCTCAAGTGCACTGGTTTCCAGGGTACACTCTGGTCTGCTGTCCCCCCTCTAGCACAGGAAGGCCCCAGGACACGGCTCTTTGATGACCTGCCCTGGGTAGCTGTGGTGAGGCCTGGAGAATTGTCTCTAAAGTCAGGACTGAGGAAGCAGGTTGGTCCCCCTACCATGAGTGCCCCTGGGGCAAGTGGGCCAGGATTCCCTTGGGCCAATGCTCCAGTATCTGGGAAATGGGTTAAGTTTTTTGGGTTCCTATTACTATTCACATTTTTTTCAAATGACTTTGTGGGGAAATTTTCTTCAATGCTTCACACAAGTAAAAATGTTTTTCATTTATATTTATCTTTCTTTTTTAGAATTTACTTTTTATCCTCTTGCTTAAACTTGAGTTCTTTCATGTATTTTAAAAACTATCTTACTAACTTTTGGTTTGTTGGGGGAGAGCAACAGTGCCTAACTTAATGGAAGGAAATGTAATCTTCCTATAATGAGAGCTGGGGATCTTCCCTAGACTATAGCTTTCAGAAGGTTGTCCATAAAACATTTGCATGTGAAAAGACAAGCATTAAAAGAGTTCACCTAGATGCACAGCTAAAGAAGTGAAATCAAGGGGTGGGGGCTTAGTGTGTGTCACACTTTATGGGGGCAAGACATGATTGCAAGAGGGACTTTACCTAACAATTGCAATCAGTGTAACTGGCTTATTGTACCCTCAATGAATCCCCAACAATAAAAAATAAAATAAAATAAAAAAAAAAAAAAGAAGTGAAATCAAGCCATCAGAACCATTTCATCCTCTTACCTCTCTCTCTTGCATTAATCTTTGGCCTTCTGCAGCATACAAACAATTAGTCTCTTCCAAAAATTTCACTTCAAAGGAATCTTTATATACCTAAGAAGGAGCAGAATTGTTGACCTCTCTTTACAAGTGCTAACATACCCCAATTTCTGAGGGGCAGGATGCAGTGAGCAGCACCAACAAGCACGCTGTATCCCCTGCTATGTGACCAAAGCCCCCCCCCCACCGCCAAACTGGTCCATCCACAACGTTCTTCACAGGGACAGCTCCATACACACTAAAAAATACCACTCTTCATCTTTGTGATGGTGCATTTTCCATGAGAAATGTGCATTTTATGTCGTTGACTGTGCCGGTCCTCTGTGGCCCCTGCCCTGTGCTGGCCTCGGCACCCCGCTCCCCCAAGCCCTGTTGGTGTCTCACGCTTCCTGCTGTGACCCAGTGGCCTAACCTGCAGGTCGGACAGCATGCCCAGCAGGCTCCGCAGCAGGCTCCTGTCCACCGCCTCCCCACTCCTCTCCTGCTCAATTAGCAGCAGAATTCCATCGATCGTCTTGCTTTGAACCATCTTGTCACTAATAATGTGGTTTCTAAAGAGTTCTAATCCCATGTCCCTGTACAGAGAGAAAGAAACAGACTTCATTTTAGTCTTAAGTGCTAAAGTTTCTGGAGAAGCTGTAGCTACGCTGTGAGTGCCCTGCAAAGTGCTGACCTGCTCGCTCTCCACACCAGTGTGTTGAGAATTCCTTTTTCAAAACTTTGTGTTTGTCAGTCTAGTGTGCCTTGTATTTCTCCCTTAACAGGACTGTTGCATTTTCCAGGATGTGGTCAGGTACTGGGACATTTCAGTCACCAATGCCACTGACAGTGAAATCAACACGCCCGGATCTACTGACGGCCAGGCCCTGGGTCACACTATCCTCCCTGGTGGGTGACTGGAGAGGCCCCACCCACCTACCACCCCTTGACCACCTCTGGGTGTCCTCTATAACCCTGCTGTTCTTCAAAGCTGCTGCTGGCACCATCCCTGCTCTGAGCACTTGGAACCCCCACACGTGGTCCTGAGCACTCAGCCCACGGCCACCAGCATGACTGTCTGCAAAGCCCAGCTTGCACTGCATATGCCCCACCTTAACACCTCTGCTGGCCCCATAATCACCAAATCCTCGATTAAGGAGGGATGAAAGTACAGACCCTGAACCCCAGCCACATACCCTGCACTGGCACCTTTGGGGCGGCCGTGGTGGCTGAGAGGGACATAGCAGGACTGGTCCCTCTGTGCCTTTTCTCCCTGAAGCACGGCCAGGTAGGCGGCCCAGCACAGGAACACTGGCTCTTTCCTCCAACGCACCCGCTATCCTGCTGCTAGGATCCTCTTCCCCTAATACCAACCTCAGCCTCATGGGCCCCTGCTGGTCACATTGCTGCCCCCCAGTTGTCCCCAGCAGGAGCTTGTCTGCCTGGAACCCGCTGCTTCCCTCCTTCCACTATCCCTTTCTCTCCCCACTACCTAGCTTGGCTCCCAAGCCATGTGTCTCACACAGGCACCACGGGGTTTTCATTTCACTGACTCCCATATTCAGATTCTCAGCCTTCTGTGGGAGACTGGAGGCGGCATAGCTTATTTCGTGCTACAATGGTTATAGTTGTGCTATTAAGAGTTTAGAATACGGTGTCAAACAGCCTAGGCAGAGTAGGACCTGCTGATTCCCTGTGCCTGCTTTTGGGAAATGGCACAATCATGGCCCCTCACAGAGCAGAGCAAACACAGAACCACCTGCTGCTGTCATCTGACCACCCTGGCATGTCTCAACACAGAGCTGAACATGCAGGGTCTGCCTCTGGGGACACCACGTGGACATCTGCAGGTGTCAGAGGGGCAAAAGGAACGAAAAGGGGAAATGGTCTCAAGGAAGGGATGGTGTCCAAAACCGCACAGATGTCAGGTTACATAAAATAAGGATAAAAATGTGCTACTGGCTGTGTTAACTCAGAAGTTACCGACCCCTTTGGTGAGAACAGACAACATGCTATGTTGGGGCAGAGAGCACAGAGGAGGGCATGGGCAGGAGCAGGACTCCCGGTGATAAGAACTTGGGGTTGGGGAGTGAAAGGGGCAGCACCACTGGTTCTTCCTAGTGGGACAGAAATGAAGATTTGGAACATCAGAGAAAGGATGAGCCAAGACGAGATGGACACAAGCTTTTGCCTCAAGTTCGTTTTCAGGAGGCAGGAGGGCCCCAGGGCTCACTGCCCAGGAATGGGGCCAGCACAGGCTGTGGCAGTGTGGGGCAGGGGGCTTGCAGGATGCCCAAGAGACCCAGAGTTGCCAGGGAGAGGCTCCCAACTGACCCAGTCCCTACAAACAACAAGGGACGAAAAGTAAGATGGAAACCCCAGTGAATCTGGAGAATCATTTTTGTGCCTGGGACAGGGGCTAGGAGGCCAAGCCACTCTAGGCCTGGGTGGTGACCTTAAGAACAGCTCTAGTCTCTACGTAGGTCAGCTGCATTGCTGGGAAGAGCCACTGCAGGCAGCCCCAAAACCCACACCAGTCAGACAAAAGTCCCCATAGGGTACTGACCAGCTCCAGGGTGGGGACCCTGGGGGCCCAGTGGTGAGACTCAGTGTGAACTGAAGAAGGTGCTGGATTTACTGCTGGGTACTTTGCCTGCCAGGGCTGCTCCCTGCCCAGCTAACACAGACCCTGGCCTCCTCTACTGGCACCTGTGACCTTGGCTGACATAGCACAGAGAAGAGGGAGGACACAGCTTGAGGGAGAGGTCAAGGGTCAGCTGCAGGACAGGCTTGCTGCAGACGGACTCACCAGACAGAAGGAAGCATGGAGTTCTGCAGCACGTAGGTGCGGTCCAAGAACAGGAAGATGCTCCTGATCATGATCTGATGGTCAGAAGGAAAAACAACTTACACCTTCTATCAATAAAATACCCACAACAAAGCCTGAACATAGCACTGCCAGGCTTCACACCTGGCCACACCCTTCTTAGTGGGCTGGTGCTGCCGCCCAGGCCCTTGTGTCTGGGGTCTTTTCCTAAATCTAATGGCTCCCCTTGTAATTTGACTTTCATATCTTTATTACAGTGAATGTGGCTGTGGGCATTTCAAGGCATTTAGTCTAAGGGGGAATCTTTTAAATTTGATTATTTGGCTCGGTGCCTATAGTTCAGTGGTTAGGGTGCTGGCCACATACATGGGGGCTGGCAGGTTCGAACCTGGCCTGGGCCAGCTAAACAATAACAACAAAAATAGCAGGCATTGTGGTGGGCGCCTGTAGTACCAGTTACTGGGAGGCTGAGAGAAGAGAATCTCTTTTTTTTTTGTTTGTTTGTAGAGACAGAGTCTGACTGTACCGCCCTGGGGTAGAGTGCCATGGCATCACACGGCTCACAGTAACCTCTAACTCTTGGGCTTACCCGATTCTCTTGCCTCAGCCTCCCCAGCAGCTGGGACTACAGGCGCCCGCCACAACGCCCGGCTATTTTTTTGTTGCAGTTTGGCCAGGGCTGGGTTTGAATCCGCCACCCTCGGCATATGGGGCCGGCGCCCTGCTCACTGAGCCACAGGCGCCGCCCGAGAAGAGAATCTCTTAAGCCGAAGAATTTGAGGTTGCTGTGAGCTGTGATGCCACAGCTCTCTACTGAGAGCAACAAAGGGAGACCGTCTCAAAAAAAAAAAAAAAATCTGATTATTTCCTAACTGATGGGGTCCACCCTACTAGGTTAGTGAGATGCATGAAAGTTTCATTGTTTTATTTATTTATTTTGAGACAGTCTCACTATGTCACCCTTGGTAGAGTGCGGGGATCTCACAGCTCACAGCAACATCCAACTCTTGGGCTTAAGTGATTCTCTTGCCACAGCTTCCCAGGTAGCTGGGACTACAGGTGCTCACCACAATGCCTGGCCATTTTTTGTTGCAGTTACCACTGTTGTTCAACTGGCTGCAGCTGGGTTTGAACCTGCCACCCCTGGTGCACATGGTCGGCACTGTAACCATAGGCACCGAGCCTGCAAGAAACTTTTAAAAGATTAGTTCTTGGCTTGGCACCTGTAGCTTAGCGGCCAGCTGTATGTTGCCGGCCACATACATCAGGGCTGGCAGGTTCAAACTCAGCCCTGACCCGCCAAACAATGAAAACTACAGAAAAAAAAAAAAAAAAAAGCCAGTGTTGTGGCAGGTGCCTGTAGTCCCAGCTACTTGGGAGGCTGAGGCAAGAGAATCTTTTAAGCCCATGAGTTGGAGGTTGCTGTGAGCTGTGATGCCATGGCACTCTACCCAGGGCAACTGCTTGAGACTCTGTCTCAAAAAAAATAAAATAAAATAAAAAAACGGGTGGCGCCTGTGGCTCAAAGGAGTAGGGTGCCAGCCCCATATGTCAGAGGTGGCGGGTTCAAACCCAGCCCTGGCCAAAAACTGCAAAAAAAAAAAAAAAAAAGAATAGTTCTGGTTACATCCTTTTGGACACAGCATCACAAGCCTTTCCTGTCCCCATCATCGAGCCCACCACGTCTGGCTATGGAGGTCCACTGACCCCCACAAAAATCTGTTTCCAGCAGATATATATCTGTCTCCAGCACCTGCCCCGTGCCTGGCCCAGAGCTCACACATTCACTATCTCCTCCTTACCTCATTTAGAAAGGTAAATGTAGTTGTCAACCTGCTTAGGCAACCTGCTAAGACTACCTTTTTTTCTCACTTTAGTAGTAACCAGGTCATGCTAAAAACTTATAAACATAAAACAGCAGCTGAGGATTGGTGCCCAGAACTCAGTGAATAGGATATGGGCCACATACACTGAAGTTGGCGTGTTAGAGCCTGGGCTGGGCAAGCTAAACAATGACAACTGCGATCAAAAATAGCCAGACGTTGTGGCGGGTGCCTGTAGTCCCAGCTACTCAGGAGGCTGAGGCAAGAGAATTGCTTAAGCCCAAGAGTTTGAGGTTGCTGTGAGCTGTGACGCCATAGCACTCTGTTGAGGGCAACATAGTGAGACTGTGTCTAAAAAAAACCAAAAACCAAAAAAAACCCAGCAGCTGAGACCCTGGTGAAATCCAGGCTTGATTATCAGGAGACTGAGGAGGCAGCAGAGCCCACTGGGAATCTGAGAAAGCATTCCAGTGGGAACTATGCCCTGGGGAGGTGCAGCTCACCTGTCCCCGTCCATCCTGCTGTCCAGCCTCTCGTGGGTGGTGACAGCACCTGACGTGAATAGAAGCTGCACTCGTCTGTGTCCCTGCTCACCACCTGGCCCACAGTGACCTCACAGGGGTGAGGGAGGACACAGAGGCCATGTTTTCATTCATAAGACAGAAGGTTGGAAAGAGGGTAGGTACCCCCAGCTCCTTACAGGTCTGTTTTTTTTTTTTTTTCTTTTGAGACAGAGTCTCACTTTGTTGCCCTGGGTACAATGCCGTGGCATCACAGCTCACAGCAACCTCAAACTCTTGGGCTTAAGCGATTCTCTTGCCTCAGCCTTCCAAGTAGTTGGGACTACAGGCACCTGCCACAACACCTGGCTATTTTTAGAGATGGGGTCTCGCTCTGGCTCAGGCTGGTCTTGAACCTGTGAGCTCAAACATTCCACCCGCCTTGGCCTCCCACAGTGCTGGGATTACAGGTATGAGCCACTGCGCCCAGCCCTCATAGGTATTTCATGTCCAGCTAAACTAGAGGTTTAGTGAGACCCAGGAGGATGCGCAGACGAGGGCAGGCCCAGAGGTGGCACTGGCTGGAACTGTGGCATGGGACGGGAGCACACTCCGTGTACACTGCCCAAGCTTGCTGGAGCGGCAGGCTCACCATCTGTCTGCAGTGGTCTTGCCAGCATGCGTTCATCTTCTTCAGGAATAAGACACTGTCTAGCGAGTCTGTGCAGGTCTGCTAAGGAAATCTATGATGACTGCAGATTTAGCCCCTAATTTTAACTCCTTTCTCCACTGAGGACAACACATCATTTATTAACAGCGATCAGGACATGGAAAAAACTGTGCTTCGATTGTGTGTGTCCAAAACCCTCATTCCAGCATGGCATTAGGAGGCGGGGCCTTGGGGAATGATCAAGTCTGGAAGGTGGAGCCTCAGGATAGGTCAGTGACCTTGCACCAAGGGGCCAGAGCGCTGCCACACCTCCTACCATGCAGGACACACCAAAATGCTGCCATGTGCCTGGAAAGGCCTCACCAGACACTGAGTCTGTGGTGCCAGGATCTTAGCCTTCCAGACTCAGAACTGTGGAAACCATCTGCGGTCTCTAAACACCCGGCATTCTGTCATAGCACCCCAGAACGGACTACGGCAGACAAAAGCTGCAACAGTGTTCCTGGTTGTCATAAACCTCCAGCGCCTTCAGCCCCATGTGTGTCCACCCTCCCCATGGCTATAAGGGTCTCTCACCACTCACTGCCCCATCCAGCCCCTTCCTTCGCTCAGCACTTCCCTGCCAGACACATTTGGGTTCCTGCCTACTGAGACGCACACCCAGGTCACGAGCACCCCCTGGTCACCTCACAGAGGGTCCCACAGCACAGCTCTGGAGTGCTCAGGAGGCAGGAAGGTGACCATAACATGAGGGACAGGACAGGGGCTGAGGCTGGGCCCTAACTTTTAGCCTCAAATGCTCAGAGTTTGACTCTGAGAATATGATCTGTAATACAGGCTCAAAGTGTAGTCTTTGAGTTTACACAGACTGAGTCAGGACGTGGCTCCCAGGACCTTGTGCTGCCCGACAAGTCTCCACCATGTCCAAAGTCACAAACTCCAAGCTCTTGGTTCACAAAATATTATCCTTTTACATCATTCTCATTTGATCTTTCCAACCTCGTCACACAGTCAACATTGCAACATCCCTTTGCAATGATGGACAACATGGTGGGCTGCAGTGGACAGAACATGGATGTCCCAGCTCTATGTCCTGGCCTCCCACTTGTCAGCCACAAGACACCGGCCAAGGCAGCAACACCACGCGCCTCAGCACTCAGGTGAGGGGCCAGACAAAGCCCTGGGACAAGGAGAAACCCAGTCAGGTGGGCGTTAACACACCCAGCAGGGGCCCGTGTGTTCGGTGTCAGCAGAGTGCAGGCCAAGAGGGAAGGGTGAGGAGGAGAACGGGGACCAAGGGTGCCGGCACCCTGGGAACACTGGACATGTGGTGGCCATCAAGGGTAGGTCCAAACAGCCTGCTTCATGCCCTGTCGACCCCTCAGGAAGCACAACCAGTAAGAGAAAACTATAGCATTGCAGCAAAGCCCTAACAGTTCATTGGTTAATAAGCTAGTCCAGAAAAACTCCGTTAAGTCTTCAAAATTATAATGCTTTGTTGTGTCAGGAACCTATATAAACAGTCCGGAAAAAAACGAAAGTATCAGTCATGCGAACATTTGCTCAGCCTCCCAGGAAGCACCACCGCAGCAGCCCAGAGCACTGACCACAGGTGCTGGGCCAGAGCCGCCAGCTGTACCCTGGCAGGTTTCCGCTGGCAGCAGAGGGCCCAAAGGTGAGGGTTCATAGGCCCTGAAAAATAACAGGTTTAATCTGAGGCCATGGGGTGTTTGAAGACGGTGCCCACAACTAAGGCAGAGTTCTGCCCAGCACAGTGTCTTGTTAGATGGAAAGGGCCAACAAACACACTCTTATGGCTCTGTAAGGGCAACACAGCTGCTCCACGAACTTCTTTTTTGCTATTTCTCACAGAAAAAAGTATGGAATGATTAGCTAATACCACAGAGTGGCAGTCCGAGGGAGGCCTGCAGACACAGTGCTGCCATCAGCAGTCTGTGCTTGAAGTAGGTTCCAGCCACCACCCTTTCCTCCCACCATGGAAAGAGCCATCCCAACAAAGGACCTACTTGGCAAAGAGCAGAAAAGTCCAAGAGCAAAATGCTAGCAATACACCATGGAAAAGCACCTACATATCCTATGTAATTTTAAAAAAAGGAAAATCATTTTACTATATCTGCACTTGAATACCTACAGCAGCTCAATTCACAATCACAAAGATGTGAAACAGCCCAAGTGCCATCAACCTTGGGTGGATGAACAAACTGTAGTAGTGTACACCATGGAATACTATTCAACCATAGCTGAATTGATCACACCTCAGGAGTGTGCAGGGCATGGGGGCTCACGATGCAGTGCTCTGAGAGGCCACCTGCTCTCTGACGCTGCTGCCATCCATGGGGAGCTCAAGGACTCGATACAGAGTGACCAGGGGCTCCGGGCCTTCCTGCTCGCTCACCCTGCATCCTTCCTCTGCCCAGGCATCTTGCAACTGACCAAAAAAGCCACAAGGCTGAGTCCGGAGAAGAAAGCCTGAGTCTCTACTTCCAAGACTCCTCTGGGTGTGCAGGGGTCGTATGAGCCTGCGGGCACACCCATAGGAGTTTCTGTCAGGCGAGAGTGTCTCCAGGAACAGGGGCCCTACTGTGGAAGGGACAGGCAAGTGCAGGGTGCACCCAACACATGCCACAGGGACACGTGTGACAAACCCAGACGACAGTAGACGACTCAACCCAACAAAGCCTTTTTCGGCCTGGACGCCCGATCCACTTCATCTGCAGAGGGCTTCCGAAGCCTCCCCAATGCTGGATCGTAACTTTCTTTCAGAAAAATGCTTCTTTAAGGGCAGGACTCTGCCATTTACCCATCCCCTGTCCTTAATGCACTGCGGAGTCTGCTACAAACACTCCCTTGGTGTTCACTCGGTGAACATTTACCTATGGTCCAGAAGTCCGGGGCACGGGGCCCCTGCCACATCCCTGGTCTTGCCACCCCGGCCGACTTCACTCACCAGGTGCTAACCCAGTGGCCCATCTGAATGCCCTTCCCCAGTTCCCACACAGGACCTTGTAGGTCTTCCTTCCTCCTCTTCTTCTGGGCAGTGTCCTCCATGTCTCGGACCCTGGGATCTGTCCCCAGCTCCACTGCACACCAGCATGGCCACCCAAATGTGTCCTCACCTGCTTTGGCTCAACTACCAGGACCAGATCCCCTACCCCAGTCCTGGCTGAGGTCCTTTCCATGCCACGGGCAGGTCCTTTCCTTGGAGCCCACTGTGTCAAGGATACTGCCCCTCCAGCTCATGGTCTCACTGCCCCTACAAACACTCAGGCCCACCATCTTCCTTGTACCTGAACACCTTGGCTGAATCTCCATCTTCAGACAGAACTGACTTTTTAGTCTAGCAGAGGCCCCACCACGATTCAGCACCCACCTTTCTCTAGTTTCTCCTTTAGTGGCAAATACTTCCCCCTCTCTGCCCAACAGGTGCCCCCCTGTAGCCCCAGGATTGCAGGACTGCACACACTGCCCCCACCGCTGGGGACCCCATCTTGAGGATGAGGCTCACACATCACCTTATGCCACATGTTCCCTGCCTGGGCAGGCTGCTCGTTCCTTACGCGTGGGAGCCCGTGTGGGCCTCTACACGCCCACCACAGTGGCACACAAGTGCTTCTTTGCGCCTCTGGGCCAACATCGAATTATTTCCCTAGGATCTGGCATTATACTCAGTACATGACAGACACCTGCAAACGTGTTGGGCCACGCTCTAATTGACTTCGCCATGGCATGAGCGTGACCTCCATAACCAATCTGATGTGTGTCAGGACTCAGATGCTCACAAGAGCTCAAGTTCAACTTGGCCACATACAAGGGCTCAAATGCAACTTACAGCCTTGCACTAAGCTCAAAGCCATCCTGACCCCCAAGTCCCTGCCCCAGGGCTCCCCAGGCAGGCTGTCTGGGCAGGCCCCACCCTCCTCCCAGGTGCAGTGCTGGGTCACTTCCAAGCAGAGGCTTGGCCTCGAAATGCTCCACTTACACAGTTCTGATCCTGATTCAAAGTCTCACATTTTTTTAACTCAAGATGCTAACAAGGTCTTTTAAGAGGGCAGTTTTTCCTTTCTTCTTTTTTTTCCTGAGCCCCCACCTCAGATGCCCACAGCTGAAACAAATGGTAATGTTCAGAGTCCTGGCTTTGCCACACAGTGGAGGACAGTCCCTCCCGGCCTCTGCTACAAGACAGGCTTCTTGGATGGCGGACATTTCCCACCACTAGCACATGGCAGGGGGCAAGTACTTGCTCAAAGAGTGAATTAATGAGCACACCGGTCAATCCACAGGGCAGAATTAACTTGCAGGAGGATAATTTGATCAGGTTATCAAAAGCAATTCTCAAGTCATCTGCTGCCTGTATGCATCTGGGTCCTGGAGGCTGTGCTCTCCATCCCAAATGCCCCACCCCCCACCCCCAGAAGCTGCTCCCCTGTCCTGGAGGCTGCACTGTGGGTGTGCATGCCCAGGACATGGGCTCCCCAGGCATGGTGGTGGGCGGGTCCTGGGTGCCCTCACAGGGTTTGGGTTCTGCTCCCCTTTATTCCAGGGGAACCCATCTGTACTGGTTTTCTGTCTTAAAGTTTGGGTTCCGCTTCCCTTTATTCCAGGGGAACCCATCTGTATTGGCTTTCTGCGATGTGAAACAAGTTCCCACCCATTTGGCAGCTCAGCCACTACCTCCTTACTGGCTCAGGGCTGTGCCTGGCAGGCATCTGGGTGTGAGCCTTCTGAGATAGGGTATGCTTTGGCCACGTTCCAAAAGGGCCCATGTGGCTACTGTTATCTGAAGCCACCTCACAACCTTTAGGACAGGTCCCTGCCAGAACACACTGCAGAGGGTGTTTACAGAACTGACCCAACAAGCTGGGCCAGGCCTCTGTGGGGGACACTGCAGATGCTGTCACAGGGGTGCAGCTTGCCCAGGACCACCAGGCTTCATCACTACCTGCCCAACACAGGCTACACCAACTGCTGCAGCTGCCCACAGGTCATTCCAAGGAACTTAGGACAGTTTCTTTTCCCAAGATGAAGAAGACAGGATAAAAAAAAAGATTCCTTGAAATAGAAGAAAACTTATAAATGAGAGCAAATCCCACCTACCTAATTTTACCCATTAAGAAATAGAGCCTAGCAAAGCATAATCCTAAGCAGGCTTTCTGGAGTTATGAAATTTACTTTCTAATTTCTGCCCAGTGAAGCATGCGGGTGGCTCTAGCAATTAGAGGAGCTGGGGAACTGGCCAGAGGCCAGATGAAAGGACTTTCTATGAGATGTTAAGAAGCTCAGAGATCCCTTGCAGACAAGCCATGGGCAGGGACAGCACAAGACTGCAAGATGCTCCTCCCTACCCCCACATTAGCGCAATTCCCACCCTCCACAACAGGCGTCAGTCCCCTGCCCGGGCTGCCTTGTGTACACCTCTGTCTTGGCAGAACAGCGGCAGGGCTGAGGTGGAGAGTGAAAGCACACCCCAAAGCCAAGCTCTGCTGACCACCTGCAGGTGCTGGGAAGAGCCCCCACCTCAGATGCTCCCAGCTGGCAGACACTTGGTCTGCCTGGGAGACCCTGAGCAAGGGTCACGCCACACCCAGATGCCTGCCAGGCACAGCCCTGAGCCAGTAAGGAGGTAGTGGCTGAGCTGCCAAATGGGTGGGAACTTGTTTCACATCACAGAAAGCCAATACAGATGGGTTCCCCTGGAATAAAGGGGAGTGGAACCCAAACTTTAAGACAGAAACCAGTACAGATGGGTTCCCCTGGAATAAAGGTGAGCAGAACCCAAACTTTAAGACACTTTTCAGAACTTTTTCTAAGTACTTCAACCAGACTCAATAAGGACATTACCTCCCTTTAATTTAGATCTGCAAAGTAATTTAAATAGTAACAATTTCACTTAAAGATTTATAAAACTAAGTCATAAATTTAAGCTTTCCATTCTACAAATAAAAGTGAACTTAAAAAGCTATTTGTTTTCAATATTAGTGAAAAGGTGCTGATTAGACTAATTAGACGTTCATTAGTTCTTCATCCTATTAATGTTCAATTTTTTTTTTTTGTAGAGACAGAGTCTCACTTTACCGCCCTCGGGTAGAGTGCCATGACGTCACAGGACTCACAGCAACCTCCAGCTCTTGGGCCTACGCGATTCTCTTGCCTCAGCCTCCTAAGCAGCTAGGACTACAGGCGCCCGCCACAACGCCCGGCTATTTTTTGGTTGCAGTTTGGCCGGGGCTGGGTTTGGCACCCTAGGTATATGGGGCCAGCGCCCTACTCACTGAGCCACAGACGCTGCCCTAATGTTCAATTTTAAAAAGATTTAGGTAATAAACGGAAACTTCACAAGCCAAAAAAAGGATATTCTCTAAACTGGAGGATCTGTGCCTGGACGTGGTCCTCGCAGACCTGGCGCAGCTGCTTGTACAGTGTCGGAGAGACTTTATGGGAGCAGAGATTTTCTACAGCCTAAAACAGAAGAATGAAATTAATTACTCAGTATGAGCAACACATTGTTTCTTAAAACAAAAACAAAAACTACTATGTGCATATATAGCTGTAATGACAACACAAAGGCAGCCTCCTCTTGGTACACTGTGGTTAAGCCTGTGGGACCCTGGGTGTTGGCCAGCGAGTACCACCCCTGCACCCTGGACCTACACCCCTCAGCCTCTCTATAGCTTTGTCAGTTGCGGGGTCTTTGGAAAGTTTTGGTCTCACAGACCTGTCCTTGACGCTCCAACCCCTTAGTCCAAGGCACAGTCACAGAAGAGGGATAACTGCTGTGTGCAACCCCGGCTGGAAGACCAGAAGTGCTCCCCAGTGACCACCTCCCCAGCAGAGAGGAGAAGGAGCAGGGCTCCAGCTCCCTGCACTCACAAGGACAGTGACTTCCCTGTGACAAGCAGAAGGGAAAGGGCCACTATCGCTGGGTGACACTGCTATTAGTGTCAAACAGGACGTGCTGTTTTCTGCCATGTCACCAGCTGCTGGGTGTTCAATTTATATAAGTTTTGTGTTAATAGAGAAAGAATTTTTTGAGGCAGAAACATTTTTCTTAAAATATTTTTACCTGTATCAAGGAAATACACTTTCTACATTCTTACCAGTTTTAATAAATTCTCCTTTCAAAATCTCATGTAAAAAAGCAGAATCTCATTCAATTCAAATATGAAATATTGTGAAAAGGAAAGTGGTTTTTATATTAATAAGTTTTGAGCCATTTAAAAATTGTAGTGATATATATACAAAGTAAACACTTTGGATAAAGATTCTAAATTTAGGGGCCACGCACTTGGCTCATGCCCGTAAGCCCAAGACTCCAGGAGGCTCAGGTGGGTGGATCGCGTGAGCTCAGGAGTTTGAGACCAGCCTGAGCAAGAGCAAGACCCCAACTCTACAAAAATAGAAAAACTAGCCGGGCATTGTGGTGGGTGCCTATAGTCCCAGCTACTCAGGAGGCTGAGCTGAGAGGCTCACTTGAGCTCAACAGTTATGAGCTCTGACACCACAGCACTCTACCCAGGGGGACAGACTGAGACTCTGTCTCCAAAAAAAAAAAAAAAAAAAAAAAAAATCTGAACTTAACCCAAATATAATATTCCCCTAGGAATAAAGGCAAATTAAAGTTTTATAAAGGCATTTATTATAGTAATGCTTATAAGTATCCTAACATACCAAATGTTAGGAGAGCATATTGTTCTCTCCTAACATTGCCAAGATAAATAAATACAGTAATTACTACCACATAAAAGACATGCATATTTACAAAGATCAAAAGGGAATGCAGAATGACAAACAATTATAATCCTATTTTCTTTTTTTTTTTTCCATTGGATATCTTACATTTTATTTTTTAAAATCTTGTAATTTGACAGATAATACGCAATTCTTTGCTAATCCTATTTTCTAGCATGTTTATCATCAACATAATTATGAGAGAATACAGACCTTCCCCTACATTTTGTCTTACCATTGAAATAAGGAATTCCTATCCACATTCCCTACCCACATTCAATATTCTACATCTTTAACATTCAAAGACCTAACACCCTTTCTCTCTTCAAATAACAGGACAACCCTATGACAAAGGTTTTGCTGCAACACTTAATCAACAGTGAGCCCCACAAACATAATTATGAAAAAATAAATCTTTTTACACAACATGTGAAGAAAATATACTATCTTTGGTAAAAAAGAAAAATCAAAAGAAACTTAGCAGTATACTACCTTCACAGAACAGTTACTCCTTAGGACAATTTTCTGAATGCTTTAATTCCTAAACCAAAATCAATATCCTTAAAATAATCTTTTCCTGGTTGAAAGATGTTTCTTGTGTGTCTTTGTTTCAGTCCTCCAATTGTCAGCTTTAGGAGAAGATGACAGAAAACTAAAACTTGAACCTATCAGCAACTCTGTATCAGCCAGGCACATACCATTTACATGAAGCACACTGAGATAGCTCTTGTTCTTAAAATCGAGAATGTGGGGATCTCGGGAGCTCTGGGGTGACAGATTTGCTAAATGCTCAGTCCTGCCGTGGGCCCCTCGTCACAGTGCCTCAGCTACCTCAGAAGGAGGCGGGCTACCTCTCTCTCCACCAACCCCACCACCTCCTTGCTGGCTGGCATCCCAGGAGACTTTTTGACACAGGACCTTCCTTCCCCACAGTAAAATTTTGAGAATACTATTTTGAACTTAGAAACATGCTCCCTGCAAGGATAAAATACTCAATCAGATGGGGACAGTGTACTTCATGGCAGTGGGCTCTGGCCATGAGCATTCTACAGAATCATCCACGAGAAAAAGAATGTACTCCAATAATTAGAGGTGGAGAAAAAAACAGCATTTGGACTCCCCTCCTATTAGTACAAAGATGTTTCCCTATGTAAACTTAGCCAAGTTTTTATTTTCCCCATTATAGTCTCTTCTCATAGTGTGGCTACATTCTAATCAGTAGGTTCTTCAGATGATTGTCTGGGCACAGACAAGTGTATTAAAATAAAGGAGGCATGCATGTGAGTGTCAAATGCTCGTCTATTTATAGTGTCAAGCTGCCACTGGAAGTGTATTCACTGCTACTTAAACAAAATGCTTCCTGTGGACAAGGCAATCCTGCCCTCAGGTGTGGAACAGAATAAGACAGCAAAATGAGCCCTGGGGTAAGACTGAAGTAGGGCGGCCACTTCTGGAAGGTAGTCTGTTTCCTGTAAAGATCCTCAGGGCTAAAGTTGAGGTTAGAAAAAAAAGGATAGAACACTATCACAGACTCAAATAAAGGAAACAACACAGGTGCCAGAAGTTACTGATGCAGAGGAAGGGAGAAATGAAGGCACACAAACAGGCTGCTCTGCCCCTGGAACACACCCCATGACAGTGGGGGCAGCTGGACTGCAGGGTCAGGCCACAGGGCACAAAGCCACGCTCTTCACTCATAGCACAAGTTAGGAGGCCAGCCCCACGGGAGCAGCTGGGGACTGCTCCAGGGCTGTCTACACTGTGCACACAGGCACTGCTGTCCAGGGGAAGAGCTCTCTGACCTTGCTTGACCCCAGGCTCTAGCCTGAACAAAAAAATGTAAACAAGATGGAAACTAAATGAGGACTCAGACCTCAGTGAGAGGAAACAAAGGAGGTGTCCCAAGGTAACAGCTGTCAGGGCACAGGTGGCTGATGGCTGTGTCACCAGCGTGGCAGGTGGGCTAACAGAGTTACAGGGAGGAAACTGCCTCCAATCACTACTTTTCCTGAGATGAAAGCTGCTGAATTATGAAATCCTTTCTTTTAGGCTTGATATCTATCTATCTATATTTATGTATTTTGTAGAGATGGGGGTCTTGCTATGTTCTTCAGGCTGGTCTCAAAAGATCTTCTCTCCTTGGCCTCCTGAAGTGCTGGGATTACAGGTGTGAGCCGCTGTGCCCAGGTGAGACTGATACATTCCAGTCTGCACATTTTCCTGTTTCTGATAACTTAAGCGCTGAATTCGCTCTTGATTAACTTACTTTCTGAAACTGTCCATCAAATGATGGGTCTCTTTGCCCACCATTTTTTTCAAACCTTTTCACTTTTCTGAACTGTTTTAGCAATCCTATCAGTACATTTCATATCTAACTCCACCACCATTCTCCTCCGCTGAGTTATCACCAGAATAGACATTTGAGAGACGCTACTCTGTGACTGAGGAATGGCAGGTGTGGCTTTCTTCAGATACCACAGTCCTTTCTGAGAGTTTGTTTGTTTTTTTGAGACAGGGTCTTGCTCTGTCACCCCTGATAGAGTACAGTGGCATCACCATAGCTCACGGCAATGTCAAACTCCCAGGCTCAAGCGATCCTCTCATCTCAGCCTCCCAAACAGCTGAGACTACAGGCACCTATCACTATGCCCACTAGTTTTTCTATCTTTAATAGAGATAGTGTCTTGCTCTTGCTCAGGCTGGTCTTGAACTCTTGACCTCAAGCGATCATCTCACCTCAGCCTCCCAGAGTGCTGGGATTCAGGCGTGAGCCACTGTGCCTGCCCCGAAAGGTTTGTTCCTCCTAGCTGAAATCAACATTTAGCTTCACTCTGAAACTCTTCTTGAAACGTAGTCTTCAGTTTTGTTATGTCAGTAAGCTGATGAGTAGGACTGAAACTTAAGAGACACAGAAGTGCTCCTTTAGGAAATTAGTTATCACAGACCTAAATGCTTACCTTTAAAGCAAGCAAGAAAAGGGCGGCGCCTGTGGCTCAGCGGGTAGGGCGCCGGCCCCACATGCCGAGGGTGGTGGGTTCAAACCCGACCCCGGCCAAACTGCAACAACAACAACAAAAAAAAAAAAATAGCCGGGTGTTGTGGCGGGAGCCTATAATTCCAGCTACTTGGGAGGCTGAGGCAAGAGAATCGCCTAAGCCTAGGAGTCGGAGGTTGCTGTGAGCTGTGTGACACCACGGCACTCTACTAAGGGCAATAAAGTGAGACTCTGTCTCTACAAAAAAAAAAAAACAAGCAAGAAAATCTCTAGGCCTTCAAAATACTCTCCTGCTCACATTATAGGAGGACAATGACGGGGGGCATGTGTAAAAGGACTTTCACTTCATCACCATACTTTGAATCTGCCTTTTTAAATCAGACAATAACAAACGGAAACAACAGTCTGGCTGAGGCAGACACACAGCAAGTGACAATGTTTATAGGGTAGGAGCAGCCTTCACAAGGAGATAAGAGACCTCACTCGGCAGAGACCAAGCAAAACAAAAACACAAAATCAAAACCTTTCAAACTCTGCCAAAGAATCTTCGTGAAATACCAACTCTCACCAAAATATATTATCATATGTACCACCTAAGCAAAAACACTTTATTTTGAGTAAAAGCCAAATCAAATGTACCACCTACTTTATCAGAGATAAATCACTTCACATTTACTTTTCTCATTTTTCTCACTTGCTTCCAGAAGATCAGAAGCAGTGTCAGCAGTACACTCAAGACTCTACTGGACGCAGAAGTCTGCCTGCCTTGGAGAGAGGACCAGCTGCGCACACCCCCGAGACACCCCAGAAACCTGTGAGGTCTTATCCCAGAGAAAGCAGTGACTGGCATTTTGTGGTCATCACCCCAAGCCCTTGGGACTTCCAGGGCATGTGGGAACACTGTTCACAGTAGTATCTGCAGTCACTGTTTTACAGGGTACGCTGTATAAGGTAGAGCAAAGCGACTCCACTATTTTTTTGTTGTTGTTGTTGGGGATTCATTGAGGGTACAATAAGCCAGGTTACACTGATTGAATTTGTTAGGTAAAGTCCCTCTTGCAATCATGTCTTGCCCCCATAAAGTGTGACACACACCAAGGCCCCACCCACCCCCCTCCCTCCGTCCCTCTTTCTGCTTTTCCTCCCTCCTCCCATAACCTTAATTGTCATTAATTGTCCTCATATCAAAATTGAGTACATAGGATTCATGCTTCTCCATTTTTGTGATGCTTTACTAAGAATAATGTCTTCCACTTCCATCCAGGTTAATACGAAGGATGTAAAGTCTCCATTTTTTTTAATGGCTGAATAGTATTCCATGGTATACATATACCACAGCTTGTTAATCCATTCCTGGGTTGGTGGGCATTTAGGCTGATTCCACATTTTGGCAATTGTAAATTGAGCTGCAATAAACAGTCTAGTACAAGTGTCCTTATGATAAAAGGATTTTTTTCCTTCTGGGTAGATGCCCAGTAATAGGATTGCAGGATCAAATGGGAGGTCTAGCTTGAGTGCTTTGAGGTTTCTCCATACTTCCTTTCAGAAAGGTTGTACTAGTTTGCAGTCCCACCAGCAGTATAAAAGTGTTCCCTTCTCTCCACATCCATGCCAGCATCTGCAGTTTTGAGATTTTGTGATGTGGGCCATTCCCATTGGGATTAGATGATATCTCAGGGTTGTTTTGATTTGCATTTCTCTAATATATAGAGATGATGAACAGTTTCTCATGTGTTTGTTAGCCATTCATCTGTCATCTTTAGAGAAGGTTCTATTCATGTCTCTTGCCCATTGATATATGGGATTGTTAGCTTTTTCATGTGGATTAATTTGAGTTCTCTATAGATCCTAGTTATCAAGCTTTTGTCTGATTGAAAAGATGCAAATATCCTTTCCCATTGTGTAGGTTGTCTCTTTGCTTTGGTTATTGTCTCCTTAGCTGTACAGAAGCTTTTCAGCTTAATGAAGTCCCATTTGTTTATTTTTGTTGTTGTTGCAATTGCCATGGCAGTCTTCTTCATGAAGTCTTTCCCCAGGCCAATATCTTCCAGTGTTTTTCCTACGTTTTGTTTGAGGATTTTTATTGTTTCATGCCTTAAATTTAAGTCCTTTATCCATCTTGAATCAATTTTTCTGAGTGGGGAAAGGTGTGGGTCCAGTTTCAGTCTTTTACATGTAGACATCCAGTTCTCCCAACACCATTTATTGAATAGGGGTGACTCCGCTATTTTAAGAAAAAACAATGGGGCTGCAGACACCAGAGCGTCACATCTTCAGGAAAAAAGGAGTAAGAAGCCTTAGTGGTAAGGCATATTTTATTATTTCAAAGACCCAGAGGGACTTCTGCTGCTGGTCAAGACAGAGTGAAGGGAGGGGATCAATCTTTTGCCTGAAGTGAACAGAAAGCCAAGTGACATATACGAAGCACCACTTTAAAGGTACTGGGCACAAGCTGTGAGAGCTGTCTGAGCGGTGGGAGCACAGACACCCCCACTGCCCAGGCTTGCTGACAGGGCTTCTGGGCTTTCAGGCAGCCCCCACGTTACTGGGCAGGATGAGGGCCGGAACGGAGTAAGAGGGCTACACAGGACCTGGACATGAGCTAGGAGACCTCAGAGGATGCCATGAGCATTAGAAGAGTGCCACCTGCACTCTCCTGTGTGAGGAACCCCCAAACCAGAGAAAGAACCGGCCAGAACAGGAAGACCTCAGGGTAGGGCATTCAGGCAAGCCTCACCTCCAAGTTGGGGACAGAGCCCCTGACACGACCCTGCTCTAGCCCTGCCTGACAAATCTGAGAAGCAAGACTCAAAAAGATCAACCTGTTTCCAAATAATTTGCGCCAAGAACAAAGGCCAAAAATATTTACAGGAATATAAAAAAATATCCAATATACAAGTTAAAAAATCACAACACTGGACATCTGATCAAAGATTATCAGACATGCATAGGAGTATGAAAATACAATCTATTAATGAAGAGAAAAATCAATCTGTCAAACCAGCCCAGAATTGACTAAGAGGACAGAATTAGCAGATAAAGCGCAATAAAACAGTTCTTACTATCACTGCATTCCAATTTGAAAAGTTAAGTAGAAACACAGAAGACATGGAACAAATTCAAACTAAACAGCCAGGGAGGAAAACGACGTGTGAGATGAAAATTACACCAGATGCAAAATTAATAGATTAGACAGTGGACTAATAGATTGCAGATAGTGGACTTGAAAAAACAAGGCAACCCAAACAGCTCTGTATCTACTCAAGAAAGTTAAGTTTAAAACCTCTCTACAGTGGCTCCATTAGGGAATTCTCTCAAACATCTAAGGAAGAAATAATATCAATTCAATAAAAATTCTTCTAGAAAATGAAGAGGGAATTTATGAGCCAGCATTCCTTTGATACCAAAACTGACAAAGATACAAGAGACAACACAACCCTGAGATCACAGAAGCAACATTTATGCAAAATGTTTCCAAAATGAATCCAATATATAAAAACAGGTAACATATCATGACTGAGTAGGGTTTATCCCAGGAATGAAAGATTTAATGGTTTAATAATTGCAAAATCCATCAATTAAACTAAGAAACAAAACTCATTTGATCATCTCAATAGATGCACAAAAAGCATTTGACAAAATTCAACATTTACTTCTCATAAAAACTCACAGGAAACTAGGAAAAGAAGGCAACATTTTCAACCAGATAATTGGTATTCATGGAAAACCCACAGCTAACACCACACTCAAAGGTGAAAGAATGAGATTTCCCCCAATGTCAGGAACAAGACGAGGATGCCCCCTCTTCCCACTGCCATTAACAAGTGTACCAGAGATTCTAAATAACACAATAAGACAGATTAGAAAGGAAGAAGTAAAACTATCTCTGTTCAAAGAGGACATGACTGTCTAGGTAGAATATCTCATACAATCTACACAAAAATCCACCAGAAATAAGTGAGGTTAGCAAGACAGAAGGATACGAGATAACTATATGAAAATCAATTGTATTTACATATAATAGCAAGAATCAGAAATTAAGTTAAAATGCCATTTGTAATGCCATAAAAACATGAAATGCTTAGGGATAAATTTAATAAGAAATGTGTAAAACTTAACACACTGAAATTAGAAAACAGAAATTTAAAAAAACTAAATGGTGAGCTGCTGTTATTGATATACTCAGTATTATAAAGACATCAATTATCCTATTTTAGGCATTGATCAGTGTTTTTCAACCTTTTTTATCTCATGGCACACTTGAGACTATAGTTAAATTACGTTGATCAAAAAAAAAGTAAAAAAAAAGAATATACTTACTGTGCTTTGAACTTCTTTCAAAAATAATGATCTTTAAAAATTTTCTTGGCACACCTAAGATCCTCTCAAGGTTGGGCGGCGCCTGTGGCTCAAGGAGTAGGGCGCCGGTCCCATATGCCAGAGGTGGCGGGTTCAAACCCAGCCCTGGCCAAAAAAAAAAGAAAGATCCTCTCAAGGCACACGGGTTGATCACTGACCTAGACTCTATATAATCTCAATCAGAATCCTAGTATACTTTTTGGTAGCAACTGACAAACAGATTCTAAAACTTGTATGGAAATACAAAGGACAAAGAATAGCCAAAATAACTTTGAAAGGGACAGAGATGGAAGGCCTATTTCAGAACTAGTTCCACCCACTCCTATGTGGACAGCTGATTTTTTTTGACAAGGAGCAAAGGCAATTCTGTGGGGGAAGGGACAGTCTACAGCCAAGGGCATTGGAACAACTGCAAATTTACAAGGAAAACATTGAATTTTGATTCATACCTCACAATATACACAAAAATTCACTCAACATAGGTCATAGACCTAAATGGAAAACCTAAAACTCTAAAATGTCTAGAAGAAAATACTAAATATTATCTTTGCCTCTCTTTTTTTTTTTTTTTTTTTTGTAGAGACAGAGTCTTACTTTATGGCCCTCGGTAGAGTGCCATGGCATCACACAGCTCACAGCAACCTCCAACTCCTGGGCTTAAGCGATTCTCTTGCCTCAGCCTCCCGAGTAGCTGGGACTACAGGCACCCGCCACAACGCCCAACTATTTTTTGGTTGCAGTTCAGCCGGGGCCGGGTTTGAACCCGCCACCCTCGGTATATGGGGCCGGCGCCTTACCGACTGAGCCACAGGCGCCGCCCTGCCTCTCTTTTATTAGGCAAAGATTTCTTAGATATGAAAAGCACAATCAATAAAAGAACAAATTGATACATTTGACTTCAAAATTTAAAACTACCATTCTTCCAAGGACTTGGTTAAGAGAATCAGAAGACAAACTGCAGACTGGGAGAATGTGTTTGCAAGGCCACTATGTGGTGTGACTTGTCTCCTCCAGAATACATAATAAACTCAAACACTCAATAATAACAACCCAATAAAAAACTAGCAGAAGATGTGAACAGACCATTAAAGAGGACATACAGAATGGCAAATCAACACATGAAAAGATGCTTAATACCATCAGCAGGGAAATGCAATTAAAACCACAATAAAACTCCACCATGCACCTATGAAAATAGCTAAAATTAAAAAGACATACAACACCAGATTTTAAGGACATAGAACAACTAAAACCCTCATGCACTGCTGGCAGAGATGGAAAATGGTACAGGCTCTCTGATAGACAAGAAATTTCTTACTGAGGTAAACCTCACTTTCCATAAGCCCCTGATCACTTATGTGTACATGTTCCCCTGAGAGGAAGGACAATATATGTCCAGCCCAAGAATACTAATGTTCATAGCAGCTGTACTTGTGACAACTAAAACCTGGACACCCAAGCGCCCATTAACTGGTGAATGGATAAGCCAACCCCACATTGGTTGGTAACAGAAAGAAGTTACTGGCCAGGCAAGGTGGCTCAGGCCTGTAATCCCAGCACTCTAGGAGGTAATGTGAGTGGATTGCCTGAACTCAGGGGTCTGAGACCAGCCTGAGCAAGTGCAAGGCCCTATTTCCCCAAAAGAAAAAAAAAAAAAAATAGCCGGGCATTGTGGCAGGCGCCTGTAGTCCCAGCTACCAGGGAGGCTGAGGCAAGAGGATCACTTTGAGCCCAAGAGTCTGAGGTTGCTGTGAGCTATGATGCTACAGCACTCTACAAGGGTAACAAAGTGAGACTCTGTCTCAAAAAAAAAAAAAAGTTATCACATGGAATCTGAAAATCACTATCCTAAGTGAAAGGAGGAGGATACAAAAGGTTGTAAAATGCCAATTAGATGGGAGTCTAGAAATGGCAAAAAGAAACCAATGACAGAAAGCAAATCAGGGATTACTAAGGGTAGGGTCAGGATGGGAATTGATCGCAAAGGGGTCTTGGAAACTTTCTATGGTGATGGAAATATTTTACATCCTAACAGTGCTGCTGGTCACACAGCTGTATATATCTGTTACATTTATTAGGTGTACATTTTGTGTAAATTATATCTTACTAAAACTGAATAAAAAAATAAACTTACACACTTAAGTTAACACAAAGAAGGGATGCATGCTCACTAACTTGTCCACAGTAGTTCTCTGGGCAGTGGAAATACAGGTGATTTAAATTTCTATTTTTGTACTTTTTGTAATTTTTATAAGGTAATCACTTGTGTGGCTGTCAAATTTTTAAAAGCCGCAAGCCTTCTAACAGAGACGGTATCATAGTCTGATACCTAAAACCGTCTACAACAAAAGGCACTGGAACAACTGCACGTTATTAAGGAAAACATTGAATTTTGGTTTATACCTCACAACATACACAAAAATTCACTCGACAGAGATCCTGCACCTAAATGTAAAACCTGACTGTAACACGTAGGTAGCAAACCACACTGTCAGGTGAAAGAGTAACAGTTTTGTAAATGGAATTGTAATAATTTACTGGATACTTGGAAATACTCGTCACGTGGCTCTCAGAAACACACCTCCTTCTCTTCCATAATGGGATAACTTCAAATACCTGTCTGAGCCGCTCAGGCCCGAACGCCGCGAGCACCCGCGCCGCGCGCTCACCTGGTACAGCTCCTCCAGGTTGCAGCGGACCGACGTGCTGCTCTGCACGGCCCGCACGGCCTCGCGGAGCTTCTGCCACGTGTCCTGCGTGTAGTTGTCGGGCAGCCGGGGTCTGTCTGCGGGGCCAGAACCAGAGCCGCGCGTTCGGAAAGCGCCCGAGGCGCCCGCGGCCCAAGGCGGCCTCCCGGGCCCAGCGCGCCGCGGCCTCGGAGGCGGAGCTTCTCCGCGCCCCGGGCCCGGCCCGGCAGGCCCCCGCCCGGCGAGCCCTCCCGCAGGTCCCGCCGACCACGCGCCGGCCCAGCGCCCCACACCCACCTCGGAAGTTCTTGATGACCAGCTTCTTAGAGCCGCCCGCGCCCCCCGGCTTGGCGGGGCCGGAGGACAGCGCCGCGGGCTTGGTGAGGCCGTTGGTGCGGCCCACGAGCGCCGAGAAGCTGCCCTTCCGCGGGGCCTCGTCCGCCATGGCTGGGCCGGAACCGCCGCGCCCGCCCGCCCCGCTCCGCCCGCTCGCCCCGGCCCGTCTCCGCCCGGCCGGCCCGCCCAGTCCGCCGCAGTCCGCCCGCTCCGCCCCGTCCGCCCCGGTGCCCGCCCCGCGCGCCCGCGGCCTGGAGGCCCAACCGCCTCCGGAGGGCTCGGGGGCGCGCAGGGACCCCCTCCCCCCGGCGCACCGAACTCGGGGACGCGCCTCGACCCCACCCCCCTCGAGCTCGGGGACGCGCCGCGACCCTCAACCCCAATCCGAGCTCGGGGGCGCGCCGGGACCCCCACCCTCCCCCTGAGTTCGGCGGCGCGCGGGGACACCCCGCCCGGAACTCGCGGCCAAGCTGGGACCCCGGACACTCCCTGAGCTCCGGAGAGCGCCAGACGCCCTGCTAGGGCTGCGGGGCGCTGCGACGTCCCCCTTTATGGGCTTGGGGGCGCTCCAGGACAATCTCCCATCCTTAAGGAGCTCGGAGCGGCGCCGGGACGGCCCGCTTAGGTGTTGTAAATGTGCCAGGGTACCCCAGACTAGGGCTCGGGGCGCCCCGGGACAACTCCCCCGCTTGGGGGGTGTGCCGGGACAGCCTGTCCGTGAGGGGAGCGCGGACGCGCCGGGACAATCTTCCCCAATTATGGATCTGGGGTGTGCCGGACCACCCCAAGTTAGGGACCCCTGCCGCACCTGAGGGCTCGAGGACGCGCCGAGACACCCCCACCTTAAGGCTCGGGGTCGCGCCTGGACGTCCCCTTTAGGGCTTGGGGGCGCGCGGAGCATCCTGAGGTGCTCGTTTTCTCAGAAGCGACAGTCGTGGGGTCAGCGGAGTGAAAGGCAGCGGCTCCGTGTGGCTACCCTCGCCCCTGAACCCCAAACCCCTCAGTCCTGGCGAGCCCAGACGCGGGAAGAGCTGCAGGCAGCCGGGCCGAGAGGGCGGGGACCCAGTGCTAGCACCCCTCGTCCTCAGCCCGAGCGCGTCGCCGAGCCGGCCCCGGGGTTGCGCTGCTGCGCGCGCTCGCTCGCCGGAACCAAAGTGCAGGGGAAGACGGGGCCGGAGGCGCCGGGCCGGAGACGGACCCCTGGCCGGAAGTGACGAAAGCGACGGGAACCGCCGGCTTGTGGGCGGTGCTCGCTGCCATGGCGCACATCACGATCAACCAGTACCTGCAACAGGTACGTGTCGGTAGGGGAAGCGCACTGCAGTGAGTGTGGGTCTCGGGCTGTCTCTGTGGGTCCCACCTCTGGCCTCGGACCCTCAGGCCTCGCTCGCTGCCTTTTCCGTCCGGATCTCCGGTGGGCGGCGACGGCGGGCTGGGCCGGAGGCGCCGCCTCGGGTCCCTTCTGCTGGGCCGCCGTGCGGGCGGGGCCGCGTCGGCCGGGGCTCGGAGCTCGTGTCCGCAGGCTGGGGAATGCTCGTGATTACGCGGACACACGTGTCGTCTCCTGCTGTTGCTGCCCTCGGTGGGCGCGGTGCTCCCAGTGGGTCTGAAGGGCTGGTACACCCCGCCGACGGCTTCGTTGGTTCCGTTGTTTCGGTGGGACGCCGGTGGAAGAAAGGAGGACGACTTGGAGGAGGAGAGGAGGCTACCGCAGTCCCAGTTCAGGCCGCTAGCCCTTTAGTGCGCTTCTCTGTTGTAAGCGTACTGCGCACTTTGTTTTTTGCTAAATATACCTTACAGCCGTTTTGTTCATACAGCCTGCAAATGGCAGAAGCACAGTTGAAACACGGATGTTTCTGTATTCAAAGCTTGCAGTTTTTACACTAAACGATGCTAATCCATAGGCCGGGCGCGGTGGCTCACGCTTGTAATCCTAGCACTCTGGGAGGCTGAGGTGGGTGGATTGCCTGAGCCAGAGCAAAACCTCGTCTCTAAAAATAACCTGGTGCTGTGGCGGGCGCCTCTAGTCCTACTACTGAGGTGGCTGTGAGCTATGATGCCAGGGCACTCTACCCTGGGTGACAAAGTGAGACCGTCTACAATAAATAAATAAATACATAACCCTCAGGACAAGGCTGTGGTAATAATAACAGGAAAAATAGAGAATAGGTTTTAAAAATATTTGAAGGAAACTTTACTAGGACCTGATAATTAAGGATGTATGGGTGGGCCAGGTGCAGTGGCTTCAACCTGTAATCCTAGCACTCTGGGAGGCTGAGGGGAGTGGATTGCCTGAGCTCAGGGGTTGGAGACCAGCTGAGTAAGAGTGAGACCCCGTCTCTACTAAAAAAAAAGAAAAATCAACCAGGCATTGTCTAGCACCTATAGTCCCAGCTACTGGGGTGGCTGAAGCAAGAGAGTCACTGGAGCCCAAGAGTTTGAGGTGGCTGTGAGCTATGAGGCCATGTCACTCTATTGAGGGCAACAGAGGGAGACTCTGTCTCAAAAAAATGGGTGGTGGGACATGGCAGAGTACTAGTATAATGAACGTGAAGAGGAAAATAAACTTGGTTCTGGACATAGGGAGTTGAGGTGTGCAGTGTCTGTTGACAACCAGTTAAAGATCTCCAGATGACGTTTGAATATAGTCTGACGTGACTGGGAGCAGTAGTTGCTGAGTTAATATGTTATGTCCAGGAGTCTCTCAAAGACCATACTGCCAGACAAGTCAAATTTAAAGAGGAGTCCTTTTATTGAAGAGCCAGCTGGCGACTCCCTCAGTGTCCCAACATGGGGTTTCTGAGAGCAGCTCCTACTGTCTAAGGGTTCAGATTTTTAAGGCCTGGTCTGCATCCTGAATCTCTTCACAAAAGACAGAGTACCTCCTAATATGAGACTTTGAAAAGTCCCTTCTATCATTTTGATGGAGAAAAGTATTCCTGGTTGGATTGGCCTGTTACTTAATTTCTATATTAATAGAGTCTCAAATATTTTAAAAAATAGATGTCTCTTTGACAGAGGATGGCAACATGTTAGACCTATATACATAGTAATACAATGTGTGTGATTTGTTGCGTAGGAGTGTAGGTGCCAGTAACTGTCTCAAATGTAACACACCGTTTGCCAGTCATCAAAGCCAGGAGGTGGGGCAAATCATTGACTCTTCTCTCCTTCAGTCTCCGCAGATAGTTCTTTACCTGCGTAGTTATATCTCCTAGTGTCTCAGATCCACCTCTTTGTTATCTATTGCTTATCAGGGGTCCTCAAACTTTTTAAACAGGGGGCCAGTTCACTGTCCCTCGGACTGTTGGAGGGCCGGACTATAGTTTAAATAAAAACTATGAACAAATTCCTATGCACATTGCACATATCTTATTTTGAAATAAAAAAACAAAACGGGAACAAATACAATCACACTGCCTCATGTGGCCCACGGGCCGTAGTTTGAGGACCCCTGGCATTGCAGTCACTTTTTATTTCATTTCCCTGATTCTTACCTGTTTCTTTTATATTGGACTTTCTATGAGAGCAAAGGGAGGATAGGCTTTAAAGACAATAATACTTCAGTAATATGTGTTTTTACTAATACTGGGACTTTGGACATGTCTAACTGCTGTGACTCTCCATCTGTAAACAGGATCCATATGAGTTGTGCCAATTATAAAGACCCTAAATGCACAATTAATGCGTTAACTCAGTAAATGATAATTGTGCTATTTTATTGAAGAAGATGGTTTGAGCATCTGCTTGTCCTACTAAAACTTCTCCTGCAGGGAGACTTCCAAACACCTCTTAACTTAGTGCCACCAATCCGATGCTCCACATTTGCTCAATGTGCCATGGCAGCTCTCCCATATATAAAATGCACATAACTTAAAAAGTACCATTTAGCCATTTTAAAGTATACAATTAAGTACATTGACAATATTGTATAACGATCACCATTACCAGGTTCCAAAATTTTTTTTGTCACCCCCAAAGGAAACCCTATACCCTGGGAGGTTGCTGGTAAGGAGCTTCCTGGGGTGTGAGCTCTGAAGAGTGAACATACTGGCAGGGCCCACACTGCTCATTACTAGGCCCAGGTATCTGACTCTAAGCCTTGATCCCTTGGTGACTGCCATGTCCTGGTTTTTCTCCAGCTGGAGTGCACTTCCATTTAGAGGCCTTGCTGCAGTTCTGTGACTCTGAGCCTGCTGTGACCCAGGAATTTCCCTTGGGGGGAGGACTCCGGAGACCTGGGACACACAAAGAGCATCATGTTCAAGGATGACCAGTGGCCTCCCTGTTAACCAGAGTGAGGCATGTCCTTGGGCCCTGGGAGCCTGAAACTAGAAGTAGGGGCTGCTTTGGGGACTCTTGGCTTGAGCTTGTGTTCTTGATGCACTGAACTGAGCATATGAGAGCAGGGCTGAGCAAGTGGCAGGTCCCAGAGATGATTTTGTGCTTGACAGGGAAGAAGTCTGCCCTGGGTCTCCATGGCTGGGCCTGCTCACAGGGTGCATGGAGGGTACCTTTGGAAGACATGTCCTCACTAGGGTAAACTGACTAAAACTGACCAAGACCTAGATGGGGTCACTTCATTTCCAGCCTTGATGGGATGGTGAGCAGAGAAGCCACAGAATGCCTGCCTTGGCCCAGGAGGGTGCCCTTTCTCACCCAAGCGCTGTCTCACGCATTCCCTACTCACTGATGACAGGTGGCACATGCAATATTTTAAACTCCAAAACACTGATCTCCAGCACAGTAATTGTAAAGAGGAAACCAAACCCCTTCCCCAAACCAGTGAGGGCTCTCAGTTTCTACCTGTTTACCTTTGAGGTGAGTCCTATACCTGTGGCTAGAGGTGGAAGAGAAAGACTTGGTTTTAATGACTGGGTTTTCATAACACTCAGTAGTAACCACATAACACACACTGCTCATTCTTGTTTGCTTTGCCTGTTTTCTTGCCTCTAGAAGATACCATGTTGAAACAAAGTTTTTGTTTGCTGGCTAAAAAGAGTCTTGACTTGATACATTTTGATTATCCTGATTTCTTTCAAAGTAGGAGAAAATTACTTTTGTGGTCTACAGTGTACCATTTGAATTCTGTTAGAACAGAATGTTTCACTTTCAACTCAGGTTTCCCTTTCCAATGTTTCAGGTGTATGAAGCAATCGACACTAGAGATGGAACTTCTTGTGCAGAGTTGGTGTCTTTTAAGCATCCTCATGTTGCAAACCCACGGCTTCAAGTAGGTCAAAGAGTTATGCACTCAGGGATCGGGGGAAATATGGGCTAACAGGTTTCTTAAGAGAAATTTACGGTTTAAATAAAAGAAAATTAACCTTGTCATTTTTTTTTTTTTTTTTTTTTTTTGCAGTTTTGGTCAGGGTCAGGCTTGAACCCACCACCCCCAGTATATGGGGCCAGTGCCCTACTCCTTGAGCCACAGGTGCTGCCCTAATGTTGTCACTCTTGCTTAAAAATGTCAAAGTTCCTTTAGAGTTTCTTAATGGCAGTTCACTTGCAGAGCGTGGACTGTGTCACGTCCTGCCCCGGGACATGCACCTCTTATTGCTATGTTTGATTCCTGCATAGTTTGCTGAGGTCTGGAGAAGTAAGGTCGTGTCTGGGGTGACCCAGCACGGGGGAGAGCTTAGCCTCTGTCCACACTGGTCTGCCCTCACAGCCCCAAGGCTGTCATGCACCACAGGCATCTGCTAAGTTGTTATTCAGGGATAGCCAGCTAACCAAGGCACCACCTGGGCTGTTCGTGTGGTGTCACAGCACTTGCTTGCATGGCATTGGCTCCAGCTATCCTGTTACAGCAGCCAGGTGGCCCTTTCCACAGAGATCTGTAGCCTACAAAGCCTAAATATTTATTTTCTGGCCTTTTACGGAAAGCATTTGCCAACTCATGCTTGAAAATACAAGGTCTGACAATTAAGTCTGTGAGCTTGCCACTGTGAACGAACATCATGGTAGAGTTTCATAGCCGTGGTCTGTCAGTGTCCACAGCTGTTCTTGTGTTGACATGTGGCAGCGTCTCGCTTAGTGGTTATTGCTGCATGTTTGTATGTGCCATTGAGAGAATGTTGGAACTTGAATTAGAGCAACAAACAAATTTAAATTTCTTGTTAAACTTAGCAAGAGCGGAAGGGAAATCAGGGACAGGTTAGTTCAAGTTTATGGGGATAATGCCACGAAGAAAACTGCAGTGTGCAAATGGATTAAAACTTTTTCTTTTTTTCTTTTTCTTTTTTTTTTATTGTTAAATCATAGCTGTGTACATTAGTGCAATCGCCTGTACCCATTCTAAGATGCACCGCAGGTGTGGCCCCACCCATTACCCTCCCTCCACCAAAACCTCCCCCCTCCCTGCCCCTTCCTGGCCCTTTCCCCATAGTCTTGTGCTATAGTTGGGTTATAGTCTTCATGTGAAAGCTATAATTTAGCTTCATAGTAGGGCTGAGTACATTGGATACTTTTTCTTCCATTCCTGAGATACTTTGCTAAGAAGAATATGTTCCAGCTCCATCCATGTAAGCATGAAAGAGGTAAAGTCTTCATCTTTCTTTAAGGCTGCATAATATTCCAGGATTAAAACTTTTTCTGAGGGAGAGAAAGTGTCACTGATGAACAGAGGTCAAAGTGGCCAATAACAAGCAGAACTGACAAAAACATTGCAAAAAATCATTGAATTGTGCATCAAAATCATTGGCTGACTGTGAGAAGCATAGCAGACCAAGTAAGCATCCATCAAGAAATAGGAAAATCTCAACTGAAAATCTTGGCCCGCAACTCATGGCTTTTGCATCAGGATGGTGCAGCAGTTCACAGGGCACTGACTGTGAGAGAGGTTTTAGCCAGTAAACAAATAACTGTGTGGGAATCCTCCCTGCTCACCTGATCTGGCCACTAATGATTTTTTCCTTGGTACAAAGATAAAGGAAACATAGAAAGGGAGACATTTTGATGACATTTGGGACATCAAGGGTAATACAGTGACAGCTGATGGCCATTCCAGAAAGAGTTCCAAAATTGCTTTGAAGGGTAGACTGAGACACTGGCATCCGTGCACAGCTTCCCAAGGGGACCACTTCAAAGGTGACTGTCGTGACTTTCAGCAATGAGGTGTGCAGCACCGTTTCTAGGAAAATTAAGTTCACAAACTTAATTTTCAGATCATGTAAATATTCTTGATGAAGATAAGTGATATTGAAGTAATATTTTAATAGAAAATATTGTTGCCATTTTGTAAAGTCCTTTTTTTTCATTGATATCCATTATAATATTGGAGTGTGTTCTCTTTGGGGGACAAAATTTTTCTTTTGCAAGAAAAATGGGCTTATCTATTGGTGATTATATTTGGTTGTGTCTGGACTTCAGGCCAGGTGACTTAGCCTCTGATAGCAGCAAGCCTTAAAAAAAAAAAAAATGATTCTTACATGCAGACAATGCTGAAAACCGTTGCTCACAACAGAAACTACTGTTTGAGACTCTATGGGACTTAGGGGCACCCTCGCCAGAGTGCCCCATGGCTGGTGCCTTGTGCTTCCTCCTGCATCCCATCAGGGGACACCTGTCTGCCTGTCTTATGCCGTCTGAGGCTGACCCCTTCATTGTGAAATTCCCCATTAACCTTCCATCTGATGGCTCCATTTGTGGGGGCCACTGTCCAGATCAGTTATTTCCTTAGGGCTGTGAAGCAGTCTTTCTGCTACTGTCATTCGTTCCACCACGTGTGTTTATTGTATTGGTGTGGACTCACTGATCCTTTTTAAAAAATTCAATGTGCTGGGCGGCGCCTGTGGCTCAGTGAGTAGGGCGCTGGCCCCGTATGCCGAGGGTGGTGGGTTCAAATCCAGCCCTGGCCAAATTGCAACAACAAAAAAAAATAGCCGGGCATTGTGGCGGGCGCCTGTAGTCCCAGCTGCTCAGGAGGCTGAGGCAAGAGAATCGTGTAAGCCCAAGAGTTAGAGGTTGCTGTGAGCCGTGTGACACCATGGCACTCTACCCGAGGGTGGTACAGTGAGACTCTGTCTCTACAAAAAAAAAAAAAAATTCAATGTGCTACAATCTGTTAGTCAAGTTTTTCCAGAGAAGCAGAACCAATAGCTTTTATCTGGTTCTGTGTTGATGTCTGCGAGAGTTATGAGGAGCTGGGCTACATGCATCGGCAGGCTGCAAAGTCCTGCACTCTGCTGCCTGCAAGCCGGAGGCCCAGGGAGTCAGCCGGGGAGTCCAGCTGAGTCTGAAAGCCGGACAGCTGGGGGCCAGAGCTGGGAATCCTGGTCTGAGGCTGGAGAAGCACCAGACTATTGCTTGGCCCTCACTGGGCAAAACTGAAGTGCATTCATGGGCTTCTTGTCCACTTCAAATATTGATAAAAAATATTTGTGGAAGTAACAGACCTTTTATTTAGAAGTGCTAAAATGTAAGGAGGGGCTGTGAACTCTGAGGTGCAAATTCTTTTGAAACTGAAATCTCATATACATTGCATTCTTTCTGTGCCTATTAATTTTATTTTTGCCCTTTTTCTTCTTATTACTATTATTAGATGGCCTCTCCAGAAGAGAAGTGTCAGCAAGTTCTGGAGCCCCCTTATGATGAGATGTTTGCAGCTCATTTAAGGTGAGGAAGGAAACACACAAATTAGGATTTGACCAGGGATTTTATCTCACAGTGTCTTATATGTGAAGTAGCAAATAATTGACTTTGAAGAAGTAGAAAAATACATTTATAATTTTACTTTGGTAAAGCCTGTTTTGTAATACGGTAAAAAAAACCATCTTAATATTGATCATATTGACCAAATTTTGTTTTATGTAGTAGGGTATGGAGCCTAACCATTGACCTACCTTTTTCATGGAAATATTATTTTTGAACCTCTTTGCCTTACTGGGAAATACACTGCACTTGAGAGAGCAAGCAACACTGCTTTCTGGTTTACTCTGTGTGTCCCATTTCATTTCTAAAGCATTAACTTGGGCAGAAGTTTGTGTCCTGGAGCTGTGAGAGACGCTTTGAGATGTGAGCTGTGAGATGACAGGCCTTGTTCTGAGCCATGGGGACAGGGTGGGCTCTGTGAGCAGGGAAGTCCTGTGGGCCCTGCAGGGTCTTTAGAAGAGTTTGGGTGCCACCGTGTCCTCATGGGGGAGGCACCTGCCACTTTCTTGCTCTGTCCAGCATGCGCCGGGATGCAGATCTGGCAGTGACTGTACGCAGCTGGGAATCTGTTAGAGCATCCTCATCTGCCCTCTGACATAGTGCACGGGCTGTGCTGTGCCTGTGTAGGTCCCTGCTGGGGACCCTGCTGAAGTCCCCTGCTGAGGTCCCTGCTGGCCCTCAGTTTCCTGGGACTTGAAAGGATAGTCTCAAAATGTAATGTGAGATTTCATCTCACACCAGCCTGGTTTGGTCCCAGCAGTCATCATTGAGCTTCCGCCTCCAACCTCTGTCTCCTGCCAGGCAAGAGTTCCAGCCTTGAGGACCACTGGGCACTAGGGTGTCTGGGGTGGGGCAAGCTGTGTGGTATGTGTAACTGTGTCAACATGCTTTCTGGTGACCTGGCCTCAGTCCCAACATTTCTTTTCCAGGTGCACTTACGCGGTGGGGAACCATGACTTCGTAGAGGCGTACAAGTGCCAGACCGTGATAGTCCAATATCTTTTGTGGTTTGTGGCTGTTGTCCAGTGTGTAACAGAGTGGATAACTTGGGGTTTAAGATCTTGAAATGTTGGGCCAGTTATTCGAACCTGCAGTTAGAAAGGAATTAATATTTTGGAAGAGAAACTCATCCTAGCTATTTTACTCTGGTTTTTAAGTTTAGCATGGGTCCTAAGACTCATTCAGTGACTTATGTAGTAGGTAAAAACACTGATTAGGGAGGGATTTATTTAATTCTGTTGAGGAGGATAGTATTTGTAAGTACAGTTATAGGCTAAGTCCTCTTGGTGAAATATCAGAACTCCCAAATTCAGGTATACATCAGTGGTTCTCAACCTTCCTAATGCCTCCTAATGCTGCGACCCCCAACCATAAAATTATTTTTGTTGCTACTTCATAACTGTAATTGTGCTACTGTTACGAATCGTAATGTAAATATCTGATATGCAGGATGTATTTTCACTGTTACAAAGGGGTCGCGACCCACAGGTTGAGAACGGCTGGTCTAGATGGACACACGTGGACTCAGACACACATTATCACTTAATCATGATTGCTAAAGATATTAACCACCCCACTTTCTTAACTCACACCCTGACACCTTCCACTTAAGGCCCTATTCAATGCTTGTTCTGAGTATTTGGAAATATCTCTAGATTTTAGTTTACTTAGAGGAGAGTGGGCTGCTAACTAGCTAAGTTTTCTTGGAATTCAGAAATTCTATAATTGATAAAATAAACTTTATACTATGGAGTCTAAAGCACTTAAATGTAA
Source organism: Nycticebus coucang (assembly GCF_027406575.1). Lineage (NCBI taxonomy): Eukaryota > Metazoa > Chordata > Mammalia > Primates > Lorisidae > Nycticebus > Nycticebus coucang. The sequence continues at coordinate 863,317 of NC_069794.1, forward strand.
CTTGTGATCATCTGGGCTCAGAGAAACCAAATACAATTTTTGAAACTGTAGATTAAAGAAATCTGGGCTGAGTGCAGTGGCTCACTCCTGTAATCCCAGCACTCTGGGGAGCTGAGGCAGGTGGATTGCTTGAGCTCAGGAGTTCGAGACCAGCCTGAGCAAAAGTGAGCCCCTGTCTCTACTAAAAATAGAAAAATTAGTTTCTACTAAAAATAGAGAAATTAGCTGAGCATTGTGGCAGATGCCTGTAATTCCAGCTACTTGGGAGGCTGAGGCAGGAAACTTTTTATAAAAGTAGACCAACTGTAATTTATTGAGGGATATAATATCATACAGGAACTTAAACCCAGGAGTTGGAGGTTGCTGTGAGCTAGGCTGATAACACCACATTCTAGCCAAGATGACAGAGTAAGACTCTGTCTCAAAAAAAAAAAAAAAAATCTGATAACAAAAAGTCTTTCTTACTTTGAAAAAATATGTATGAAATAAACATATTGAGAGTACTTACACCTGATGTGCAGGTATTTGTACCGGGGGCTAGGCCTTTCGTTCGTTAAAGAACTTATCCCTCTAGGACAGAGTCTACTGTAGGGTGAGCTGCACTCCTTAAAACTTGCACCCCATCTTTATTTTTACCAAATGGAGCAATATTTGAATTTCTTATATCTTACCTTCCTTAAAATAGTACATCATTCCTTCGGGCATTCCAGGCCCACAAAGAAGAAAACTGGTAAGTGTTAACAGAAACAGCTGGAAATTAGCAACTGGCTATTTGTTTTAAAGCAGAAACTTTTAAAAGTTTGTTTAAGAAAAATGTCTCCTATTTTCTATGTGGATTTTTAATATCCATGTGTTGACATACCATGGTATCAACAGGGATAATGGGAGTTGTGACATCTATGTAACTGTGACTGGCAGATCAGCCCGTTCATTTGCCCTGTGTCTATAAATATATAAAGTGTCATTTTTATTTCTGTACTTCCATGCTTCTAAATATTTATTAAATATTATTTTTTTCCTTCCTGCATCAATTTTGAACTTTTAGTTTTAAACTTTTTATAAAAGTAGACCAACTATAATTTATTGAGGGATATAATATCATACTGGGGTATTTTAAATTCTTTGCCAAATTAATTCTGAACTTTATGGTTCATTAACAAACTATAGGTAAATATTAAAGTTTTGCTTATACTAAACTAACCAAAGGCCTTTACAAACAAAAACCCCTCCCTTTTCCTGTATTAAGTGAAGATTTACATGTGAAAGGAGTTAAGCATTACCAACTAGGAGTCTAGTTGTCTCAGGAAGGGCTGTGCATTATGTGCTCTGCTTTCTGTGAGGGGGTCTTACCAAACCACATCTCTTTTCAGTGGGGCTGTTTGGATAGTGGTGGAGAGTTGAGAAGGTGGGTTCTGTGGGGACTTGAAGTGCGTGGGGTGGTGTATGGGGCACTACAGGTGTGGCCTACACTGCCTGGTGGAGTTCTGAGGGGCTGCTGGGGCCCCCATTATGGTGGTAGCCTGCAGGAGTACTGCCCTAGGTGTGGCTCGGCCCTCACAGCCTCTTCACCTGTGCTTACTTTTTGCCATAGGGCCCTGCCCGTCATGTACTCAGTGGCACTGGACCTTCGAGTATTTGCCAATAACGTAAGTTTAATTTCCTGGTCACTGCTGTTTTGCTTAATTTCATGTCATTCTTTCCCACGTTTTGAATGAATGGGGTTGGGATGTGTCTGGTAGAAGGAACAGAAAAACAAGAGGGGACCTGACAAGTTATTCTTTCTGGGTCAAGTCAAACAGACTTAAATTAACATTTTCTCAGATCTGTACACAATCGATACAGAGAGGTGTTTCCCGTATATGAGTAACCACTTATGGCATGTATTTTTATTTTAAAAAGGAGTGGAACAACAAATGAGGGATTCTACATTTTCTTCCACTCTTAAAGAATTTGGCCCATCCCCTCACTTAAAGAATTTGTTTAGGGTCAGACATGGTGGCTCATGCTGTAATCCCAGTACTTTGGGATGCCAAAGTGGGAGGATTGCTAGAGGCCACGAATTGGAGACTACCCTGGACAACACAGCTAGACTCTATCTCTAAAAAAAAAAAAGTTTTTTAAAAATTGGCTGAACATAGTGGCACACTTGTAGTCCCAGCTACTCAGGACCTGAGGTGGGAGGATCACCTGAGCCCAGGAGTTTGACTACAGTGAGCTGTGATCATACCACTGCACTCCAACCTGGGTGATAGAGTAAGACCCTGTCTCTAAAAATAATTGAATAGATAAGAATTCTGCTTATTGTAGATTTGGGCAGTAGCCTAAGGTTTCTCTGGTGTGAGGGAAGAGCCTGGATTTGATGGAGGTGACTTCCTTTTGGGGGAATCCATGTAAGCCCAGCATTTGTCAGCTTTTTGGTTTTAGGACCCTTTTAAAGTTTTAAAAATTATTGATAACTTTGATTCAGGACAAAGATGAAGTAAATTTCTCTGTATTTTTCCTGTGTAAAACCCTGTGAGTTCTCGTGCCAGCAATGCTCTGGGAGGGGCAGAGAAAGGTCCCGTGTAGGGAGTCCTGTGACCTCTCTTGCCTTGTGTCATGAAACACTGACAGGCAGCAATGGAAAGCTGTGAGAAAACCCACACAGGGGTTTCCTGTGTACAGGACTGCCGCACTCCAGTGTTGCAGAGACTAGGGGAGCCTGGGCCTGCTCAGACTGGTGCCTCTGTCAAAGTCGGGATCATACCAAGAACCAGGCCATCTCAGCTTCTTCAGATTTTAAGTGGGAAAGAATGTTTCACCATACCAACACTGAGACTCCACAGATGCTGGGATTATTTCACAGGGGCCTAGAGGCAGCCATCTACAAATGCTTCGGCAAGCACTTGAAACAAACGGAAACACTGGAAGTCTCGGCAAGGAAATAGAAGACGTGAAGAATGAAATAGGAAGTTTAGAACTGGAAAATATGTGCACTGATGACCTCCAAGAGCTCTTTTTTATTTTTTTCCAAATTGATTTAAGGAAGCCTCTGAGAGATTTTGTTTATTTATGTATTTATTTATAGAGACAAGTCTTGCTGTGTTGCCCAGGCTGGAGCACAATGACTGCTCAGAGGCACAGCTGCAATTCACTGCTTCAGCCTCCTGGACCCAAGGATCCTCCCACCTCAGCCTCCTAAGTAGCTGGGACTACAGGTGCACACCACCTTGCCGGATTTGTTTACTTCTGTTATGGCTATTTATATTTACTGTATTAGAATTTTTACCTAGAAAAATCTTTATTTATTTCTTTGGAAAGAAAAATAGTAAACCTTTTGTATGTTAACATAACTGTTTGTTTATTTTTGAGACAGAGTCTCACTCTGTCACCCTGGGTTGAGTGCTGTAGTGTCAGCCTAGCTTACAGCAACCTCAGATTTTTTTTGTTTTTTTATTTTTTGAGACAGAGTCTCACTATGTCACCCTCAGTGGAGTGCTGTGGTGTCACAGCTCACTGCAACCTCCAACTCTTGGGCTTAAGTGATTCTCTTGCCTCAGCCTCCCAAGTAGCTAGGACTACAGGCACCCACCACAAAGCCCAGCTATTTTTTTGTTGCAGTTGTCATTGTTGTTTAGCTAGCCCGGGTTGGGTTCGAACCCACCAGCCTGGGTGTATGTGGCCAGCACATAAACCACTGGGCTACAGGCACCAAGCCAACAACCTTAAATTCTTGGGCTCAAGTGATCCTCCTGCCTCAGCCTCCCAAGTTTCTAGGACTAAAGGCTCCCACCATGATGTCTAGCTAGTTTTTCTATTTTTAGTAGAGATGGGGCCTCATTCTTGCTCAGGCTGCTCTTGGCTCCTGAGCTCAAGAGATCCATCTGCCTTGGCCTCTGAGAGTGCTGGGATTATAGGCATAGGCATGAGCCACCATGCCTGGTCCCTCACTGACTTTTTATATAAGAAATAAATGCATTTTCAAAACAAAGAAGGTGTCCTTGTTTGCCTTTTACTCTTGAATGTCCGGTTAGCAGAAGCCTGGCCTGCCTTATCTGCTCTGCACTTCCTCTACTTCGGGATGCCAGTCTGACTGAAGTACTCACAGACATTCTAGCCTCACACAGAGGTGGAAAAGGGAGGCGAATTTTAGTAGACTTTTCAGATCATTGTAGATAATTCTTTGCCTGTTAGAGGTTGGTTACTGTACTACAGCCTCTGAAATTCAGTGTGAACTTGCTCTGCCTTCTTGTGAAACCCTCGGGCTGTCACATACTTCGAGTGGTTCTTTCCCCTGTACAGCTTGGCAGCATCATGCATCACTCCTGTCTCGGCCCGTTTGGGCTGCTGTAATAAGGCACTGTAAACTGGCTTTTACAGTTCTGGAGCCTAGAAGTCCAAGATCAAGTCACCAGCCGATTGAGTGTCTGGTGAGGCGCCCTCCTGGCTTGTAGACAGCGCCTTCTCACTGTGTCCTCATGTGGGGGAAGGGCAAGGCTGCTCTCTTGGGTCCTTTTCACAGGAGACTAATCCCATCCATGGGACCTGCATCCCCATAACCTCATCACCTCTCAGCAGCTGCATCTCCAAATACCACCACCTTGAAGGTTAGGATTTCACCGTATGAACTGCAGTGGGGCAAAGGCCTTCAGACCAGGGGTGGGGGGTGCCATTTGTAAATTTGGCTTACTGAGTTGTGTATCAGTTCCCAGTGCTGACATACTTTATAATGTTGAACCAAAAACAAAAGCCCTATGTTTGTCATTATCACCAGCAACTTTCTCAGAAAAGTCTTGGAAGAATAGGAACCTGTCACCTCATGGTAGTCAGAAAAAGTTTTCCACAATTATAGTTTTTGTTGAAAGTGCAAATGTTGTCACTGGCAACAAATACTGTGACTTGGTTGCCTGGAAGTGATGATTTGTGGCATTCACTTGGGGGACACAGCCTGCTGGGCCCCAAAGCTCATGGCCTGTCTGCCCGTGGTTCAAGAGAGGCAATGACTGAGCACCTCCGGGTCCCCCCCCCCCCCCGCCCATCACCACTAGGTGGGGCAGATGTACATGTGCCAGGGGACCCAGCCTAACAGCTCCTTACTGCACCCGACTGTTTTATTGAGTCTTTGATTAACTGCAAATGCATGGTGTTAAGGGCACAGTGACCTGAGTGTAGTTTGGTGCCCCAGGAGGGTAAAACCATCAGAGCAAATGTCAGTGCAGTCAAAAAAGACAAGCAGTGGCTTAGGGCTGTCCCTTGCAGGGGTGTGGAGGCCCCCAGGGCTCCGTTAAGAATGCCTGGGAGGAAGTAGTGTTCCTCCTTTAACCCGGGTAAAGGCAGGAGAAGGCCAGACCCTGTGAGGCCTTCTGTGCATCAGAAGTTTTTGTTTAGGAGTTTTGGCCGTTCCTGACAGGAAGGTCAGGGACTAAGGTCGAAGAATGCCTCTTGCAGGTGCAGGCTTCCACAGATGACAAGCTTGGATTAGTTGAAGACCAACTTGGTTTGTGGAAGGATCAGGATAATGTATATATGTCTCAATTTTCATATTTCTGTAGTATACTCTCCCTGACTTCTCTAGTATCTTTTGGGACTTTGACTTTTATACCTATTTTTGCTTTAAAAAAATAAATTTTTTACATTCTATTAGGCAGATCAGCAGTTGGTAAAGAAAGGAAAAAGCAAAGTTGGGGACATGCTAGAGAAAGCCGCAGAGCTGCTGATGAGCTGTTTCCGTGTCTGCGCCAGTGACACGTGAGTAGGAGCAGGGCTGTGGGACCGAGGCCCTTCTGTGGAGGTCCCTTGTGAGTGCTGTTTTCTCTGCCCAGAGCAGCCTCTCCCACCCCTCTTCAGGCTGTCTCCACTCCTTTTAGAGAGTTCAGCCTTCTCAAAGGCCTCTCTCCACTGGACCTGGCGGGAGTCAGATCTTCATCTAACACGTGCATGGCAGGCCACGGTCCTGTTCTTCGCACTCCCTGAGGTAACAATTTGGATGACTGTGTGGCCTGCTCAGCTGCAGAGCGCAGGAAGGCTGTGTGACCACTGATGCCTTTGTGTTTCTTAACACTAAAAATACTGCAATATTGGAATTGAATACTAGAAATTTTGTTTATTCACACATTTCTGCACAGCATTGGTCTTTGTGACCTTTGATCAGTGAGTAGTCTCTTAGATGAGGTACTAAAAGCATAGGCCACAGAAGGAAAATAGTTAAATTGAATTTCATCTTAATAAAAAACTCTTGTGCTTCAAAGCACTATCACAAAAAGTGAGAAAGCATAGAATGGGAAAAATATTTACATATTACAGAATATGTAAAGAACTGTTATAACTCAGTGATTAAAAGACAAATGATCCGGGCGGCGCCTGTGGCTCAGTGAGTAGGGCACCGGCCCCATATGCTGAGGGTGGCGGGTTCGGACCCAGCCCCGGCCGAACTGCAACAGAAAAATAGCCTGGTGTTGTGGCGCGCGCCTGTAGTCCCAGCTGCTCGGGAGGCTGAGGCAAGAGAATCGTGTAAGCCCAAGAGTTAGAGGTTGCTGTGAGCCATGTGACGCCACGGCACTCTACCCGAGGGCGGTACGTTGAGACTCTGTCTCTACAAAAAAAAAAAAAAAAGACAAATGATCCCATTTAAAAATGGGCAAAGGGTTTAAAAAAATCTTCCAAAGACATACAAATGGCCAGTGAGCACACACAGCTGATGTCACTATCTACCAGTGATGGAGGCACATGCATCAGACATTGGAAATGCCGCCACTTGATACCCACTAGGACAGCTGTGATCAGAAAGGCAGGTTCATGGAGTTGGGATTGGGGTGGGGATGTGAGCTGGCACAGCTGCCATGCAGAGCGGCCTGTGGGGCCTCAGAAAGTTACACACAGATTAGCATATGACCCTGCAGTCCCACTCTGAGATAGGTTCCCAAGAGATAAAAGCAAACCCTCAGTGACAAATCCTTCCTCTTGTGGTTTGGTCTTGTCACATGTCTCTGAAGAGGCCGTGGTTCCTGGTGCCAGACCAGAAGGATATTACCATAAACAAAGCATTTTAGCATTTACGTGTTACAGAGAACTTGTCTATGTGTTTCTTATCATCTTGGTTTTTCTTTTTCCCCATAACCCTTAGGAGTAGATAGAACAGTATTATTATCTGTCTCCATTTTCAGATGAGGAAAACAAAACTTAGAAAAAAATGTTTTGTTCAAGCTCATACTACTAGGTTGTGATAAAAAATCATGTAAAAGAATGAGTTTTGGCAGTTAAGTAGGCAGTTATAAAACAGGCTTTGATTATTTCAAAACTGAATTGTTTTTACATTATTTTCAGTGTTTCTATATGGGCAGATTTTGGTCTTGAGCAACTTTGTTTTCTCTGGCTGGCGAGTGGTCTCGAGTTTTCTGTACGGGGCACTTTTCTTTTTGGTGCTCTGACCTCATGTCCCCAGATCTTGTGACCCAGGCAGTTGCCACTGGGCTGCTCTCTGGCACCACTGCCTGTGGGAACTGTAAGCTCTTAGCTAGGAGATTTCATTTACAAAGTGCAGAGCATAGCCAGCTTAACAGAATTTATTTCAATGTTTTACCATGAAAAATTGGAAGAATTTCACAGTGAATATCTAAATACTCTCCAGTCTACTGTTGGCACTCTTCTGCACTTGCTCTGCTGTGTCTATTCACGTACCTTTCCCTCTGTCCCTCCATCAGTTTCCTTTTTTTTTGAATGTACACTCAGGTATCACTTGTTAGGGATATGTTCTGAGAGATGTGGCCTCAGGTGATGTCATGGCTGTGTGGGCATCATAGGGCACATGTGCAGACACTGGGTGCTGCAGCCGCCGCACACTTGGGCTGCTGTGCAGCCTGCTGCTTCCTGACTGTGAGCTTATGCGATGTGACTCTGTGGAGTGCTGCAAGCAACTGCAACACAGCCACAAGCGTCTGTGTGTGTCTAAACACACTTAAACGTAGGAACAGGGGCGCGAGAGTACGGTATTGGGTCTAGGGGACCACAGTTTGTTGTTGACTAAAACAGGCTGTGTTTTGCATGACTATTTCAAAGTCAGTTGCAAATATAGACACCCTTTCCTCTACATACTTCCCTTTCTATTTTTTCTTTTGAAGTAGAATTTACTAAAATGAACTGTGTGTAAATTTTAACTGTGTGTCTGAGTTTTGGCAAGTGCACACACCTGTGTTCCTGAAGCCCCTGCTGAGAGGTGGGACGTTATCCTCAACCCAGAAACTCTCCCTCCTTTCAGGCAGCCCCTTGCTACTGCCCTGATTGTCCCACTGTGGGTGAGCTTTGCCTGTTCAAGGACTTTGTACAAAGGGACCCTACAGTTTGCACTTTTTGTGTCTTCCTTTTTGTGATTCACTCTTGTGTATTTTACTAGTTCATCTTGTTGTAATGAGAAGAGAAAATATTTTTTACATTTTCAAAAATGCTTTATCACAGTTACTTTTATATAATGTTGCTGCAGAATGGGCAGTTTTCAGCTGGTGCAGTGGAGGGAGCATGTTACTTACATATTGGAATTTTCCTGGTTAGAGGCCCCCTCCCCCCCAATTTTACCTGTTAGATAAGACATCTTTTTAAAAATGTTTTTTTTTAATTTCATGACTGTGACTTGAGCTATGAGATTTTATGTTACAATGTTAATGTTTAGCAGTTTATTTTCTAATTTATAAATAAAAATTTTATTTCCTATGTAACTTTAAAAATTATTTTCCCCTAGTCGTGCTGGCATAGAAGACTCTAAGAAGTGGGGGATGCTGTTTCTGGTGAATCAGTTATTTAAAATTTACTTTAAGGTATGTTTCTATTTGAAGACTTCATGCCTTTATAAGAATTCTTTAGAAGATTCCCATCTTCCCACATCTGGTATTATTTATGTTAATTATTAGCTAGACTTTCTGGCATTGCTTGGGAAATTATTGTAACCACATTCATAGTCCTATTAGCTGACATTTGATGAGTACCTACTTCATACAAGGCATCATTCAAAAAAGCTTTACAAATGTCTTATTTAAAACTGCTGGGCATAGTGGCCCACACCTATAATCTCAGCACTTTGGGAGGCCGGGTGGGGGGAGGATTGCTTGAGACCAGGAGTTTGAGACCAGCCTGGGCAACAAAGTGAGACCCTCCTTCTACAAAAAAAATGTAAAAACTTAGCTGGGTGTGGTGGCACACATCTGTAGTCCCAGCTATTGGGGAGACTAAAGCAGAAGGATTGCTTGAGCCTGGGAGTTTGAGGTTGCTATGAGCTATGATGACACCACTGCACTCTAGTATAAGCAACATAGTGAGACCCATCTGTACAAAAATATTATAGAAATAAAAGTAAATTAGCTGGTTGTGGTGACATGCGCTGGTAGTCTCAGCTCCATGGGAGACTGAGGCAGGAGGATTGCCTGAGTTTGGGAATGTGAGGTTGCAGTGAGCTGGGCTGATGCCACTGCATTCTAACCCAGGCAACAGAGTAAGACCCTGTCTCAAAAATTTTCTAGGGTGGTGCCCGTAGCTCAGTGGGTAGAGCCACATACACTGAGGCTGGGGAGTTTGAACCTGGCCTGGGCCAGCTAAAACAACAGTGACAACTGCAACAAAAAAAGTAACCGGACATTGTGATAGGTGCCTGTAGTCCCAGCTGCTAGGGAGGCTGAAGCAAGAGAATTGGCGTAAGCCCAAGAGTTTGAGGTTACTGTGACCTGTGATACCACAGCACTATATGCAGGGCAATAGCTTGAGACTCTGTCTCAAAAAAAAAACAACTTTCTAGGATAGGACCTCTGTAAACAAACAAAAACCAAATCCAAACTCTGAGGTAAGTATTACTGGCTCCAGGGGAAAATAAGGCACTTGTGTAGTAAGCAGCTTGTCTGGTGGAATTACACCCAAAGGCATGTGGCTCTACTCTGTAGCCTTCTGCCCTGGATTGTAATAATTAGCTGTGGATGGACAGACCGGCCTGTAGACCGAGGGCAGTGCCAGGAGGCTTCTCAGCTTTGAGGTCGTCTCCTGTGAGGTCAGGGTGAGGTCATCTGTGTTGGTAGCTTTTTGTTTCACTTGTATTATTATTATTAAATAAATAATTTTGATCTAACAAATTTTGCAATTCCCATTTTAAGGAGACATGCTTAGTAAAGTAGAAGTTTATGTTTGTTTTACTGTTTTTGTTGTTGTTTTTAAATATTTTAAATAGACTGTTGCTTCCTATAGATCAACAAGCTCCATCTGTGTAAACCCCTAATCAGAGCCATTGACAGCTCCAACCTGAAAGATGATTACAGCATGGCCCAGAGAGTCACATACAAGTACTACGTGGGCCGCAAGGCCATGTTTGATAGCGACTTTAAGCAAGGTGTGTAATCTCTTCTCTGGTATTTCAAATAAAGTGTTGCATTCTGAGCAACGTGAGTGACAGAGATAGCTTTGGAGAACATGGTTATTAAGGTGGGATATTTGTGTAAGAAAGTTCAAGTTATATATACTTTTTTAAATTACATCAATATTGATTAAGTAAAGGAAAGTTATATTTAAAGGTTTTTACTCTATACTGGGTCTCTGAAATACTGTCAGAGTGTCACAGTTGTCACTATGTCCTTTCTGTGCTTACCAGCCGGCTGTCTGTGAGTGGAATGTACGTCCCTGCTTTCTCCCCGGGCCTGTGGCCCTGCAGTATGTACTGGTTTTGTGGACGTAGGAAGTGGAGGTTAGGACCACGTTGAGCTCAGCAGCTGACTTACTGCCTAAACAGTCCTGTGTGGGAATGACTCAGCAAGCAGTGGAGACGTGGCTGGGTGCAGTGTCACATTTCATGTTGTGGCTTTTGACCTCACGAGCGGGCATCATTTGGGTACAGTGCCGAGTGTTGTGAAGTCACATTAACACACTGGTTTATGTTATTGACTTTCTCTAGAATGTGAAGCCAATTTCTTTTCCTTTCTATACTTTTTGATTAGCTGGCAGGAGGTGCTGCTTTGTGATCTCTCCTGGTGTGCTCAGACCAGACTTGTCAACTCACTTCCTTGCCATTCGTTGAGCACACAGTCCCACCCAGTGCCAGATGGATGGGAGGCCTTTTCCTTCTCCCTGTGTGTTGCAGCCGTGGGCTCTCTATTGTCACTGCACTGGTGTTTATTCTGTTGGCTTAAACCGACTGACTTTTCATTTTCTTTAACAGTTTTAGTAGATTTACCACTTTCAAAGAAGGGCTTTTCTGAGTTAATTCTCTCATCTCATTTTTTTTTCCTTAAAATATAAAGCATAAGGTAGATACTTTTAAATTATCTTTTATTGAATTCTTTTGATCACTCTGATAAGTTTTTCCCTGAGGATTCATTGAGTGATATTTTTGAATACCTAACATAGCCAGAAATGATTTATTATATTGATACTGTGTATTCAGTTTCTAAAACCTTTAGAGCTAAAAAGTTCCTTCAAGGCTATCTCATCTATCACTATCACTTCGTCGTTAAGGAAACTGAGAGCTGTGGAGATGGCGGTTCTCTGAGACCACTGAGATCATCAGTGACTATGTGCATCGGCACTTGTGTCTTCGGCTTTGTAGCTGTTAGTGATTCTGCTTCTGTTTCACTGAGAGGAACCCTAGAGCCCCAGATTGTATTTAAGTGGGTGAAATGTCTGCAAGGATTGTGGTGAATTTAATTCTTTTGTGTGATTTTATATTTGGAGTATCTCAGTTGTTATATACTTAAAATAACATTTTAATTTCAGAGATTTATATCCCTCTAAATATTTTTACTCCAACCAAAATACATTGTTTGATGCACAATGTCTGAAGTCCCCTCAAAGATAGTGGAGCATCTCAGCATGCATTAACTGTTAGAAAATGCATTTTTGTATCTCCAGGGGAATTTGGGCTCAGTTACCTTTAGCAGGAGTAAAGTTATACTTCTCAGGGACTGAGTTATAGCAGACAAGCTCTGGCAGCCAGGGGGATATTGCAGACCTTCAGCTGAGTCGTTGTCCCTTGACCTGCAGGGCTGATAGTAGGCACAGCTCAGTGGGCCTAGGGTGTCCATACTCACTGTTCCACTAGACATTTATTTTTGCAAAACGGCCACACAGTTTCAGAGCAGAGGCAGTGGTTCTGCCTATAGGTTCCCTCAGGCCCCAGGCCCAGACTCCAGGGCCTGCTGCCTCGGGTGACATGGCCTATAGTTCTGAACCATATTTGGGACTTTATATCATTATTCAGGAAGAATAAACAGTGTCAGTGTGCCTCTGTCTGAAGGAGCATCTCACTTTCCTAATTCTTTCATTTTTTATTGAGATGCAGTCTCACTATGTTGCCCCAGTTGGTCTCGAACTCCTGGGCTCAAGTGATCCTCCTGCTTTGGCTTCCCAGAGCACTGAGGTTACAGGTGTGAGCCACAGCGCCATGCCTCACTTTCCTGATTCTTGAACCAGACTCAGCATCAGCAAGGCCTCTCCTTATCTGAGTTCTGAGTTAGCACATGTTAAACTCTCTGCAAGTCTGTGCTGTGGAATCTGTAGCATTCGTCTTGACAAATTGATCATTTTTGCATTTTGAAATCTATTAAATTCAAGTACATTTTACATGAAATTGTATCCCGTCTTTATTATTGCTGTCAGGACAGAATTTATCTATTACAAGTTAATAAAATAATTTTTTTAAAGCTTATATTTGTATCAAGTGGAAGGTACACGATCACTTAATTATATACAAAGTGGAGGGTGGTGTTTCTCCAAGTTATTTTTATTCTATTTAATTATGCATGATTAAAATGATTATGGAGGTACATTTTAAGATGTTTTTATGTTTTCCATGAATATGGATATCATTTGAGCAGGGTTAAACTTTTAACATGCTAAACACAATGGCTTTCTAGGTAGCCTTAGGCAAATCAGAATTTCAGTACAAGTAAATTTCCTCAGTTTTTCCCTCTGCCCAGACAGTTCTTGTTGAATTTGGGGCTTTGAATTATACCTAATAAAAATCTCTGATCACAGAAATGAAGCTGGGCTGTTTTTTAAGGCATTAAAAAGAGGAAACAAATACATAAGGATGGGACAGTAGAATGACGGGCAGAAAGGGAGAGGTAGTAACTTGGAACTCTGCTGGGAGACTGGTGAGTTTAGGTGTTGGAGTCTAACGCTTGTTGGGGTCACTGGTCGTCTTTGCAGCTGAGGAGTACCTGTCATTTGCCTTTGAGCACTGCCACCGTTCAAGTCAGAAGAACAAAAGAATGATTCTGATATATTTGCTTCCGGTAAAAATGCTATTGGTGAGTAATTATTACTCAGTTTTTGTAGGTCTTTGTGCTTTAAAAGTGATTAAGCTTTCTTTTCTCCCACTTAAAAATTTTTTTTAAAAAAGGTAATATACACTTATGGTTAAAATGTAAGTGGTTCAGGGGCAGCGCCTGTTGCTCACTGGGTAGGGCGCCAGCCCCACATTCCAAGGGTGGTGGGTTTGAACCCGGCCCCAGCCAAACTGCAACAACAAAAAGAAAAATAGCCGGGCGTTGTGGCAGGCGCCTGTAGTCCCAGCTACTTGGGAGACTGAGGCAAGAAAATCTCCTAAGCCCAGGATTTGGAGGTTGCTGTGAGCTGTGACGCCACAGCATTCTACCGAGAGCGACATAATGAGACTCTGTCTCAAAAAAAAAAAAAAAAAAACCGTAAGTGGTTCAGAGTGACCTGTAATTTGCAAAAGCAATTGGCATTGTACCTAATCCTACTTAACAGGACAACCAGTTCTCAATGTTTTAGCTGATTCTCCTGGAAGATATTTCTGTGATTCCTGAATCTTACAGTTATACTGCTATTTCTTCGGTTGTCATTCCCTTCCTGGGACGTGAATGATCAGAGCTGCAAGAAGGGCAAGGCCAAGGACACATGTCACCGTGTGCCAGGGACCCTGATTTCTAAGCCAGGGTCACGTCCATACCCTGAGTTTTTTTTTTTTAGTATTTTTAATCCCTACTCAGCTAATTATGTAGAGGTTCTAAGAAATTTAGGTTGCAGTTTTTAAAAATTTAATTCCTTGGAAAGACTTTTATTGGAGATAATTCTGTCAAAGATGAAAGCATTTTTATTCTGGAAAACTAACTCTGTTTTAGGGTCATATGCCAACAATTGAGCTTTTGAAAAAGTACCATCTCCTGCAGTTTGCTGAGGTAACCAAAGCCGTAAGGTAGAGTATTTTATTCTTTTCCATTAGAGATTTTTAAAACATTCAAAACTAATAAAAACTGTGTGCATTCTGTGTGAGAGATCACTGCTTTCTGACACACTCTCTCTGGTCTCCTCACCGCCAGCGAGGGCAACCTGCTGCTGCTGACTGAGGCGCTGACCAAGCACGAGACATTCTTTATTCGCTGTGGTATTTTCCTTATCCTTGAGAAACTGAAGATCATCACCTACAGGAATCTGTTCAAGAAAGTGTAAGCATTTGCCCCGTGTATCTGTACTCTGGAGAGACTGCAGCTGAGCTATCAGGTGTTGAGAACCAAGTTGCAGGCTGGGGGGACACCACGTGGGCAGGCCCCTCATTTTCCTCTAATCATGTGGAATAAAGTAGAATGTCCCCCACTGCCACCCTGGTGCTGAGATAGGTGAGCAGCACAGGCTTGGCTTGTACTTCTGGGTCTGTGTGGTGAGAAGACCTGGTAACAGGGGCCCCTCCTGTGTGTCAGAGATGAAATATTTCCACAGGGCCTCCTTTTCTCACACCTGACACTGGAAGGTGATTCTTCTGAGGCTTGATGCCAGCAGGCCTCAGTTATCTAAATGTCAGATAAAGGCAGATTTCCCACATGTTGGGGGGTGGCGTACCCAGGTCAGGAAGGCCCCACTTTGTTGGATTCAGAGGACACTGTCCGTTGTCAGATGCATCCTGGTTTCAGAGATGCCAAAATGTCAAAAAATAATGTGTCTCTCTAGTTAATGAAATTCTTAGTAAATATGAAAACTATATTGTACTAGTGGCTTTTTTAAAAATTTAAAAGTCAAGGTATATTTAATAGCTCTTTATTTTATTTTTTTAGAGATAGTCTCACTTTAATGCCCTCAGTAGAGTGCTGTGGCGTCACACCTCACAGCAACCTCCCAACTCCTGGGCTTAGGCGATTCTCTTGGTTCAGCCTCCTGAGTAGCTGGGACTACAGGCACCTGCCACAACCCCCAGCTATTTTTTTGTTGTTTGGCTGGGGCTGGGTTCAAACCCACCACCCTTCGTATAGGGGGCCAGCTCCCTACCCACTGAGCCACAGGCACCGCCCAGCTAGCTCTTAATTTTTGGAGTGTATCTAATAGGTAGAAAAATTATTTTCACCCTTTCAACACTGATTACTAAACAATATTGTTTCCTGGGTGGCGCCTGTGGCTCAAAGGAGTAGGGCACTGGCCCTGTATACTGGAGGTGGTGGGTTCAAACCCAGCTCCAGCCAAACTGCAAAAAAAACAAAACAAAACAATAGTGTTTCCTTACTGACTCACGATACCTTTTCTTGTCCTTTGATGTGCTGCGGTCCTGCTAGTGACTGTCCTGGCCTTCTCATCCCCTCTCCCAGGTATCTGCTACTCAAGACACACCAGCTGTCCCTGGACGCCTTCCTGGTTGCCTTGAGGCTCATGCAGGTGGAGGACGTGGACACAGACGAGGTGCAGTGCATCCTCGCCAACCTGATATACATGGTGCGTCCTCGCTGCAGCCATGCAGCCGCTCACAGCAGGATTCAGTCTCGAATTTGAAGTTTTAATGTGGTGGTATTAAAATTGTCAAAAAGCCCTTTGCTTTTGTGAAGGTATTTTCTGACAGAACTAATTTTATCCCAGGAAATACCAGTCAGAGGGCCTTATGAGGGAGATGCATTATGTGTTTATGTGTTTTGCACCAGAGTGAACACTCAGTGTCCATGGGAGTTGATTCCAGCCCCCCGCCACGGGTCCCAAAGTCTGCAGATGCTCAAGTCCCTGATGTAAAATGGTGCAGTTTGCACAGAATCTGTGCACATTCTCCAATCACAGTAATATCGAATATGGTGTAAATGCTATGGAGGTGGTTGTTATACTCTATTATTTAGAGAATGATGCCTGAAAATGTCATATGTGGTACAGATGCTTTTTTTTTTTTTTTAAGCATTTTTGGTCTATGGTTGGTTGAGTCCATGGATGTAGAGAGCCAAGTGTATTTAATATGGTGTCCCGATGGCTTGAATTGCACTTCATTGGGGGATCATGCCCATGCCAAGGGGCTAATTAAGTCATTCTCTGTCTTTGCTGTGATTCAGATTAGAAATGTAAACTAATCCCTCTTTTTTCTTCCTCCAGGGTCACATTAAAGGTTATATTTCACATCAGCATCAGAAGCTAGTTGTCAGCAAGCAAAACCCATTCCCTCCACTGTCTACAGTGTGTTAATCACCCGCGCGTCCACAAGGGGGACACGGCTGTCCTCAAGGTTTTGTTCCTGCTGATGAAATCTGCCTTGTGCTTTCTCTGAAGCCAGGAGCCCTTGAGGAGCATTTCCAGGGACACCAAGGCTATGTTTCCCAGCAGTCCGAGTGTCTGAGGCCACTTCATTATTTATAAGGGATGTCAACTTCACGAAGATGTGGAATCCTCTTTTCAGAAACTGTAAATAGCCCTGCTGGTTCTAGAGTGTTTGTGGAACTTCTTTGAAGGATGCTTTTTGTTTGTTTTGTTTTGTTTTTTGTAGAGACAGAGTCTCACTGTACCGCCCTCGGGTAGAGTGCCATGATGTCACACAGCTCACAGCAACCTCTAACTCTTGGGCTTACGCGATTCTCTTGCCTCAGCCTCCCAAGCAGCTTGGACTACAGGCACCTGCCACAACGCCCGGCTATTTTTTTTTTTTGTTGCAGTTTGGCCGGGGCTGGGTTTGAACCCACCACCCTTGGCATATGGGGCTGGCACCCTACTCACTGAGCCACAGGCGCCGCCCTGAAGGATGCTTTGTATAAAGGCAGCTGCAGCTCATTTTTCCTGAGTATTGTCCCTAAAGGCTATCTTTGTAATTTTCTGTAGCTCTTTGTATAAAAAAGGCGCTCTGAATTTATCAGATGGTATATTCTTCATTATATCTTTCAGGATACATCAATTTTTATATATTAAATTTGAACATTTTATATCATCAAAATGCTTGGTTAACTTAAAGCTTCTTTTCGAAGCAGAATTTAAATTTCCCATATTTTATAGCTTACCTATGTAGATGCTTCTCCACTTACAAGGGTCACTGTTCCAGGAAACCCCGTGTATTTTGAAAATATAAGTCAAAAATGCCTTTATGCACTTGTCCCACCACACATTGCTGCCTAGCCTGGCCTCCCACAGCTGTCCTCAGGACGCTCGGTCATCGGGGGACAGAGTCACCCAGAGAAGTGCCAGGCATCCCATGCCCACTCAGTGACCACCAAGTGAACCAGGAGTTGGTCTCTCCTGCATAACTGTGGCCTTGACGGCCACACCGTTGTAAAGTCTGTGTGGTCAGCTCGGGTTGTGTGGCAAAGTGTCACCAGCTGGGCAGCCTAAAGAACAAATTTCTTGGCTTGGTGCCTGTAGCTCAGGCGGCTAAGGCACCAGCTGCATACACCAGAGCTGGCAGGTTTGAATCCAGCCCGAGCCTGCCAAACAACAATGACAACTACAACCAAAAAATAGCTGGGCGTTGTGGCGGGTGCCTATGATCCCAGCTACTTGGGAGGCTGAGGCAAGGGAAGTGCTTAAGCCCAAGAGTTTGAGGTTGCTGTGAGCTGTGATGCCATGGCACTCTACCCAGGGTGACAGCTTGAGACTGTGTCTCAAAAAAAAAAAAAATGAACAAATTTCTTTCCTGCTGTTGCAGCGGGTGGAGGTTGGACTGAAGCAGGTGCCTGTGTGTTGGGTTCTGCAAGGGCTGCTGTGGCTGCAGACCCTCGTCGTCTTCTCTGCTGAGAGGGCCAGTCTCCCTCTCCTTGTGAGGCCAAAGCCCTGTCAGGTCAGGACCTCAGCCTACGACCACACACAGCCTGTCTTCAGACGCAGTCACATCAGGGTTAGGACTCACAGGGGTGGGAACCTGCAGCCTTCAGGACCCGTGGTGCAACCTTCTCCACATGTGGCCTGGTTCCCTGCCCTGAATCCAAGCTTGCTCAGGTCTCTTGAGCTCCACCATGTCTCAGCTGCTTCAGTGTGTGTCCAGGTGTGTCTACAAAGATTTACTAAAGAAGAAAAGCTATTTTAGTTCATCTTTGCAAGGTTGTTGAGTCTGAAAGCTGCTTGTCCCCTTTGCACAAAGACAGGCTCTTCTAGGAAGTGCAGCGTCCCTCCTGCTTCACGGGGGCCACATGGCTCGAGACTCCTCGTGTGTCCTTCGCCATGTTCCTCTTGGGACAGGCCCTCCCAGGACTTTGAGGCACAAAGCAGCAGCACCTTTGGTTTGCTCTAAATCTGCAGTGTGGCCAGGGTTCAGTGGGCAGGTTGTGGTGCCTTTGGGGGCTGTCTGGGTGCTGGATGATCCACTTAATTTGCAACAGGGTCTCAAGTGATGCTGGGCTGGAGTGCAGTGGTGTCATCACAGCTCACTGCAGCCTTAAATCAAAGGCTCAGGCGGTCCTCCTGGCTCTGCCTCCGCCTCCTGGAGCGGCCGCACCTGGCACCCTTGCAGATCCTGGCAGTCCATCTTCTGTTCTGTGTGAGCTGTTGCTCAAACACGTTTAGTTCATGTTTGCTTTCCTCCTGTAACTGGGGCCTGTGTGCTCAGACCTTGCCCTTGAGTCAGCTGACACCGGGGTCAGCAGTGCCACAAAGTCCAGCCAGGAAGGGCACCTGAGACTGCTGGCCTGCCAGCTGGCAGGTCCCCATAAATGACAGGCTGCACTTGGAGGGATCAGCTGCGTGATCCCCACCCCCTACTTCCACTAAGTGTTACCATTGGCTTCAGGGACTCTCGAGCCCGCCCTCCATTGTGAGGCCCCTTGTAGGTGTGGGACCTGGTAGGTGTGCACTCACTGGAGCGGTGGGGCCGGGACACGGGTGGTGTGGGCCTCCCTGCACCCCTCAGGCCTGCACAGTGGGGCTCCCCACAGCATCGAGCACCACAGAGTGGCCCAAGCATTTTGTAAGA
This sequence comes from Nycticebus coucang, assembly GCF_027406575.1. Taxonomy (NCBI): domain Eukaryota; kingdom Metazoa; phylum Chordata; class Mammalia; order Primates; family Lorisidae; genus Nycticebus; species Nycticebus coucang. The sequence goes on from NC_069794.1 coordinate 882,410, forward strand.
ACAAAGTGCGACTTTGACCCCTAGAACTGTGCTTGGCACTTTGAGTGATGCATGTTCTGAGGGCTACGTGGACATCTCCCATCACAACCTGCCAGTCACACGCCCACCCTGCGAGGGGTCACCACAGGAGTCCTTTCTCCATCTCCTTGCATCTGTCTGTCCCCAACCACATCCCCACACGGCCTCCACTTGCAGGTGGGCTCACACCTGCCAGGGGCTGTCTGATGGGAGCCCCACCTTAAGAGTCACTGAGGCAGGTTCATAGCTGGCTTTGGCCCTTGCAAGACCTCGCCAGGCTTTCCTCAGTGTAGGTTCACCTCACTGTCCCCTGTGCTTAACCCTGTGCCAGGACACAGGCTGCCCACTTGTCCCCTTAGGGGTGACACAAATGCCTTCCCTGGGAGAGGTTGTGTCCACAGGCTGTGTCTTTCAAAGTCAGCTAAGGAGTCACTTCTGGGACTGGCAGTGACCCCCAGTGGGGACAGCAGTCCTGCTACCCAGGGACTTGCCCCGACCTGCTAGAACAGCTCCTGATAGGGGAGTGGGCTCAGGGTCTGCCACCCCATCCTGGCTGGAGCATCTCATTACTTATTTCCTATGTTCACAGACAGAAATTCCATATTCTGGGTCATCAGCCACTCAAGCATCCTGCTGGGGCCAATCCTTGTCCCCTACTCCCCACAGAGAAGCCCCTCAGGAGCTGCAACATCATGGGGCGTGGGGCACCAGTGGGAGGAGATGGTGGCATCGTGGCACCCCCTGCCTACAGGGTCACCTTGCATACAGTAGACCCCCCCACACTCATGCATTGTGAGGGGGCCCCCACCCAAGCCAACCACCTGGGCCTCAGCCAAGGTTTCAGCTTGGCTCTGAGACCTTGCTGGATGATCCACTTATTTGCAACAGGGTCTCAAGTGATGCTGGGGCTGGAGTGCAGTGGTGTCATCACAGCTCACTGGAGCCTTAAATCCCGGGCTCAGGCGGTCCTCCTGCCTCCGCCTCCAGGAGCCCTGGCCAGTGGAGCCCAGACCAGCGTGCCCCATGGTGTCCCTCACTCTCTGCAGGGCCTGGACTCTGGCAGTGGCCTCTCCCACCCTCCTCTCAGGCCTGAGCTTCCTTCCTGCTGCCAAAGGGTGAGCAGCACTGGATGTCCTCCCAGTGGGCGACGCTGAGGGCAGAGGCCTCGGGCAGCACCCGTGTGATGCTGCCCAGGTTCTAGAGACCACATCCCCCAGAAAGTCCCCCCACAAGCCCTGGCACAGTGTTCCCAAACACCTCCTATGCCCACCAGACCGTTTCTGGGAAGTTGGATGCTGTTCACATTGATCTTTCCTGACCTGGAAAACATCTCCTGTTTACAAAAGTTCTGTTCCACATTTTAGGGAAGTTTTTGTACTAAAACTTTTAAACTTTGTTTAGAAAAGGTGGGAAAAACGCAAAGAGAAGTTGGGAACACAGGGGAGGCCCTGTCTGAGGCAACCTTTTCCACCTACTGAAGGTCCATTTGGTTTTCGTGACTACTTACCTTAAAAGCCCAGGGACAGGGTGGCGCCTGTGGCTCAGTCGGTAGGGCGCTGGCCCCATATACCGAGGGTGACGGGTTCAAACCCGGCCCCGGCTGAACTGCAACCAAAAAATAGCTGGGTGTTGTGGCGGGCGCCTGTAGTCCCAGCTACTCGGGAGGCTGAGGCAAGAGAATCGCTTAAGCCCAGGAGTTGGAGGTTGCTGTGAGCTGTGTGAGGCCACGGCACTCTACCGAGGGCCATAAAGTGAGACTCTGTCTCCACACACAAAAAAAAAAAAAAAGCCCAGGGACATTGCTAACTTGTGTCAGGCAAGAACTTGGCCCTTTGGTGTAAGAGGAGGTAGGAACCCCATAGCCCCTCCAGCTACCTGCATGGTGCAATCACCTGAGGAGGTCCAGAAACTTCTGGCCAGCACTCCCATCCCTAGAGTGATCTCAGGACCCAGGCCGTGGCTGGACACAGGTCTGCAGTCCAAAGGTCCTGATCACAGCCAGGGTTGACACCCACTGTCTGGGGGGCACTCACCAAGGGGACGAAGCCGGCACACCCTCACCATGCAAGCCCCACTGGCACAGTGTCCACACCTCTCCCTGCCAGGGAGCCCACACTGTACAGGAGGCCCTGGGAAGAGCATTTCCCAGGGACAGGCCCTGGGCCCCCCAGCACCTGCACAGGATTGTGTGTCCCAGAACCCTGACACTGCCCTCAGGGTGCTGAGCACGGCTGGTGGGGACGGGCAGGTCAGGAGATGGGCTGGCGCAGAGCAGTGGCACCATCCCTACAGCCATGGCTGCCATCCCACAGAGAGTAAGATTCTCTGGGGCACTTCCCAGCCTGGGAGTGGGAAATTGGGAAGTGGATGCCCGAATGGACACCCCCAGGCCAGGAGATCAAGGATAAGATGGGCAGGGGAACAGGAGACCTCAGGGAATTGACACTGTGCTGTAGCTCTCAGGGGCACTTTAATGGAGAGGACGAGTCACCTTGGGAGGCTGGGAGGTGGTCACCAGCCGGGGTGGGCCCTGGGTTTTCATCGACCTGTTAATCCATTTGAGGAAGGCGGTGACCTTGGTGTAGATTCCGTACTTGCCCTTCCTGGCGCACCCTTCTCCCCAGCTGACAATGCCCGTCACAAAGTAGGTGTTCTTGAAGCGGGTGACGTGGGGGCCCCCACTGTCCCCCTGGCAGGCATCCTCAGGTTTGGCATCGTAGCCAGCACAGAACATGTTCTGGGTGATGGTGAAGCTGCTGGACAGCTTACAAGTGTTACGGTCCACGTAGGGCACCTCCAGCATCTTCAGCGTTGGGGACAGGCGGCCCATCTCATGAGTGCGCCCAAACCCACTCACAATGCCCGTCTTCTGTGTCATCAGTGTGGACTCAGCCCAGTCCTTCTCGGGTAGGCAGGCAGGGGCCACATTCACGCGGAAGGTGATGGGCGTCTTTAGCCTGAGGACAGCGATGTCGTAGTCGTAGGTCTCCTTCACAAACCTGTTGTGCTTCACCACCACCTCCACCTCGTGCACCATCTCGTTACCCTCCTCCTTCTCTGTGTTACGGTCCCCTGCAGCGGGAGAGCAAGGCCACGTCAGCACTATCTGGTTCTGCACACGCCCCCCCCCCCAGAGGGCTTTGTAAAGAGGCTATTTTTTTCAAATTAAAAAATGCATTTGATCTCAATGAATCCCCTAACCCCCCCCAAAAAAAAATGCATTTGGGTATAAGGTCACTTATGAAAAATATGGGAAAATGCAAAGAAGTAAATAAATAAAAATGACTTTCACTCGCATCACCCAGGGCCCTTAGATTCATGTATGTGCATAGCTCTGTGCAAACTTCCTGCTTATTTCTTCAACAGACACATCTCTGGCTGGGGGTGTGTGCTGGGCACTGTCTCAGCACCTGGGCTAATGGCCTCATGCTCCAGGCCCACGCTGTCTTCTGGGGTTGTGACCAGCCCATGGGCACCTGAGCAGAATGCAGAGTATCTCACTGCTGTCTTTTAAGTTGATCACACTTGATAATATTTTGAATGTATCAGATTAAACAAGATGTTACTGAAATTGACTTCACTTGGCTTGGCGCGGTGGCTCACACCTATAATTATACACCTATAATCCAGTACTCTGGGAGGCCAAGGCTGGTGGATTTGCTTGAGCTCAAGAGTTGGAGATTAGCCTGAGCAAGAGTGAGGCCCCATCTCTGCTAAAAATAGAAAAACTGGGGCGGCGCCTGTGGCTCAGTCGGTAAGGCGCCGGCCCCATATACCGAGGGTGGCGGGTTCAAACCCGGCCCCGGCAGAACTGCAACCAAAAAATAGCTGGGCGTTGTGGCAGGCGCCTGTAGTCCCAGCTACTCGGGAGGCTGAGGCAGGAGAATCGCTTAAGCCCAGGAGTTGGAGGTTGCTGTGAGCTGTGTGAGGCCACGGCACCCTACCGAGGGCCATAAAGTGAGACTCTGTCTCTACAAAAAAAAAAAAAAAAAAAATAGAAAAACTGAGGCAAGAGGATTGCTTGAGCCCAGGAATGTGAGGTTGCTATAAGTTATGCCATGGTACTCTACTGAGGGCAACAAAGTGAGACTCTAATAAAAAAAAAAAATTAAATTAAAGGCTCGGCTCCTGTGGCTCAAGCAGCTAAGGTGCCAGCCACATACACCTGAGCTGGCAGGTTCGAATCCAGCCAAGGCCCGCCAAACAACAATAATAGCTGCAACCAAAAAATAGCTGGGCTAGAGGCAGGAGAATCTCTTGAGCCCAGGAGTTGGAGGTTGCTGTGAGCTGTGATGCCACAGCACTCTACCCAGGACAACAGCTTGAGGCTCTGTCTCAAAAAAAAAAAAAAAATTAAAATAAAGAAAAGAAATTAACTTCACCTGGTTTTTTGTTCATGTGTTTTGTTTAAGACACAGGGTCTCTGTCACTGGGCTGGAGTGCAGCCCCCAGCTCCTGGGCTCAAGTGGTAACCCTACCTGGACCTCTAAAGCATTGACTGGGGGATAGATGCAAACCACCATGTCCAGTCTTCACCTGTTTTTTTTATTTTAAAATGTATCATTGAAAATTTAATGTAACAAAAATTGCAAATTGCAGGTGTGGTTGGTGTATGTGTTCCCACAATGTGCTAGATTATCCCAGGACGCCTCTACAGGTCTAGAGGAGAAAGGCAGATGTTTGCAAAAGGATCCCACAAGTAAAATCGGGGGGTGCACGTGGTGCTCAGTATAGGAGAGTGTGAGGAGGAGCCAGCCCTGCTTCCTCATCTTCTTCCTCTGTGAATCGGACCCCAACCCCCCAAGTATGAGTTCAGCTCCCCCAGCTCCAGGGGTCTCTGGGGCGTCACTCACCCACCCTCACGGTGAACCTCTTAGCCTGGTGCAGGCAGTGGGCGGCGGTGAGCACATGGAACTCACTGAGGATGGTGCCTCCACAGAACCCTTCGTTCTCCTCATTGACGAGCAGGGCCTGGGGCAGGACACGCTGGAGTAGGCCTTTGCCCAAGGAGAGTCAGCCCTCACCCAGGGAGCACACCCAGGCCTCGGCCTGCCTGCTACCTGCCCCCCACTGCCACCTCCCGCAGGCTCAGGGCACCCCTGTCAAGGTTGCGCCCACCCTGGCCCCACACCTACTATGCCAACATCCCACCCAGGCTCCAGCTGCCCTCCTGGCCCCGCCCTGGCCCACCTCCCTCGGCCTCCACCCTCCCATCATCACCGAGGCCCTACTAACGCCAGGTGCTGCCACTCAAGCGGGTCCTTCTACTGTCTCTCTCTGCACCTGGATACAAACTCACTTTGACAAGGATTCAATTTTGTTTCTTCCAAATCTGTCACAGTGCTAACTACACACACAATGCACAGTGGAACCTCCACAGCTGACCTGTCCCTACACTGACCACATCCCTAAGGTGACTTGATTTTCACAGACCAGATATGCACCACATGTACGCGTCATTACAGTAGGCCTGGTTCCTTATGGTGACCACCTCTGCAGGCTGACCAGCTTGTGACAGTCCCCTTGGGTGGGCCACCTACAAAGAGTCTACCATATGTCAAGTGCTTTTGGAAAAATGATCACTGGGGTGACAGCCTGCCTTGTCTGTGTGGCTACAACTTGCTCCCCAGACAGGTCAGTGCCAGTCTTTGGGGAAACACCTGCCTACACGGTGCGGCTTTCTGGGGACAAGGATGGGCCTTCAATATAGCCTCTCCCGTCAGTGTGTGGACACCACCTTCCAGGAAATTCCCTTGGAGCTCCACGCAACTCCTGAAAGGAGTTTCCTCCTGGCAGGACTGTCACAGGGGAGAAGCACCAATGGGCATGTGAGATGCCCCACGTAGCTTCCCAGAGGACGGGGCCTGCATGTTGGCAGCCTGAATGCTTGGTGGTCTCCTTTCTCTAAAGAGGATTTCCATCCTCTAAGGGACAGGTGTTGGCTGGTGGGTGGGTAGCTCAGGGCAACAACAGTGTCCTAAAAGGATTCCTAGCGACACTTGTGACTAAGCAAACAGCAAAGCTTCTGCCTTTCTTGCACAGCATATCAATTCCTCGTCCCACCTGAGTGATGAGTATGGGCAGGTCAGTTTCTCAGGCTGGACTCCAGCCATTCTTCCTAAAATGAGGATGATGCGGTGGGTGGGCCATGACTGAGCAGGTAGACAGGAGTCACATCCCGCAGTGGGTACGAGTGGCCCTCTAAGAGCCAGGGGCCCGCCCTGGAAAAGCTTCTGTCGGGGCTCCAGGTCCACAATCTCAGCCCCTCGGCAGCTTGTGCTGGGGGCCCCGGGAGCTCTCACTGGTGCCACGCTCTTGCCCCTAATGCCACAGCACTGCGGGGTATGACAATTTGGGCCCGAGCTCTCTTTCTAGGTGCAGACTCTACACATCAGAGGAGCAGTTCCGTGGCTGCACACCCTACAAAGCACCCAGCTCCATAGCTTCAGGCCCTACTCACAGTGCCCAGCTTGGTGCCCGGCACACAAGAGGCTCTCAGCAGACACGTGCTGTGTGTGAGAAGTAACGGCCACGCCGCTGCAGTGCTTGCCCCCTTGGCTCCTTCACAAGGTAGCTGCACACCTGCCGTGGGGCTTGCAGGTGGAGGCAGGGACTGCTGAGGACATTTGTGAAAGTTGTTGCTGGATCTTGGAGTTTTGCCTGTCAGATGGGCCACACTGGCCTTAAACATTGAGAATTTCTGGTCCCAGCAAGGACGGCCAGGTAATACAGGGTACCCCATTAAACTCGGGCTGGATAAGCAGCAAATAATGTTTAATATATCTTATGCAATACTTGGGACATACTTCCATTAAAAATTATTCATTGATTCTGTAAAATTCAAATTCAACTGAAAGTCTTGTGTTTTTATGTGTTAAATCTGGCAATGATCTTCCAAATCAAAAAAGAGTAATTTTAACTTTGAAAATAAACACATGTACTTTTCTAAGGTACTGTCACCCTCAGGATTTACGTGTTTGGGTGAAAAAAAAATTACCACATTAGAAGTGAAAAAAGGGCAATAACTCTTTGTGCCCACAGTCAGAAAAGCAGACAGGGACCCTCGCCCACCTGGGGGCTGCTGACATGCTCCTGCATGGGCTCCTACTGTACCGACCCTAGGTTTTAACCCTATTTCTCTCTGGGCAGAGTAAGGTCTGGGGACACTCTAAGGTTGGGGCTACACCTTTTCCTTCCCTTCTGCCTGTCACAGAACAGTACGCTCCTGGTGCACACCACAGCAAGATGTGTGTGGGCAGCAGGACGAGGGTGGGAGACTTCTAGGCCCGACTTCTTTCTTGTCTCAGGCTGCGTCCACACTGGAGCCCACAGCCTCCGAGGGCTACCCAGGGGAGGGGACAAATGTGCTCATTGGTGGAGACCCTCCATCCTAGTGCAGAACTGTTGAATCCCTGGAGGACCAGGGGCCGCCTCCTTGGCAGAACCAGCTGGGGCTGGTCCCTTGTCCAGCCAGGCCAGAGGGGCCAACACCCAGTTACCTGCCAGGGACACTCCCCTTCCTTGCAGTCCCGGCCACCCACGATCCGGACAAGGTCGCTGTCATCCTCCTCAGGGTATGTCTGGTTGAAGTCCAGCAGGTTGAAGGGGTCCTCAGTGGGGGACAGGTCCTGGTTGTCCTGCCCCAGCACCGTGGTTTTAGGGAGCTCCTTGCTGCTGGAGATGGCCTGAGGCTCTGACCTCTTCCTGCGTCCCATAGTCAGCTTCCCACAGGGGAAGAGCTCTGGAAGAGAAGGGCAGGTTGGAGCTTCAGCAAAGTCAGGAGCTCCCAAACTTCAGACAGCTCACCAGGGGACGGCGCAACAGGGGCTGGCCCCAGGTGAACACAGTTGTCTGTGTGTTGACTGTACCTCAAGTAACACCCTGTGAACATGGGACCCTGTCGCATGCAGGAGTGTTGGGGGCGTGCACAGAGGCCTGCAGCTTGCCTGGAAATACACCAGGAAGTCAGGATGGGCAGGGCCAGCACCCATAAGTGAGGCGCACACAGGACCCAGCAGTGGGAGCAGGAGTGGCTGTGGGGGCTCCTGTGAAGTTCTTTTAATTTTGCTGTGTGTTTAAAAAATTTCTGTAATAAAATGTTGAAGAAAAATGTTTCTAGGCAGAAAGAACAACATAAGCAAACAACCTGAGGTATAAGAAGGAGCCGAGTGCTGTGCGTGACAGTGTCTGAGGGATCACAGGGTGGACATGAGGGAGTCTCCTCTGTACCATCGCCAGCTAGGGAGGGCGGAGGTGGGAGAAGAGAAGACAGGTTACAGTGGCCTCCCTGTGTCAAGTGCTGAGACCTGATAAGCACAGCTTGGTTCTCTGTCTGCTGTGCCCTTGGGGTACGAAGCGGCCCCTGTCTTGGAGTGGACACCAGTGAGTTTTTAGGTGGCAATAAAGGCCCTTTTGCCTGCCCCTGTAAGCTCCATGCTAACAGTTGTAATCACCACCTCCAATGCTATGAATGGGTCATCTGCGATTTAGGACAGAACCTTCCAAACTACGAAGCAGTTTATCTGATTTATTTTCGAACATCAAACTTGATTTTAAATTGATTTCTGATTATTCCTGGAATTAAAAATACTTACATGCATGTCAGGAAATGACAGCAGGTAAAATATTTTTGAACCAGCTCAAGCGGAGATGCCATTGCCAATGGGGGCACGAGCCACACTGTCCTTCACTGGTTGAGTGATTCCAGGTCACATGACCGAAGCAACACTTGAAGGATATATTTGGAACCAACTTTTTCCCTGGTTATTTATTTCTTAAAATAGGTAGTTTTCAACTAGAAGAATATGAGGGTGCAGGGACAGAACCACTCAGGAGTGCTGAGTCCCCCGAGGGATGGTTGTCACAGCTGCCTGGCAGGAAACCACTCTTCATGCTGATGCTGATGGTCACCTGTGGCTCGTAGCGGGGCCTGGGACCCTGTGTTCCAAACACACGTTGGGCGGCACCAAGCCTGGTGAGTTGGGGTCTCTGGGAGGCAGAGTAAGTGACAGGCAGGGACTGGCCCCAGAGACTGACCTGTGTTTGCCAGGGTGTGAGGAGCCCACCCCGGGCCCCATTTAGCCATACGGCATCCAGTCTGTCTCCCTGGTCCACCCTGTGGACACTGCCCTCTGAGAACCTGTTGTCACGCTTGCCGAGTAGAAGAATGAGTTCAGTTGACAGAGGGCCCAGAAAGGGCCACTCTGGGGGTGCTCTGGCTCCTCTCCAGGCCCCCACCCTGGGCCCTGCCCTTTCTGGTGGCAGCAAGATACCTGGCCTGCCCCTGGGTGGGTGGTCACTCATCACCACAGTGTCAGGGTCCTCACTGTGTCCCCTCCCCAAGGAGTCAGGTAATAGTATTGGCCTATTTTTCAGACATGGAAGCTGAGGTTAACAGCACATATGGATCACAGAAACAACTGTCTGTTTCCAGACCTCATGTTTGAACAACCCGAGCCCAGGGCACCAGAGCTCCGCTTCTCCTGGAGCCGCCACCTGCGAGGCCTGCCCAGAGGTCCGACATGCTCTCCTGGGCTGCTCTCTGTGGCCCGGGGCATCTGGTGAGTGGCCCAATGAGCCTCCTACCTGTAGAGATGCAGGACTTGCCATTGTCACCCAGGGTGTACCCACTGGCACAGGAGCACACCACCTCGTTCTGCTCCTCTCGGCAGAACTGGTCACAGTCCCCATTGTCCAGGCTGCAGAGCTTCCGTGTGACTGTAAGACATGAACACTGGCTCATAAGACAGGCCAGGGAAACCCAGGCTGCAGCCGGCCAGAAGGTGCCAGCTTCGTCCATCCCCTGGCCAGCCATAGAACAGGCATTGGGCTGGACCAGAGAGCCAAGTTTGTGTGGATGCACGGGAGGGGGAAGGAGGGAGGTGGCAACGTCCCCCAGGCTCAAGCTCCTCGGGCCTCTGTGAGAGTAACATCCCACTGGGGGGAGTGGACACTGGGGCAGAGCAGATGAGAGGGACAGCTGTGGATGTAAGCAAGTGGCCTAGAGTCAGGCCAGCCCAAGGTCCAAGTTTGGACATGCCCATAGGTCCTGCAGCCTGGCTGCAGGCAGCAGCCCTGGCCTGAAGAAGGCCGAGGCTGTCCAACCTGCTTCCCATGTATACAGAATCCAGACACACCTACAGCAAGTTACTGTAAAAGTAATTCCAGTGCCATGATCAACACTGACAGAATCTTAGAAACATCCACAATAGTGGGGGTCTACTTGGTATTATGCCTGATAAGTTAGCAGAACAGAGTGGAGGAAAGGCAACTCTGAATTTCTAATGAAATGATACATGACTGACAGTCTTACCAGGAAAAATTCGAAAGAAAACCTAGCTAAGAACAGCACCTAAAGACTTTACAGTCAGTAATTTAAAAGAAATACATATCTTTCTCTTTAGGGAAAACTGATCTAATAGCCCAATTTTTATTAAAAACTCTCAGTATGTTTTTCATGTAGAATTACTTAAATGTGTCTGGCTTTTTTTTTTTTTTTGAGGCGGAGCCTCAAGCCATCTCCTGGGTAGAGTACTGTGGTGTCACAGCTCACAGCAATCTCCAACTCCTGGGTTCAAGCGATTCTCCTGCCTCTGCCTCCTAAGTAGCTGGGACCAGGTGCCTGCTACAACACCCGAGTATTTTTTGGTTCAGCCCTCATTGTTGTTTGGCAGGCCTGGGCTGGATTTGAACCCGCTAGCTCAGGTGTATGTGGCTGGTGCCTTAGCCTCTTGAGCCACAGGCGCTGAGCCAATGTGTCTGAGTTTTATAATGGCACAATCTCAGTGTTCCTCCCTGACACTTGCAAGATCCAGGAAGGTGAGCACCAAGTACACGCCTCCCCAGGGAGTTGGCTCCTGTCTGCCCAGGACTGGGTCAGACACGACATGAGTGCCCACAGGCCTCAGAGGAACAGAGACATGTCTGTCTTGTCACGCCCACACTGACAAGCAGGGCAGTGGAACACAGCGCAGACTCTGAAGGCAGACACGACTTAGGGTTGTTTCCTCGGGCTTTGAGCTTCTCCCTCTTTCCCACCAACTGCTCCTGAAGGCATGCCAGCCAAGGAACCTACGCAGTTCACAGTTCTTGCCCTCGAACCCTTCCAAGCAGGTACAGGTGTACTGGCCCATGCCATCTTTGCACGCGCCCTGATTCTGACAAGGGCTGCTCTCGCACTGGTCGCCATCTGCAAAGAAGGGTTTGGAAACCAGTCACTGTGCTGTGTTAACCTCGGTACACACTTTTCAGGTAACCTGAGACTCTTCCTGTTTTTCTGTAAATAGTTCTTCCTATCTGGCCTTGGGCTGGTGACCACAGGGCAGAGGACAGGTGAGTTCTGGACCCTCGCTTATGGGCTGGGCCTTCACAGGAGAGGATGTTGGGGTTCCTCTTCCCAAATTATCTGGGGGCAAAATGAGAATGCAAAGACTACTGTCCGCCACTAGCACAAGGCTTCTTATTTGTTGGTGGATTTATATAATCTAATTTAGAGACAGGTCATGCTGTCATTCTGAGAAATTTGAAATATTATTACTAATTCTATTATCAGGACTGATACCATTTCAGATGCTATAACCATTATATCATAGTAGTTACCTTCACAGGGAATCCAATCTTTCAGATTCTATTTTTTGTCTCTACCAAATACACTTGTATTTTAAACAATAATCATGTAATTTGGTCTGCTCAAATAAGGATGAACTGACTAAAATCTGTATTTAAGTAAATAACAAAACTAGAATTAGTATAAAATTTTAGTAAAACATATTTTACAGTAACAGTTATGGAAACACCCTAAGGAGAAAAGTCTTAAATGAGTAAGATTAAAATAAGAGCAGAAAGGAAGTACGGGAAGTATTCTCAAAATTCAAATCTCTTAATGAACCCCTCTCACTTAAAACAGAAAGAAATCTCACCTTTATATTTATTCCAGAACTCATTCTAAAAGAAAAAATTAAAAATGCATTAGGAAAAACAGAGACAATTTATATGAATAACAACCACAATCCAGTAACCCAACCTCAACAGGCTATTATCCTCAACATAGGTCACTTTTAGGAGTGATTGTTCTAGAACCATTTACTGTATGGGGGAAGCTATTCAGATCTGCATCTGTGAAGATATGGCTATAATCATCTCAGTTCAACATGCTTGTTGAATACTGAACATTTATTTTCAAGTTAATCACCTAGAAATAGATTGTACCAAGAATGGTTTGCTGTCTGCTACTCTCTAGCTGATCAATGCATAGTTTTTAGTTAATATACGTAGGCTAAAAATTCCCAAAATGATTGTTTACTTGTCGTTATGTCAGTTGAAAAAATGTTAATTGCCAATTAGCTTAAAATAGGCTATCAAGAGTCTTTATTACATGAAAAAATATTCATAGTCTTAACTTGTTTCATTATCTGTAGCTGAGTAGTGTCCTGTCCCAATTCACACCCCTTGGAATCTCAGAATGTAACTTTAATTGTTTTTTTTTTTTTTTGTAGAGACAGAGTCGCCACCCTCGGTATATGGGGCCGCCGCCTGAGCCACAGGCGCCACCCAACTTTAATTGTTAATAGGGTCTTTGCAGACATAAGTAAGGTGAGGATCCAGATAAGATCACACTGCATTGGGGTGGGTCTTAAATTAGTGAGAATGCTCTTACAGAATCAGAAAGATCCACAGTTATTCTTATATTCTGGACAAGTATCTTTTCAGGACGAGTATCTTTTCTGACCACAATGGAATTAAACTACAAATAAGCAACAGAAAAATAACTAGAAAACTCCAAGAACTCTCACCATTTATAAATAATCCATAGGTCTAGGCGGCTCCTGTGGCTTAAAGGAGTAGGGTGCTGGTCCCATATGCCAGAGATGGCGGGTTCAAACCCAGCTCCAGCCAAAAAAAACTGCCAAAAAAAAAAATATATATATATAATAATAATAATCCATAGGTCAAAGAGAACGTCTTAAGTAAGAAAATATTTTTTTTTTTTAGTAGAGACAGAGTCTCACTTCATGGCCCTCGGTAGAGTTCCGTGGCCTCACACAGCTCACAGCAACCTCCAACTCCTGGGCTTAAGCAATTCTCTTGCCTCAGCCTCCCGAGTAGCTGGGACTACAGGCGTCCGCCACAACACCTGGCTATTTTTTGGTTGCAGTTTGGCCGGGGCCGGGTTCAAACCCTCCACCCTCGGTATATGAGGCTGGCGCCTTACCGACTGAGCCACAGGCGCCACCCAAGTAAGAAAATATTTTGAGCCAAATAAAAATCAATATACAACATAACAAAACAGGCTGGAAAAAAAAAAGCCATGCATAAAAATCATCAACAAAAGATTAGCAAACTGAATACAGCAATTTGGATTCAGCATTTGAAAATCAATAATGTAATTTGCCATATTAGCAATGTAAAGAAGAAAGTCCACACAATCCTATCAATTGATGCAGAAAAATAGGGTGGCGCCTGTGGCTCAGTGAGTAGGGCTCTGGCCCCATATGCTGAGGGTGGCAGGTTTGGACCCAGCCCCGGCCAAACTGCAACAGAAAAATAGCCGGGCGTTGTGGCGCGCGCCTGTAGTCCCAGCTGTTCCGGGAGGCTGAGGCAAGAGAATCACGTAAGCCCAAGAGTTAGAGGTTGCTGTGAGCCGTGTGACGCCGTGGCACTCTACCCGAGGGCGGTACAGTGAGACTCTGTCTCTACAAAAAAAAAAAAAAAGAAAAATAATTGGACAAAATTTAATATCCATCCATGATTCTTTTATTTTTTCTTTCTTTCTTTCTTTTTTTTTTTTTATTTTGCAATTTTTGGCTGGGGCCAGGTTTGAACCCTCCACCTCTGGTATATAGGGCTAGCGCCCTACTCCTTTGAGCCACAGGTGCCACCTCATTCATGATTCTTTAAAAACCTATCAGCAGAGTATAAATAGAAGGGAACTTATTAAATGTGATAAAGTCCATCTAAAAAGAACTTACGGCTATTATCAAACTTCGTGATAGAAACTGAATACTTTCTCCCTGACACTGTGAACAAGGCGATTTTTTTTTTTTTTTTTTTTTGTAGAGACAGAGTCTCACTTTATCACCCTCAGTAGAGTGCCATGGCATCACACAGCTCACAGCAACCTCTAACTCTTGGGCTTAGGCGATTCTCTTGCCTCAGCCTCCTGAGCAGCTGGGACTACAGGCGCCCGCCACAATGCCTGGCTATTTTTATGTTGCAGTTTGGCCGGGGCTGGGCTTGAACCCACCACCCTCAGCATATGGGGCCGGCGCCTTACTCACTGAGCCACAGGCGCCGCCCAACAAGGCGATTTTCTAAATCTAAGTGTCCATTGCTATCTTCCTATCACATCAGTGGCTGCTACATTCTTCTTTTTGTCTTTAGGTTTCATGGAGGGAAACAGAAATAACCTCCTTGATGTTGTGGGGTCTGGGAGAGCATGGTGTCATAGCTGATGCCCAGGTGCTGGGGGAAGCCCATACACGTAGCTTTTTATCTATGAACACAGCCTCTTCACCATCGGTGGCCTTTGTCATTTTTAAAACTGCTGCATTTCTACTCCTGCTGCATGGCCTCCTTCAGCTCAGTGTAGGCATGGAATGCTTCTTCCATGACACACAGCTCTAAGTTCTTAGTGAGATCATACTGAGAGTGGTGTGTTTGGCCCAAGAACTCATTACCTGCAGGTGATAAGAGATGAACATGGGGTTGAATAAGTCATATGCAGGAACCGTTTGAATACAGTGCATTAAGGAGGCTGGCTGTGGTCTGAGGTGAATGATTTTCAGAACCTTTTGTTATGTGGCTGGGTGCAGGGATTCATGCCTATAAATCCCAGGCCAAAGCAGGAGGATCACTTGGAATTTGAGACCAGCCTGAATAATACAGCAAGACCCCCATCTCTACCTCCTAAAAAGAAAACTTTTAATAGCTGGGCATGGTAGTGCTCACCTGCAGGCTTAGGTGTTTGGGAGGATCGTTTGGGTCCAGGAGTTCAAGGTTACAGTGAGGTATAATAGTACCTCTGCACTCCAGTATGAGTGACAGAGCATGATCCTATATCCAAAAAACTATCTTTTGTTACACATTAAGAATGACGAATTCTGAGTTTCTTCAGTTCTTTATACCCAAGACTTTAGCTCTTCTACTCTGCTGATTCTCCAGAAAGGGGGGGCGTATGTGAAGCCAACGTCATCATCTTGGCTTTCTGGGCCATCTGGATGGTGGTTGACCTTGTAACCACTTGTAGTGTGGTTACCATCCCTGACACAATCTTCTCTGTGATTTCATTGAGATCATAATAGCTCCAGGAACCATGGAGAACTCATGGGTCTTGCACCCTGGATGGTGAGTCGAAGCAATTCTCTTACTCTAGAACTGGTATCCAATTGCATAGACCCAGTCAACGCCTGCCAATGACCAGCACCTTATGGTAGAGTTCTGGAGCAATTCTCATATTTAAGTTCACATTCAGTTTGTTTTGGTAGGTAACGAAAAGCTTGGCCACCATAACCAATGGATGATGTTCATCATGTGAGTATTTTTTTTTTTTGTGAGACAAAGTCTCACTCTGTTGCCCTGGGTTGAGTGCCATGGGCTCATCATAGCTCACAGCAACTTCAAACTTCTAGGTTCCGACAATCCTCCTGCCTCAGCCTCCTGAGTAGCTGGGACTACAGGCACCTGCTACCACGCTGAGCTAATTTTTCTATTTTTAGTAGAGTTGGGTTTTGCTCTTGCTCAGGCTGGTCTCAAACTCTTGAGCTAAAGGAATCTACCTGCCTCAACTTTCCAGAGTGCTGGGATTACAGATGTGAGCCACTGCACCTGGCATTTAAATTAGCTTTTTATTTAATGTTACTTTATGGACACAGAAGAGTTATGACTTCCACCTGTCCTCACCCGCTCCGTGGGTCACTATTTGCTGAGGGGGCAGGAGGAAGGGGAGAGGGAGGTGGGAGGAGGTTGTAGGGTAAGGAGTGGGGTGTGGGAGGGTGTCTACAGGCAGGAACTCCTGGGCGGTCCTCTCAGGGACTGGGAGCTGGGGCCTGCATGTGGTTTCAGGTGTTATTGTCAACACCCCTCAAGCAGAGGTTCTTAGAGGGGTGACCCCCAAAGCAGGAAGAGCTTTGTTCACTTTGATTGACCTGTGAGCTCTCTCTGCCACCCTAAGTGAACTTGGGCTAGTTACAATAACATTTACATTGTGGCTTAAAATGTCTCTGCCTTCAAAATCACCATGACAGTTCCAAGACCATCATATAATGTATGAAAATGGGAAGGAACCCTTTCTAGGAATTACTACCCAAATTTTAAGTAAATCCAACCCCTTCATCTTGAATACTTCCCTGCTCAATTAGTAAAAATACAAAGACCTAAAACCACTGCCCCCAGTGCACCTGCTGTCTCTGGAGACTGCCTGCTTGCTCTCCTGAGACTGAACAGAAAGCTGTTTATGTGTGTGTGTGTCTGTGTGTGTCCCAGGACTTGATATAAATTGTACTTTTCATGGGTCATGATCAAAACAGTCCACAACTTGCTTGGCTTATGCGGTGCATCCTGGAATTTTTTTTTTTTTTTTTTTGAGGCAGAGTTTCATTGTGTCGCCCTCAGTAGAGTGCTGTGGTGTCACAGCTCACAGCAACCTCCAACTCCTGGGCTTAGGCAATTCTCTTCCCTCAGCCTCCCAAGTAGCTGGAACTACAGGTGCCCGCCACAACGCCTGGCTATTTTTTGTTGCAGTTGGGACAGGATCAAGTTCAAACCCGCCACCCTTGGTATATGGGGCCAGCGCCCTACCCACTGAGCCAGGAGCCACCCGCATTCTGGAATTCTTTTCCCTGTGATCACCAAGAACTTGGAAAACCTCCCCTTGGAGGGCAGTAATAAGGCCATTCTGACTCCTCTAGCCCTTCCACCCACTCTCCACGCTGGACAGCCCCCAGCTCACTGCCCTCTTTGCAGAAACCTGTCCTGGATGTCTGGGTGCCCAGAGTTGCAGGGCGAAGCCAGGGCCATCAAGCACCCTCCAGCCCAGCGTGGGCCTGGCACCCCAGTCTCCAGCCCTTACCGTCTTGTCGTTGTCCTCAAAGACCTCCCGGGCCTCCTCGTACGAGCACGTCTCTTCCACACACTCTCTTTCAAGGTTTCCTTTCTTCATCTCTTCAAGAAATGAATTTGCCCTCCTGGTCCTCACCAGGACATTGTTGGCACGTTCCCGGTCAATAAACACTGGAAGACAGGGAAGGACAAAAAGCTGAAAGCCACTCACTCCATTACCTGCTCTCTCCTAAACTGCAGTGTACTGTTGGGGCCCCATTATAAGAGGCCAGACCCTCCTTGGGCATGAAGGGAGCCCCCCTACTCCTCCACCAGGGGCAGCCTGAGGCTCCTGCCCTGAGCCCCAGGCACCCTTCTTTTGAGTAGGGCACATGTCACAGACTCTGCAGGCTCTCACCAGCCCCAGCTAGCCACCCCAGCCCTCTGCCTGCTGTCCACCCACCAGCTGTCCCACTCTGAGCTGTGCCCTTCGCCTCCCCCCCCTTTTAAGGCCTCCCCCTTGGTTTAGTGGGGAGTTGTGGACTGTTTTGACCATGACTCACGAAAAGTATAATTATGTCAAGTCCTGGGACACACACATAAAATTAAAACAAGTTTCAAGAAATAGTACTTACTATTATTTTCTAAAGAACAGTACTTACTACAATATCTTCTATGTGATTCTATTCTATTTTATTAAAAAGAACACTGAATTGATTTCATGGCTTACAAGTGGGTCATAATCTGCTCTTTAAAATTGCCCTGGGATGGGACTCTCTGTGTCCCTGCTAAGGTGTGTGGCCGTGCTGCCCCCACCTCTCTCCCTGTGCTGCCTGTCCCTCACCCATTCTCTTCCTCTTTTCATTATGATATGGGAGACCTTCAAATCCTTTTTGTGGCTTTCTGTCCTCTTCTTTGTACTTTTTTCCTCTGAAGAATTCCCACCCTTCATCGTGATGAAGATGACGCTCCAAGTTGACATCTCCCACACTGACTCCTCCTGTATTTCAGCCCTGACGTTGTCTTCCCTCACCCCAGAGCTCCAGGACTGCAGACTCAAGCAGTCTTGCATCTCAGATACATCCTAGTCACTCACTACTTATCACTGGCAGATGGGAATTAGAGCACCTACTTCTTCAAGTTGTTTTGAGAGTGCATAAAACTGCTCGTGCTGAGCTCGGTGCACAGAAGGCGCTTGACAAATGTTAGCTTCATTCCTATCTCAGATTACTTTCCCTTCCAAGTCCTGTTTCTTTTCTCACCCCTGCTTTATTCTGTGGAGGCCAGCTCAGCTAGTTACTTGCTGACCCTGCCCCATGCCCCTGTGTGTCTGCTCCGCATGGCCTGCCACGCGGCTGCCCAGCCCTCAGCATCAGGTCTCCTGACTCCACGGGAGGCTGGGCACACTCTCTCTCCTCAGGTGCAGAGAAGCCCTGCAGGGAATGCCCACCTGCCTCCCACTCTGGCTCCTGTGATGAGATGCCCACAGCCTGAGGAGCTCAGGGATAGACACCAAGGAGAAGGGGCTGGAGTGTGGGCCAGCCAGTTCCTCTGAGGAGTCAGAGGAAAAAGGGGCAGTGATCAGAGCAGGTTGGGTGTCAGGCCCAGGCTGAGTGGGGTCTGAACCTCCCAGCAAGTCTGTGAACCATCACTGTGGCTCTAAGGTGGCTGAGAGAAAACTGAATGTATGTTGCTTTGGATACACGGACCCTACACAGCAGGGAGGGGACCTGAGAGTGGTGTTCACATGTGTGTGCTCTAGAATATCAGGAAGCAAGGTAAAATGTGGGTTTTCCAGCCTCTGGAACACAGCAGGTTCACAGGTCATAATTTGGAAAACACTGGATAAGGCTTGCATGATGGGCCTGAGGTTTCCCATGGAGAACTCCCTCCCTCTGCAGCCCCTGCCCGGTTCACTTCACACCTCCCAGCTGGTGGAATACTCCAGCTGGAGCTGGATGGCGCCGGCGTGCGGACATGGCGATGGGCACCAGTGGGGGAGTGATGCCAGCCTCCCCAAGGCTGGGCACCTGGGCCTTCTCCCTTCCTGATTTCCTTCACTCACCTCTCTCCATCATGCTGGCCCCTGGCTGTCCGTGACTGAGTCCCTGCCAGGAACCCACAAGACTAACCACCTCGTCCCCTCCAAGACCCCAGCCATGTGCTCCAGGGCTGCCCCTCCCGTGCCTCCCTGGCTCTGCATCCGCACCACCTCTCGCTGGGCACTCATCCACTCTCTGGGTTACATAGTGATGGGCTTGGTGCTGTCTCTACCCTTGTAACAGAACTACTCACAGCAAAGGTCTGATTAACTTCTTAAGACAAGTGTATGGAGACCTCGGCATGTTCCATTGCTGATGACCGGTCTTGCTTTCCTCAAGTGAGAAAGTCTGGGGCACGGCCTGCTTGGTCACAGCTGTGCCCCAGTGGCTGGGCACATTAGGTTCTTAATAATGATTGTTGCATGAATGAAGGAAATACTGGGCCACTGGCCTGCCCTCAAGGCCCAACCTCTGGACCACATTTAGGCACTTTTAATGACTTTCATTACCAAGTCAGGTCAACCCTCAGTCAAATTAAGGAGGCTGTGCAGCCATATCTCCTGGTCTGAAGAAAGTGAGACTGGTCATTAGAAGTAAAACATGCTACGGTTTCTGTACACTTGTCCTGAGACATTAATTAAGCACCACAAAACTCCAGAGTCTCAGGCACTTGTCTGAGTGGAGATGTGTCTGCAAGCCAAGGTCCCTAGGGAGGGTGGGCAATGCTGAAAGTGGGACGAGGCTGTAACAGACTCTCCCTCATAGCCTCGGCAAGAATCAGCCCTGTGGACTCATTCATTCTGAGCTCCAGCCTTCAACTGCAACACAATATATTTCCGTTGTTTGCAGCTGCCAGTCTGTGGTACTTTGTTATGGCAATTAGAGCAAACAGGGGCCACCAACCAGTGAGGACAAGGTAGTAGCCACCAAAGGGAGCTGAGGACAGATCTTCAGTAGGACCTCCTGGGACAGCAGATTTGCCTTCAGGCCCATCTGCACTTGATGGCTGACAGGGTCTCTGAGGGGAGACTGGGGAGGCTCCCAGGGTCCAGGCCTGCACTGGGGCACCACCGCCACACCCACATGCTCACAGGCCGGGCTGAGGGTGAGAGCAGGTGCCCACTCTGTGGCTGGGCAGGAGCGTGTCCCATAAAGGGTGTGGCCTAATGGAGAAGGCATGGTCTGATGGAGAGGGTGTGGCCAGGGTGGGGAGGGGGTGGCCTGCACCTGTAGTCCAGTAGCCTGGTGGCAGGAGCAGCTCTGTAGAGCAGAGAAACTAGCTTTGTGGCCTCTGTGAGGCTAGGGGTGGGACAGAGGCCGGGACGGGCAGGGGCTAAAGGTGGGCCTGAGAAGATGGCTCCTGGAACTAGAGCTTCCTATGGGGGCTCATGAGGGAGGGGACCCCAGGAGGAAGACGGGTATCTCCCAGTGGAGGGCCCTCCAGGTCAACATGGTTCTGTGGGTCCAATCTTCCTCTTTCGGGTTTCCTCCTCCCTTGCCCACGTCGGTGTCCCCTCCCCCCACATGAAGTCCCTTCCATTCTCCCAAGTGGGTCTCTCCCCTCCCACACCCATGGATTTCTCCCCAATCCCCATCTTTTTTCCCTCCTCTGCCCACGTGGGTCTCTTTGGCTGTCTGTCCCTTGCTGCTCTCTCTTCTCTTGTGCCCTGAGGGCCACTGTGTGTTTTACTTTCTCTAAGATGCAAACCTGTCCTGGGTCCCTAAACTCTGTGCACCTGCCACAGGTGCCACCCCTCCTCTGCTGTCTCCCCAAGCCTTGCTTGAGTTCTCCCCTTTCTGGGCTTCTTCTGGACAGGCCCAGGGGCCTGGGCATCCTGGTGCCCCCATCTGTCCAGCCTCACCTTGGGCAGCCCCTCCCAGGTGGAGTCAGCTGAGGGTGGTGGCCCCTCTCACCCCTTCCTGGCTGGAAAGGCCTCTGCTGTGCCCCTTACTCTGGCAGTAGAGGGCGGACCTCTCCCTACGGCCTGACACCCCCACACCCCTCCTTTCCGCGTCTCCCTTTCTCTCTCAGTCTCTCCTTATCTGTCTATTCTTATCTCTGTTTTGCTCTGTCTCTGTTTCTCTCACTGTCTGTCCCTGTCCCTGTGTTTTTGTCTTTTTGTGACCTCTGATCTACTCATCTGATGACTCTCACCCATATGAAGCTAAGTCCAGCCATCTGAAGTCAAACGGGGCACCCCCCCCATACATACCGTAGAGATTTTATAGGGCCAGGGCACCCTCCCATGCATACTGTGGAGATTTGAGGGCACATCCCCCCGACTGCCTGCTCTTCCCTGCTCCCTGGCCCGCCTCTGCAGTCAGAAGGGCAATTGCCACTCACCACTTTCCCCAGGCAGGAGAAGGCCAGCCAGGGACACGCTGAGCAGGACAAGGCACAGCAGGCTTGCCATGGTGTGGCTGAGTGCAGGGTCCCGCCGTGACAGGCTGCCGGGGGCAGAGTCCACGCTCCTGGGTGCACAGGAGAGCTTGTTGTCCTGCTGTTTATCACAGCCTCCTGATTGGGGCCGAGCCGGCTGGCGGGTGGAGACAGTGACCACACTGGAGAGTGTGGTTACCCAGCCCCACCTTCCCTAGGCAGGGCTGGGTGGCTGATGGGGCTGCTGCAGGATGGGGACTTTAGTCCTATCACAGAATGAAAACATTTTATTTTCATTTTGTAGTTTTCAGATGTTTGCATCTAACTCTCAGTCCTGACAACATGACAGAGGTATCATTTTCTCATAATTTTTCCAGGACAGAAACCTAAAGTTTAGTGAGAGGTGAAGGTTGAGCCCACGGCCACAGTGGTGGATGTGGGATTTGTACTCTTTGTACTGTTCCTGGTCTGAACCTGTCCTTCAACTCAGCTGCTCTCCGAGTGCCATCAGGTGGTACCTAGACACAGCGGTATCAGGCCTCTGGGGGACTCCTGCAGGCTGGGTTTGCACCTGCCCCCACCCACCCGCAGACCCAGAGGCTCAAGGAGCCAGAGGTTCTGTTGACCTTTCTGTGACCACCTGGCCCCTGCACATAGTTCTGGGAGGAACAACACTTCCCTGCTGCTTGGAGAGATGAGCTCTGCCACAAGCCCCCTTCTGTCCTGCTGGGTACAGGATGGATTGGCCCCAGCCTGAGAGGGTTTTTGCCGTGAGAGGCTGGTGGGTGCTGTCTCCTAGGTCCCATGCTGACCCCTGGACATGGACTCAGTCACAGGGCCCCATGTCCCCTGGCTATGTAGCAGGCCCTGTGAAGGCAGGCTAGATAGTGGGAGCCAGAGGGATCTGGAATATCCATGGTTTAGCCTAATGAAGGTAATTTCTCATGTCTTCCAAGTCTAGGGTGGTCTGGCAGGGGAGGAAGCAGGGGGAGAGAGAAGGCAGGGCCATGGGGAGCTGCAGGAGCGTTGAAAGGCCAGTGTTGGGGCCACCCTGGGCTGGGCCATCTCATGGCCTGACCTCATGCCAGGGTGGGGGCTGGGAAATCTTGCTTAGTACGGATGGCCTTTGCAGGAATGAGGAGTGTCAGCTTCATGGTCCCCATCAGAGGAAGGCCCAGAAGTGCACTCTGCAGACAGGACTGCCCACTCTCCAGACAAGCAGTAAGCCTGGGAGTTGAGGCCGGGAAGGTCTGGTACAGCTCAGGGAGCTCTCTCCTGGCCTGTCCCCAGACTTCCATTCCAAGAAGCCAGGCGCATCTTCTCAAGCCTCAGCCGGGGTTAGTCTGCACAATTCCCAAGCATCTGTCAGTTGGCAAGCTGTCTTTCCTAGAGGTGATGAGGGCATGGTCCACTGATGCCACCTTCATGACAGGTGCAGACTCCGGTTTCACCAACACAGTGGTTTGTCTGTAGTATAAGCAGAGTCGGCCCGGAGTGCAGGCATCTGGCCATGTTGGGGCTGGGAGAGTCTTGGCGGACTGGCTTGGGAGATTGCCAGAATCAGTGTCCCTGCCAGGGCCCAGAGATTTGCTGCAGAGGGTCTGACACTGAATGTCTGAGGCTCTGCAGGTTAGATGGTAGTTTTGTTCAGACAGCTCTGTCTCAACTGCTCCAGGAACAGTAACTAAACAAATGTTCCATAACACTTTATTTACAACACAGTGTAACTTGATTCAGCCCTCCACCGTTCGTTTGCAGACCTTGGTTGACTACTTGTTTGCCACCAGGACCAGTTATGGGTGCCCTGCCCCACAGCTGTCTCTTTAGGTCCCGGCCTCTCTCAGCATCCTCTAATCCATCCAGGCTGTGTGTCTCTCTCTGCCCCCTTCCAAATGCCATCTCTTCATCTCCGTGCTGCGTCTGTTTCTTCCCTCCCCCTATCCCCAAACCAAGAGGAGAGGGCTGGACCGGTACGGGCATCTCCAGGTGGCCAGGAGCTGGGCTAGGGAAACGGGGCCCGCAGCAGGAAGCCTGGGCGCAGCTCAGAGCGCATGAGACCACGAAGCCACTCGGTGTAGCGAGACACCCGTGTGTACACCCCGAAGTGGCCGGCGGCTGCGCAGCCTTCGCCCCAGCTGACCACGCCCGTCAGGTACCAGGTGCCCCGGTAGCGCGTGGCGTGAGGGCCGCCACTATCGCCCTTGCAGGCGTCCTTGCTGCCGTCCAGGTAGCCAGCGCAGAACATGTTCTCGGTGAGGCGCCGGGAACCTGCCCGGCGCCGCGACTGCTCCTCGCAGTCCTGCGTCATGAGCCGGGGCACGTCCACCGCCATGAGCTCCCGCGCCGTGGCGCCGCGCTCCAGCAGCCGGCCCCAGCCGCTGACAGTGGAGAAGCGCACGGCCGCCAGCACATGCGCCGCAAAGGCAGCCTCGGGCAGGCACAGCGGCACCACGTGGGTGGCCAGACGGGCAGGCGGGTGCAGGCGGAGCAGGGCCACGTCGTGGTCCGGGACGCCCGCGGTGTAAGTGGCTGGCATGATGACCTGCGCCACGTGCAGGAACTGCTCGTCCCCGTCCTCCTGGCTGATGTCGTGCTCACCTGGAGGTATGAGGAGGGTGCTCAGCCATGTCCAGCCACCTCCCAGCACTTTCCCCCAGGTCTCATCTTTGCCCTCTGGCCTCCCAGGCAAGGCTGACCCCCAGACCCGCCCCTGGGAACCCTGTGGCTCCCAGGGCAGCTGAGAGTGGGGTGAATCTGGAACTGGGTGTTGGAGGCCAGTGAGGAAGGGGGAGTCATCCTGAAAATGAGGGATCAAATTCTCCATAGTTCCTCCCTGCCTGGCCTGACCCTCCTTAGGGTCTTTGTTCATCAACCCAGAGGGCAGAGACCCACAGGTGGTCTCATGGAGGCTCTACAGGGCCGTGGGGGCTGCATCTGCCTCGAGGTCCTCTGCTCAGGTGAGGCAGAGTGGATGGGCATCCCCCCAAGTCTCATTATGCTTTACTGGGAAGCAGGAAGGAGGCTGCGAGGACAGTAGCTGCACTGAGTCTGCCCACTCCCCTTTCCAGAGGCATCCATCCGATCATGGAATTCAGTAGCATGCTTCCCAGACTCTCAGGCCTGAGACATTCCCACCCTTGGGTCAGGAGACAGGCTGGCACCTACCTAACACCACAGTCAGGTTCTTTCCACTCTTGATTCTGTCAAAGCAGTGGGCTGCAGAGATGACCCAGCTGGGGTCAACCAGGGTCCCCCCACATAGCAGAGCTCCGTTCAGCGTCAGCATGGCCTGGGCAAGGGCACAATGTGCTCTGAGGGGTGTGCACCCCGCGGGGCGGCTGGCATTGCGTGGTCGTCTCCAACCCTGGGTCCCTCCTGGGCAAAGCTGTCCAGACCTGGCCCCAGGAGGAGCTGTTCTCTAGCACTGCCCCCACAGGGCAGGTCACTGTTGGGTCCTACTGCGCACCTCCCGGGATCAGCTCAGAGTTTTGGCCCAGTGCACCTGATTTTGCAAGTATCAGCAAGATCCTGCCCCAAAGTGCTGCCCCAAGGATGATATGCAGTAACTCTGCTGAGTGCCCTGCACGGCTGACTCTCTGAATGGAGTAGGCC
This sequence comes from Nycticebus coucang, assembly GCF_027406575.1. Taxonomy (NCBI): domain Eukaryota; kingdom Metazoa; phylum Chordata; class Mammalia; order Primates; family Lorisidae; genus Nycticebus; species Nycticebus coucang. Next base: position 907,496 of record NC_069794.1, read on the forward strand.
CTCAACAAATATCACATTCTTTTCTTCTTCCCTTCCCCACTAACAGCAAGGAGGATGCTGCCCAGCTGGGAGCAAGGGGTGGGCCAGCCTGGGGCTAGCCACCTGGTTTCACTCTCAGGCCTGCTGACTGGTCTCATTCAGAAGACTCCACACCCTCATAGTCGGGAGGCCAGGGCCAGAACACCCTGAGCCAGGGAAGCCCTACCTTACCTGCCATGGACACTCCCCTTTGGGGCACACTTTGCCCCCCACAATTCGGCCTTCAGGGTTGCTGGCATTTCTTTTTTCCAGAATAGGTATTTTTCCACATGGATATTCAACTGTAAAAAATAAGTCAGCAAGATGGAAGGTTTGTGAAAGATGACATGTCAGTGGGCAGAGGCTCAGAACCTCCTGTTCCCTGAGAGCTGGGCACTGTGGGGGGTGGGCAGGGCTCAGCTGGGAGCCTGTGCTAACTGCCAGGCTGATGGCAGGTGGGACTACACAGGGACACCAGGCCCTGCTAGCTTTCCTAGAGGAGAGGATGTGTCCTGTGAATTCACTGAAAGGTGAAGGAAGCTCCATCTTCAGAGGAGCCATGTCTGGAAACCAGTGTGCTGTTTTGATCCCAAGCCTATTGTTTAGTCTGGTCCAGTAAAGTCTGTGGGCCAGAGAAGAAACCTGTGATGGTGGCAGCAATTTCAAGCTCAGGTGACAATAGACCTCTACCCCTGAAAGACACAGCAGTTTGGAATTGTAGCCCATCAGTTTGAGGTTGCTCTGGAAAATAATTCCATTTTCCTAAGAACACACACCTTTTCAATGTTTTAGAATCTAGACTTGTGCAGCAGTTGGTAGAGACTCTGGGTGTGTCGATGTAAACTCACAAGCCCTGGCAGAGGCCCCACAGGGGGACAGGAGTGAGACATCCTCCATCGCCTCTCAGGCTTGGTTGGGACAGCAGGGAACCCATCCAGAGAACTGCCCCAGGGTGCCCGTCCTGCTCGCTGTGGCTCTGGCTGGCACCTCTTTGCCCTCTACCCCTAGGCAGCAGCAGGTGCTAAGAGGATGCTAAGCTGCCCCCACCTCTTAGCCAGGAAGATAACTTATATCAGGACAAGGCATCTTGGACACAAACACAGCAAAGAGCCCCAGAACCTCATCACCTGTGGGCGCACAGGACACCCCATCCGGTTGCAGAGAGTACCCCTGGTGGCACCGGCAGGAGCGCTTGGCCTCCATGTGGTCGCTGCAGTACTGCTCACAGCCACCGTTCTCGTTTGAGCAGATCAGCTGGTCGTTCTTGTCTGGGGACAGGAAGGGGATGGCCTGAGAGGGGCCACCTTGGAGTCTGTGAAAACTGCCCCATGGCAGGAGGGTCCACTTTGATAGTGGTGCTCAGCCGTGGGCTGTGGGGACCTGGCACGACCAGCTCTGGGGATTGGTCCTGGAAGATGGGCCCTGGAGCTGGAGGAGTCACATGTCCAAGCAGTATGGCCAGCGGGGGGGCAGGGCCACCTTGATGGCATTTAGGGGATGCCAGGCTGGCAGATGGTGACCTCCAAGACAATCACCCTGTAAACAGCTGATGGGAAGCTGAGGAGGGCCCTGGGAAGCAGTGAAACCCCCTTTGCAGATAGTGAAAGTGTGCTATTGAGCTCGAGACACTGCTAGCAAGGGGGCCAGAGAGGTGCTAGTCTGCAAGCAGGCCTTGTGCAACCGTAAGCCAGCTGGGGACAGTCTCAGCACTAACAATGGGCTCAGACAGATGAGCTGAGCTTGATGTGGGAGGCTCATCCTGGGCTGTTGTGCACCAGAGGCTGAGCAGCAAGGGTCTCTTTCCTCAGTTTCCCTCCATGCTCTCTGGGCTCTGTTATGCTTGGAGAAGGCAATGGCTGTAGCCCAGAAAATCTAACTCACTGCGAGGCTAAGCACCTGGATGGTAAAGCCTAGACCCTGCCAAAGAGGAGTGGCCTTTGTCCTTGGCTTCTGGGAAGTGACCACTAAGCCCTGGAAGGTCCTGCCTGGGGAATGTCATTGCTTACCCAGGCCTTTGGGCATGTGGATGGTTTAGCTAACAATACAGTTTATGGTGAAGGCCTCAGGCCAATGTATCTACCTCACCTCTGGAGAGGGTAAGACTTAGGTCAGCAGGTGAGCAGTCACTCTGAGCTTCAGGGCAGCCTCCCAGTGAGGAGAGTACTTCATTCATCTTGTCACCCATGGTTCTGGGAGAACTGAGGACTCTACCAAGAGAGGACTGCTGCCCTGCTGTACTATGAGCATTATCAGCCTCTAGGTGAGGCCCTCTATTGAGTGACTGAACCTTGAGGGGACCACGGGCCCCGAACTTTGTACAGCTGAATATTTGGAAGGTAGAAAGAAAACTTATTTCCTTTATAATGAGAGGTAGAGAGGTTGAAGTTTAGCTGCCCTGCCTGGTGGGACATGAAAAAGACTCGCCTAGGCCCTCTCCAGGCCCATTAGAACTTAGAAGGGCTAGAGCCCAAGGGGCCATCACGTCTGAGAATTAGAGCCTTAAAACCCTAGATGGAAGGCTATCACTTTGGAAGGGGCCTTCAACGTCACCCTGATTGACTTCCCTCAGGGGCTGAGCCCTGGCTGGACCAGTGTGTACACCGGTGTCTCGGTCAGCCTGGTGGCCTCTATGCTGCCCAGGGCCCTTGGCACACTAGAGGACAGGAGACAGGGAGCAGAGCCTCACTTGTCTCACAGTTCCGGCCCTCAAATTCAGGGAGGCAGAAGCAGACATAGGATTGGAGCTGGTCCTCACAGGAACCCCCGTTCTGGCATGGATTTGAGGCGCACTGGTCCCCATCTGTGGAATGGGTCTGTGTTAGTGTGCTATGGAGAAGGCTGGTGGGCAGGATTAAAATGAGCTGTTCACTGACTCACCCTTGTAAGAAATCCAGAACTGCTTCTGAGGGAGCAAGAGAGGAAGCTGCATGAGACACCGCTGCCCAGACGCGCCAGCCACGGTATCTACAACACGGACTGATGGGTGGGGGAGGCCTGGGGTGGGTGCTCTGCCCTGGGCCCTTGGGGAGGGGTTCGAGAATCCCTATCTTCTTCTGGAGATGAGGTGGCATCATCTAAGAAGGACATTTTCTTCTACTCTCATCCTTCCCCAAGATGTCTAGAGCCACCAGAGGCCACACAGTTCCCTCTCCCAAGTCAGCCCCAACTCTGCCACCTCAGAGCTGGGAAACTGGGACAAGAAAGACATTCTGGACCTCCATCCTGTCCTCTTGAAAGGGTACCCACCCTCCATGGCTGTCACCAGGAGAAGGATTTAAAGACCTAAAGGCATTCTGCAAACTGTAAAGGGCCCATTGCTAAAATTGATTCCTGAGGAAACTTTTCGGCAACTTAACTTAAACTCTGAGGGTTGTTGTGAGGGTGTAACATATGGGAAATGCTGACAGTGCACTGAATTCTAGGTGGCATAAAAGGGTGTGACCAGCCGCAGTTTGCCTGAAAAAGGTCATGTTAGTATCTGTCCCAAACAGCGGGACTTCCTGGGAAATGTGTGTCTTACTGTGTGAGATGTGACATCCTGTCCTTGTGATATGAGGTGTCCTTTGTGAGATGTGATGTCCCATCAGTGTGATGTGAGGTGTCCTAGGTGAGATGTGACATCCGTCAGTGTGATGTGAGGTGTCCTGTGTGAGATGTGATGTCCTGTCAGTGTGATGTGAGGCGTCCTGGGTGAGATGTGACATCCGTCGGTGTGATGTGAGATGTCCTGTGTGATGTGAGGTGTCCTGTGAGTGTGATGTCCTGTGAGTGTGATGTGAGGTGTCCTGTGAGTGTGATGTGAGGTGTCCTGTGAGTGTGATGTGAGGTGTCCTGGATGAGATGTGACGTCCCGTCAGTGTGATGTGAGGTGTCCTCTGTGAGATGTCCTCTGTGAGATGTGATGCCCCATCAGTGTGATGTGAGGTGTCCTGTATGAGATGTCACGTCCCGTCAGTGTGATGTGAGGTGTCCTGTATGAGATGTGATGTCCTGTCAGTGTGATGTGAAGTGTCCTGTGGGTGTGATGTCCTGTGAGTGTGATGTCAGGTGTCCTGTGTGAGATGTGATGGCCTGTCAGTGTGACGTGAGGCACCCTGTGTGAGATGTGACATCTTGTCAGTGTGATGTGAGGTGTCCTGTGTGAGATGTGACGTCCTGTCAGTGTGATGTCCTGTGAATGTGATGTCTAGTGTCCTGTATGACCCTTGGTGTTCTGTGTGATGTGAGGTGTCCTCTGAGTGTGAGGTGTCCCGTGTGAGCTGGGGTGTCCTGTGTGTGTGAACTGTCCTTTGAGTATAAGTTGTCCTGTGGGTAGGAAACATGGTGTGAGTCAGGGGTGGTTATAGAAAGCTCAGGACTGGGCGGCGCCTGTGGCTCAGTGAGTAGGGCGCCGGCCCCATATGCCGAGGGTGGCGGGTTCAAACCCAGCCCCAGCCAAACTGCAACAAAAAAATAGCTGGGCGTTGTGGCGGGTGCCTGTAGTCCCAGCTGCTCGGGAGGCTGAGGCAAGAGAATCGCTTCAGCCCAGGAGTTGGAGGTTGCTGTGAGCCGTGTGACGCCACGGCACTCTACCCGAGGGCAGTACAGTGAGACTCTGTCTCTACAAAAAAAAAAAAAAAAAGAAAGCTCAGGACTACAATGAACAATGACCCTGGCTCTGAGCAGACAGCTGCACACTTACTCCAGGAGCTCTGACCTGGCTCTGTTGATTCCAGATATGGGTCCATAACAAGGCATTAGAACCTCCCAACCCCAAAGCCCTGTCTCCCCTCTGGCCACTGGCCTGTCTAGGCCACTCTTCTGGTGGCCTAGATACATTGAAATGGAAATGTAAGGGAAAGGAACATGTTGAAAATCCCAAATACAGAAATTTCAGACATGAAACCAGAAGTGAAGACAGCCCTATCTACAGGCCACATTGGCAGGGGAGGCCACAACCTCTGTGCCATGCGGCTGTACCACTAGAGGCCTTCCTGGGAAGTCAAGGACACATGGAGTGTGCTTTCAGATGACATTTTCTGATGTAAAAACGGTGTGTGTGGTGTGGCAGAGAACAGGAGGGTGTGCTGTGCTGTGCAGAGTGTCCTGGAACAGGGTGAGGGAGGGAGCAGCACAGAAGAGAGTGACGTCCTGTGAGGGAGGCAGAGCCCTGGTGGGACCCCAAATGCCACCTAGTCCCTCTCTGCAGTGCGCCCCTCAAGGTGAGGACTCACCGTCCGCTCTGTGCTCCTGAAGATCTCCCGGGCCTCCTCGAAGGAGCACTGCTCCTCCCTGCACTCCCGCTCCAGGGAGCCTGGCCGCAGCTCCTCCAGGAAGGAATTGGCACGCCTCTGCCGTTGCAAGACCCCATGGGCCTCCTCCTGGGTTATGAAGACTGAGAAACAACCCCGAAACACTCATAACCCACCACGCTAGATGGCAGGGAGGCACCACGCTGGTTCAACTCAGAGGGTCCTTGCCTGCCCCGGGGCCCCTTCCCAGCCACAGAGAGTCATACCACCGACAGGCCTGGCTGGATTCAAGTAGGCTGTGCCCTCTGTGGGTGACTGGGGACTGGTGGGGCCTTTGTGACCTGGTCGCTTCACTTCAGAAGTGTATCCTCAGGAAATATCTGAGGTAATCCCAAAAACTCAGGCCTGAGGAGCTGCTGGTAATACTTGTTGGAAACTACCATGCTGCCATCAAATGTGGGGTTTAAGACACTGTGACAGGCGAAAGTGAAGATAGAGCAACAGGACGAGTTGTGCAGGCCCCTTCTGGGCAGGTGAACTGTGTGTAAGTATTGACTTGGTGTGTCACAGCCCTTGTGTGATACTTAAATTCCTCATCTGTGACCCTGCCATGTCCCTGGTAGCCAGCCCTGCTTTTTTCCCTGAGCCCCTGGTGGCCAGCAGGGCATCTGCCTTCCTCCCCATACAGCACCCAGGCAGCCTCATCCTCATCTAGCAGCTCTCAGGAGTCCTGGGCACCTGCCCCATTAGCTCAAGACCCTGTGGCTCTCCCTGGGTACCCCAAGTGGGGCCCTCTTCAGCATCCTCCCGGCCTCTCACGGAATTCCTGGCCTTCACTTGCAGGTGCTGGGGCCCTGCATTTTGCCTGTGAAGAACATGAGGTTGGTGGGGCTTCAAATTCACCCGAGGACACTCAGAGTGGCACTAATCTCATTCTTTATGATGCCCAACAGCTGTGGAGGTAGAGACAAGGATGTTTAAGTTGTTAGAAGTTATGTAGAGGCTGAAATCCAGAGTGGGAAGCTGAGCCCTCCCAGGTAAGAGGAGTTTGGAGAAGGTGGGAGGAGGGGCCCATGGAGGAAAGCAGCACCCCTGGGGAGGCTGCAAGAGGGGCATTTGAGAGAAAGAGGACCCAGGCTTTTGCTGGGGGACATGTCCTCTTGTGAGGCTGGAACGAGGCCCAGGCAATAGGAAGGGTAGTGTACTGGGCCATCGGGGCTGAGAGGGCACCCATCTTTCTTTAAATCAGATTTTCACTTGCTGACATTCCCAGGGAATCAATCCCTTGTGGAAGGAGAGGTTGAGGACATGGGCAGGAAAACCAAAGAATTGCAGTTCCTGGGAGGTGGGAAGAGTTGAGCCAGGAATCCTGCAGGGACTCACCCAGGGCAGGCCAAGGAAGGAGTGGAGAGACCCCGAATCTGGGACCTGCACATATCCCCACAACACACCCTTGGATCAAATCAAATCTGCTTCAGAAAAGTGCTCAGAGAGCCAGAGGCAGGTCTGACAAAGAAGCAAAGTATGTTATTGTAGAGACTTTGTAAAGGACAGAACAAAGAAGATAAACCCACCTGCGGGAAGGATGACTATGGCACTTTCTCCTGAGCAAGAAAGGGCCTGTCATGGGCACACTGGGTGGCCCGCACGGTCCCATGTACCTAGGCTACAGACAGCAGTGGCAGCCCTCACCACCTTGGATGCTCTGTGGGGCCTCCCAGCAGACAAAGCATGACCCCATGTTCTCTCACCCAAGGCCTCAGCAACCCCTGTGGAGGGCAGGGATGATGGTTCACAGAGCCATCCATGGTGGTGACCAAGCCTGCAGACCCGTGCCCCGTGCCCCGTGTCCCATCCCCAATATGTTGGTACAGAGCTCAGGAGCTGCAGAGTAAGCCACCACTCGGGCTCTGAAGGCCTGATTCTCAGTGTTGTTTGACTTCACAGGGCAGATGCTTGCAGAGGGCCAGGAAAGCATTCCTGAAACTTTTTGGGAAAATAATACCACCAAACGTGGGCTGTCATGAACAACCTGTGCTGTAATGCAGGGCAAGTACCCACCCGGACACTGGTTTTCAGAAGGAAGTCACCTCAAACTGAGTCCACAGCACATGTTCCTGGCGAAGGGCACGTCCTGAGCAGGGAGCTCTGAGAGGCTGCCAGGCTATGGGATGTGTGGCAAACAGCCTGGACACCCTTCTCTGCAAGTGCACAGGGAGCCTCCCCCAACATACCTGCAGCCAGAGAACCCTGAAGCCCAAGCAGAAGGCAAATGAGCCCGCAGACCTGGGAAGCCATGGCGAGGCCTCAGCAGCAAGGTCTGTTGACATTCTCAGCAGGGACTGGAGGGCAAAGGGTAAGGGGTGGGGAGGGGAAAAGGACAGCCTATACACAGGGCTGAGGGATGAGTCCTGATGCCCTCCCCCAGCTCTAGGCAGGAGCAGGGCAGAGTGCAGTGGTCCCAGCCCCACCTGTAAGCTTGTCTTACATGCTGAAGAGTGGATACTGGGGCGTGCCTGGCACTGACACTCAAGGCAATCTAGATTGCAAAGCCCTCAGCACACGGACTGTGAGTTGGGGAGACAGACTTAGACTCCAAGTGAGAACCGTGGCTGTCAGGGAAGACAGCCTGGCTCCTGATGGGGGTCACAGAGCCTCCCTGGGATGAAGAACAGTGGCCCCAGCAGAGCCCTCACCCCATTCTGACTACGAATACCTTCCCACGCCCCATGCTCCCCCGGGTCAGGGCATGGTGAGGGTAACTGACCTCTCGGCAAAGGGTTGCTCAGGATGTGAGACTTTATGTGCTAAAATCAGAACCTGGGGTTCATCAGGCATCCCAGTCCCTGGGCTGGGCTCTCTGGGGGAAATATCCAGTTCCTTCAGGGACCAGGCCTTGCCACAGGGGCAGGGAGGAACTCCCTGTCAGCCCCATCTCTGCTCAAGTCTTCTGAGTAGTCCAGTGTGGTGAGGCCCTCGAAGACTTTTCCCTTCCACCAAGTGCAGCCTAAGCCTCTTTGGATCTGTTGACAATGCCTGTCTCAAAATATGTCTAAAAGTGTATCCAGCAAAAACCAAAAACAAAACCTTTGAGTGGCTGCTCAGTCTGGGATAGAGCTCACAGCCCATGTCCACCCCCAGTGGGAACCCTCCAGCAGAGCCACAGGTGAGAGGGGACGTGCTGACACCCGGGTGGGGGGCCTGGCTGGTTTGGGGTGCTCTTCCTCCGTAGGGCTTGGAGTCACTTCAACCCCTTCTGGCAGCAGAAAACCCAAGGAGGTTCAGAAAACATGTGCCAAGCTCCCAAGGGACGTAGGTGCCCTGGCCTGGTGTACTCTAACCTGTGAGTGGCTCCCCTCTTGTGGGCAGGGGGAAGCAGGTGGGAACTGGCTATCCAGCCATCCCACCAGCTGAGGCCAGTGTCCCAGTGTTGGGTCTTTGAGGACACAGGTGTGAGAGCTCCGCCTGGGCCCCACCTGCTTGGCCTTCTCTACATCTGTCCCGTAGGTCCCCAGGAACCATGCCTGGGGCTGGACCTGGCCACACGGAGGGGCAGGCTGGGGGGGCCACTGCCCTGCCCTCTTGAGCCCCCTTGCCTCCCTTGGGGAGATTCCCCTCATGCAGGCCCTTTCCCCTGCTCTGAGTCTGGGGAAAGGGACAGTCACAGCTCCATTCCCCACCAGCCTCTGCCACACCTGCAGTGGCCCTGCTGGTCTGTCCATCTACTCCAGCCTGCAGGGAAGGGAGTCATCTGCCGTGCTGAGACACACACAGGTTGCTCTCCAACATGAAGGACGTGGACCTTTGGTCAGCTTTTGGGGAGATGCTCATCTGGGGACTGCAGAGAGTCACCAATACCATGTTAATGTGCATCCTGGCCCCTGCAGATGCCACCACCCTGGCATAGGTGGTCCACCCGGGTGTGTGTGTGTGTGTGTGTGTGTGTGAAGCCTATGAAGACAAGTGAGCAAGAGAGCCGGGCGGCCTTACACCCTGCCATGCTCAAGTACCTCTATTCCATAGGAGCAGTCCTTAGGCACCCAGGGAGACTGTGATGCATGGTGGGGGCTGGGAGCTGGGCTGTATCACAGAGCAGAGAGGGCATCTGGGGATAAACATTATGATATTGAGCACAGCTACTGTCTTCTCTGGGCCTTTGTCCTACTTTTTACCTTTCTTCATGGGGCTCTGGGTGGACAGAAATTTATCATGTGACATGATCAGATGCATCCATCTTTTTGTTTTGCCTATATTTACAATGTAACTTTGTTTTCTGTTAGAAATCCATCCTTGCCCTAAGGCAGTAAAGATACCACTTTCTTCTAATAATCCTGATTTTTTAAATTTAGCAAAGGATTGAATTTTATTATTCACTAGAGAACCAGTGGTCTCAACCATGGGGACATTTGCTGAAGAGGCCATTCCACACCCTGCTGACCTTTCTGTCCCCAGGAAACACCCAGTTACTGTGAACACAGGACACTGGGCAGGACTCCCAGAGCTCCTGGTCAAACTTGGCACCTGGGGCCTCTCCCTCCTTCTCAGTCCCACCCCCCAAACCATCTTGACTATACTCAGACCTTTATTCCTCCACATATATTACAAAGAACTCTGCTGGGATTTTGATAAAATTACATTAAATCTACAGATTAATGTAGGGGAGAATTGACATTTTGGTGATATTGAATTGTCCCATCCACAGAAATCTCCCCATTTATTATGACCTCTTATGATACTTCATTATTTTGGAAATGGGGAAGAAGGTGATGTTCAAGCACAATTTGAAATTGAGGAGGATAGTAATGTTCAGTTAGAACCTGAACCTGAGGAGAATAGGGAACAAAAAACATATGAGAGTTTTTCTGGCTCTTCCTCAGAGGTGGAAGTATCTGATACTAATATGAATAAGCAAGAAAAAAGCTCAATGATCATTATGGCAGCTCAGATCAAACAGATGACTGGTTGAATAGTCTCACAGTTAAAAATGCTAACATAGATCACTCAACATTGCCCTCAGCACCTGCCTGTGTGGATAATCCACCTGAAACTTCTGCTATGAAGGCTTTATTAGAGGGCACAAGACCGGCGACTTTACTTTTGAAGATACTGTAGGGCTTTTCCCAGTCACAGTTACTAATATCCCTCCTAGTCCAGAGTACCCTCAAGGGGGCCAATGCTCTGATCACCATATGATTACTTTTGCAATTCTAAAAGATTTAAAACCGGCTGTAACACAGTATGGCATGCAGTATCCATTTTCTAGAGGTATATTACAGGGACTTGCACAAGAACAGTGACTTATTCCTTATGATTAGGATATGATAGCAAAACTATTCTCGAATCTGGACATTATTTGCAGTTTAAAACTTGGTGGAAGGAGGAGGCTGACCTGATGAGCGGCCACAACCAGCAGAGAGGAATTCCTATAATATCGGAACAGCTCACTGGGTCTGGTCAGTGGCTGGGGGTTCCGAGACAAATTCAGTACGATGACACAGCCATAGTGCAAACAAAGCTGTGCTGTCTTTGAGCCTGGGAAAAGGTTCAGGCTCCTGGAGATATCTCGATATATCTTTCATTAAGATAATGAAATCAGGAAATGAACCTTATACTGACTTTTTAGCTTGATTGAAAACTTCGGTTGATAAAGCTGGGACTTAGAGATATGCTTTTTCAAACCTTAGCATTTAAAAATGCTAACTCTGAGTGTCAAAAGGCTTTACATCCTCTTGACAGCACAAAATTCTCCCTTAGAGGAATACATACGGGCATGTGTTGATGTAGGAACTGAGCTCCATGAGGCTAATCTTCTTGTGGCTGCTTTTAAAAGAAGGGTTCAAAACGAATCTTGTTAAATGCCATAACTGTGGAAAGCTAGGCCATACGAGAAGAGAGTATCAGAAAAGAAATAGCAATCATAATACCAATAGCAAAAAAGTTTTCTCATCCAATAATCAAAAGATACAAGGAGGCCATAAAACCCCTGGTATATGCCCCAGCTGTAAAAAAGGGCTTCACTGGGCCAATGAGTGCTGCTCTCAATTTGTAGAGAATGGAACACTTTTACAGCAGGGAAAGTGTCAGTCGGGCCCAGCCCGGGGCCCGCAGGTAAAGAATAGGGAACAAAAATTGGATTTGCTTAAGTTGCTGGTGAGACCTACCTACTCACCAGCAACTTAAGCGTATCCAATCCCTTTTACATGCTACCCCAGGTAGTGCTGTGTTAGATTTACCAGCATGTGATAATGTTCTTTTGCTTTCCAACATGGGAGTAAAGAAATTGAAAACAGGAATATGTGGTCCTATTCCCCCAGACACTGTTGGGTTATTGTTAGGAAAAAGTAGTTTACATCTTATGGAGGGTTTATCCACACAAGTGTTGTTGACAGTGACTTCTTAGAGGAAATACAGATCACGGTTTCGGTAAACCAACCAACTCAAATTTTAGCTGGACAAAAGATTGCTCAATTGCTAGTCCTGCCTCAAGTTAAATTATAAAGTACTGGTAAGAAACACACTGGTGGTCTCGGCAGTACAAACAGCATTTTTTGGCAGACATCTATTGATAAGAATAGGCCTCAGTTAACACTCACTTTGAAGGATAAATCCTTTACTGGCCTGTTAGATACTGGTGCAGATGTTTCGGTCATGGCTTTAAATCTATGGCCCAAGGAGTGGCCGAAACAGTTGATGTTACTTTTACAAGCATAGGAACTTTAAATTCTGTCTTTCAAAGTACATTACTTTTACCCTGTTTGGGACCAGAAAATCAAAATGCTCAAATTCAACCATACATAGCTGATATTGCTATTAAGTTGTGGGGTTGAGATTTACTTCAGCAATGGAAAACTGTAATAACCATACCTTACTCTCATACTAATTCCTTTCAAATGCCAATTTAGCATAGAGGCCACTGCCCCCAAATATGCTCTCAAGCTATCTTGGAAGAGCAATAATCCAGTGTGGGTGGAGCAGTGGCCATTAACTAAAGAAAAGCTGGATGCCTCACAATTTTTAATTCAGGAACAGGTAGAGCAAGGACACATTGAGTCCTCTACCAGACCTTGGAATTCTCCTGTTTTTGTTGTAAAAAAGAAATCAGCAAATGGAGAATGCTCACTGATCTTTGTGAAGTTAATGAAACAGTTGTTCCTATGGGTCCCCTGCAACCAGGACTTCCTTTACCCTCCATGATCCCTTCCAATTGATATTTATATGTCATTGACTTAAAAGGTTGTTTTTTCAGTATATACTTGCATCCTGAAAACCAAACACGTTTTGCCTTTTATCTTCCTGTAATCAACAAAGACCCTATCAGTGTTTTCAGTGGAAAGTTTTGCCACAAGGTATGTTAAATAGTCCTACTTTGTGTCAGGATTTTGTTGATTAGCCATTACAGCCCATTAGAAAAAAAATATCCCACAGCCTATATCATTCATTATATGGATGATATCTTATTTGCACACCAAAGTTTAGCTATTTTGCAAGACATATTTAAACAAGCTGTACTTACCCTAAAATCTTCAAATTGCTCCAGAAAAAAAAATTCAAACTACATCCCCCTATAATTATTTGGGATACAAATTGACTCAAACACAAATTCTCCTGCAACATGTTAATCTTAGGTTAGATTCCTAATCTACCTTAGATGATTTCCTAAAACTGTTAGGTCATATTAATTGGTTATGTCCAACTTACGTAGGAATACCAATCTACGCCTTAACTAATCTTTTTAAAATCCTAGAAGGACCTTCAGATTTAAATAGTCCTCATTCACTTACTCCTGAGGCAAAGAAGGAACTGCAACTAATTGAAAAAGAGTTTGCCTCAGAAGAATTAGATCGGGTTGATGTTAGAGTACCAATTCAACTAATAATTATAGACACTTCTCACTCTCCAACTGGAGTTATTTATCAAGAGAACACCCTTATAGAGTGGTTGTTCCTTTCTAATAGAACTTTACAAAAATTAGAACAATATTGGCAGTGCTTGTGACTCAGTGGGTAGGGCCCCAGACCCATACACTGAGGGTGGTGGGTTTGAACCCAGCCCCAGCCAAACTACAACAAAAAATAGCCGGGTATTGTGGCAGGCAACTATAGTCCCAGCTACTCGGGAGGCTGAGGCAAGAGAATCGCCTAAGCCCAAGAGTTGGAGGTTGCTGTGAGCTGTGATGCCATAGCACTCTACTGAGAGCAACAGGGTAAGAGTCTGTCTCAAAAAAAAAAAAAATTACAACAACATTTAGACAAAATTTGTGAACTAAAGGCAGAAATTGCTAAAGGCAGAAAAAGACTTCGCCAATTTACAGGCTATGATACTTGTTCTATTATTGTTCCTTTTATAGAAAAACAAATTCAACTCAATTTTCAATTATCTATGTCTTGGCAAATCGCTCTTGCATCTTATGTAGGCTTAATTACCAATGAAAAGCCTCATGATAAAAGATTTCAATTCCTAAAACTTACTTCCTGGATCCTTCCTCATATTGTCAAAGACTCACCAATTGTAGATGCTGTCACTTTTACACAGATGCCAACAAGCATGGCAAGGCTGGATACACTGATGGTAATAACTCCAAAGTTGTTCAAAGTCCTTATAGTTCTGTCCAAAAGAATGAAATGTATGCAATTATTATTCTACTCAAAGACTTTCACTGTCCTATGAATGTGGTCATGGACTCTCAATATTCACGATTTGCCTTTAGCCACCTAGAAACAACAACTATTACTTCTACTGATGAAATTTCTTTCTTTTTTTTTTTAGAGACAGAGTCTCATTTTGTTGCCCTCAGTAGAGTGCTGTCGTGTCACAGCTCACAGCAACCTTGAGCTTTTGGGCTTAGGTGATTCTCTTGCCTCAGCCCTCTGAGTAGCTGGGACTACAGGTACCCGCCACAATGCCCAGCTATTTTTTGTTACAGTTTGGCTGGGGCCGGTTTGAACCTGCCACCCTTGGTATATGAAGCCAGTGCCCTAATCCACTGACCCACAGGTGCCACCCTCCATTGATGAAATTTCTTCTCTTTTTCCATCTATCCAGAGACTCCTTAGACACCATATCCATCCTATATACATTACTCATTTTAGAGCACCCTCCATTCTAACTGGTCCTATGACTTCACTACATTCACATATAGATCAAGCCCCTGTTGGTACTGTTCAAGAAGCATCTACTTTTCTTTTCTTTTTTTTTTTTTTTTGACAGAGCCTCAAGCTGTCACTCTGGGTAGAGTGCCATGGCATCACAGCTTGCAGCAACCTCCAACTCCTGGGCTCAAGCAATTCTCCTGCCTCTGCCTCCCAAGTAGCTGGGACTACAGGCGCCTGCCACGATGCCCGGCTATTATTTATTTATTTATTTTTTGGTTGCAGCTGTCATTGTTGTTTGGTGGGCCCAGGCTGGATTCAAACCCACCAGCTCAGGTGTATGTGGCTGGCGCCTTAGCTGCTTGAGCCACAGGTGCCAACCCAGGCATCTACTTTTCATTCTTATACACATGGTAATGCAAAGATGCTTCATGAGAAATTTCATCTTACAAGCGTCAAGATGAGCTCAAAAGTACATGTATCTTGCTCAAAAATACATGTTCCCTCCTTTCATGAAGGTACCAACCCTAGAGGAGAAATGGCAAACCAAATATGTGACTATCATCCTCTCCTTTGGTAAATTAAAATATGTTCATCATTCCATAGATAACTTTTTCTCATTTTTCTTGGGCAACAGCCTTACCTGGAGAAAGGGCTCACCATGTTGTTCAACATTTATTAGGATGTTTTAATGTCATGGGACTCCCTAAGTCTATTAAAACTGACAATGCATCTTCTTACTCTGCTCAAACATTAACTACCTTTCTGTCTTTTTTGGAATATTCAACTTTCTCTTGGTATTCCCTATAATTCTCAAGACCTTGAGATAGGCCTGGCCTTGAGAATTATAGGGAATTTTGGATAAATTTGTGGTATTGAACACCACCACAAAACAGTAAAAGATATGTTCTTTAAACAGAAAGGAGGAGATAGTATACTCCCCTTAAATAACAGTCCTAGATATACCCTTACTAGAGCTCTGTTCACTCTTAATTCTTTGAATCTCAACAATGATGGAAACATAGCTGCTGAACGTCACTGGACATCTCTTGCCCATTCACCACCTTCTCAAATACAGCACCCTATTTTCTATAAGAAACCCAGTATGTCTGAATGGGAACCTGGTTATGTGTTACACTGGAGTCGAGGCTTTGCTCATATTATTACTGAATAGCAGGAAAAACAGTGGTTATCTGCCCACTGGATTAAGCCTCGATATGAGCAAGAGACCTTACCAGCACTTTGATGAATCTGCCCTCACTGATCTCTTCAATAACATGACCATCAAGCAGAGGAACAGACGTTGTCCTTTCCCAAGAACCACTAACTCCACTTTTCCTTCTTGGGGTCAAATCAAAAATCTGTCATCAGTGGCTGAATATTTAGTGAAATGTCAAGGTAAAACTCTAATGGCAGACTTCTTATTCCTGGCCATGATTGCACTAGTGTCGACAAAGGTTTAGTGCTGCTACAAAGAATTTCACTTATTAAGCCTATATCCCTAATCCTCCATTTAACAGAACAATATCTAGGTTAATGCTACCGTTTCTATTTAAGTCCTGGCAATCGTTACCTTCAACCCATTCCCACTGCATGATTTTCTCTTATGTGTAATAGTATTAAAACCAAATAAAAACCATGCTGCTCCTCCAGACTTCACCTTGGAAAGGGTATGACACTACCCATTCCCCCACCTAATATTCCAATCTGCACTATGCCTGTTGTTATCCATTTATAATGGGTGCAATGGACAATGGGCAGAGGCGAGAAACCTCGGGCATTAGTTAATACTTCCTGTGGAAGCATCATTGATTGGAGACCCCATAGGTCAGCCTGAGATGGTTAGGTGGAGAAATGCATTGGTTTTGTAAGAACAACTACTATAGCCAACCATTCCCATATTGTTTGGCATGGAGGAGGCATGTATCCTTGTGACTAGCCTGGCTGGAACAACCTAACATCATTTTTGGATAGATTTACAACAACATATACCTAAAACCTTTATTAAATAATTGCAATCTGTCACAGGAACTGAAATTACAAAGCATTTCCAATAGTGTTACTAATCTCTTTCCTTTTTCTTCTGTGAAGGCCCACTGGCACCACTGGTATAATTCTGTTAATTATTATATGTGCCCTCTTGTTCTTTTGCCTAGCAAGAAGAAGAGCTGCTCAATGAGAAGAGCTATTGAAAGGAACAAGGGCTATTTTTCTCCCTTATCCTACCCAGGAATGTCTTAAACAAAAACAGGGGATATGTAGAGGAATGGACACCATGCTTGCAAAGGACAGTTACTGATTCTTATGACTTTAAAAGGAAATGCTGAAACAGGACAGTCTCCTGGCAAGCCTAGAGATATTTTGTGACTTAGGGGCAATCCCCCAAGTAACTCAGTGTTCCGTAATGAGATAAGATCGGTCACTTGTTAGTAAGCAGGTGTTAAACATTGATGTTTGGTGTTCCTTCATGGGGATTGTAGGGATAAAACACACGAGGAAAGAGCACATGGTAATTCTTACGCATGCAGCCCTCATATGTCATTACTTTAACTCTCCACACCTGTTGTGTATAATCTTAATAAAGAGCTATTGAGGAGGGGGCTCAGGGCTCTCCTGCACCTCTGGTTAGCCCACCTCTTGCAAGCTAGTACTTCAATCCGTGTCCTGCCTGGTTCTTTTGTGTGGCAGTGGGAGGCATAGTGTACATGATGGTGACATTTGATTATACTTTATTTGTAACTTTTGCATTCATCTTCACAATTTTATTTTTTCTTACATAATCTTTGTCAAGCTTGGGTATAAGGTTAAAGTTGCTTCATAAGCTTACTGAGTTGATTCCCCTTTTTTGATATTCTTTGAATAACAAATATTTGTGTGAATATTTTTATACCACTATAAAAGCACATTGGTCTAGTATTTGTTTGGGAGTGAATTCTCTCTCCTTTTACTGCAATTTACTTTCATTCATTGTTATTCATTAGCCCAAGTAATTTCTTTCTTTTTGACCAATTTTAATAATTTGATTTTAAAAAGGCAATTCCTACTTTATCTGTTTTCAAGTGTACTGACAGAAGGTTATTCCTAATGGTCTTATCAATTAAAAATTTTTATTTGGGGGCGGCGCCTGTGGCTCAGTTGGTAAGGCGCCGGCCCCATATACCGAGGGTGGCGGGTTTAAACCCAGCCCCGGCCAAACTGCAACCAAAAAAATGGCCGGGCGTTGTGGCGGGTGCCTGTAGTCCCAGCTACTCGGGAGGCTGAGGCAGGAGCATCGCCTAAGCTCAGGAGTTGGAGGTTGCTGTGAGCTGTGTGAGGCCACGGCACTCTACTGAGGGCCATAAAGTGAGACTCTGTCTCTACAAAAAAAAAAAAAATTATTTGTGCCGGTGCCTGTGGCTCAAAGGAGTAGAGCACCAGCCCCATATACTGGAGGTGGTGGGTTCAAACCCAGCCCAAGCCCCCCCCCAAAAAAAAAATGCTAAAAAAAAATTTTTTTAATTTGTTGGGAGCAAGATGGCAGACCAAAGGGATTGTTCAGATGATCTCTCCTAGAATGACTGGGAAAAAAGAGAGAACCTAGCCATATCTGGCGTGAGGACCTTACCCAGAGTCATAGCTCAGGGAGCATAGTGAGGAGGTTGTAAGCTGGATACAGTGTATGATCTGGAGTAGTGGAAATCTGATGAATTAGGCAAGTAACTGCAACTGGCTGGGATCAGCTGGCCCCCCTAGAGAGGCCCAGCATGAGAGGCAGCCTTTCTGGAGTTTTCAGTTATTGGAGGAAGCTGCAAGTTGAGTGGAAAGCTTGGAAGAATGGGAGAACTGAAACAGTATATAGCAATTGGATTTGAATGCTGGCTAGAGTGGACTTGCCAGAGGTTTGGTGGCTGGTGAGGCAGCCATACTGAGAAGGTCTCGGAGGCCAGGGGTCTGACATTGTGGGAAGGTCATGAGACGGTCTTAGCAAGGGCCTAAGGAACGGTTATCTTAATTCCACCTGCTGAGATCAGAACTCCACTCTTAGGACAGGCTGAGGGATTCCTGCACCCCATGGGAACTGGAGTCAGGGGGCACTATGAGACCTGCCCATGAAGGATTCTTGTCAGGTTTAATATCCCAACAAGGCAAGGTTTGACTGCTGAGGAAACAATCAGGTGATCGCTGAAGGCAACTAAATTTGGAATAAGGACCACAGAGTTGCTGGCTGTGCTCTCTGTTGCCTAAAAAAACCACAGTGCATCATCCAGTGACACATTGTAACATACTGTCATCAAGACCTATGTTTAAAACAAAAGAGGCAGTGAGAAATAAAAAGGAGGATAAGGAGGTGAACAAGAAGAAAGGACACATGAGGAGGTACCAACAGAAAAATTCAGGCAACCTGAAATACCAAAACAGAGGAACTCCCCCAAGGGACCATGAGGCAACTAATGCAGAAGACTCCACCTATAAAGAATTAATGGACTTGACAGAAAGGGAATTTAAAATATGGACGATAAAGACAATAAAAGGAATGGACAAGAAAATGGAAAGACAGAACCAAAAATCGGACAAGAGATATACAGAATATAGAAAGGATATGGTGGAGCTTAAGCAAATGAAAGAGATAATCAGAGAATGTAAAGATGCAGTAGAAAGCATCAAAAATAGGTCAGACCATGGAGAAGAAAGAACCTCAGAGCTAGAGGATAAAATTTTCATGCTAACCAGGTAGTCAGGCAGAAAAGAAGAGAGAGAAAGCAGAACAGGCACTTTGAGAACTACGAGACTCAAAAAAATAGGGATTCTTGAAGGAGGAGAAGATTATCCCAAAGGAATGGAAGCTCTACTGACACTATCATAAAGGACAATTTCCCAAGTTTTACTAAAGACACTGACACACTCCTTTCAGATAGATATGGAACCCTGGGTCACCTCAACTAAAACAGAACCTCTCCAAGACACATTGTAATGAACTGGTCCAAAATCAAGATGAAAGAAAAAATTCTACATGTAGCCAGGAGCAAGTGCCAACTGACCTACAGAGGCAGAGCCACTAGGATGCCAGCAGACTTTTCAACTGAAACCTTCCAAGTCAGAAAAGCCTGGTCATCCACTTTCAACATTCTTAAACAAAACAATTTTCAGTACAGAATTCTGTATCCTGCTAAACTAAGCTTCAAAATTGATGGAGAAATCAAATATTTTGCAGATATACAAGCACTGAGGAAATTTGCAATATGACCATCTCTACAGAAAATACTTAGACCTATTCTCAACATTGACCATCACAATGGACCACCAGCAAAGTAAAATAACCAGAAGCTAAAGGTCAAAATACAGCTTCTACAATGGCCCAAAGGATAGAACTATACAATGGACTTTCACAAAGATGAATAGAATGCCACCACCCTTATCAATTCTCTCAGTAAATGTCAATGGACTGAACTTACCACTGAAGAGGCACAGGCTGGCTGATTGGATAAAAAAGCACAAGCCAGCCACATGCTGTCTCTAGTAGATAAACCTAGCCTTGAAGGACAAATCGAAACTCAGGGTTGAAGGATAGAAAACAGTATTTCAAGAAAACGGAAATCAGAAGAAAGAAGGGGTCGCAATCTTATTTTCAGATACAAGTGGATTTAAAGCAACTGAAGCTAAGAAAGACAAAGATGGACACTTTATACTAGTCAAAGGGGAGAAATTCAATAAGACAAATATTTCGATTTTAAATATATACACTGAACTTAAATGCTCCCAGATTTATGAAACAGACCTTGATGGGTCTGAGCAATATGATATCCCATAAACACCATAATAATCGGGGACTTTAATACCCCTTTGACAGAACTGGATAGATCCTCTAAACAGAAACTAAACAAAGATGCAAAGGACTTAAATGTTACCTAGAACAAACAGGATTAATAGACATATACACAATGTACCATCCTAAAGCTAAGGAATATATTCTCATCAGCTCATGGCACGTACTCCATAATTGACCACTTCCTAGAATACAAATCAAACCTCAACAAAATTAAAAGAATAGAAATTACACCTTATATCTTAGACCACAAGGCAATGAAGGTGGAACTCCACTCCAACAAAAACATTCACCCCCACAGAAAGACTTGAAAATTAAACAACCTTATGCTGAATGATACTTGGATTTAGGAGGAAATAAAAGAGGAAATCGTTAAATTCCTCAAACATAACAACAGCGAAGACACAAGTTACCAAAATCAGTGGGATACAGCAAAACCAGTGCTGAGAGGGAAATTTATAGCTTTAGACACCTACATCTGGAAAATGGAAAGAGAGTGCATCAACACACTCACAAGTCATCTTATGGAATTGGAAAAAGAACAATCAGAAATATCCATGTTGAAAACAAAAAAGAAATATCCAAAATTAAATCAGAGATTAATGAAATTGAAAATAAAGAATCATTCAGAAAATTAATGAAACAAGCAGTTGATTTCTTGAAAAAAAAAAAATAGATAAACCTTTGGCCAGACTAAATAGAAATAGAAAAGTAAAATCTCTAGTAACCTCAATCAGAAATGATAAAGGGGAAATAACAACTAATGTCACAGAGATACAAGAGATTATTTCTGAATACTACAAGAAACTCTATGCCCAGAAATTTGACAATGTGAAGGAAATGGATCAATATTTGGAATCACACCCTCCCCCTAGACTTAGCCAGGAAGAAATAGATCTCCTGAACAGACCAATTTCAAGCACTGAGATCAAAGAAACAATAAAAAACTCCCCAAAACAAAAAAAGCCTTGTTCCAGATGGCTTCACACCAGAATTCTATCAAACCTTCAAAGAAGAGCTTATACCCATGCTGCAGAAATTATTCCAAAAAATTGAGAAGGAAGGAATCTTCCCTAACATGTTCTACGAAGCAAACATTACACGGTTACCAAAACCAGGAGAAGACCCAACTATAAAAGAATTTCAGACCAATTTCACTAATGAATATAAATGCAAAAATTCTCCATAAAATCCTAGCCAATAGATTATAGCTACATATTAAAGAAATCATTCATCACAATCAAATAGGTTTCATCCCAGGGATGAAAAGCTGGTTTAACATACACAAGTCCATAAATGTAATTCACCATATCGACAGAAGCAAAAACAAAGACCATATGATCCTCTCAATAGATGCAGACAAAGGATTCTATAAAATTCAGTGTCCTGGGCGGTGCCTGTGGCTCAGTGAGTAGGGCACCGGCTCCATATACCGAGGGTGGTGGGTTCAAACCCAGCCCTGGCCAAACTGAAACAAAAAAATAGCCAGGCGTTGTGGCAGGTGCCTGTAGTCCCAGCTACTCGGGAGCCTGAGGCAAAAGAATCACTTAAACCCAGGAGATGGAGGTTGCTGTGAGCTGTGATGCCATGGCACTCTACTGAATCTAAGTGAGACTCTGTCTCAAAAAAAAAAAAAAAAATTCTGCATCCTTTTAAAATTAGAACCCTGAAGAAAACAGGCACAGGTAGCACATTTGTTAAACTGACTGAAGCCTTCTATGATGTACCCACAGCTAATATTATCCTGAATGGAGTAAAACTGAAAGCTTTTCCACTTAGAACCAGAACCAGAACCAGTCAAGGCTGTCATCTATCACCACTACTATCCAACGTAGTGCTGGAAGTTATAGCCATACAATCAGGCAAGAGAAGGAAATAAAAGGCATCCAAATGGGGGCAGAGAAGGTCAAACTCTACTTCTTTGCTGATGATATGATCTTAGAGAACCCCAAAGACTCAACCACAAGACTCCTGGAAGTGTCTCAGGATATAAAATCAATGTCCACAAATCAGAAGCCTTTGTACATGCCACTAACAACCAAGATGAGAAGCTAATCAAATACACAGTTCCCTGCACAGTAGCTT
Organism: Nycticebus coucang; assembly: GCF_027406575.1. Classification (NCBI taxonomy): domain Eukaryota; kingdom Metazoa; phylum Chordata; class Mammalia; order Primates; family Lorisidae; genus Nycticebus; species Nycticebus coucang. The sequence goes on from NC_069794.1 coordinate 929,722, forward strand.
CAAAGAAAATGAAATACCTAGGAATATACCTAACAAAAGAGGTGAAGGACCTCTATAAAGAAAATTATTAAACTCTAAATAGCAGAAGATATTAACAAATGGAAGAACATACCATGCTCATGACTGGGAATAATCAACATTGTTAAAATGTCTATACTTCCCAAAGCAATCTACAGATTCAATGCAATCCCCATTAAAATAACAACAGCATACTTTCAAGATTTGTAAAAAAAAAAATTCTTCATTTTGTATGGAAAAAAACCCCATATAGCCAAGGCAATTCTTAGTAGTAAAAACAAAGGTGGGAGGTATCACCCCGCCAGCCCTTCGGCTGTACCATAAGGCCATAGTGATCTAAACAACATGATACTGGCACAAAAATAGAGACACAGACATCTGGAACTGAATAGAAAACCATGAAATGAAACTAACATCTTATAGCCACCTAATACTTTGATAAACCAAACAAGAACATACATTGGGGGAAAGAATCCCTATTCAATAAATAGTGCTGGGAGAACTGGATAACCACATGTAAAAGACTGAAACTGGACCTGCACCTTTTTCCACTCACTAAAATTGATTCAAGATGGACAAAAGATCTAAATCTAAGGCATGAAGCAATAAAAATCCTTGACGAAAGTGTGGAGAAAACACTTGAAGGTATCAGACTGGTGAAAGACTATAAAGAAGACTTCAGTGGCAATCACAACAACAACAAAAATAAACAAAGGGGATTTAATTAAATAACAGTCTCTGTATAGCTAAGGAAACAACAACCAAAGCAAAGAGATGACAATCAGAATGGGAAAAGATATTTGCATATTATGAATTGGACAAAAGCTTTATAACTAGAATCTACAGAGAACTCAAATTAATCAACATAAAAAAGCCAACAATCCTTTATATCCATGGGTGAGAGAGATGAATAGAACCTTCTCTAAAGAAGACAGACGAATGGCTAACAAACATGAAAAAATGCTCACTGTCTCTCTAATCATCAGAGAAATGCAAATCCAAACCAGCCTGCCATATCACCTATCCCCAGTGAGAATATCCCACATCACAAAATCTCAAAGCTGCAGATGCTGGCATGGAGGTGGAGAGAAAGGAACACTATTTCTTTTCTTTCCTTCTTCTTTTTTTTTTTTTTTTTTGTAGAGACAGAGTCTCACTGTACTGCCCTCGGGTAGAGTGCCATGACGTCACACAGCTCACAGCAACCTCTAACTCTTGGGCTTACGCGATTCTCTTGCCTCAGCCTCCCGAGCAGCTGGGACTACAGGCGCCCGGCACAACGCCCAGCTATTTTTTTGTTGCAATTTGGCTGGGGCTGGGTTTGAACCCACCACCCTCGGCATATGGGGCCGGCACTACCTACTCACTAAGCCACAGGCGCCACCCGGGAACACTATTTCATAGCTGGTAGGACTGTAAGCTAATACAACCTTTTTGGAGAAAAGTATGGAGAACCCTCAAAGAACTCAAACTAGACATTCCATTTGATCCTGGAATACTATTACTAGGCATCTACCCAGAAGAAAAAATATCATTTTATCATAAGGACATTTGCACTACACTGTTTATTGCAGCTCAATTTACAATCTGCAAAACATGTAAACAATCTAAATGCCCACCAATCCAGGAATGGATTAACAAGCTGTGGTATATGTATACCATGGAATACTATTCAGCCACTAAAAATAGATGGAGACTTTACATCTTTCGTATTAACCTGCATGGAGTTGAAACACATTATTCTTAGTAAAGCATAAAGAATGGAGAAGCAAGAATCCAATGTACTCAATTTTGATATGAAGACAATTGATGACCTAGTACATGGTCAGGGGAGGGGAAATGGGGGAGTTAAGGAGGGAGTGGGGTGGGGGGTCACGGTGTGTGACACACCTCTTGGAAGCAAGACACAATTGTAAGAGGGACTTTATCTAACAAATGCAATCAGTGTAACCTGGTTCTCTGTATATCCTCAATGAATCCTCAACAACAAAAAAACAGTGAAAAAAATTTTATTTTTCAGAGAACCAAGTTTTGATTTGCTTTGTTTGCTTTTGTCATTTTCCTTTCAATTGTACTAACTCCTTTTTATGCTTTGAGTTATGCAGGTCTTAATTTTTAGCTTTTTAAAATGGTTAACTCATTCATTTTGTCATGTAAAAAAATCAGACACTTTTAGCCAATCCAAGCTGATGCCCCAGCACTATGTGCAGTGTCCAGTTCTAAAGACAGCTGAGCCCAGAAAATTTCCTCCCTAACACAGGGGGCGAAACATGCTTTTAAATTCCAAATACCATTTTTTATACCATCATTTTCATTGTTTTGCAAATATTAGGCATATGTTCCATATGTGCAGGAAAATAATGCACATTTCTCTATTTTTAGGGACTATTAGGGATCGCTTTCCATGAGATAGTTCATGTCCCACACATGACTGCGAATTTTGCTCTCCGAGTTTCTAGAGTTATTGTCAGGTGCTTACAAGTCTGTGATGGCCCACAGTGTCCTTTTATGCCAGTGTTTTTCATCCTTTTTATCCCATAGCTCACGTGAACCTATAGTCAAACTTCCATGGCACTTAATTTATAATGCTGATCAAAAAAAAGAAAAAGAGTGCAAAAAGGAAAATATGTATTGCAATTTGAACTTCTTTCAAAAATAATTTAATTAAAATTATTAATCTTTAAAATTTTTTGTGGGACACCTAAGATCCTCTCACGGCACACGGGTTGCAAACTGCTGTCTCACGCCATTAACTGTCCTGAATCCCATCTGGTAGACTGGTGGCATTTTTCGCTATCCCAGCCAGCTGTCTTTCAGTTAATGGTGTTTCATCTTTTTTCCCCTTTCTTTTATTTTCAGCCTTTGTATAGTTTTGTTTTATGGTCTCTTTTAGCAGTTACTTGTTACATCCGATCTGATACTCTTCCAGGAGGCCAGTCCGAGGGGTCACGCCTGTGAGTCTGGCGCACTGCACTCTTCTCCATCTCACACTATTTTCCGTCCACCATACTTCTGTTGGATCAACAACCTTCCTTTATTCTCTCGTTTTGGGTCTAGATGTTTGGGATCATGTGATTACCCTGCTCCTCTGCACTGCTCTCGCTGTTGCCTCTGTGCAACTCTGGCTATTTTGCTGTCATCACCAGCAGAATGAAGCACGTGCCGCCCAGGGACTCTGTCTCACCCTAATCCGCTTGGCTGGCTGGCTGCCGCGTCTTCTCTGCCGTGATGCCTTCTTGTGCAAGCCGTATTGCCTTTACAGCCTTCATGAGGCGTCACAGGGAAACTCTGTGCCTTGACAGACAGAGGCAGACAGCAGGGAGTGGATTGTATTTATTCAAACTTCATCCATACAATAAAGAACTCTGATCATTAAACCTCATTTACATCAGCAGTAAAAAAAACCCCAGTAACAGTGTATGAAACGTACATTTTAAAGTGCCTTTATGAGGGGGAGATCACATGACAGAGGAGCAATCCGCAGTGAGACGGAAGGAGCGCAGTCAGAACCAGGTAGTACATACACAGCGTTACATGTCATTTCCCAGGTAACTAACACACCAGAAGAAAAGCTACCGAGTCTTTGCACATTTTCTATTTTATTTCCATCTCTAGAGGTCTGGCCAGCAATGGCTTTGCACACCACAGGGTGGGGGAGAGAGACCTGGAGGGAATGCAGCTGGGCCAGTCTCCATGGCAGAAGGACCTGGGCACCAAGAAGACGGCGCAGCAGCTTGGACATGTGAACACGCCTTTGCACCCAGACACAGATGTACAAACACTCAGATACTCACACACACAAATAGCGGCCTGGCTAGACACAGAAACGTGTTTAGAAAGAACAGAATCTGTTTCTGAAACATAAAAAGGGGTGAGACAGAAGTATTTTCTTTCCAGTTCTGTCATGATTTGAATACAGTAAACTATCCCTGTTGGCATTTCTGTGCTCAGGGTGACTATGCCCCAGACGGGGCAGAGGGTTTGCCTGTGTGCGAGGCAGGTGGTACTGGACTGAGGTACTGTCCCACGAGGCTGAGCCGCCACGGCAGAGATCACTAAGCTGCACTGGCAGGATGCCCTGCAGAAACTGGGTCTTTGTGTTTTCTTTAAAAATAATAAAAATATCCTAACACAGTAAAGCTCTTTTAAAAAATCAAATTCCCCCACTCTTTGTAGAAAAGAATGTTACTATCTTAAATTATCGTTTGAATTTTCCTTTGAAAATGAAATCTACACAGGTAAAGCAATCTTCTTGGTTCCTATCTGCTTCCAGTTGTAGAAACGCCACCTGATGTCACCAAGGAACAAGATTTCACTCACCTGTGACTAGGTGAGCTTTGGGGGTGCCATCAGTTTCCGTGAAAGATCCCTAAATCATTCAGCGGTACAAACCACATGCTTCAATGTAAACCCCAGTAACAAAAAAATAGTTTTATATCAAATACAGTATCAAATTGTCATTTCATGTAAACACAGTGATTCTTGGTAAAGATCTGAGGCCAAAGTCCATGAAAAATGGCCATGGGATTAATTCCTGCTTAAAAAAACCCTAAAACTTGTGAAAGACAAGAGTAGTCTCTCCCCTCAGGCTGCTGGTCTCTTGGAAACAGCTCCTGTGGTCTTTCTCGCCAGCTAGGCTGAGCACAGAAGTCCAGGGGCCTGCTCACCTGTGGCCCCCTCTGTCCACTCCAGATCTTCTGAGGAAGCTTCCGTGCACAGGAGTATTCCCGTGGACCCAGCCTCTGGAGAGGGTCTGGTGTCTGGCTCTGGCCCGAGCTGCCTTCGTGCCCAGGTGGCTCATGTGAGGGGATTAGGGTTCTCCCTTTTAGGACATCTTAGAGCACTGTCCTCTCACCAAAGCAAGCCCAAGCAAAAGAAAACGTAGGGGTCCGCACGCTGGTCTCCTGTACTGCAGCCTGGATGTCCACAGCCAGCCTAGCCCTGTAGGTCAGCGAAGGGGGCCTGGCCAGTGTCACTGCAGCTCGAGGAGTTGCTTAGCACGGCCGACCCCGGGCTGGACTCTGCGGGGAGACCGGGTAGACACGGTGCGGCGTTGGGCTCCTTCCTCGACACTGAAGCCCTCTCCTCAAACAGGCCCAGGGCATGGCTGGGGCGGAGCCCAAGCCTTACCTGAGCTGCTCAGGCACTGGGCTGAGCTGGACTTGCCAAGAGGGGCAGACAGGCTGCTGGCTAGCACCCAGCCCTCCTTGCCTGTGCTCGGGTCCCGGACAAACCTGCAATGGGTGGCGGTTAGCCAGCCGCCACGTGCTGTGAGGTTGAGGTGCGGGCTCACACGGGGCATCTTACCACCGGCCTTCATCCCCCTCCTGGACCAGCTCCACTGTGTCCCCGCTCCTCACAGCCAGGGCGTCAGGGCCGCCCTCCTCGTGGCCCACCACAACCGCGTGTGTGCCCAGAACCTAGCAGTAGGCAGAGGGACACAGGTGCCAGTGCATCAGCACGCACCTCTCACAGCTGCAGGCAGGTGGGGCGTCTGCTGCCCGACAGCACAGCCAGTGGCTGTGGCACAGGCATGATATCTGGGGGACTTCAGACCACCGAGCAACAAGGACACTAAATGCCTCGGAGCTTCTAGTGAATCGCTACACTTAACTTGGAAAGGTCCCCAGTCCTGAAGGTGCCCAACTCACCTCACGACATGCCAACCTCAAATGGGCCAACCTCCCAGATTCTTGCTGGTCTCCAAGCAGACTCCTTGCCCCAGGCCCTTTGCACTTGCAGTCGCTCCCCTTGGTGCTGTTTTCTTCTTTTTACTAGCACCACGAGATTTCCTCTTCCCTGTTTGCCTTCCTGGCGCTGTCCTCACTCAACATGCCACATGTCCCCCCTACATCTCACTAAGTCGCCTCTGAGGGTGGAGATTCATGTGTTTTGTCCCCACTTTGTCCCTAGTGCCTACAGCAGGGCCTGTACAGATGTGGGGAAGCAGGTTTGTGGGATGCAGAGGCTGAGCTGTATAAGCTGCCCCAATGGCAGAGGGGATGACCCCTGGGAACCAGGCCCTGATCCCTGCATCCAGCCTGCTCATGTGCCCTGAGAGCCCTCCTGCACCTGCTGCACCTGCCCCCAGAGCCTCCCAGATGTGTCCATGGTCCAGGCCCAGCATGGACTGGCCAATAAGTATCTGTTGGTTTAGATGGAAATAAGCTTTTCCTTCCAATAACAAAAATAGGACATAGACTAGAAAGCAAATCCATGCTTAAGATAGTCCAGTTTTCTTTTAAGTGAGATTAGGTGTGGGAACAGCATTAAGTTAGTGAGGCCAACCTGGTGCTGGGAGGTGGTTGGGGTGTGACTATCCCAGGAGGAAGGGTGCGCCCAGTGGGCCCTGTGAAAGGGAGCCTGGGCACTGGGCCTCAATTCCACGGACAGAGCAGCTCTGAGTCGGAGATGTCAGGAGGACCTGGGGCCCAAAATCCATCCAAGTGGTGCCTTCCAGATCCCCCAGGGATGCCCAGCTGCGCTACCAACTTCTTGGCGGACCCAGTACACCTTTTAGGCCCTTTGGAGGCCCCAAGTCTCATTTACCAGCTTCTCTGGTGGGCTGCTGACATCTTCCTCTGCATCGGAGGAGTTGACGGGCTCCTCTGTGCTGGACCACTCCCCATCGTCCACAGGGGCCTCTGGTGAGGGGGGTGTCTTACTCCAACCTGAGAGAAGAACGGGGTCCACTAAGGCCACTGTCTGTCTAAGCCAGGGTCCCTGACACCCACAGCCCCACGCAAAGCTGGTTGTCTTCCCAGTCTTTTTTTATTTTTTATTATTAAATCATAGCTGTGTACATTAATGTGATCATGGGGGGGTCTTCCCAGTCTTGTACTGAGACTTGTCGGGTTGCAGGCTTCCAAGGTACCCAGCTTGCACTTGCCCTGTCTGTGAAGCCCACCTGGTGGAAGAAGTAAGCCCAGATCCCTCTGGGGCGGGTACCCTTGTAGGTAGGAGCTGGCCCTGCCAGGCACCACTCCATGTGCACCTGGGCCCTACAGCAAACGCCTTCCAGGGAAAAGTGTTTTCAGTTAACCTACAACATTCAACACTTATCAGCCCAGTAGGAAAAGCTCCAAATAAGCTCACCGAGCTGTTGACCTATGAAAACAGGGGGGCCCTGATTCTCACTGCATGGTGGGCAAACCAGGGTACAGAGATGCTGAATCAGGAGGCTGGGACCCCCACCCCAGCCTGGCGGGCATAAAACACCTCTCTGGACTCCAGACTACTCATGGCCCTTCATGTGTGTTCCTCCTGCAGCTGCCCCTAAAGGGGAGCAACTGAACCTCCCGTGGAGGGGAGGTACAAGAGGACGTGCCCATGATGCTGACGGACACCACGGATGCCCGTGGTAAGACAAGGCCACTTGATGTTAAAGATACTGGAGAAGACGCACGTCAAGGAGACAGGTAGCCATTGACTCAAGCTCGGGCACACCCAGCCTCAAATCCTGCTAGACGCACAGGAGCTTGAGCCTTCCTGCAAGGAAGGCGCTGGCACATGAGGGCCACACAAGAGCCACATGGTAGATGACTGTGCCCTGCTTGCCCTCGGTGGGCCAGCAACGCTTGGGAGTGGGACACCTGTGCTGGGGAGGCACTGGGCCCCCAAGCTAGGTGAGATGGTGGGAGGCCTCTGAGAGTCACCCTCTTGGGCTGGGCTCTTGATCAGGGACAGCCAGGCTTCCGTCTGTGCAAGAAGTGGGGACATGAGTTTCTAGCTGCCATCCTGACCTTCCCTCCCAGACCACAGGGTGGGGAGCTCAACACGGGGGTCAGGTGCCTCCTGGCTGGGCAGCTCCTGCATCAAAACAGTGGGAAGGGGCAGCTAAGAGTGGGCCTGAGTACATTAAGGTGCTAGCCCTGGTATAGGAGACAAAAGTGTGTGGGAGTCCAATGATTTTGGGCTTCACCTGACTGGGAAACTAGGATTTCTCACAAGGGCACTGGGCCAGGTGACCCTTGTATGGTCACCTCCATTTTCTGTAAACTAATCATACAGGGAGCATTCAAGAGACAGGGCTGAGGCCTTCCGGGACAGGCCAGTTGGGAAGACCTGAGCTCTGTCACGGGTACCCATAGGAAAGCCAGGAGGCAGACGGCTCTGACACCTCACTGTCATCCTTTCTACCCTGCGGGGCTGAGCTGTCTTTGTTCAGACAGGCAGGTGCAAGCCTGCAAGGCAGAGCATGGCTCCAGCTGCCTGTGACCCTGGGGAGGCTGGACCAAGCCCTACTCCACTGCTGCACCAGTGTCCTACATGAGGAAGATGTGGGGACAGCACTGGCAGATCCAGGTACTAGGCCAAAGCAGACCCTCCTAGGAGGCTGCCCATGGGGAAGGGGCTCTTCTCTCCCCAGTGCTGCTTGTAGGCTATGTAGCACTTGAGACCCTCAGGGAGCTCCCGGACTCTATCTGTGCCCAGTGTCAGCAGGAGGCCTCGGCCTGCAGCCTGAGTGCATCTGAGGGCGGGAGCCCATTGGCCCTGGTGGTGTGAATAGTCTCTGGGGTGGGTGAGGGACTGGTTCTGCTTATGTCTCTTGGGGACCTTGACAACATTTTGGAAAATGCAGGAGGATTAAAAACATGAAACCCTTTCCTGGCAGTGGAGATGCTCAGCCTGGGCCAGTGAAGGTCCTTGGCCGTCTTGGAGCAGTTTTTACCTTCAGAACATTCCACCTTCAGGCAGGTGGAAAATAAGGCTGAGTCCAGACAGGGAGGACCCACCTGCCTGTGCCCCTGCCACCTGTCTGGGAGAAGGAGCTGGACAGTTATGGCATAACCTGTGATGGGGGCTGTGACGGGGGCTGTGATGGGCACTGTTATTGGGGAGATGCAGGTACCCAGGCCCTCTGAGCAGTGAGACCCACCCCATCCCACCCCCTTCCTCCCCCCACCCCACCACCCGGCTGGCCAGGTGACAGGAGACAGGACTGCCAGCACAAGGGCAGTGGCCATGGACCTGGTGGGTCTGCCGTGAGGAGTCTGCTGAGAAGGGCAACGCCACACAGGGCCTGCCCCCAAGCACTGGCTGTTGAATAAAGGTGCAGATGTGCTGCTGGCCATGAAGACCTGCTCAGGGTCTCAGCCTAGCTGCCATGGAGGCTGAGAAGACCGTGCTCCCGCCAGATGGGTGAGTGGGCAGCTGGGACCCGGGGTGCATTGCTCTACCTCGCAAACCAAAGGGAGTCGGGTCACTCTTTACTTCATGCCGCTTAGTTTTTTTGTCAGGACTGGTGGGAGAAGCTGTGGGAGGAGGAAGAGGCAGAATATAAAGGAGACAGAGCGTGAGGACCGCAGCGCGAGGCAGGGGCACAGGGCTCAGGCTCATGCTGGCGGAGAGGCTGGGAGAGCGAGCAGATGCACATCAGACGAGGGTGGCATTTTAGGGCGTCCCTAGGTGCTTTTCCTTAGGTCTCATCTGCCAGAATTTATAGTTTGCTTGTTTCTTTCAAGATTGAGGCCAATTTAACGCTATTTTACAAATTGGAAAAGCCTCGAGAATCCCGGATGGATCTGCCTGTGCCCAGGCACCTCTGTGGCTTTCTCAGCACATTTCTTTCCTGAGATTTCACCAGCTGAGAGCTGCTAGAACTCTCAAAGAGGTCAGGCCTGTCCACTAGCAGATGCCCCAGAAAGGCACAGATGACAGTGACAGCACACGGTTACTGCTCTGCAGGGGACTCAGCAGAAAAGCAAGAGAAGATGAGGGAGGAGGGGCAGGGAGGAGCCTGGCACACTGTTCCTGAGCAGGCTTCTGCCTGGGAGGCTCCTTGGCCTTCACAAAGAAAAGGCTCCCCGAGAAGATAGCTCCAGGTGTGCACGGGCTGTGCTGGTGACGGAAGCAGGGCTTCTCACAGAGATCACCACAAAACAAGCACGACAGACATGCCACTGCGGGGAGGGACTCTGGTGGGAGGCAGATGTCAGGAGGGTACCTTTATTACCTTTCTGACCCTTGATGTTAGCAAGGCCCTGCAGGGTAAAGCGCTTTCGGGAAAGTGCAGAGCTTTCTGAGGTAGAGCTAGTGACCACATCATCTAGGAAGGAAGAGAAAGACAAATGCAGAGGGCACCGGCGCCCAGAGGCAGCACACTCAGCTGTTGAGGGAAAGAGCACCCACAGCCTGTGGGGAGGTCACGTGCTGGGTCGCGGCTGGGTCATTTCTGGGGATGAATTGGGGATGCATGGTGCCTGTGAGTGAGGGGCTCCTCTGTGGGTTCCAGGGTCCTGGTGGACCTCTGCAAACTCATCTGAGCTGTGGGAAATCGCACACTCCTCCCACACTGGGTATGGCCCCCTGCAAGGCCTGGTCACTACAAACACCCACCTCTGCCCTTCTCGGGGGGCTTTGGCAACGGTGCTGGGCTGACATAGCCTTCCAGGCTCAGGGGATCAGTTTTCCTCTCTTCCAGCTTTTTGATGTTTTTTGTGTTCCCTTGCAAGGGACTGATGATGTCATCACACCAGAAAAGAAAGAGAAGTGCATTGCCTGGTTAGTTTGTTGGCATCCTGGGAGGCTCTCCGCGGCCATGGTCTTTGAGGCCATGAGCTCCAACTTACGCCTGCAGGGAGCCACATGCAGCCAGAACAGTCCCAGCTGGCTAGTAAGTGGGAGGTTTGTGGGAGTTTTTGAGGGCGGTGTTTCACTTTTAAAACTATTGTCCTATGGATTATTTAGGCCATACTATTCTGTTCCATGAATAATTAAAGGTGGCTTATATAAGAAATAGGAAAAATAATATGAAAGAACCAAGTCAATGAGAACGATAACAAAGGAAAAATAAGGGCAGATAAGATAGCGAAGCTGCGGTCGAGGCCACTATCTAAAACGTGCCCACAGGTATGCAGGCTACAGGCTTGAGGGCAGCTTGACACACGGGTGATCACCTGCCATGTGGAAGGCCCTGAGGCAGGTGTGCCTGTGCTGGGAAATCATCCACAGAAGATGGTCAGAGGGTCCAGGGCACAGGTCTTTGAAGCTGACCCTCTGGGACTGACCCACTGGCATATAATCCCTGGATGACTGGCACCCTAGCGGCTGTGGGCAAACTCTACCCAGTACCTACGACACACCAGTGGCCAAGGCCACATAGACTTAGGTGCTCATGAAAGCCCTCCTTTCTGATGTCCCTGCAGGGCTGGTGTTCGGCCAGTGTCTGTGCTCACCTGGTGCTAGACGAGGCAGGCAGGGGCAGGCTCTGGGACTGTTCCAACACACGGTGCTGGCTGGCCTCTGGGGGGAAAGCAGAAAGACCACCATGGTCTGGGCTCACCCGTGGGACCAGCTCCTCCCTCCCACGTGCTGAGCTTCTAGCATCATGAGGAATTTTGTGGCTGCTCTGAACGCACAAGGAAGTGCACGTGGGCACAAGCTGCACGAGCACGATGCACTCTCACCTCTGTAAGCCTGCAGCTGGCTCGTCAGCACCTTCCGGATCTCGTTCACCCAGGCTGCTTTGATTTCAGGGGTTGGTGCCTGTTGCCAAGAGAAAGGCCCAAAGGTGAGGGCCTGATAAAACATGTTTTGGCATCTTCCTCTTGACAATCTTAGGGACCAGCAACCAAGTTGCTGAGTGTGAGCTGCGGCCTGGCCCCAGCCAGCGACTGACGGCAGGTCACTGCTTGACCCTCGAGTAAAACTGGAAGAACCTGCCCTCTCTGGGACACATCTTGGCTCAACATTGTCTTAGGGGATGAGGACAACATCAGCCTGCAGCCCACTGCAGATGTGACAGCACCACGGTGAGGCAGGAGAGTGGCCACAGCTGTAAATCTCACTCCTCCACATGGCACAAGGCCCTGTGGTTCAGGTCTGGGGCTGTGCAGGTGTGTGGCGGAGCCCTACAGATATAGTCAGCAGCTCCTGGGCCTGCTCATGCCCTGGCTTCTGCTACTACGGGGTTTCACTGGTGCTGCCTCCTGGCAGGGCAGCTCACACACAGCTCTGGGGCCAGACCATTCATGTATCAAAATTCTGTAGGGCACAGAAGAGGCACACCTCACCCTGGGCTCGATCCTTCATGGAGTACTTGATGGCTCATGGAGGGGATGCTGTCCCTGAACCCACATCTCAGCTCCCCCAGCCCCACCAGGTCAGCCCCGCAGGGCAGGTGCAGGCCCTGTGCTGCCTGCCACAGGATGGGTCCTGGGTATTGGACGCACGCCAGCCCTCTCCTGTGTTGCCTGGGGATGTGGGAGGGTGAACCTGTCTCCTGGTGTTCACTCTTGCCCGCCTGAATTTGCACATCTTCCCGTATTTCGTGCTGGGTCAAGCTCAAGCTAAAGACAGCCCAGGGCAGCTGAAACAGTGGCTGCTCCCAGCATCTGGATGAAACCGCATGGGAGGTTGTAAATAGCAGCTCCCACCAGAAGCCTCATGGCACTCCCTTCCCACCTGGATGATGTAGACCTCCTCCCTGGCGTTGTACCAGATCTCAAACTTCTTGGCGTCCCCCTTCACGTTCTCTGTTATGCCGACAGCGGTCATCTGTAGGCACAGCCAGGGCCATGTGAACATATACAGTGAGCCCAGAAACAGATGGCGGCAGTCCCCCACCCACATCGAAAGGCAAAGCTGAGTGCCAGCGCTGGCCCCACACAGGTTCTGCTCAAGGCGAGCTGAGGCATGAGCGGCTTTGCTTACGTCCAAGGACTGCTTGTAGCTGTAGGACGGCGCCTTCTCGTAGCCCTCGCCATTCTCCTCCCTCTTCTTACAGAAGAGCACGGCCTTCTCGTGCAGGAACAGGTGCCGCTGCATGGGCTTGAACCTGGCCAGCTCCTTCACCTTGGTGTGGCCCCTCTTGTGATCCGTCCATACGCTGAAGGAGCCCTGCATGAGCAGCCTGCCCAGGTCACCAAGGTTGCCCTGAAATGAGGGGTGAGGACATGTCACCACTGAGGGCACACGTGCCAAGGAGCCAGCCTGTCTGGAGAGGTATGTGTTGCAGGACTGCACTTAGGATGCAGGAAGGGCAAAGCCCTAGAGATGGCACAGGCTGGGGCTGGGACAGATGGGCAGAGGGGAAGGGACCTTTAGGCAGGGAAACTCCTTTGTGCATTGCTGCCCTGGGGGGAGCAGGATGCTGTGTTTGTCCAGACCCACAAAGCCCACAGCGCCAGGCATGTGATATGGTCAGTGACAGCACAGCAGTGCTGGCTGCCAATGGTGACAGGCACATCACACCATTGCAAGGGGTCCCCTGGGAAACCTTGGGGGCAAGGGTCATGCGTGAACTCTGTGCTTCACATGAATATTTTATAAACATGAAGCTTCTAAAAACATCAAGTCTATTAACTTGAAGACACCCAGGATGCTGAGCAGACACGGAGAGGCAGGGAACTAGGGCATGGACTTGATGGGGGCTGTGAGGAAGGAGGCAGAAGGGTGAGGAAGGAGGGAAAATCTGCCTTTAGCAGCCACCTGTGAGTCGCCAGCCTACAAACCACTGCAGAAGCTGCGCCTCTGAGGGGGTCTGTCCTGATCTGCTCCAGGGGCCAGTGAGCCCACAGGTGGTCACCTGGGACTCTGGTCGTCTCAGGACCACCCTGGACCGGTGGACTCAGACCTGGCTCTTGCCAGGGTCCAGGTGGCACTGTCACCCCAAACCTCAGGAGTACTGAGGGGCCATTGAGTGTCTGCATGGCAGATTCTGCTGTTGCGTGGGGAGAAAGCCCGGAGCACCTGGTGTTGCTTACATCATAGCCAGTGATGGCGATAAGGTGCATGGAGTCGTTCACAGCCTTGAGAATGCCCAGGATGGAGCTGAGTGCCTCCTGCAGTCCTTCAGCCCCCTCGCAGCTCTTGCTGTACTTGAGCATCTCCTGTGGGTGGGTGAGAAGGGCAGCTGTCACAGACACAGAGGATGCCCAACCCTGACACGGGGCATTGCAGGACAGAGTGGCACCCACCCCTCCCCAGGGGTGCTGCCCATCTGCTGTGACCCTGGCTGAAGGCAGTGAGCTGGAGGGGGCCACACATGGCAAACCCATGGCCAGAATCTCCCAGGTCAAGCCACCCCGATAACTGACGTGTGCAAAGCCATTCAGACAGGTGGGCGTGTCAGCACAGAATCCCAGCAAGCAGAAACTCATGGGGCCAGGCTCTTTGTTTCCTGTGTTCTGGTGCTCTCAGCAGTGGTGGCCACGCAGTAGGCCCTCCACAACATCTGGACAAGCCAGGTGCAATGTGGGGGGAGGAACATGGCTCAGAGGGGGTGTCCCTTGGCCAGAGCAGGCGGCATGGGGAGGCACCCTGAGCAGTGGGTGGGAGCCGGCTGCCGGTACCCTAGAGGCCTACCTTGAGCAGTAGCTGGTACTTGGTGATTCTCTGGACTGGCTTCAGCAGGTAGGAATCCAGGCTCAGCTTGTGGTCCAGCTTCCTCTGGCACTCCTGCAGCCAACCACACAGTCACGTTGTCTTTGTGTCAGAGCCGGCTAGTGCCGGGCACCACACCTGAAGGGGCAGAGACGTACCTGGAAGAACGGGCAGTCAGAGCACTGGCGCCACAGGCTCTCCGAGCGTGGCTTGTTCTGACAATACTTCTCGTAGATCTGGAAGTCCTCCATCTGTGCAGGAGGGCAGACATCACCTGGCAGCTGTCCCCCTATAGGGTGCCCCCCACTTATCTCAGAACTCAGGAGGCCCCTGTCCCTCCCCAGGGCTCCCAGGCTTGGGCTTTCTGCTGCTCCACCGTGGAAGGTGGTTTATAATGTCATCTACTTGACTCATTCAACCTCTAGGGCTGTTTCTGGAAGTTGTGCAAATTACTTAGCAAATTATTTAGCAAAACCCAGATCTGAGTCCTGTGTGAAATACAGTTGCTCCTGGCTGTAGGGACACAAGGTTCTAGGTGACATATCAGTCTAAGGGACAGAGGATCCTAAGGCACAGAGGGTCCTAGTGAAGGGCTGCTCCTGCGGGAGCCCTAGATAACCCTCTTCCTGGCCCATTTTGGGTGAGAAAGGCAGGGCTGCATCCCGGTCACCCCCTCCGCCTTCCTTTCCTGCCATGATCAACTTTCCAAAGCCATTTCTTGGCAGTGCCCTGGTCAACCCTGAGCTGGAGCCAGTCCCCTGGCCAAGACCAAAGCCAAACTCATTGACAGGTAAGAAAACTCCAGATTCACCCAAAACCTTCATTCAAAGCCTAGATACCATACAATTTCAGCATTCACTGATGTTTGAGTTTTAGTTTTTCTTTTTGAACCAGTTATTGGACTTAAAAAACTTTTTATTCTTCGGCCCTCTCCCAAAATATCATGTCTGAGCCAAACTAAAACAATTTTTACTTTATGACTTCAGTGGTTAGAAGGGGACCCTGCAAGAGAATTTAGAGCCATCATTCAGTCGCTGAGACAGTAGTGTTGGGAAACGCCTGCTGAGACAGAAGTGCTGGGAAACGCCTGCTGAGACAGAAGTGTTGGGAAATGCCAGCTTACGCACCCGCTCCAGGAAGCACCTGCCCACCAGCTCCGGGCAGTCCACGTAGCCTTCCAGCTCCCTCAGGAAGATCCTGTGCAGAGAGAAGGCCCTTAGGTCCTGGAACTCCACCTGGCCAGATGCCATCAGATGTGACACAGGGACATTGCTTTCCAAAGGACGTTTACACTTTGCTCTAAACAGGTCAAGCCACCATGTGGCACCAATACCCACCTGACCTCAGACCCGTGCACCCAGAAAGGCCCCCAAGCCACGCCATCAGGGGGAGCAGACATAGCCCCAGGGCCCCGTGTTCCAGGAGTTGTGTTTACATGGAGAGAGGAGGGGCCAGGCCTGGATGAGGGACTGTGGGGCCTGAAGTTGCTGACCCTTCTCAGGTTGGGTCTGTGGGCTCCGTCTGTGGGGTCCCTGCAGACATGGCCCAGAGCCTTTGTGGCCAGGGCCTCCCATCCATCGCATTGACCCCACATGCTAGGGCTGGCTCCCCTCTAAGTTTCTGACTTGGATTTGTCCCCTGGGACATCCTGGTAGGAGGGGAACCTGCCCTGGAGCTCAATTCACAGATGGAGCCATCTGTGCTGGGACTCAAGGCCTCAAGGGAGCTAAGGAACCTTCCTGACTCCTAGGATTCTGCTGGACCTCTGTGGGGAGAGCGGGTTTCTAGGTAGGTCAGCTGCCCACTGTGGCCTCTTGTACACAGTGGGTACGATGAGCTGATGACGGGTTCCCCAGTGTCCCTGAGTCCCGAGGGTGGCGCTATAAAGCAGGGCCCACTCGTGCCGCCTCCTCCAGGACACAGAGCAGATGCCTCCACCTGCTGCCCTCCCGTGATGACCACCCGAAAGTTGTTCCACAGGCTCCCAAAATAGTTGAGAAAGCATGAAGACCAACAAGGGGACTGGAGAGGCAGCCTGAGTGTGCACATGGCAAGTGAGGCAGGTCTGGTCTGCTGTTCTTTCCAAGAGCCACAGCCCACTGAGGGTGCACCCTGGACACCCCCGCTCTGCCCACAGCCCGGTAAGGGTACACCCTGGGCACCCCTGCTCGTGCCCATGGCCAACTGAGGCTTTGCCCCTGGAGAGGCCCTTCTGGTTCCAGCTCCTTGAAGGCAGCTGCCCTGGGTGTGACAGAGATTGACAAGCATGTGTATGTAAGACCAGAGGACAGGCCCCACCTGTTGTGAAAGTGATAGATTTCTTCCATGTTTCCAAACAGAATGTCCTTCTTGTTCTGAAGGTCTGTTGAAATGAGATGTGTCATCAAAGGATTGTCCATCTCGGCAGCGTAGCCCTGTGGGGAGGGAAGAGGTGGACAGGGGCACCCTGGGCTAAGCCCACTCTCAAGATCGGGCTGTGTCATAGTAGCTCCACAGCCACCTCTGAGCCCTGGCTGCGGCCATGGCCACAGGGGCTGGCGGAGCTGGGTGACACTGTCCCAGTGTGGGATGAGCAAATCTGCTCAGATTTATTCACTGATGATTTGTAAGATGACCCTCTGGAGAGCACCCAGAGATATAACTGCATCACACGCAGCACTGACTTCTATGTGGGGTTGCTGTTTCCCTTTCTGCCTTTGCACGCTGATGGGGAGGGCATGTATCTACAAGTCTACACTGCTGTGACCACCACCTGTGCACCTGGGTGACTCAGTCATCCACACTGCTGTGACCACCACCTGTGCACCTGGGTGACTCAGTCATCCACACTGCTGTGACCACCACCTGTGCACCTGGGTGACTCAGTCATCCACACTGCTGTGACCACCACCTGTGCACCTGGGTGACTCAGTCATCCACACTGCTGTGACCACCACCTGTGCACCTGGGTGACTCAGTCATCCACACTGCTGTGACCACCACCTGTGCACCTGGGTGACTCAGTCATCCACACTGCTGTGACCACCACCTGTGCACCTGGGTGACCCAGACACATGTCTACGCTGCCATGAGCACCGCTTGTGCACTTGGATGACTCAGACCTTTGTCTACACTGCTGTGACCACCACCTGTGGGTTCTAGGTGACTCAGACGTTCATACTGCCACGGGGACCACCACTCACATGAGGATGAGAGACAGCCCTGGCATCCCCGGTGCCCTTC
The DNA here is from genome assembly GCF_027406575.1 of Nycticebus coucang. Lineage (NCBI taxonomy): Eukaryota > Metazoa > Chordata > Mammalia > Primates > Lorisidae > Nycticebus > Nycticebus coucang. Next base: position 947,287 of record NC_069794.1, read on the forward strand.
CAGGAAGTGACCCATGACATAGGCCACCCCGTCCGATCGCTCGCACTGGACTAGTTTTGCTTTTTCTGGAACTTTCTTCAGGAAGCTGTGTGCACTCTTTGGTCTGACTTTAACTGTCACACATGTGGCTAGCAGCCCACATCACTGCTGTCAGAACCACCCTGCAGATTCTGCCATGTCCTGGGGCTGACACCTGAGCTGTTCCTGCTGTGGCTACTGAGAGCAGCTGCTATGAGGGTCCTTGCATGCTGTCAGGGACATCAGTATCCCTGTCTGAGCCCTGTTCCTGAAGGAGGTGAGGTGGTGGGACAGCGGGGGCCTCACCTCCAGGACACACAGCAGCTCTTCCACATAGGCCCGTTCCGTGTCCAGCAGCTCGTTCATCACGTGCCTGGCAGGGCAGAGACGGGTCAGGGCTGGGCAGGTGGACAAGGACACTATGGCATCTAGAGGTGATGACTCGTGCTGCCTGAGGGGACTCAAAGCTCCCTCATACCTGCAGACTGTGGCAGGCCTTACCCTCCCTGGACCCAGAAGTAAGGCCTGTCTCTTGAAAGGGGCTGAAAGGGGCCATGGAAGAGACCCGCCTCTCGGCAGGCACGTTCCCTGACCCTGAGAACCTGCAGCCCACGGGAACCAGTGCTTAGGACAACATGCCCCCAGAGCAGCCACTGTCCCTGTGTGGCCACAGAAATAAAAACAGCTGCTGCTGAGTCATATGCAGGATTCCTGTACTCGGATGCCCCTCCTGGCCAGTGGCTGTGGTTGTGTATGGCTCTGGGACCTCCTGGCAGCGAATAGCAGGTGGAGCCTCCTACTGGGTCTGCAGGTGCTCCCACTTGGGGCTCCCCTCCTCCATTGCTCTCACTTCACCCCAAAATTGAGCCCATTTGTATGTGCTATGCGCTAGGTGTGTGGGCACCAGAGACATGAGACCCTGAGGTGCTTGTGGGGCATCTGCTGTCCGCCTGAAACCCCATGTGGCATCTCAGGTGACCTCACTCCAGGACCTTCTTGTCTGCTGCCCAGAGCCCTTTAGAGTGAGAAGGGTATGCTGCCATCTGGGTGCACAGGGTGTGACTTGAACACTGTGAGGATGGTGACCTCCGGGGAGGCTCTTGGGGAGGAGGGTGCAGCTAGCATCGGGGGCAGACTCTGAGCATAGCTGGGGATAAAACCTGCAGGTGGCTTGTGTGGGGAGAAGTGACATGTAGCCTCACATCCCAGTGCCCTCAGGAGGTGTGGGTGTGCAGGGGCTATGGAAACAGTGCAGGAGTGCAAAGGAAGGAGCCCCTCGCCCAGGGGGCTGGTGGGACACAGGGAAGGAGGAGAGTGGCTATAAGGACCCTGGGGGAGGGCATGGCCCCTGGCCTCAGGCCTCAGGCCTCAGGTTCTGCTCTCCCAGGGTCTTCTCCTGCTAGGCTGGGTGGAGAGAACGAGGCATCCATGTCACCATAGTACACAGCTGCGGGCCAGGGCAGGACAGGGCCTCCCTAAGGAAAACTTAGATTTCTCTTCTCTTCAAACAAGATGATGCCAAATGGACATGTATATCCCATGTGCACACCCTAGAACACACACACGTGAAAATCCCCCCATACGAGTACACATCCCATAACAGTGCATGTGTGCACACCTCACAACGTATTACATGCACTATGCACAAGTCATAACACTCATACATGTGTACCTCAGAATACACATGCATGTGCATGCCTCACACATGCACACAGCTCAGAACACACGCACAAGTGCACCTCACCACACGCACATGGTACTTATCCCAGAACACACATGCACACACCCTGCAACACATGTACGTGTGTGCCCCCTCAGTACTGGGGTGGATGTGGTCTGTCCCTCATCCAGCCACAGACACAGGCCCTGCTGTGGCTGGAGCACAGCTCTCACCTGCGTAGGACGGCCAGGCTCTCTTCCTCATCCCCTGCGGAGTTGCTCCGGCCCTGTCGGCTCCCACTCATCTCACTCTGCAGAGGACGACGGTGTCAGGGTTGGGAGATAGCCAGAGTGGTCCCAAGCACCCCCACTCAGGCCAGAGCCCAGTCCAGCACAGTGAGGGGATGACAGGAGGAGGGCAGGTGTCCCCAGGCCTGCCTGCTGGGAACAGACCCCCTTTTTCCCCAGAGAACCAGGAGCAGGAGGAGGAGCCTCCCTAGGACACTGGATGCCAGTGCATAAGAATGGCCTCACCTTGACCCTCCGGTAGGCCCCTCTCCGGAGTGTGCTGCCCTCAGAGCTGGAGTTCTCAGAGCCTCGCCTCGTACCTGTTCAGAGAAAGGTGGCAGAGGTGAGTGAGCCTGAGCTCTCATGTGAGAATACCAGTGAGGGCAGGAGAGTGTTTTGAGTCAGGGAGGTGATAGGAGGTGCACTGGGCTTGGCCACAGGGACTGGGGTAGGGTGGGGTGTGGCAGGACCGTTGTGGGCAGGCTGTGTCCTGGCGGTTGGGCTGTGCCATGGCCCCAGATATACAGGATGTAAATTGCCAGGGGGCTCTGGACAGAGGTCTGAGGGGAGTGTGAAGAACACCTTCTTGGCTCTGAGGATGAACAGGTCACGGGCACGAGTTGGGGGAAGTCAGAGGGGCTCAGCGGTTGTCAGTGTTTTCAGTTTCGTGGGCCACACAGACATGGATAGGACGCTGAGTTGGCCAGCCTGGCGCTAAAGCTGCCACAGACAACTCATGAGTGAGAATGGCCAAGTCTGGGTCAGACTTTATCACAAGAGCACAGGGCAGGTGGGAACTGGCCCGAAGGCTGTGGACCTGAGCCAGGCCCAGCCACAGTGGAGGGTGGTGGAGGTATGTGGAGAGGTTGTGTGTGGTCTCCTCAGTGTGCTGAACTCAAAGGCCATGGCCTAGAGGCCCCGAACACACCTGGTGAGGGGCAGGGCGACTTGGTCAGTGCCTCTGGTCTAGGAGCCACAGGCTGCACGGGCCGTGTCTGCTTGGCCGCCAGCTTCTTCAGGCTGGCCTGTCTGCGGTGGAACATCTCCTCCATGCTCTCCTGCTTCTGGAAGACCTTCCGCACGTGTTCCTGGAGAGACACACTTAGTAAGGCGCCTCCCAGGAGCTGGTGTGGCACCACTGCTCAGGATACAGATGTCCTGACTAAACAAACATTCACCACACAGTGTCTACCAGTAATGTGTGATGCCATGATGCTGTGACCAGCTCTGGCTGCTGTGGGTGGAGAGGGGTATCACACCAGGAGGAAAAGTGTCAAGGCAGGGCATAGTGGGCTCCTCTACCAGCTGAAGGGCTACTACAGGCTGCATGAAGGAAGTGGGTTTCTCCCAGCCAGCTGCCCCCGAGGGTGGGAGCTAGAAGGCCCAGTTTTGGTGTAATATCAAGAGGGGCCTGGCACCAGGTCCCCAGAAGTGCCACTTCCTAAGGTACCTGGCCACATCACAGAGCTGCCACGGGAGGCAGGGCATCCCCCTAGCAAGGCTGGAGTGGAGGTTACTTCTATGAGGATGTCCCAACTCTGCATTTCTTTCAAATGCCCGCTGTCCATTGATACCTCCGATGGTTCTCTCAGAAATGGTGCAGAGTAGTGGGAACTCCCTACCACTCAGGGAGGTGGGGCTGCAGATGAAACCCAAGCCAGCCTTACCATCAGGTCTTGGTTGAGGATAGATTCATATTCCTTATAAATGTTGTTGAGCTCCTGGATCTTGTTTTCTGCACCGGTCTCCAAGAATTTCTCAATTTCCTGCAGGGCTGCCTCGGCCCCGTCCTGGGACTGGCACTTGTCCACAGGCTGCGAGGCCAGCAGGTAGATCCCCTGATCACACCACTTCATGGACTGTGGTCACAGGATGCAACAGAGGAAGATGCACCGTCAGAAGCAGGACCTGCTGTGGCGCCTGTTCACCTATCTGGCATACCACACTTCTGCCACGAAGTCCACAGACCCCCGTGGGAACAGAGCCCTCCTCAAGGATAAGCCAGACCTACATTTACGTTCACTGAGGAGATAAGTGAACGCATGGTTAACTAGCACAGCGAGTTTCAAGTGAATTCTTGGAAACAGATAACTCATCAGGACATGATCCCCAGGCCAACGAGAGAGAGAACCACAGAGGTGGTGCTGGCCACCCTGAGCCAGTGTGTCTCACTGCCTGTGACTGGTGTAGTGGTGGCCAAGGCCAGGGGTGTGGCTGGCAACCATGGCCATGGTGTGGCTAGGGTGTGGCTGGTGCTGTGGCCAGGGTATGGCCAGGGCGTGGCTGGAGGTGTGGCTGTCAGCAGTGGCCAGGGGTGTGGCTGGTGGCTGTGGCTAGGGTGTGACTGGGGTGTGTGGCTGATGGCCCCAGCTACTATCTCTAGGACCAGGACACCTACCGTCTCCAGGAGGCTGTGTAGCCCCAGGGCCTTGGTGAGTAGCCCCCGTCTTCTCTCGACCTCAGCTGCAAACTGGTCACAGAGGTGCCGGAGTTCCTCACACTTGGGGCGGATTGAGTCGACAGCATAGTGCTTGTTCTCAATGAGCTGCTCGCCGTCCAGACACAGGGCCCGGGCCCTTCCCATGGCCACCTGCAGGACAGACATTAGGTCACTTCTGTCAGAGGCAAATGGGACATCTGGTCACAAAGCGGGGCCCAGAAGCACGGGATGCCTGTCACTTTCCCTTATATATGGTCAACACCATATATAAAGTGTCACCATTGAGTGACACTCAATCCCCTGAGGGGTTCTGGGGCAAACACCTTGGAGACCACAGTGGTCCTAGCAAAGGCACTATCTAGCTGCAGCAACTGACTCAGAGGTCACAGGGCAGGGCCAGTACCTGAGGATGGGTTGGTGGTGGAGGAAGGGGCAGCTGGAGGGCCCCTTGACCCTGGCCTGCAGATGGCACCCAGGCTTCTCCTCCCCAGCAGGAAAGCCCAATCCCTGTGCAGTCCTGAGCAGCACCTGGTGAGCCCCATGTGCTCCCCCACCTAGCCGACCCATGACATTGTCCTCACACTGGATTTCTCCTCAAAGCTGCCGAGGTCCTTCAGCAGGTGCTCCACGTGTGCCAGGCTGTTGCCAACGTCGGTGAAGGTTGCGATTTTCTGGGACACTACATCCAAGGCAGCTTTGACCTGAATAGAGGAGGGCCTGCCTCAGGGGGTGTCTCCCACCCTGACGGAGAGAAGGCAACGAGGGATTGAGGTGGAAGGGAAGGGCTCTTACCTATTCCTGAACCTGCCACAGGTGGCATAAATGATATGCACATGTTATCTGTGGCCTTTCCAGTTACACATAAACTCCCTCTATATCCCCCACATACAGATAAATATATAATATATTATATTATAATAATGGACTGTAATACCTGCAGCAGCCACTCAAAAAGCTATACGATGAGATAAACTCATAAAATCATAGATGAATGAAAATGGAATTCTAAAAAATGTTCAAGTTACCACAGAAAGGAAGGAAAAATAAAACATAGAAAGGAAAAAAGGGAAAGAACAAATAGAAAACGCAAAATAAAATGGCAGGCTTAAGCCTTAACTTACCAATAATTACATTAAATGTAAATGGTCTAACATATTAAGGAAAAGATAAAGCATGACATGATCCATCCATATTATGTTGACAAGAAACTCACTTTAAATATAATAGTATAGGAAGCAATTGCAATCAGTGTAACCTGGCTTATTGTACCCTCAATGAATCCCCAACAATAAAAAAAAAAAAAAATAGTATAGGAAGGATGAAAAAAATAGTAAAGGAAGGATGACGGTAAAGGCATTCATCAGAGGAAAGCATGAGTGGCTATGTTAATACCAGGTAAGGGAAACTTTGACACAAAGAAAACAGCCAGAGATAGAGAAGAACATATTATAATAAAAGAAAATTGCAGTCCTAAATGTGACAACAGGGCTGCAAAATATATGAAGCACAAACCTACAGGACTAAAAAGAGAGATATACAAATCCACATTTACAACTGGAAGCTTCAACACCCTCCTGAGTAACTATAAACCAATGAGATAGAAAATAAGCTGATACAAAATCATCTCAAACCATCAACTAAGAAACAGGATCCAACTGACATTTATAGAACTTCCCCAACAACAGCCTAGTACACATCCTTTCAAGTGCCTGAAGACTGTGTACCAAAATAGACCATAACCTGGGCCATAAAACAAACCTCAGCAAATGCATAAGAATTGAAATCACACAGAGCAGATTCTCCCACACAATGAATCAAACTAGAAATCAAGCATAGAAGGATAACAGAAAAACTCTGGATACTTAGGAGCCAAGCAACATACTTATAAATAATTTATCGATCAGAGAGGAAGTTTCAAAGGAAATCAAATAAAACTGAACTAAATGAAAATACAATTTATCAAAATTTGTAGGAAATTTACAGCATTTCCATTAAATATGTACATGAGAAAAGAAGAACAGTCTCAAATAAATAATGCAAGCTCTCACCTTAAGAATCTAGAAAAAGAAGAGCAATACAAACCCAAAAAATCAATCCAAATAAATAATAGAGCCAGAAATAAATTACATTGAAGAAAGAAAATAGTAGAGAAAGGGCTGGTTTTCTGAAAAGGAGAAGAATGAGAAACCTTCTCTGACAAAGCATAAAAAGAAAGAAGAGGCAAATGTCAGAAACGAGATGCAATGTCACTGCAGACCCTGTAGATACCAAAAAGACCAAGAGGAAAACCATGAACAACTCTACACACAGAAATTTCACAACTTGGAGTGGACTATTTCTTTGAAAAACATACTTGTGGCATTGACAGAAGACAGATATGTCCAGTAGAACCTCACGGCTGAGCCCTCCCTGCACTGACCACCTCCTCAAGGTGACCTGATTTCCTCTGACTGGGCAGGCACCACACAGATGTATCAGTAGAGCAGGCCCAGTCCCTCATGCTGACCACCTTTGTATGTTGACCAGCTTGTTAGTCCTTGGAGTGGTCAACTCATAGAACACAGAATCCCTTAAAACAGACCCACACAAATAATGCCAGAAAGTTGTAAAGGAAGTGGAAGGGAAATCCAGTGGAGGAAAGACGGCCTTTTCAACAAAGAGTACTAGAGCTGGACTTCCAGGGATGAAAATTCCCCTGTGAATTACTCGAGTGACGACTGCCCATCCCAAAGCTCACGCTCTGTAAGAGCCCCTGTTGACATACAGCACAGCACAGCAGAGGAGTGGTGGCTGGCAGGGTTGGGGCGAGTGGGCTGGGAGAAGGTGGTTGTGTCGGCAGAGGCCTGGGAGGGACCCCGTGGGACGCATGCTGTGGGCTGGATCAAGGGACACAGCTAAGGTCCGTATCATGCCTCCGACCCCATCCTATAGTCAGCAAGTTGTTACGATGGGGGAAATTGGGTGAGGAGGTCCACGGGCTCTCTGGATTATTTCTTATAATCACATGTGAATCTGCAATATCTTTATATACAAATTTTAATTGAGAAATGTCTTCTTCTCTGGAAAGCCCTCGTCAGTCTCCACAGAAACAGGCTGCAAACCATCCTTGCCTCCATGTGCTTCTATGGCACACTGTCCCCACTGTCACAAGGTGAGTCAGGGACATGGTGACGTCCTGAGCTCAGCACTGATCCTCCTCCTGGAAAGCACAGTCCTCGCCTAGACAACATGGGACTGAGCTGTGCTGTCCATTACCTGGACTTCCCTCCACTTTGCCACCCCTGAGACAGACTCCTCTCTTCCTGTTCCCTCTCACCCCCTTGACGTGAGAACGACCGCTTCTCCTTCAAGGGTAGTAAATGTATTTTCTTTTCCACTGATTGTCTTAATGATGTCTTCTTTTTCCCCAGCTTATTTTAAGAACACAATACAAAGAATAAAACATGCAAAATTTGTGTCCATCTACTGTTTATGCCATCAGTAAGGCTTCTGGTCAACAGCAGCTATCAGTCAAGCTTTTTCAGTTGGAAGCTACACGTGGCCTTTTGACTGTGTCAGGCTGGTGCCCCAGCTGTACCGCTGAAGGGCCAGCCGTGTGGTGCTCAGTGGATGCTGCTGACTCAATCCCATGCTTTCCAATAGTGCCGTGCTGGAGCTCTCTGAGGACACACAGATACAGAGGTCCTTGAGGCTTCTGAGAAATGCCCCTGGATCCTGGTCTCCTGGCACTGGCTGGCAGACTGTCTCAGACCAACTTCACCATCTTAGAGCTGGATGACATTTTTTATTTCTCCAGCATCAACCACAGCTCTCCCGAGGACAGGAGAAGCCGTGCTTACAGGGTACACATTGCCTCTCACCAAGGCAAGATCCATAAGGGGGTCTTGACATGTGTGTTCTACACGACAAATGAGAAACAGGTCTCCAGTGAGCTGGATGCAGCATCTCCAAGGGTTCCGCAGAAGCTGGCATCACAGTGGACACGCCCCGTCACACCAACCCAAGGCAGGATGACGTGTTTGTCATCCCAAGGTCTCATGCCAGGCACAGGGAAGCACAGGGTAAGTGCATGCTGGACACAAGAGCACGTGGAAGAATAGAAAGAGAGAATGAAGGCTCCCAACCAGTTCTGGATGCAGAAGTAAATCCACATCCGATTTTAACTGATGAGCTCATGAATTGCATCTCGAAGATCAGCCTGTGTTAACCTCACATTAAGCCAAAGCCACCTGTATAATTCAGCTCCCACTGCCTCTGCCACTCACCTCACGGAAGCCCTGCTCGAAATGCCGCAGCTGCAGACACTGCTTGAGCTTCTGCTGGTGCTTTGCCCAAAACTCATCAAAGGCAGCCTCAGTCTCATTCAGCTGGGCCAGGAGCCTGGGAGAGGAGGAGATAAGTTTCCTGGAGATGCTTCCCTGGGTGCTGCCTTTCCTCCTGCACACTGGCCCCTGTTACTCCATGTGCAGTGGCAGAATTCACAGGCAGAGGCTCCCAACCCCTGCCACTCTCCCAGCGGAGTGAGTCAAGTTGGTCAATTTATCAGAGGCCAAGGAGGTAAGGGTTTGGCTCATCAAAAATGCTTTAGCTTGGTGGCACCTGTGGCTCAAGGAGTAGGGCACCAGCCCCATATACCAGAGGTGGTGGGTTCAAACCCAACCCTAGCCAAGAAACTGCAAAAAAAAAAAAAAAAATGCTTTAGCTCAGGGTGAAGGAGCCAGGGGCCACTGGGACTGGAAGCTGTGTTGGGTGGCTCGGCCTCTGGCCCAAGGGCTCTTTGTTAGCAGGTGTTGCCCTACACGTAGCTGGCACTATCATCCCCCTTGGGCTGAGCAGTCGCCTCCTGAGGGAGCCCCTTGGGCATGTCCCCCCCGTAGCCATGGCTCCTTGTATTCCTGGCACAGGTATCTGAGACATGTGGGCCCAGCCATGGGCAAAACACAGAATCAGCTTTGGCCTGGAGCTGGGCACTGGGGCTCTGCTGGGTGAGCCCCACCCCCACTGTCCAGAGCCCGCCTCACCCACCAGGCGGGATGACATGCCTACCTGTGCAGAGACTGGACTCCCCAAGCTCTGTGAGGTGGCAGCTAACAGCAGCCAGCCACACAGACACATCACTGTGCCCTGGCTATGGGCTGGGAACCCAGGGCAAGCACATGTCTTATGAGAGTAAAAGGCACTAGCTTCCAAACACTAGTGGGGTAGAAGAAACCGCAGGCTGCCTCCCCACCCAAGAAAGACTCATGGGGAACTTAGAAGCCACATGACCCAAGGTTCACTGTCAGCAATGTCCTGCCCAAATGTCCCCGTCATACCTAGAATGTTTGCTCTAGGAAAACCTCCTCCCTAGAAAAGCCACTTTCTTTGGGATCCAGGAGAAAAGGATTTCAGCAGGAAGGAGCCTCAGTGAAGGGTGGGGACACTTGCTTGAGATCATTGTGTCCTGGCCTGAGGTCTCTTTCTCTTGCAGGAGCTGTGAGCCCAAAACAGACCCACACCTTGTCCAGAGCCAGGCAAGGGCATGCAGGCAGCCAGGCCTCACCTCTGCACGGTGGTCTGGTTGTCCAGCTGGTCCTGGTTCACACTGTGCTCCAGGCCCTCGGCCAAAGGAGTCCTGAGGCTCTCGAGGACGCTGCGGCCCTCTTCCAGTGCCAGCCTCAGGTCCTCCTGCGGAGACAGCACGGCATCAGTGTGATACCATGAGGTGTCCCAGAAGGGGAAGGATGAAGAGGTGAGGCCATGACATGCATGGGGCACATGGCCACCTGTGGTGCCTTTTCGGGTCTCATCTGCACTGCACAGGGAGGGCAGGAATTGGGGGCTGCTCTCTCTTCCCAGCAGGCATGGGCAGCAGGCCAAGGCAGAAGAGGGATCAGAAACCAGACCTCTGAAGTGTCCCTGCTCCTGTGGCCTGCCCTCCCTGCTTGGCAAGAAAGGCCATCTGTGGGGAAGAGTGGCTCTCTCGTGGCAGAAAGGGCACAGTCCTTCAGGACATGCCCCCCTGCTTCAGAGCAGAGCACACAGGTGGCCCGGCACAGCACACTGGTGTTCTACGAGCCCTGTGAACATGTGAGTATGAGGACTCACACACGGGAATCCCACCCTCGTGTCCCTGCCTACCCGGACAGAGGAGTAGCCCAGCCCTCGCTTCGCTGAGACTCCACAATGGCTCATGCTGTGCTGGGCAACCAAGAGCCAGCATGATGCCAGTGCAGGAGGGCACAGCAGCCCACAGTCTGTGGGATGCACCTGTGTTGGCTTTAAAAAGGAACACTGGTTCTTGCCAGAGAGGTCACCCACCAACTATGACCAAATAGCATCGCTGAAACCTGCTTAAATTCTCAGTTTTGCCTGAGGCTGACGCGGACTCCTCCTCAGCCCCCATTCCCACAGTTGGAGACTCCCAGTGCTCCCTGACTACAGTGCCCCAGGGGGGCCGCACGCACCTTAGCTTTGTCCTTCTTGTCAGTGTGCGTGCAGAGCACCGAGCTTGTTGACTGGACATCATTGGGCAGCTCCGTCTCGGCCAGCTCGGTCCCAAAGGACTGCAGCATCTGGGCCGTCTGCTTAACCATGAGAGCGAAGCTCTCGATCGCCTTGAGGAGAAGAAAGCCCAGTCACACTACACACCTGCCTCACCCACCTGCTGCTCGCAGGCAGACACCGCACATCACTGTCCCCAGGCAGCCCAGTGGGGCCTCCCGAGAGGACAGTGGCCCCCAGCGCGGCAGGCTGATACATGCACACAGGAAAAACTTCCCAGCTTCTCAGCCCACATGTTCCTTCAGAAAAAGTACCAGGCAGGCTTTACCAACATCCCATACCTGGTGTCATTCTGCGCTGAGGTCTCTCCCCATTTGAGCTGTGAGTGTTGAAACCCACAACACAGAGTTTTGTTGTTTCTCTCCTTTTCTTTGGTCTCCGAGCCCAGAGGAAGCCACTCCCAAACTTATTACTCATGTTATTTCTCTACAATGACTAAGGTCCACTGAGACCATCTCCTCATTCTTGGGGAAGAAAACTTTGCTAACATGTGTTTGGAGTAGGCAGCAGGGCGATGCACACACTGCAATGCCAGGTTAGCTGTGAAATAATGAGGACCACAACCCACCAGCACCCGCCTACTCACCGTGCGGTGGCATAGCCACCGGGTGTGGCAGTAATCCAGGGTCCCCCCAAGGTCCTCGGTCAGCTGTGACTTGTCGATGTAGCCATGCAGATCTGGCACTGAGCTCAGCATTATGACCTAGAGCAGGAGGTGGCTGGGGTTGTGTCTATTGGGGTTATGATTGGCTCCAGGCAAGAACCACTCCCACGGGCGGGACATCCAGCAGCTCAGGGAGGGCGCTTTCCCACCCAGGACTCCAGGCTGGCTGCATGGATGGAGGCATCTGGCTTTGGGCTTGAGCAGAACTGGGTTTGGTCCTGGCTCTGCCTTGTCCCAGCTGTCACCCCTCCCCGCGGGCTGCTGTTCCTATGCCTCAGCTGCTTGCTCACAGACGGGCACCTCATGGCCGACCACCCGGAGCACAGCAAGGAGCACCCAACGCACGCAGACCTGACGCTGTCAGAGCTGAGACAGGGGCTCACTCCCTCCAGGCCAGGGGGAAGTGGACAAATCATCAATAGCGCTCTGAGCTGAAGGAAAGTAGTTTTGGTCCCTAGTCCTGCCCGAAACACTGAGAGGCTATTACAGGTGCTAGCTGGAGTTGACACTGCGAGGCCAGACTGATGGAGGAGGCCAGGAGGGAGGATGCGGTGCCAGGCGACTGCTTACCTGGGCAGCCCATGGTTGCTGTGGCCATGCCCGTTCTCCCACACGACTTGCCTCATGACCTGAGGTCATCCCATCCACGGGTTTTAGATAAAAACAGAACCTTTGCTTTATAAGGTGTCAGACACCACAAAACAGGTCTCCAGAAGCTCAGCTCTAATGTCACTGGATGCCACTTTCTGTGCTACTTAATACAGACTGGTGTAATGCAGGTTCTTAACTGGGGATGACCCTGTCCCCAGGGGACGCTGGACAATGCCTGGAGACATCTTGGGCTGTTGCACTGCCAGGTGGACCCAGGATCGTTGCTGAGCCCCACAGATCACAGGATAGCCCCACAATGGAGCAGCATCAGCATGAGTGCCACCAGCACCCACTAAGAACCACTGACTGAAGCATAATCTCTACTTTAAAAATCTGTTAACTTTTCAGTTTCAACTAGAAAACAGAGTTCTCAGTAGAGATGGCTCCATTCTCTCTTTGCTCTTTGATAAAATTATTCACACGCTGACAAGTAACCTTAACTTGTGAGCAGTATAACCAAAGACTGCCAGACTGGGCAGTCTAAGGACTTAGGTCACTTCCTCTGCGATGTCTGAGGCTCAGCTGATGTCCTGGCCATGAGGGAGGAGGGGCAGTTAACTCCGTGTTTCCTTCCCGGCACTGAGTTCCATGTACATCAACAGGCATGGACACGGATATAGTTTTCACAGCCACACTCCTCCGTGATCCCTTCTGAAATTTCAAGAAACTATCTAGAATGGGCCCGTGAGTTTGAAGACCCGGGACAATTTCTGTGAAACCCATTTTTGGCGACTCTATCATACAACACAACAGAGGCACTTTGCAGAGGGGACCACAGCACTGATGAGAGGTGACATCCATGTCCTGTGGCTGTCTGTGTGGACAGGTCTGTGGTTAACGTGGTCACCCTGCCAAATACCAAGGTCAGATGTCACCCCCATCCTGGGGTCACAAAACACAGCATGACTCCTGGGAGGTGCTGACCACTGCGTAAAGCTCTTCGTGCACAGCATCAGCTGGTCTTAGTGTCAGGAGATAGGCCTCAAGAAGCGACCCCTGGTTTATGCTAATCACCTCTGGAAATGGATCATTTGGACAAAGCTTCTTTGATGCCAGAGATCATGCTGGGTACAAGGAGTCCTCCCAAAGGCCTGGGTGCCTGCAGCTCTCAGGCCTCAGAGGCAGGATGTGTACGGAGACCCAGCAGGCCTCACAGGTGGCCCGGCCATGCAGAGTGTCCTTCTTGTCCCTGTTATAGTCCCATGCCAGGTAGCAGAGGCCCCAGGGCAGATGCTGTTGGGTGGCAGAGTGGGTGGGTCCGTGGCCCCCAGGCGGGGTGGAGGAGGAAAGACCAGAGACCCTGACCCAGTCTCCCCTCCCCTTGGTCAGAGAAGGGCCAGGGTGTCTGGAGCTGAGCCCAGGAGCTGCAGAGACAGTAGGAGCAGCTGTGTAGCGTGTCAGAGAGCGACCCACACCAGTGTCGAGTTTCCCAGAACAACATGGTCAGCACTGCTGGACAGCACAGGTGCCCAGCACCCCCATTTTCTTTGGGGAAGAAGAAATGAGCCCCTGGAGGCTGCTGACCATAGTCCCTGCCTAGCGCCCTTCACAGGAGCTGGCTCGACCCTAGTCATGGCCCTGGGGACACATGGGCTCTTGGAATCCACAGCTTTTGAGGAGCTTTGTGATCTTTGGGGGATTTTTTAGTTTTAATTTTTATTATTTTTTTGAGACAGAGTTTCACTCTCTCGTCCTGGTTAGAGTGCTGTGGTGTCATCACAGCTCATAGAAACCTCAGACTCCTGGGCTTGAGTGATCCTCCTGCCTCAGCCTTCTGAGTAGCTGGGACTACAGGCTGTGAGCCACCAAGCCTGGCTGATCTTTGCTTTTTAAAGGACAGGAGATCAACACTAAGAAGTGTCCTTTCTCGAGGGGCAGTGCTCAGGAGAGGCTGTTGATGCCGGGCTGGAGTTGTGGGATGAGGCAGGGTTGCCCTGCCGGCTGCCCTGGCCAGCACATTCCCTGTGGGCCCCGGGGACGCCTACACTACCTCCCCGGCCTTTCCCGTCTCAGGGGCTGGCGGAGTCTGGGCTTGCAGTGACTCCCAGCCCGCAGGGTCTTTTGTCTGCAGCTTTGGCAGGTACAAGGATGCATGACTTGGTGGCCTAGCAAGGTCCAGGCTTTGCACAGCAGAGACAGCCAGCCCTGGGAGGGGTGGTGGTGGTGGTGAAGGGTCCTGAGCAATGTGAAGAAGCACAGCCTTCTACCAGCGGCTCTGTCTGTGGCCACAGCACTGAGGTCAGCTCCTTGAGAATTTTGATCAAAGCAGATGGGCCAGAAGGCAAGTATGAGGTACCCCAATGCAGAGCTAGCAAAGGGTGTACTTACCGGAACCTTCATCTTAAAGTCATCTCTATTGAATTTGAAAGCGATGTCAGAGAGAGTCCTTTGGAAAAATCCCGTTGGGCGAAGAACAAGGACAAGCTGTAGGTTTGCCGGGAAGGACGCCTGTGAGATAGAGGGACAGAGACAGGCTTGTGGCATCTTCTGTGGACGGCTGCGAGAGAGAGGGACAGAGATGGGCCTGTGGTGTCCCCCGTGGATGGTTGCGAGAGAGAGGGACAGAGACAAGAGAGAGGGACAAAGACGAGAGAGGGGGACAGAGATGGGCCCGTGGTGTCCCCGATGGACGGTGTGGCCCCAGTGTGGGGCACAGCCACACACCACAGTGGACCACACGGGCCAGGCGGAAGACTGGGCTCCAGGCTGTGGTGTTCCCAACATGTTACATTTGTGCTCAAATGGAAATGGTTATTGTCACTGGTCTCTTCTAGAGGCCTTGCCGTTTTTTTTTTTTTTTTAAAGAAAAAGAAAAAAGCCATATTCCTTGCTTGGTGCAATTATGTTATGGTGCTTATAAACTTTTTTTTTTTTGACACAGAGTCTTACTATGTCACCCTCGGTAGAGGGCTGTGGTATCACAGCTCACGGCAACCTCAAACTCTTGGGCTTATTAAGTGATTCTCTTGCCTCAGCCTCCCAAGTAGCTGGGACTACAGGTGCCCACCACAATGCCTGGCTTTTTGTTGCAGTTGTCATTGTTGTTTAGCAGGCCCAGCCGGGTTCAAACTTGCCAGCCCCGGGTGTATGTGGCCAGCGCCCTATTCACTGAGCTATGGGCACTGAGCCAAATTGCTTATAAACTTAAAAGTCCAAAGCTTGTTATAGTCTTTAGCCGCTGAATTATGTCTTTCCAAAATTCATATGTAGAAATTCTAAGTCCCAGAACCCCAGAATGTGAGTTTGTTTGAACAGGAGGTGTTCATAGAGGTAACAAGTGAAATGAGGTCACTGGGGAGGCCCTACTCCAACCTGGCTAGTGTCCTTGGAAGCACCCAGGGAGCAGATGTGATGGTGGATAGAGATGGGAGATGCCTCTACAGCCACAGGAGTGCCAAGGATCTCTGGAAGTGGGGCCGGGACTGACCCCTAGTGCAGCCCAAGAGGAACCAGCCACGATATCTGACCCTGAATCGAGCCTCCAGGACTGTGAGAAAATCAGTTTCTGAGGCTTAAGCTGCCCAGACTGTGCACTTTGTCACAGTAGCCTCGGAAACCACAACACCTGTCAGGTTAAAAAGAGCTGTATAGACATCCACACACGAACAAAAATAAGCTTATACCCCAGTGTTGACTTCACTTTTCTGTGCCTCAGTTTCTCCATCTGCAAAATGGGAGTAACAGCAGTGCCCACCGCATCTCTCTCTCTCTAACAGACAGGGTCTTGCTCTGCCACTCGGGTTGGCATGCAGGGATGCCATCACAGCTCACTGTACCCTCTGATTCCTGGGTTCAAGTGATCCTCCTGGCCTGGCCCCCAGGGACTACAGCTGTGAGCTACTACACCCAGCCTCATGACACACTGGATGGTGAAGTGACCTGAGGCACAGGCCTGCCACAAAGCAAGTGCTGAACCACAGCTGTGCTGGTCACGCAGTAAAGGCTACCCCAGATGCCAAGTTATGTCCAGATGTGAAACCGGGGAGATCCCATTACTGAACAAAGGGAGTTTGAAGTGACCGAGTCTGAGCTCTGTGTAACCAGGTGAGATGCGTATAAAGACAGGTACGCACAGAAGGGTGGTGAGGCCCTCAACCCTGAAACAAACACAGCAGCGAGGGATGGAAAGGGAGAGGTCGATGCACTGAAGGCTCCTGGCCAAAGGCTGTCTGGCACCTGCTCTAGCGTGCAAGCCGGGAGAGGGAGGCCGTCAGGAGGGCCTCACCTGTCACAAGGCTGAGAAGGAGTCAAGGGAACGTGGGGGCTGGGCTGGGTGCTCTGGCCACGCTGGCAGGAGGGACATTCCAGACTCCACTCTCTTGCTAACAATGTTTTATTAGGCATCCTCAGGAATTCTGGACAAACACATCCCACGTTCCACCAAAACCGACATTATCAACCAATACTTCTCTCAGAAGCATGCAACTCCTTTTGCGCTGTCTTGAGAGAGCTTGGTGGCAAGACCTTGACAGTCGGTCCCCAGAGCCAGACATGAAGCAGGGGCTACATCTCCAGTCATCTGATGCCTGAGTGAGAACCGAAATGAAATGTGCCCCTCCCCCATGTACATAAACCAGAAGCTAAGAACACCTTCTGTCCCTAGGCAGCCAACCTGGACACTGTCCTCTGTCCCTGGGCAGCTGACCTTCCCACCTGGGCCTAGAGGACACTGTCCTCTGTCCTGGGCAGCTGGCCTTCCCACCTGGGCCTAGAGGACACTGTTCTCTGTCACTGGGCAGCTGACCTTCTGGTCCAGGGTGGGTAGACACTGGTCTTGCCCCTGGAGAGGAAACCAGCATAGGTGTATGCCCTCCAGGGCCCCTGCCACGATGGTCTCTGCACATTTGCAGTCTCACCTGGGAGGACAGGGACTGTGCATCCCGAGTCATTGGCCATGGCAGGTGCTTTACTGTTGGGGGGAGGAAGAAGCGGCTGCCGGCTATGAGGGGTCCCTTCTGCCAGACACTGGCCTCCAGCTTGTCCCCTCCAGGAAGTGCTGCAGAGGTGCCTGGTCTCTCCACAGCCACTCCTCTGCCCCACTACCCACGTGACGTGGGGACACAGACTGTGCCACGGCTGTTGTACATTCTGTAGGCAGCACAAACAGAGTGCACAGGGCGATCCCATCGCCTTCAGGCTGAATTACAAGTGAGGAACCACAAACACGACCCCAGTGGACAGCACCTTCCTCCTCTTGGCCCATTCCTGACAGCCTGCAAATGTTCTGTCAGTCCTACTCCTCTGAGAAGAAGGAAAACAACCCTGGAGAGTCAGAAGCTCAATTCTGGGTCACTCATCAAGAGGACCTTGAAAACCATCAATGCTACTGTGAAATTGGCCACCACTATTTCAGGATAGACACCCTGATGGAGTCTTTTTCTCAAGGTGGCAAGGAATCACACCTTTCTAAATTTCAGGTAGTTTATCACTTTGGATTTCCACCCCATGGAAGACAGACTGACTATCTGACCTTGCCGCCCTCTCTAGCAAGTCCCCCCAGGTACCCCCAGAGTCCCAGGGGAGGAGGCTGAGTCCCTGCCTGAAGGGGACAAAGGCTGCTTGGGCCATCCCAGGAGGCACAGTCAGAGTTAATCAAGATTCCACTTTTCTCAGCTTTAGTCTTTCTATTTTTTTTTTAAGTTATTAAACCTTTATATTAAACAGAATTGATTAGGCGATCCTAGCCAGGTGAGAGGGTTCCAATGTATGCAAATACAGAGGGTGCCAAAAACGTGTACACACATTTGAAGAAAGGAAAAAAACTATACGGACTGGAAGTCGACCACTTGTGACTTCCACACTTTCAAGAGGTGCTCAAAGAGGCTTGTACTCATCTTTTGTCATCAGTATATGTGGAGTATAACAATTTTAATCGTCTTTTTCTTTCTTAAAATGTGTATACATTTTTGGTACCCTCGTACATATTTTTAATATAAATAATAGCAAGTTAAATTTTCTCTGAGTAGGGGCCAACCATTTGTATTAAAAGCTGGGGAAAGGTCCAAAACGAAAACTTGATTTTAAAAGACAGAGGTAAATGTAAACAGGCAGACTTGGGGTCTCTTTCTGTAACCCACTCGGTGTAACCGTGACCATAACTGGGTAACAGGTTCCATCTAACTTGGAAACAATACTGCTTATTTCCTGGTGCTGACCTGGACTTAGGGACCGATAGACATAGGATGCGGTGACCATCACAGTGGAATTTGAAGAGAGAGAAAGAGTAGTTTCCAACTTCTGAATCAATATTCTTAGCAACTTACAGCGTGTTCATTTACCGACGTAACTCCAGCCAGTGGGGCACATTAGGAGCTCCAAGGAACCCTGTATAAAACGCCTTCTCCTTGCTGCGGGGAAAACCCTGGAGGCTGCCGGGGATGACTACAGTTGGATATTTCTTATTCTCTGTTCATCTTTTTGAAAAGGTTTTTTAAAGGTCGGGCTCAGTGGCTCACGCCTGTACTCCCAGAACTCTGGGAGGCTAAGGTGGGTGGATTGCCTGAGCTTACAAGTTCGAGACCAGCCTGAGCCAGAGGGAGACCGTGTCTCTAAAAAAAATAGCCTGGCATTGTGGTGGGCGCCTGTAGTCCCAGCTACTCAGGAGGCTGAGGCAAGTGAATCGCTTGAGCTCAAGAATTTAAGGTTGCTGTGAGCTGTGATGCCACAGCACTCTACCAATGGTGACAAAGTGAGAAGAAAAAGAAAGAAAGAAAAAAGTTAAAAACATTTTTTTAACTTATGAATAATATCTGTACACACCGGGGGATGATTATATCATGCCGATTAAGATGTCCAACACCTCACATGCTCACTTTTTTCTTTTTTTTTAATTAATATTAAATCATAGCTGTGTATATTAATGCGATCATGGGGCACCATACGTTAGTTTTATAAACAGTTTGACACATTTTCATCACACTGGTTAACATAGCCTTCCTGGCATTTTCTTAGTTATTGTGTTAAGACAATTATATTCTACATTTACTAAGTTTCACATGTACCATTGTAAGATGCACCGCAGGTGTAATCCCACCAATCACCCTCCCTCCACCCATCCTCCCCTCCCTCTTCCCATTCCCCATATTCTTAGGTTGTAACTGGGTTATAGCTTTCATGTGAAAGCCATAAATTAGTTTCATAGTAGAGCTGAGTACATTGGATACTTTTTCTTCCATTCTTGAGATACTTTACTAAGAAGAATATGTTCCAGCTCCATCCATGTAAACATGAAAGAGGTAAAGTCTCCATCTTTCTTTAAGGCTGCATAATATTCCATGGTGTACATATACCACAATTTATTAATCCATTTGTGGATCGATGGGCACTTGGGCTTTTTCCATGACTTAGCAATTGTGAATTGGGCTGCAATAAACATTCTGGTGTAAATATCTTTGTTGTAATGTGATTTCTGGTCTTCTGGGTATATACCTAGTAGACGAATTATAGGATTGAATGGCAGGTCTATTTTTAGATCTCTAAGTGTTTTCCAAACATCTTTCCAGAAGGAATGTATTAATTTGCATTCCCACCAGCAGTGCAGAAGTGTTCCCTTTTCTCCACATCCACGCCAACATCTCTGGTCTTGGGATTTTGTGATATGGGCTAATCTTACTGGAGTTAGACAGTATCTCAAGGTAGTTTTGATTTGCATTTCTCTGATGATTAAAGATGACGAGCATTTTTTCATATGTCTATAGGCCATGAGCCTATCTTCTTCAGAGAAGTTTCTCTTCAAGTCCCTTACACACCCTGAGATGGGATCACTTGTTCTTTTCTTGCTAATACGTTCGAGTTCTCTGTGGATTCTGGTTATTAAACCTTTGTCAGAGACATAACCTGCAAATATCTTCTCCCATTCTGAGGGCTGTCTGCTTGCTTTACTTACTGTGTTCTTGGCTGTACATGCTCACTTTTTTCAAACAAAGTTTAGGGTTGGCTGGACAAGCTTGGTGCTGTCAGATCCAGTTCATCATCATTTGCTAGTTACCATTTTCTGTGGTGAGAACATATAAAACCTACTCTTGAAGCAATTTTGAAATACACATTTCTGTGGTTCGAATGCCTGTCTCCTCCAAAACTCCTGTCGAATCTGAACCTCCAATGTGGCAGTGCTAAGAGTTGGGGCAAAGGGGGGACTGAGGGCCCCACTCCATCCAGGGATTACTGGATCAGGGAGTCAGTGGTTATCTCAGCAGGGACATGGGTGGCACTGTATAGTCAGATGGATGCCCCGCGTAGTCTAGGCACCTGCAAAGAGGCCCCATCAAGAGGAAAGTGGCCCCTCAGCCTCCACAACTGTAAGAAATAAATCCCTTTTCCTTGCGAATTGCCCAGATTCAGGGATTATGTTACAGCAACAGAAAACAGACTAAGACAGTCTGGTCACTAACAGCAGTTCTTCCCCAGCTGCCCAGGAGGGGCAGGGAGGGGTGGGCAGGTGCGACAGTCGCCAGATTCATGGGTTTCAAGGTCTAGTGAGACAGACAGCAGAGAAGGGCTAGGCCACCTGAACCCTCCCAATCCACTAACATGGCTAAGACCATTAACACACCAGTAGAACAGACAACAGAACAGCCAAGAGGAGGAAGGGTAACCTCCTGGGAAGGATGGCTGCTTCTAGGGGACACTCCTTGCAGCAAGT
This sequence comes from Nycticebus coucang, assembly GCF_027406575.1. Lineage (NCBI taxonomy): Eukaryota > Metazoa > Chordata > Mammalia > Primates > Lorisidae > Nycticebus > Nycticebus coucang. Next base: position 968,191 of record NC_069794.1, read on the forward strand.
CTAAGGCCTCCTCCCCACAGGACTCCTCTGCCAGGACCAGCACTGCCCCAACAGATGGGACCCTTGCAGAGGACAGAAGCTCAGCTTTGGAGATGGGAAGGGTGGGCCGCCCCATGTGCCACCCTGTCTACCTGCAGTTCCCCTGGCTCCATGACAAACACACGCGGTGAGCTAAGTGTTTTGTGAGAGCAGCTAGTGATCGGGAGGTGCTCACTAGCCACCTGTCCTCCCACACAGGGTTCAGCCTGGGCCACGTCCACCTGTGCGGGCATTCACCGTGCACGTGAGCCTCACATGGGGCTAGGGCTCCCCTGTCCTTCGGGACCGGTCTGGCACCCAGACCACTTCCCAAAGCCTGTGCCCACCTGCTGCCCCCCACATGCAACTTCCCCCTGCAGCTTTGTCCCCAGGGAAGCTCTGGCTGCCTGCCACGCAGTGCCCACCTTCTATCAGCACCCTCAGGGCCGCGCCTGGTCTGTACAGCCTCTCACCCACCATCCACCCACCTGCAGGGCCCCAGGAAGCTCACAGGGTAGGAGCCCAGCCATGGCATTTCACACATTAGCATTTTGCCAAACGTGAAAGGTTTGCTGGATGAACTCAAGGCACTGGGCCCCTCAGGGGCTCTGTTTGTGCCTTGTGCACAGACAGACTGCTTTGGGGCTTTATTGGTGGAAACCAGAGTTCTGCACCCACACAGACTCAAAATGGCTTTAAATTTGATTTTTTTAGCCACATACTGTAGGACAGAGATTTCGTTTGAAATAAGCTAGCTCTGTCACAAAGTCCAAGAACGCTGAAAGGCACCACACATGCTCTAGACAGTGCAGGAAGCTGATGCAGTGCCCAAGGGGTCAGCCGGGGGTGTTCCAGGAGTGCACGAAGGACAAGCCAAGCCCTCAAGAGGTGACGTGTGCGCTCTCCAAGGAGAGTTCTGCCATCTTACCTTTGCTTGTCCAAGACCCTGCACCTGTAGCCAGTGAGCACCCCTCCACACTGGGTCAGAGTACACATGCACTGTGCCCTTGATGGATGTCTGAGACCCTGCACCTGTAGCCAGTGAGCACCCCTCCCCCCTGGGTCAGAGTGCACATGCACTGTGCCCTTGGTGGAGCATTGAGTGTGATTTAGCAAAAGTGGGACTTTCCCATGTCTTATTTTTCTATTCTGAGCCAAACTGAAAGTATCCAAAAGAGAAAACAACCCCAAATTAGGGAGAGCTCAGCTCATGAGATGGCACACACGGTGGCTAACAACAGAGCCTTAATTACAGCACATGGCGTGAACACCAAGTCCCGTCGGGGTGGCCAAACACATTTGGAGATGACAGAAGTCTCAGCACTCCAGCAGAGTGGGCCTCACTGGAGTGCAGAGTCAGCTCAGAAAACCACTCCCGGGCCTGGCTGGCCTTAGGCATGGGGGCAACAGAAGCCCCAGCCCAGGCCTGCAGCCCAGGGTGGTGGTACCCGTGTGCCAGCTCCTGTCCTGCCTTGTATCCCCCAGGTCAACTGAGCCAGCTCTGGCAACCCACAGATGGTCTGGAGTCATTCCCAGCCTGCCCTCCCCAGGGGCACGTGGAATCAGCTGGGGACCTTTACCTTCCCCTCCACTGCCCCTCCCACTGCTTGTTTCCTGGTCCACCCTACACCTGGGCCTGGCCATGTCCCTGACCCCTGGGTCTCCTGGGCTCCTCCAGCCTGCACCTAATGACACCCTCACAGATGAGGCCCACAGCTGGCTGTCTCCTGGCCATACAATGCCCATTACCACCGTCTCCCAGTTGTCCACACTCCCTGTTGCACTCAGCCTTTTGGAGGCAGCTCCCCGGACACAAAGATGACTTCCCCTGGGGGCCAGCCCAGGAAGCAAAGAGCCGGACAACTGTGTGGACTCTGCACTCAGCACCCTGTGGATGCCTGCTGTATCCCTGCCTGTGACCCCAACTGTGATGTCTGCCAGCTGGGTGCAGACCCAGCTGTGTGTTCCTGTGACCACCACGTCCCCCAGCTGGGCTTACCCCTGAGCTGTGTTCTGTGACCCTGACATCGCCTGATTGTGCGTACCCCTGGGCTGTGTGCCCTGTGACCCTGATGGCCCCTGACTATATGTACCCCTGGGCTGTGTGCTCTGTGACCCTGACATCACCTGATGTGCGTACCCCTGGGCTGTGTGCCCTGTGACCCTGACGTCACCTGATGTGCGTACCCCTGGGCTGTGTGCCCTGTGACCCCAATGTCCCCCAACTGTGTATACAGTGTCCATTTCCCCCTCTGAGGCCCACAGCATCTGGGGCAGCTCCTGGGACTCAGAAGGGTCTCAGGACATGAGCTCAGTTTCATGAATTAAATCTTTGCTAATATGATCAGCAAATTCTCATGATAAGAAAGCATTGAAGTTCAAGGGAAATTCTTGAGAATTCTGAAAAGATGCAAACTTCAGCTCTTTTTTTTTTGAGACAAGAGTCTTACTTTGTCGCCCCCCGGTAGAGTGCCATGGTGTCACAGCTCATAGCAACCTCCAATTCTTGGACTTAAATGATTCTCTTGTTTCGGCCTCCCAAGTAGCTGGGATGTCAGGTGCCTGCCACAACACCTGGCTATTTTTTGTTGCAGTTGTCACTGCTGTTTTAGCTGGTGGGGGCCGGGTTCGAACCTGCCGTCCTCGGTATATGGGGCCAGTACTGTTACCCACTGAGCCACATGAGCCACCCATCTTCTGCTATTTCTAAACCAGTATTGGTGAGGTCTGAGAGTTATAGGAGGAAACATGGAAAGAATTGTATCCTTATGGTATAATAATTATTACAAAAATAAAAACTCAAAATAGTAACTTTTTAGTTGTGATTTTCACACAACAAAGTTTTGAGATAGCCTACTTGCTTCAGAAATTCCTCTGCTTGAAAACTTGATGAGGGAGCTACAAGGACACCAGGATGGTCGTGGGTCTGGTGTGGCCAGGGTGCTCTCCCACTGGCCCACCGAAATGATTTCTGTAGTTCTTGAAAATCAGCCAAGCAGCCCTGAAGTTTTGGGAACTTGCTGTCATTGAACCAGCAGGGTGTGACTATTGAGAGATGAGGGTGTGGTTGTCTGAGGCAACCTGCTCTCCTGGGGACCTATACACTGGTAGTCGTGGCTGGGGCCTGGGCTGGCCCTGGAAGGGTGGAGCCCGTGTAGAGCAGTGTGAACAAGGAGTCACTTTTGGGAAAGATGTCCCTGCAGGTGCCTGTGAGCACAGGCAATGAGGCCACCAGGTGGGGACGAGGGTCACAGGATGGGCCATGGAGGGCACCCAGGTTCCTGACACCCTGAATGCCATGGCCAGGTCGTGGCTCCGACCACCCTCCTCGCACCAGGAAACGCCTTCATGGCAGAGTGGGTTGCTTCAGTGGAAGGGGATACACAGGAGCTGAGCTGCTCCGAGACACACGCTGCGCCACAGACGTGCTGCCTTTCCTTTAAACAATGACGTTTGTGTGGGGAACTTTGTGGGACCCAGCCCGGGACTAACTCACCCATTCATGAAGTATCTGTTGTAGGTCCATTCTGTGTCTGACCCAGTAGGGTCTTACAATTGAATTTTGAGACAGCCTGCTATGACATCAGGTTAAAATTCATTTTACAATTTAAACTAATGAACTAGACACCCTGGCTATTAAACTAGTGGTAGCTTATTGAAACAATTTTCTAAATTCCTGGGGATGTTAAAACAAAGCAGAGCTGTCTTCTTCTTTTGACACACCCTGAAGTGTTATGAATTATTCCAGACACGTGGCTGTCCGTTGAGGTGAGGGGCTCAGCCTCGCAGAGCTCAGCAGGGACACATGCTGCTTGTGAGCACATGTGTGTGTGCTGCATGTGCCTGTATGTGTGTGCACGTGTGTTGCATGTATACATGTGCATGTGCATAAGCATGTTGTTTCCTGTGGGTACATGTGTGCATTTGTTTCTTGTGGGCGTGTGCAAGTACGTGTGTGTCTGTGTGTGCACGGACATGTGCGGGGAGACACTAGGTACTGACAACCCCCATGAGAACCAGCAGCTCAATAACAGATCTGCACCATGAGGACAAGGGCTGGCTCTAAGTTGAAGCCAGCACTGAGCCTTTGGTCCTTACTAAAGACAGTGATGCTATCTGCAGGGACAGGAACTAACTCTCCCACTGCCCCTGAACTGAGAGGCCTGGGGACCCCAGAAGAATTCTTTTACTCGGGACATAGAATGTGAGGCCCAGAGAGTCCTACTCCATTGGGGCAGTTGTTAGGAAATGCGCAGAGCCCCACAGCTGAGGACTGGAGGCCCGGGTACTCAGGGCTCAGTCACAGGCCTGTAGATAGGCACACTTTCCCGTCCTTTGGCTGCAGTGACGCTGGGCCTGACAGCAGGGAGTGAGTGTGGGCGGGAAGCGCTCGTGTGGAATTCCTGTGTGGAGGGGGGAGCTACCAGCGAGCACAGTGGATTCAGGGGCTCCTGCTGACTTGACCCCCTCAAGTGATCTCTGCGGGCGAAAGCACCGCAGACCCTCCAGCCTCTGCTATGGAGTGGTGCTCCTGCATGGGACTCTCGGTGCAAGGACAGCTCCCTCAAATACGAGGTGACTGATGCAGGGCGTCTGATTTGGGCTTAAAGACAAAGAATAAACAACCCTGTTTGGAAAGAAGAAACATAATTCCAAACTTCTAGCCTGAAGAGTCTCGGTAATACCCTCTGATCCTGCCTCTTCAGAATTCCTGTGTTCCTTTTAACAGTAGGCGCTGATTAACACCTTGATCGTCTCACTCAGTGTTCAGAAATAGATATCTGTCCTGGCTGGGAAAACCATCTCCTAATTTGAATAGACTCCCTAAGAGTTAACCCACCTGAGAACATGCACACAGGTGCCCGCGACTCCGGGAGCCCAGGAGTGTGGGCAGAACCTGCCTCCCTCTGTCTGCCCGGCGGGAGCTCCCTCCCTCCTGGCACGGAGCACACCTTCCGCAGCCTCGTGAAGATGAGGGCCGTGCGGTCACCAGCCTGGGAGAGGACCAGGCACTTACTGCTATCCGCAGGACTGACGCCTTCACGGAGGTCCATTTGTCCCGCCTTCGGTCTATGACCAGGATGAACCCGATGCCAGCATCTTGCAAGCTGAAAGAAGGACACATCTGTGATTAGCGTGTGGAGCAAGACGCACGCAGGCTTCCCCTGAGAAAGCCTCTCACTGAAACCGTCCCCCTCACCCTCGGGCTGCTCCCACAGCACAGGGTCAGACGTGTGCCGAGCATGGGTCTCAGCAGCATCTTCACGGCGATTTCTGGACCTGGCTTTCCTCTGCGGCTGGACAGATGTTCCTGGCATGGTGTCTCCTCCTGAACCAGCCCCCTGACTCAAAGGTCTAGGAGGGCCTGTTTTTCCTGGAGCTCAGACATTTTACATTCTACCACAAGAGCCAGGCCACTTTCCTTTCCTGTAGTCCAGCTGACTAGCCCTCCTAACAAGCTTCACATCACATCAATTCTGGCGTCAGAGGCACCCAGGATGTCTGTCCACATTAAAGAAATGTTCTTGATGGCACCGCTGCAACTTTGGGAAAAATCCCCAAGGCTTCACAGGTTCCCAGGGATCTGCTGGGGATGGGAAATAAGAGGAGCTGCCTGCGGCAGCCACACCCATGCTGAAGCTGCATCGGTTGTTATGTAACTGCCCTGCATCCTAGCTGAGCCTCGAGGCAGGAGCTTGAGTCACAGAGTAGATGGGAGACTGCTTTCGACTGTGTGATGCTGCCACGGCAGCCAATCCACACAGAGGGCTCTGACTGGAATTGCTAAATCCTGAATCCCTGAACATATCTGAGTGAACCATTTCTGAGCTCACATGAAAATCAGGGTAATACAGAACACATCTGTGAGGAGCCTCATACAGCCAGGGCTTTGTACCAGACACAGTGAGGGGACAGGGACACACAACGGGCATCGTGTGGTGTGGGGGGCTGGACTCCACACGTTTAGAGAAAGCCATTCAGTGACGCGGAACACTTCTGGGTAAACACAAACACACACCAGCTTTTGTTCAAAACAGCCTTTCTGCTGTGGCCACGAGAGCACGTTGCACACACAGGAGAACCCAAACAAACCTGTTTCCTACTCTGGCTCAGTTTTTATGGAGTTAAGGTATTTTAAGTTACGTTTTTATATTTCCTTATTTACTTCTTGGGTTTAAGCATTTTTTTTTTTTTCGTAGAGACAGAGTCTCACTTTACCACCCTCAGTAGAGTGCCATGACGTCACAGGACTCACAGCAACCTCCAGCTCTTGGGCTTCAGCGATTCTCCTGCCTCAGCCTCCCGAGCAGCTGGGACTACAGGCGCCCGCCACAATGCCCGGCTATTTTTTGGTTGCAGTTCAGCCGGGGCTGGGTTTGAACCCACCACCCTCGGTATATGGGGCCGGCGCCCCACTCACTGAGCCACAGGCACCACCCTAAGCATTTTGTTTTACAAAATTAAAATTACAAGCAAAATACAAGGAATTGTACATTTTTTGATTCATTAGAAATGCATACTGGAAATTCCACCTCTCCCCGAGGAGGATAGAGTAGCTTAGGGGTGGTTCTGTCAGACAGTGGGCTGACTGCCCAGGGCTGCTCCTCTGTGGGGATAGCACTGTTGCTCCTGCCTGGCTGGTGTGTGCTCACAGGGATAGGGAAGCGGGAGGCTGAGTCCCTGCCAGGCGCCTGGCCTGGCCCCCACACTGGGAGAGGGGCAGCTTTGTTCTCCGGTGTTGGTGTGGCTTTTCCTTCATTATGTCTTCAGGATGACCCTGGGAGGCTGGCACTAGTATCTTCTCAGGCACAGAGAGGTTAAGCCATTTGCCCAAAGTTGCACAGCCACGAGCAGATAGGTGAATCTGAAGGCCGCTTCCTCACTCCGACATCTAAGCCTGGCAGGGCCCTCCGTGCTTTGGGGCCGAGGGACAGTGCTGAGTGGTACCTGACCCCAATAGCCCCACAAAGGCCCCCAGCCATGGCCAATCCCACCCACTGAGCCCAGGTGAGTACTCAATTGCACCTCTCATATCTGCTCCCGTCCCCTGTTTTGGGAACACTGACTCAGAAGGTACAAAAACCAGACCAAGAAAGCACCTAATGCAGGGTGTAAAGATCTCAAATGTCTTATCTCTACCCACACTATCTGTGGGTCCCAGCAAGCCAGTGTGACTAAGCCATGACCCCCAAGGAGCGTGGCACTCCCATGGCCACACCCCACCCCAGGAAGGCAGGGCCTGGGGCTCACTGAGCCCTGACCTACGCTCTGCACCTGTGAGCTCACACTGCCTGGTTCCAGCGGAAGCAGTTCCTGGGGTCTAGCTTCAGATTGGTTTCTCTGAAGCTGGTGGCATAGGGAGGAAGCCACTTAAGGGCTGGGGTCACACCACAACAGCTCTCTGCAAGCTGGGCACGGACAAGGCCCCTGGGCGCTGAATGTATTTAGCCCGGTAACAGCAAACTAGAGGGTATCACTCAGGAGAGATACGCGGACCTGGCTGAGGATTCTTGTTTGGAATTCTGCTCTGAGGCACACCAGGCTGTCTGCCACTTCTTCCTGGACACCCCGGGCCCTGATAGCATGAAGGACTTCGAGACCGTGGACCAGCCAGGGTTGGCCAGCTTAGACAGGTTTGTAACCAGGGGAAGAGCAAGAAATGTGTCTGCCCCAACTGCAGCCAAAGCACTGCTGCCTCCTGCTTTGCTCTCCATCTGGAGAAGTGCCTGGGAGGGGGACGGAATAGCAGCTGAATAGCCAACCGCCAGGCTGCCAACAGCGACAACATGAACAAGTCTGAGAGTGATCAAGAGGGTGATGATGACACCAATGACGACGACTGGTCCTGTGGCCCAGAGAAGAAAGCCAGGAGAAAATCAGACGAGAACCCCAATTTCCCTCGAAGAGCCAAATCTTCAAAACATAAAATGGGGAACTTAGCAATTTGGATCCTTTTAAGCGTAACAACTCAACTGTGATTAGGTATGAGACCCTGGGGCCAGGGGTGCAGCCTGCTCCCCACACAATGTGGGGTGATCTCTAAACACACCAAGATGTGCACAGGGCCCTGCACTGCCCCCAGCACACAGATGAGCAGAGGTGAGGCACATCTGGGCCCTCAGCCCTCTTTCAGGAGGTTCAGAGATCCCTGGATAATGACAGCTTTGACATGACTGATGGCCAGGCTCTGATCAGCCGCCTTCAGGGGGATGTCTCTTCCGATCTCTCAGCCTCTTATTCAGGCTCCTCTAAGACGAGTAAAAATCAGAGATGGGGTCTAGGTACCAACAGCTCCAAGTCACAGAAAACCAAGAAACAGAAATCTCATCTGAGCCTGGTAGAGACTTGCCTCCGGCCATGACTCCAAGAAGAAGAAAGAACCAAAGCCACCTGCACCCCAACACCCAGCATCTATGATGACATGGACTGACCAGGTATAAGGGATAGCCTTTAGCTGAGCAGAGCCCTCTCCCAGCTGCCTCCCAGGTGGCATAGCCTGGCAGATGGACAGCTGCTGGGGATTGGGGTTTGAGAAGTCTGGTGGGCAAGGCAGGCAGAGGATCTGAATATGTACCCCTGGGGGTGTGAGGGTCCTCTGCAACAGAGTACGCCCCCTGGCATATAGGACTCAGTCCTGGACATATTATGCCTTGAACATAAGTTCGGTAGGGAGGTGGTTTTCCTATTTATTTTGAGTTATTGGATGTCCAGCTAGGCCAAGGGCCTGACCTGGGCACTGTGCCAGGGCAATGCCTGTCCCCCACCCCTGGAACTGGACTAGGCCCTGCCGAGGGGAACTGTGGCTACCACAGAAGGCTGTGGGTTGGAAGGTGAGCCCTCAGCAATGTGAGTGGGTCCAGTGCTTGGAGCTGAGGGGCAGGGGTGAGCATGTCTGTCTGTGTGCAGAATCCTATCAAATACCCCCAGTGTCGGGGTTGGACAGGCATGGTGTGCTGTCTGTTGAGGTAGGCGCCCAGAACTGCCACCACTTTCCCTGCCCCTCACAGGGCAGCCCTTTCCCCTCAGTGCCCGTGGGCCTTCTTGGCAGCAGGAGCTGTTCTTTTGTTGTTGGGTACCAGGAAAGGGCCTCCAGCCTCTACTGATTCAAGAAATGGGAGAGAAGAGGGTAGGAAGGAGCTGTGTATCAAAATGACTCCCCCCTTATCATTGCTCCCTGACCCAGGGCTGGTAAGGAGTGGGGCCTGGGTCAGGGAGAGAGGAGAGAGGGGACGATGCTGCTTTATTTGAAATGTTTTCTTACCTCGTTCCCTGCCCCAGGGATGGGCCTTGCCTCTCCCTCCGGGGTAGCCCCATGTTTCCTCCTGCCGACCTGCCCCACTAGGGCACTCTAAGTTACCAACTGCCACCCCCTCACATTGACCAGCTTCAGTCCCTCTCAATGCTCCTGCCTCCAAAGCCGGCCTGTTTCCCACTCCTTGCCGCCTTTGTTATTTATTCTGTACTTGTGGTTTGGGGCTGTGAGGAAAACCCGAATCTTGTGCCTCTCCCTCTTTGCTAGGACTGGGGTGGGAAGAGAAGGTGGTCTGTGCTCTGTTAGTAGAGGGGGAGAGGAACCACTACTCCTGTCTGGGACTGTCATACCGTGCGCCCACCTGCCTGATCTGTATCGTATCACCCCACATCTGGGCAGACACCATCACTCCTGGGAGCGGAGCTGGAGGCCTGCAGTCTGGGTGGGGAGAGGAGCTGACTGACACAGGGGTGCAGTCAACCCTGAGTCAAATTCTCTGGCCCTTGTTGGACATGTCTCCTGCCCTCCTCCCAGGAGGAGCCATCCCACATTTGGGTCGCTAGTACCCAGGACTGGCTGGACTGTTTTGGGTTGAGAACCCAAGAGAGTAAAGGGAACAGAGATTAGGGCCCTGTCTGGAACTCCACTCCTTCCCTGGGTTATTCTCATTATGGCTCATGCCTGGTACAAATTGGTTTTTTTTTTTTTTTTTTTTTTGTTGCAGTTTGGCCGGGGCTGGGTTTGAACCCACCACCCTCGGCATATGGGGCCGGCGCCCTACTCACTGAGCCACAGGCGCCGCCCACAAATTGGTTTTTAACACATGAATTGTGATTAGTTTTTAAAAAGCCAAACATATTTTGGCTGGAGTTGGAATAAATCCTGGGGCCTGCACCCCTCTCTTCTCGGCCCTCTATAGCCTTCTCCCTCCAAGGGAAGCCAGAGGGGAAGCAGGGTCTCAGCGAGCCTCCAGCCTGCTTCCAAATGAATCCTGGGGATGAGGCTAAAGTGAGGGAGGAAGGCTGTGGGCTGCTCCCTTCCAGAGGCAGCTGCAGTTCAGGCCCTAATCGGCCCTTTCTCCTCTGGCCTCTCTCTTAGCCCCCTTCTGGGCGGAGGAGGGAGAGGTGAGAAGTAGTTTGGGAACTGCTTTGTCCACATAAACTTAGATTTCCCCCCTGTTCCTTGGCCTGCCCTCAGGGCAGAGCCTCTGTGCCCAGGCTGGGTAAGAGATGGGCTTGGTCCAGCAGGGACTCTGAGGGAACAAACCCTTTTCCTTCTGGGGAGAGAGTGCCCCCCTACCATGCAACTCCCCCCAACCTCTAACAGCAGGCTGTGTGTTTTCAACTCCCACCCTTCCCACCCCAGCTAGGTATCGTCCACTCTGTGTCCTACCATGTGTCTGAGTGTGTGTGGGGGGTTCTGTACTAATTCCCACAGCCAGTGGCTTTTCCTTTTGCATCACCCCTGTATCCAGGAGCCACCCCACTGGCATTACCACATGTTGGCGTCATTGGGGGAGGGGGGAAGCTCACATCGTCCTGTACTCTTGAGATTTTTATTTTTTTACATGTAATCCATCCTATAAAGTAGCTAACTTTGTAAATGCTGTATTAATAAACTATCTACAGTTGTTAAAAACAAAAAAAACAACAATGCTGTAACCACTGTGCTACGGGTGCCGAGCCAGGGAGGGGTAGCTTTTGTTTTTGTTTATTTTTTGTTGGGGTGGTACTGGTGAGAGAAGAGCTCAATGTTTGAAGACAAACCAAAAATTTTTATGACTCTAGCAATTTTTTAAAATGTATTTTTGGTACTGATGGGTTATGCTGGGGAGGAAATTGCTGATACTCTTAGCATCATAAAGTCCTAGAATCTTAGTGATGCTGCTGCTATAGTAGGTATTGTGTTGATAATTCATTTGCAACATAATTCCATTAAGGAGGCCAAAGCTGAAAATTGTGATAGGTGCCTACTTAATGGTATTAATAATACAAAAGAATTGGCCTTATTTTTAAGGATTTTAATAAATGATTATAATATTTGTAGTTCATTTGTGCCTTTTCATTTTAATGCTGGAATGATTACTATAAAACCTCTTTTAAAGTCTTTAAAATCGTCAAATTTGGCTAGTAATTTTCTGTTTTAGTGGCATTAGCAACTGTAGTTGTTACCATTCTGTGGTTTTAATCGTCCCATTTTTTTTGAAACTGCACTAAATTTTTCTTAACATTCCAAGATTTCAGATCTTTAAATCACAAGGAGAAATCTTGGCATGACCATCGTGCACATTTTTATCTTGAAGTGTTTTATCTTCACTAGAAATGTGATTTTCTGTAAATTCTCTTTGAATTTATAGTGTGATGCCAAATAAAATTTTCTCAGGATCTTATTAGGTTGAACCATATGAAATACCCAAGATTTTACCATTTTAACTTAACAAAAACCAGTTTCGTATGGTTCGCCCTACTAGATACCCTTTCCCTCTAAATCAGATACTCAGAGGAATTTGGATTGTATGTTTTTAAAATAATGTTTAAAGTACAAAAATGCTGTTAAGATTATTTGTATAGTTATGCAATTACGTGTAACAATGCTTCGTGTTCTAAAATTATTTTTATAGTTATGAAATTACATGTAATAAAGCTTCGTGTTATACATTTAATGTAAAGATATCTGAATCCATGTTTGACTTTCATAGTTTCTTGTATTTAAAAAAAAAATCACTATCCTAGTATATCAGCATGATGTTAATTGTCAGTGCTGTCTCATGATACTAACATTGTGAATTCAAACAACACACTTTATATCTGGAACTTCATCAGGCCAACACTTCTGCAGTTAGAATTTAATATTTAGGAAAGCTTGGGAGGTACAGGCAAATGATTCTTAGGCACAGTGATCCCTTTACTGACTGGCAAGGCTACGATGGCCCCAACTCTTGCTGTGTCAAACGTATATGAAATAACTTTCAGGAAACCATCTCCCAATACTTTACCTTGCACAATGAAGGAACATTTGGGCCTTGACAGTTAAATCTCTTTGGTCCTATACACTAGAATTTCAATAGTGTGGTTTAAATACTTGAATGTCACAATATATGACTAAGGTTGGAGAAAATGTTTCTTCTCCCAACCGTTAAAGGGCATTTATAAATGTCCCAGGTATATTTAAGGAAGTGTATTATAAAAACTATGGGCATATATATTTTGAAAACATTGTAATTTCTATATCTTGAAAAGTAAAATATTTTCATAAATTATTTTTATTTTATAATTACTAATAAAATAATATGAAAGAAAAATAAAGGTGCATTTTGACCAATGGCGCCCTCATGTGCTCATAGGTGAAAACTACATGTGCCCTAGGAAGAAACCTGGGGGGCCACTCTGGGCAGACTCCTTCCCTGGAGCTGACCTCTCCTTTGGGCAGAACCCTCCTCTAGGCACATGGGGGTAGGCACCTGTGTAGGGAGTGAGGGGGCTGGGGAGCCCTGGCTCAGGGGACCCTGAGTGGTGTGAAGCTCCGGGCTGGCCCTGATAAAATGTTTAAGCAGAAGATACTAACCCAGTTTTCGGGCAATGAGCCAGTATCTTTTCTGGTCTTTCAGGAACAGAGATGACAGGGCTATCTTTGGGGTAAATTCCTTAATCCCTGAAGGTGTCTGTCTTCCATGACATTTTGGCCAGTTTCTGCTGCTTCAGGAGTTCAAGCTCAGAAGTGACCACCATAGGCCAAGTGGGTGGATTGCTGGAGCTCATAGGTTTGAGACCAGCCTGCGCAAGAGTGAGACCTCATCTCTAAAAATAGCTGGGGAACAATCCAGGATGGCGGTCGAGTAACAGCTTCCCTGCAACAGGGCACGGTGAGTCTGGGGAGATAAGACTCCAGGCGTCTCTGGCTGGTGGGATCTGCCTATAATCATCCCTTTGAGGATACAGGGAGTCAGCAAAGGACTTCTGGACCCCAAAAGGAGGACAAAAACAGTGGAAAACTGGCAAGTGGTTGCATGTGTTCAATGGACCTAATCCTGCCGGCAGCCATAAGTACAAGCAGCAGTGACACTGTAAACCAGAAAGGCCTTACCTGTGAACTGTTTCGCCTTGGGGAGAGCTTGAGCAGGAGTGTGAAGAACTTTGGCATTGTCTAGGGCCCCAGACTGAGCTGCTGGGCCAGATGGAGCTAATAGTGTTCAGCTGTGGGCCACAGGGAGCCATTATGAGAAAACTACCCTAGCAAGCTCCGCCCTCAGGGTCGCAGAGCAAGGATGGGGGAGCTAGTAACCTAGTGACTGAGCAGCCTAAAGGCGGGGACTGAGCTGCCTTACACCTTTAACCCTCAGGGCCAGAGTGAGATGGGTTTTGGCACACTGGAGCCCGGGCTGTTGCCCTGGGTAGAGTGCTGTGACATCACAGCTCATAGCAACCTCAAACTCCTGGGCTTGGCGCTGCCTGGACCTCCATAAGAGCTGTGATATGCCCCCCGACATGTGACCCGCGCCTGCCGGGCCTCCATATCCTCTGACCAAGAACTGCGGGAGCCGCGCAACCCTGCATCCTCCCTCCTGTACCCTCCCTGCCTCCACACCGGCCCGCTCGTCTGGCCAGGGACTCTGGTAGCCACGTGCCCTCCAGAGCCCTCCCTGCCTCTGCACAGAACCCTTCTCCTAGCCAGAAACTGCTGGAGCCTTGGGCTCTCTGTGCCAAAGTCATTGGGTGCCAGGCACTCCCAGAAACGTGCACACCACGTCCCGCCCTGTTGCTGGATCTGGGTGTGTCACACTCTGGAGTTGCTTCCACAACCAGAACTCCCTGGCAGGGGCAGCCGCAGAGGAACTACACAGGGTCACTCCCTACAAAGATCAGACAACAATAGAGTGATCCCGCTGGGGTCTAATCTTGGAGAGATACCTCCCCAACTCTGAGGACGGCCAGGGACAACGGTGAAAAACAATCATGAGACGAAATCAACAGAAAAACTCTGGCAATATAAATAATAAGAGTAGATCAACTCCCCCAAGGATCAATGGGGCAGACACAGCACAAGATCCCATGCACAAACAAATAGCTGAGATGTCAGAAATCGAATTCAGAATCTGGATAGTAAATAAGATTGAATTAGAATTCCAAGGGAGGGGGGTGGGGCCTTGGTGTGTGTCACACTTTATGGGGGCAAGACATGATCGCAAGAGGGACTTTACCTAACAATTGCAATCAGTGTAACCTGGCTTATTGTACCCTCAATGAATCCCCAACAATAAAAAAAAAAAAAAAAAAAAAGAATTCCAAGCAGTAACCCAAAAGATAGTTCAAGAATTCAATGAATTCAAGGACCAAATGACCAAAGATTTTGACACATTGAGACAAGAAGTTGCATCCCTCAAAGATCTGAGAAACACAGTAGAATCCCTCAGTAACAGAATGGAGCAAGCAGAAGAAAGGATTTCTGACACTGAAGACAAAGCTTTCAAACGCTCCCAAACTCTCAAAGAGGAAGAGAAATGGAGGGCAAAAACAGATCACTCTCTCAGAGAGCTCTGGGATAATTAAAAGCAAACCAATATTTGTCTTAAAGTGATGAAGTGGCTTCACAAGGCACAGAGTCTCTTCTCCATGAGATTATGAAGGAGAATTTTCCAGACATGCCAAGAGATTCTGAAATTAGGATAGCAGACAGTTTCAGAACTCCAGCACGACTCAACCCAAATAAGACATCCCCCAGACACATCGTCAACTTCACTAAAGTTAATATGAAGGAGAAAATTCTGAAAGCAGCCAGATGAAAGAAAACCATCACCTACAAGGGGAAGAATATTAGAATAACTGCAGATCTCTCTGCTGAAACCTTTCAAGCTAGAAGAGGATGGTCATCAACTTTTAATCTCCTAAAACAAAATAACTTTCAACCCAGGATCCTGTACACAGCTAAACTTGAGTTTCATTTATGATGGAGAAATTAAATACTTCAATGACATTCACATGTTGAAGAAATTTGCCATAACTAAATCAGTTCTCCAGGATATTCTCAGACCTATCCTCCATAAAGAACAGTGTAATCCTCCACCACAAAAGTAAACCCACCCAGAAAATTTTGATCAAATTCCAACTTCCACAGTCACAAAAGGATTAAAAATATCCACTGGACTCTCGAAAGGCTTATCAATATTCTCAATTAATGTGAATGGTTTAAACTGTCCTCTAAAGAGGCACAGGTTGGCTGACTGGATACAAAAACTCAAGCCAGATATCTGCTGCATACAAGAATCACATCTTACATTAAAAGACAAATATAGACTCAAGGAAGGGATGGTCATCTATACTCCAGGCAAATGAAAAGCAGAAAAAAGCAGGTGTTGCAATCCTACTCGCAGACACCATAGGCTTTAAACCAACTGAAATAAGGAAAGATAAGGATGGACACTTCATATTTGTTAAAGGTAATACTCAATATGATGAGATTTCAATTATTAATATTTATGCACCCAACCAGAACGCACCTCAATTTATAAGAGAATCTCTAACAGACATGAGCAACTTGATTTCCTCCAGTTCCATAGTAGTTGGAGATTTTAACACCCCTTTAGCAGTGCTGGATAGATCCTCCAAAACCAAGCTAAGCAAAGAAATTTTAGATTTAAACTCAACCATTCAACATCTGGACTTAACAGACATCTACAGAACATTTCATCCCAAAAAAACTGAATACACATTGTTCTCATCAGCCCACGGAACCTTCTCCAAAATCGACCACATCCTAGGCCACAAATCTAACCTCAGCAAATTAAAAAAAATAGAAATTATTCCTTGAACCTTCTCAGACCATCATGGAATAAAAGTTGAACTCAATAACAACAGGAACCTGCATACCCATACAAAAACATGGAAGCTAAACAACCTTATGCTGAAGGATAAATTGGTCATAGACGAGATTAAGAAAGAAATCACCAAATTTTTGGAACAAAACAACAACCAAGACACGAATTACCAGAACCTCTGGGATACTGCAAAGGCAGTCATAAGAGGGAAATTTATAGCACTGCAAACCTTCCTCAAGAAAATGGAAAGAGAGGAAGTTAATAACTTAACGGGACATCTCAAGCAACTGGAGAAGGAAGAACACTCCAACCCCCAACCCAGCAGAAGAAAAGAAATAACCAAAATCAGAGCAGAATTAAATGAAATTGAAAACAAAAGAACTATACAACAGATGGATAAATTCAAAAGTTGGTTTTTTGAAAAGATCAATAAAATAGATAAACCTTTGGCCAACCTAACCAGGAAAAAAAGAGTAAAAACTCCAATTTCATCAGTCAGAAATGGTAACGATGAAATAACAACAGACCCCTCAGAAATTCAAAAAATCCTCAACAAATACTACAAGAAACTCTACTCTCAGAAATATGAAAATCTGAAAGAAATCAACCAATACCTGGAAGTACACCACCTATCAAGACTTAGCCAGAATGAAGTGGAAATGTTGAACAGGCCTACATCAAGTTCTGAAATAGCAGCAACTATACAAAGTCTCCCTAAAAAGAAAAGCCCAGGACCAGTTGGCTTTATGTAAGAATTCTACCAAACCTTTAAAGAAGAACTAGTACCTATATTACTAAACCTCTTCCAAAATATAGAAAAAGAAGGAATATTACCCAACACATTCTACGAAGCAAACATCACCTTGATCCCAAACCAGGGAAAGACCCAACAAGAAAATAAAATTATAGACCAATATCACTAATGAATGTTGATGCCAAAATACTCAATAAGATCCTAACAAACAGAATCCAACAACACATCAAAAAAATTATACACCACGACCAAGTGGGATTTATCCCAGGGTCTCAAGGCTGGTTTTCAATATACGTAAATCTATAAATGTAATTCAGCACATAAACTAAAAAATAAGGACCATATGATTCTTTCAATTGATGCAAAAAAAGTTTTTGATAATATCCAGCATCCCTTCATGATCAGAACACTTAAGAAAATTGGTATAGAAGAGACATTTCTTTTTTTTTTTTTTTTTTTTGTGGTTTTTGGCCGGGGCTGGGTTTGAACCCGCCACCTCCAGCATATGGGACCGGCGCCCTACTCCTTGAGCCACAGGCACCACCCAGAAGAGACATTTCTTAAACTGATAGAGGCCATCTACAGCAAACCCACAGCCAATATTGTATTGAACGGAGTTAAATTGAAATCATTTCCACTTAGATCAGGAACCAAGCAAGGTTGCCCATTGTCTCCATTGCTCTTTGACATTGTAATCGAAGTTTTAGCCACTGCAATTAGGGAAGAAAAGGCGATCAAAGGTATCCACATAGGGTCAGAAGAGATCAAATTTTCACTTTTCGCAGATGATATGATTGTATATCTGGAAAATACTAGGGATTCTACTACAAAACTTTTAGAAGTGATCAAGGAATACAGCAACGTCTCAGGCTACGAAATCAACACCCATAAATCTGTAGCCTTTATATTACCAACAATAATCAAGCTGAAAAACCGGTCAAGGACTCTATTCCTTTCACAGTAGTGCCAAAGAAGATGAAATATTTGGGAGTATACCTAACAAAGGACATGAAAGATCTCTACAAAGAGATCTATGAAACTTTTAAGAAAAGAAATAGCTGAAGATGTTAACAAATGGAAAAACATACCATGCTCATGGCTGGGAAGAATCAACATTGTTAAAATGTCTATACTACCCAAAGCAATATATAATTTTAATGCAACTCCTATTAAAGCTCCATTGTCATATTTTAAAGATCTTGAAAAAAATAATACTTCGTTTTATATGGAATCAGAAAAGACCTCGAATAGCCAAAACATTACTCAGCAATAAAAACAAAGCTGGAGGAATCACGCTACCAGACCTGAGACTGTACTATAAATCGATAGTGATCAAAACAGCATGGTACTGGCACAAAAACAGAGAAGTAGATGTCTGGAACAGAATAGAGATCCAAGAGATGAATCCAGCTACTTACCGTTATTTGATCTTTGACAAGCCAATTAAAAACATTCAGTGGGGAAAAGATTCCCTATTTAACAAATGGTGCTGGGTGAACTGGCTGGCAACCTGTAGAAGATTGAAACTAGACCCACACCTTTCACCATTAACTAAGACAGACTCTCACTGGATAAAAGATTTAAACTTAAGACATGAAACTATAAAAATACTTGAAGAAAGTGCAGGGAAAACTCTTGAAGGAATCGGCCTGGATGAATATTTTATGAGGACTCCCCAGGCAATTGAAGCAGCATCAAAAATACAATACTGGGACCTGATCAAACTAAAAAGCTTCTGCACAGCCAAGAACATAGTAAGTAAAGCAAGCAGACAGCCCTCAGAATAGGAGAAAATATTTGCAGGTTATACCTCCAATAAAGGTCTAATAACCAGAATCCAGAGAACTCAAACGTATTAGCAAGAAAAGAACACGTGACCCCATCTCAGGGTGGGAAAGGGACTTGAAGAGAAACTTCTCTAAAGAAGACATACGCACTATCTACAAATGCATGAAAAAAAGCTCATCATCCTTAATCATCAGAGAAATGCAAATCAAAACTACTCTGAGATATCACCTAACCCCAGTAAGAGTAGCCCACAGAACAAAATCCCAAAACCAGAGATGTTGGCGTGGATGTGGAGAAAAGGACACACTTCTACACTGCTGGTGGGAATGCACACTAATAGGTTCCTTCTGGAAGGATGTTTGGAGAATACTTAGAGACCTAAAAATAGACCTGCCATTTGATCCTATAATTCCTTTACTAGGTTTATACCCAGAAGACCAAAAATCACAATATAACAAAGACATCTGTACCAGAATGTTTATTGTAGCCCAATTCATAATTGCTAAGTCATGGAAGAAGCCCAAGTGCCCATTGACCCACGAATGGACTAGCAAACTGTGGTACATGTATACCATGGAATATTATGCAGCCTTAAAGAAAGACGGAGACTTTACCTCTTTCATGTTTACATGGATGGAGCTGGAACATATTCTTCTTAGCAAAGTATCTCAGAAATGGAAGAAAAAGTATCCAATATACTCAGCCCTACTATGAAGCTAAATTATAGCTTTCACATGAAGGCTATAACCCAACTATAGTACAAGACCATGAGGAAAGGGCCAAGGAAGGGGAAGGGAGGGGAGAGGTTAGGGTGGAGGGGGGGTAATGGATGGGGCCACACCTACGGTGCATCTTAGAATGGGTACAGGTGAAACTTACTAAAGGCAGAATACAAATGTCTACATACAAAAACTAAGAAAATGCCATGAAGGCTATGTTGAACAGTTCGATGAGAATATTTCAGATTGTATATGAAACCAGCACATTGTACCCCTTGATTGCACTAATGTACATAGCTATGATTTAACAATTAAAAAAAATAATAATAATAGCCGGACATTGTGGCAGACACCTGTAGTCTCAGCTACTGGGAGGCTGAGGCAAGAGAACTGCTTGAGCCCAACAGTTTGAGGTTGCTGTGAGCTATGATGCCATAATACTCTATTGAGGGCAAAAGTGAGAGTGTCTCAAAAAAAAAAAAAAAAAGTGACCACCTCACAGGGACCTGGGCAGTTGGAGCCAACAGGCTGAACACCTGGCCAGAACACTTGAATCCATGGGGCCAGGAGTGCATGTGGCCTCCCTCTCCCCAAGCAAGGGACATGTGGATAGGGTTGGGAGGGCACAGGGAAAATTGGGGAGAAGGGCCAGCACCCCGCTGTGGAAAGACTGGTACAGCCTCTCACTGGAACGGCTGAGAGGGGAGGGGGCCACCCCTCAGGGTTGACTGGGGAGGCGGCCACATGCTACTTCCGCCTGGCCTTCCTCACATCAGACCTCAGGCCCTGTCACCACAGACACTCAATCTGCTGGAACCAGCACCTTGCCAGGAAGGTCTCCTGCGCCCTTGCACTGACCTCTGCAGGCCCCAGAAGGCGTGGCCCTGGCCCTGCCCTGCAGTGAGACCGGCCAGCCGCAGCCAGAGGCACACGCCAACTGGAGACCTAAGCAGGCACGGTGCCTCTCTCTCAGGTGGCTGAATCCCTAGAGGGCCTGCTGTGCAGTTCCACCTGAGACACACCCATTGTCCTTAGCACCGCTGCCTGGGGCTCCGTTGGCTCCTCCTTGGGCCACCCCTGACCTCATCCCAAGCATCACCTTCCACTTGGAGGCCAAACTCCAACTGGCGAGCTTCTGGACCCGCCTATTCTGTGCCATCTATTATGCCCCACAGACCATCATCCTAGGGTGGTCTGGGCACTGGATGGGGCACAGGAAGCATGGGGGCTTTCCAGCTCCTCATGCACCAACCTGGGCTTCTTTACAGCAAACTCCATGATCACCAAATGGGGCCAGGAACCAGGACTATCATCGCTCACACTTGTTCTCTTTAAAGCAAGAGTGGGGCCAGCTGGTCACCTGGGTTCCACCACGGGAGGCCCACACTGCCCAACATGGCAGCCACTGGCCCCACGGCTGCCCCACTGAGGGAAGGATTTTTAATTTTATTTAACTTTTGTTTTAAATTTAAATGGCCACAGTGATCAGTGATTATCCCGGCAGTTACAGAGAAAGCTCATTGCAAGGGGGCGGGGGGTGGTGGAATATAATGGGAGGAAGAGATGGCAGCCTGGGGCTGGGCCCATGCAGTGTGGTCAGGAAGGGGCAGGGAGGTCCTCATGGGAGGCGCTCAACACAGGGAGGGGCCCAGGGAAGGATTCCAGGGTCTATTCAGAAGCTCCAGGTCCATGAATAAATGCTTATACTACAGAGCTGAGCTATAAGACACAGCTAGGAAGTGATGTCAGGGACAGCACAGCAGACAGCATAGGGCACACATGGCCCTTCTTGCATAAGGGCATAAAGCTGTGCAGTGTGTTGCAGAGCTTCTCTTCAGACCTATGACTGTGTGGGACAGTCGGGCTGAGCTCCAGTCTCATCAGGCAGCCACCAGTGTGGGCAGCAGGAGGCAGCTGCCTCAGATCCCCCCAGCCCCGCTCCCCCCCCTCCCCATGCCAAGGCCCACACCTCAGGCGGCCGACTTCAGGGCCCAGGCTGTCTGGATCCTGACATCTCCTTGTGTGGGGGACCACGAGGGCCTCTGGCCCCACAGCCTCGTCCCAGTGGGCCCCTCCCTAGGCGAGTGCCACCCTCCCCCTGCTCAGGACAAGCCGTCAGGCCATCCAGCTCCCAGACACTCCACATCCAATAGGAAACCTGCCTGCATTTCCCTCAAAACCTGCCCTGAGCACCCTGGCTCTGCCTCCTGAAACCTGTGGCCTCACCCCCACCCTGGTTTCTCTCTGTGACCTATAGCCACCTCAGGCCTAGACTCCATGTTGCCCACTTCCCTGAAAGACAGCTCCCTAAGAGCTCTGCTATTTCTCCTTAATGCCCACCTCTGCCCTGAAGAGGCTGTGGACACTGTCCCGCCCCATGCTCGACTGCTGTCTCCCCCCCAGGACCTCAGACTGACCTCTCCTAGGGCCTCTGTGAAGACTGTGCCCCACCCCAGGATCCCAAGCTGACCCCTCCTAGGGCCTCTGTGAGGACTGTCCCCCACCCCAGGACCTCAGGCTGACCACTTCTAGGGCCTCTGTGAGGACTGTT
Organism: Nycticebus coucang; assembly: GCF_027406575.1. Classification (NCBI taxonomy): domain Eukaryota; kingdom Metazoa; phylum Chordata; class Mammalia; order Primates; family Lorisidae; genus Nycticebus; species Nycticebus coucang. Next base: position 990,085 of record NC_069794.1, read on the forward strand.
CCCCTGCCCCAACAGGACCCCAGGCTGACCTCTCTAGGGCCTCCGTGAGGACTGTCCCCCACCCCAGGATCCCAAGCTGACCCCTCCTAGGGCCTCTGTGAGGACCATCCCCCACCCCAGGACCCCAGGCTGACCCCTCGTAGGGCTTCTCTGTGAGGACCATCTTTCCCAGGACCCCAGGATGACCTCTCCTAGGGTCTCTGTGAGGACTGTCCCCCACCCCAGGACCTCAGGCTGACCACTTCTAGGGCCTCTGTGAGGACTGTTCCCCTGCCCCAACAGGACCCCAGGCTGACCTCTCTAGGGCCTCCGTGAGGACTGTCCCCCACCCCAGGATCCCAAGCTGACCCCTCCTAGGGCCTCTGTGAGGACCATCCCCCACCCCAGGACCCCAGGCTGACCCCTCGTAGGGCTTCTCTGTGAGGACCATCTTTCCCAGGACCCCAGGATGACCTCTCCTAGGGTCTCTGTGAGGACTGTCCCCCACCCCAGGACCTCAGGCTGACCACTTCTAGGGCCTCTGTGAGGACTGTTCCCCTGCCCCAATAGGACCCCAGGCTGACCTCTCTAGGGCCTCTGTGAGGACTGTCCCCCTAGGATCCCAGGTCAACCACCCCTAGGGCCTCTATGAGGACTGTCTCCCCCCCCAATCCCAGGACCCCAGGCTGTCCTCTCCTAGGGCCACTGTGAGGACTGTCCTCCCTAGGACCACAGGTTGACCCCTCCTAGGGCCTCTGAGGAGTGGCCCCTGTTGTCCTTGGGTTAAGTTCCTCCTTAGGAGGTTGCTATTGCTCACCTGCCTTCCACCCTGCCACATCCACCCTGCGCAACAGCCCACAGGCCTGCTCCCTCTGCACCCTGGTTTTATATATGTACTCCTGGGGGTCCCAGCATACCTAGAACACGGAAGTACCCAAGAACGTGTGCACGGGTCCAGTGAGTCCACCTTACCTGCTCTCTTCCTGCGGCTCACGGGCTGGGAGGGTCACAGGGCCACCTCCTCTGCAGCAAGGTGTGATCCCCTGGTCACCTATCCCCTGTGCTCTGAGGGTTTGGCTTCTAGGAGGCCTGGAAGCCGCTGGTTACAGTGAACACCACAAGGGCCTGTGAGGATGGTCAGACCCTGAGGGACCAAATTTTCCCCACCACCCCAAGAGCCCAGGCTGATACTCCACACATGTGGTACCCAGGATGGGACCCCCGTGGACATGGAGTTGTGGCAGAGTCATTCCACATTCACATCAGTGAGTCACTTTCATGAGACCAGTATCTGCTTTATGTCAACAAATGTGCTCATGTGTCCGTATAAAACCTGTCTCCTTCATGCTAATATTTCAGAATAATTGGTACATCCAGACACAGTGGCTTAACGGGGTACTTGTCCTTTACAAATGATAACAGAAGGGAATTAAAATCAGAACACACTAGCCTTATTAAACTTGTAGAACATGTGATTCAACACAGAATGGTTGGTATTTCCTAAAAGCACTTCATCATAGGCCTTTCCCTTCAATTTGCAGTGACATTTAGAACACACCTGACTCTACTCCACCTTCCTGCCAGGGGAGGGGCTGCTGTGAGAGGAGACCCCTCTGTTCCCCAAGAGCACCCCCTCCTGTGGGTCCCCCTGGACACTGGCCCCTGCTGGCCTTGTCCACCAAAGGGCAGAGCCTACAACGTGGAAGGGTCTGGATTTCAGCAGCCACTGTTCCAGCTGTGACTGCTAGGGGACAGTCCCCCCAGCTGTACCTGCGGGGTTTGGGGCCCCCTGTTCCAGCTGCAGACAGAGCCTGTGTCTGCCACACTCGGCATGCCTATGTTTCCCAGGAGCACACTGCTGCGTGGGCTGCTGGAAGACTGCACTGTTTTCTTAGGCTGCCATCAAAAATGACTCACTTTTCCAGAAAGGACGTGCTCAGGGCAATACCCCTGGGGAAACCGGGGTGGACAGTGTGTCTGAGGCCACCTGCTCACAGGAACCCACACACGCCTGTGGCTTCATCTCGGACACTCCTGGTTGAGCCATGTGAGACAGTTAAACATGGAAACACCCCATTGTCCTTCCTTCTGGAGCCTCTCCCACAAGGGCCATGGTCAGCCTGAGCTGGGCTTTGTCACATGAGGGGGCACCAGTTGGCAGGGCCAAGCCTCCACCAGAAGAAGGGAAATGTGGGATAACATACACCACCCCCATAAACACCCCACACCACACTGTGCACCCCACACATGGTATTGCACACTCACACCGCACTACATACTCACACCCCACACACATTCACCACACCACACACACCCCACACCCCTCCACACTATACTGCACACTCACACCACACGCAAACAACACCCGCACACACACATGCTACACACGCCACACACTACACTACACACTCACACCCCCCCACACACACCACACCACAGCCTCTGATCACAGCCCAGGCGCAAGCCATCCTCTCTCTGCTCACCCGGACACCTGCATTCCCACCTGACCGTTCCTCTGAGACCTACCAGGTTGGTGAGGACCCCTCAGAATACTGACTGGGTGACATTATCAGGGATCAAACTTGCTGTTTGGGCCTATTTTCTAGGCCAGACTAATTAGCAGAGCTCTATGTCACCCGAACCTGTAACCTGGCTTTAAAGATGGTGAGGGGCAGAGAACATGAATGGGGACCAAGGCTGCACTCTCGTCAGTCCTGGTCAGATGAGTCCCGTGTGTTGACATCCCCTCATGACATGTCACACGAGCAACTAAGTATGGGTGCTCCCAGCTCACTGCACCCTCACTACACCCCAGAGAGGAGCCATGGCCACAGAGTCAAGAAGTCAGCCCTCGCGGGGCTCAGCGATGGGGATACCCCACAAACACTCAGCTCCCCCAAAGACCTGGGGCTTGGCAATGGGGACACTCCACAAATACTCAGCCCCTCACAGTCCTGGGGCTCAGTGATGGTAATACCCACAAACACGTGGTCCTCCCACAGTCATAGGGCTCGTAATAAACACCTAGCTCCCCACACAGTCCTGGGGGGTTCAGTGATGAGGATACCCCACAAATACCCAGCCCCCTCACAGTCCTGGGGGCTCAGTAGCGGGGACACCCCACAAACATCCAGACCCCCCCACACTCCTGGGGGTTCAGTGATGATGACACCCCATGAAGAAACAACAACACTGCTGGGCCTGGACACCACGCACCTGGGGACACTGGTGAGATAGGTCATGACATTCTGGAACTCCTTGTCTGGGATATCACTGAAGGCTGGGTAGTCAGGGAAGGTGATGACTGGGCTTCCGTCCTGTCCCCGTCCACCTGCCGAGAAACCACAGTGGACTTGTGTCATAGGCCCTGAGACTTCCACAGAATGTCAGTCACTTTTCAGATTCGCCAAGGGTCTCAGTAAAAGCAAGGTACGTTCTCTGTTGCCATAAGGTGTTTGCATGAAGGAGATGCACGCTCATCAAGAGAAAGACAGTAGTGGAAAGAATAATGAAGGGAGATGAATCTAGACAATCGATACTGCTTTGCCACCCTGGGCCGGCCACCCTAATATTTCCTTTCCAAACCTTTTCTGTGTAATGAGATGCATACCCAAGCCTGCACCCTTCCTCCTTCCTGACGCTGCGAACTGAACCATCCTCATGCTCTGTGAACGATACTCACCTGAACTTCTGCACAACACGCCATGCAGGCTGGTGTCCCAGTGACTTCCAACTAGGACACCACAGTCCAGGGGCACATGCAGCTTTTCCACTGTCCTACTTTCTATGCGAACCACCTCTGAAGGGCAGCACCAGAGCACAGACTCGAGTGCCCGGCATGCCCGCCAGAGACAGCCATGGCCCCTGCCACACACCCCAGGTGAGACTCATCCATTCTTGCCCCATGAGCCCAGGTGTGGGGCAGGACAAGGCAGAGATGACACGGTGTGGCCCTTGAGACCCTGTGGCTGCCCTCTTGGCCTGGGGGTCCTTGCAGAGGCCATCCTGTGCAAAGCTCTGCACCTTCCATGCGGGAGATGACCCACGCACTGCTGGGCAGGGGATTTGTGCAAGAGCCAGGGGTGCTGGGGGCATGAGGGAAGCCCCTAGGACGTGTTAGCCCTCTGTGTGGACGCGACCTGCCAGTGCCTCTGGTGTGAAGAACCACCCATGAGCCCTTTCCCAGTAGTTTCTCCGCAGAGCCAAAGACAGACAAGGAAAGGGAGGCCAGGGGGCGGGGGTAGAAGGAGGAGGGGGACGGCTTCCAATTGCCAAGTTGGGACCTTGCTCTGTGGAACAGGCAGCCCTGGGTACCACCTTGCCCCTGCCTGCCTGAGAAGGCCCAGAGTGACAGTGCAGGGCATAGGTCTGACACAACAACATGGCTTTCTCTGTCCTCACACCTCTTGTGGCCCCTCCAGCTGGCCTGGCCATTCTAGGCAGACCCCTTGACCACCCAGGAGACCACCATCCAGGAGCCTCCTGAAGGTGCTCTCATGTGGAGGGCACCAGCCTGGCCATGTCAGCCTTGCCCTCAACAGACATGACTCATGGCTCAGACCACTAGGCATTTCTGGTCACTTCTCACGAGCACATCTCCTCCTAGCTAAGTCCTGACTGCTGGGTGGGCTCCTGTGCAGGTTGGTCCCCAGGCTCTTGTGCAGGTTGGTCCCCAGAGGCTGAGCCCAAATGGCCTCCAAACCAAGACTGGCAGCACTTTGCTCGAGGGCTCGGTCCCTGGAATCCTGAATTCTAAGTCACGAACTGCTCTCAGTCCCTGCTAATTATGCTCCTCTGAACTTTTTCAACTGTCTTCAGAGGCTGAGTGATCTTCTGACTTCTAGGCCTTCCGTCCCCCACCCGCCTGTGGATAGCACACAGGGCCTGCACAATATGAACAGACTGGGTCTGTTACTCAGTGACCCCGACACCCCTAATTCTTACTTCCTCTTAGAAAGGTCCTCCGAGCTAAGGAGGAGGGGCGAGATGCAAACACTGAGCCATTGTTCCTGTTGTCTGGCCAGGATAACCTGCCCTTGTACATGACTGAGATGGGATCAGGGCCTTCTGGGGTACAGCCCTCCGTCTCGCCTCACTCGGCACTTGAAGCCATGATCTGGAGACTGTGGTGACTTTTTGACCATTAACTGGAGATAAGAATCTTCTGCTGAGATGAGACAAGGAGAGCCCGGAAAATGGGACATGGTGGGAGCATCCAGAAGACTCTGCATTAGCCAGAAGTCATTGTGTGCAGCAGGGCAGACTAGAGGCTGAAGGTATCCTCCAGCCATGGTTTCCTTTGGGAATGAGAACCTCCATCACTCCCTGACATGGTAGCAGTTGGGGGCCTGGAGCAAATGGTGGACACAGAAGGTGGAGGGCAGCTGCCCCTTTGGGGCATCTCCAGGGCAGAGATGGCCCAACCACTCACAGGGCCAGCAGTGAGCTGCAAGGTCCCGGGTCCTGGTCAGTGGGTGGCCGAGGGGCCCAGGAATCCCCTCAGCAAGGTCTGAGCACCTGCCAGGCACTGAGGGGAGAGGATGGGCAGGTGACACCAATGGCGATGCCCCAGTCTAGGGCAGAAGGAAACCCCTGGAACCCACAGGGTCAACTGTACCTGTGAGCCCAGCAGGTCAGAGAGTCTACATGGGGCATGGCCCTGCCTTACGCCCTAGTAGGGCAAAGCAGATGCTGGGCTGAAGGCAGAGAGGCTTCAGCAAGCCTGGCTGAGGGTTCGGGGTGGTTGTTGCTCAGGGCACTCTTGGGCCCCAGGATCTAGCTGCCTCATGAATGCTGCCCTCAGATGGACTATCCAGCTTCTCCCTGCTCTGGCGTGGAGGTGTGAGATTGGCCAGTTTCTCTACAGTGTTTGGATCTGAGGTGGGAGTGTGAGCAGGCTTACCCATCAGTTCACCTGAAGTAAAAAATGCACCATAAAATCTCCTGTGAATGGGCAACAGTGTGTCTCATCCAGGCAGGGACACCCAAGGGCAGCATCCCATTCTGCCTTGCATCTTCTTAGAAATCAGCTGGGGTGCAGGGACTGTGCCATTCAGCTGGATTCAACTGCATAGATGGCATGGGTCTCAGTAGCCACTGTCACCTTGGGAGGATCCCAGAATTTGTCCCAGACAGCTGGATGAGAAACCAGAGACCTGTTCTTCCTTCTGCGTGAAGAGTGTCTAGAGCGGGAACCCTAGTCTTTCTGCTGCACTTCTGGAGCCCTGGAGCTCCCAGCACCCCCAGGGTATATGGCAGTTAACTACCTCACTAGAAGCAGAGCTGGGGCACACCTGCCCTCCTAAGAAAACTGTCTGCAGCAAGGACGCCTCCAAGAAGGACACTGCAGCTGACCACCCTGAGAATGAGCTCCACCCTCTGCTCTACGCCACAGTGCGGGGCTCCTCTCTGCACACAGGTCTCTGAGGCTCCCCAGGTGTGGTTCAGGACACGATCCTGTCCATAATGCACCTAATTCTCCAGCCCAATCACAGGAGCCAGGGCTGCTTCCTGTGGGGAGGAAGGTGGCTGGCAACTGCACCTCCTATGTCCTGTCATCCATAAGTGGTGTGGTCCTGGACAACCTCACTTCAGTGTTGTTCAAGTAGGCATCGCACAAATGCGGGATGTGTCTCCATTTGGCGCCACCCCACCTATTTCTGTGAGGAGCAGCTTTCTAGTTTCTATGTGGCTTTTGGGCTTTAACCTGCCTCAGCATTACGAGATGCCTTGCACCACCCAAGGAGGTGGCCCGGAAGATCTGAGAGAGACCGCCTGCTATGTGCCTGGGGTGATGCTTAGTGACACCAGTCCCGGTTCACAGCTGCGGCCACAGACTCGGTTCCCAGTAGTCCCTATGGTCTGTGAAATCTCAGGACACGGCGAGGACACAGTGAGGCAATGTGGCAACTCATGAGTCCGAGGTGTGCTACGGTGTCTATACAGCCCCTCTAATCCTGTGGAGGGGATCCTGAGAACCTGCCGGCCTTGTGTGCCAAGGGCTTCAGAAGCCCATGCTGGTCCCTCGGGACTTCTGGGCCCTGAGGGTGGGCACAGCTGTGGGAGGTGGGGTGTAGCCGTGAGCCAGCTGGCCCAGGTGGCGCCTGCATGTCAGCGGAAGGGACACACGGCACACTGATGTGCGTCACATGGACAGGTGGGGAGCAGGTCAGAGCCACGATGAGGAAGGAGCAGGTGTGGAGGCCACACCCTGAGAACATGTTCCCGCTGGTATGAGGATGCTCTGAGGGCAGGAGGAAGGGGTGTATGTGTGTGTGTGTGTAGAGGAAGGCGTGTATATGTGTGTGTGTGTGTAGAGGAAGGTGTGTATATGTGTGTGTGTGCACACACGCACCTTTCAGCTGGAGTGAGGCTGCCCTGTGGGCGGGAGGAAGGGGTGCGTGTGTGTGCACCTTTTTTTCTGAGCAGTCTTAGAAGAAGGGTTTGTCCAGGGGTGAGCAGTGTCCCCACAGCTCTGAGGGCTGCTGCAGCTGCCCTCGCCACATGGGTGTGCCTGGGGCCCCAGACAGGGCAGAGTGCCATGTCCCCAGGTATGCCAGGTGGCGGCATGGCCCCAGTCCATGACTGACAAACACAGGGCCTGGGTGGAGGGGGTGGCTGAAGATAGACCTCAGAGACTAGAACATGCTCCGTAGGAGGACCCCAGCCTAGAGGCAGTGGGCATGAAGCACCGGGGCCCTTCTATGCTCCACACCTGTGACAGGAAGGCCTAGGTATCAGAAGCGCTGGGGCCATGTTCTTGTCAGGCCCCGGACCAACCTCCACCATTATCCATGGTGGCAGCCAACCCTGAGGCCATGGCCTCTGGATACTTGCTAACTGGTCCTATACTGCCCACCTCTGAGAGCCCTTCCAGTTAAATCTAGGCAGGCTGAAGGGTCCTGATAGGACTGGTCCCATCTGCAGGCCAGGGTTGCTCAAGGCTGCCAGCTCCAGACTGCCTCATGGAGATCCTCCTGGCCCAGCCAGGCACAGCACTCACCTGACAGGTATGCAAAACGCTTCTTCAGTTGGTCCTGGATGTCGGCAGCGCAGAGTGGGACGATGTCCTGGTGCATGATCTCATCTGCAGGAGAGAGCAGATGGCAGCTGTTACATGGGGAAACTGCACGGGTCCCAGTGTCCAGCTGGGAAGGCCCCGTACAGAGCAGGTGCCCCTGCCAGCACCTACGGGGGCAGCCGTCACAGGGCAAGAGTGGGCCTTTCAGCCCCTGGTATGCAAGAGCTTTTGTTTGTCAGCACAAAACACTGCATGCTAAGTGGTGCACCATCGACTTTTAAATGTGATGTGTGTTAGGGGACGGAGGGAGACACACACACACACACACACACACACACACACACACACACACGTGTGCAGGCAGAGGGAGACACCAAGGAAAAAGCAGCCAAGCATGGGCTCTGACTCCTGAGATTAATCAGCTCTGGTCTCTGCGTCCCGCCCCTGTCTGGAACAAGGTCCAGGCAACTCCCAGCTCTCACCTGCTGCCTATGCAATGACCTGCTGGCCGGCAGGGAACACCCAGCCCTATGGGGCCCACAGCACTCCTCCGCAGGCCCCAGGCGCACCCGTTGCTGACACCGACTACCTCGGGGATGCGCTGGCAGCACCTCCAGCCCATGGGATGGCATCACCCCAGGAGCAAGGAGGTTTAGTGAGACATCCAGACTGGCCGTCACTGCTACGGGCGGTGGAGTGCTAGGATTTGGCCAGGGTACGAGAAGCTGGATGTGTGCATGTCTCAGGGGACTTTTGCACTTCTAAATCAATCCTAGACCATCACACACTCTTACTGCACGGCAGCACTGGCAGCCTGCACATGGCAGGGCCCCTCTAGGAGTCTTAGCACTTAGGCTGACAACTTGAGAATGGCTTACAGGCTTACTTCTACACCTTGAAGACCCAGGCCACAAGTATCCAGAAGGTATGTGTCACAGAGACATTTTTCAGAAGGTATGTGTCACAGAGACATTTTTAGCTGAAAAATTCCACTGGAGGCACCCAGATACTATCTACTTGACATCACCCTTCAACCTTGCTCTCCTGGTCTTGCTGACATACGGGTGTGAGCCCAGCGCCTTGGCTGAGCACAAAGGAGCACCCCACCCTGGTGTGTCACCTGTGCACCTGCCAAGTGCTGGACCGGCCTGCCTGGGGCTCAGAAGACAGCCCTGGTGCAGGTGAGGAAGTGGCCAGAGCCAGGAGAGTGGGCACCGTGCAGAACCTCCAGGGCAGGGCAGGGCAGGGCAGGGCAGGGCACAGCCATTCCCAAAGTGTAGCAATGTCTCAGAACAGCTAAGACACAGACTGGACACTGTGTCCTCCTGAAAGGAACAAGTGCACCTTGAGCACAAAACCTGGGCATCTCTCCTTAGATTTGACTTCTGCTAGGAAGAAGGTCACTGAGACACACACCACTGGGGAAGGGTCATCCTGAAGTTGCTAGACCTCATGGGGCTGGGACAGATAGAAGACACTACGAGCTGGAAAATTTTGTACTCTCAGATGGCTTGGACAGCGGGGCCACCAAGGTCAGTGCCAGGCTGTGAGGCTGGGCTGGTCAAGACACAGTGGCATCTACCACAATCCTGAGACACTGCCAACCCCACAGAGGCCCCCAGATCAATGTCCAGATGCTGTCAACCTGCCAGTGGCCAGGCATGATGTGGAGGTTCTGGCTTTGTTCTCAGATGGCATTCTAATGGCTATGGGGCAGCACCTGCTCCGGGTTCTGCTCACCTGACGGTGTACATCTTTCCCTTGGGTAGACACATGAACATCCCTGCTGTCCTCTACCTCCCGTGACAGAGTAGGCCCTGTGCATGTGAAGCTGGTTCCATCAAGGGATGCCAACAGGGGCCTCCTTGTCCACCCCCGTACTGGCCACACACTCCTGGAGTCCCTCACACGGCCCTGGTCCTTTGGCACCTCGCCCGATGCCTTGCCAAGATACTGCTTACCCACCCTGCACAGGTGCCAGGGCCACCAAGGGAACACCCGGGCTGGGAGGGAATACTTCTCCTTTCCTGTGTGTCTAGGGGGCACACAGGGCATGTCAGGCATTGTGAGATATGGAGTCGGTGAGAACCCAGGGGCAAGACCTCCCTCGAAACAGCCACCTGCTCCTGCTCACTCTGTAGTCTTCATGATGTTATGGGACCAACCCCAAACTGGGGTGTAAGAACCTCGCACTGCCAGGAGGAGTGTTAGGTCTAGAGCAGTGGTTTTCAACCTTCCTAATGCCGTGGCCCTGCAATACAGTTCCTGCGGGTCATGACCCACAGGTTGAGAACCGCTGGCCAGCCTGCGGCCCACACCCTCAGGTTCAGAGAGCTGGGGTCTTGGGGGGTGAGGGTGTGCACCTCCAGGGCACCTCTGTCCTAAGGCCCAGAGAACACACCCCTCAGGAGAAGCAGCTGCTGGGAACAGGGAACCGCTCAGCACCCCAACAACCGAGGTGCTCCCTCAGCCCTGCACCCCTCCTCTTCAGAGCTCAGGCCTCTGTGTCAAAGCAGGTCACATCGGCCAAGCAGAGCCTGAGACAGCACATCCCAGCTCACCCTCGTGCGGGTGATGGCTAAGTGGGTTCTAGGGGCTCACGTGGCTCTGGCTCCTGCTCTGCTTCTGTGCAGACAGAGCACCTGCCTCTTGTCGAGCCCCCAAGCTCGGAGTCCCGCACATCTGACCCCAGGAGTTCTGCGGCATCAGCATCTAGGCTGGCACTCAGGGAACGAGAACAGGTGTGGCTCACGTGTCACACACATGCACACATGTGTTCACTGTGCCAACTGCCATTTAGAAATGAAAGAGGTTCTTCTGGCAGCTTTTTTCTTTTCTCTCCTTTCTAGAATAATTACTTGTCCACAAAAGTAAAATAACTCAAAGACCCAGGAGGTCAATTCAACAGACCAGTAGACAGGGCCGTCCTGTGGTGCAGGCAGGAGGGCTCAAGCAGGACTGTCCCCCGAACTCAGACCACTCTCAAAAGGCCACGCTGCACACAGACCAGTGCCAGCTCCTTCCAGACCAGTGGCCCTCTGGAATTCAATTCCATTTGGGGGATGAATGGAGACATATACATTGGAAAGAGGGAAACTGCTTTCTAAGAACCAAGAATACTGTAAACCCCCAAACAGGTTATATTAACCTCAATAAAAACTCCTCTTGGACAAACAAAAACAATAAGCACGTGGAGGCCAGGGCAAGAGCTGCCCACCTGTGACACACAGGTATGGTGTGGCTGGGCACAGACGGTCAGCCAGCTGGGACTCGAGGGTCAGCTGAATAATGTAGGCTGAGCCAGCAGTAACAACCAGTGTGTGTGTGAGAGAGAGAGACAGACACACAGAGACACAGAGAGAGAGAGAGAGAGATAGAGACACAGAGACTGAGAGACACAGAGAAACAGAGACACAGAGATACAGAGACAGAGACACAGAGACAGAGAGATAGAGACAGAGACAGAGACACCGAGATACAGAGAGAGACAGAGACAGAGACAGAGAGATAGAGACACAGAGAGACAGAGACACCGAGATACAGAGACAGACACAGAGAGACAGAGACACAGAGACAGAGAGATAGAGACACAGAGACTGAGAGTGTCTGAAACACAAAGTGATAAAGACAGAAACACTGAGAGACAGAGGCAGATGGAGAGAGACAGGGAGGTGGGGCGGGGCTAGCTGGGTCACACACAGCTGTGGCCTCGTCAACTTAGTGAATGGCAGACTGGAGGAGCTGACCCTAGGTGAGACTCACACATGCATTTCAGACCTGGCCTTGGATTGCAAGTGCAGCCTCAGGATCCAGCCTGGTCTCCGACAACAAGCTGCCATTGTGGAGCTGGCACCAGCTTCCCCCTGGCCTTCCCACCCGCCCAGCTTGAGCAGAAGTGCCCACCTCTGTGCTGGTGGGTCCCACAGGGCAGACCAGGGAGCTTCGTTTATCAGCAGCAGGTGATGGGCATGAGGAGCCAACCTCTAAACCTCCCAGGGCCCACATTTAGGCAGCGCCCTGACCCCCAGGCATCTGCAGTGTCCTCAGACATCCGCTAGTACACCTGCTAACAGCTGCTTCTTCATAAACCCAACAAAACATGGAGGGGGGAGGCAGGAAAACAGCAAATTGTTTCTAGAGAGCAAAGAAAAGCCTGCAACTCTTAACTATGTCAAACTGCCTCAGGACATTTATTTGAGAGGCCATGTGTTGTAAACATACAGTATATATTAGAAAAACACTAAGAATATGTTAAGGGAAAGTTGCATCTATTTAGGAAAATAACCACCTAAGATGGTCACATCCCAAATGGCTGAAGACCTGCACCTCCAATTCTCCTGCAATGAAACACACGGGCTGTTGGGATGGTGCAAGGGGCTCGAGGACTCCCAGCAGTGCCCCGAGCCAGAAACTTCTAACACAGAGATCACAGTAGTGTTAAGAGTAAGCGTCTCCTGCTCCTCAGGTAAGACTATTCACAGCATTGCTACTTTGATGCTGACTTCAGATATGAGATTAAATTCTTTTCCTGACATATATAAGCACTCATGTTCCAAGTTTAAAAAATGAATGACTGAGACTTGTCCTGAGCGCTGAAGACCCAGAGCCCCCCAACCTCACCTGCTCTGGGAACTCACTATCAGCTTTTTATCCCACACGCAGTTCTTCATTTTAAAACTGGGAAGTTCAGTTGTTTATTTGTTGCACTGAGAGCTAAGGTTTCATTAAAATTTACAAAAATACCTATTTTATGAATTATTCATCAATGCTTGGCAAAAGTACCCACTGGAGAATGTGATTATGACAGATGACTTCAGACATATTTCTTCCACCCTAAGAAACTTACCAGGAGCCCAAGCAGAGCTGTAGTCTCTCTCAGCCCCACCAGTCACAAGGGACCAGGGCCACCTCAGAGTCCCCACCCCCTCAGAGCTCCCAGTAATCCCCCACAGGCCCCCAGGACACAGCAGTTCCAGCAGTCTAGTCTCGAGCTCTGTGGAGATAGCACTGGCCAGTTTCCCTGAGAGGGAGGAGCTGAGCCCCTTTCCCTAGGCAGACCTGCTGTCCTCAAGGCCAAGGCAGCATGTCGTGAGAAACCCTAACAAAGATGCCCAGTGGGATCCAGCTCAGAATCCATCATGAGCACAGTGCCATCACCCACAAGAGCTTGTCTGTCCTGTGCCACTCCAGAGAATCCCCCAGGGCAGGGGCCACCTAGGCAACACCCTGCACACATCTGCACCATGAAGGGGCAGGACTCTGTCCCTAACATAGACGGCACCGCCCCCAGCCTGCTTGGGAATTCCCCATGCCCCTGTGGATTTTCTCACAAGCCCCCAGCACCCCCTCACCGAGGACATAGCCCACACAGCCCACCAGAACACCCCCAGCCTTTCTCGTCCCTGCACACTGCCATCCCTGGAATGTCTCCACTGCAAAAAGGGCACATTCCCAGGAAAGCGAGGACTTGCCCATGCCAGACACACCTGTGCTTGTCTTCAGGAGAAACCACAGATCTGTGATGTCCTGGGACAACAGGGAATCCAGGCTTGAGGTCATGCCGCCTGCTGTGCTGGTCAGGAGCCCGCCTGCCTCCCCGACCGACCGGAACGCCCTTCCGGGGCACACAAAGGAGGACGACACAGCACCATCCTGGCAAGCACAACTCCACACCTCCCTGGGCCTGCTGTGTGCACCTGGCCTCCCAGAGTGGCTCTGAGCTGCTCCGCCCCGGGCTGGATTCCCTTCGTGATGGCTCACGTAGCCTGTCACAGGCGGCTTAACTGTTGAGATCCTGGTGGCAGCTGAGCCCCTGACAGCCATAGCTCCAGGCTCCTGGTGTTGCCTGTCTCAACCCTCCCTGCAGGGGCCCCATGCTCAGCCAAAGCCCTGTCCACTGACCACAGGAGACCTGAGTCTATAGGGGCTGAGCTCAGCCAAAGCCCTGTCCACTGACCACAGGGACCTAAGTCTACAGGGGCTGTGCTCAGCCAAAGCCCTGTCCACTGACCACAGGAGACCCAAGTCTACAGGGAACGAGCTCAGCCAAAGCCCTGTCCACTGACCATAGGGACCTGAGTCTATAGGGGACGAGCTCAGCCAAAGCCCCGTCCACTGACCACAATGGGCCTGAGTCTGCAGGGGCTGTTCTCAGCCAAGGCCTCTGGGGGCCTTAGCCTCCTGCCCCTGATCACTCATGTGGACTAGGAAAGAAGCTTCCGAGCACTATGGTGGCAGCTGGTTCTGCTGCTGTCCTTGTCCCGGTCACCCAGGTCCTCTGAGAGCTCCATGAGCCCAGGCCACTAGTGGTTTAGGAGCCAGATTTCAAAACGCCCGGTGTGCTGAGAACACAGGAAACACATTAGGCAGGCTTTCTCTTCAAGGTTAGGAGGGGAATACTCAAACGTGACACCTGAAAACTAGAATGGCTGCCCAGGGGAGTTCCACAGTACTTGTTATGTCTCCCAAGGCTGTGGGTCTCGTCGGTGGCACTGAGGTTCTGTCTCTAACAAGCTCCCAAGTGATGTGAGGCCACGCCCTCAAGCACCAGAGTTTGAGCAGGACCCAAGGAAAGAAGAGACCAACTCCCAAGTCCTTTAAGCAGATGTGGGTGAGTGTCAAGAGTCGGAGCAGGGAGCCAGGAGGATTCCTGGCCTGGTCCGAGACTCTTTCCTCGTCTCTGCCCTGGGCCTTGTGCTAGGCCCCACCTAGTCCTAGGACCCTGCAGGTGACTGAACTCCTGAGGGACACAGATCCAGACACCTGCTCCTGTCCTGGGGTCCTTGGCTCCCCCACGTGTGCAGTTCTCCCTGAGGGTGGGATGTGGGACCTCAAAGCCAGTCACCTAGGGCCAGTCCTGGTTCCACACTTGCTACAACCAGGGAAAGATGCTTCAGGCTGCCTGAAACTTACAAGCTGGAGAGATATATGTGAGAGACACTGAGAGCCTCCAGGGCCCTGCGCGGGGGACGCTGGCCACAAGCAAACCTTCCCTCTGGGCCATGACTCCAGTTTCCACCTTGTGCACCTTGAGGAGGACATTGGTGATGGCTGAGCTCATCCTACACGACCCATGCATCTCAGAGTCAGAGGCAGGGTCTCAGACCCAACAGAGCGACTAACACAGCTTCTCCTCCCAGACTGGCACCGGTAAGTGGCCCTGGCGGAGAAGTCACTTCTCAGGACATTCTGCTCATACTAAATCTTTGTGACCTAAAAATGATGACCTCACATGGCTCCACCTAGCAGGACATGAACCTGACTGGATGAGGGTAGGACCAGGTGTACCTTGTGCTCCTGTGCAGGGTGGAGAGCACAGGGCCTGAGTGAGGCGAGTGCCCCACAAAGGGACAAAAGCAGCCTCCCATCACAGAGAGGAACCCAGGGACCTCTGGGAGAGCCCTGCTTCTCCACACCAGAGCTGGGCTTTTTGAGGAAATGCAGCACTATAGGTCAAAACGTACAGTGCCTGCACTTGGTATAAGCAATGTCAGGTTCCAAACCAGAAGAGAGTGTAAAACACTGGTGCAAGCTGACCCAGCCCAGGGAAACTGCAGCCTGGGGAACGAGCAGCACCCATCCTGACTGCACCTGGCCTCCCCCGGGTAAGCCTTCCCTGTGTGGCCATCCACCGTGGCTGATGTCACACAGCATCACCTTTGTCCTCAGTTCTAGCCTCACAGCCCTCCTGCCTGCTGCAGACAGAGCAGCCCTTCTCTAAATGGATATTGGATGCAGCCTCTGGATATACCTGCCAGCAGTGAAAAACACAAATAAGTGAGAATCCTTATCAGTGCAGCCCTTCCCTGCCCAGGCTGGAGA
Source organism: Nycticebus coucang (assembly GCF_027406575.1). Taxonomy (NCBI): domain Eukaryota; kingdom Metazoa; phylum Chordata; class Mammalia; order Primates; family Lorisidae; genus Nycticebus; species Nycticebus coucang. The sequence goes on from NC_069794.1 coordinate 1,005,905, forward strand.
GCTAGGAAGACAAGGGAGGCGAGAGCTCCCACTGCCTCAGGAGTGTTTTTATTTGGCTTGCAAATCCTAAACCTGGCCCTCCAGCCTGAGGCAGTGGCACCTGAAGCACACTCACAGAAGGGGCCTCTCCACAGCTTGACCAGTGCAGCAGAAACATTCACAATGTCCAGGCCAGGCCAAGTCCATGCCGGACACATGAGGACAGGCCAAGTCCACACCGGACTAGTCCCCCCAACATGCATTTCTTGCAATTTCTCACAGGCTTTCCCCTTCAGTCTGATTTCAAACTGATTCTGGGAGCCCACTCTCCTCAGTGAGTAGAGTTACTAATTGCCTTCCAAGAAGCTCAAACCTAGCCTCCCGGGTAGGTTTGCAAAAGCCTCCAGAAACATCCTGCTCAGCTCATCTCCCCAGCAGCCCCACCCGAGGCCAGGACCCTGGCTGCTCCACTCATGTCTCTGAGCTGCCCCTTCTGAGGGACACTCCGTGGTTTGTATTTTATTGTATTTTTTGAACTGTTTCCTAATTTGTTATGCATTCAAAGTTTCACTTTCCATTGAACAGTTGTAGGCATCTCATAAGGGCTGCAGGAAGGAACCATTTACTTATATTTATTCTTATTCCTTTTCATTAGTGAGTACTTTATATGTAAGTATGCACAGAATAACAAATGCGTAGAGCAGTTGTATTAACACACAGAGAGATGTGAGCCTAGAAGTTATGTGGGCGCATGCTGAGGCTCAGGTGGCAAGGTGCGGAAGCATAGGGAGGAACATGGCCAGGGCATACCGAGGTCCTCATTGCAGGGGAATGCTCAGGCCCAGCACACTGGCCCTGGTGCAGGTCATGAAAAAGAAGTGTTGGCCACGGGTGTGGCTGTTGTGGACAGGGCCAGCACCCCCTAGGGGGACAGGCCACCCATTGTAAGGCTCTCCTTGCCTGGAGGGGAGAACAATGAGGTCCCCTTGGGGACGGCCTAGGAGGGGCCCAGGATCTAGTGTCCAGTAGGAACCCCACCATCATTTCCAGCCCACAGTGGACTATAGGGGCAGCTTTCTCCTCCTCCCAGATGACAATTTCAGTTAAGTACTTGACCATCCGGGCTGGAACCACCAGCAGACTGTGGGGCAGGTACGAACAGCTGGAATCCAAAGTCAAAGAACACACAGCAGGATCTGGAGGTAAGGATGCTGTCTGGCTGGGGCTGAAGAGGAGTGAGGTGGGGAGGGGTCCACGGTGCCTCTGTTCCACCAGCCACGCCCCGGACCTGGGGCCATCCTCCTCCAGCAGCAAAGCACATCCAGCCAGGCCCCAGAAGGGCTGTCTGAGTCCAGCTTGCCAGCTCTTTGTGACCCCCACTTCCTTCCACACACCTGAAGCAGGAAAGGCACTCTTTACTGCCCGGATTTAGGAAGGCAAAGGGAAGGGCCCCACTTAGGCTCTGATGGGAATTCAGGGCTGTCTGGGGAGCCCACTGCTCACCTGGCAGGAACAGCACTTCCCTGGGTGCGTGGGCTGGGCTGGGCCAGAACCAACTTCCCGCCCCTGTGGTGCCTGAGATAGTGAGGGCGGGCCAGCCCTGAGGGCCAGGTGTGTCTGCAAGTCTGTGAGTTTCACTGGAGTGGTGGGTGGCAGAGAGAGCCACTTAGGATCCCAGGCAGGGCTAGGCTGTGCAACGTCTGTGGAGACAGGGCTAAGGACTCACCGGGCGTGGGGGGCTGTGGGCAGGCTCTGCCCCTGTACTCGGGGCAATGGAGGAGTGCCAGGGCCCAGGACAGGGGCTCCCAGGGGCCTAGGCTTATCCTGGGCATGGGCCCATTTATGTGGGGCAAATATCTAGATGGGTGCAGAGGGGGGAGAGGGGGACTGCTGTGCATGAAAGCTATTTCCCCAAACTTGTTCCAAGCGGAGGAAACATTCATGGCACACGAGGTGGAAGTCTCAGCCCAGGTCCTATGTAGTCTGGCCCCTGCTCTGCTGCGCCATGGCAGGGGCGGCAGGGCCTGCCCAGGAAAACAGGGTCTACCCGCTGCCAGGTTATTTTTAAAACCCTCCAAAGCTAAGCCATTTTATTTTTAATGACTTTTATCCTTGCTCTGCACAATGCCATGAGCTGAGGGGCTCGGGGGAAAGAGGAGACAGGATGTGTGATTTGGGCTCTAATAGTCGGGAGAGGAATCCAGAGGGCAGAGAGTGGGATCAGATCAGCTTGGTTTGCGGCAGGTAGGCGGGGCCTGTGCTTTGGCTGAATTTAAAGGCTGTACTGAATTTAAAGGCTGTGCCACCCCCTCCCCCCCACCTTCCTGGGTGCTGCTGCGACACAGGGCTCACGCTGGAGCACCCAGGACCACTATAGGGCACGGGCCAGGGGCAGGGAGCCACCTTTGTGCCCCTCAGCTGGACTGTGGGGCTTGAATCCACCACCCCACAGGTGCCTGCTCCTCATACGGAAGCAGAAATGGTGGCTAGGCCCATGGGAGGTGCTGGAGGGTGACAGCACATTGACGATGGGGGTGGGTATGGCTCCCAGCAGGCAGGTCTCCGGCAAACAGATCCAGGCTCTGAGCTGCATGGCAGCCCAAGGGTGGCTGTGATGCTAACGTGCTGAGCACCAGCTGTATACCACTGTACAAAGGCTCTTTTGCAACCTTTCAGTCACTTTCAAGCAATAGCAACATTCCAGTGTAGACTCTAAGGCCTGGCCCAGACCTCCGCTCTGCTGGGCACTGGACTATAAACTGTGTGTCCTGGGAAGTCCCAGAGCCTCAGTAGCACATCTATAAAATGGGTGGGAACCCTAGGCCTGGGCACCAAGCTGGGGAAGGGCAGTGAGCCACCAAGTAAGGCTGCCCCTCAAGAGGAGGGCAAGGCAGGAGCAGTTGTGGCCCAACCCTATCAGACCACGCTGAAAAGACAACTGGTGAAGACAGTCCTAAAGGGGCCCATGACCTGGGCCCATGCTGAGCACACCCCAAGGAGGTCCCAGAGCCCTACCGCGGGAGCATTCTTCCATTTTGTGAGGGTAATAAGATAGAGTCGGACACAGACACAGGCCTTGGCTCTCATGGGAAGAAGACCTGGGCTGGGGGCTGCACCTGACTTTGCTCCACCTGACAGTGCAGCAGGGGTGGCCCTGGCAGGCGTCCCCAAGCAGAGAACATGCACCCTAGAGAATTTCCCCACTTCTGCAGCATGACTCACACCCTGATAGGGAGGACGAGACACGGTTCTCACCACGGACTTCACAGCTGTGGGCCCCTGGTCACTGAGCTGGCTGTTCCAGCAGCCACTACCCTGGCCAGCCCAACAAAGGGGAGTTTTCATGTCTCAAAATATTTTTAACACTATATTCCCACCCTCAAACTAGTGTACAAGTGCAGAATATAGAGGTGTGAGACACTGCGCCACCACATGCCCCTCCAGCACTGAGGTGACCCATCCTGGTGTCTCCCACACCCAGCACCACCCAGTCTCCACCAGGAAAAGGTGCTGGCACGGAGCTGGGTTTGGGGTCCCCTTCACCCTGGGAACAGGTGCTGTCCCGCCTTTCCATCTGTAAGGGAAGACATGTTTGTTGTTGCTATTGAGCACTTTGCGTGAAGGCTGGAACATCCACAGCTGACCACCCACTCACAATGACCAACTCAAGGTGACCACACACACGTCAGTACAGCAGGCCTCGTTCCTTACGGTGACTACCTCCATATGTAGACCACTTAGTCCCTCAGGCGGTCAACTTATAGAGGTCCGGTTGTACTTACATCTCGTGGAACTGAGCTGGTGACCCCCACCCGTGCACCTCCCATCTGAATGTGGGCATAGAGCAGGGACTTTCCTCTGATAGGAGCCGCCTCCCAGTGCACTTGTGGCGTCATCAACAGACCAAACCTCTATTCAGACTCCACTGCCCACTCTCCCAGGTGCTTCTGGCTCTAAAATGGCACATGTTGTCTGAGTAACTTGCTCTAGTGTCCATCTTGACCAATGGCACCACTGTCAACCCTGACTTCCAAGACTGACATCACGGAACTATTGTGATGTCTTCCTCCTGTCTGTATTCTGCCCCTGAAATCTCCTGGCCCTGTCTTCTGCCCTTCCTCTGCTGCTCCTATGGCCCAAGCCTGGTCCTCTCTGCTGGTCCTGCGTAGCTCTGCACTGTCCCTGTGCATGGGGGGCTCGGCGCCTCTGAGGAGAAGTCTCACTGCAAATTGCTGTGGAAAGTCCATGGGTGGCATCCGAGGCTGTGGGTCAATTCCTGGACTGACTTGGACCCAGAAAACTGGGCCACCCATCCTTTCTGCCTGCAGGTGCTCCTACACCCTCGCAGAGTTTACACTGACATGTCACCTGCTGTCCCCATCACCAGGCTACACCTAGCCCCTGCCTATGCTGCCTCTATGTGGCCTCCACGCACCCTGCACCACCCTCTCCAGTTGCACAGCACATTGTAATGTTCTGCCTAAAGGTCACCTGGCCAGAGATGCGAGCTTCTCCTCAGTGAGAGCCTCTCTTCAGCCTGACGCCTGCACACACACAGGGACTGAGCCCCAGCAGCTATTGAAGCACTTGGGAAAGTGCACTGGTCTCACCGTGGCCACATGAGACGACCACAGAAGAAAATGTTGTGTTTTATTTTGTTTAGTGCTCTAACTCAAAAGTCAGCTTTTAAAACCTGACTTATGTGAACTTGTCTTAGCCAGTCAGCTGATTTTACCAAGAAGGTAGCAGTCCTCACACAACAAAAAGCTATCATTATCAATTAACAGGTGAATGGCTAGGAATGCCAAGGGCAGGCAAAGTTAGATTAAGTACCATGTCTGCCACCACCCACAGTGTTATATAAAAATAACACTTGGCTGAGAAATAGCGGTGGGGCTGTAACTGCCTTAGCACTCGACTCCTACGAGTTGTGCTGTATCCAAAACCCTCTCAAGGGGCAAAGACTTGTGGCTGTGAAACAAGGAACCCTGTGGACCCCATAGATGGCAGCTGGGCCCTGTCATAGGCCAAGGACAGCATCTTTTTAAACACATTGGCTTCTGTTAAATGCAGCCAAATAGCTCCTGCAGGCTGATTACCCCTTATCAGAACTGCTTGGGGCCAGGTGGTTCAGGTTTCAGATTCTGGAATATCTACAGAGGCACAGAGAGATTGCTTGGGGGCGAGCCCAAGTCTAGACCTGAGACCCACGGATGTTTCACACGCCAATTAGGGATGCTCAACCTGTAATAAAAAGTTAATACTTTCCTTGTTTCAGAAACCATTTTTAATACAGTAAGATCATTAGGCAGGGTAAAAAAGAGGAAATTTCAACAAGAAATTATTCTCATGGGCTGAATCCCAAGTAGGCCAAGCCCTAGCCAGGGGCGTGTGGCTAAGACCAGAGCCAGTCAAACCCCATCTATAGGACACTACTTCCCCCAGGTAGGTGGGTCCCCTCTCCCTCAGGTGGGTCCCCTCTCCCCTCAGGCAAGTGAGTCCTCCCTCTCCCAGGCAGATCCTCCCTCCCCTCAGGTGGGTCCCCTCTCCCCTCAGGTGGTTCCTCCCTCCCCTCAGGTGGGTCCCCTCTCCCCTCAGGTGGTTCCTCCCTCCCTCAGGTGGGTCCCCTCTCCCCTCAGGTGCTTCCTCCCTCCCCTCAGGTGGGTCCCCTCTCCCCTCAGGTGGGTCCTCCCTCCCTCAGGTGGGTCCCCTCTCCCCTCAGGTGGGTCCTCCCTCCCTCAGGTGGGTCCCCTCTCCCCTCAGGTGCTTCCTCCCTCCCCTCAGGTGGGTCCCCTCTGCCCTCAGGTGGTTCCTCCCTCCCCTCAGGTGCTTCCTCCCTCCCCTCAGGTGGGTCCCCTCTCCCCTCAGGTGGGTCCTCCCTCCCTCAGGTGGGTCCCCTCTCCCCTCAGGTGGTTCCTCCCTCCCCTCAGGTGGGTCCCCTCTCCCCTCAGGTGGTTCCTCCCTCCCCTCAGGTGGGTCCCCTCTCCCCTCAGGTGGGTCCTCCCTCCCTCAGGTGGGTCCCCTCTCCCCTCAGGTGGGTCCTCCCTCCCTCAGGTGGGTCCCCTCTCCCCTCAGGTGGGTCCTCCCTCCCTCAGGTGGGTCCCCTCTCCCCTCAGGTGCTTCCTCCCTCCCCTCAGGTGGGTCCCCTCTGCCCTCAGGTGGTTCCTCCCTCCCCTCAGGTGCTTCCTCCCTCCCCTCAGGTGGGTCCCCTCTCCCCTCAGGTGGGTCCTCCCTCCCTCAGGTGGGTCCCCTCTCCCCTCAGGTGGTTCCTCCCTCCCCTCAGGTGGGTCCCCTCTCCCCTCAGGTGGGTCCTCCCTCCCTCAGGTGGGTCCCCTCTCCCCTCAGGTGGGTCCTCCCTCCCTCAGGTGGGTCCCCTCTCCCCTCAGGTGGGTCCTCCCTCCCTCAGGTGGGTCCCCTCTCCCCTCAGGTGCTTCCTCCCTCCCCTCAGGTGGGTCCCCTCTGCCCTCAGGTGGTTCCTCCCTCCCCTCAGGTGCTTCCTCCCTCCCCTCAGGTGGGTTCCCTCTCCCCTCAGGTGCTTCCTCCCTCCCCTCAGGTGGGTCCCCTCTCCCCTCAGGTGGGTCCTCCCTCCCTCAGGTGGGTCCCCTCTCCCCTCAGGTGCTTCCTCCCTCCCCTCAGGTGGGTCCCCTCTGCCCTCAGGTGGTTCCTCCCTCCCCTCAGGTGGTTTCTCCCTCCCCTCAGGTGGGTCCCCTCTCCCCTCAGGTGGTTCCTCCCTCCCCTCAGGTGGGTCCCCTCTCCCCTCAGGTGGTTCCTCCCTCCCCTCAGGTGGGTCCCCTCTCCCCTCAGGTGGTTCCTCCCTCCCCTCAGGTGGGTCTCCTCTCCCCTCAGGTGGGTCTCCTCTCCCCTCAGGTGGGTCCTCCCTCCCCTCAGGTGGGTCCCCTCTTCCCTCAGGTGGGTCCTCCCTCCCCTCAGGTGGTTCCTCCCTCCCCTCAGGTGGGTCCCCTCTCCCCTCAGGTGGTTCCTCCCTCCCCTCAGGTGCTTCCTCCCTCCCCTCAGGTGGGTCCCCTCTCCCCTCAGGTGGTTCCTCCCTCCCCTCAGGTGGTTCCTCCCTCCCCTCAGGTGGGTCCCCTCTCCCCTCAGGTGGTTCCTCCCTCCCCTCAGGTGCTTCCTCCCTCCCCTCAGGTGGTTCCTCCCTCCCCTCAGGTGGGTCCCCTCTCCCCTCAGGTGGTTCCTCCCTCCCCTCAGGTGGTTCCTCCCTCCCCTCAGGTGGGTCCCCTCTCCCCTCAGGTGGGTCCCCTCTCCCCTCAGGTGGTTCCTCCCTCCCCTCAGGTGGGTCCCCTCTCCCCTCAGGTGGTTCCTCCCTCCCCTCAGGTGGGTCCCCTCTCCCCTCAGGTGGTTCCTCCCTCCCCTCAGGTGGGTCCTCCCTCCCCTCAGGTGGGTCCTCCCTCCCTCAGGTGCTTCCTCCCTCCCCTCAGGTGGGTCCCCTCTCCCCTCAGGTGGGTCCTCCCTCCCTCAGGTGGGTCCTCCCTCCCTCAGGTGCTTCCTCCCTCCCTCCCTCAGGTACTTCCTCCCTCCCTCAGGTGGGTCCAGCTGTGGGTCCACAGGGACCAGGTGTGACAGGAGCCTAGGTGCAAACAGCACAGTGGAGGCAGCTGCCCTCCTCTAAGCACCTGCTGTGTCTCTCCCACCTCCACAGAGGGCAGTTGCTACCCGAATGGCCTCATCTGAGCAATGGATGAGTTCCGACAGGACAGTGAAGGCAACGTCTATCAACAGCCGGGCTTTGAATCTGTCAGGTGCCCCTGACATTCTCCTGCTGCCCCTGTCCTCATGGAGCCTTCTAAACATCTTCCCCACTGGGAACTGGCCCCAACGCAAACCAGGTTGCATAGACAGACAAGAAGAAATTCAGCCACCAGAGGAGTAAGCCCTCCCCACATTCCAGGAAACTTCCTGAATTTCAAGTTTGAATGGCAGAAGCTCCTTCAGTGGGTAGCTGGTGCTGACAGCTCCCTGGACAGCTGCCTGTGGGTAGCTTTGTCCTCCATGCTCTAGGAGCCCAGAACTGAGCAGGTGCCCAGCCTTCCCTGTATCAAGGTGACACCCAGCAGTGCTCTGGCTTGCACCTGGCTGCGGGCCTCCATGACGGGGCTTAGACCCACCTGGCTCTGCCTCTGACGGGCCTGGAGCTGGCTGACCCCTGTCTGACACTCCATCTGATATGGCACGGTGTGGTGAGGTTTGTGCCTGTCAGACAAGGGGAGGTCGTCTGTCATGGGTAGCGATGACATGAATCAGAGTCCAGGGGTAACAGGGCTGGAGAGCTCATCTGCTTCATTGTCCCCATTCCCTGAACTAGTGTAAATTCTGAGGAAGACACCGACTGTGAGTGACCTCCCAAGACATCTCCCCTCACCAATACAGGCGTCATGCTCCCAACGCCTCCACAGGTGCCCGAGGGACCAAGACTCACCCTCAGCCACAGAGAGCAACCAGGAACACCACTCAGAGTAAATGTAGTAGCTTTTCATCTCTGCCACGGAAATGCAGACGGGCTTTGAGTCCCCCATGCTGAGAACCAGCTGTCAAGGGGAGGCGTGCCCTGCTCACCATGCCCCTCTCCTGGTCCCAGGAGTTTTCTGCTGAACTTTGCCCCTGGGATCTGCCTGAGGACCAGCTGATTTTTCCTGTCTTCTCCCCATTAGCCAGGACAGAGCACTGCAGGGCAGTCACACTCTGGCCAACGCCTCACCCTGCCCTGTGTGTTTACACAGGGCTCCAGGCGGATGTGAAGACGGAAAAGGAACAAGCCTGAGCTGTTTTCTGCCTCGTCCAAGGCAAAAGGGACACCCTGGGGGCGTGACCTCCCTTTGTGTTTGACTGGTCAACAGGAAGGTCACAGCACCTGGTTTTCCACTCTGCTGGGGAGGCAGGCACATCATTAGAGCAGTCAGCCCATCCTTTCAAGATGAACTCTGCTAGCATCCTTCCACCTGATAAAGTCTGAACACACTGACACAATCAGCCATTCAGGAGCACAAGGGAACAGAGGTGGTCTTTTCTTCTTGTTTGAAGGAAGGTGAGCAAAGCAGAAACAAAGGACCCACATCCTAGTCTGAGCATCCCTGACTTGGCCTGGGAAGTACAGAGCCCAGATGGTGCACCCTCCCATGGCACAGCCCAGAAAGTGGCTTCAGCAGGTAGAAGGACAGTCCAAAAAGTCACTTCACTCTGTGTCCAGAATCCCTGAGCCAGACCAGGAGGTGGTAGTGAGGTTCCTGATATTCAGTGGACTCCAAACCTAGTGGCTGGCAGCTCACATCCCCTGGGCAAAAGGCGGCCATTTCCTCAAGTTGACAGGCCTGGGGGTAGGGGTGGGGAGCTGTGTGTAGTTCAATGCTGCCAACCTGACGGTCCTCAGAGACAACTGACCCAATCGAGACCCTAGGGAGAGCCCACAGTGACACAACTTCATAGAGGCCTGACAGAGACCCCCAAAGAGACCTGGACTCACAGAGACCCTATAGAGATTTCACAGAGACCAGGACCCTACAGATACCTCACAAAGATGTCACAGAGACCCCAGGAAGACCCCCATGAAGACTCCACAAAGACACTGCAGAGATGCCACAGAGACCTCAGACACCCGGATCCACAGAGAACTCACCAAGACCCCACAGAGACCCCACAGACACCTCTCAGTAGTGGGTGTGACGGGGTCCTGTGTGTTCCTCTGGCTAAGCAAAGCCATCCTGAGTGGGCCTGGGCGACAGGAGTCGGCAGGAGGAAGCCAGAAACAAAAATTTTAACCAAGCTGCCAGAAACTAAAATAATAATCACCAGATTTCTGTAGACCATGGAACCTCTTCTTACAAACAAATTTGACCACGGTCATGAGAAAACATCCCTAGGCAAGGGAGGCCGAGGCAGGAGGCTGGCTGGAGCCTAAAGTTCAGAGGCCGTGACCACGTCTATGAACAGCCACACCCTGGCCTGGGCTACGCAGCAACATGGCCTGAACAAACACACACCAGCAACTCCTGCTCATACATCTCACTTAAAACCAAAGAGAAAACCAACAGTGAGGGCAAATGCTTCCTTTCTGCTTTTTGTCAGTTTGGAAAAAATGCAAAATAGGTTTTACGAACATAAAAGCCCTCATGGACCTGATCCAATTATTCAACAGCCAAGTTTCAACAGGTCACCACGGGATGTGAGCTCTGCGACCTATGTGTCCAGCATGCAAGTGGGCCACCACTCGGCACTGGTGACGGGGTCCAAACAGGTGCAGACAGTGACTGTATGACAGATTCAGTCCAAGGCACAGGTCAAATCCTCCCACCCCTCTTAGCACTGTGCAAATCCAAGAGCTGCTCTGCAAAGAGTTTCATGGAAATGTAGTGTCATGTTTTCAATGTTTCTAGGTGGTCAATAAGAAATGTCCATCTAAGGAGCATTGATTTTCCAAAAGAAAGAAAAAATTCCCATAACTCATCCATCAAGTATTCTAACGCTCCTAACAAAAACAGCTGAGGGACAGTTGCTCCCAGAATTCTGTCCAGCATAAAATCTCTTTGCACATGACCTTATGCTCCCACGTTTTCCCTTTTTACATTAGCTACCAGGAAACTCAAAGGGAAGTGCTGTAGTGATTGCTCACCCCAGGTGACTCAAATGAATTTATCTGCTTTTAAAAATTAGTTTAGTTATGTTTAAAACTGTGCCAACCTCAAACACATTTTTATAAGGAAAAATTTTAAATTCTAAGTAAACTTGAAATTCAGTCACAAATGCCCCAGAGCAGGACAGAACTTGGTGGAGCCCTGGCTGTGGGATCAAGCACCTATCATGGGTGGCACTGAAGGTGTTGTGATGCTTCAGAGGCAGGGTGCCACCCAGGTTCTTCTGTTGGGGCAGGGCGGCCCAAAGCAGCCTAGAGCTTACCCCTAACTTCCTCTTAAGAAATTGATAACACCCTTTTCTGGTCATAAAACAACGACTTTCCTCTGAACCATCTCTTCTAAGCGAGGGAAGGCTCCTCCCTCACTTGTGCTGGGAAGTCTGATAATCTCCCACCACGAAGATGCTGCTTGCAATGGGCAGCTGAAGGCCATAAGCTGCAGTGCCCTGGCAGGGTCTGTCCACAGACACAGATGCACAGGGAAGGAGCCAGGCAGGAGGGGAAGCCAAGGCCGAGTGGCTGCCCCTGGAACAAGGAAAAGCCAAGCGGTGGGTAAGGTGGGTGTGCACTTTCACTTCTCATGAGATAAAACTGACCTCAAATGATCTTTAAGGGCTTCTGCAGAAAATGGCGAGGGCAATCACATAGCAGCAACACTTCCCTGCCCAGCCTCAGTGCACAGTCAGTGCTGAGGCCTATTGCCCCAACTTGGCCCCTCAGAACGCATCCAGCGCTGCCTCCACCTGGCCAGCGACAGGAAACACTCTCCGCTACCTCCCTGACACCAACTGGCCACTCCCTCTGTGGCCTCCTGGGACGAGCCCCACCCCACTACCCTGGACCCCTGTCCTACAGCCAGTACCCTCTTGATGTGGCCCCCTCAGGCCTCCTTCCTTGCCCCTGCTCTCTGCACAATGTCCCTGGTCATCTCCTGCTTTCTGACAGCTCTAATCCTGTGGCAACTGCAGCCTTCGCTCTGACCGCAGACACACAGGTAGATGTCACCACTGTGTGAAGCACAGACTCAGTCACTCAGGGACACCTAGCCCTTGTCCTGGGAGTGTCCACTATACTCACCTAGGGAAATGTCCCCATTTCATGCTGAGGGGAAATTTCAGGGGTCCCAATTTCACACTGATGAGATGCCTTGAGAGTCATCACTGTACACAGAGTCCCCACTTGGAGCCCTCCTTACAGTGTGTTCAGGGGCTCAAGATGCAGCCTTGTGGGAGGGCGGGGTCAGCAACAGGGCACTGGTCAGCCCTGGCATATGCCAGGTGGATGTGAACTTTACACACACCTTGTCTCCCTCACACTGTGCTGGGCGGCTGTCAGGTGGGTGTGAGCTTTGCCCACAGCCTCGTCTCCCTCACACTGTGCTGGGTGGCTATCAGTGGATTCGTCAGGAGCTCTGATCCTGACACCTCAGCCCTGGGAACTTGCACCATGCATATTAGGCCCAGCTGACCAGCGGCCACTGTTCTTGGTGTTGCAGACTGTCCACACCCAAGGGGAAGGTAAAGAGGAAAGGTGGCCAGGGGCTCCCCGCCTGTTGTGCCCAGAGGGGGCCACGCTGGCAGCACCTCCCAAGTCCCCTCTGCCCGAGGGTTCACTGCATTGGCTGCCTCCCTTTCCTCCCCCCAGGAAGACTGACCAGTGCCTGGGGCTGGCCCGGGTTTCTATCCCCTCCCACCCTTTTTTGTATGCTGTAAACATCAGGGCATCTTCCCTGATACCCTAATGGGCCCCCATGCCTCAGGCCAGGGCAGCTACTCCCCTAGGTCCACACAGACCCTGATGCAGGTCCCTGGGTGGGGAGAGCGGCAGTGCCCAGCAGCAAGAAACAGAAAGCAGCCATAAGCTTCGCCCCAAATCAAACCTCAGAACACTTGTTCCCCTGGAAGTTAATTTGTAGAAGCACAACTCTAAGACTTGTGAGAATTTGAGTTGTGCAGCTTAGCTGAGCAAAAGTGCTATACCTTTTAAAAGGGACACATTTCCCACTGCAGGAGCCTGAGTCATTGGTGGAGTCATGCAGGGCTAAGACATACAGTAGCTATGCTCCCCCCCACACCAAATGCCTCTCACAGCACAAAAGACTCCTCCACTGCCCACAGACCCTGCCTGAGGGGCCCCTCATTAAAGTTGCCCCAACCACTGTCTCCTACTTGGTATCTGCCAGGAGTTCATTCACCCAGGCTCCCAGGACCAGGCCAGAGTCTGCAGACCTCCCTGTCCTATGCCCAGAAGGTCATCTCTGACTTTTTGCTGGTTAGACAATGAAAGAGACACCACAGGGAGGTGCCCACCCCCATGTTCATACCACCTCATCTGCCTTACCTGGCTTCAGGTGTCCCGTGGTCCCCCGGCGCCTCCGGGGCAGAGACCGGGGCAGCGACCAGAGCCGACACAGGGTACCCCGTGATGCCCCCTTCTCTGCCATCGAGGTGCCTTTCAAGAGGGTTGCTTCAGGGCAGAGGCAGCACTGGTTCTTTGTGCCAAACGTGACCCCCAGTGCTAGAGCCAGGCAGTTTCCCGGTCTTCGGGTCTCTGCTAGGACACCTAAAAGCCAGGCAGGCCTCACTGTCCCGAGAAACAGGCATGCAAGTCCTGGGTGACCCTGGGCTCTACCAAGAACAAGATAGAACCCAAGAGGGGAGAGGCGATCTCGCCCCTGGCCTGGCCTCCTGCAGCCCGCCCGAGGCTTGCTGCCCGCCGCTGGCCACAGGCACAGAGCACAGGAGCGCTGTGTGCTTGGGACAGACCCAGCAAGCAGGGAGCCGTCTGCGTGCAAGTTCTGGGCGTTTCCTTCCTCAGCTCCCAATGTCACAGAGTTGCTCCCACAGAGGAGGCCAAAAACACCTTCCAGGCTCAGGAAGTCTCAAGTTCAAACAAACAACTAATAACCGGGAGGAAGGAGGGGAAGTGGCCACTGGCTTTCTTGAAATAACCTGGGAAGTTCCGCTGGCTCTGCCTGTCTGTGAGACTGCCAGGCAGGGAGGAGGCGACAGCCTGCTTCACTTGCAGAGGTTTCCCTCAGGAGGCGCTGCCTACCTGGCGCAGCCCTGCACCCTGCACCACAGGGGTGTGTGCCACTCTTCTCACCGCTGCACAGCCTTCCCATGATGGTGTCAAGGAGGCACCCAGGGCCATTGTGGCCACACACCAAGTGCCAGTTCCACCCTGGCCATCAGGAAAGGCTGGGGTCAGGCTGGCCAAGACACCTGAAGAACAAGGAAAGGCCTCAGGTGAGGAGCATGGGCCCCATGATGGAGCAGTTGTGGGACTGCCTCCTGTCACTTTTTTTTTTTTTTTTGAGACAGAGTCTCACTTTGTTGCCCCTGGTAGAGTGTGATGGCATCATAGCTCACAGCAACCTCAAACTCTTGGGCACAAGTGAGTCTCAGTAGCTGGGACTACTATAAGAGCCCACCAAAATGTCAAGCTATTTTTTTAGAGACGGGGTCTTGCTCTTGCTCAGTATGGTCTCAAACTCCTGTACTCAAACAATCCACCGGCCTCGGCCTCCCAGAGTGCTATCCTGTCACTTTTGAAGACAATTTTCTCTCTCGAACAAAGAGAGAAAGCTGTGGGCCTGTGCTGCAGGCCCCCTAACCTGCAGCCCTGTTCCGAGGACTCTGTGTCCCAGGAATAAACCATCCAGACAGACTCCACCTCTTCACAGAATCCAGAATTCGTTACTCCTAAAAGGGGCATTTTCAATGACATGCCGAACTCTTAAAAAATAAAGGCTGTATCACACTGACCAATCATGACAAAACCTGGAGATCACGCCCAAGTCACATCAACTGAAGAGCCGTGAAAGCACAGAAAACAGACCACAGGGTGAACTCGAATCCTTTCTCGGCAGTGTTGGCAGTAATCTGTGAGCTTCAGGCTGGGATGGCTGGATGATTGCTGTCCTGGAATCAACACGCAGCACACATGCTCCTCTGCTCTGCACCTGGGCTGATACATACCACGAAGCAATGGTCCCAATGCATCAGCCCCTATGCAGTGGGCCTGCCTCTCTGCCGGTCCTGCGGGTGCTGCACCCCCACTGTGCCAAGTGAACAAATGCACGAGCATGGCACCAGCCTGCCAACAGCACCAGCTAGATTTCAGGAGATAAAACCGTAAACATCTTTCTTTCAGAACTGATGGAAATGTAAAATTATAAAAATGATAAATACCAATACCTAATGACTCTGTTTTGTTATCATTTAAACATTAAACAGTGTATTCTCCCTTTTTCAGGATTCAGAAATCAAAGCACCTTTTGAAAGCATCATCTGGCCAGGTGTAGCGGCTCCCACCTGTAATCCCAGCACTCTGGGAGGCTGAAGCAAGAGGGTGGCTTCAGGGTTAGGAGTTAGAGACCAGCCTGAGCAAGGATGAGATCCTGTCTCTGCTAAAAATAGAAAAACTAGCTAAGTGATGGGCACCTGTAGTCCCAGCTACTTGGGAGGCCAAGGCAGGAGGATTGCTTGAGCCCAGGAGTTTGAGGTTGCAGTGAGCTGTGATGATGCCGTGGGTGTCAGAGTGAGACTCTGTCTCAAAAAAAAAAAAGCTTCATCTTCAAAGATAAATCAGTCTTACAAGAATGGAGTCCTCTTTGGGGTATTATTTTACCAATCTGATATCTTGCCAAAAATGTCATTAATGGAACTTAATGCCAGTTCTTACCTTAGTAAATTCAGTAGCACAACTATGCAATGTGAGCTTGAAGTTGAGAAATCGGTTTTTATGCTCTGGAGACTGGTCCCATTTCTTTAACATTATTAATAAGAGAGTAAAGAAAAAAACTGTATTTGCTGAAAACCCCATTCAGATGCACAAAAGCCACTTTCAGCTCTTTTGTATTTTCAAACTTATAACTTCAGATTTTCTTGAGCATCTCCTCCCAAAAGTTTGGTTTTCCACAACATGTGTGTATCCTCTGGGATCCGAGCAGGGACAGGGCTCCTCTGACGAGCAGGCCCTAGACTCTAAAGAGCATCATGAAGAGCAGTCTCCACCGCAGCAGGCTTGGACTGTCCTGCTCAGGGTCCATCTGACACTGCCCCTTCTCTGGGCCATGCCCTCAAGAGCCTCCTCCTTCCCACTTGCCTGGAAAATCCCCAGGTGTCCCTACCAGGATTGCTGCATAACAACAGCAGGTGGTGACAGTAATGCTTCTGATAGATGCTGAGCTTAGACTCACCACAGGCTCACGACTGGCACCTGCCTGAGCCGGGTGATGCCAGAGGCAGCATTTCCTGAGTGTCATGCCTGCTTTTTAAACAAATTTAACTCATCCACCTCCACATCAGCCCTAGAAGGGAGGTTCTCTCACGAGTGCATTGTACAGACGTGAACCAGAACCAGTGATTTCACTCGCCAATAGCAAACCAGCCCTGTGCAGTGACTGTCATCTTAAGGTAGAAACCTGCACCCCCTAGTTTATCTGAATTCTGTTGCAAGAATGTTAATAAATTTTAATTTTAGTCCTTCACTAGAATTCTGCTTTAAGTAACTAGATTTTATCTTCTTGAGGCAAAGTCTCACTCTGTTGCCCAGGCTAGAGTGCCGCAGTGTCATAGCTCACAGCAATCTCAAACTCTTGGATTCAGGTGATTCTTCTGCCTTGCCTAACAGCAGGCACAGGCTGTGACACCCAGATAATTTTTTTATTTTTAGTAGAGACAGGGTCTCACTCTTGCTCAGTCTGGTCTCGAACTCCTGAAGTGAAGCAATCCACCCGCCTTGGCCTCCCAGAGTGCTAGGATTACAGGCATGAGCCAGCCTAGACTTTTCTATTTATTCGTATCAGACAATGGCAGTTAATTATAAACATTTTGAAAGATACAATGAATATAAAAGGATGTGACCAGATAAATTCTTAATCATTAAGAGAAGCATGAAAGCACTACACACAACAGCGTACATCAGACGCTTCAACCAACACTGTGCTTGCCCAGGGTGGAGCGTCCTGCTGGCACTGCAGCCGAGGGACCAAGCTTTCAGCTGCGAAGACTGCCCAGAGCAGCAAGAGGGCAGGAGGAGGCACCTTATGCCCTGTGGCTCAGCCACAGGGGACTGTGTTGGGTGGGACTGTGACTGACAGATCCTAAAGGACTGTAAATTATTCTCTGCTTTCTGGATAAAGCATCCACTTCACGATCCTGGAAAACTTTGCTGTGATGTTCATCCCAAAAGCAGATCCCTCAAGTCATGTTTCTTCAATATTTGCTAGTCCCTAAAAGTCTGGGGCGAACTCTCTGTTACTCTGCTGGCGCTGATGGCTGACAACAAAGGTCCTCTCCCTGGACAGCATCTGGTCGTGGAAGAGCCAGAGCCTTTCTTTCTTTCCCAGCAGCCAGGCTTATCTGATCAGCGGCAGGACAGTGACAGGTGTGCACAATGACAATCTAAGCAGAAGCTTCCCAGCCCCGCTGCTGAGTGGCCTGCTAGATGCCGCACGGCACTTCTGAGCGGGGCTCACAGGGGTGCAGGATGGCTCTCATTCTTAGGGAGCTCCACTTGCAGCTGGAAGGAGAGGCCGATCCCCAATGCTGTCAGCAAACAACACACAACAGCACAGGGTGAAAGGCCAGAGTGGGACCTGTGGGAAGAGAGCAGGATGAGAATTGAAGGGGGGGAGACTGACCCGGGCAAAGAGGCAGGAGGACCCTAGAAAGGTGACCAGCCCAGCGAACTCAGACTCACTGAATCAGACCAGTTTTATATTTGTTGTTCGTTTTGCTTAAACAAAGGGGTAATCAGCATGGAATGGAGGAATGAATGGAGTTGATTCCTACAGATCCAAACTAAGACCGTTTCTCTTCAAGATGTCTAGAGCATTCTTTGAAGTCAGTTATACTTTAAAATACAGTCGCACCTCCACAACTGACCACCTCCCTACACTGACCACTCCCTCAAGTTGACGTAATGTTCACAGACTGGACAAGCACCACATGTTTGTGTCAGTACAGTCAGCCTGGTTCCTTATGGTGAACACCTCCATGTGTAGACCAGTTTGTTACAGTCCCTTGGGTGGATGACTCCCAGGGGGTCTACTGCACATTTAGGGTCTTTTAAATATTTCTTCTCAACCACCAAGAATATTTTTTCAAGTAGCTGAATCTCATTTTTCATAGCCGAGTTATGAACATAGCAAAGTCAGAGAAGTTTACAAAATATTTTACACAGAAGTAGCAATTTTTAAAGCACCAATTCTGAGCACTGCCAGGGCTGCTGCAAGTCTCAGCAGGTCACAAGTGTCCGCAGGCGGGACAATCTTCCCAGCCTCAGCTTCATGGCGGAAGGGGTGCCTATGATCCTCTGTGTTCTCACGGCCCTTTGGAAAAAGACTTCCTTGTGTGGAAATCTGTTGCCTGTGACTCCTGCTTGCTGGCTGTTTCCGCCCTCTAGCCCAGGTCCCCAGGAGCATACCTATGGGACCGCTGTGTCTTGGATGGGCTCCAATTCTCCAGCAGTGGGTAAGGAGAACATTTAAATATCGAGTTTTACAAATGCGAAGAAAATGGAGTCACCCTAAGGCCTGCTCTTCTGCTCGGCTGACTGCTGAAACCGTACAGCAGGTGTGTGTTACCACCTGCCAGAGTGAAGCCTGGTAACAAACCACCCCAAACTCAGTGACACCGCGACAGCATTCACCCTCATGCTCATAGCTCTGGGGCTGGCTGCCACTGCTCTGTTCCAGGTTCCATGTTCTGGACCTATGGCCCCCAGGGTATGTTCCCGGAGGGGTGCCTGGGGAACACAAAGGACCAGCACTCCCCATCCCGGTACAGTCTGAGCATCAGAAACACCAACGCCAGTCATGTGGCAGAGTCAGAGGCCAGGACACGCACTCTGCCCACAGTGGGAATATCTGCTGAAATAACCCAAAATACTTCACATCCCACAGTCACACTTTCTCCTCTTTGTTCATGAAGGGCACCGCAAGATATCAAGACGGATTGTCAAAATCCAGACATTCTCATAAAAACAGTTTACTACAAACTATTTTTGAAGAAATGAGCATTTATTATAAATTTAGCATTATCTAAATTTAGGTGGGTGTCTAGGCAGAGAGAGACAACTGTCTCCTTTCTATGAACTCAGTCCCGCAGTCATCTGCATTCTATTTATGGTGGCTGTCAAGGTCGTCGATTTGTAGTTTTCCTATACCATAATTTCTTCTTAAAATTCACAAATATTTGATCTTTTGGGATTTCACTACCAGCCACAATTCCTTGATTTGCATCAACCTGTTCTTCCTGCACTTTACTAGTTCAGCAAACATATGCAGAACACATTTCATGTGCCAGCCACTGGGACAGAAGCTCAAACAGGGCACTGACCAGGCCTCAGAGACCAGTGGAACAGAGGGCAGCGCCTTCTGGTCTGGGAGGGCACCAGGATGCAGGCGCAGAGGCCCATGTGCGGGGGGGAGGGGGGGCGGGCTCTGAGAATTGGCCCTTGAGCTGCTTCAGAAGACACTGCATGTGGGCTGTCCGTAGAGAGCAAGGAGCTCCCTGAGGGTGGCGGGGCCAGCACGGGCAAGGTCAGTCGTTGTTCCTAATGGACACAGGTCCTTGCTTTCACCCCCCGCCCCACACCAGCTATCCCAAACCTAGATGCCCTCTGAACTCTGCAGGCCAAAGGGGTGGGCACAACAGTCCTGGCTTGGCCAGCCACCTGTCCATCCCCACTGTAGCCTGTTCTGACCTTCCCACCCCATCTCCATGCAGTTTCAACATTCCCCAGGACCTCTGGAAGGCAGAGAAATGGACAGGCACCCCTGGTCAGCTGGAGCTCTAGGCCCTCCCACAGGCTCTGACATAGCCGCTCCAATGGGGTTCCTCCAGCCCTGTGTTCCACAGGTGCTGCTCTCCTGTTTCATTGTGGCTTTTAGCTTTTCCATTGGCTGTGCAAACACTTTCTGCATTCAACCCTCCTGCTGCATATCCTGAGCCAGCCTGTGTCTGTGGCTAGACTTGGTGGGACACCATCTCTCCCATGGCACCAAATGTCCCCAGGGACCAGGGTCCCTTCTGTTGCCCCCTTTCATTTGTTTTCAATGTTTTAGTGTCCAATGTTTTGTTTGTAAGTTTCAACAAATTCCAGGCTTAAATAAGCCTACCATATGCTAGGGTTCAGAGCTGCTTTCCTGTTCCCAACCTGGGCAACCCAACTTCTGTCTTTTCTCCCCAATCTCCTTGGCTTTCAGGGCTGCAACCACCTCACAAAAAACACGGTGACATCACAGCTGTCATAGCTGCCTAGGTTCTAACTTTTCTGGTCTTGATCTATATGTGATCTACACGGTGTATTCATATCCTTATTTTGCTTTCCAAAGAGAACTTTTATGCTTTTTCACACTCTTTATAGTTATATGTTTCATTAAGTACTGTTTGATATTTACTTTTCATGTTCCCTATCTCAGAGCATTTAAGCTGTTTTCTTTTTTCCCTTTATCATAAAACACTGCTACATGTGTCTTTACACTTGAGGCATTTCCCTATTTCCTCACATACAATAGTTCAGAGACGTGGCCACCTGTCAGTGGACAACATACCCTCATCTGGTCCCGTGGACCCTGCCCTCTCCCAACCCTCTGATTTATTCTCTACCATAATCCAGGGAAAGCAGCTTCCTCAAGACAATGGTGAGGACATCCTTTGACAGTTACTGGGCCTATGACAGTGAGTAAGTACGCCACATCTCTACTAAAATTCAAAAACTAGCTGGGTGTTGTGGCAGGTGCCTCCCAGCTACTCAGGAGGTTGAGGCAAGAGGGTCTCTGGAACCCAAGAGTTTGAGGTTGCTCTGTCAGCTATAACACCATGGCACTCTATTCAGGGCAACAGAGTGAGACTCCATCTCACAAAAATAAATAAATAAATAAATAAATAAATAAAGTCAACTTAAGGAGCTGGTCAGTGTAGGGAGGGGTCAGCTATGGGGGATCTACTATATAGATTCTCAAGGTTGAGGGTGTAGATTCACAGGCCACATGGGCAGCAGCCATTACCCTTGATACATGCAGATTGGCCCGGACAGGGAAGGTTCTAGGTGACTGGAAGCAACACATAAGTCTAAAATTAAAACACAGCAGCATGTCCTTCACAGCAATGAAGAGACAATGCCCGTAGTCCAGGCAGACTTGGCTGCAGCTAAACTACAAACAGTGGAAAGAGGTCGGTTGGTCACTGCACCAAGCCCTCAGCTGTGACCCTGCCCTGCAGGGGTCAGGCACCCTTCCCAGAGCCCTGTCCTGGTGCCTGCAGCTCATGCCTGCCACAACCCCAAGCTGACCCGGGAGGCATGAACAACTCCATGGTTTCAAGCTAAAACCATCCTGCTGCAGATGAGGAATTCCTCTGAGGAAGTGCTCAGAACCTAAACCCGCATTGCTGACTGGGTTCACGCAGACCTCCCTTTCCCCACCAGGACACATGCCGTGTTTCTACACTCCACACCATCCACCCCACAGAACACACAACACTCACGCGGTTCTAGGGCCTCCCTCCAGTGGTGACTCACACACAGCATGAGGGGAAAGCAGATCTGTGCTGAAGAGGTCAGAGCTGACTGGGGTGAGGGGATGTGGACTGGGCCTCACTGCCCTCCCTAGACACTGTGGATGTGCCTAAGGGAAGCCATTTGTTGACCTGGATGTAGAGTCTGGGCGAGTCTGCAGCTATTACGAACGCAGATGTGTCAGAGGACTCACTTAAAATGGAGCCAACAGTCCACACAGAAGGCCTGGCTCAGCGCAGGCTGCACACACCTTAACGTGTGGGCAGCGTCAGTCACTACTGCTGCTCCGAGATAGCCTTGTTACAGTTAAAGTACACATGTGTCTTTGGAGCTCATGAAGAAATCCCAATCTCTAAAATTCCAGGGAATGACATCACTCTTTGGAGCAGTTCCCACTCCGCAATTCTGACACCAAGCCAAACGCAGAGGCAGGCAGAGCTAGGAGAGAGCCTTCTCCCCCACTCCCGCTGCTACCACCTCCCTGAGAACCAGCCGTCCACCGTGCCCTTCACCACATGCCGAATCCTGCACCAAGAGAACCTCCATTCACATTTCAGGAAAATGGAGCTGCACCTCTAAGAAGAAAGGGGCGGACAGCACGAAAATGGCTTTATTTTCTTTTGACCCACATACAATGAACTCAACGGCTTTAATCACAAAAACCATCATTAAAAACATGTTGGCTACAGCATCCCACACAATGATGTTTATGCTGATTTAATCACTGGTTTGCTCTCAAAGTCCACTGGGGGAGAAGAGGAATGGGGGAGAGGGGGAGAGGGAGACACCACACCCAAACCAGATAACTGAAAAAACCTTAATCTCCCAGGAAAGTGCTATGGAGACAACCTGGAAATGGCACACGCAACAAAGCATGCGGCAATATCAGACAAAAAAGTGGCAACTTACTTTCAATGGTATATTATTATTTCCTCTTCATTTCAAGGAAAGCTAGCTACTGTGATTCTCTTCCTTCTGCATAATGCGGCATAAAATCTCGGATGTGAGCAACTGAAAGCCAACAGCATTACAAGCTGTCAGCTCAGCGCTTGCTCATTCTAAACGAATCAGACAGAACTGCACTGCATCTTAGGTAATATTTCAACTAATACAGAAAATGAATGTCCAGTTTACAATTCCTTCACACTTTGCCCATACCATTCTCAGACATTTGTCTTAGGTCTAAATTATATTTGGTGCAGAAAAGAACTGTCTGATTAATCTATATTTTCCTCCTCAAAATGAGCCTCTGACAGCTTCGCCATGCCTAGGCTCTGAAAGCCTTCGGCGGGGATTATTTTCAATTCGCAAGCGCTTAAGCTGTTCCCACTGGCTGCTGCCAGTGCCCCCAGACAAGCTGGTGAGCTGATTTCAACTCCACGCAAATGGCTCCGCACACAAACCCAGGGTCTTAGAGTCTGTGTCACCAATTTGCAATTATTTTAACCAGCCCAGGCAGAATAAATCAGCTGACAGTCCATGGAAACATACCAGCTACCAGACACCCACCATGCCTGTTCTTTCCTGTCATCCCTGCAATGAAAAAAAAACAATGAAGGCGGTTTACGAAAATGAGAGCGTTTCCCCGCAATTCAACCAACGCTGTCAAGCTCAAGCACACACAAGGCAGGCCGGCGGCTCCTCCTACCAGTGCGCGTGGAGACCGCGCTCAGCCTCTGCACCATCTCCTCCAGGGCCATCTCGTCACGCCTCAGCCAAAACCTCATTCTCCGGGCACCGCCAGCGGGGACCCGGCAGCGGCGCGCCTCTGCACCGGCGGGCGGCGGGCAGGGGGCTGCGCTCGCCGCGCGCCACTGCGTCCTGCCCGGGATTGGTCCCGCGCCGGCGGGGGCGGGGGGCGGCTGGGCGGAAGCGGAAGCGGTGCGTGCCCGCCCGCGTGCCCCCACCGCGGGACCCCGGGAGGCGTGCGCACCTGCCGCGGCCACCTGGGGGTCATGCGTTCGCGCCACCGCAGTCACCTGCAAGCCCCGCATGTGCAGCACCGCAGGTCACCTGGGAGTCGTGCGTGCGCATCGCCGAGGTCACCTGGCCGCCCCGCGTCCCCCGCCCCTCCCCCAGCTCATGGCTCCACGCCCTCCCGGGTTGGAAGGAGCCGCCACAGTGAGGTTATTACCACGACGATCTGAGGGGGTCGCTGCCTCCCAGGAAGCACCTGACCCCCCGCAGCCCTTTACCTGCGACTGCCCACCGGCAGGTGCAGAGGCCGCAGCAGCCCAGCGCGCCCTCCCCGCGCGGCCTCATGCGCCCAGGTGAGTGGGTCTTTGGGCCGCTGGGTCCCCGAGTGGCTCCGTGGCTGGCCGTGGTGGAGCGGCCCTTCCTGGCAGGGCTTCGGCTGCACAAGGACTCAGGACCTGGCGAGGGCAGCGCGCGCTGCAGGCGCGGGGCTCTCCGACCGCACCGGGGTTGGCATCAAGCCACAACGTGTACTCGACACCCTCAGCGTCTGGCAACCACCTGCAGATTCCAGGCCCTGTGTGAGCACCGTTATGGCTGCCACCTTCGGATGTGCAGAGAACTGCCATGCTGCTGTGGTCGGGTATTACCGGAGACAAGCCCATCCTTAGAGAAAGTGTTTTAGGAGGGTAAGGGGTGCCGGGCCCCGTCTGTAGTCCCAGCTACTCCAGAGGCTGAGGATCAGATCTCTTGAAGGGGAGTTTGAGTCCAGGCTGGGCAACTGCAAGACCTTATCTCTTCAAAAAAAAAAAGTATTTCAAGAAGTGCCCATTTTCATGAATAGTTTGGAAAAGCGAAGCATGGAGTGGCTGAGGTTCAAACTATAGCTCATGGAATAACTGTGTGCCCTCACCATGGGAGCCCAACATTCCGGTGTAGTGACCTTTCAGGCGCAAAACTTGGCCCAGGGATAAAAAGGTCACACAATGTTTACCACCCTGGTACAGCTCACAGGTCTGGGAGGCAGGAAGGATATTCCTTTGCCGAGCATGTGGCTTCTGTCTCCCACTGGCCAAGGCACAACATCCCCCTCTCCCTTCCTCTGATAGTGCCTGTGTGCTCCACCCTGCCCAGCTGAGCGGCACCAGGGTCCCCCTGCCCTACCCAGTCTCTGAGTAGGAGGCTGTGCCAAGGCAGAGAATGCATTCTGACAGGATGGGGGGTGACGCTGGTGTCCCCACTGTGAGAACCACTAAAGTCTGTCTCATCTTTAAAACCAAACAAAAAAAAGAGAAAGGTAAACTTGCTGGCCTGTGCCCTTCACCCCTTGGATGTTCCTGTGTCTGCTCTCAGCCTCTGTCTTTACCCTGTGCTTACCACTCTGTCCCCCAAAACTCCTGGCCAGCACCATGTCAGGTTAGGGGACAGTACTGCTTCAGGGAGAGGCTGCAGCTCTATCTGGTGATATTCCATGAGGATGTGCCTGGCCCATGGCACTCAGATACTGGTCCAGCTCCAGTGCAGACATCACTGGGAAGATACTTTGTTGTAGACAAGGTTGACACTGGATGGGGAGGCTTGGCATAAAGCCAGTATCCCTCCATAACATGGGGGTTCTAGTCAGTTGAAGATGTTAAGAGAAGTAGACCTTGCTTCCCTGGGGAGCAAGGAGTCCTGCCACCAGCTCCAGATCCTGGACTGCGGCTGCCTGGTCCTGGGGATTTCAGATTCAGCCCCCAAGACTTTGTGGGTCAGTCCTTTGAACTACGTTTTCTATTTCTGTCAGGCCTTGAAATCCTGGCATGGACAATGCCTCCTTTCTGT
This sequence comes from Nycticebus coucang, assembly GCF_027406575.1. Taxonomy (NCBI): domain Eukaryota; kingdom Metazoa; phylum Chordata; class Mammalia; order Primates; family Lorisidae; genus Nycticebus; species Nycticebus coucang. The sequence goes on from NC_069794.1 coordinate 1,030,791, forward strand.
CATACTCATGTAATACTTGCCTAAACAACAAGTATCACAGTTCTGCCCCTCAGTGGGTGCACCCATGACACTCCTGCCCCTTCCTGAGACCTCATCACGTGACAGAGCTTACCTGACCTTCACAGTGACCTCGAGAAGGGCAGCGAGAGGTGCCTGACTTGCCCAAGGTCATACAGCTGGCAAGGGGCAGCAGAATCACACTCAGATGCTCAGACTCAGGCATCAGCATCGTGTCTCAGGGGAGTGGCACCCACAAAATTCAGCAATGCAGGGCACTGAGGTAAGGTCCCCACCCCTAGTTGAGTCTGGGGAACAGGCTTCTCTCCATCACTGCCTGTGGCTCCCCTCCCAGAAGGGGAAGCAGGAGAGCTGTTCACCTGCCCTGCCCAGGGCCAGAGGCACCCCAGGGGGGAGGGCGCCAGCGAGGGCCGCTGTAACTCTATACCTGGATACCAGTATCCTCTTAGCAACCACTGGGAAGACTAGCCAGGCTCTAACAGCCAGCCTGGAAGGGGTGGGGGAGGGAGGCAGCAGGTCCTGGCCTAAGGGCAGGCTCAGGTTCTTCCCCCAGGCCTTTATTTAACTTGTCAGGGGAGGACTGGGAATGAGACTTGCCTGTCTGAGGAAATCCACAAACTCATCGAGAGCTGGGAGTGTCCACAGGTATAACATCTAGCATGATGGGACATACTGGACCATGGCCCTGACATCTCCAGTGCCTGAAAAGGGTGACCCCATCAGTGATGGCGCAGGCCAGCTCGCAAGCCACCTGTACCTGCTGGCCCGACCCCCTGGGGAGCCACGTGACACATGCGAGCTAGTCCTAAAGACGTATCACTGCATCCTAGCAATGACACACCGGCCAGAACCCACACACACACACGGAGGACTGACTGACCATTGACCGCATCTGTCATCTGAGCAGAGGGAGAAGCTCTTTTATTGTTTTCATGGCTTTACCCAGCAAGGAAGTCCAGAATCTGCATTGACGTAAATCATGACTGTGGAATCAGCAGATGCGGATAGCTGGTTAAATGTTCCGTGAGGGACAAAATCTGCTAGGGCTGCTGACTTGGACTGTGTCATCTGAAGTTCTCAGATATAAATGATCACTGCACTTACTGTGTATTTTGAGCACAAAATCACAAACTCTGACAGCATCACTTAGAGGTGCCATCTGTTTCCATACAGGGCTCTTCCATACAAAGCCACAACAGTAATGTATGTGGTTTGTGCAGATTTCACCTGCAAACTTTGTTCATGCTTTTATATGACTTTTAATGGCGGGATGGATGTGTGCTTCAAATTTAACCAATTGGATTTTCTTAGTTATTCCATATTGTCATAAATAGTGAACATGGCTAAGAAACAGCAGGCTCATCTTTTTCTCAAGCCTGATTGTTTCTCTAGGGTAAATTGGTAGAAGTAGAATTACAGATCAAATGCTACGGCTGCTTTAAAGTTTCTGAAATACCTACATGATTTTTATATGTGCAGATATATGCAGTATGCATCCATGGCAAGTCAACACAGGAGGCCTCAGCATCCTACACAGTTCCAGGCCACAAGGGGCCTGGGCGGGGGGCTCACACCACCCCTGGGGGCAGCCCCAATCCTGCTAAGAAGGGCTTTTGGTTTAAAAACAAAAGTGAACCGACTCCCTTTATCATGAGTTCATTTTCCTAGGTAGGGGCCTCAACTGCTCCAAGGCCTGAGCCACATCTAAACCCAACAGAAACATGGCCATCTCAGCAGAATCAGGCAGGGGCCTCGACTGCTCCAAGGCCTGAGCCACATCTATACCCAACAGAAACATGGCCATCTCAGCAGAGTCAGGCAGGGGCCTCGACTGCTCCAAGGCCTGAGCCACATCTATACCCAACAGAAACATGGCCATCTCAGCAGAATCAGGCAGGGGCCTCGACTGCTCCAAGGCCTGAGCCACATCTAAACCCAACAGAAACATGGCCATCTCAGCAGAATCAGGCAGGGGCCTCGACTGCTCCAAGGCCTGAGCCACATCTATACCCAACAGAAACATGGCCATCTCAGCAGAGTCAGGCCAGTGCCACCTGTGTTGGTTTGTACCCTGAGAGACGGCGCTGCTTAGGCCTCTACCCCCCCAGACACACACACACCAGGACCTGCTATGCTGAGGGGACACCTGCAGAGTGGACGCCCACTTGCACACAGGCCCAATTCCCCATTCTGCACAGGAACGCCTGGTTAATCCTTAGAACCCTGTTCGTACGCACTGCACGGGGCTATGGGCCAGGCTCTGACTCCAGAGCACCTTTGAGGATGAAGGACAGTATGGGAGCTCTGGGTCCTGGAGAAGGATATGTGGCCAGCCTCGTCCAGCCTTGGATGTGGTGTGGCCAGCGCGGTTGGGAGAACTTCTTGCTTCGTCCAGTCTCGGTTGTGGAGTCTTCTCTGGATCAGGGCCCCCCACTCTATAGTGACCTTGAGTGAACTAACTACATTTCCAAATAAGGTCTCACAGGTACAGGGCTTAGGCCTCTACACAACCTTTCAGGGACACAATTGTGCCCCAAATAGAGAAGGCAAACATGAGGGCACACGGAGCACAGGGAGGCTAGGTCAGCACACTGGGGCCTGAGGACACATTGACCGGCCACCTTCACAGCATCCTGATGTTCCACCCAGCACAGATGGAAACCAGAATCCCTTAGTCCCATGAACTTATGCAGACTAATTCTTATACACCCTCAGGGATCAGGTAGGTGAGCAGATTTGCAGGATGAACTAAACGTGGAACCCATGTGCAAGTTGTGTGACTTTACACAGGCCCCCTACGGAGAGAAAGTGACAACCTTGGGGCAAGCCCACAGCCCTAGCAGAGGCCATGCCCTGCGTGCCCAGGGGCTGCAGCTTTACTCTGTGTGTGTCCCCAGGGAGGCAGCAGGAGGAACATGGGCCCAGCTGCCAGCCCGTGGTGCACATCCTGAGTCACTGGGACCCAGGCCTGAACACATCCTCATGGGCCACTGAGCCACTGTTGGAAGTTCACTTGTGGGTAAGCAAACCTCACTCCCATGTAAAATGTGAAATAAACGCAAGGAATGGCCAAACATAGCCAGATCAAAGCCCAGATGCATTTTATTTTAATGGCAATAAAATAGTAATAGAATTACTTCATTATTCTGACTTGTTATTTTAAGCCATGTTAACAGGCTGCATCTTCCTGAGAGGCTGCAGAGCTCCACCACACCCTCATTGGGGAGCAGGTGTGATATGGCACAGAAGCTGGGCATTCAGTCCCCTGGCAAGGGAAGGGAAGGACCCCAACACTTCTGACAGTGCACAACTGTTCTGGGCTCCTGCACAGTAGCCTAGGCACTGCAGACCCCTCAGGGTCCCCACCTGACTGCAACACAGCCCACAGGACAGTGCTGGTTAACATAAGCTTCTCTCACCAGAAATATCCCCTATGGTTGGCCATATAGTGACCAAGATGTCCAAAGCCTGATCCTTGGAACCTGTGAATGTCACTTTATGTGGCCAGAAGGCCTCTGCAGAGAGGGTCAAGTCAGGGGTCTGGGCATGGGAGATCATCCTAGGTTACCTGAGGAGCCCAGTATCATTGTGGGGTCCTCCCATGAGGGAAGAGGATGCTCATGGCAAGGAGGTGATGTGACAACAGAAGCAGGAGTCAGAGTGACATGGCCACAAGCCCAGGAATGCGGGTGGCCCGCAAAAGCTGGATAAGGCAAGCCAGCCCTGCCAGCACCATGGTTTTAGGGCTCCTGGTGCCCAGAACTGCGAGATGAGAGTGCACATTGTTAGAGCAGCAAGAAGGGAACTGACAGCCACAGAGCAAAGCCTCAAAGGTGCCCCAAAGAACTGTGGCCCTCCTACCCCTGAGACCCAGCATGCCTGCCCACAACAACCCAGGCTGCAGTGAAAACGGGCCCAGGAGGCCTGTGCGGTGGGGACGTGTCCCCACAGTTGTCCCAGAGCAGTGGTGTTGAGAGCTGGGGCCTGCAAGGCACTGTCATGTTCTGAGGCCTCTGCCGTCATGAATTCGCTAATGTTATCGTGGGGGTGGGTTGGTCATAACCAGCTCAGCCCTCCTTGCCACATGTCCCAGCCGTTGTGCAGTAGGGAACATCCCTCTTGCCACAGGCAGTCCCCCTTTGCCTGTGGGACAGGAAAGAACCCTGACTACAGAAGTGAGAGAACGTGACCAAGATGATGAGCCATTTGAGCCTGGGAGGACGCCTGTGAGCAGCTGAGAGCCAGAGAAACCAGAGGCAGTGTCCTCGGGCTCCATGTGCCCCAGGACGCTCCCCCACCTCACCACAGGGAGAAGGGACATTCTGTTCCCAGAAGCAGCCCCTGGAGAGAGGAAGTCCCAAACACAGTGGCTGTTCTTAAACAAAGGACGTACTGATGTCACACCAGGTCTGAGGAATCTTCAGCCAGAGCCCCAGATGGCAGGATATCCATAAATTCAGCTGCTACACCAAGTGTGCGAAGACAGGAGGGGACCGGCCGCAGGATGCTCGGCAGGAGGGCCAGGGAGATGAGGGTGACTGCAGCACAGTTCATTACTTCTTTCTAAAGGAGACATGGGGAAAGCAGAGGGTGTGTCTGGAACAAACAGACTAGATGAGGACAAGACTAAACACTGAACTGGAACTTTATTTTATAAACTCTCTGAGTTAGCACTTATCCATTATACACCTGCCAGGTAGGAGCTCAAGAGTGATTCAGAAGAAGTGGCTCAGAAATGGTCAGGTGGCCACACTGACCTCTGCTTCTCCAGCTCCCTCCCCCAGGTCTGTGTGGGGCTGAGATGCTGCCCATCTCCCCGCCAGGTTCTGGTCCCACAGCAGCCACAGTGTTCGTGGTCCCCTGTGATCTGCCAAGTCCTTCTGCAGCAGTGGTTCTCAATCTGTGGGTTGCAACCCCTTCGGGGGTCGAACAACTCTTTCATAGGGGTCACCTAAGACCATCCTGCATATCAATTATTTACATTACGATTCCGTAACAGTAGCAAAATTACAGTTATGAAGTAGCAACGAAAATAATTTTATGGTTGGGGGTCACCACAACATGAGGAACCGTATTAAAGGGTTGCGACCACTGTTCTACGGAAAGGGGCTTGAAGGAAGTCACCTTGGACCTCCAGGTGTCCTTAGCCTAGGACAGCAGAAACTGGATTCTTCCTTGGCGGCTGGCACATACATTCCACACGTCTGCAGACAGGGAGGCAGGGCTGGTGGTGGTGGGAGGGGCAGGGTGAAGGGAATAGAAGGCAGCCACACCTGTGCTGCCAGGCTGGGTGCAGGCGGGCAGGCAGCAGGCTGGAACAATTAATTCACGAGCAATGAGGGAGATGAGCTGGCCTTGGGGCTGAGCATTGGGCAGCCTGTGAGGCCCCACACCTGTGGGGTGGGTGCAGGGGCTGTGCGGAGGTGTCAATGCCAGTGGCAGTCACCTTGCACACTGCGCCTGGCCTCCACAGCAAGGCTAGGCATCCTTGGAAGGCCTACAAGAAAAAGAGGGTTCTCTTCCCCCAGTGGCAACACAGACACCAGCCTGGCTGTGCAGCCTGCGGTCCGCACCTGCAGCTCCTCCCACCCACAGGCCCTGGGCTTATGTCTGCACATCTTCAGGTTCTGCCTCTCTGAGAACTCAGACCACGGCTGGCCTGGCACGAGAGCCCAGGAAGAGCAGAAAGTCTCATTTGTTGGCACGTGAGGCATCAGTGAGAGAAAAATGCACTAACAAATTGGTATTTTAGGAAGGTTGTGGAGATGGCTTGGGGAACGCCCCAGTTAAAGGGATTTAAAAGAGTTGGATGCTGAATGTGAAGAAATTTTAGGAAAATCGACCCAAGTTATTTTGCTTATGTTTTCCTTTGTGTATACAGAAAATTGATGACAAAAACTCACTTTCCTTGACTTGCTCAAAGCACGATCCTGAATGAAATGTATAATAACAAACTCCAGAAAAATAACAAGCCAGACCAAGCTTCCTACGTTAGGACACAGGCGGCGGGGAAAAGGGAGGAGAATACGAGAATCACATGATAGAGGAAAACATAAATTCTAAAATCCCATTTAAAAAGTGCAATAAAAATGCCCAGAGAAGCACATGTAAGACCACAAACCATATCTACTTCATGGATAGCAATAAAAAAGAACAAAAATTGGGCAGCGCCTGTGGCTCAGTGAGTAGGGCGCCGGCCCCATATGCCGAGGGTGGCGGGTTCGGACCCAGCCCCGGCCAAACTGCCCAAGAAAAATAGCCGGGCGTTGTGGCGGGCGCCTGTAGTCCCAGCTGCTCGGGAGGTTGAGGCAAGAGAATCGCGTAAGCCCAAGAGTTAGAGGTTGCTGTGAGCCATGTGACGCCACGGCACTCTACCCGAGGGCGGTACAGTGAGACTCTGTCTCTACAAAAAAAAAAAAAGAACAAAAATTAACTGGACTAAAACCTTGAAACGACCAGCCACATCTGCCTGGTGAGAAAACAAGTGGGCCAGAACCAGAACCGAACCCCAGCCTCAGCCAGGGCTGCAGCGGTCAGTGTCAGCGTGGCACCCACCTGCCACGGTACTCGCAAATTGCCCCCAAATCTACATCAGTCCTCACATGGACAGTGGGTCTGAAAGTCTGAAGCCCTCACAGTGGGAGACATCACAGCTGACCAATGCCCATCATTGGTCATGCCAAGAGCACCTATTTCCTCGGGTTGGGAGAGGTGGCAGCTGCCTTGACTGCCTTCCACCACCGGAGGCATCGCTGGGGAAAGGGGACACCCAGGGCCGGTGCTCTGGAGAGGGCAAGTCTGCAATGTGGTGGGGCAGAGGCTCCCTTCCTGCTCTCCCTCAGTGCAAGGCCTGGAACAGGGTGGGCCCCAGCTCAGGGCTCATTGCTGATGACACAAACATGTAGAAACTTCAACAATGACGCAAATTAAAGGATGACCTCACTCATGCCTAGAAGTGTCAGACGACCACACAAGGTCATGAAATAAAGCAACGTTCAGAAGTGGTGGTCACAGCACTGTGGGAGCGCATTGTCAGGGGCATCCGAAGCAGACTGGTTCCTGTGGGGAAATGCACCAACCTAGACAACACGTGCAAACAACCTAGAAAAGTGCCCTGAGGGGTGAGGCCAGGCGGTGCCTACAGGTGGGACTGGGCAGCCTCTGCCTGTTCCTGACTCAGGTACCAGGCCCTATAGAGCTGCTGAAGGCTCCAGCCAGTGGTGCGGATCCCACATTGGGTTCTGGGCCCAGCCCCAGGTCTGATGTTTTCCAGCTGGAAGGTCCTGGGCAGGATGAAGGCAGCTTCAATCTCACTCCTGGCGGGGAAGGACGTCCACCTACAGCCTGCTGCCCTCCCAGGCAAAATCCACAGGTGCGTCTCTTTCTCCCGTTTTCTGCCCCTGCACAGAGCTCCACGTCTTCTTGAAAGTTCCCACCTGCCCATATAAGTCTATGGCTCTGCACAGCCATAGCTTGTTTGGGGAGAAGAGGGAAGATACACCACATCCCCTTCCCACTGAAATCAGTCCTCAAAAAGACCTTACAGCTCCAAGACACGAAGTAGATGCTGATTCCAACACAGGGCCCTGAACGGAGGGAGGCAGACCAGGATTCACGCCTTAGGAGAAGGTCCCTGTCCCTGTGGCCCAGTATAGAGACTCACCTGGAGCAGCAGCCCAGGGCCCCTCTCCTGCAAGTGCCCAGTATTGGCTGTGGCCACTAAACAGTCTATTCCCTGAGCAGGCACTGGTGTGGCTTTGGCGGTAGTGACCCCTCCTGGTGCCTGTGTTCTCCAGGAAAGGAAGCTGCTAACAATGGACGCGATGTGATGATAAGCGGTCGCCTCTGCAAAGTACCACAGAGGGGCCTCGGCTCTGACGCAGATGGCTGCTCACATCCCCACATGTGAGACTGCAGTCTGTGAACTGCCAGAGTCCACCACTGATCCTGAAGCCTCCTGGGCCTAAATTCAAAATAGGGCTGCACGATCACCTGTAGACTGGAAGTCACATGCAGCCTCTGTTTCTAAAACCCCTGTGTTGCCTAACTGGGGACTTCCACAGCTGCCTGACCCTGATCTACAGACAAAATCAACCAGGAAACTTGTGACCTGGTCGGCCATCAGCACTCAGCCTGTGTGTAGCTCTCATCTGCAGATGGGGATGGAGTGGGCCCCGGGCAGGGTCTCTACAGGGGACGCCCCTCCTGTCATGTGGGAGCCCCCCTTACACATGGGGCCTGCTGGGGTCTCTACAGGGGACGCCCCTCCTGTCACGTGGGAGCCCTCCTTACACATGGGGCCTGCTGGGGTCCCTACAGGGGACGCCCTTCCTGTCACGTGGGAGCCCCCCTTACACATGGGGCCTGCTGGGGTCCCTACAGGGGAAACCCCTCCTGTCACGTGGGAGCCCCCCTTACACATGGGGCCTGCTGGGGTCTCTACAGGGGACACCCCTCCTGTCACATGGGAGCCCTCCTTACACATGGGGCCTGCTGGGGTCTCTACAGGGGACACCCCTCCTGTCACGTGGGAGCCCTCCTTACACATGGGGCCTGCTGGGGTCTCTACAGGGGACACCCCTCCTGTCACGTGGGAGCCCCCCTTACACATGGGGCCTGCTGGGGTCTCTACAGGGGACGCCCCTCCTGTCACGTGGGAGCCCTCCTTGCACATGGGGCCTGCTGGGGTCTCTACAGGGGACGCCCCTCCTGTCACGTGGGGCCTGCTGGGGTCTCTACAGGGGACGCCCCTCCTGTCACGTGGGAGCCCCCCTTACACATGGGGCCTGCTGGGGTCTCTACAGGGGACGCCCCTCCTGTCACATGGGAGCCCCCCTTACACATGGGGCCTGCTGGGGTCTCTACAGGGGACGCCCCTCCTGTCACGTGGGAGCCCCCCTTACACATGGGGCCTGCTGGGGTCTCTACAGGGGACGCCCCTCCTGTCACGTGGGAGCCCTCCTTACACATGGGGCCTGCTGGGGTCCCTACAGGGGACGCCCCTCCTGTCACGTGGGAGCCCTCCTTACACATGGGGCCTGCTGGGGTCTCTACAGGGGACGCCCCTCCTGTCACGTGGGAGCCCCCCTTACACATGGGGCCTGCTGGGGTCTCTACAGGGGACGCCCCTCCTGTCACGTGGGAGCCCCCCTTACACATGGGGCCTGCTGGGGTCTCTACAGGGGACGCCCCTCCTGTCACGTGGGAGCCCTCCTTGCACATGGGGCCTGCTGGGGTCTCTACAGGGGACGCCCCTCCTGTCACGTGGGGCCTGCTGGGGTCTCTACAGGGGACGCCCCTCCTGTCACGTGGGGCCTGCTGGGGTCTCTACAGGGGACGCCCCTCCTGTCACGTGGGGCCTGCTGGGGTCTCTACAGGGTTACTCATCCTTGTCCTTTGCATCTAGGCACCTGCCTTCTGACTATGTCTCCTACTTTACAACCTTTAACTGGTAGAAAGTTTCGCTTTATGTCTAAAATCTTTTTCAGAGAACTCTTATTTATAGTCCAAAACAGTAAATATTGGAGAAAATGCCAATTTGTCCTTAGGGAGCTGGTGTTTTACTCTGTTTTGAAATTGACCAATAGTCATCCATTTACATTTGTTTTTGTCATTTATTTTCAGATTCTCCCAACCAAATATTCCTTAAACTAGTCAAGAACTGTGAATGAACGGTAGGAAAGAGGCAAAGTTACTCAGATTCTAGAAACTCAGGGTTTGCATTAGCTGAGAGGAGTAGGAAGCTGGCGTGAGGGAGGCCTGAGCATTTTGGAGGAAACAGAGACGATTCCTCCCCTTTGCCTGGCTCTGAATATTTAAATTTAGATTTAATCTGATTTAATCTTAGAAATGTTATTTATTCAAGCCTTAACTTAAAGGCAATATTTTCAAAGGCTCAAGGTCACTGTAACTGAGTTAACCTACCTTGACATCTATTTAGACTTTTAGGTCTAATAGACTTAAGACTCTGTAGCAAATATTTATTTTAAGTCAATCAAGGTCATAGTTATCTACATATTGGCAAAACCCATCTAGTGCATATGTGTACATTTGCCAGCAGTGTGTACAGGGCTATCGATTTATTTTCCCTTATTTTGGTAACAGACTCATAGGCCACTGTGAGAAATAATAGAGAGGGGCCCCCTGATGTCCCACTTTCCTCCAGCTGACACCTCAGCTGGACACTGATGTGACACTTCGACCCCACTGGCCCCTCTGTGCCTCTGTGGAGACACCCAGCCCTCCTCTCTGCTCCCCCACAGGGTCCCAACTCCTTCTGAGCTTTGCGCCACCAGTCTCTGCATCAGAGGGTGCCCCAAATCACATTCCTGGCTTCTCTGCACAGCACATGTCCTGGCCCTGGGTCCTCAATCCCCTCCCCATTCTTTGACAGGCACCATGGTCCCCACAACCCACACAGCAGCCTAAACTGGACCGTACCATCTTCCTTGAATGGTTTTACGGTCAAGAGCAAAGATGGCTGTGATTCCGGCCTAAATGGCACTGCATTAATTTCTTAAGAGCCATAGTTAAGTGACTGCTAAGCTTCTGTGAGGACACTGCGTCACACCCAGGGCATGACAGTGGCCTCTCTGCACAGACAACACTGAGGCAGGAGGGTGGGCTTCCTGAGCCTCTTTCAAACCTTCAGCTTTGGCCAGACAGAGGGACAGATGGACCACTCTTCATCCCCCAGGTAGTGGCACATGGCCATTCTTAATTGGTAGAGAGAGATTTGTCTTGTTAATTCCGATGACAAAGGAGACTCTAGCATGGTAACTAGTTATGAGATCCCTGAGCAGTTGGTGTCCCCCAACTTCTTAGAGGGACATGTGGCCATCGGCCACCCAAGATTGAGTAGCCACAGGTCTATAACACCGTTAGATGTCCGGGGCCACACAAAGCTGCACTAACTGGCTCAGTATGTGCCCCCCGAGCAGCAGGTGTGGGTAACCCATGGAGCTCCGTCCGTGATGGAGTCAGGGATTGTAATTATCCCCGTGAGCAAGGAATTCCTAGTAAGTGCCCTTTGTACACTACATACCTCTCACAGGAGGATTATTGTTTATGTGAAAGATCAATTGAAAATATTTCTATTCTAATCAGCAAACCTCTTTAAGCATCCTGAAGCATTTATTAGCTACACTGCTTCTGAGACAGTGAGACCCTCCCATGGCTGAGTGGCCCCTTAAGGTCTGCTCCAGAGTGCTGACCCAGTGAGGACCCTGGGGTGTCTCCCACTTAGGTCCTGGTGGCCTCCCCAGCTTTCACCAGCCACCCTCAGAGGCCTGTGGGGACTTCCTGAAGGTGTGCTCGGGCTTTGTCAGCGACCCTTCTGGCCCCTGCTACCCTCTGGGGTCCCTGCTGCGTGGTCCCCTGGGAGGTGAAGCTGGAAGAACCTGGACCCACTTCATGCGCTCAGCTGGGGATTCGGCCACAGGCCCTACTGCCTGGCTGCCCCACCCTCACTGCAGACACCGGTGATGGCTGACCGGTGTGGGTGAGGGGCTGTGCTGGTGGAATGCAAGCTGGGGATTCGGCCACAGGCCCTGCTGCCTGGCTGCCCCACGCTCACTCCAGACACCAGTGATGGCTGACAGGTGCGGGTGAGGGTGTGTGCTGGTGGAATGCACGCTGGGGACTCGCCAGCCCCCAAAGGACTTTCATTTTCCCCGCAGAAATCTCCCCTGCGCAAGCTCCGTGTTCGGTGCCATGCCCATGTGGGTACTTGCGCACCACAGGCACAGTGTCCAGCGGCGCCAGGTCGCATTCACCAGGTCCAGGCAGGGGTCCGTGCAGGCAGCAGAAGTGGCCTCACGGCTGGGCCGGCCTGCCCCCTGGTGGGCAGGTCTGGCCATAACAAGCTGGAAGGGCCCTGCGCGGTGTTCCGCAGGAGGGGGCTGTGCCCGGCTCCCCGCAGGCCCCAGCAACCCGAAGCCCCTCAGACCACCCTCCAGGGCTGAGCATGAGACACCTGAGCCTGAAGCTGAACGACAGAAGGGCCCCGATGGGCTGGGACCAGTGGTGCTGGGGCTGTAGGGTAGCAGGGGCCAGGTTTAGGGGCCCCTGAATGTCCAGTGGACTAAGGCAGGAGCCACTCCAGGGTTAGGGGCAACCTCAGGGTGACCATCCCTCTTCGGACGCACTTCCCTCCCCAGCATGGCCCCCACCTCCAGCGTCCTTCTGCATTTAGGACTGAAGTGCATTTAATGAACATTTGCAGGAAACGCAGAAATGGAGATCTAGAGGAACTCAGAGAGGCTGAGGGCAAAGCTCTGAGTGCAGAAACGTAAACGCAAGGAACATTCCATCCAGGGCTTATGTAGACATGATGTAGAGAGCTGCAGGTCGCCATCCTCACTGGGGCTGACAGGACATTCCCCAGTGGCCCCGCAGGCAGACCTGAATATCTGCAGATTACATTTTTATGTTATGCCCAGGACAGCACTCTCAGCCTGCCAACAAGAAGGAAAAGGCTGCCAGGTGATCTTACAGTGAGAACTGTGAAGCACAGAACCCGCAGCATCAGTGTGACTCAGGGTGTGAGCTGCTGCTGCCAGGCTCCTGGTAGGGGCCCTTGCCCAAGGAAGGGGTGGGCCCAGAAACCACAACCCCAGCAGCAGGAGGGCAGGTGCCACCTGTCTTCTAAATCATATGCCACCCAAGTGGTGGGGTCTACACAAACAGTTAAACAACAAACAGGCCAAGCCCATGATGGCAGCTCATGACCCGATGCCCTGGCATTGGGCACAGACACAGATACATGAACAGCTAGGATAGCGTTCTATAGCTTTGTGTATGTTTATAGCAAAACATAAAATGATACGGAAGTCTGACTGTGAAATATAACTGCAAAAACCTCTTTAAATGTATGTGGATATTTAAGAAAAAAATCATATTTACATGTCAGTACACAAGGTTTCAAAGTCAAAATAAAAGTCATCTATTTTCATGTAGCCATGGGACCCACTGGGGGGAGGTGACCCGCACAGTCAGAGGGCAGTGAGTTGGACCAGGTGGGCAAGCAGTTGGTGGGACTTCAGGGTTCCCTGTGCCCCAAGCTGACAGTGGACAGTGACTAAGGCCATCTGGCTCCCCTGGCAGCACAGAATTCTACGTTCAGTTCAGCTTCAATGCACGAGCACTGGGGATACAGTCACAATATACACCCCTCCCCAGACAGATAGAACAGGTAAAGGAGCTATAATTAATAATGTTTCATTGTGGTGTCAAAATGAACTAGTTACAAGTAACAGCGGAACCTCCATAGCTGACCCCTTCCCTATACTGACCACCCCCTTAAGTTGTCCTAATTTTCATAGACTGGACATGCACCACATGTACGTTATCAGTACAGCAGGCCTAGTTCCTTATGGTGACCACCTCTGTATGTTGACTGGCTTCTTACAGTCCCTTGGGTGGTTAATTTACAGAGGTTCTTACCATAAAACACATAATAACAGGGGAAAGTGTCAAGGTATTTTTAATATTTATTATGAAAACATTGAGGAATGAAATTCCTGCTTAAGGAACTGACACACCTTGAAATTATTTCGAGAGGGACAATGGCACAAGCAGCCTCTCTGTTGTGTGAAAGCTCCGAGAGCTACGTGGAGGAGGTGATCTGATGAAGGTCCCGCCCACGGGAGGACTCCTGGGGACCTGTCTCTACCTGCTCAGAGCTTCTGGCCTCTCTGCTGGGCCAGAAGTCTCCAGGTCACTTAGTGTCTTCAGGTCTTCAGGTGACCAACAGCCAGCCAGATATGGGGTTCACTACTAATCTGGCCACATGAGACACCCCTGTAGAAAAAATCTGTGGTTGGATTTTTATTTCTTGCTAGAGACCAGGGGTTATTAACCAGGGGGTGGCTGTGTCTGAAGACAGCTGTGGGCTTCGGCACTACGACACACAGGGAACCCTGAAGTCCCACCTTCATAGGGTCGACACTGCTGCTGACACCCGGCACCTCCCAGGCTGGGGGGCCCACGACCCAAGCCCCAGCCCAGACGCCTGCCCACACCCACTAGAGGCCTGTGGCCCATCTCTCACGTCCCTTTCCAACAAAGACACTATTTGACCTTCTTTCCTTTGAGTATAAAACGAAATTCTTCATCTGACCTGTGAAGTGTCATCACTGGAACTATCAGTTTTATCTGGAAATCGAAACCCAAGGGTGGTATTTTTCCTTCTTCCATGTGTATGACTCTTTTTCCTTAAGATGATGTGTGTATTTTGTGTTATTTACATGTTCTTCACGGCTCCTCCCATCCTTGGTGCATGAAAGACCCTGGCGGCTGCCATCCCACCTGCCTGAGAATGAGGTCTGGTCCGCTCCGAAGCCAGAGGCACTGGCCAAGTAGCCTCGACAGACCCTAGACCTGTGGGCCAGCCCCAACATCCTGTGTTACTTGGCTGTTCCCACCTTTAGTTCCTGGATCAGGGTGGCTGCCTTGGGGTGGCAAGAGAGCCAGGCTAGATACGAGGTATGTGGCATGGCCATCCCACTAGCCCTCGGGTACTGGCAGTTACATAGCCACACAGGTGGTGTGAGTATGATAAAACTGAGGCCAGAAATGCACTCAATTTTTATTTTTTATTATTATTTTTTTTTTTGTAGAGACAGAGTCTCACTTTATGGCCCTTAGTAGAGTGCCGTGACCTCACACAGCTCACAACAACCTCCAACTCCTGGGCTTAAGCGATTCTCTTGCCTCAGCCTCCCGAGCAGCTGGGACTACAGGCGCCCGCCACAACGCCCGGCTATTTTTTGGTTGCAGTTTGGCCGGGGCCGGGTTTGAACCCGCCACCCTCAGTATATGGGGCTGGCGCCCTACCAACTGAGCCATAGGAGCTGCCCTGCACTCAATTTTTAAATTGGCCTTTTTGGTTTTAAAACAAAATGAAACACTTTTCCTCATAATATCTCAGCTCCGTTCCTGAATCTGTCATCAAAGCCACTGCAGTCATCCCATAACCACACAGGGACTCATCATCACTTCACCTAAGAGTTATTAATGTGTTAAGAAAATGCTTAAATTTCTCTTTAAGTGAAGATAAGGTGTACCATACTACAGTTTTAAGCCTTGAATTTTAAAGAATTACCTTTAAAGGAGCAGTCACTTAAGGTATAACTACTGAACTTTCCAGCAACTGAGCACAGCTCAGTATCATGGGTTCAACCATGATAAAAAATATTCAGGAAAAAAATTGCATCTGTACTGAACATGTACAGACTTTTTCCCTATAGTGCAACAACTATTTACATAGCAGTGACATTGTATCAGGCATCATAAGAGATCTAGAGGTGATTTGAAGTGTATGGAGGATGTGGTCAGGTTACATGCAAATACTGTGCATTCATGTGATCTAATGTAGTGAATTACAAATGTTTTTGAGCACACTGTGTGACATTCAGATTATTTCTAAATGAGAGAAAAATATTCTACCACTTTGACAAGACAGCTATGAATTTTCTTCCTCAAACACTAAACAATAAATCAAGAACCAGAGCCAACCCTCCACTCTCTAACCTCCCAAATCCCCTGGGGGATGGAGATGAGCTGGACCAGGGATGTCCCCGGTTCCCCGGGCCTCCTCCCTGGACGAGCTGCCTCATCCTGACACTGTGGGGCCCTGTCAGATAGCTGGAATCACACTTTTCAGACTGGCCTCTTTCATCTAGCCATGTGCATTTAAGGCTCCTTCATATCTTTTCATGTCTTGAAGCTGATTTCTTTTCATTGCTGAATATTTCATTGTTTGGATGGAACAGTTTTTTTATTCACTGTCTATTGAAGACACACTGGTTGCTTCCTGTTTTTAGTGCTTGTGAATAAAGTTGTCATAAACATTCATGTGTGTGTTTTTGTATAGACATAAGTTTTCAATTTGTGTGAGTAAATATCATAAGCACAAGGGATGGATTGTATGGTGAGAGCATGTTTAGTTTTGTAAGAGGCTGCTGGGCTGGGCAGCGCCTGTGGCTCAGTCTGTAGGGCGCCGGCCCCATATACCGAGGGTGGCGGGTTCAAACCCGACCCCGGCCAAACTGCAACCAAAAAATAGCCGGGCGTTGTGGCGGGCGCCTGTGGTCCCAACTGCTCGGGAGGCTGAGGCAGGAGAATCGCTTAAGCCCAGGAGTTGGAGGTTGCTGTGAGCTGTGTGAGGCCATGGCCTCACTCTACCGAGGGCCATAAAGTGAGACTCTGTCTCTACAAAAAAAAAAAAAAAAAAGAGGCTGCTGGGCTGTCTGCAAGCCGGCTGCCCCACTTGGCATCCTCCCCCATCCCCCCATCCCCAATGGACGCCAGGTCCTGCTGCTCTGTTTCCTTGTCAGCATTTGGTGCTATCAGAATTTTTGGATTTAGTCATTCTAACAGGTGTGCAGTGGGTATTTTATTGCTATTTTAATTTGTAATTTCCTAATGACAGTGATTTTTGCACCTTTTCTGGCACTGATTTTTATTAGAGCATTGTCCCAGCAGCGAGTTCAATGACAGATGGGAAAACAGAGGTCACTCTGAGAAAAGGAAGGATCTAGACAAATGAAGGAAACCACCAAGCAACTGCGGAGAAGGACTGGGTCGAAGTGACTGTGCCGGTCCCTCCGGAGCTGTGGTCACACAGCCCTCCTGACCACACTGTGGTGTGGTGTCATCACCTCCTTTTTCACAGAGGAGGAATCTGAGGCCCAAGATGGGTGGTCCTGGGTCAGAGCTTGGTCTGTGTGGTGGTTCTGACACCTGTGAGGTTAGGGCCTGGGGGTCTTCATAAATGGCATCTGAGAATGTGAAGAGATAACATGGAACCCAGTTTCAAATGAACCCCCCATGTGGTTTTACTGCAGCACTTAAAAGGAGCTGGAAACCACAGGCCCCCAGCCCAGGGAAAGACAAACTGCTTTATTCCATTTCCTGATATCACTGCTTCTAAACTAAAAATACTCGAAGATTGTTATTCACACCAACTTATTTTCTAGTAGAGCTATAGGACTGGCATTCCTGCCAGCAGGTTTTAAGTTTTTCTTCCTAAAACTGGAAACAGACAGAGATCTCGTAACAACACTCACATCCCTCTGGTCCTGCACAGGCCCCTCCCTGCCAGCCTGGACCGCCCCACGGCCCTGCTCTGTGACGGCTGGGCAGACCAGGCCTGTCTATTGCAACTTTTTGCAGGTTTTCATTTGCAGGGCAGTGTTCCTCTCAGTGACTCCTGATGCCCGGTTTTAACATTCAAGCAGTAAAATCTCTTCATTTTTGGTTTCAGATGGATCGTTCCACAGTTGGCAACCCCTTGATCTCTGGAGTCTCTCTGAACACCTCAAACTGTCTGTCCACTTCCACATGCCCCTCAGCTGCCATCTCCATGCTGGCGCAGTGCTTCCCAGACAGCCCTGACGAGGCACACAGAGGTGAAAACACTTGCACACAGCACTGGGCACATGGCCAGGATGTCCCAAACCCTGCAGGCAGCCGAGGGGGTCAGCAGCTCAGCCAGCCCCTGCCAGCGCAGCTGTGGGAAGTGGGCAGGGGACACGCACCACACATGCTTAGTGTCTCCTGCAGACCAGCAGGGCCCCAGCCACCTCTGTCCAAATCATAGCTCAGTGGTTAGATGTTGCAGAGAAGCCGGGGGTTACAGGGGCTCTGTTGGGCAACAGTTGCATTTCTGCTTGTACTGGACAGATGGGCAGGATCTTATAACCTAGAAGCAGGTGAAGCAAGAAGGAGGAGAGACTCTGTAGGAGAGAAGTTCAAAGTGGAGCCAGCTGCCCAGTGACCTCCCAGCACAGGGAGAGAAGCAGGGACAGACGCAAACTAGATCTGATCATGTTCTCCCCTGATTCTATGACAAAGCTCCTCAGAGGAGAATTTGACTTTTTCTTTAATAAACACCTTAAACATAGAGCACATATGACAAAATGCATAGTTACCTAGGAAACCAACTACGTTTCTGATAAAATACGGACAAAAGGACTCAGCTATTGAGCACCCAGAAGCGGCTCAATAGAGGTGCGGGGTGGTATCCTCAGGACAGGGACGTTGGCAGCTGCCACAGAAGAATGAGGATGGTCTCTCTAGCAGCTCAGAATCGCTATTCCTGTTTTCAGGTAATGTGTCACTTCCTTCTTAATTAAGAGAGGAAAACCACTATTCTATTCAGAACTGTCGTCCAGAGTAGGCTCTGAGCTCTCAGGGAGCCCTGCAGCCAGTGCACCTGTGCCCGGCCCAGCTGGTCTCACCTGGCCTGTCAGAGCCTTCCTGGCAGCTGACCTGGGCAGGATACCAGCTGCGCTTCCAATATTAACCAGAAGCACACCAGCTAGTCCTCACGTGTTTGTAAGTGCACGTTCACTGAACACATTTGCTAAAATAAGTTGGGAACTCCTGCCAGCTTCTGAATAATATGCAAAGTCCAAGTAAAAAAGATGCTGAGAAATCAGGAAAAGTTAAAAATAAGAAGTTAATCATTTATGACCATACAGCAAGTGCCATTTCCACAAATGACATGTTTATCTTTCGAGAATGTCTCACTCAGGATTCATGAGACTACAAAGTAAAGCAGTTCTCTAATAACTCCCAGCCTTTCTTTAACGGGCATGCTGTTGGAACCTCCTGTTTGCAGGACTGTTTACTGTAACATTAAACAACATATGAGGAATACAGAATGAATCTCCCTAAAAATCAGACATGTTTTGGGAACTACACAAAGAAACAAGAAGCTACAAGTTCAGAGTCCACAAGATTATTAAAGAACATCTTCCGTGGGCACCAAGAGGAACCAGCCTATTGTCAGTGTACAACTTAGCACTGCACAGGGAAGGGGGCGCCAGGCTCCCTGAAAAGGCCACAGCCACAGTAGCCTGACATTTTCCACTGGGCTGTGATTACGTGATTACGCCCCACACCAGGAAACCTGGGGATCACCGAAAAGCCAATTTCCTTCCAAGTGTCAATTTCCTGTAGTCATTTTGCTTTTTCCAAAATTCATTTTCAGCCCAAGCTAATTGCTTCTGCAAACTCAGTGAGAATCTCCCGTCATTTCTTGGGGCTGGGCCATCTCTCCCCTTCCTGCAGCCCTATGCCACCTTCCCTCTGCACCCCCTGCTCCCCCCAGACCTAAGCAAGCTCATTTCACAAAAGTTCTGAAGCATGAGGGTCAGCTACACGAAGTTACCTGTCATATTTGAAGGCTTTTGACCCACAAAACAGCAAGTCCATGACTCCACCTAGTATTGCAGATGGTATTAATGTCTCTCTCCTTCCACCGTAAGCCCACGTCAAGGTTTGTACTTTCCTTTTACCCACAAAGCTTTGCCCAGCTCCTGAGCAGCATGAGGCTCAAAGGCATCCTTAAAGACACTGTTAAGTCCAGGAGAGTCGATGCTTTTTAAAAGGAAGCACAGGCACAGCAACAACACTCTAAAGCTGCACGTGCTCACCCTACCACCTACGCGTGCTCACCTGTGCCACCAATCAGGCCTTGGGGCTGCATCCCACCTCTGTTTAACAGGGAAATTGCTCCTGTGACAAGTCCATCTTCATCTCTCAGACTCTAGTTTCAAGATGACCCCAGGCATTTGGAAAAGAACCAGCGTTCCTTGGCCAGCACTTCCTCCCCTGACCCACTGGAGCCAGGAAGTGCACTTTGTCCTGAGTCATCCACTCCAGTCATCACGGGCTCTGGTCAGATCTGGCACTGCCTCGAGACATGAAAGGGCCTGAGGATAGACAGGGTGCTAAGGATCTGGAAAGACAGACTGGCTTTAAACTTGTCCCTCTAATACACACTGTGTGTGTATGTGAGTGTGCACACGTGTGTGCACATACAGTTCTCACCTACAGAACACTGTCAACTCTGGATTTCAGGAGCTGTTCTTGCCACACTCCGGCCCTGCTCACCTCCGCCTTCAGGTCCTAGCAGGTTACACACTGAGGAGGCTCTCCCATTTCCTTACAGCCCTTTACCTGCTAAACTCCAGACCAGACCCATGGCCTCCCCAGACCTGGGGAGGAATGGAGTTTAAAGGCTACAGTGAGCTGATTCCAGCCACACCCTCTTGTGTCGCCTTCAAATCCATTGGGACCATAGACAGACATGCTGACCTTCAACAAAGTCAACGTACCAAGGCCACAGGCCCTGGAAGATGGGGTCCTGGTGGGGCCCGGGCAGGAGCCTGTGAACCAAAAGTCTTAAGTCTTCTTCCCCACTGAGAGAATAGACCTCTCTTGGCCTAAACGACCCCAGAAATGCCCTAAATCTGACTGCTACTCAGAAGGAGGTCAGACCTGCCTCCTTGTGCCCCCTCCCTTCTTAGAGATGTCTTTGTGTAACAGCTTATCAGGCCTCTTTAGCCATGCAGGACAAAGCTCAGACCACACCTACAGGTCCTCGAGTCCTCAAATCCTTAACTTAAAACACTCCAAGCCTTTAGACAAAGCTTTATTTCTTTCGCCAATCACAAATAAAAGAATCTTTAAGCCCACTTGTAACCTATAACCACCCTGCTTCAAGCCTTTTTGGGCCAAACCAGTGTATGCCTTCCACATATTGATTTGTGAGTTTACACGTAATTCTGTCTCTCTGAAATGTAAAACCAAACTGACCCAGCTATGGCAAGTCCCCTTGCTCAAGGTTTCCTGGGTGTGGCTCCAGGCCATCATCACTCATACAGCTCAGAATAAACCTCTTCCAATTATTTTACAGAGTTTGGGTTCTTTTCTGCTGACAAACCAGAGCGGACCCATCTGTACAACGTCCCGTGGGATCAGAGAGTTTTCCTGAGCTGACCATGAAACAGTTAACCGTAAAGTCGCTGAAACAACTGGTAAAACCACCACAGGCAGCATGCTGACATGAAGGTTGAAGGAAAGCCAAAAGTAAACAGGAGGCTGCAGACTGCGCTGAGCAACTTGGAGAGGAGAGTTATCACAGTTTACCCAGCAGGGCCCAAGCCTCTGCGGGACCTTTTCTAAGACAGACAAGTGTTGGCCCAAAACTTGGACTAGACACTGTTGGTCCTTTCCACACTTCTCCTGCCAAACCACCGGAGAGCAGAAAGAGCCCTGGGGGGACGCACATTGAATCTTGGTTCGAAAAGAACACTCACCGTACCCCACAAGCACACTTCTGAGTGCACACCGCAGGACTCAGATGCAGGGCCTGAGTGGGCATCTGTCCACAGCAGCCTCATTCACAATGGCTGCAAGGTAGGAATGGCCCAAGTGTCCATCAGATGGACAGATAAGCAAAATGTGATGTGCAGGTACAACAGAACATTACTCAGCACTAAAAAGGAAGGAAGCTGGACACGTGGTGCAGCACGGACGCATCTGAGGACAGACTGTGCAACCCTGCTCATGGGAGGCCCAGGGGTGTTATATCTACGGAGACAGAAAGTAGAATGGTGGTGCCGGTGGGGGCGGGGAGCTGTTTAATGGGGACGACTTCAGCTTAGGACTGGAGATGGATGATGGTGACACTGACAGCAGTGTGAATGAGCTTAGCACCAGTGACCCCCATGCCAAAAATGGTCACAATGGGAGATTTTTATGTTATATATATTTTATTGTTGAGGATTCATTGAGGGTACAATAAGCCAGGTTACACTGATTGCAATTGTTAGGTAAAGTCCCTCTTGCAATCATGTCTTGCCCCCATAAAGTGTGACACACACCAAGGCCCCACGTTATATATATTTTAGCACCACCACCACAACAAAAAAAACTATTGCTGATTTCAGAAATTTAAGTCCTGATACAAATAGGTTTTCTCAGCCCAGGCTGCCACGAGACCACATAGGCAGGAGGCTTCCAAGTGTGCTAGCTGGCAAGGCCTCTCCTCCTGAGGCTGAGGGCTGCTCCCCATAGTAGCCTCTGTGTCCACAGGGCAGGGTGAGCAAGGCAGGGGAGGTCAGAGGGGGCAACTCAGCTCAGAGCCTGTAATCAAATTATCTTCATCTCCTGGAATCCAAGGTGGAAGGAAGGAAGCCTCCTAGGAGGGCCACCCTGGGTGTCTGGGACTCACAAGATCAGCGGTTCTACTGGGGGCAGAAGCTAGATAATGTATCTAAGAGCCAGCACCCACTGCGTGGCAGCTCTGGGCAGCTTCCCATCTGAGGTCCTCAGAGCATCCTGGTTGCTGCCACAGTAGGTGAGGTGCAGAGAGCCCTCAGGACATGCCCAGGCTGCAGTGACAGGAGGGGACAGAGTGTCAAACTCAGAACTTGAGCCCAGGCCCTCTCTCTGCTCTAGAGCCATGCAGGGAGGTCCACCTTGATGTGTTCCTGAGGTTGGGAGAAGTCCACCAACAGGCAACTCAGAGTGGTCAGGCCAGCCTGAGGGTTTTAGCTTAACCGCCAGCTGGCTCCATCCTCGTACCTGCTCCCAGGTGCTCACCAGGGGCACAGGGAAAGCTCACAGATGCTGACCAGTGCTGGGATCTGAGTGCTATGGGCAGATCATCTGCAGCCCAGACGCATGGAAAGACTGGATAACCACCCAGTGTATACATCCATGGTGAACAGAGGTCTGCACCTACCTATAGGCCTCATCCCACGCCCACCCCTGTAGTTCCCAACCTGTGCAGCATTTCCTGCCCCACAGCTCTGCAAAGAAGCAGCCTCTCCTTCCTAGAGGGGTTCCTCATGTGTGTGCACCCCAAGCACAGGAAGGAGCTGGGTAAAAATCCAAACATCCAGTTTGATAAGTCAAACAACACGGAGAAGCTCAGCTAAGACCTCAGCCTCCCTCTCACCGACAGAAATCAGGTTTCAGCACCCACAAAACAGTGCCCTGGCCACAGCGAGGTGCACCCCCTTCAGCCAACTCAAGTGACCCAGCCCAGGTTTCCAAGTGCACAAGAACTTAGACACAGCCCTCGGCGTGGGGGCCATGATTGGGATGGGGTGGACTTCAGCCCCAGGGCCTCAGGATAAGCCTCTACCCACCAAGACCCAGCTGTCCAGGCCAACCTTTGCAAATGTCATCCAGGCCAAGGACAGAAAAGCTGCAGGTGCAGAGCAGGAAAGGGAGTTGCCAACCCTTCCTGGATCAGCGTTCATGCTTTGGGTTTGGAAGCTGGGTCCAGCTGCCCCAGATCAGTGCCCTCACTGTCACATCTGAAGGGGCCAGGAATGTCGCTTTTGGAGTCAGCTTGGGAAGAAATGGCAACAAGTAATTACACGCGGGCCAACTTAAGGCAGGAGGACCCAGCAGGGAGAACAGCCCTGCCTGGAAGGAGTGGGGCCAGGCTGAGCCCTGAGAGGAGGCTCATGGCCCCAAAGGCACAGGTATCTCACCAAGACAGCATGCCAAATACATACAATAGCTCTTTTGTTTTCACAAAGCTAGCACAGTTCCCCTTCAGAGGTGTTCTAAAACCCAAAGGAACACTCTCAGGATCTCTGATCAGACCAGCCTCATTTAAAATATTTATTAACAGGAAACCAAATAAATGTCCACACATCTTGAGACCGACTGTCTCATCTTAGACCAGGGGTGGGGAAAAGCTATGTGAATCCATTCACAGCCCCTGCCCCCACAAGACACCTAGGGCCATGTGCTTAACCGCCCAGAGACCTAAACCACAGACCAGAAAAGCAAAGGACTGATCCAGCTCCCTCAGTATAAGAGAGTGACCTTGAGGAGGGAGAAGGCTGGGAGCACCAGGCACCTACCTGCAGATGTGCCTGTCACTTCTTGCTTATCTTGAACAAGCCTGATGACATCAGATACATCAATTTGATGGTCCGTCTCTTCCTTATTGGCCTCATTGTTCCATCGCCGCAAAGAATTGCTGCTTCCAGTTCTGCACATCATACATCCCCAACAGTCAAGCACGAGGCTGCAATGGAGAAAGTGGATTTTAAAAGGAAAATGAGGTCGCACTGCAAAAGGACTTAAGAATCGCTCCTTTGAACAAAACTGAAATAATTAGCTACAGCCTTTAGTAACATTTATTCTGAAATGGATATAGTATGTTTAAAATTAAATTTGTTAGCTATGGAGCATATTGCAAGTACAAGTTGGATCTATCGGGTGTAGAACACAAATGTCTTAATGCTGTAATTGGGTAAATGAGGTGAAGGCTACGTTGATTAGTAGGATTTAAGCACTCCGATTTGTACAAATAATCAACACATTGAATCCCATAATGGCATAAATGTATTTATGATCTATGTACAAATGACTTAATAATAAAATAAAAAGTAAAAAATAATTAAATTTGTTCTTTGTCAACAAATTTGTACTATTTCAATGATCTAGTAATCAAGCAACTGTCTTTCATAATATTGAAAACAAGCAAGGATTGGTTGGATAAGCAAAACATATTATTCTGCTACTTAAGAAAAAAAGAAAAATAAAAATCTAGATTTTCCCCTTGACATTTAGACTCTTATTTCAAGGACAGGTAGGTTCCTGGTTCTCCAGGTTTCATGTCTAATTCACTGAACTGGCAAACTTTAGAAACCACTGCCAGCTGCTTATCCACATTGCTTAAAAACATTTGTAAGTCCTCTAAGTAAAGAATGTCCTCCTGAGTTCCAGAACAAACATTAAAGTATTATTCCACCAGTGAAAGTCTGGCAAAGAAATTTAAATGCAGTTTTTTGAGTGCCAGTCTTGAATTTAAAGAGAAAACTAGTAAGTATATCTCAAACAGGGGCCATCTGAAATCATTAACTGGACAAACACTGTAGCTTCATTAAGTAATTGCGAGTTGTATCTCTTTGTCCTTAGCCTTTTAGCATATTTATGGGTCATTATTATTGCTTATTGTTGGCTTAATACCTGGCAGGAGACTTGCCTTGAGAATAAAGGTGTAAACAATTTACTTAAATATATTTTATTGGTGACTCCACAGAAACAGTCTGAAGGAAGAGGAAAGAGAGGCGGACTCTCCTTATCTATTCACACATTGGCCTGACCATAGGGCACCGGAGACCCCTGAAGCTCCTTATTTTTCTGTTTCTTAGTGAAGAGAGCATGAGAGCAGTCAGCAGCCCAGACCACCCAGGCCCTCTTGTTTTCTGTCCTCTCCTCTGCTGAGAGAGGTGCCTCAAACACCCACGAATAAACCCATCTACACCACAGCACAGTCACAGAAGAACCTGGCCAAGAAGACTGGAAAATCCAAGACAGAGCAACTTCATCAACACATTGGCTCAGCAAAAATTTATTATGCACCTATTATATTTGCTTCAGGTGCTGAGGACACACAAAGCAGGGCAGCTCATGTTATCCAGGATTTGGACTCCAGGGAGAGCTGGTCATGAACACACTAGACCACATGGAGGGAGACAGAACCAGTGGGGACAGACTGGAGCACTGTAGGTGAAGTGACATAGGGAGAGGGATGAGCAGAGGTGCAGCAAGGTGAGCTCCCAGCAGAGAAGGCAACAATTCCAGGGCCATACCTGGGCCTAGGACTCCCTGAAGGACCATTAGCAGGAGGGGAGGGGCTGGCGCTTCCTGTGCTGCTCCTCCCGTGTCAGGAAGCAGAGCTGGACCCAGTGCCTCTCCCTGTGCTCCTCCTAGGACCAGCCTGCTCTGTCCACACTCAGTGTCACAGCAGCCCTTACTCCACACCAATACTTCCCAGAACCCATCCTCAGACACCCTGCCAGCCCAGGTTCATATAAAGGGCAAGACCCCACTGACCCCCAAATGACCTCATCACTCACTAACCTTCCATTTTCTACCTCTCCCCCCAAACTCCTTCCTCTGAAACACCTTCCCCTCAAATTCCTTCCTGTGAAATACATGCCTGACAAACACCTTCCCCTCAAACACATCCACTCAAATACCTTAACCATCAAACCCCTTTTCCTAAAACTCCCCCCCCCAACCTCCTTCCCTCCAGGCACCTGTAGCCCAAACACCTTCCATCAAACCCTTCCCCTCAAAAACCTTCTCCGTCAAATTCCTTCCCCTCACACATCTCTCCCCTCAAACTCTGTCCTCTTCAAACTCCTTCCCCCAAACACATCTCCCTGCAAACTCCTTCTCAGACTCCTTCCCTTCACAGTCCT
Source organism: Nycticebus coucang (assembly GCF_027406575.1). NCBI lineage: Eukaryota > Metazoa > Chordata > Mammalia > Primates > Lorisidae > Nycticebus > Nycticebus coucang. The sequence goes on from NC_069794.1 coordinate 1,056,842, forward strand.
TCCCCTCAACCATCTCTCCCACTCAAACTCCTTTTTCTCAAACAAATTCCAATAAAACTCCTTCCCCTCAGACTCTTTCCTTCAATTACTTCTCCCCTCAAACACCTTCCTCCCCTCAGACTCCTTCACCTCAGTCACCTCTCCCATCAAACTCCTTCCCCTGAAACACCTCTGCCTTCAAACTCCTGCCCTCAAACTCTTTCCCCTCAGAGACCTTCTCCTAAAACTCCTTCCTCTCAAACACCTTCCCAGAAGCAACTCTCCCCTGAAACTCCTTCCCCTCAGACTCTCCTTTCTGACTGTTCTCAGGTTCCTTCTTCTCAGACTCCTTCCCCTCAAATTCTTTCTCTTCAAACTTCTCTCCCCTCAGCCTCCTTCTCCTGAGGCTCTTTCCACTCTGACTGTTCCCCTCCGCTTCCTTCTTCTCAGCCTCCTTCCCCTCAAACACCTCTCCCCTCTACCCCTTCTCCTAAAGCTCCTTCCTCAAACACCTTCCCTGAAGCAACTCTCCCCTGAAACTCCTTCTCCTCAGACTCCCTTCTGATGCCTTTCACTCAGCCTCCTTCCCCTCAAGCAATTCTTCCCTCAGACTCCTTTCCCTCAATCACCTCTCCCATCAAACTCCTCAAACAACCTCCCATTAAACTCCTTCCTCTCAGAGTCCTTCCCCTCAAACACCTCTCCCCTCACACTCCTTGCCCTCAAATTCCTTCCCCTCAACTTCCCTTGAAACTCCTTCCCCTTGATCACCTTTCCCCTCAAACTTCTTCCCCTCAAACTTTCCCCTCAAAAACCTGTCCCCTCCACCTCCTTCCCCTCCACCTCCTTCCCCTGAAACATCTTCCCCCAAACACCTCTCCTGTCAAACTCCTTCCACTCAAACTCTTTCCTCTGAAACACCTTCCCCTGGAACTCATCCCTTAAACTCTTTCCTTCAGTCTTTCCCCCCTCAAACTCCTTCCCCTCAGACACCATCTCTTCAACACGTTTTTTCCTCCATGTTCCCTCGCTCACCTCCCTTCCTCAGCCTCCTCTCCCCAAGCCCGTCCCTCTCTAGCTGACCAGACCCTCATTGACTCCTGCCCATGCAGACCTGGATCAGGGCCCATCCTTGCAGACTGCCCAGTCACTGACCCCACCTGGTGACCCCGCCCTCGCTGACTCAGGACCCACAGACTGCACCCCCATAAGTGGCCTTCGGTGACCCCGCCCTGCTGAGCACCCCCATAAGTGGCCTTCGGTGACCCCGCCCTGTTGAGCACCCCCGTAAGTGGCCTTCGGTGACCCCGCCCTGCCGAGCACCCCCATAAGTGGCCTTCGGTGACCCCGCCCTGCCGAGCACCCCCATAAGTGGCCTTCGGTGACCCCGCCCTGCCGAGCACCCCCGTAAGTGGCCTTTGGTGACCCCGCCCTGCCGAGCACCCCCGTAAGTGGCCTTCGGTGACCCCGCCCTGTCGAGCACCCCCGTAAGTGGCCTTCGGTGACCCCGCCCTGTCGAGCACCCCCGTAAGTGGCCTTTGGTGACCCCGCCCTCGCCGAGCACCCCCGTAAGTGGCCTTCGGTGACCCCGCCCTCGCCGAGCACCCCCATAACTGCCCTCACTGGCCCCAGTGGCTAAAGGGCTCTCCAGGCCGCTGGTGCCCACAGGCAGGTCCTCTGCCCCAGTCAGTTGTATGCTCACTCTGTTGTTTCTCTCCTGTGTGTGGAAATGGAAGAGCAAGAGGAGGCCCTGAGAGGACCCGTCCCCCTGGTCCCCCTGGGCGGCTGTGTCTTGGCTCCTGACGGGAGCATTTCCTGACAGGATTATGGAGTTTTCAGGGATGCTCTTGGCCTCCTCAGCAGGGGGGCTGAGTGCTCTCAGCAGTGAGTTAGCCCCAATGCCCTGGGAAGGTCCCCAGGCTGCTGCAGCTGTCACCAGGGCCTGTGTGTTCTATAAACCAGCTGGGCTGAGCCATTGTTCTTGGGTCCTGACCACTGAGTTCAGGGTGACCCACCCTCTCAGATCCTCAAAACTTCTGAGTGACCAGGAGCACCCAGTGTCCTACTGTGGCCAAAAGCTCTAGAACTTTTCCTAGAGAAAGCAGAAGGAAACCTTGGGAAGCACCTTCCAAAGAGGGGGTGCCCCCCACAGACACTCACAGGCCCCAGGAGGCCCCTGTATCTTCTTGTGCAGGGCAAGCTCTCTCAGGCATGTCTTGGTGTCCCCTGAAGATGCCCTTTGCCCCCGTCTTTCATACTACCCTCCTTCAAGGGGAGCCACCAGTGTTTCCACAACCCTCTGTGCAGGAACACTGGGGACCCTCGCTGGGCCACCTTGGTGAGCTGAGCTGCACCAGAACATTCAGCTCTTGTCCACTTCCACTGCTGCTTTCCCAGGGGCCCCTCTAAATAGCGCCAAATCAGCTAAACTGGTGACTAAATGCTGCCAGCACCACACATCCCCAGCAGCATCCTCCAGTCAGGAATCCTCCCTCTGTTTTACAGAAGTTAATTAACTGACCTTAAAGGCAGGAACTTTCCTTTTGAAGTGACCATGATTACAGCTCCAGGTCAAGAGGATGCTGCCTCTCCAAAGTAAATATGCAGATTCTCATGCAAGTCTCCACTTAGGGGCCCCTCCAGTCAGCACAGTGGTGTCCCAAATGGGGAGCCCTTCAGCCCAAGCCTCAGCAGTCAGCAGAGTGCTGCAGATGCTGAACTGAACTCAGCTGCAGGGAACCCTTCCACCTCCATCCTGCTGCACTGACCACTCTTGTTCACTGGCTTCCAAGGCTCAGCCTGAGAGGTCTGTGAGGACACATCTCCCAGCCCTCCCCTTCCCCCCTTTCACTCTTGAGAGTCTGGTCTCATGGAAGGCATGGGTAGCTAGGCCCAGGCCCCTGTCCTGCCCACTAGGCCAGGTCCTGAGAGGGCACAATGGCTCAACCGAACAGAGGCCAGAAGCCAAAGGGGAGGCCAGAGCCTGAAAATCCTGTCCTCCACCAGGCCCATGCTGCCAACTCACTGGAGAGGTCCTCACCACCACCCCCACCCCCATCACTGCAGAGCTTGAGAGGCCCCTGCCCTGTTCCTTGGTAGAGTGAGGAACAGGTGAGCAGCTGATGAAGGGATAGCAGGTCTGATCTTGGTCTCCAGACCAGCCTGTACTAGTCACTCCACAGTCTGTACTAGAGAACGCCCAGAGCTGGTTCTCCTCCCCAGGGCCCAGCACCCCACACCCACCTGTACAAGTGGGTCACTTGCCCATGGAGGAGGGGCCACATGGACACCCCTCTCCCAGCAGCCTGAGGACCACACTTCTATTTCTGTGGCAGGATATCTTGGGAGCCTCCCACAGCCATCCTACCTCTGCAGCCAGGTCACCTTAACCCCCCATGTTCAGTGCTGGCCAAGTGCCCCCAGTGGGAGGATGCCAGCAAAACTTAGAAGCTGCACTTGCTCTGGAGAAAAGTCTCCTGGGGCCCAGTCGCCCACAGCTCCTATTTAAGCTCTGAGGTTACAGGCAGGGCGGCAGCCCCCCCACCACCTCGAGGCCAGGAATAGTGGGCAGACTGCAGCCAGCTCCTGCTAGGAGTCTACTTTTTAGTTGGAAAGCAAAGTGCGTAAGAGTGTGGGGACCTGGTGGCCAAAAGGAGCCAGGACAAGCAAGAAAAAGATTCGGGAAGACCTTCCTCAGGCAGCCCTGTCCCCAGGCACCTGTTCCAACGGCACTGGCAAAGTGGGTCAGGAGCGTTAGGGTGTGACTCTGGGAGGTACTCACAGGGACCCCAGGAGAAGCCCCTTCCCCCAGGGTGGTGACCCTGGGGATGTAGAAGGATCCCCACCGTGACAATGGGGAGGGGTCTCCGCCCATGTACACCACGGGAGGGCTCCCTCACTCGGAGCCCGCTAGGCCGGGTCCCAGGTTCCCGGGGCCAGACGCTGGGCTGGGGCCAGGCTGCTGAACGGAGACCTCCAGATCCGGCTGGGGCCCAGTGTCCGGCCGCGTGGCAGGACAGAGTGCGGGAAAACAAGCGACACGGCGGTCTGCAGCGCCCCAGGCCTCCCGCTCTTCCAGCCCCCGTCAGTGCACCCCGCCCCGCACACACCTGCCCGCCATGCGACCGCTCGTCCTCGCGCTGCTTGCCCAGCTCCGAGCCCCGCAGGTGCACGCGCGCCCTCACGCCTCCTCCGGCCGGCCGCGGACACTGAGCGCGGAGGGGGAGGGGACGAGAGGAGGGGGAGGGGCGAGGGTCCGGGGACGGAGGGAGGAGCAGTCCTCAGGCACCCCCCACGCCAGCCCAGAGCAGGGGCGGGGTCGTGCCAAGGGGCGCAATCCCTGCTCCAGCCACCTGGGGTCACCCTCGACCCCGAGCCAAGGGTACATGGGCAGGAAGAGCGGGCTCCGCTTTCCCGGACCCACCTGTAAAATTGGGACCCATCCTCCCGCTCCAGAGCCCGCTGGGTCACAGCCGGCCAGTAGGGGAAGCTGTGTTAGCTCAGAAGCCCCATGCGGACCCTGCTAGTATCCCCAGCTCCCCTAGACCCTTACCTGCGGCACCGGGAGGACACGGTGGCATGTAGGACTGGGCAGCGGCCGCGGGGTGTAGGCCAGCGAAGCTGACCAGCCTGTGACACCAGAGGAGTCTCTAACACATCCTTCCTGCCTCAGTGTTCTCACCTGCGCAGTGGGGCCAGGAACAGCTTAGTCAGTAGCCTCCCAGGTTGGGTCTGAGTGTGTGAAGCAAGCCTGAGTTGTTGGTGGGACGGGCAATCGGGGTGACCCTCTTGCTGGTCAGGGTGGGCGTCCCATGTTTAAGTCTTGGGCTACTTCCTCCCCAGTGTCAGGGGGCTGAGGAGCCCCTCGTTGGTGAGTGACCCAAGCAGGACACTGCACCTTTGCAGAGGGGGCACCTTCTGGTACAGAAGCTGTTTACAAAAAAATAATAAAAGACCCCACCACTTAATTCTTTTGTCTTTCAAGTTTCCAGGGAAATGAATTTCATTGATTGAAAAAAGTGAAGTGGAATAAAAAGAGCATAGCATAGAGAATGTGGGTCCAGATACAGACTTGTACTTTTTAGTGGGGGCTTTAAAATGTCTGTATTTGGGGGAGGTGCCTGTGGCTCACTGGGTAGGGCATTGGCCCCATATGCTGCTGGGGAGGTGGAGGCAAGAGAATCGCCTAAACCCAGGAGTTGGAGGTTGTTGTTAGCTGTGTGATGCCACCGCACTCTACCAAGGACAATAAAGTGACACTCTGTCTCTACAAAAAAAAAAAAAGTCTGCATTTTGGTGGATAAAAGGGGAAGCCCTTTTGAATGAAGTGAAACAGCTCTGACAGGAGGTGGCTGGAGGTGGGGCACTCAGGGGTGTGTACCTGGGACCAGATGTGAGATGCAGAGGTGCCAGAGGACTGGAGGGCGGGGGCGGGGGGAGTCGTGCAGGGACAGAGGCCAGGAAGGACAGTACCAGCTGCAGACCTTCCTCATAGGCAGAGCACACATGCCTTCAGGGGCCAAACCTCACCCCTCCTATGTAGTAGCAGCAGACCTGGGACTTGGGAGAACCACTCACAGGGTTACAGAGGGCATGGGAGGCCAGCCTCCTGCTGCACAAGACCTTTCTGGGGGCAGGTAGTTAGGTGTCCAGGGAGAAGGGGGGTCAGGAGTAGACAAGAGTTGAACAAGAGGAGCAGGGAAGGGAGGCTGAGCCTGGGAAAGGAGGGAAGGATGCTCTGGGACAGGAAATTAAACTCCAGGGGAACTCTCCTCAGTCCAGTAAGACAGGAAGGGTCCATCACTGGAAATGCTTCCAGGAGCTTTTGAGAATCTGGCCTGGAACAGGCTTTCCTTCCTAAAGCCACCCCCAGTTACAGAAGTGAGTGGGCCCACAGGGTGTTCCTTACCTGCTTTTTAAGACCAACACCCCATTTCCCATGCTAGCATCAAACACTCTCTGATAATACAATTATCTAGAGAGTCTTAGGTATCATTTAATTGCACAATAAATGTCCTAGGGGAGGCAGCCCATTGGAACTTACCTAGGAGTGCCTGCAGAATGTGCAAACATACAGGGCCACTGGTGCAGAAAATGAGGGGAAATGGCCGGTGACCCAGGCTGCAACCCTGCTCAGGGAGCATTTGTGCAGGCTGTGGGCTCAGATGCACAAGCTGTTGTGGCACGGGCTCCAAGCTGAAATGTACTTTGCCATGTGCAGCTCTCCGACCTAACGTTTCCCCTAATTTCCTGAATAACATTATCCAAGCCACCGACTGGAGCAGGACTGGCCAGCAGTTAAGTGGAAGCAAACGACAAGAACTCTCTGAAAGCTTTCTGCTTTGGCATTTAGTGGCCAATGCAGTGAAAATACAGAGGCCAAAACCCAAAACCCTGTTTAAGTCTAGTTTTAAAGTTGAGATAATTCAAGAGAAAATTAATTCAGCCAAGCACAAAGGCTCAGGCCAGCTTATCACATGCACCCAGCATCCTTCTGGGACCTGGCTAGTTTCGGCAGCTGTAAACCTTTTGCACCTAACTGGCTTTCTTAGCCACGAAGTCGCAGCCAGGCACAAGAACATTGTCCTCACACACGGGTTTCCAAAAAGCACCAGTGGAGAGAAATCTCAGGGATAACTCAGACCAGGGCCTCATTTACCACTAGAAGTGGGTCAGCCACCAGAAGTAAGTCTGTAGCAGGAACACACCATACCCAGCCACCGCCCCACACTTGGGCACTGCTCAGTGACTTGGCACAGTGTGCAGGCTCTGCCTGGAGAGACCCAGGGATTGCAGTTTGCCCATGGGTGCTCCACGTGGGGCCGTGAGAGACCAACGGCAGGCCTGGGAGGCTGTGAGAGCATCTGGGACACCCTTCAAGGGAACTTCCATTTCCCTACTGTGTCCAATAAGTGGTTTAGGAAGGTTTTCCAACTTCTCTGACTTCATTTTTGAAACTTTACCATTAAAGAATAAACATCTACATAATAGCGCCATTCCAGTAACTCCCTGAATGATAACAATATACACAAGTGAACATTTTCTTTAGCTTAGTTATTATGGTGAGAACAATTTTGTGGCAGCTCCTTTATTGAATAAAAGTCTTGAGAAATGTGCAAATTTCCCAAGATTTCTTTGTGACAATGTTTAGCAACTCAGGGGTGGAAATGAAGCTGGGTCTGTCTCCTGGGTGGGTGGAATTGGCAGTTTGGCCCTGCCAGCCTCACACCAGACATGCAGCATCACAAGTGCAATGTCCCCATCTGAAATTGAGATCCTGAGTCCATCCTTACCGACAAGAGGGTGGCGCAAACCCACCTTGACAAACTCCACAACCAGAAGGGAACACTGGGAAGGAAAGCACAAGGCTTGGGCTTGTTCTCTGTGTGCTGGGAGCTGCTGATGTAAATGGTCTTCAGCCTGCCCAGCCACCCTGAGCCAGAGGCAAGGAAGCAGATTGGTGGTGTTTCCCACAGACAGAAGGTGCAAAGGCTGCATGAGGAGCTGAAACAGGGCAGCCAGGCCTACAGGAGCAGCACCCGGAGCCCTCCTGGTTGGGGAGCGGCAGAGGCTGGAGGACAAGAAAGGATGGGCCTGGGTGTGTTTGGAACAGAGGAAGGAGAAGCACCCAGACTTGGGAGGGCCGTGGAGGCACAGTCCAGAAACCCCCTCCCTAGCTTCCTGCCCTGTGCAGGTCCCGACACCCCCCCGGCTTCTGAATGGGGTGGTCAGCACCTGGCAGGCATGAGGGGAGGCCAGGCAACAGGGGAGGTACACAGGCTGACGCCACCCATTCTTTCCCTGCACCCAGAGACACAGGCTATGGAAGGAACTCACTCTGTCCTTCCTATTAGCAGGAAATGTCAGCATTCAGGTGATTTTATTTATTTATAAAGAAACTGAAGCAGATTTTTCTTCTTTATTGTAAGCAGATTGAGGTCTCCTGCTTAGGTAATCTATTGAAAATTTGATAAATTAATGTCATTAAGTCATAGTTTATCTACAGAAATAAATATTAAAAAGAGGAGCATACAAAATAAACTTTACAGAGATGTTAGATTTGGCTTAATTCACAATGTTTCAAAGCAGGTTAATGATCAGTGACTTATGTTAAATGCACCTACTATGTTTAATAATTTAAAAATGAATTCCAGGACTTATGATGATGATAATCAGAGATACCATTCACATTAAATACATTTTTGAAGATTCTCTCTTATTACATTACATAACGAACAGACATTTTAAATGGTATTGCAGACACATAATTTTATGTCAGAGACAATATATGCATATTAAAATTCTGTATACTTTGATAAGGTAAAAAATAAAGCTATATAAACTGATCTTTATTTTTCTACAAAAGTAGAATCACATTTTCCTGACACTTCCAACACACCTCTATTAAAGCTGTTTATAGACATAGCATTAGAAAGATTTTCACTCCTTTTCACTCATCTCTAGCTTCTAAAACTGATAATTTTCCTGGTTTTAAAATTTGAAATGGGTAATTTCCTGCCTACTAAGCAGTTATACCAAGTTGTTAAATAATTTTATGATGAAATAAAAGTGGTTGCATTAGTTCAATACTAGTCAGTGCAAAACACACACATTTAGTGGTTTAGAGAACAAGGCTGGAGCCTCCCTCGTCTGCTCTGGACGCCCAGCTAGTCGTGCAGCTCAGAGCAGGACAAGGTTCCTTGTAGCTATAGCCCACGGTGCCTGGCCAACAAACTGGACATATCCTGTCCTGGGTGCTGGGGCCTGGTTGCTCACTCCCTCTTCAAACAGGTGGGAAGCAGCTGACTGGAGCCCGGGGATGCCCTCCCCAGACCCGACCCCGTAGCCACCTCCCCTCGGGCCTGAGCTCAGGGCAGCTGAGCCTGTGGGAAGGGCTCCATCCAGCTCTCCTGTCACATCTGCTGGGAGGGGCCTCTGCACCCCTGGAGATCCGGTGTGGGATCTGAGGAGCACTGCCACGAGCCCTCAGGAAGGAGACAGGATGCTGTGAAGATGTACAGAGAGTGTAAATGCGTGTCTGTGGGGTATGCACGTGACATGGGTCCGTGTGCGTGTAGGAGCAGTGTGACTGGGTGTGTGCACACGCTTGCACGTGTGTGTGGCCACGAGTGATGTGGAGCTGCCAGCCAGAGGACACGGATGCAGCAGGCCGCTCATGCCTTTGTGACAGCCCGTATCAGGGGCCAAGTGTGATCAGGGACCAAACGCAAACATCCGACAGCAGCAGTGGTGGGGTCAGGGGTAGTGTAGAGCTGAGGTTTCCAGCGAGTAAGACTTTCAGACCTAACAATGGTGCTTAACACTGGCGTTCCGGTCTTCAAAGTTAGTTTAAGGCAAGTAAATGCTGACTCCATGAGGTGGACAGTTGCACTCCCTCCTGTCTGAAATGCCATCTCGCTGAGGGTCTTCTTAGCCTTCTATCTTGTGCCACTTGTCTATTTCAATTTATCACGCACATTCATTTAATAACTTCCCAATTTTCTTTTTTTTTTTGAGACAGTTCTCAAGCTGTCACCCTGGGTAGAGTGATGTGGCTTCATAGCTTACAGCAACCTCAAACTCTTGGGCTCAAGCCATCCTCTTGTCTCAGTTTTTCTATTTTTAGTAGAGACAGTCTCACATTTTCCTCAGGCTGGTCTAGAACTTGTGAGCTTAAGCAATCCACCGGCCTTGGCCTCCTAGAGTATGAAGATTATAGGCGTGAGCCACTGTGCCCAGCCCCAAACAATTTTCTTTTCTTTTTTTTTTTTTATTGTTGGGGATTCATTGAGGGTACAATAAGCCAGGTTACACTGATTGCAATTGCCCCAAACAATTTTCTAAAGATGTGTGCAGCAATTGAGATCTCAGGGACTCAGATGCTGAGACTTGAGTCACCAGAGGTGAGTGGTGAATCTCCCAGGCAGAACTGGCGTCCAGCTCACTGACCTGCCAAGCAAGAATCTTCTATTTTTAAGGCTGAAGAATGGAAATTAAAAACAAAACCCAAAAGCTTATCACATTGGGGATTAAGTTAAAAAATGGTGATGAAAATGAAATTTTAACAAATTGTGAAGAGACAGCATGGCAAATTATTGTACTCCAAATACTCTGCTCAGCTGATCACTGCAGAAATAATAAGAAATGAGGGGCGGTGCCTGTGGCTCAGTGAGTAGGGCGCCGGCCCCATATGCCGAGGGTGGCAGGTTCAAACCCAGCCCCGGCCAAACTGCGACAAAAAAATAGCCGGGTGCTGTGGCGGGCGCCTGTAGTCCCAGCTACTCGGGAGGCTGAGGCAAGAGAATCGCTTAAGCCCAGGAGATGGAGGTTGCTGTGAGCTGTGTGAGTCCATGGCACTCTACCAAGGGCCATAAAGTGAGACTCTGTCTCTACAAAAAAAAAAAAAAAAAAAAGAAATGAAGAGATGTGTGTGGGCGTAATCTGAGCTGAAAACCACATTCAGCCAAAATCTCACCAGAATTTAAAAGTAAAGTGGCCAAAAATCCATTAACTTAAAAAACGAAAGCCTTAAAAACATACTTCAAAAATTAGACAATAGGTTAACAAATAAATGAATAAAAGAGATATAAACAGCTATGAAAATACTTTAGTGCAAAGGCAATTTTAAGATTTCTAAAAAAATACATTATAAATAACTTGTTAACTGAACATACAGAGATTCTGCACCCAACAGATATTACATTTATACCCCTCTGCTGGATTCTTAAAAAAGGCATAAAAAAACGCACACACCATTGTTTGTGGGGTCAGCGTGGGCGGAGAGGGGGCTTCCTGGCCGAATCTTTGGTGTGCTGCTCATGCGTCACCTTGACACGCCCCAACTAGTGTGCTCGCTGCCCTTGCTGTCCACGTATCCCCTCTTCAAATAAATATTTATTGGTGAAATATTATACAATCAAACGGTGAAATCTAAACTTCCAAAAACGCCTTCTACCAAGTCCTCAGAAATGAGCTTGGCTTGTGCATCCAAGCCCTGGCTTCACACAGGGCTGCCCAGCTCTGGCGAGGCGCTGACCTTCTGTTACTGCCTGAGTGGTGCTCTTCTCAGAAGGTGTCAGTTTAACGCCTGGCGTCTGAATCTCAAACTGAAGTGTCTTCCTTTGACCATTAAGGCTATGTCAGAAGTCACTGCTAGAAACAGAAATACTGGCACAGAAAGGACGGGGTATGGCCCCCCCCCCCACTGGAAAAAATCCCAAGACAAAGCTGGGCCGTGTGGGGGCCCAGCTGGGTGGTAAAGCTTCAAGCTGGGGCGGTCTCAGCTGTAGCACTGCCTGTTGGAACTGTGTGGCCATCCTGAGTGCCAATGCCACCCCTGTGGCCTCCTCTCCACAAGGACAGAGGGCATCTGCTTGGGCACCCAAACCACTGCTCTGCCTGACACCCATGCAGTGACCATCTCCCAGTGCGAGGCAACTGGTGACTGTGGCCCTGGCACATGGCAGGTGGACATCTCCTGCTTGTGGGCATAGGCTAAGTGCGTCACCTCACCCACTGCATGAGGCTTTCTCCACAATGGCAGCCCCAGCACCAAGGGTCAGGCAGCTTACACATAACCCATGGAACCCACGTCACAGATGAGCAAGGACATCCATGGGCCTGCGAGGATAGACGTAGCCATCTGCAGCCTGTTCTGGTCCCCCACCCCATAGCATTGGAGGTGTCCTGAGGACAGGATGTGCAGCCGCTCCACAGGCTCTGTGAGAGCCCAGGGACAATGGGCAGCACTCCCTCAAGGTGGCCAAGGGTCACTGGCCAGCCCTACTCTCTGGGTGGCAGCGACACTGAGGGCACAGACATGCAGATGGGAGTGGCCTCGGGGGTCGCAGGAGGCCAAGCAGAGCTGCAGTCCCTTTTGCAGTTGGGCTAAAGGCCTGGAGGCCACTGGGTCTTGGACAGGTGCCGGCCAGCACACTGAGCCTAGAGGCAAGGTCTGTGATCCCCCTCTATCCTGGGGACCAGGAAGAGGCACACGTGGACACCTGGAGCATGGCTTGTAAGGGCTGGCACTGCACAGCACCAGTCACACAGGTGTTTCCAAACTGGACCCAGGGAAGCTGTGTCTTGGGCCACAACTGTGACAGTCCTGGGCAGGGCCCAGGGAGGGAGGTGGCGCGGCATCCTCCTCGCTCTTCCAGAATGTGAAGGCCACGTCCTGAGGGCGGGGACCACACCAGGCGTCCGATGGCTGGAGGCTCTGTGGAGAGGCAAGAGGGGTCGGCTCTGGAACATGGCCCCGACACTGTGCACGTGTTCTGCTGAGAGATGTGAGGCAGGGCAGTGCCAAGAAGCTCTGTGGCTGCCAACGCTGACCGGAGCCACTTTCAGAGGTGCCAACTGCCACCAACTCCCGCAGGAGGGTCAGACCTGGTCCTGAGGGCTGACCCCTTCCCCTGGTGGAGGCAGCAGAGAGGCATGGTCTCTGCACAGATGCCAGCGTCTGTCTCTTGCTGTGCCTTCAGGTGATGGGAATGAGTGGGGCAGGGGTGAAGGGATGGACAGAGGCATGAGGCTTCCCCCATAACTGTCATGACATACAAGAAAGCCCAGCCCTCAAGACCCCTGGATATGAAATGCTAATCCTCCTCCTGGGGCAGGAAGGAGAGGCCTGGGGGTGGGTAAGCGTCACACTGACCAGGCCTGTGCACGTGGTCCATGTTACCTCTCCTGTCACCACAGTCAGACGGGCTGAGTGGTTTCTTACCAACAGCCCATCAGGGTAAAGGGCTCACAGAGGCGTCAGATCTAACCAGATGTGAAAACTGGAATGTGCTTGTGTGGGGCCAGACCAGAACATGCAGCTAGACCAGGAGGACACAGGTGCTCCCAGGCAGGCACCTGGTGGACAGTGGACTCACTCCACGTGGCCTCGGCTTGTGCGATGTTCTACTTTGGGTTTTAAATCAGGATCCTCCCAACAGCTGCCTAAATGCCCCTCAAAGGTCCAGGACTGAGCCTGTCTGGACACAGCCAACAGCCATGCGTGCATGTGTGGGGCATGTACATGTGTGTGCAGGTCACCCTCAGGCACATTACTTACCTGTGACAGCAAAGGTGTGTGTGTGTTTGTGTATGTGTAAAGAGGGTTTGTTCTCTTTTCATCATGAAACTTAGTTATCAAAAAAAAAAAAAAAAAAGGCACAACACAGCAAAACTTTGGAGGCAACACGGACAGTCTCAAAGAGTCACAGCACACCGGCCTGAGTGCCCAGCGCAGCAGTGGCCATACCGTTACCTAGCGTCGAGCTAGTCACGCCTCGGCTGCGGTAAGAGGTCCTTCAGAAGGGGCCCGTCGCTGCTGGGTGCGGCGCTGAGCGGTGCCTTGTGCTGCGCGCTCTTCTGCAAGGGCAGGAAAGACACTGAGATGGCTGTGGCCGGGGCTCAACGGGGGCTGTCAGGCCAGTGCCCATGAGTGCCAGAAAGACAGTCCTGGCCTCCACCTGGCCACGGCAGACCAACGCCCACCATCTGCAGGCCCATGACCTGGAGTCTGCATGGGCTGTCACGGGCTACCTGTCGGCAAGCAGGGGCAGGGCCTCTGCAGGTGACTGGCTGCTTTCCTAACAGGGGTATTAAAGAAAGAGCCTGCATCTGAGGGTGAGAGCAGCACAGGACTCATGGGGCAGTTCCCCGCCCCCTTAGGAGAGGCAGGGTGTGCAGGGTGTTCCATCAGCTGGAAGGTCCAGGAGGCACTTGCAGAACCCCACAGCACACATCCTGCCACATGCCCCAGAGGCAGCAGCCCACACGGGGAGAGCTGCCAGCCAGCCCCACATCCTGGGGTTCCGTGCACTCCGGGTGCCCAGGCTGGTGTCTGAGCACTGTGGTTTCTAGTCCCGTTTCCTAGTTTCTCAGTAACAAGGAGAAGGGAGTTGCGAGAGCTGAAGGGCAAAGTCAGAATCAGAGCTGAAGGTTTGAACCAACAAAGTCCAGGTGAGGCAGAGGCAGCATGGTGCACGTAAACGGGCAGACAGACAAAGGGGTGGGCACATATATATGTCACGTGTTACATATATGTAGTATAGACCTCTGATGCCTGAGACCTTTTTTCTTTTTTTTTTGGAGACAGAGTCTCAAGCTATCACCCTGGGTAGAGTGCCATAGTGTCACAGCTCACAGCAACCTCCAAATCTTGAGCTTAAATGATTCTCTTGCTTCAGTCTCCCAAGTAGCTGGGACTACAGGCACTCGCCACAACGCCTGGCTATTGTTTGGTTGTAGTTGTCATTGTTCTTTGGTGGGCCTGGGCTGGATTCGAACCCGCCAGCTCTGGTGTATGTAGCTGGCACCCTAGCCGTTTGAGCTACAGGCACCAAGCCCACCTGTGACTTTTTTAAAAGACAGGAATAATTTAAAAAAAAAAAAAAAAAAAAGCCATCCATGCCTGTGGCTCAAAGGGGTAGGGCGCCGGCCCCATATGCTGGAGGTGGCAGGTTCAAACCCAGCCCTGACCAAAAACTGCAAAAAAAAAAAAAAGCCATCCATTTGAAATAAAATATGTTCCAAGTAAGGACCAGTGAAATGTTTATTCCTCCAAAGTCCTGCACAACTCTTGAGTGTTTCTGTAGCACCACAGCGAATTCCTAGCGCTGGGAGCCTGCAAGAGGCAGGTGCCCTGTGGTAAGATGCAGGGGGGCAGCCATGCCTTGGTGTCACGCCCAGAGTCAGGGCCCTGGAAACCTCAGTGACTTCTCCATGCAGTCAGCGCCCAGTTCAGAAGCAGACCAGCTCTTTGCAAATTACATCAATAGTTAGAATATTGATGATGTGATTTAATTAGACTCTTAAGGACCTCCTGGGACTTTATAAAAGTGTTTCTAATAATTTCATCCAATATGTTTTCAAGTGTGTATTATCAGTAGTGAGATGAGATTATATAATTTATTCCAACAAATTCTGATGATACCAAATTAGAAAGATTTTGATTAAAATAGTGTTTAAAATTTATAGAAGAAAAATTGTTATTAAAAGAAAAAAAGGCTTTTTCTTGCTGTAGGTGTCCTGTGCTGCACGGAAAAAGCCTTGCCTGTCTTGGGGTGTTGTGAACTCCGTGCTGAGGGGCGGAGTGGCCCTGGTGATAGCCCTGTGCCAGGCAGTGCTCAGCCCTAGAGTCTGGGGTCCATGGAGGCTCCTACCTGAGTAGCTGCCTCAGGAAAACGCTGGGCTGATGGCTCTACAGCCACTGGGAGCAAATCAGAAGGCTTCTCTAGAAACCACAGGTCTTTCTTCAAAAAGGTGAAAAGGGAATTTGGTAAAGCATACAACAGGAAATGCTTCTGCCCTTTTCCTAAGTGACAGGGCTCAGCGGGGCTGCCCTTTCCTGCAGTGCTATGGGCCTCGAGCAAGCCCTTCCTCCAGTGGCCCTCAGCATCCCATCTGCAAGGTGTGCAGGGTGCCCAGGGGCGTGTGCTCGTCTTCCATGGGCTGCAGGGGTGGGGCGGGCCGAGGAAGCAAGTGGGCTCGTGGGGTCGGGAAGCACAGACACCCATGCCTCCGTGTGTGGCTGACCCGCCTGACAGCACGAGGGCTGGCGGGGCACAGTGCTGAGCCCTTGTTGGGGGACTGAGAGAGAAACACTGTGCTGTAGAAAACAGCCCATGAGCACTCTGTAGACCTCACGTGGTCACAGCATTCTGGGCACAGCCGCCGTAACCAGTGACAAGCAGACACCAGAGCATTACTCGGTTGCCCTGGCACTGCGTGCCAGCCCTGTGTCATCCTGTGACGACAGTCTCAGACATGTAAAAAAGGCAAAGAAGCATCACCTTGTTCCGTCAGAAACTCAGACTGCTGGAAGTCTGGGAAAGCATAAAGATGGTAGACTGCTCAACAGAAAGGCACTTGTTCTTAGTCTGCCGGGCCCGGAGGCAGGAGAGGTCGGGCATCAAGGACGAGTAAACAGGGTGTGGTTTTTTAGGAAAAGCAGGTAGGAAGGCAGAGGGAGACAGAAAGGAGAGAGAAACAGAAAGGCAGTGAGTCGGTGGGGGCTCCCACACCGGTGCAGGCCAGCTCTCCTCCCCAGGCAGGGCCCGGCACCCAGCTCACGGCTGGTTTCCGACACAGCTATGGGGTTTCTAAGTCCTCCCTGGCCCCTCCCCAGTGGCTCTGCTGGGGGCAGAGGTGCTGTAGGTGCTCTGTCAGCTGTCCTGGCAAGGCCCAGTGGGCCTGGGGAACCATTTGCTCCATACCCACAGAGTTCAGGTCTACCACGCTCAGTGGGGACCTTTAGTGGGACTTTCTGGAGGCAGTAAGACACCTCCAGCCCCCAAAACATCCCGCCCTGCGTCACTGTGATCAAACAGCATGTCAGGGCCATTGTGTGGACATACTCAGTATTGCTGAGTGGCCCCTCCTGCATCCTGAGGTCTATGGGGTGCAGCTGCCTGCTGTGGCCAAAGGTGGGGGGGGTGGTGGTGCTGTGGTCAGGCCCCCTTCAAAGGGCTGGGTGGGGCCACTTGTTGTTCACCCCAAGCACAGCTGCTGCCCTGTGGAGGCTGAATCCCTGGTACACCTGAGCCTTGGGGAAAAGGTCCCATCTCTCAGAATGATTGGAGATTTCTAGGGATAGAACCTGAAAATCTGCATTTTTAATAAACTCTTGGGGACTGTGACACAGGTGTGCCCTGAACCAGCAGGTGAGAACTTTCTCGTGTCCTCAGTGGACAGTCAGGTTTCCTGGTGAGATAGAGTGTAAAGGAGGTGGGTTTCCCCATCGACCCTCAGCCCCACAGAGCTCAAGGCCAGAGCTGGGGCTGCTCCCAGTGGCAGGAGGGGCGGTAAGGCTGAACCCTGCCCCAGGGCCTCCTCCGTGGGTCACTTCCTCCCCGTGCCAGAGTCCAGGTTGTAGACACACCTTGGGAGTATGGAAGGAAGCAGCCTGACCAGCACCCAGCATCCCCAGCATAAACTCTAACACTGTGGCCAAATTCACCACCCTGTGATTTAGCCATCATGAAATAATGACTAATTAAAAAATTGGATTTACGCAAGTTTTACATACCAACTATTTTTGGTATTGATCTTCCCATTCTTTTTATCATTTCAGATGACCGTTTAGAGCTAACATAAAATTAAACAGTCTTGAGTTCCTCTAGCCCACTCTTTAAGGCCATGCACCATTATGAGAGTCTTCAGCCACATACAGACCAACCACATCTCCATGAGGCCCAAACGTCCTGTCCCACCTTTCAAACTATTATTTTTGTAAGGGGGGGGGGGCATACCTGGACTCTCTCCGTTGCTGTGGGCCACAGCTGCCGGCACAGGACCTTCTTGAGGACGTCAGGGAGGAGGCTGACAGTCACCAGCAGCATGACAGCCAGCCAGGCGGGCCCGCTGGACAGCATCTGTATGAACACGTAGTATATCCTCTGGTAGTTGAGGAACGGCCTGTGGAGTGAGGAGGGGCACACAGGTCAGAGGGCACCAAGAGGTACTCGCACCAGACACCTGTTCCCTGTCCAAGCAAGGTGCCCTTTTCTTCTGGGAATTGCTATTTTGCCACTGACAGTCCCTGGGAGCTGTTTAGCACCTGCCCTGATGGACTACATAAAAAGAGAGATGCAGACCCGCCCCAATGACACTGGGGCATGTGGACAGAGCAGAGGTGGCTCAGAGGTGAGGGGCCTAGTGTATGGTTTCTGAACAGCACAGGAATGAATAGTGACTAAAACAGTGGAGTCTCCCGTCTCAGAGCCTCAGTGTGACCAATGCTTCCTTATATGGAAAGACATGTTATCTCTGCCCCAAAAGGCTGGGACAGTGTCCCCACCAGGAGTACTGACAGTCCCGAGACATCTGTGCTGGGCTCTCAGCCAGAAGCCGGCAGGACGAGGCCTGTGGGTACAGTGCCCACCCTGAGCCACGTGGCCCGTCCCCTGCACAGCTTGTCATGGATGCCTCGGTGCTGACCTTGCTATAGCTGGAGCATACAGACAACCCCACCCCACCCCTGCCACCAGGAGACATGATTAGACGGGGGTGGGGAGCCTGGGGCCAGCATGGAGAGTTGGGGCAGGTGGGCTGAGGCAAGGAAGTGTCAACATGGTCAAATGTCCTCTGGCCACTGGGGCCACCAGCTGACCAGGATAATAGACAGTGTGGCCCCAGGCCAGGGCCCTGTGGGCTATGGGAATTTTCATGCTCCATACAGAGGGGCCCCCTCTCCTGGACGCCGTGCTTGATGCTAAGGACCGGGAATGGAGAGGACCTGCACTGGCCTGTGGCCGGGAGGCTCTAGCCCCGCTCAGGGGTCTGTCTTGGGGAGGCCCTGAGTATAGGAACAGCACGGGGAACACAGTGAGTGCTAATGGAGCATGTGTCTGGGGTCTCATGGGATGAGTAGGAGCTTACAGGAGGGGAAGAGCATTCTGGGCAGAGAGACTGGCCTGGACTGAGAATGATGCTGGCTTCCTCCCAGACTGGCCTCACAGCCTCACTTCCTGACCAGTTTATCATGACCATCGCTGAACTGACTGCCCTGTGCACATGGCCTCACCAGTTCAACCTCACATAGCTACCACAGTCTTTGTAGAAGAGCAGCCTGATGCTGCTGTGCTTATGTTCTTCTTCCTGTGACTGGCCAACAAACCATCATGTTGGACCAAAGCCAGGACCCTTTGGCTGACCGGTCTGGAAACTGCCTGAGTCAGCTCTCCAGCCAGGCCCAGCCCCTCCTGCTGCTGTCCATGGCAGAGGCCCCAGACAGGGTTGCACCTGTGAGCCAGAGCCCCTCCCCACAGCCAGGCTGAGGCCCGTGGCAGCCCAATGGCACCAAGGTTGTCTCCTCCGGATGTGGCCTGGCAGATGCTCTGCACAGCACCTTGTTTGGGAGGCATTTAGAAATGTCTGCTATTGCCACGATGATGATTTTACTTTGGTTTTAGCTTAAATGACTTTTTTGAGACTTTCAACATGAAAATGACTTTTCTGAGACTTTCAACCGCTGGGCAGAGTGTGCTGTCTGCTCTGCGCTGCCTGCTTGTAGGTAGGACCACTGGGCACATCTCCCCTCATCCCAGTGTGCTGGTCACAGGGGCAGCCTTGTGCCTGGCCTCCCCTGCACCACAGGGACAGGTGTGATACCTGGCTGGGGGGATGTTGCACAACCCCACACAGCTACCAAGGCTGTGAGGGACAGTGCCTCGAACCCCTGCAGGCAGACAAATCACGCACGTTGAGCAAATTCATACCAGATAATCCCTCCCCAGAGGAGGGAAAAGACGACGTAGAAGAGCAATGAGCCCCAGATGACAAAGTGGTTTATCCACGTCCAGTAATGCGTGTCCAATGCCAGCTGGAAGAGAGTGAGATGGTGGTCAGCAGCGTCACTGCAGGCCGTCAGTGTGCCCAGGGCAAGGAAGGGCAGAGCCAGCACAGAACGAGCCACAACATGAACACAGCCCATGTTGACTTTCTTTGGGAAAAGAAAGCAGAGCCTCACCCTGCCACCAAGGAAAGAGCACTGGGACATGGTGGCCCACTAGTGATGCTATCCTGGGCCCTGGGGAGGCAGGGGAGAGGTGTGACCCCACACAGGCTGCACACTGATGCACTGGCCCACAGCCCTGCCCAGAGGGCCCTTCAGGAAATTTTCTCCCTCAGTTCCACAGGTCTGCAGACTTCCATAAGGATGTTCCAGATAGACCCTCACTTGACTTTAAAGAGCTAAACCTTCCAAAAGACGTTAATTTGTTTAAACTAAAATGTACTTTGACTATACCAGGGGCAGGACTAACGCCATCTAAGAGAATGAATTCTGACCCAAACTCTCTCATAAGCCACCTTTTGTGTGATTCTGCAAGTTTGCATTCAGATGGGGTCCCTGGGTGAGCAGAGCAAGTTTGAACAGCTGGCAATGATACTGAGGGCAGTGGGCAGCTGAGGTGGCTTAGGGGAAAGGGGTGGCCTCGAGCCTCGGCGAGGGGGGATTTGTAACTCAAAGGTTCAGCAGGGCGGGACCCACGCGTAGGGTGACACCATTACCTTCAGTGTGACTGTAAATACCATCGCTGTGAACACCAGCATCCCAAAGGTCCAATTTCCAAATATCTGTTTGGGAAAAACCGTCCAAATAATCTCGTTATCTTGCAGTTTCCCTCCTGCATAGTCAAGACACGTTTCAGAAAGTACACGTCGTTGCTCTGTGCACTGACACTTCGTACCCCAAATACTCTGCGCTGCACCTTCCTCCTTGATGTAAAACGGGTGGTGGGGACACCTGGGCACAGCAAGGCCCGCAGTCCGCCCACTGCAAGTCTGCGCCCTGCTGATCGGCCACAGTCCAGCTGTTCTGAGCTTCCCACTACTCCATGTTCAATCACAGCAAAGGGGATCAAGAAAAACACCCACAGCTGATCTCTACATACGCAGGTGCAGACTCTGCTCAGGTTTTATGCAGAAGAGGCCTCTACCCTACCACCTGCATGTCTCAGCACAAACCAGGAAAAGTCTGTGGTAGTTTCCTTTCCACTCGACTCAAACTCCTGCCTACTGTTGAAGAGCACCGCTGCTAGAATACTGCAAGAAAACAACTCAAGGGGACAAGCAGGCACCTGTGGGAGAAACAAAGGGACAGGACTTTCCTCTGGACATCTTGGGTAAGGGGACAAGGAGACACACAGGACAGAGGTCGTCCCTCTGTGGCCACGGCCAAGGAGAGCCGGCAGGAC
The DNA here is from genome assembly GCF_027406575.1 of Nycticebus coucang. Taxonomy (NCBI): domain Eukaryota; kingdom Metazoa; phylum Chordata; class Mammalia; order Primates; family Lorisidae; genus Nycticebus; species Nycticebus coucang. Next base: position 1,077,511 of record NC_069794.1, read on the forward strand.
CCTGTGCTCCCACCTGGCCAGTCAAACCCGGGGAAACAATACGTTCCTCAGCCACAGACAGAGACACAAGCAAAGTGAAGGGCCTGCACCTTCAGAGCTGCTCCTCTCGGAGGAAACCAGTCGCCTTGGATTTCACTCTGCAGGGACTGTTTCTTGAGGAGATTTCACCACGTATGAATCTACCAGTTTCCAGTTTGTCAGATTCTATTAACTGTGCCCCTCAAAGAACATTCCCCATATTCCTTTAAGGTAAAATTAAGTTTTAGTTTACCAAGAACTAAAAAGCTAGAACACAAATGGCTTTTCTTTATCGCTAGCATTTGGCCCAGGTGAAGGTACAAGGGCAGGTAGTGGGACTTCCAGACAGAGCCAGGACACCTGCCATGGACATGGACCCAGGCCCGCCAGTGCCCCTCACCTCACTCTCCATTTCCTGGTCGCCATTGGAGCCAGGCCCCTCTTTTGGCTCAGAAACATCCACTCAGGTGGGTATAGTTCTCGACCAGGGCCACTCTGCCCCATCTCCACTGTCAGAGCTTGTGGAGAGGCTGGGCTGCTGGATGCAGGGGACAGAACGAAAGAACCACCTGGCCCCAAACGTCCACAGAGCAGAGGGGGGACCTCGACACACACTCCCTGAGATGGGCACCTTTTGCCCAGCTTTGGGGCAGGAATGTTTTGTGACTCTAAGCCCTGCTGAGGTGGGGCAGCAGCCTGCTGAGACATCTGGATGGAAGGTGCTGGGAGAATATGGCTGCTTGGTTTAATTGGAAGTTGACCTTTTATCAAAGGGAGAACCTCAGCAGGCCCGGGTGGTTGTGCACCCCGACAGGCACCTGGGCCCAGCCTGGCTTTCCACTTCCTCCCCCAATCCCCTCCTTGGCCGTCCCACCACAACCCCAACCCATAGCAAACTGTGGACACTGAGGTTGCAAAACCAGAAATGTGCCTCACGTGGGCATCAAACTCTGGCCACTTGAATGGCTTCCTAGTCTCCCTCCTGTTCTGGTGCCCTGGACTGGACTGCAGGGGGTCACAGTCCACCTGCAGTCAGTAGGCTGCCTCCGGGTGCCTCCTGGTGGGATAGCTGGGCCACAGCTTCTGTGCTCACAGGGAAGTAACAACAGGACCCAGCCATTTCAGACCCAGAATCAGGTCAGGACCTTGGGAAAGCTGGACTTGTCCCACTGCACCTCCCCATCCTCAAGGCCACCCACTGGGGACAGTCACCCTGTGACTCTGTAAAGTTCTCTTAATATCTTCATCTATTTGGGGCGGGAGCCCCCAGCCTAATGGCCAATGGTCAATTTGGCACTGTGCCCTCTGGCCACGATTTCTGTCAGCTCTGGGGAGGTGAGCTAAGCCCCCGGCACCCGTTCCCTTTCTTGAAGGGGGTTGGGAGAGACAACTGCTCCCCAAGTGACATCAGGCCCACCACAGTGCAGCTCCTGCTTCTGATTCCCTTGGGACTCAAGCTCACATGATTCCACATCTCAGCTGAAAGTGTCAATGATCTTCTGGCCTTGTTCCTGTCCTAGTGTCTCAGCAGAGCTGTTCTTGGGTCGGGCATACCCTCCCCTGCATGTGAGTTAAATCCCCCATCCTGAGAATGACTATCCTTATAAGAAATTTCCTGCTCAAAAAAGCCTCCAAACCCAGGCCATTCTTTACATCTAAAAATTACCCCAAAAAAATGCAACGCGAGTTTTCTCAAGGTCATGGTCATGGCCCCTACTATGTTGCCTTCCTGTAGGCTGCCTGTCAGTCTGCCTGGCCCCCATGTCCCCCATGGTCCAGACACAGCTCTCCTGCTATGTCCCGACTTCTCCAGAACTGCGTCCCAGGCTTTCCAGAGCACAGCTAGAAATACCCTGAGGTTTACTGGTAACAAAACAGCTGTGTCTTGGGACCATCATCTGTGACATCAAAATGAGAAATAATTCTGGCTCATTACGTCTATGGAGAAAATGCTCCATAAATGAATTTTTCTTTTAAAAAAGCTGTCTGTAATTCTTTTATTCCTTCAGGAGTTCACACAATCACAAAGCTCCTATAGAATTTAGACCCTTAAAAAAGGGGGTCCTTGGGTACTGACAGTGCCCAGAGGAGGGCATCTGGACCCAGCCTCGATCAGCAGCGCTCTGGCTATGAAAGGTGTGATGTGGGAGAGAGAAGGGCTGCCCACTGCACTGCCCTAGCAGCAGTTTTGCTGGGCGGTGTGAGCTGAGCCTCCTCAGAAAGCAGCAGAAACATCAGTAAGGGGAGCCACTGAGAGACGGTAGGAACCTGCCACCCCTTGGCCTTGTGAGAGCCTTAGTCACCCCATCACCTGCCCTCTGAATTCCTGCCTCACATGTGACGGGGCCTGAGAGGGTCGTCACTGTGACTGGGGGCTACACTGTGACTCATTCTGGAACACAGTGCCGATTCTCTGGTACAATCTTGTTTGGAGCCCTGCTGACTCGGAGCACATCTGTCTCCTCAACTGTGCAGCCAGGGACCCAGGCCTCCTGGTACTGGCTCCTATGGCCCTGTGCACTGGCTCCTATGGCCCTGTGTAGGGCTGCAGATGGCTGTGTGGCCACAGTGTCAGGCTGGCCGGGCTCCAGCTCTGGGCTGAGGGCAGCCAGGCTCTGAGGCTCCCTGGCTTGGGTGGTGCTGGTCAGGACATTTCCCCTTGGCCTCTCTCCCCATTGCCACATCAGCCCCTGACGAGTTCTGTCCACTTGTGGCTGACAACAGGGATGTGAGCTAGGTGGGGACTGAGTGCCACACCACGTGTACCACCTGGGGCTTAGTGTAGGACAGTTGGGGACAGCTAGGAAGAGGGAAGTTCCCAGCCTGGGAAACAGGAGCTGGTGGGAACCCTCAGCCTTGGGAAGGGGACGTGGGGTTGATGTACCAGAGGGCCAACTGCATGCTGGGGCTTTAGGGACCCCTGAGGAGGGTGATGCTGGGGAGGCACCTGTGGGAAGGCCCTGAGGAACCACCTGGCTCAGCATACTCTCTAGAATGGGGCCACCTGTGTCCTCTGTTGAAATCGGCCTCGTTGGCCTCCCTGGGAAGTCCCTGTCACTCACTCTCAGACTGACAACAGAGAAGCCCAGGACAACCTAAACAACCCCCAGGGTGTGAGTTCGTCCCCTGACCTTGTACCAGTCACTTAATCTGTCTGAACTTCAGTTTCCCCAACCTTTATGTGGTGTCAACACACAGCAGAAAGCCTGAAGGTGGGGCAGGACGAGGTCTCTGCCAGACAAGGGTGCTCACTGTGGCACGGCAGGCTGTAGGGCCCTGGGACCCACTTCTCAAAACACAGCATCTTCGTTCTTCTTAAGACACACTCAGGACACTTATGTAAAGCCTGACCCGGTGAGGGGGTGGATCTTATAAAAGATACGTAAGGATTGAAATATGGCTCTGTTTAACTACATCCATGGCCTGGAGGTACTGGGGAATTATTCAATTAAAATAAACTAAGACACAGAATAGATACTAGAAAAATATACAGATTTTAGAATAGTAAAATGAGATTTTAATAAATTCTCAAGGCTAATTTAGTAAAAATTGATTTAAGTTATGACAGAAGACAGCACCTTTCAGTAAGGGAGAAAACAGAAATAAACAATAAATGCACGGGACACGTAGCAAGACTTAAGTTCAATCCAACAGTCTGAGGGATAAACGAGAGGAAAAAAGAGGTGTATTGGGTTAAATAGAAAATGAAACAAATCTCTGTGAGTCCCCCTGGCTTGAGCAGGGCAGTCACCGTGCAGCACTCAAAGTCTGCACATTTAAGGAAGGTGGGACTGGGCCGCCTCCCACACCGCTCGTGGCTCCCAGGGAGCACACGCGTGCCAGGGTCAAAGCCACGTACCTGTGTTACACTGCCTTTTACTTGAAGTTGAGGGAAGCTCAGTTCAGAAAACACCCCTGACTCACCCAGCAGCCCCGCCTGACACAGAAACCCAAAGAGACACCACTGCAGGGACGGGAAGGGCACACCTCTGACCAAACTGTGGCTCTAACGCGAGCAGAGGTGCAGCAGCTAGCAGCATTTCTACCACAAAGCACACAGAAGTCGCCACATTTGAAAATATTTTCGAGAAATATTTCATTTGTAATGCACTCCAAAAACACAGAGAAAGGACAAAGCCAGGGTGGTCTTACCATGTGCGTGTTGGCGGTCATTATCTGAGAGTGGGAGGGAAGCAAGTGGCAAAAAGAAAAAAGCAAGATACAAATAAAACAAACCCCCAGGAATTATGCAAACAACCAGACAGCTGAATGACTATTAGAAAACTATAAATCTATTCATTGCAGAGGAGATACTTAAGTACAGTACTTGGGAGAAAACACTAAAACGCGTTACATACGAAATTAATTCCCACGTTACAGAAGCAACGTCTGAGTGACACAACTGAACCTCTCCATGATTAGTTCAGGGTGGACTGTAAGTCACAGAGACAAGCCTAAGACCCTGGGAAGGGCGTCTCCGAGCGAGGTTCCGCAGATGTGGCGTTTACTGACAGAAGCCTGCCACACCGCGCCCTTCAAAGCAACTGGACGGATACAGACGCATCCATCTGACCCGCGGAGCCACCATGGCTGTGCTGAGCTCCAGCCCTGCACAGCGACAAGGGTTTGAGGGCTAATTCCCGAGTAGCTAAGTCAGCAAAATTGAGTCCAGTACTGACCTGTCCATTGTTGGTCACTGTTGTATTTTCAAACATGAAATAAGCACCAAAGAAGAATACCAGAGCGTCAAACACTCCCAAGAAGGTCCAGTAGATGAACGTTCGCCAGCGGAGCAGCGCGTTCTTGGCGATGTCTCTGCACAAGGAAGACAGGGATCTGAGCTCTGGTGACACGAGCACATGGCCTCACCCACGGCACGGCCACCCCTCAGAATCTCGATGTGCAAACTGTGTGTTCCACAAAGCCGTGCCTGGCCCAGCAGCCAGTGCGAAGGGCTCTTCGGACACAAGAGTCTTGCTGTGCACATCCTTGGCTGAGGTTTAGGGACTGTTTCCTCTCTCGTTCTTAACTACAGTGTCACTACAGGCCGAGACGCGGACACGTTAGAGCCTCTGAACGTAGTCGGCACACAGCACAGTGCACACCCTCACGTTCTACAGGCACAGTGGACTGAAGATCGAGTCTGCCCCCAACGCACAGTGTGATGTCTCATGCCTGTTAGTTGAGTAACAGAGAACCTGCAGCGCACGCTCGCCTGCCTCCTCAGATCCACTCCAGCCTACCCCACACGTGACAACTCAGAAGCCCGCTCTGTGCTGTCGTCCCTCACCATCCACAATGGACATCAAGATCCCACACAGGGGCCACGTGTCCTGATGGACAGCAGGCAGCCCGCGACTGTGGCGGTGGGGTCAGGAACCACACGTTTGAAGAAACTGCGCGGACACGCACGTGAGCACAGACACGTGAACACACACGAGCACAGACACGCATGTGAACACAGACATGCACATGAGCACAGACACGTGAACACACACAGGAGCACAGACACGCACATGAGCAGACACACATGTGAACACAGACACACATGTGAACACAGACATGCATGTGAACACATACACACCAAGTGAGCACAGATGTGAACATAAACACACATGAGCACAGACACGCGCGTGAACACAGACACGCATGTGAGCACCGACACATGAACAGACACGCAAGTGAGCACAGACACGCACGTGAGCAGACACACACGTGAACACAGACACGAGCACACATGTGAACAGACACTCAAGTGAGCACCGACATGTGAACATAAACACACATGAGCACAGACACGCATGTGAGCACAGACACATGAACAGACACACATGTGAGCAGACACGTGAGCACAGACATGTGAACATAAACACACGAGCAGACACATGTGAACACACACGTGAAGACACACATGAACACAGACATGCACGTGAGCACAGACACGTGAACACAGACACACGTGAGCACAGACATGTGAGTAGATACGTACATGCATACGCACAACCACAGATGCACGAGAGCACACGTACGCACACAGACTTGAGCCTCCATGCAGACGCCACCCGTCACCCACCCATACAGGGCGGGTCCCCCACAGCCTCCACACAGACGCCGCCCGTCACCCACCTATACAGGGCAGGGTCCCTCCTGAGCGCGTCCATGCTGACGTGCTGCTCCATCAGACTGTACAGGAGGATCGGCAGGGACGTGAAGCTGATGTTGTACAGCGTCAGATATGCAGTGTCGTACAAAGTCTGGAGAAAGAGGAAAATAACACCTCACTGCATTTTTACAAACTTTTTGACAATTTGATTTCAATAAATCCATTGCAGTATGGTAAGAACCACAAACGTGCACAGAACACATCTAAAATGCATACGGAGCCATCTTTCCAGATACAGAAGGGCCAGGATGACTTTTAAAGCTTCATGTTGGAAACTTGGATTAAAAATCAGTCTTTTGAGCTTTGATTATTCTTGCCCTGGGCACTTCCACTGACAAGAGGTGGCCACGTGCCTTTATACAGACTGACACCAGGATGACCTGGTGGCCCTGAGGACCCCTAGTTTAGGCTGTTCCTTACAGTTAGGGTCAGAAAGCCCAGCACAGCCCTGTCTGGGCCTGGGAAAGGCAGGTCTTGGCCACATGGTTCCCTGGTGGGCATCTCAGACACATCACACCAGAGAACATGGAGCCTGCACCACACCTGGCTCTCCACCCCACCTAAGGGGACACCTCCCCACCTGTGGAACCTGCACCATGCCTGGACTTCCACCCCACCTAAGGGGACACCTCCCACCTGTGGAGCCTGCACCACGCCTGGACCTCCACCCCACCTAAGGGGACACCTCCCCACCTGTGGAACCTGCACCATGCCTGGACTTCCACCCCCCCTAAGGGGACACCTCCCCACCTGTGGAACCTGCACCATGCCTGGCCCTCCACCCCACCTAAGGGGACACCTCCCACCTGTGGAACCTGCACCATGCCTGGACTTCCACCCCACCTAAGGGGACACCTCCCACCTGTGGAGCCTGCACCATGCCTGGACCTCCACCCCACCTAAGGGGACACCTCCCACCTGTGGAACCTGCACCATGCCTGGACTTCCACCCCACCTAAGGGGACACCTCCCCACCTGTGGAACCTGCACCATGCCTGGACTTCCACCCCACCTAAGGGGACACCTCCCACCTGTGGAACCTGCACCACACCTGGCCCTCCACCCCACCTAAGGGGACACCTCCCACCTGTGGAACCTGCACCATGCCTGGACTTCCACCCCACCTAAGGGGACACCTCCCACCTGTGGAACCTGCACCATGCCTGGACTTCCACCCCACCTAAGGGGACACCTCCCCACCTGTGGAACCTGCACCATGCCTGGACTTCCACCCCACCTAAGGGGACACCTCCCCACCTGTGGAACCTGCACCATGCCTGGACTTCCACCCCACCTAAGGGGACACCTCCCACCTGTGGAGCCTGCACCACACCTGGCCCTCCACCCCACCTAAGGGGACACCTCCCACCTGTGGAACCTGCACCACGCCTGGACTTCCACCCCACCTAAGGGGACACCTCCCACCTGTGGAACCTGCACCATGCCTGGACTTCCACCCCACCTAAGGGGACACCTCCCACCTGTGGAACCTGCACCATGCCTGGACTTCCACCCCACCTAAGGGGACACCTCCCCACCTGTGGAACCTGCACCACGCCTGGACTTCCACCCCACCTAAGGGGACACCTCCCCACCTGTGGAACCTGCACCATGCCTGGACTTCCACCCCACCTAAGGGGACACCTCCCCACCTGTGGAACCTGCACCATGCCTGGACTTCCACCCCACCTAAGGGGACACCTCCCACCTGTGGAACCTGCACCATGCCTGGACTTCCACCCCACCTAAGGGGACACCTCCCCACCTGTGGAACCTGCACCACGCCTGGACTTCCACCCCACCTAAGGGGACACCTCCCCACCTGTGGAACCTGCACCATGCCTGGACTTCCACCCCACCTAAGGGGACACCTCCCCACCTGTGGAACCTGCACCATGCCTGGACTTCCACCCCACCTAAGGGGACACCTCCCACCTGTGGAGCCTGCACCATGCCTGGACTTCCACCCCACCTAAGGGGACACCTCCCACCTGTGGAGCCTGCACCACGCCTGGACCTCCACCCCACCTAAGGGGACACCTCCCCACCTGTGGAACCTGCACCACGCCTGGCCCTCCACCCCACCTAAGGGGACACCTCCCCACCTGTGGAGCCTGCACCACGCCTGGCCCTCCACCCCACCTAAGGGGACACCTCCCCACCTGTGGAACCTGCACCATGCCTGGACTTCCACCCCACCTAAGGGGACACCTCCCCACCTGTGGAGCCTGCACCACGCCTGGCCCTCCACCCCACCTAAGGGGACACCTCCCACCTGCGGAGGCCTCACTGTACAGCCTTCAAGCCCCCTCTGCCCAGAGTGGCCCCCATCGAGGCAGGGACACAGCTCAGACAGCTTCTGGTGTGAGGCACTGGGACTGACCTGCTGTGAGAACCCGCAGAAGAACTGGAATAAGAACTGCGGCAGAACAAAGCAGACGTTCTGAAAGAGAAGCCAGGCCATTAGTCCAGGGCACCACAGGGAGCCGCTTACTAGGGAATGAGCCAGCCCACTCCGCACGGTCTGCTTGCTGAGGAAGCATGACACAGTCTGGGGACGCTCCTCCCTGACTTCAGTGGCAACTACAATATGGAAGCATCTGAGCATGGCACTCTGAGGACGGACAGTGCAAAGGGGAACCTGTTAGCTGGGAGAGGAGCCAGGAGGGAAGGCAGGCATCAGAACACACGCAAGAGTTAAACCGCAGGGTAAATACGGCATTATGCAAAGAATTGTAAGTGAGAGTCCCTGCTGCAGGTATCTTAGAACTGAGAGGTTCTAGTTGGTTCTACACTCTAGTCTGTGAAAGTACTGGGCTTTCCTCTCACACCCCAGCTCATGTTCCAGGACCCCCGCGGTTGCCTGACACTGCTCATGGTACCACACCCTAAATACTCTGCCCTTCCTGTGACCACTAACTTAGAACAAAATTTAATTTATAAATTAAGCACAGAGAATAGTGACATAAAATGGAACCACTGTAACACAGTACAGAGTTTTGTGGATGTGGCTTCTCTCTCTCTCACAGTGTTCTTGCCCTTCTTCCTGTGATCTGTTGCCTTCATCACTGAGATGGCCCCTACATGGCTCACAGGTGGGGAGGGCAAAAAGTAAGGAGATGGGCCAAAGGGGGGAGTCACATCCTGGTGGGATGGAGAGAGATGGCCTGAGATTTCATCACACTTCTCAGAGCGGAGCACAATTTAAAACATATAAATTGTTGGGCGGCACCTGTGGCTCAGTCGGTAAGGCACCAGCCCCATATACCGAGGGTGGCGGGTTCAAACCCAGCTCCAGCTGAACTGCAACCAAAAAATAGCCGGGTGTTGTGGTGGGCGCCTATAGTCCCAGCTACTCGGGAGGCTGAGGCAAGAGAATCGCTTAAGCCCAGGAGTTGGAGGTTGCTGTGAGCTGTGTGATGCCACGGCACTGTACCGAGGGCCATAAAGTGAGACTCTGTCTCTACAAAAAACAAACAAACAAACAAAAACATATAAATTGTTTATTTCTGGAATTTTCTGCTTAGTATTTTTAGGCCTCGGTGACCCTGGCTAAGGTAAGGAGGGGTCCACTGTAACCAGAGTGACCCCTTCAGCTCTAACAGTGACTTCTGTTTCAGATAAGTGACCTGTGGTATCACGGAACTGGGAGACAGGGCCGCCCTACCTTGTAGAAGAAGTACTGCACCAGCTCAGATATCCTGATGTAGTAGAAGTGCCCGTGAACAAGCAGCATCTTCTTCAAATGCTTAAACTTGGGTACTGCATAGTCACTATTCCGGGCAGCCTGCCGGCCCTCCTTCCCAATGACCCCTGCAATTCGGAAGCAGAACGAGGACAGGTGACAACAGTGTTGTGAGCGTCCCCAGGTGTGACGACCAGGCCACGGGGTGTCCTACATGTGCTCCCTACATGCTCAGAAGCACCGGTGTTGGCTGCTGCCTGTGTGCCACGCAGAGCGGTGGCGGCTTACCTACGCCCACGTGGGCTTCCAGGATCATGCTGACGTCGTTTGCGCCGTCTCCAATTGCTAAAGTAATAGGGTGCTCTTTTGAAAGTTTGATTAATTTAACAATCTGTAAAAGAAGTAAATGCAGAATTTATCTTCTACGTCTCACTTGTGCACATGTCAACACAAACCAGGCAGAGAGGACAGAGGCACAGTCGGTGCAGGAGCAGACTGCTCAGTTAGCCTTCATTTACTTTTAGGTACCTTTTGTCCACAGAGGGTAAAACATTTCTTATTGAACACAAAACAAAATAAAGCAAAAGTAATTAAAATATCGTGAACTGAGAAGGCCAGGAAGTAAACCCGACGGCAGAGACACAAGGTACACGACGAGCTTTGGGTCGCTGCAGTTAATCCATCCTTGTGTTTAAATACACAGGGACAATTCTGTCGGGAGACATTGCTTGTCCAAGGCATTCCAAGTGATTTGGTACAAACATCTTTTTTTCGAAATAAGACACTCCTAATGCTATTTTAATCCTCACATTTGTCATATGTGCAAATCCAAACGTGATAATTTAACACAATCTATTTCCATGTTTTCAATTTCTTTGTAGTTTTTTATTTTCATTTACTAAGTGTGATGGTCCAAGATACAAGGTGAGGCGACAGGGGTGTGGGCGCTGCCTTCTCATCTCAGGAGGAGGGACTGAAACACAAAGCAGCTTGTGTAAAAATGTCTCAGACTCCAGCTGACGATGTGAAAATCCCATGGAGGGTCACCATGAGGCTCGCACAGAACTCAACACTTGGGAGGAGCAGGAAATAAGCCAGATGGAATATCTGTGAGTCCCTCGGTCCCAGCCTGCCAGTCTCTACTCCTGAACCACCCCAGGGATAGCGGGCGTCATGGTGTGCAGGCACACACGCATCCACAGGCCACCTCACTCTTGGTGTCTACAGTTTGCATGAGAGGCGCTTCCAGCAACCTCTGGGTCAGGCTGAAAAGTTACAGGTTTCTTTCATGAACAATATGAGCTAAATTGGCCTGTTTTACTTAAAATGTGGTATAACAACACTGGAACTGTTCCAGTTTTACTGAGGTCAGAAAAATACCCATGTTTACATATATTGCATAGTGCTTTTAAAAGTATTTAAAAAAATAGTTCAAGTTTGTATTTCCTGGGGAAACATGGCAGACTGAGAGGTCTGGAGTCTGACGGATGAGTCCTCAACTTCTCCTGCTGGCCTGCGGCCTCTGGACTCCTCATTCCTCCCCCAGGCTGTTCCATAGGCTGAAGCACTCTTATCTGCACTCAGCAGGTGCTCGACACACACTGGGTCCTTTCCCTCCCATCTCTAGCACAGAATTCTCACATATTATCTCACCCAAGCCACCAGGGCAGCCCTCCTGGCCTTGCCCCTGGAAAGCCGTAATCCCTGGCTGGGGCAGTGCCCACTAATTGCTGAGGCTGACCTAATAAGCACAGTTGGGCCTCATTTCAAATCCCTATCGCTTTGCCTCTAAGTTTAGAAAGGTGATTTTAAGAAATCAGTGGTTGTGAGACCTAAAAAGGGTTTCAGCATCCCATCACCAGCCCACCCACCACCCACCAGCTGGGGACGTGGGCAGGACCTGGGCCTTCTGCAGTGGTGCCATGCGGCAGCACAGCACGGCACTGCAGTTCCGGCAGACCTCCAGGAAGAGCTCCCGGTAGTTGGCGGAGCTACCATCTTCTCGGGGCTTCATGATCAGGGACAGCGCGGCCCCATCGATGATTAGCCCATAGTCCTGCAGGTCTGCTGAAAGCCTGTGAGGGAGTACAAGTCAGAAAGTCACTTGAAACTGAATGTACACATTTTGGAAGACTAGATGTTTTTGGGGTATATACAGATGCTACAAATACATGGGGTTAAGAAACTAGTGTTTTTATTGTATCAGTACCATCTTTACATCATTGGATGTAATACCTGTGACTACATCGCAACACTGTTTTAATGAGACATTCTTATTTAGCCTAGATAAAGCAAATGTTTCCCTCTCTTCGTGGATTCATGTGTAATTTCTAGCACTTCTGAACAACAGTGGAGTATTTATCTTACAGGCTAGAGGTCAGTCTTTCTTCCCAAACTTCTAGGACTTACTGGCTAACCTTGGCTTTCTTTCTTTTTTTTTTTTTTTTTGACAAAGTCTTACTTTGTCGCCCTCAGTAGAGTGCCATGGCATCAGTAGAGTGCCGTGGCATCATAGCGCACAGTTACCTCCAAATCTTGTGCTTAAGAAATTCTTTTGCCTCAGCCTCCTGAGTAGCTGACAGGTGCCCACCCCGATGCCTGGCTATTTTTTTGACAGGGTCTCACTTTTGCTCAGGCTGGTCTTGAACCTATGAGCTCAGGCAATCCACCTGTCTCAGCCTCCCAAGTGCTGGGATTACAGGCATGAGCCACTGTACCCGGCCCTGACCTTGCCTTTCATCTGCATGCTAACATCACCTTGCTTTTCTGCCCAGATAGCCTGAGTTAGAGAGAATGTAGTTGTAATTTCCCTTTACTGGGTTTCAAAATTATAAGGAATGCCTCTAATTCTGAAAAGGAATTCTGAAGATCAGGTGAAAGGGGATATATTTTTATGAATACTTTAAAATTTGCATACGCTTTTGCTTTGCCTACATTAGTGAAAATTTAAAATGTTTCAAATAAATTTCAATCTCAGATAATGACAATAATACCATCAAGGACCACACTGATAAAATGTATCTGAAGAAATGGCTCGATCTTCTTAGAAAATGACAACTAGGGCATGTGCTGCCTGGACAAACACCTGTGCATCACAAACATTCCCATCTCCCGTGTCAGAGGCTCTGCAGCAGTGCCACAGAGCCCCCAGGCAGAGAAGCTGAGAAGGATCCCATCCACACCATTTTATCATCAGCCGGTCACATGTGTCTTTTTGCAGCTGTTACCCAGCAGTCTGGAAGTGAATGTGTGCGCACGCGCGCACACACGCACACATATGTGCAAAAAGATGGGATGACTCTAAAGGAAAGACCTCCTGTCTCATTCCCAGTTTTAACTAAACCCACCACAGGCCTGGTATAAAGCCCAGGGGAGAACTGAATTCCCACCCTCCTGTAGAGGCGCCTACCCTGAGAAAGTGTCCCGGGTCAGGCTGCCGCTTCCACGCAGGACAGTCTTGCTGAGCTCGAAAAGCACATCGTGCAAACTCTGCTCCTCGATCTTCTTGGTGGTCAGCTCGAGAAGCTGCGTGCTCCTCCTGAAGAGCTTGCAGGCATAGCAGGTGGCCGCTGCCGTCTCCATTTTGTCCCCCGTGAGGACCCAGACCTTGATCCCAGCCTTCTGCAGGGCTTCGATGGTATCAGCAGCTTTCTCCTGGAGCCTGAGGACGGAAGGACAAAACACAAAGGAAACGGACAGCGACAGAGGCGCATCAAAATAAGGTATTTCAGAAACTTCGAAGCTGTTAAAATACTTGGGCCACTCAAATAAAAAACACCCTGATGCTCACGTACAGTCTTGCCACAGAGTGCCAGGCTTTTAAAGTTGGGAATTAACCTTTTTCAATGACACATGTCCTAGTGTCAGACAGGTAAATACAGACAAAATAGCTGAGAAGGACAGCAGCTGCTTTGTGTGATCTATGACAAGCATAGCAGGTCTCCGTGGAGCTGAGACTACCCCCTGGAGAGGAGTTTTAGGATCTGGACCAAGATGGTCAGAGACATTCATCACCTTTTGTTTTGGTATTAAAACTGTTCTGAGTTTGCCACTAAGCAACTGGAACCCAGGATCTTCTAAATAACACAGAACGCTGATGACATCACCAGTGACCAGCTTACATGCACCACGGCCTCAGCAAGCACAGGGCCACCTGTCACCCTCACCATAACCTTACAGGGTGAGGACTCTGCTGTCACTCCCACAGTACATATGGAAACCCCAAAGCTTCAGATATAATAAAATGTGTCCGAAGAAAAAGGGCTCTCCTCACACTGATGAGGCTGTGTCCTGCCCTTGGAAGGCCTGGTATCAAAGTCACATTTGCCTCACTGGTGGCCTGCCTTTTTTTAGAGTCCTTACTTTCAACAGGCATATGAAGTAGTGTGTCGTGTTTCCGTAAAGTACTGAACAGAAGGAACAGACTAAAATTCTAGTGTAACAATCTGGCTAGACTTTGTGGAAAGTCTCAATATCACACAATCATAGCACTCTAGAGATGAAAAATACCACCTCTAATTTTATAATCTTTATTCAAAAGGAAACTAAGGCCCAGAGAGGTCTGTAAATATGGGGGCTAGAGATTTTGGAGAAGTAATTTGTAATCAAGTATCATCACTTTGTAATGCCCCCTGTAGGCATTAACTCTCCAATTTTCCTTGTCCTCACCCAGCCCAGCCGTCTCTCCACGGCCTGGGGTCTGCCTGGCTGCTCTGTGGACAGCCCCCATCTGCAGCAGCCACTGCTCTGCCTCCACCCCTGCCTTCAGGGAGCAGTCTCTGCTATTCCCCTTGCAAAGACCATGCCCTGGGACATCCCTTTTCTCCTCAGTGAGAGTTGGTTGGCACCAAAACAGAGCTGGGCTCCAGTGCCTGCCAGAGACTTAGCCATCACCCTGCACACCCCACGTTGAGAGGTGGGCTTCTCATGTGGTGCTTTGAGCTCTTACTGCAAGGGAACATGACTTAAAAACTGAATGAAACATGGCTTGGGGCCCGTAGCTCAGTGGTTAGGGCGCCAGCCACATACACCAAGGCTAGCGGGTTTGAACCCAGCCCAGGCCTGCTAAACAACAGTGACAACTGCAACAAAAAAATAGCCGGGTATTGTGGTGGATGCCTTACTCCCAGCTACTTGGGAGGCTGAGGCAAGAGAATTGCTTAAGCCCAAGAGTTTCAGATTGCTGTGAGCTGTGATGCTATAGCACTCTACTGAGGGCAACAAAGTAAGACTCTGTCTCAAAAAAAAAAAAAAAAAAAAAAATTTTTTTAAAAAACTGAATGGAACACCAAATCAACCAAACCACAATTTCCTGCATTGCCCAACACTCCATTCAGACTGAGAACTCCGGAAAAATAGCAGAGCCTCCACCGCTGACCACCTCCGTAAGTGGACCTAAGTTTTCACAGGTCAGACATGCCCCACATGGACGATTAGGGCAGCAGGCCTAGTTCCTCATGCTGACCACCTCCATATGTTAGTCCATGGTGGTCAATTTACAGAGGTTCTGCTGTATTTGTTAAAGACTTTACGAAAATGGATAGTTAGAGGATTTAAGTTCGGGATAAAAATGGATCTTAAAGATGTTCACATTTTTAACCCCTTCCAAAAGATTAACTCTCAGTAAATTTCTAAAAGTTTGTTTTTAACTTAGAATATTTTTTTCTCTTCTCCCTCCCTTCAAAACAAATGGTAATCTATGTCTTCCTCTGCTCTCGAGGTGACAGAGCAGGCAATGATCACTTCTCAGCAGCTGAAGCCTCAGCACCCCCAGTCCTGGCTGTGGAAGGGACTAGATGCTCCTTCCCGACAGGTCTCTGAACATCGGTAATTAGCAATTAAGCCAGAAGTTTTTTTTACGAAGTTATACTTTATTAAGTCTCTTCATTAAGTGATGACAAACACATCAATTATGTGAAGTTCTAAAAGGTAACACCCATATCTAGAAAGTACTAGAAACAGAATTAGTTACTGATTTCGTTCTCAAGAATAATTTAAAAAGTCCCTCTATCTTGACCATCTGTAACATTGTACAAAAGGTGTTTTCCCTCTTTCTGGGAGAGCACGACTTCAGGCAGCTCGTTCTCACATGGTAAGACAATATCTAGGCATGACCTGCCATGATACGGGGGACAGACTAGCTTCTGCCTGAAGGATCAACTCCCACCTCAGAGGTTCTGTGCCTGGCTCTGGTGGCATCTGGCCCCCAGTGTTGGGGCCTGGGGGAGCTCCCCCTGAAGGGTTCCTGCCCTCCTCGTGGGAGTGAGTCAGTCCTCTGTGACCAAGAGAGCTGCTCTAGACAGGAGCCCAGCACCTGGCCCGTCCCCCTCCAGCCCCTTCACCTCGGGCAATGAGTGGAAGCAGCCCAAGGCCCTCACCAGATAGAGACGATGCCAGCAGCCTGCAGAACTGTGAGTCAGATAAACCTCCCTCCTTTGTGACTCCCCAGCCTGGGGTCTCCTTTCTGGAGGCACAAAAGGACTGACAGACGTGGACTGTACCCAGCACGTGGCACTGTCATTTGCTTCTGAAGATCAAGTGTCTGCACTTACCTGTCCTCAACTGCAGTGGCGCCAAGCAGAATAAGATCTTTCTCTATTTGCTCATAGGCTTCTGCTAATTTTTTTTCTCGATCCTGAAGAGCTACTTTGGCAGCCTGCAGCAGTTTGCAAATTCCTTCGTATTCTTCTGGGATGAGCCTTTTATAGGCCACGCACAGGGTCCGGAGCCCTTCCTGGAGAAACAAGGCAGAATGGACACAAAGCATCACTCCAGTTACTATTTTCAGTAATTTTCTCCAGACCCCCTTTATCTATTTAGAATGACAAAGCAAAGAATTACAACCCAAACAATCTGAATATAGATAATCATTATGGATCACAAAATCTCCAGACTAGTAAGCCTAGAAATAAATAACACAAATCACAGCCACCACACCAAGGAGAGACTTCGTTCCTCTATTCTGACAAGTGCAGAGTTACAGTCAGACTTTTCTTAGGATGATAACTTGCAATTTTATGGATAATATCAAGTGATATTTCTAAAGCAAACATACTTTGAGAGGGGATCTTTAAGGTATTTTGATCCTACTCAATTAAGGGACTCCCCCACCACTAGCTGACGGAATGAACACCCCGCTTGGCCCAGGGGATCCCCTACAGTGGAGGTGCCTCCGTGACTGAGAAGAGAGGTCAGAGGCCTCATCATGCCCACCCCCCATCCTCTGTGAGGCATTAACAAGCCTAAGGCCACACAAGACAAACCTGCAGGTCCTCAATTTACATAACAAGTATGTTCAGTGGCTTATCAGTCTCCAATTAATTAACAGACTTCCTTTTCTTAAACTTAAAAAATTCTGAGCCTTGGAGAGAGGGAGATGGGTGTGCTCCCACTCAGGGGGCACAATGTGAGGGTATACGGCACACCTCTTGGGTGTGGGACACAATTACAAGAGGCACTCTACCTACCAAATGCAAACACTGTAACCTAGTTGTTCGTACCCTTATTATTTACCTGAAAAAAAAAAAAAATTCCAAGACAAAAAAGCTTCGTTTCTTTCAGCAATTACAAATCAAAGAATCTATAAATCCACCTACAACCTATAAGCCCCCACTTTGAGATATCCCAACTTTTCGGGCCAAACCAATGTATTTCACGCGTTGATTTATGACGTTACCTGTAACCCTGCCTCCCCAAAATGTATAAAACCAAACTGTCACCCAGCCACAATGGGACCACGTGCTCAAGGCTTCCTGGGTGTGACTCCAGGTCATGGTTCTCAAATTTCACTCAGAATAAATCTCTTTAAATTATTTTATAGAGTTTGGCTTCTTTTCTATTAATAGGAGGAAGATGGTTAGGTTATTTATCAAAATCACTAGGCAAATAAGAATGTAAAATAGGAATTCAAGAAGCGCAAATTCTTTACTGCAATCGTGATTCTGATGTCATTCCCTGGAGAGCAGGTGCAGGAAGGAAATTAGTCCCCCAGAAGCTATGGAGCAGATACGTGGAGCATGCTGAAGACACAGATCTCTCGGTTCTTTCCAAAGTCACTCCAGGCAGGATGAACCAGGAGTTTTGTCACAGTTCACATCACAGGATCACAGTTTAACTGGTGATCTCAGCTGTCCCCTTCTGTTCTGTTTCTTCAGCCCCAGCTCTACTGATAATAGTGAAATAACTAAAATCCTCCTAAACAATCATTTTATTATTATTATTTTTCTTGAGACAGAGTCTCAAGCTGTCAACCTGGGTTGAGTGCCATAGAGTCACAGCTCACAGCAACCTCCAACTCTTGGGCTTAAGTGATTCTCTTGTCTCAGCCTTCCAAGTAGCTGGGACTACAGGCACCTGCCACAACACCCGCCTATTTTTTGGTTGTAGTTGTCATTGTTGTTTGGCGGGCCCTGGCTAGATTCGAACCTGCAAGCTCTGGTGTATGTGGCTGGCACCCTAGCCACGTGAGCTACAGGCCCTGAGCCTAAATGATCATTTTAAAACCTGAGGTAACACTGGAATTTAGAAAGGATTTTCCATTATATGTGTTGCAAACTCCCAGTAACTTTCAGGGAATATCCACGTGGTTCCTTACTTCTCCTGTCTGTCTGAAAGATGCCATCACTGCCAGCTTCAAAGCTCTTTGGTTTGGTCCTTGGGACTCTTGAAGGCCAGAGGCCCGAGGAGTTGATAAAGGAATGGGACAAGAGATGTGCTCTGCCTGGGTCTCCAGGAACATTCTGGAAATCCTTGCTCCCCAGCCCACACTCTGTCACCCGGTCAGAGATGAGCAGGCCAAAACACCACTGTCCTCAAGACTGAGCTCCCAAACTCAGGGAGCTGGGCTTGACCACTGTCCCCAACCCCTCCTCAACTTGGTGGCCCCCGGGGTTTTCCGGGCTGGTCACCTCCTTCCCCGGCTGCCGGCAACGTGTCTCACCTCCTCACAGAATCCCTAGCACACGGCAAAACCCAACAACTGCTGAAAAAACTGTGTAGCTGAAATCAGATCTCGTGTACCCATTGTCAAGCTGTAGACAAGAATGTGAACTATAAAATATAACAGACATAATGGCTTTAATCTCAAGCCAGAAAAATTACATGATAAGAAAATGGTTTCCCAAAAAAAAAAAAAAAAGAAATTGGGCGGTGCCTGTGGCTCAAGGGGTAGGGTGCCGGTCCTATATGCCGGAGGTGGTAGGTTCAAACCCAGCCCTGGCCAAAAACCGAAAAAAAAAAAAAAAAAAAAAGAAAATGGTTTCATGAGGGTAATTATCTGGAGTTGTTCTGGAATTTCATGTTGGTATGAATGGCGAGCACAAGCTATCAGAAACAAATGTGCTCTGGTTTTAAAAGTCCATAGGGGATTTCCTTTTGTGGAAACCCATAGAAACACTTTCTCCTATTCCTTCCAGTAAACACTACTACACTACTAAAACCTCAAGTGCTCGACATCAAACAATATATATTTTTTTTTTTGGTAGAGACAGAGTCTCACTTTATGGCCCTCGGTAGAGTGCCGTGGCGTCACACAGCTCACAGCAACCTCCAACTCCTGGGCTTAAGCGATTCTCCTGCCTCAGCCTCCCGAGTAGCTGGGACTACAGGCGCCCGCCACAACGCCCAGCTATTTTTTGGCTGCAGTTTGGCTGGGGCCGGGTTTGAACCCGCCACCCTCAGTATATGGGGCCGGCGCCCTACCGACTGAGCCACAGGTGCCGCCCTACATCAAACAATATTAACAAATGCATATCAACAAAATTATTTAGACAATATCCCTTACGAAATAGAGGCAAAAATCCTCAACTTTTAAAATACTAACAACTAACTCTAATAGTTTACTGAAAGGACTATACACCATGGCCAAGTGTCACCTGTCCCAGATATGCAAGCGGATTCCACATATGAAAATCAATCAATCTGACACGACATTATTAGAATGAAGGGAAAACCCCACCTGAGCATCTCAATTGATGCAGAAAGAGCCTCTGACAAAAATCCCAACACTGTTTTATGATAAAACCACCTAATAAACCGGAAAAGGAAGGAACATCCTTGATATGGCCACAACCATGTATAAAAACCCCACAGCTAAAATCACACTCAACAGGGAAAGACTGGGAGCTTCTGTGGTCAGGTGGCTTCTGCCACCTCTATTCAACACAGCATTAGCCAGAGTAATTAGGTATTAAAAAGGAAAAGAGGATGCAAACTGGAAAGGAGGCCTCTCTTAGGCCTTGCTATTTGCAGATGACACGATCCTGTATCCAGAAAGCCAGGAAGAGCACGCTCCTCCCACAAGCCATTAGCACTGAGTTTAGCAAAGACGTGTCTATGAAGTCAACACGGCTGCACACCACCACTAAACAACCTGAACAGGAAATTTAAAAATGTTCCTTTTGCAAGAGCATCAAAAAGAGTAAAACATGTAGAAACCAATTTCACCAAGGTGGAAAACTCGGAGTGAAAACCATAAAATATGGCCATAAGACCCTACAGAACACCGGAAACAAGGGAAAGACAGCCCGTGTTCACGTGTCAGAAGACTTGATTCTGTCAAGATAATGACGCCCCCAAAGTGGTCTATCTGTAGGGTTGGTGCAGCCCCTATCAAATCCCAGTGGTGTTTTCTGCAGGAATATAAAAACCTATCCTAAAATTCATATGGAATCTCACAGGACTCAGAATATTCCAAAAATCTTGTGAAAGAAAACAAAGTTTTTAAACATGTCCTGGTTTCAAAACTTTCACTAGAAAGTGACAGTAATCTAACAGCATGGCACTGCCAATTGCAGACACGGAAAACAGGATAGGATCGAAAGGCCAGAACTAAAGCTCCATGTATGTGGCCAAACGGCTTCCAGCAGGGAACCAGGACTGCTGGAGACAGAAAGAATCATCTCTTCACCACATGCTGCCGGGAAAACTGGATATTCACAGGCAAGAGATTAAAACTGGCCTCTTATAAAATATTCAAAAATTAGTTCAAAATGAATCAAACCCCTAAGCTTAAGAGATAAAATTATAAAACTCTATGAAAAAAAAAAAAAACATGGGGCAAATCTTTATAGTCTTGGGAGTTGCTGACAGTTTCATAAAGATGAAGCCAAAAGCACAGACAACAAAAGGAAAAATAAATTGGGCTTGAAATTAGGCCTGAAGGGTACAAAGGACCCCTCTGCACTCTTCTTCCCTTTGGAGACAGGGTCTCACTATCACCCAGGCTGAAGGGCTGTGGGTCAACACAGCTCACTGTAACCTCAAACTCCAGGGCTCAAGGATCTTCCTGCCTCAGCCTCCTGAGCAGCTGGGATTATAGGAGCCACCATCATGCTCAGCTAATTTCTTAATATTTGTAGAGATGAGGTCTTGCTCTTGCTCAGGCTGGTCTCGAACTCCTGGCTTTTTAAGCAATTCTCCTGCCTCAGCCTCCCAAAGTGCTGGGTGTGAACTGCCATACCTGGTCTTTTCTGCATTCTCTCTCTTGATAGCTATATTCACTTCTTGCAAATCTATAATTATTTCAAAATAAAATGCTGTAGGGCTCTGCAAACACCCAGCTCACTGCCTGGGCAGCTCCAGGGTGAGCACGGGAAGGGACATAGGTAGGCCTGACATACAGGTGGAGCTGAGGGTCAAGAGACCACCACCAGAATTCCCAGATAGGTGTTGGAAAGCCAGAGTTGATTGAGGCAGCACGTGGCCCCTGGGTGTCCAGCAGAGGACAGAGGAGCGAACATGTGTGCATAGCTGGCCAGAGGCTATTAGAGTAGGGAGGGGACGCTTACTGCCAGGGGCTCACAGGGCATTTAGCAGGCAGAGTGCTGGGGACCCGCTAGACACACCACAGAGGCACTGCCTAGAGGGAACTCAGCCGTATCCTAGGACAAAACCTAAGTCACCAGGCAAGCACCTGGCCAGAGGCACTGCACCCAGAGGCTGAGTCCTGCTCCAAAGGGGACCAGGCCCTCCACTGTAAAGACCCAGAGCTGGTGCGGTCAGCAGGGTAACAGACACCACAACTGTGCCTCCATGTCCAGGAGCAGAGGGAGGCCACAAAACCACAGAACAGGAAAGTCCCAATTCTGGGGATGCTACCTGAGAAAAGGTCAGTGAGCTTGAGACAAAGTCAAAGAAACATTTTGAGAAGAGAAACGTCTTCAGTAAGCTGTGGCATGACATCCGCAGTTGAAGACACAGGTAATTGCAATTGCTGAAAGGGAGGGTGAAAGCAAGAAGTGTTTGTAGATCAACTGCTTAAAAATTCCCAGACTTGACAAAGACCCATAGATCGAAGGTGCTCAAGATCCCCAAGCAAGAAGAACATAGGACCACTGAGCAGGGACGGACGTCATAGAAACTCTAAAAGGGAGATGGCTGCACAGAGCCCAGAAGCACTGTCCCTCCAGACGTACAGGCTGGATCCGCCTGTCAGCAAGCGGGTAACAGTCCAGAGGGCCCCCCAGGGGGGGAGGGGGGTGCACGAGCACACTGCGGTCCATCACCTAACAGTATAAGGAACCAAGCCACTGGGCCTGCACCAGCACAATGGGCCTCAGCACAGCTCTGCGCAGAGACGCCAGAGAATGGGCATGTGCTTCTGCTTTCAATAACGTAGGAGTCCAGGCTGGGCGCTCATCTGCTATGTGGCCAGCAAGGCTATGGCCTGTCGGGGCGGGGAGAGGGAAGGGCATCGAGGGGCAAGGACCATCTGGAGTGGGGGGTGCATTCCTCACCCTGACTGTGGCCGTGCCTTCCCACACGACGCACATCAGAACTTACCTATGTGTGTACAAACAGATTAACATGTGTCAGCTGTATCTCAATAAAGCTTTTTAAACAAGGAGACAGAATTTAAAATCACACAATCAACACCAGGCATGTTCCACTCCTTTAGTGCAGAGGCACTGAGGGTCTAGCAGGTGAGGAAGAGACTCAAGCTTCAGGCTATGACATAAACATCCTCTGTCAAGGACCGACCACATGGGACGCACGGCTGTCAGAGTGCCCAGCGACACAGCATGAGCTGGCTGTGGCAGTGCATGAGCTTGCTTCCAAGTGAACCGCAGACAGGCTGCTTCCTCGGGATGCGCCCTGACACGCCGTGTGCTAAAGCGTGTCATGTGCTGAGACACCACCCACTGTGGACGAGGGTGCGTCCTGCCGTCGCTGCTGGGCATCGCGCATCTTCCCGGCACAGAGAGGCCTGGCCTCTGCATGGGTGTCAGGGTGTCACCGTGCTCTGGATCCTGCCTAGGAAAGCTGACAGCTCCAGGCCAGTGCTGCCCTGGGGGTTCTTGTTGGTTCAACTGCAGGTGCTGTGACTGGCAGGTGTCACGAATTATAACAGGGACTTAGAGCTGAGGGAGGCGCACGCTGGCAAGTGCTCAAAGGAAGTGAAGCCTGTGCTGACCACTGTGAGCCCAGTCTCTGAAATAAGGGGCTCCGTCCACCAAAGAAAGTTTTTAAAAATTTTAATAGTTAAGTACTAATTCTGACTTTTAATGAATATCCACAGAAATTCTTAATGCTGTATCTGCAATAAAGGAATCAGAATTGAGCCCGGTCATGAGCACAAAACTTGATGGTGAACGGTGACTCTGTACGTGACAGCACGTTGAATGTTCACAGCTCTGTTCCAAGATTACCTTGGCTGGAACGTCTCTGGTCCAGGGCAATTCTTTGAACTCTTAATTGTGTGTTGTGCAGATACTTAGGGTCACTCCTTTTGGACCTCTGGGAGGGAGCCTGTCACCACCCAGGCAGACAGTTAGAGTAGGTTTAGAAGGGCTGACTGGCCAAGGTGAGGGCTGGTGGCCAGGTCAGAGCAGAAGGAAGGGGCAGCAGCCCTGAGGGGGGCAGCGGAAGGGCATCTGGGAACCAGAGTAGGGGGAGGGCTGGCCCCACACCCATGGCAATCCCGAGAGTGAAGGCTGGACTAGGGGATGCCTAGGGTTGCTGAAGGTGTTGCTCAAGTACGAAACCAACAGGTTCCAGAAGGCGATGTGAGATGAAACCAAGCAGGCGACGTTCCCAGGGAAACCCAAGTGCTAATCTACGTCTGAAGTGGATCACTACAAATCCTTTACAAAATGCACAAACATGCTTAGTATTCTGGTCCCCAAAACGTCAGCCAGCCATCCTGCCCAGCTGAGGACAGGCCTGGTCTGCAGAGAAGGCAGCCTGCACCCTGCATGGAGGGCCGGAGCCAAAGTCCACAGGGCTGTCCTGCTCTCTGAAGGTACTCACAGGGGACGCCACATGACGACGGCCAGGAGTACGTGCAGCATGGAGTCTTCCCTCCCACCCGCAGGAGCACTGGGTACCAGCGCCCTCTTACCACTGCATTGTGCTCCACCCGCGACCGGACTTGCTCCACTTTGCCTTCAATCACTCTGGGGAACACCGACGAGTCTGCTCCTTTGCAAAACAGGTAAATTTCTCCTAGAAAGCGACCCCCACCAAATAAAGATGGTTAATCACAATATGAAGACTGAATTATTTTTCAAAGTATTCCATTATTTAAAAACAAAAATCAGAGATACCAGACCATTTGAACCAGCTAACATGTTACAGTAAGAAAAAAATTAAACCTATGGATGACCCCAAAGCCTCACTGAAAACCTCACAGGAGAGTCAGGAGCCAGGGAGAGGAATGGGCTCCTGGGAGTTCTGCTCCTAACCCCATCTCCTCTCTGGTGAATAGAGGAGGAAGATACCCCAGGACAGAACATTCTGGAAGGCGCATATCAGATTTCCTGAGAAAAGCTGTCTGTCTTCATGCAGAACAAGACGTCTAGGTCACCTAGGCATCAACAGGGGCACAGGAAATGTCCTTCATGCTATTTTTTCTCACAGCTCCAGGGGTGTCCTGATTATTCTGAAAATGTTTGTGCTGCAAACCCAAGCTTCTCGCTTCTCCAGGTGGGGAGTCTCTCTTCCAGCTGAGTCATATGGCGAGGATGATGATGCCAGGCCCATAACACACATTCCAGTAGCCACAGGCCGCTTGTCCCCGAGCAAAGACTCTGCTGCCTGTGGAAGCCCATAGCGCCCTGCCAGGCAGCCTATTGGTCTGTGCCTTACAGAAATGCTGTCGTATTCCGTCTTGGCACCCACAGGGCTGGACTAGGGCCCTGCCAGGGCCGGAGCCACGTTCTGAGGAAGCACAAACACCCAGCTCTCTAATTGGGATGGAACCCTGAGCCTCACAGGAAGCACCTTTGGAGATCAAATCCAGAGGGCACCAGAAGCAGGTGGGTGACACCAGGCACAGCCACCCCCTGGGGAGACAGTCACATGGGCCGACAACTGGAGCAGGGACTGGGCCGTGGGTCAGGAGAGGCATCAGGCGTCCGCCCTGCTTTTTCCCAGATCCAAGAGTGCTAACTCCTGGGATCTACCCACAGAGAGATGGAGGGACCCAGACACAACTAATGCTCACAGAAGCCCATGACTGGGGTCAGTGCCAATTGGAACCAGGAATGGACAGGGCCAGTGACACTGGTGCTGCAGGAACAGGCAGAGCGGGAGCCTGTGGGCCCAGGGAGCTACGAGGACAACACCCAGGAGTCCTCAGGGTTCATGGCCCAGACCCTCCGGTGCTTACCGTGGAGAAGCAGATACCGGGATTGGCCGATAACTGCAGGACTCCCTGACCTCCATACATAGCCCAGCAGTGCTTGCGGGTTATCAGACACTCTTTGGCATAAGACTCGTAGTCTAGATGGTGCAGTGACCTGTGGTTGAACTACAACAAGGTTTTCCTAGGAAAACTACGTTTCATGGCTCAGGGTGCACGCGAATGGCTTAACCTTCCAGTTCCCTCACCCACTGGAAGACCCGGGACTCTGCGGCCTATAGACGTGCTCAGGCTAAGTCTTGAGATGCAGAAGCTCAAGAGATGGGGGCACTTCACCCACAGCAAGCGAGAGCAGTCTGGCACCTGCTGGTCTAGGTCCGGGGATGAGAGTTTGCTTCCTGACTCAGCCACACACAGGGGTCCGGTCTTCCCCATCTGGCATGGTCATGCCTGGGGCAACTGTGGAGCAGCAGCTGGTGGGCCATGCAGTCCGCACCGAGAAGGGCTCTGATGCCCTTTGGAGATTAGCAAAACCACAATTTGAGCCCCTGTGGCTGGCTTGGTTTTCTTCCTGTGCCCCCCCCCCCCCACACGGTTTGAGGAAATGGAAAGCCAAGCATGACAAGCAGAGGTCTCAGCAACAGCTGCCTCATGGCAGGAATAGGACAGCTGGCAACCACTCTGAGAGTGTGCAAAGTTAGCACTTCTTTTGGTGTCACCGGGTTGCTCACATGTCACTGTGAGCAGAGGGAACATTAGCACAGCATAGCATGTTCCACAGGCCAGGTCCCAGTCTCTCCCCCTACAGGGGTCTGATGCAGCCTGGTGGCTCAGGAGTCCAAGTCCTGCCTAAGATTCAGCTGCAGGGAACCACAGGTGTCCCATGGAGGCACATGCCACAGAGACAGGCAGTGGCAGCAGGTCTCTCTGAGGCACAGGGGGCGGGGCTGAGACCAGGCTCTGGATGGCTGCCCCCTTCCAGGTGAGACCTCCCCAGGGAGGACAAGCCCTTTAGTTAAATGCTCAGACTTCTCTTAGAATTAACTGAGGCCATGGCTGGTTTCTGAGGGCAGGGTATAGCCCCAGTGTCTCTTGGTTCCTCAGAGACACCCGAGGACATCCACACACGTGTCCTGGTGGAACATTCTACTTGCACAAATGCCTCAAGCCCCAACTATCAGTGTGACCCAGCTCCTTGTAAGCTTTCTGATGGGAATGGGAGTTATCTGGAAGATTCTAAAGTGTGGTCGTGATGTCCATACTGAGGTCTGGGTGTTTCTGGACTATGCAGAGGCCGTCTCTGAGAGTGAGTGACAGGAGCTGCTCTGCTCTGCTGTCCTGCCTGGACAGCATCTCCCTGCACAGCTTCACCACTCGGTGCTGAGTAACCCCACAGCAAGAAGACTAGTGAGGTAACCCCACGACAAGAAGACCAGTGAGGTAACCCCACTATTCAATGCTGTTATCCTGGCCGTTCAGATGGTGTAGACTCTGGTGCAGGCTGGAGTGGCCTCCTGCCACAGCACTTGGGAACTGTCTCCAGATGCTGCCCTGCAGGCCACCTGTCCAGCTGCCAAGGCCTCTCTCACGGGTGCTATGGGCACCACAGATGGTTGTAATGCCTCAGAGTTAGCGGAGTCTCCTGGTGCGGCCTGCTCTCTCCCCACTTTTGCTGATCTGACTCTGAGGGGTAACTGCTGGGCCCCGAGGAGTTGGCCTGTGGCACTTCCAGGGATGGACAGAGCCCAGTGAGACTCAAGACCAGCAGCTGGCAAAAGGCTCACATGCAGAGGCCACTGTGAAGTCACCAGAGCTGGCAGAGGGGTCTGACCCAGCAGTCCACACTGTTTACCCTCCCACCACAAAAGCAAAAACAGAGTTTGTTCTCCTCAGAAAAAGATGCTTTGTCACAGCAACCGGGCAGCCCACAAGCTCACACCATGTAGAATGTTATTATAGATACATTTGCAGGCTCACATTACCTTTTCTTAAAAACTGACTATTTAAAGACACATTATTTAGATGTTCATGGAGAAAAGCTGGGGGGCTTGTTACTGGGGTAAAACAAGCAGCTGTCAGCAGTGCTCTGACCCCGACTCAGCACAGACGCCCGGGACTCATTCCTATGCAGTTCTAAGTGTTTTCATTTTTTGAGTTAAAAAAAAAATCAGTCAGTATCATGTAAGGGTTTATCTATACCAAAAAAACCCAGAGAATAAATGCTCCTTAAATCTTAAACCTTTAGACTTCCCATAGAATTTAGCCATCAGAATAAAACACAACCACCGTGTATGATTGAAGGAATCACAAGAACACGACATCTCTACCTGCAGCAGACTTCACAATTACACTCATTCTTCTTCTTACTGAATCAAAGCTCAGAATTTCCAGCAACTCAAACCTGAAAAAGAAACATGGGAAGTTGTGCAACCCACCTGGCTGGCAGCCCCCTGCCTGCCGCTCACCCCTCTATGTCCCTGCGAGGGGCCTCTGCACGGAGCCCTCTACCCCCGAGGGTCATAGGGTGCAGCAGCAGCACCTGCAGGGAGGATGGCCCGTTGGCCTACACCAGGACTGGACCTCACTGTGCCTCAAGCCACATTGGCTGCAGGCCCCTTCTCATGCTGACAGGTTGTGGCAAAGCCGGGGACACAGACCCACAAAGCTTTCAAGATTCAGCTGCAGGGAACCACAAATGTCCCGTGGAGGCACATGTCATGGAGATAGGCAGTGGCAGCAGGTCTCTCTGAGGCACAGGGGGTGGGGCTGAGACCGTAAATGTATCCAGAAAAGCTAAGAACACGAGCTAAGTTAGCTTGTGCAGTATTATTACCAGGAAAATCTCCGTGGCATTTGGAACATCAAAAACAGATTGGCAACCTCCACAGCTACCTCTGAAAACTTCTTGGGGCTTACGATCTAGCAGGGAGCTGAGGAGGGTCTCCTAGCGCGGGCACTGCCAGAGCAGAGGTCCCCTCAGTGGGGCTGGATGTGCGCTCTGGTGGTGGCAGAGACCTTGGTGCCTTCACCATCGGAAACCAGAAGCCCCAATGGCAAGTCCCTGCCCAGGGTGCCCCTGGCCAGGGGGGCCCAGCACCGTGGCAACCGCTGGGGTTGGGAGTCCCGGAGCTGGTCCTGAGTTGCAAGGTTCCTACTCTTCACCTAGGAGTTTATTTTCCATAAGAACAAAACGTTAACATCCAGTCCTCTATGGGCCGTCACCACCAAATTCCACATCCTCTGCCACCTGTCTCCATAGTTCCTCACTGCAGGTTCAGGATGACGGAGACTCGCCACCCAACCTCCCACCGCAGCACAAGGTGGCACCATCCCAGGCAGCCAGCTGGAGCCTGAGACAGTCCCTAAGAGTCAAAAGATCTTCAGAGACAGGAAAAGTAAGGCAATCCACCATCAAGTTGGTCACTCAGGAGCACCAGAGGGCGGCTGTCCTCCAAGTCAGGTTGTGCTCTCAGAGTCCTGCCCCCCCACCCCCACCCCGGGGCACTGCTGCCTGCTGAAGCCGGAACACACCAGAAGCCCTGAGACCGGCAGTAAGGCCTGCCTGTGACCCAAACATGTCTGACAGTGAAATGCTTTTTCATTAAATGCTAATTTACACCTCCAGGGAAAACTGGAGTGCCAGCCTCTCAAAACCACCTGCCCCTCTAACCAGCAGGCAGGTCCTGGGAAGGTTCCCATTATGGGAAGCAGAAAGAGGGAGAGTGGGCGTTGCAGAGTGCGGAGAACCCTGCAAAGACCCTTCTCTTTCATCCTCATGTTCTGACGTGGAGCGCACATACCTCTCAATGTCATTGTCCCGGTTTAATATCTCCATGTAATTGTCCTTGAGCCTTAAGTACGTGAAGCCCAGTCTGCAAATGAGAAGACAAATCCAGGATTAATTCACAATGCTGATGTTCTCTTTTATAGAATATTTGTTTTACATCTTGGAAAAGCTTTCTTTTCAAAAAGGAAAAACACTTTCAGTAAATCAGAAGTTCTAAGTTGCATTATAAAGTTAGGCACTCACAATATTGAATTTATTCATCAACTTAAATTCTCCAAGAGCAACACAATGTCTACTCTATCTGACCCTCCCTAGAGCCAGCACAGTGAGGTGGCCGCACCAGCACAGTGGCTTTCAGAAGGCAGCAGGGGCCTATGCCTGGCCCTGGTTCTCCTAATAGCCTCACTGATGGGCAGGTGCTGTGGCAGAGAATGTCAGGTCAGAGTGAGGGACGCTCACCCACCTCCAGACCTACCTGCGCATGTTACTGACTGGAATTTGGGCCCCGCAAACTACTCATCTTATGTGTGTGGGGCACTCGTCTGCACTGTGCCCTCTCCTGCACACCTAAGAGCACAGCACTCCTGGGCTGTGTGGGCACCTGCTGCCCAGGCAGAGACAAAGGGTATAGCTGGCCTGGGGACTGTCAGGCTGCCGGGGCACAAGGAGATGGACGCAATTCTTGACATGGCCACAGTGACACTGCAGTGCTGGGGACCGTGGGGAGCTGCGTCATAGCACCAATGGGGCTGACGGCTGGCTGGGCGGCCTGTCCCTATTCTTGACACCCACGGCCGCAGGTGCTGAGCTCCTGAGCCCTTGCTTTCCAGGAAGGGGTAAATTCAGCTTTGAGAAGCCTCACAGATACGGGCAGGTTTAAACATTTAGTAAAGGTCCAGGGCAGTATCCTGTAGGGATCTGGGCCACTGATCCAATTGGTGAGGAAAACACACTAGTGACACTGAAAATTGCCCGCCCAGTGAGAAGTGCTAACACATTCTTCCTCCTGACCACCCTGTCCTTGAGGGGAACACCCCTGTCCTGGCAGGCAGAGGGGAGACTTAGAGTCTTTACTGTTCGTAAGAATCGTGATCTCTGAGAACTTGAGAAAGACTTTGCTGACTTGAAATTACACCAGGCATCTGGAATGTTAAAAGTATTTTTCCAAGCGTTTGCTTAAAATGCTGTATCTCATGATGCAGCAAGAGCTCCCAAGAAAAAGATCTTCCAGGAGCAGAACGCACACAGAACTAACACCAAGAAAAGGCAGAGAATGGAGGGGCCCCTACGCCCCAGCCCAGCACTCTCTCTGAGCCTAACTCTGGGAGCGCAATGACATCTGGGCTTCATTTTTTTAGGACATAGCAGGGAGCTTTGTGTGAAGGGAGGAGTAGGATCATGTGCACCTTTAAAAGCCTGTGGTTGATGTGTATGGTCCGCAGGTGTCAGGAGGGAAAGCCGCCCACACAGCACAGAGGTGGGGGCTCCAGTGCCAAGGTACAGGCTGCTCACGAGGGGCCTCCTTACCCAGGCACACAGACATGCAGTGTACGCATGTGCATACTTGAAAGAAAATCTTAAGATTTTCATAAACCTGTTTAATGTTAACAGAGCAGCCTGTGCCCTGGTGCTGGAGCCCTCACTTCTGAGCACAAGTCCGTGATCGCCTGGCAGACACGTGCACGGGGGCGGAGAGACCATTCCCAAGACCAGACCATGATGGGCCGGAAACAGGCAGAGCCTGATGATGACATGCAACTCTCATTAACCCACCTTTGCATGCCCTCGACCAGTGCCACCTCATCGGGTGAGGATGAGATGTACACACAGGACTTCCCGGAGTCCGGTGACACCCTGGGGCCATCCACAGTGTCATCGTCTTTCACCTGGACGGTGTGGCAGAGGCAGAGAGCCCGGAAAAACAGCTCCTCATGTTCCTGTGAAAATAAAAAGCCCCAAACCCCATACCATGGCTTCTCTGCTTAAGATAAACAGGAAGGAGGCAGGAGACGGCAATGTGGGGCTGGGGCCAGTGGCCGAGCAGCTGCCATGTGAAGGCTGGTCAGCACAGCCCTCGCTGCCAGGAGGTGGCGTCTGACCATGGCTTTCCGGCCCTGGAAACATGCCTGTGGTGGAGGGCTGAGATCACTGCACAGGGAAACGAGAGGTGCTTTCCTTGGCCTGGTGCTGTCAGACGCTTGGGGGCTTCATGCACTCAGAAGGCTGGTGCCCGCCAAGCTTCCAGGAAAGCAACCAAAAGGTGCTTCTGTGCCAACAAGCACAGCAAACACGGACATCAACGACACCTTGGGCCTGGCACCTGTGGGAATGACGCTCCTGACAGCTACGCGCCTCATCCCAGACAGGACCCACAGAGCTATGTGCTCATGCTGTGATCTCACCCTAAAGCCACCACAGGGAGGGAGCTGCTCTCCTGTCTGCAGCTGCAAGGAGGAGAATGTGGGAGGTGAAGTGACACAGGCTGAGCCCCCCTTGACCCCCATTCCCAGACTTTTCTGCGCAGCAAGGTCGGGAGGTCAGGTGGGTGGGCTCCACCCTGACCCTGCCCGCAGCCATAGGCCTCTATGATCCAATGGTGGTTGCTGTCCCATAGCCCACTGGGAACACGTGAGGGGACACAGTGCCTCGGGGTGGGAGGGCACAACTGCACACCCTGACATGAGCCGACCCAATCCTCATCATACCACACTGACCCCAGCCCCACTTGGGTGTGCTGGGATCTGCAGCCACAGTGCTCAGGCGTGTGCGTGTCTGTGTGCGCCTGTGCAAATCTGGGTGTGTGTGCATGTGCATGTCTGTGTGTGCCTGTGCAAGCCCGGGCGTGTGCACATATGCATATCTGTGTGTGTGCGTGTCTGTCTCTCTGTGTGCATGTGTGTGGCTGTGCAAGGTCGAGTGTGTGCATGCACATGCACTGCATGTCTGTATGTGAGCCCATGTGCGTGTGTGTGCTCACCACACTCAGCAAGCCATCTGCCCAGCGTGCCTGGTTCTAACAGGGGCGTCACTAGCCATGGGAGGGCACACTGCATAAGATAACCATCCATCTAACTGCAGCCCACGGAGGAGCTACTCTCCTATAGGCCCCAGAAGGGATGGGGGGGCGGCCACCTACCCTGCCGCTGACGCCAGGCGAGGAGTCAATCATGTCGATACCGGTGGCGTCAGGGAGTACCTGCCCATTGCAGACGACATGGGGCACATAGACGTGGCCCCCGATGCAGCACTCCTTGAACTCCATGTTGTTCTCTGTGAGGGTGCCGGTCTTGTCTGTGAAGACGTATTCCACCTGTGGGACCAGGTGTTAGCACTTTGGGGGAGGTGCCAGGCGCTCTGCTCAGACACGTGGCCAGGGCCTCCCCATACTGGGTATGGCATTAGGAGGAGAGGATTTCTATAGCACTAATTTTACTCTCACAGGCTGTGCATGATTGTTTCCCTGTTACTTTAAACAAGTTTATTAAAGTCTTTGATTTTCTTTCAAATAGTTTGTTGTTGGTGTTGAGAAATGCCATGACTTTTATAACCTAATTTTGTATCCTACAAATTAACAAAATTTATTTCTTAGTTCTAACAGATTTTTGGTGGAATCTTTTAACATGCTACTGACTTTGGTTTACTGGTATTTGTTGAGGATTTTTGCAACTATATTCATCGTGGATACTGGCCTATGATTCTCTTTTCTCAAAGTGAGACGGCCAAGCCTAAGATAGATACTAATCACGGCTACTGTCAGCTTCACCACGAGAACAGAAGATGCCCTGACTGCAGCCATCGGCTTGTGCTCAGAGGGGCCCAGGCCCTGACCCTGCTGTCTGTGGCTGATGGAATAATCTTTGGAGCCCCAGCGTCTTGTCTGAGAAACAAGTGATGACAACTGCCACCCAAGAGTTGTTAGTGGACACAGACAGACACGTGGGTGGTGGCCGAGTTTCTGCCGTACACACGGAGGCAGCCACCCTGTTCTGCTGCATCAACAACCATGCGCAGGCTGGTCCCACCCACATCAACAGGCCGTGCTGACCTCAGTGCTGTGTGCGGGGCCTGTCAGCCTCCTGTTGGAGCAGGGTTTGATCAGGTCTGACAGACACCAGCTCCTGTTTTGACAGCCCCCAGCGAGGTAAATGGGGTTGGGGAGTATTCATGTGGCCCCTGAATACTACCGGATATTTCTGTTACTGAGGAATATCTCTCCTGATGATGCTCTAAGGGATACATAAAATACACCGTCAGCTGTTGCAAAGGATGGGACTAAGATAAAAATATCCTGCTCTGGAACAATTAAGCTCTGGCTTGCATGCTGCTGACTGCAGCAATGAACCTTGGTGAGGGAAGAGGGACAGACTGAAAAAGTCTGACCCCTCAACCGGCAGCTGCTGTCTTCCCACGGTGTGTGCTCTTTTAGGGGTGGGCGGGGGCCGTGCTCCTGGAGTCTGCTCTGTTGCCAGACTGTTTGGGGGCTGTGGTGGAGGCTTTAGCTGCCAATCTCAAGTGGCCCTGTTTGCAAAAATGCTCCCAAAAGTTTCCCTATTTTTTTTTTTAAAGACCAAAGAATTACCGTTTCCCAAACTGCCTTTCCCTCATCATTCAGGCTGAGAAGGGCAGGGAGGTGTCCCCTTCTGGTTGGGAGAACTGAGCCCAGGGTTTCCTTAGCCCCTACCCGGGGCAGCAAGTCTACAGATGCAAATCCAGACCAGTGCTGTGGGGACCCTGGTGCAGCAGGGCTATGGCTATTGCCACCATGGTGGTCACTCCACAAGCTGCCACGGGCACCTCATTGAGTTTCCACTGGGGTCATCATCCTCCTCTGACCACCTGAGAACTCGAGGTGTGGAGTGGGGAAGCACCTGAGCTCAAAGGCCATTATGGCACAGTGGGACCTCTTTGCAAGACAGACATCCAGGATGGCTCTCTCAGCCTGGGCCTGCTCATCTGTACAGTGGAGAAACAGCACAGTGAGAACTCAGCACTGTAGTGAGGACGGGTGGGGGGAACGGTGCTCATCTGAGCCCACCAGCTCCAGGCCACACCACTGACACAGAGGGAGTACCAGTGCCACCCAGGATGTGTTAGCCGCCACTATAATTGGGTTTGCACATGTGACACATACAAAACCACCATCAATTGTACAAACAAAGTCAAAACAACTCTGCCCTCATCTGTCACCAGTTACGGGTCACAGCTCTGTGCGTGAATTAAAATGGAAAGTATCACACGAGACATCAGAGGACGGCCAGTGACGCACTGTCAACCACTGTGCACCTGAGACAGCCGGAGACACTGACCTGGCCCAGCTCCTCGTTCAGGTCTGACGTGTTCACCAGGGGCCCCTCGCCGCTGTCCTCATCAAACATGTCCTCGTCCCAGGTGATGAAGTATGAGCCCAGGAACTTCTGCATCTCCACGGTGACGTACATGGACACAGGGATGATGTAGTTGAATAGGACCATGAAGGCCAGGAAGTCCGTGAACGCCCTGAGGAACTGAGAGCCCCACGGGGTCAGCCCACCAGGGAGCAGCCAGGCCGAGGCTTGTCTGGGCCCTAGACACACGCATGGGTTCTGCAGGGCTGTCCCCAGACACGCTCCAGATCCACAGCGAGGGGTGAAGGGTAAGGGGTTGGTGGTGGGGGTGAAGGACACTCAGCAGCAATTTCTGGGTCAGGACCTGCCAGGGCAGGGGCTGCCCAGCAGAGGTCCCCCCCGGTGGGGGGGGATGAGACTAAACCACATGTTACAATAAACGTGCATCACTGATGGGAGCCCATGCTGATGCGAGCCCCCAGGTATGTGTGCATTTGAGCAGTGATGGGATTCCTTTTTGACCTCATATAACCAAACGTACTAGGTAACAACCTAGAAAGTCAAAAAAAATAAGCCTGGTAAGAATGACTTTCCTGCATAGTTTTACTCTGATCTTTGAAGCCATCAGTTTTGTGGGAGAGACAGGCTGACACACCAAGATGGCCCTCCTCTAGGCTCACTGCACAGGGTCCTGGGTTTGCATGCAGTCCTGTTATGGGCTTAGTGCACACAGGCCTGTGTTTGCACATGGCCCTGCTCTGGATTCAGTGCACATGGGGCTGAGTTTGCACACGGCCCTGCTCTGGGCCTAGTGCATTACCAAAATCATGTACCATAACATGCACATGTACCAAAACATGTACCCCATAATCATCAAAAAGTATTCACTAGGCACCCCTAAACAAAGTACGAGGTTTCAGGGAAAAAGTATATAAGGCACCATCCATATGAATTTACAGTGGGACTCAACACCTTTCTACACTTGTGTGTTCAAATTCCCGAAGGCACTGGGAGCAACTGGTATCTCCTGAGACTTTAAATCTCAACGAATGCATCTGATCAGTCGCACACTAACGCCAGGCTGTCTTTAGTCAGAGGGAGCTGTTGTCCGTACCAGGTTCCTCTGCCTTTCTGACTCAGTTTTCTGATTGTACCAGGGCTCATCTCGAAATGGCTCACTCTGCCACACGTATTTGAGGACGGTGTTTATCAGGGCCTTGCTGATCAGGATGCAGAGGTATACGATGAGGAACAGGTTCATGGACCTGCGACAGAGGACAGCCTCGGTCACTCGCTCTGAAGACACCGGAAGACACAGGACAGGAGGGGCACAGCCGCGTGCTCCAAGCCAGCGCCCCTGACCGGACACAGTGAGGGCAGAAGCGGAGCCCACCCACACCTGCGCCCCCTGCTTGTGTAATTCCAGAGGCTGCTAGGGACAGAAATAAGCAAAGGGACAGTTTGCAGACAGGAGGGAGAATGGTGCATAATGGTGTTGCTGACAATCTCTCTGCATAGACTGGATTCTATAATTCAAAGGAACATCCAGAAATCAATTCCTTCTACCATTAAATATCAACAAATAAGTTCAAAATTCAGTGATTACAACTACTAGGGAGGGAAAGAAGAAAGGAAGGAGGAGGTAGGGGAAGGGGGAGGAAGGAATGGCAGGGGCAGAGGGGGAAAGGGCAAAAAGGGAAGTGGGGAAGAAGGGGAGGGTGGGGGAGGGGAAGAGAGGGAGGGAGGAGGAAGGAGGGGAGGAGGGAAGGGAAAGACTGGAGAGGAGGTGAGAGGAGGGAGGCGGAAGGGGGAGGGAGCACTGTTCTGGAAGGAAGGATCCTTGGCAGAGGAGCAGGCTGGTCCTTAACCCAGGCCCTAGCATATTTTGTGAAGGTTTCACTTTGCAACCTCTACTTCTGAAACTTCTGAGACCCAGCAGCTGATGGCGCTTTAACTGGCACACTTTTACCACGTGGTGTGGGGGCAAAGCCTTACTTTTCCACAGCCGACCGCTTCTGGGATTTGGATTGGTAATTTAGTGCCATCTTGGTCTCCATGCCCGTGTAGATAGCAACGCCTGCAGATAGGAAGAGTGTGGTGACGGTGACCTGGGGCCTTTTCAGTACCTTACACACAGCTATGGCCAAAGTGGTTCTGGGGTAAAAGGAATCACACCTCCAACCCCACAGGGCAAGCTGGCTGTCCAGAGCCGCACAACGGTGTCTTCAGAACAAAAAATTTTTCACGTGTACAGAGCAGCCTGTATTCTGGGGGATTTTTTTTGCAGTTTTTGGCCAGGGCTGGGTTTGAACCCACCACCTCTGGCATATGGGGCCAGAGGCACCGCCCCCCTATTCTATTTTTTATAAAGTCCATATTTTAACATACCGTGGACCCTCCACAGTTGGGGGGTCTGCCAACTGGGGATGGAAAATATTCCATTAAAATAAAATAACAATCCAATAAAATAATAATATGGCTATAAACAGAACATAAATTAAAACAACACAGCCAAACAATTATTTACATTGCATTGGGGATTGTGAGACAAAGATACTGTAGAGTGTCCGGGGAGGACGTGTACAGAGTATATATAATCAATGCACTGTTTCCTAGCAGGGACTCGGGCACTCTGGCATTCTCTGGGGGGTCCTGAAACCAACCCCCACAGATACCTGGGACAACTCTGTTGGATTTTCCGACAGTAGGGCACGCTTGTTTATTTTAAAAAGTTTTCTCATTTAATTAAAACATAGGAAATAACCTACCGGAAGCGGGAGACACTACCAAAGAAAGCATGTATTACGAGAAATTTCTTGCAGAAATATATTCTGTGAATTCTTTTATGGATAAAATTGTATGGTTTTGAGTTAAAAACTATAGCATTTAATACACAAGCTGGATTCTCCGAGGCCACTGCTTAAGGGCTCAGGTCACCCCTTAACACTGGTCTAAATTTCAGCAAGGCGAAGTTATCTCAGCTACATCACAGCAACTCAATGCACAAAGAAACACTCTCAGAATGCTGCTGTGGGCTTCGGCTTCCCCTGTGTAATCCTTAATTTTAGAAGCTGTTTTTAACAATTTAATTTACGGGCGGCGCCTGTGGCTCAGTCGGGAAGGCACCGGCCCCATATGCCGAGGGTGATGGGTTCAAACCCGGCCCCGGCCAAACTGCAACCAAAAAATAGCCGGGCGTTGTGGCGGGTGCCTGTAGTCCCAGCTACTTGGGAGGCTGAGGCAAGAGAATCGCTTAAGCCCAGGAGTTGGAGGTTGCTGTGAGCTGTGTGAGGCCATGGCACTCTACCAAGGGCCATAAAGTGAGACTCTGTCTCTACAAAAAAAAAAAAAAACAAAAAAAAACAATTTAATTTACTAAGTATTTACCAAAGATTTTCTCGGTGTTCTTGAGTGTGGCTCCTCTCAGAAGCAGGTTCTCTGATCCTAACGGCCTGTAAAGAGGAGGAGGAGGAGGCACCAGCATGAAGCAGACAGTGGGCAGCGGGGCAGAGCCAGGAAAGTGACACGCCTGCTCCCCAGATATCACTCAGGTCACTGGGGAAGTGGGTGGTGTACATCTATGGGACTAGCACACTGCCCTGTGGGGATGTATCTGTGGCCCACAGGGGCCTGTGGATGCAGGGTCTCAGCCTGTCCTGTAGCGCCCAGCACCCCCGAGAGACCATAGTGAGGAGTAGTCAGGCCTGAGCCCCCCCCCCCCCCGGCAACCATCATCCAACATGCCCCAGTCTGAGGGCAGCTGTGCTAGAACGTCCCAGAAGGTTCTGGAAATGCTGAGGGTTAGGGCATGCACTTCTGTCCCATCCCCAGTGAGACTCAGGGGTCTCATCTCACATGGTGATATTTCTAAAGACAAAGGCCAGGACAACAATGGGGCCCCACCCAGCAAGCAGCCAAGCTGCAGGGCGTCTGTGTACAGTGACCACAACCTAGACAGTGGTGCCCAGCTGCCGTGGTCATGAGCATCCCCGTGGAGCAGTGAGCACAGAGGACCTTGCATCCCAGTGGTTCGTTGGCTGATTGAAAATGACCTCTCCTCATTTCCAAAGCAGCAACAGAGAAACAAGCAGCAAAATACAAATCTGAAGATGTCGCCACTGACAATGCCCTCGCGGTTTTTAAGGGAGGGTGAAGGGGAGGGGCTGGAAGGATCTGATGTTTGCTTTTAATTTATTATTGTGTTAAATATAGTATATTAATAATAAATCTTTCTGATGTGCAAAGTTGAGAACCTGCTGAATATTATAAACTTAAAATGCATTCAGTGTATGTGGTGGATACAGCACAGAACTATACCCAGCTGAAGGCTGGTGGGGCCGAGAGTGCGGCACTGGACGGCAGCTGCCCGCTGGACTCAGCATTACTCCCTATGCTGCCTGTCACTGCAGACAGAGCTCCCTGGGTTGCAGACCAGTCTGCAGTGTTAAAAGGACGATCAGCTTCTGTTTGCAAAGCTAACACATCATATGGTGTTTATGAAAACCAACAGCCCTTTTAAAAGGAAGTCTAAGAATAATTCACTTAAAAGATTTTGCTTCTAGTTTGGACAGAGAGGATAGATATCACCCTGACTAATCCAAGAATTTGAAATATAATTTCTTAACTGTCAAACCACAAATTCACAAGCCTCTTTAAAAACTTCAATACTAAATGTCTTCAATACTAAGAGAATAAACACACTAAGTGCAACCAGACTCAGCAGCAGAACTCACCTAGACACAGCATGAAAAGCCCCAATCTTCACGATGGTGTATAAAACCCACAGGTGTTGTGAGTAAACCTAATTCTACTCACTCAAACACAAATCAATTCTCACAACAGACAGAAATACACCTAGTTCTCTGAAGTAACTAGGAATTTTCCTTTAGAATAAAATATACTTAGCAAACATAAGGCAAGGCCTCCCTCAACCCTGAAAAGTGCCTACCAACCAGCTGGTGGGCAACAATAACCCAGACAGGCTAAGAGGTGCATGGTGATGAAAACCAGGACTTACATTTCAGGATTTATTCTGCAGTAATTTCCCAGTGAGTTTGTTTTTACTTCTGGGAAAATGTTTTCTTTACTATGCAAAGCCATAACAGTATATCCACAACTTGGAGACCGCTTAAATTGGAAAAAAAATTACTTCTCTATGGAAAAACAGCAGCTTCAAAACCTACTGAAAGCCAATTTCCTAAACTGTAACATTCTAATACCTCATTGTAAATAGCAGGTGGACCTTGAAACACTGTCATGTAGAAGCCCCTAGGCCTGGGAGCAAGCGTGGGTCTCTACACCAAGCCTGGGTCTTGGGGAGGCCATCTCAGGCCTCTAGGAGAGGTGTGGGGGGGGCACCCTCTCCTAGGACATGCCCCAGGGGATGCCTCTGAGTCTGCAGGAACGTGGCTGGAGAGACCACTATGCTGTGAGTGGCCCTGTCACAGACTCAACCCCAGTAATAGGTTCCCACCTCCCAGGATGTCAGCATCTCCCAACATGCATCTCGGGAATGATCATGAGCAGACTGATACATTCTAAGAAAATGATCTTCATGTCCGAAGTCTGCCAGCTTCCCACCTGGAGACAAACTGGGCACTCCTCACGGAAAAGCCGCACCCTCCCTATCCCAGAGCCAAACCGGGGGTCCCAAAGCTCCTGGGGCTGCCTGATGGCCCAGTATCGTTTATCTGCTGAAACACACAGGTGTGTCCAAGAGAAACCACACCAGAGAGTAGATCCTGGTCCTTCTGCAGAGCACAGTTATACTTGCAAAGTAGCAGCAGCAAGGCTGGAAAACTCTCATCAATGAAGGACTGAACTTCTAATGTAATAATAAAGATGAAAATGGCCAAAGTGTTGGCAAGAACCACTCACCTCACCACGGGGTCATTCAGATCGCTGTAAACATTTATACGACCAGCAAACCTGGCAACGAAAAAGTCAAGTTACCAACTGCAGTGCCCATGGGCCCAAAGCACACGGCTCCCCATGTCTGCTCCACTTGCCCGCCTGGCCCAGGGAGGAAGCCGCGATGATGAGCTGTGGTCCTGGGGGCGGAGGCGCGGTGTGCGGACATGCCAGCCCACTCCGCTCCTGGCTTTCTACTCAACAGCCCTTAACCCAGTTTAAAAATGACTGCCTCAAAATTGAGAAAACTTTATTTTCAATAAATTTTGATGCCACTTAAAATGGCTGCATTAAATTAGCTACAGATTTGAATGGTGCTGATCAGTGAAAAGTAGCATATTTTAGATTCAGTCTCACTTTTTAATTAGTGATTTACACTTTCTGTCCAAACAACCCTATTGCTGGACTGTTCTAGGCAAGGCACAAGTACACTTAGGGTGTGAGAGTGGCGGCTGAGGGCTGAGGCCCACTTACTTGTAGAGGTCGGGCTGCGGCTGCTCACACTCGATGGTGGCGTGGAGCCGGCCGATGTCCTCCTCGGTGTGGAAGCCCTTCGTGTCCTGGACGGCATAGTGAGTCTGCAGGGGGTGAGACACATGAGCTCACAGCCAAAGTGACTAGCACAAACCTTGCAGCTGGTGCCTCCAGCCTGGGGCACCCCAAATTTAGTGTTCTGAGCATATAAATAAGCCCAATTACAGGCCTGGCCACCCCAGAGAGATGTATAATAAAGAGCTTATAAACATTAGAGATGAGAAGGCCCCACTGACATTTCCATATCTATTAGGTGCCAGAAATTTCCAGTTCTCCCATTCTTACCAGTGTCCTCACCTTAAAACTAACAGAACAAATAGCAATGCTGGAAATTCTTCAGCAAAATTGAACGCTTTGATTTATCTGTCACAGGAGCAGCTATCAAACAGGAAACAAATTCAGGAGCTGACATATCCCCGTTCTCTTAAAACGGCCGACCGCTCAGAGGGAGCGACCCCGCTCTGTGGCCAGGGCATTGTGGGAGTGGCTCGCGCTGTCCCCCACTGTCTGTGCCCCTGGTATGCAGCAGAACCCCAGGGCCCATTAGTCCCCAGTCCTGGGCCCCACCCCTGAGTTTCTGGGCAACAGGTCTGGGGAGGGGCCTGAGACTGCACAATCCTGCTCTGGAAGCACATCCAGCACCCACCTGCCCAGACAGCACCTATGGCATCAGCAAGAGGGATTAGGGAGGCGCG
Organism: Nycticebus coucang; assembly: GCF_027406575.1. Taxonomy (NCBI): domain Eukaryota; kingdom Metazoa; phylum Chordata; class Mammalia; order Primates; family Lorisidae; genus Nycticebus; species Nycticebus coucang. The sequence goes on from NC_069794.1 coordinate 1,119,207, forward strand.
GGGAAGAGCCCACACACCAGGGCCTGGGGAAGACATGGTGCCTCTGAACCCCGCGTGTAGAACAAGCAGGCTGTGCAGTAAGTCAATCACTGCACCACCCTCACAAAGGGCACAGATGTGGGGGCACCCATTGTGTGTCCAGCACTTCAGGAAATTTTCTATTTATATCCTTACACGAACCCTGAAAGACAGGTTTGTCTCCATTTTCAGATGTGAAAAGTCCAGGGAAGTAAAGCAGCCCGGCCTCAGTCATGTGGGCCCTGCAGGACTCTAGTGGAGTCAACGGGACCCTTCCCTTCCCTTGCCCCATCCTGCTTTTAAGGAAAGGGCTCATATTCCAGCCCCCAAGCCAAACAAAAAACACAAAAAGGACATTAAAGAACCCAATATTAAAATGCAAAAGTCTCCAAACCCAGAAGGTCAGCACAGAACAGCTATTCTAACATTTTCCACAACTCCTCTGTGGCGGGGTCCACGTGGCTGGCCACTGCCCGCAGAGTTTGTGACTGGATCATGAGTTCCTTCCTTTCTGGAGGGACCAGCGGCCCCTTATGATGGACACCTGCCTCATTCAGGACTTTCTGCTCCTGGAAGTGCTTTGCTTACACTCTGCTATATGGCCTGTTAATTCTCCTGGGATGTGCTACGTAGAAACTGTTAAACAAGTTTAGCTGAAAAAAATCCACAGGCCTTGCACAGCATCCTGAATTACCCATGAAAGACTGGCATATCCTTTGGTGATTTTATAAAGAAAATCCATAGTTGATCCATTGTTGAAATTGCCCATATCCATCAGTCTTACTTAAATACCATCTTAGACTTGTAAATTTGTGATATAATGACTTAGAAAGGGTTGGATCTACTAAGCTATGCTCACTTTCATCATTCCTTAGAAACTTTCAGATTTTTTAAATAACAAAAAACTCAAAATTTATGGTGCTTATTTTTTCTTTTGTGATTATAATTACGATTTGTGTAGCATCAACTGCCCACACTGATTGCACTAAATTCATCATGAACTGATTTCACAACATCCTTGTTAAGGTGTTTCTGCAAAGATGGTAACTGAAGTAACAGGAAAAATCTAGAATTGTGTGTAACTTCACATAATTCTAGGCTAGCAAAGACACTAATTTTGAATATTATAATGAATCATTTTAAAATTCCAACAATCTATTCATTAAATCCTTAACTTGGCACATCACATCAGCTGGATGACAAGGGCCAACACTGAGGCGAGCCTGATGTGGTTGTTTGTTACAGACATTGGGAGGGAAGAGTGGTAAGAAAACGGGGAAATGGAGGCAGAAGACAAAAGCTGCCGGTGCAAGTGCTGAGCGGTCAAGAGCTGACGCAGAACACGAGGGACACAGCCGCTGCTGCCTCGGCTGGAGGGAGACGGCAGACTACTGGGCTGGCGACTGTGTCACTCTGTCCCACTACAACACCGTCTCAGTACACAGGTACGTATGTGTCCCACACATCTTAAATGCACACAAATGTAGCACCACAGCCCCCGGGCTCTTCTCTGGGCACTGAGCGTGCAGGATGACAGTTTTTGCGGTCACACGGGCACAGTCTAAGATGAGTGCTCAGGCCCTGTAAGAGGCTCGTACTTTGTGACTCGATTCTCCATCTAAGCTGGCAGTGGTGACGTGGCACGTCCCGTCTCCCCGACTGCTGGACAGGAAGATCAGATCGCAGGGAAAGGTCTCATTTTCCTTCACCATGACAATGTCCCCAACCTGCAGGACACACAGAAAGAGGAAGTGCTGAAATCCCACCTGGGAGAGACTCGTGCCCGGCGTTCCAGGAGCTTCCTCCCAGCACCAGGACTCGAGAAAAGAGGCCCTTTCCACACATCTGCTGGCGCCAAGGGGAGACCAGGAGGGGTTTCCACGCACACCGCAGGTCAGAGGAGCACCTGGGTGCACGGTGACTGAGGCTGTGCAGTGACAGCGGGAATAGACGACCTGACAAGATTACACTTGATTCAGACCAAGCAGGACAAGTGCACTGAAGTGTTTTGTTAAAGTGGCCAATTCCGGTCAGAGGCTTTGCTCTAAGTCTGGGTGTTTCATAACCGGCACACTTGAGTTCTAAGGGCTTCCTGGTCAGCAGAACCAGGACACTGTCCAAGTGACCAAAGCAGGACTGCAAATAAAGCAAAAGTGGCACTAAAGTAAAGTGAAACAGAATGTTCAGCACGTGGATTTTTAAATAAAATGTGACCGTCCGCATCTATTTTATTTCATCACCAAGGAAGCCTCTCAGTGAGTGGATTGTGCGCCTGGAAGGTGTGTGGCCACCAGACCCCACAAGCGCAAGTCCCCGGGCTGCTTGGACAGTCTGGAGGCGCCCCTGAGATTGGAGAGTCACCGTGCTCTGTCTACACTGCAGGCTCCTGTGTCACATGACACGATGGTCACAGCGCACAGCGAGTTTCTGAGACAAAATCAGAGGTTAGTGTCTAGACCTACAGGTCTAATGAAATTCCAGACAGAGCTCCACAAATGTGCGCTTAGCTGACCTTGGACAGAGATGGGAAAGCAATTCAGGTGCAAAACCACAGAGGGGCAGCCTCGCCGGCAAACGGTGCTGGACAACTGGACACCCATGGAGGGGTGCGAGTTAAAAAGCAAACCCCCATACTAGACAAACAAACAAACTCACTTGATGTGAACCTCACACCTCACGTAAAAACGAATTCAAAGTGATTCTGAACTTATGTGTGACATGAAACCGTAAAATTTCAGAGAAAACACAGCAGAGACTCTCTGGCCTCCAGGGTGAGGCAGGGTGCTCACTGCTCATTCCCCAAAAGGAAAGATCAAGAAATTAGACTTCATCAAAATTAAAAGCTTTTGCTTTTATCAAATGTTCCATTAAGAGAATTACAAATCTCATACCTGACAAAGTACCTACCATGCAGAATATATGAACTCTCAAAACTCCACAGCAAGCAGAACCTCCAATGAACCAATAGAAAATTGGCAAAAGATGTGCAGACCTGTCACCAGGCTGCTACACAGCCACAGAAAGGCACCCAGAAGGGCGTCCAGCGCCCACCAGGGAGATGTGAACGCAAACCACACCGAAGTGTCAGAGCTGCTCATGTGACTGGTGGTGACACTAAGCGCTGAGGATGCTGGGACTCGTGAGGCCGACGTCACTGCGGGAAGGGAGGTGGCTCTGCAGTTCCTTTAAAACTACAGATGGAGCTATCAGCCACCCGGCAAGAAAACTCTTGAACTTTTATGCCAAAGAAATGAAAACTGTATTTATACAGAATCCACACACAAATGTTCATAGTGGCTTTACTGGTAAAGAGTCCCGAACTGGAAAATACCTAAATGTCCTTCCACATGGGGACGGCTAACGTGGCACACCCACGCCATGAAATACTTCTCAGCAACAAAGGAATGCAACTGTTGGTCCACAAGTTAGGTGGACCCCAGGGGGTTAGGCTGAGCAGAAACAGCCGGCCCAAAAGGTCAGGCTGCGTGATTCCATTTATAATCTCAAAATGTCCAAATCTTAGAGACAGATCAAGGTGAACCACATACAGGGCATTTTTGTGCCATTTCTTAAAATGGCACATGACTCTATAATTATCTCAAAATAAAAAGTTTAACTGAAAAAGAAAAACAAATTTACAGGTTATTTTTTTGGGTGGCTCTAGTACCTCTAGGGTATTAGTCATTACTGCCAAGAAAGACTGGACGCAGAAAAGGCCTGGTCTCCTTTCTCGTGCTGTGTTCTTGAGCTGGAATTCTCCAGTTATTACTCAGGTACAAGGTAGAGAAGGCACTTTCCACAGGAGACAGGCGTTAGAGTTCAACTGTAGAGGAGGAGACACCTTTTGGTCTGCTTTTTAAGAAAGACATGTTTACCTGAAAGGCATAGGGGTGCATAACTGCTGAAGGAGACTGCACAGAGGGCTCGGATCTGAGACTGGGCAGAGGTGGATGGAGTCCCCCACTGTCCCATGGCCCGTCTGTACCACCTCTATGACTTCTGGGGAGACGCCACCAATCTGAGCTACCTGAGGGAAGCTTATTCAGAAGTATGAAAACACCTGGACAGCAAAACTCATAAACCAAAAAGTGTTGTTTAAAACTTAAAAATGCACCCGGGACTGTGTAAGACATGCAATACTGGGAACAAGGCGAGGCAGCTTTTCTGAAGGGCTGCCACGATCCACGTGCCCTGGGGCTCCTGTCTACTGGGGTGGGGCTGATACTCCTGCCCTCAGGCTGACTGGATTGCAGGCTTCCCTCCTTTGGCTTCAGGAAAGCCCTGGGGGCCAGGCTGGGCAGCAGCGGCAGGTGGCTCTTCTGTGGCCATGTGCCCAGCAGACGGCGGGTGCTGGAGAGGGAGGGAGGGAGGGACAGGACAGCACGAACCGCCTGGGCTGGTGTCGAGTTCATGGGCAGACTGGGGGCTAAAGCCCACACTGCCTGTTACTCTGGGGCAACCCGTGGCGGCCACACCATTTGTACAATAAGTGTCGCATTCCCACCACAAGGACAAGACAAGTGTCTCAAATGTTCCATTAAGAGAATTACAAATCTCATACCTGACAAAGTACCTACCATCCAGAATATATGAACTCTCAAAACTCCACAGCAAGCAGAACCTCCAATGAACCAATAGAAAATGGGCAAAAGACGTGCAGACCTGTCACCAGGCTGCTACACAGCCACAGAAAGGCACCCAGAAGGGCATCCAGCGCCCACCAGGGAGATGTGAACGCAAACCACACTTGAAGCGATGGATATCCCAGTTACCGTAACATGATTATCATATGCTGTTTATAGGTATCAAACTATTATATATCAATAACAAGTAAAAAGTTTTACAATGCAAACCAAACCTCAATTAGGTTTTCTGTTCCAATTTTCATGAATTTCTACGTAGTGAAATTTATACTGATAGGACTTTATCTGATTTTAAAACAAAATGTTGAAGTGTTTAGGCCTTTCCCTGTCTTGCTGGTGGGTACAGTCTCATAGTAGTCTTGAATTCAGACGATCCTGGCGTGAGATGTTAAGGGGGTGGAGCTGGGGCGAGGGGAGTACCTGGGAACACAGGAAGGCTCTGTACTGTCCACATGGTTTTGCTGTGAACCTAAAACTGTTCTCAAAAAATAAAGTCAATTGAAAAACCAACCAACCAAATAAATAATACAAGTTTTCAAAAACTGGAAGCGGTAGTAACAGTAGCTCGTGAGCATTGAGAGGCTATCGAGGAGGGGCACACTCAACAGAATAATCTTCAAACCGTTTTGCCATAGAAAACGAAACTTATTTTTTTAATTTAAAAATGTTCTAAGAGCCAAGGTTTCTCTATATTGCCCAGGCTGGAGCACAGTGGCTACTCACAGGCATGACTACAGCTCACTGTGGTGACAAACTTCGAGGCTCCAGCCCCTCAGTAGCTAGGACCACGGGCGACACTAAATCTGGGTAAAACTTATTTTTTAAAAAATCTTACTCGTTTTAAACCAGATGAATGTGTCAGTTATTACTTACTCTTAGCTTTCGACTCTGCTTCCGAACAAGCTTGCCGTGCTGAATAAAATGAACAGGGCACTGGTTCATGGCGTTGTCTGCTTTATGGCGAAGCCAGTCTTCATAACCCTGAAAGAGCAAAGGAAAGGAAGGATGTATGGAAGGACGGATGGAAGGACAGATGGACGGAAGGACACAAGGAAGGATGGATAGAAGGATGGAACATACCATGCTCATGGCTGGGAAGAATCAACATTGTTAAAATGTCTATACTTCCCAGAGCAATCTACTGATTCAATGCCATCCTTATTAAAATACCAACATCCTAATTTCAAGACTTGGAAAAAATGATTCTGCATTTTGTATGGAACCCGAAAAAAAAACCCGTATAGCTAAGGCAGTTCTTAGTAACGAAAACGAAGCCAGGGGCATCAGCATACCAGATTTTAGGCTGTACTACAAAGCCACAGTGGTCAAGACAGTGTGGTACTGGCACAAAAATAGAGACACAGACATTGGAAATCAAATAGAAAACCAGGAAACGAAACCAACAACTAACAACCACCTAATCTTCCATAAACCAAACAAGAACATACACTGGGGGAAAGACTCCCTATTCAATAAATGGTACTGGAGAACTGGATATCCACATGTAAAAGACTGAAACTGGACCCGCACCTTTCTCCACTCACAAAAATTGATTCAAGATGGATAAAGGACTTAAATTTAAGGGATAAAACAATAAAAATCCTCAAAGAAAGCATAGGAAAAACATTGGAAGATATTGGCCTGAGGAAAGACTTCATGAAGAAGACTGCCATGGCAATTGCAACAACAAAAATAAACAAATGGGATTTAATTAAACTGAAAAGCTTCTGTACAGCTAAGGAGACAACAACCAAAGTAAACAGACAACCGACACAATGGGAAAGGATATTTGCATATTTTGAATCGGACAAAAGCTTAATAATTACGATCTATAGAGAACTTAAATTAATCCACATGAAAAAAGCCAACAATCCCATATATCAATGGGGAAGAGATGAACAGAACCCTCTAGAGAAGACAGACGAATGGATAGCTAACATATGAAAAAATGCTCATCATCCCTAATTATTAGAGAAATGCAAATTAAAACCACAGTGAGATATCATCTAACCCCACCGAGAATGGCCCATATCACAAAATCTCAAAACTGCAGATTCTGCAGAATGTGGAGAGAAAGGAACATTTTTACGCTGCTGGTGGGAATGCAAACTAATACAACCTTTTTGGAAGGAAGTATGGAGAAACCTCAAAGAACTCAACCTAGACCTCCCATTTGACCCTGCAATCCCATTACTGGGCATCTATCCAGAAGTAAAAAAACCCTTTTATTATAAAGACACTTGTACTAGACTGTTTACTGCAGCTCAATTTATAATCGCTAAAATGTGGGAACAGCCTAAATGCCCCTCAACCCAGAAATAGATTGGCAAGCTGTGGTATACGTACACCACGAAATACTATTCAGCCATTTAAAAAATGGAGATTTTGCAGCATTTGTAGGTAGAACACATTATTCTTAGTGAACCATCACAGGAATGGATAAGCATGAATCCTATGTATTCAACTTTGATATGAGGACAATTAATGACAATTAATGACACGGTGCAGGGTGGGGGAAGGGGAGAGCAGACAGAGAGAGGAGGAGGGAGGGGTAACAGAAAGGAAAAGAAAAAAATAGTGACTAATTCTCATATAAATTGGATTTAATTTTGAACAAAGTACATTATTAGAACAATAATTTTTAATTCAAATTGTTAATATGTTGTTTAGGATATGCTAAACATCCTCATTTCTAAGTGAAATATGTTTCTAATTTCTCTTTATAATGATATATTTTTTCCAATTTTAATATCCGGTGTATCCAGATTAAGTAGAATGATTTTGAAGTATTTCTTCTTTTTCAATTGTCTGTAAGATTTGGCATGATCTGTTTTAAAACTATCTTCTATTTTTATTTATAAATATTAGTTGTCTATTTTTTGAGACTTTGGGGGAAAAAAAGAAGTTAACTGATGACTCCATACTGAACCTCAAAGTCAAAGCATTCTATGATAGACATGCTCTTACCTGACAATGTGAATGTTACTTTTTTTGCATTATTATTATTATTGCTCAATATTTCGTTGCAGCAATCATCTGATTTCTTTTCCAAATGTATTTATCTTCGTTCATTCTTTACAAGGTTTTTGTTTGTAGTTCTTAACTTAAACATTGTTATGTTATTAAATTTTAAGCCTTTTTAATTTTGTGAAGGCAAAAAGTGGAAACCAAATGAACACATGTATATGTATAGAGAAAATTAAAAAAAAAAAAAAACGCAAGGAAAAATTAACTGTTTGTCACCATTCTTCAGTGGTGCTGATGACAGAATGTGCAATAGACGTTATCAATGTTCTCATTACTGGCCATAAACTCAAAGTACACCAACAGCAAATGTTCCGTGGACCAGCTGGAGTTTAACGGTGTTTCTCAGTGAAAATTTAAAATATCAATTATTTATACCTAATTTTATTAAATTTGTCAAATTGTCAAAAAAATAAATAAAAATAAAACTACAAGATGTGAAAAGAAAAAAAGATGGATAGAAGAACAGAAGGAAGGACAGAATGACAGAAGGACAGATGGACGGACGGAAGGACGGATGGACAAATGGAAGGATGGATGGGAGGATGGAAAGAAGGATGGAAGGACAGAAGGATGGATGGAAGGAAGGACAGATGGAGGAGGGGAAGGGAAAGAGAAACCCCACGTTTAGTCACACATAAGCGTGCCCCAAGCCTGTAGCTGTGTTTCTCAAGCTTGGATCACACAACACAAACTCTCCTCCTTTGTGCTCGTGACCTGGCACACCTTCTCCATGGCAATTTAGGCTGCCTTAAATTTTTGCAGTTTTATGATTGCAAAGATGTTTGATAAAGATGATTATCCAAGTATATCTCAACATCTCATCGTGAATATAGTTATTTACGTGTATCTTTGTGCATATTATGACATGTCCTTAGGATAACTTCCTAAAAGGGAAAAGTCTGGGTCAAAAGATAAGACTTTCAAGCTTTTAATATAAAATGCCAGAAGTCCTCAAGAAACTTGGCACCAATTATATTTCTACCAGCTGAACATAAACATCTTACTTGGAAACATACATGCTGGCCCTATTTCTCCTTTCTTACAGAAGTAAGTTCTTTATAAGGCCTGGCAGCCCAGCCTCGCAGTGACCCCTGGCCAGCTCTGCTGCCCATGACAGCGTCAGCTCTCATGCGCAGTGTTTTATTAGGTCACAGCACCGGCTGCTCTGGTGGGAACCCAGCCTTCAGCTGACGCATGGTGGGCAGCCTGGCCTGACTCTCTGGCTAACGGCTGTGCGGGACCCTTCTGCCTTAAGGAGGCACAGACACAGATGTTCAAATTCTCCCCCAGAGACAAACATATACACTCTGGTCAAAGACTTTGGTGTTGCATCTTGAAAAAAGACACAACAGAAGATAGTGGGAAAGTTTTCTGAACTGACTGGTGTGCCTCTGGATCTGGGGTTTGCCAGATGGGAAGGTCCCTTTACGGTAAGGGTGGTGGATCACCTGCTCTCTGCGACATTCCCAGCACGTGAGGGAATGTGAAAACGGCCTCCAACAAAGTCCATTGCAAAGAAACACAAATATTGGTTCAAAGTTTGTGGCAGATAAGGGGCTTGTCTACAGGATATGTAAAGAACTCTTATAATTTATCTATAAAAGGACAAATAACCCAAATTAAAAATGGGCACAGGTTGGGCGGGGCCTGTGGCTCAGTGAGTAGGGCGCCGGCCCCATATACCGAGGGTGGCGGGTTCAAACCCAGCCCCGGCCAAACTGCAACCAAAAAATAGCCGGGTGTTGTGGCGGGCGCCTGTAGTCCCAGCTGCTCGGGAAGCTGAGGCAAGAGAATCGCGTAAGCCCAAGACTTAGAGGTTGCTGTGAGCCGTGTGACGCCACGGCACTCTACCAAGGGCGGTACAGTGAGACTCTGTCTCTACAAAAAAATAAAAAAAATAATAAATTAAAAAAAAAAAAATGGGCACAGGATTTGAAGACATTCCTCTAAGGAAGATATACGAATGGTCAATAAGCACAAGAAAAGATGCTCAAGGTCTTCAGTAGTCAGGGAAATGCAAATCCAGAGACCGGTTCACAACACACAGGGGCAGCAGTAAGAAAAAGATGATTAGAACCAGCACTCGCCAGACTGCAGAGAACGGAGCCCTGGGCGCAGCTCCTGGGAACGTGACTGCGCCAGCCTGGTCACCCTGAAGGACTCTGCCAGACACCAAAGGTGTCTGAGGAGGTGTCTCTCCTCAGACACCAAAGCAAGTCCACTCCCAGGAGAATTGAAAACCTGTGTCCACCCATAAATACATAATATATTATTAATTATCATTTGTCAAGGAAACATAAATGAATAGGGAGGAAAAAGAAAACCTGTGCCCACATAAAACTTGGACACAAATGTTCATAGCAGCATTATTCCTAATAGTCAAAAAGTAAAAGCATCTCAAACGCCCATCCACCGACAAAGGGGCAAACACAGCGGGTGTGTCCACACGCAGGAGTGTCATCAGTGATAAGCTGGAGTGACATCGGACACTCACTACCCAGGGCAACCCTGACAACAGTACGCTATGTGAAAGGAGCCAGCCACGAAGACCACAAAAGAAACGTGAGTGCAACATGTCTAGAACTAGAGAGTCCACAGCGACCGAAAGTGAGGAGTCCAGGGACTCATGGGGCTGCTCACCGGGTGGGACAGGGGCTGCTCTCAAGGGGGGGTGGGAGCTGCTCACAGGGCAGGGCGGGGTAGGGGTCGCTCAGGGGCATGGAATTTCCTCTTGTGTGATAAACATTTTCTAGGACTAGCCGGTGAAGTTGAGCCACTAAACTGGATAAACAGAGGTGGGAGAAACTGACATGCTCTTCTCAACGTCAGAAGCTGACTTTGTTTATCAGAACTAGAAAGACACAGTCTTAAAAGGCCCTGAGCAAGCCGGCTGCAGAGGCCTGGAGGAAGGAGCTCCATGTCAGGAACACTGGGGATACAAAAATAGGAAGCGACTTATCGACAGCAGGAGTCACCTATGGTTGATCCAGGATGTGGAAACCATCACTTTCCTCTCAAATTCAAAGGGCACCAAACCAGCAACTCAAGTACTAAGGCATCTCCCGTTTCAGCTCAAGTACCAATCCAAAACAGCTACAAAAATGAACTTCTACAACTTAGTTAAATCTTCCACGAACTACTAAAACAGCCAGATCCCCTTGCTTTGAATGAAAGGCAACTCACACAGCAAAGACAGTGGCTTTCTCTCTCATGGGTGGAGCGCTCACCTGTTTGATAGCAGTGACGGTGATGACGAAGAAGAGCGGGAGGCCACTCGTGACGGGGCTTGTGGGAGTGTCGATGATCAGCTGCAGCAGAAAGACAAGCGCAGAATCACCCTCACAAGCGCAAACGGCGACTGCAGGCAGGCTGCTTGTCCTCGGTCCCACCATTAGCCTTTGCTTTTATTTACTTAAAACTCTTTCCAATGGCCGGGTAGTGGCTCACGCCTGTAATCCCAGCACTCTGGAAGGCTGAGGCAGGTGGATTTCTTGAGCTCAGGAGTTTGAGACCAGCCTGAGCAAGAGTGAGACCCCATCTCTACTGAAAACAGAAAAATTAGCTGGGCATTGGGGTAGGCGCCTGTAGTCTTAGCCACTCGGGAGGCTGATGCAGAAAAATCACCTGAATCCAGGAGTTTGAGGCTGCTGTGAGCTATGATGCCATGGCACTCTAGCCTGGGCAACAGAGACTCTGCCTTAAAAAAAAAAAAAAAGAAAAAAGAAAAAAACAGGGTGGCGCCAGTGGCTCAGGGCGTAGGGCGCTGGCCCCATATACCGAGGGTGGTGGGTTCAAACCCGGCCCAGGCCAAACAGCAACAAAAAATAGCCAGGCATTGTGGTGGGCACCTGTAGCCCCAGCTACTCAGGAGGCTGAGGCAAGAGAATTGCCTAAGGCCAGGAGATGGAGGTTGCTGTGAGCTGTGACGCCATAGCACTCTACTGAGGGTGACAAAGTGAGACTATGTCTCAAAAAAAAAAAAGAAAACCTCTTTGCGGGCACCCCACTGTATCCAGCACTAGAGCTAACTTAAGACAGGAAATAAGTCATTTCACTTTACTGACTTTAAACCGGGGGGGAATTTTCTTTAATTAAATGGCGCATTTCAAGAACCAAGGCTGGCAAGCAGCAGATATGGCCTGACGCCACCCCAACCTTGTGTTGGCTCACTCCTCTTGCCCCTGATGTCTTATTTTAATCGTATCATTTGGATAATTCAATTAGTTGAGGAGATTTTAAAAGTCCTCAACTGTATTTTGTGTGATTCAGAAAAATTTGGTTGCTGTTCTTAAAACGCATCTATCATAGAGCTCCCTAATTCATGCCCTTGCTGGGTTTTTTTACTCTATTCCTTCCTTCCTTTCTTTTTTCTAAACTGTCTTTTGGTGTGTAACGTCTCTGAATTTTTTCTGGCGCATCCCCATGCACTTAGGAAGAGGGTAGGTAAGTGTAGTGACGTGTCACTTGGCTGTGAACTTTGCGATTACAGAGCTCCCGATGCCCCAGCAAGGGAGGAGAATGGAGAAAGGTGGCCGTCACCAACACAGACACAGGGTGACCACCTGTGTCTTTTAGGTTGTTTGGGTCTCACAGAACCAACACTTTGTCCTTAAGAAAATCACTAAATGAGCTGTAGACGAGGGGCAGCAAATTCTTGCACTTTCCTTAGCAAACAGCATGCAACTGCCTAAGAATAAAACATCCTTACTACATTTGTGTTTAACAAGATGCCTTACCTGTACCAGAAATATGATAAGGAAATAAAAGTTGGCTATTCTTCTGAATTGTTCAAATAAGTTCTTGGGTACGAAGTTCCAAAATGTGTACTGCACAAATGGAAAACAAAAATGTGTCATTTAGATTAAATTCTAATTTGTGTAGTGTCTACCATGTGCTAAGTTTATCCAATGTTTAGTTTTAGAAATAAAACTCATAGAAGGCATAATTTAGGGATGTTTGTTGACATTTTATCAATTAGTTGACCACTAAAACAAAGTGTGTACTCCAACACTAGCATCTGTTGCAGTTTAGCAGGGGCTGAGTTTGAACCCGCCACCCTCAGCATATGGGGCCGGCGCCCTATTCACTGAGCCACAGGCGCCACCCTGAACACTAGCATCTGTACATCATTTTTCAACTCAAGAGAATTCAAGATAAAATGCAATTTGATAACAGTTTTATTAAGATGTCTTTATAAGGTTTGACGCCTGTGGCTCAAGCAGCTAAGGCGCCAGCCACATACACCTGAGCTGGCAGGTTCAAATCCAGCCTGGGCCCGCCAAACAATGACGGCTGCAAACCAAAAATAGCCAGGCGTTGTGGGGGCGCCTGTAGTCCCAGCTACTTGGTAGGTGGAGGCAGGAGAATCACCTAAGCCCAGGAGTTGGAGGTTGCTGTGAGCTGTGATGCCATAGCACTCTACCCAGGGCAACAGCTTGAGGCTCTGTCTCAAAAAAAAGGGCAGCGTCTCTGGCTCAAAGGAGTAGGGAACCAGCCCCATATGCCAGAGGTGGCGGGTTCAAACCCAGCCCTGGCCAAAAACTGCAAAAAAAAAAAAAAAAAGATGTCTTTATAAAATATAAATCTATAGTCACTAACTCAAAAAATCAGCATGTTACCTTCACTAATTTATCCATGATCTCTCTGACCAAGTGACGGCAGCAGGCTGACATACAAGGCTTGACCTGGTGTGCAGATGGCTTGTCCGTGGCAGTCCCTGCATCCTGTGCCCCTGGCTGCACCTGCCAGGGGACTACAGGGGAAGGAGACAGGCCCATCCCACCCTGGCTCAGTCTCCTAAGTCTTCATTGTGCTTTAGGAGGAGTTTTCACTTAACTCTTGTGTTGAAATCAATGTGCTGGTTATCAAGAACCTGCACTAAGCTGAGTCTGGAATGGTTTTTAAAATTCCACTTAACATGTTTTTGCCTTTTAATGAAGATGGCTTGAAAACTGAAGCCGCATCCTTCATAGCTTAGTGGTGTCCCTCTGCCACCGGCCTCCACTTCAACGATATGTATTTCAATCTCTCAGTCAGAGGAGGGTGTGGGCATCAGCAGGAACCAGATGTGAACTGCCAAACTCACATCAAGAAGTCCTTTAATCAAAACATAGGAGCTTTACGACTGAACATAATAACTAAAGCCTGGTATGGCCCTAAAACTACCCAACGTATCCTGAATTTGGTTTTTACGTATATTTTGCAGGGAATCCACATGTATCTTTGCCTTCTTTCTGATTACTTAGAGAACATACAGGGAATTTCCATTTTATATTCTAATTTACATTTATGAAGTGATTTTACCTTTCATAATCAAACTCCTTATTGAGAGTGAAAACAGAAAAGTGGTTTCCACCCTTCCCTGACAACAGGGCCAGAGGCCCTCCAGGAAATGCCCTGGACTTCTGGAGGGAAGCGAGCCCTCTCAGTCCTCTGCAGCCCGTCCCCCCACCCAGTCTTGAGTGGGACTGTCTATCAAGCTGGGGAGAACTTAAAAACGTGGAGCCTTCCTGTCTACGGACATGGACTGTTTCTCCATTTACTTAAATTTTCTTTTATTTCTTTTATCAGAATCTTATAGTTTTCCTCATACAGACCTTGTATGCTGTACATATCTTGCTAGAATTTGTACCTTCTTTTGGGGGGGGTGGGGTACTAATATAAATACTGTTGTGTTTTTAATTTCAAACTCCAATCGTTTGTTGCCGACACACAAGAGAGCAACTGACTTTTGTATTCTCCAACCTTGCTACGGTCACTTCTAAGTTCCAGAAGTTTTTTTCTTATTGTTGATTTCTTGGTATTTTCTACACAGAACACACTACCACTTGTAAAGAAAGACAGTATTATTTCTTCCTTCCCAATCTGTATACCTTTTGCTCCTGCATTAACTAGGACTTCCAGTACAATGCTGAACAGGAATGGCGATGGTGCATCTCATCTTGTTTCCAGTCTGTGGGGAAAGCATCTCGCTTTTGACCATTTAGTATGATGTTAGCATTGGGTCTCTGTAAATGTTCTTTACAAAGATGAGGACACCACCCCATTCCTAGTTTGCTGTAATACGTGAATGAGAACTGAATTTCGTCAAATGCTTTTTCTGCATTCTTGATATAATCATGTGATTTTTGTTCTTTAGTCTGTAGATATAATAGATCACATTGATTGATTTTCCCATGTTGAACCAGCCTTGCAAACCTAGGATAAAACCCACATGGTTATGGTATATAATTATTTTTATACACTGGATTCAATTTACTAATAATTTGTTGAATACCTCTGCAGGGATGTTCCTGAGAAACACGGGCTTGTGACACTGTCTTTCTTACATCTTTTTCTGGTGTTGGTTTTAGGGTAATGTTGGCCTCATAGAATGAATCAGGCAGTATTCCCTCCCTATTTTCTGGAAGAGATTGTAGAAAACTGGTATCATTTTTTGCCACTTAAATGTTTGGCAAAATTCACCAGTGAAACAACATGGACCTGGTGCTTTCTGTTCTGAAAGGTTATTATTACACAGCTGTTGATTCAATTTCTTTAATTGATGTAGGCCTACTTGGCAAGATGGTGTCTTTCAAGGATTTGGTCAATTTCATCTATGTTATCAAGTTTGTGGGCATAGACTTGTTCATAGCATTCCTTTATAATCTTATTACCAACGTTGTCCATAGTAATACCCCTCTTTCTTTTTTGATATTAGGAATTTGTGTAAATTTTCTTTTATCCTTTTTAGCCTGGATATTTATCAACTTCACTGATCTTTTCAAAGAACCAGTTTTTGCTTGTGTTAATTTTCTCTACTGATCTCCTGTTTCCAATTTCATGGATTTCTGCTATAATTTTTTATTATTTCTTTCCATCTGCTTACTTTGGATTTAACCGGCTCTTTGTAGAAGTTTTGCTTGTTGACTTTGTGTCTTTCTTCCTTTATAACCTGTGGGTCCCCTACTATGAATTTCCCTGTAAGGACTATTTTCCTGCATTTCGAAAGATCTGATGAGATGTACTTTCCTTTTTTGTTTTCTTTGAAGTATTTTTTAACCCTCTTGTGACTTCTTTCATCTGTGTGTTAATTTAATCTCTAAATATTTTGGGATCTTCCATTTACCTTTCGGTTACTAATTTATTTTTAATTTGATTCAATCATAGACTGAGAGAATGCTTTGTACAACTTCTGTAATTTGAACGGTGTTAAGGGTATTTCATGACCAGCATGCTGTACCTCCTAGTATGTGTCCCGTGTGAGCCTGGGCAGAGTTTGTGTCCTGGAATGGAGGTCAACGTAAATGTTGATTAGACCCAACAGACTGCTGGTGCTGTTCAGCTCAACAATGTCCTGACTCGTTTTCTGCCTCAACAGGAACAGTGATTTTCCTTGTTCTTTTTCTAGGTCTATCGGTTCTTTTTTTTTTTTTTTTTTTGAGACAGAGCCTCAAGCTGTCACCCTGTGTAGAGTGCCATGACATCACAGCTCACAGCAACCTACAACTCCTGGGCTCAAGCGATTCTCCTGCCTCTGCCTCCCAAGTAGGTGGGACCACAGGTGCCTACCACAATGCCCGGCTATTTTTTGGTTGCAGCCATCATTGCTGTTTGGCGGGCCCAGGCTGGATTCGAACCCACCAGCTCAGGTGTATGTGGCTGGCGCCTGAGCTTCTTGAGCCACAGGTGCCAAGTTGGTCTATGAGTTCTTGACCCACATATTACAACTCTCAGTTGCACACACATTTAGGGTTGTCAAGCTGTCCTGGAGGATGGACCTCATTATTGTTGTGCAAAGCCCCCACTCCTTCCCTGATAATTTTCCTTATTCTTAAGCCTGCTCTAACTAAAATTAACACAGCTCGTCCTGGGGTCTTCTGATAGGATCAGCATGCTGTATTACGACGTCTCCTGCTACTCTTTACCTTCAATCTGTGTTTTCATGGCCCTGAAACCTGAATCACACAGCAAAGGACTAACGTTGGTTGAGTGATGGCCACTCTCAGTTGTTGCCTTCAGAACCACAGTGGGGGCTTCTATGGGACACACAGCATCCCTCAGATTCAGCCACATTCTATCCAAGGGGCCAGGGGTGTCCCAGACTCTGTTAATCAATAGAGATGATTTGTTCCTCAAGTCTTCTCCCTGTGATGAGTAGGGAGCTTTCCACACAGACCAGGAGGGTGCAGGCACTAGAGAATGTTAGAGCCGAGATCCTGCCTGAAGGTGGGAGCCAGGAGACTGGAGTTCCAGCTGAGGACAAGGCACCTTCACACATGCTCTGTGTGGGTCAGACATTATTGCACAGCACAACAGCTTCCAGCTGGGTCACACATGTCCCTGAATTCTGGCCCTACAAGGCCACATATGACACACACAAGTGTGAACTGAATAGGTCCACATCTCAGGACACTGAGTGTGAATCAAGGGGGTCTACCGCGGGGGTCCATACCTCAGGACACTAGGTGTGAATTAAGTGGGTCTACCACAGGGGTCCACACCTCAGGACACCGGGTGTGAAGCAAAGGGGTCAACCACAGGGGTCCACACCTCGGGACACAAGTGTGAATCATAGGGGTCTACCACAAGGGTCCACACCTCAGGACATCAGGTGTAAATTAAGAGGGTCTACCACAATGGGTCCACACTCAGGACACTGGGTATGAATGAATCAAAGGGGTCTACGACAGGGGTTCAAATGTCAGGACTCCGGGTGTGAATCAAGTCGATCTACCGCAGGGGTCCACGCCTCAGGACCCCAATGTGTGTGTTCTGAGGTCTGTCTGTTTAGGCGTCAAGGAGGATGATCCCTAATCTCTGGAATCCATCATTTATCCCATATTCAATGCCAGCAAATAAATTCTGTATCCTATTCTTCAGACTCATTTACCAGGTCACTCTCCAAATATGTAAGACACATCTTTCTACTTCCTTTTCCAGTCAATGAAAAGAAACACATCTCTTTTTAATCCAGTGTTCAATTCACATTTCTTCCTATTTGCACCGGTTGCAGGTAGGGGACAAGCTCAGAATCTTAGGTTCTTGTGTGTTTCACTCCTCAGGGGGCCTCAGTGGGCAGCTCCTGCTGAGTGTCCTCCTTCTATAGATGAGGAGACTCCGGCGGCGTAGGTGGTGAATGGCAGCCCCCCCCCGCAGAGAGCAAGGAGGACGCAGCCACAGCCTCACAGTGCCGGGACACCATCAGAAGGACCAGACACCTGAGCTGTCCGGGCCCTCAGCTGGGTGCAGCAGGGCTTTGGATGCTGGAAGCCCAGTGTCTCCTGGGCAGCATCTTTCCGTGCTAGTGGACACTTACCTTAGAGGAGACGATCCTGTTGTCTGGATATCTCTGCGGGATGTAGGCCTCCGTGCCGGGTGGGGGCTCCCTGTGTCCCACGTAGATTGTCCGGCTGTCCACCCAGTTCTCTTCCCCTGCACACTAGGACAGAAGGGTGATGTTAGCACAGCTGCCTCAAATCTGCTCACAACGTTCTCACCCAAGGTGTGGCCCTAAGACTCCTCTGACTGAAGCCTGGGCCTGCAGGCTGAGGGTGGTGCTCCAGGCTGCCTGGGCCCAGCCCCCACCTAGGTCTGTAGACTGTCCCATTTGCACCCCACACCCTATGCACTGGAAGGCAACTGGCTGCAGCACAGTCAGAGAACTGCCCGTGGGGGACTCAGCCCCTATGCACACAGTGCCGGCCATGTCCTCTTCACACTACTCTGGAACCGGTCAGTGTCCTGCAGCTGGGGGGGCTCTTGGCCTGGGGCGCCACAACTTCTCTCCCCCATCTGCACGTTCATGTTGACGTCCCTGTATACCATACATGTCTCTGCTTTTTTCACTTTTCCTTTGAATCAGTTCTATCACCTGGTCCCTTTCTTAACACATGTTCACTTTCACATCTGCAAGAGAATCCTGGTTTGTCCTTTTTGAATATTATCTTTGCGGATTTCATCCAGACTGGATTAGGGCAGGCCAACCCCCACAGAGGAAAGACGTGAGCAAGCTCTGAAATGCAAGCTCAACTCAGTACCATCCCAACGTCAGATCAGTGATGGCAAAGTTCACCACATAACAGGTGTCCCTAGGCTCTGAGTGGACTGGGCAGCACAGACAGCTTCTCCCCAGGCTCTTCCTGTTCTCAAAGAACACAAGGGCTACCTGCCACTTTTCCTCTGTCAGCTTTGAGCCTTAAGTCCACGAGGAACTCAGGGGCTCACAACACCTTCAAGGAGCTCGGAACCACCAGGCAGGAGGCCTGGAAGACAGGAAGCCCGAGGGCTGCCTGCAGCTGCCTTCCCAACAGACAGAGAAACATGGCCCCTCCCAAGCACACCTCTTCTTCTGGAAAAAGAATCATGAGCAGCAAATAATTTCAACAGAATAAAGGCAGATGCTAATATGGTCACACGTCAGACTTGCTTCGGTGAATGAAATTCCAGGGTGGGAAGGGGCCTTTCTGGAGTGAGGCATGCCATAAACCAGCATGAGTAACACATTAACACTGGGTAGCATGGACCCACTGAGAGTGGCCTTTCCCATGACAGGGTGGTCTTCACAACAACTTTGCAAACCTCGAAGCAAAGTGACTTCCCGGGGGAACTTAACACACAAGCCAAGGGCCTGCCTAAATGTGAAGTCACCAGTCACACAGAAGAAGGGAGAAATGGCCGCTCACTGCCCACTGCCTCACATGCCCATCCAGCCTTCCACGGCATCCAGGATGATGACTGAATGTTGTTTGGCCTGTGTGACAGACACAGGGCAGTGACACGGAAGAATTAAACGAAAGAGGAATCGGCATTCGAGAAACTCAGAGGTTTCCAAACTCTTGGACCAGAGCCTGAGGTAAGAAACACACCCCCAACTGGCCCAGTCTGCACGTGTGGGCCCAGGAGATGGGACCTCACCATGCATCTGCACCCTCAGAGCTCCTGGCTGACTTCTGTGTCCCTGTTCCTGTTGGCCTCTGTGAAGAGGGCTGCAGCCTGGAGTTTGGAGGACAACTCGCTCGTATATGATACCCTCTGCAGGCCTCAGTCTCTGTGCACAGACATAGCCTGTCCCTCTGTCTGCCTCCCCTGAGTCCCTGGTTAAAATAATTCCTGGAATGGGGTCTACTTTCTCTCAAAGCATCAGTGTCCCCCATTTCTCCAGATTCTGTCTCCACAGAATGTCCCTTGGGACAGTCCTTGGCTATGGTCTCATTTCTGCAACCGAAGATACCAGAAGCTCCAAATTTAAGACATCAGCTTCAGGGTTGGAACAGACAACACAGGGAATCTGGGAGGTATCAGTAGGCTTTAACTATAAAGGAAAATCTTAGAATCAGATCCAAATAAAATTTGTTTTTGTTTTCATAACAGTTTTGATAAAAAAACAAATCAAAATTGTTTGTGCTTGTGCATTGGGCATTTCCTGTAAGCCTGGCAGGCTCCGTCCTCTTGAGTGACCACAGAAGAAGTGGATGGCAGGCAGTGCCCTTGAGAAACTGAGTTTCCTAACACGTTGACTCCCTAATGTGCGCCCAGAAAAATTACCTGCATCTTCCCAGGAGACCTTAACAATGTGCCCTACAAAATCTCAGTATTTCCAAGGTATTTACTTCCCAATGGTGAGTCCAGACAAACAGCAGATAATATGTTCAAGTTACAAATGGGGTGTTGTTCCAGCTAATTTTAAATCTACAAGCTGTCAATAATAAATAAGCCCACCTAATCATTTTTCCCAAATGAGAGTATGGAGAGTTTAATGTCCTAAACCAGGAAGAAACTTTAACAGACCACGTGCAAAGACCAACCAGGCCTTAGGGGACGTCCAGCTCCCTTGCCCTTGAGGGAGGTGGGTGTATAAGACCCCCGACTGAGAAGGGGACAGAGCCCCTGCTTTCCCTCTTCACCATCTCTCTTCACGGGGAGGGATGGGGCTGAACCAGGAAGGAAATGGGGTTCACCAGGAGAGGCCAGGCTGGAAAGGGCTGACCCTAGGGACTTTCTAAGTCATGAACTGGGCCGCCAGCACATGCTTCAAGGGAGCACACAGCCTCCGCAGCAGGGCCCAGCCCTCCTCAGTCCCAGGGTACCCCACAGGTGGCAGCACCACAGGAGAAAACACTTGTTTCCACCAGGCTGAGCAGGGACAAGACCATAACTGCAACACAGAAGGGCCAGTGCACCCTGAGTGGTGTCAGCTCTCGGGAGGGCCAGCAGCTATTTCTGTAGGTGGATCCCTGGGCCTTTCTTGGGGTCTCAAATCACATGTTGGCCAGCAAATATACAAAATACCCCAGTCTGCCAGAAGCTAAAGAGACTCCTTGGCCTGTGCTTTTGTCCGTGGAGGGTGGGGGTGACAGGGAACCTTCTGGTCACCTGCTATGTGCCAGGCCTTGCAACAAGATCGCCCATGGGGGGGAGAGAAATACCTGCCTGGGGGTCCAGTCCTGAGTACAGAGGGATGCGGTGTTTCCCTGGCTCAGATTAATCAGTGAGAAAATCAAAATATACTGAAAGAAAGGTGCAAGTGACACTAAGCCACTGCTGGAAGCCCAGCCAGTCGAAGGCCAGTCCCCTGGAGCAGTTCACAGCCTACAGTGGTCCTGGGGGTAGGGGTGGGCAGAAGGCCTAGTCAGTTAGAGGCCAGTCCCCTGGAGCAGTTCACAGCCTGCAGCGGTCCTGGGGGTAGGGGTGGGCAGAAGGCCTAGTCAGTTAGAGGCCAGTCCTCTGGAGCAGTCCACAGCCTGCAGCCGTCCTGAGGGCAGGGGTGGGCAGGAGGCCCAGCCAGTGAGAACTTGGGATGGGAGGAGCCCTCACAACACCCTCAGGAAGGCAGGTGGGGTGGCCCTGGGCAGCACCTCACAGGCCACTGCCCAGGGCTCCTGGGTTGAGAGCTGTCCTTCCACACGGGTCAAGCCTTTGCCTGCATGACCAATGTGGACACACGCAAGGTCCTCGACAAATATCCACATAAGCGCTTAGCAACTGGAATATACAAAGAACAATTACAACTGAAAAATGCAAAGACAAGTCACAGGATCTGATCTCTCTGGAGATCTACAGGTGGCCCTCAAGTTCCAGGAAAGATCTGTCACTTCCTTAGCCTCAGGGAAGCCCAGACCACAGCCTGGCCAGGGAGGAAAAGCCCACGCAGGGCTTCCAGCAGGATTCCATCTCCAGGTGGTGTCCGAGCAGGCACACCCCAGAGACAGAATGGTAATCAGTGGTTGCCCAGGGCAGGGCAGGGGCCAGAGCAGAAGGGGACAGGGAGTGACTGTCCTGAGCTGACAAGAATGTATTAGATGATGGTGACCCTGCATAACTGGGTAAATATCTTACAAATCACTACATCGCACCCCTGAATAGGTGGAGGCTACAATGAGTGAGTTGTATCTCAACAAGGCTCTCTCCCTGTGCAGCCGGGTAGGTGCAGCCACGGAGGCTCGTGTCCTTAACTCCTGTATCTTCTCACCAGTGGATCCTCCCAGTGCTGCCCTGGATCCCCATGCTAGCTGCCACCTGCTACTCAGCCCTGTTCTGTGCCCTGTGGAGACCTGGACAAGGCCTGGGGGTGTGAGGCCAGCCCGGCCCACATGGATTCCAGGTGAAGTCACACAGTACGCACGGTGTGCTGCTGACCCCTGGACGTCAGAGGGCATCAAGGACCATGTCCCTTCCATCCTGGAACTGTGACTCTGTGACAAGACTGGCCCAGAGCAGCTTTCAGTAAATTGCCATTTTGTGAAAGTTCTGAGCTTAGCCAGCTTGGACCAAGTGGAGCTTATCACGGCCACGAAAAGATGAATTTGGGTATGAAATTCTTGATATAGATGCAGAAAAGTTAATGTGTCCACAAGAAATTACAGAATGTACTTCAGATAAGAAGGATGCATATGAATAAAATATCAGACCCCTCCCTTTCACTGAGGGCCAGATGATAATAGACTGTCTGGAAGTGAGAACACATTTGGCATACATGACTGCTGACTCTGACAGAGTAATTCCATCGGACTTAACATTTAAATCGTGTGAGTGTTTTATCCTTTGAAAATACATCTATAAAACTAAAAAAATGCTCTCTCTCCACAAATCCTTGAGTGCAAACACTGCTCACCCTCTGCCCCTGCATCCACCGTGCCAGCCTGCTTCCCTTCAGCCGCCCCTCACTCTGCTAAAACTACCTTATACTGTCTTAGCTTTTACCAAAACATAGACTTCTCTCCATTTTGTAAACCATGTCAATATTTTTAAAGTCTAGTTTTTAACATACAGTATCTCACAACCTGTGGAACCAAGGCCCGTGAGTTTCCAGAGTGCACCTGACACAGGAGAAACTCTTGAGAAAGGAGCTGTGTCCACAGCGAGTTACAGCCAACGGCTGGGATGGGCCATGGGCTGCTGCGTCCCTGGATGTGAATCACAGAGTGGGGTCACTCCACAGGGCCAAGTGTCAGCTCGGTCATCCTGGATATCTGGTCCTCCTGGCCAGGCACCATACCTCCCCCACCCCGCCCCACACTGCACCAGAGAAGGCCCAATGTTTCTGAATTTAACCTTCAATCAGGAAACAGCTGAACTGCCAGAGATAACAGAGTCCCCACTGTGGGTCACACCGTCACCGCCTGCCCAGGTTGGGTTGGTGTAAGGTCAGATGTCCTTAAACATGCTGAAAACCAGTTTCAGCCAGTGTTAGTCACCTAACGAAACTTTCAAGTTCCAGCGGGAAAAAACCTGTGTGTTGAGTGCCACTGGCCTCCAGCCTCCAGGTTCATTTCCTCGGCCATGGTTATCCCTAATGGCCGTTTTCAAATTTGCAGGTATCCAATGACGATGTGATTTCTTGCTCTATGTCTGTATACAGCTTTAAACAAACCATCTCCTGTCTGATGTGGTGGGGAACAGAATGCACTTAACTGTTTCTGAAATTAGGCTTCCTGGCCCAAGTTCCCAGGCACCTCTGCACTGCAACGGCAGGAAGGCTGCATCCTGGGTGCCTCGGCTCCCCCAAAGCACCTTCTCCCTTTCTGCCGGCGTGAGGTGGTGCCATTCCTGGCTGTTGGCGTCCCTCAGGTATAATAATAAAGACCGATGCTCTGTGAGTGCCAGCCAGTGCTCAGCAGTCCTGAGGCAGGTGGACCTCCTCTCCCAGGCCCAGCAGGCAGGGTCTGGACGAGGCTCTGAAGCTTCATGTGGGACCCGGGAACCCGGGGACCATCTGTCCTCCCCAGGCGTGGGCCTTGGTGTCTGCAGGAGTGCAAAACCTTCTTGGACATCCCTCTGCTCTTCCCCCACCATGGCAATGGCCAGGGCTTCTCCTTCCCAAATGAATTTTGGGTATTTTCAAGATACCTGTTGGCTTTTTTTTTTTTTCCTGCCATTTTTTAAGCACAAAATCACCTGCATCATTGCGACTGACAAAAGCACAATGGCAGTGCTTGATGTGGGAACCCCCAGGCTGGACAATATCAGGTGCCAGTTGACCTGAACTGTCATTTACTGGGTCCAGAACCAAAATACACACATAAATTCTAGCCCCAGACGCTCTGGCTTACTCTGGATGTGGCAAATCCTGAGAGTTCACAGCAGCAAAGAGAAACACAGAGCTTCCTGAAGAGTCAAGATACAGAGCTGGAGATCCTAAGGGTAGGAGCCACGGCCAGAACCTCATCGACTGCAAACAGGTCCTAGACTGTGAAGAGACATTTAAGACAGACTCCCCCCTCCCCCCTTCTCCTGAAATGCAGCAGGAGCAGAGTAAGCACTGATTTCATCCAGTCTACCCCGCACTCCAGACGGAAACAAGCTCCTAACTGGGCTGCCGCAAGGGAGCAGCTGTCTCCACTATGCTCCAGTTTAATCTCACACGGGAGAACATGCAGAGACGCAGGAAGGGCTCCCAGGTCCTGTGGGCCGTCCCTGCCCCAGGGTGGCTGTGAGAGCCTCATCACTGCAGCATGAAGACATGGCTGCCTCTGCCACGGTGCCGGGCGGCTCACACAGCACGCTGCAGGTGAGGGAATTGGCATCTGCCCTCAAGCGTGAACGCCCGGTCAGGCGTCTGTCTGTGATACTGGGGCTGATGCCCCTGGAGAGCGAGCGATGCGATGGCATTCACGGTGCGAGCCCCACACTGGCTCTAGGGTGTGGACACAGGCATCGGGGCGTGATGACAGTCCCCCCATTCAGGGGAGAACCCGGTTTCGGTGGCAAAGAGGAAAGCACGGCATGGAGGCCACAGGGCCTGGGATGGGATCACGGCTGCTGGGCTGCTTAGCTCACCCCCAAACACAGAAACCCAGGGTATCGTGAGCTACTGACACATGGTATTTGTCCTGTGAGCCCCATGGCCAAGGCCACACACACCCAGACTGACTGCTACACTGGAGAGCCTCAGAACAAAGTCTGAAGTTCAGCAGGGGGTGCTGAGGGCCTGTGCTATGCAATGGGGTCGGTGTGGGCACTGCAGCATGGGTGGTGGTACCACCTCGTGAAGAGGACAGGCCAGGGGGAGGGAGGTAGGGAGGAGGGGCAGAGAGGGGCAGGGGGAGGCCGGGCAGGAAGGCTGGGACAGGCAGCCTCTGGGCAATCTCACACCCAAAGTCGTCCTGCTCCTGACCACAGACACCTCCAAAGAACACCCTGCTCGCTGTGACAAGAGCATTGTTGTACCCTAGGTATTTAAATCACAACACAACCTTAGTCACTTCTCCATAGCAGAACGTGGGTAAGGACAGCGAACACCAACGTCAAGGAAAATGAGCCCCCGGAGCACACATCAGTAGAAACCGCGGCCAGAGGACAGCGACCTAGAAATCTGTTTGTGGAGTTAGATGATCCGAAATCTACCCTCCAAATTCCTCCTAAGCCACCCAGGAGCCCAGCATGAAAAGCAAGTGACTGCTACATTTATTTCTACCACTAAATCTCTCCTGAAGAATTAGCCAGAAAACTAAGCAAACATATCCCAATTCGTGGCCAAAATCATGCTGGTATACATGTGGGCTTCTAAAAAGCTGAAATTATATACCTTCCCCCTGCACGGGAGGCATATTTTCAAAATATTGAATATATATCTAATGAAGATGGCTGCAGGACTCTGAGTCAGTAATTACAGTGCACCGCTGAGGGAAAATACTAGCAAATTGGATAACGACATACACAGAACAGCTTCAGAAATCGCGCTTCAGCTGGCTGGCTGTGGTCTTGAACAGAAGCTGCTGGCAATCCTGCATGAACGAAATCCTGGGTCTGTGACTCCCTTTTGGAGACATGAGTTCATGGAGTGTGAGGCTGATGTCTGCGCATCCAGCCCATGAGAGTCAGCCACAGCTACGTCTACACACTTCAAACCCATGGCCATGTCCCCACACCTCAGACCCGCGGTCATGTCCCCACACCTCAGACCCACAGCCACGTCCCCACACCTCAGACCCTCACCACGTCCCCACACCGCAGACCCTTGGCCACGTCCCCACACCTCAGACCCTGGGCCATGTCCCCATACCTCAGACCCTCACCAAGTCCCCATACCGCAGACCCTCACCAAGTCCCCATACTGTAGACCCTCGCCACATCCCCACACCTCAGACCCTGGGCCATGTCCCCACACCTCAGACCCTCACCAAGTCCCCATACCGCAGACCCTCACCAAGTCCCCATACTGCAGACCCTTGCCATGTCCCCACACCTCAGACCCTCGGCCATGTCCCCACACCGCAGACCCTCGGCCATGTCCCCACACCGCAGACCCTCGGCCATGTCCTCACACTGCAGACCCTCGGCCGCGTCCTCACACCGCAGACCCTCGCCACGTCCCCACACCGCAGACCCTCGCCATGTCCCCATACCGCAGACCCTCGCCACGTCCCCACACCGCAGACCCTCACCAAGTCCCCATACTGCAGACCCTTGCCACGTCCCCACACTGCAGACCGTCGCCACGTCCCCATACCGCAGACCCTCGCCATGTCCCCACACCGCAGACCCTCGCCACGTCCCCACACCGCAGACCCTCACCAAGTCCCCATACTGCAGACCCTTGCCACGTCCCCACACTGCAGACCGTCGCCACGTCCCCATACCGCAGACCCTCGCCATGTCCCCACACCACAGACCCTCGCCACGTCCCCACACCGCAGACCCTCACCATGTCCCCACACCGCAGACCCTCACCAAGTCCCCATACTGCAGACCCTCGCCATGTCCCCACACCGCAGACCCTCGCCACATCCCCATACTGCAGACCCTCGCCATGTCCCCACACCGCAGACCCTCGCCACATCCCCATACTGCAGACCCTCGCCATGTCCCCACACCGCAGACCCTCACCAAGTCCCCATACTGCAGACCCTTGCCACATCCCCACACTGCAGACCCTCGCCACGTCCTCACACCGCAGACCCTCGCCACGTCCCCACACCGCAGATCCTTGCCATGTCCCCACACTGCAGACCCTCAGCCACGTCCTCACACCGCAGACCCTCGCCACGTCCCCACACCGCAGACCCTTGCCATGTCCCCACACTGCAGACCCTCAGCCACGTCCTCACACTGCAGACCCTCGCCGCGTCCCCACACGGCAGACCCTCGGCCATGTCCCCACACCGCAGACCCTCGCCACGTCCCCACACCACAGACCCTCGCCACGTCCCCACACCGCAGACCCTCGCCACGTCCCCACACCGCAGACCCTCTCCACGTCCCCACACCGCAGACCCAAGTCCGCAGCACCCTTCCAGGTCCTGCTTTGCGACCATTCTGGGGCACACACGGACGGCTTTGCAGTTTGCATCTCCATCCCATGGCTGCTCTTCCAGTCTTGTCAGCCTTCCCCTGCTGCCCCAATCCTCCACCTGTGGCATGCACAGTTGATGTGTGGCTCTTCTGCCCATCTTTGCTACCATCTTATGATGACAAGAGTCTGCTTGGAAACCTGGTGTCACCTGCACACGGTGCACTCTTAGTCCAGCCCAGACCTGCAACAAGCCTGACGCCCACCTGGCCACACTCAGGGCAGAGGCAGCCAGACCCCACTCCTTACTGAGGACGTGACCCTGGTGAGATCAGATGGTCCCACACTGTACCCTCAGCCCCAAGAGGGGACACACTCACCCTGAGGATGACCCTCACTTCCTGGGAGGCGAGGAGCTGGCAGGGTGTGCAGCCAGCAGGAAACCACGACCCCAAGGGCCCACACCCAGGCGTCGCTCGACAGCCGGCACACGTAAGCAGCACATCAGGCCCATCTGCTTGGGCTTGAAGGATTTCAGATTCTGCAGTGCCACTATGGACGTCCAGGTAGGAAGGAAAGCTGCCCACTCACCACTGCAAGGCTGGACACAGGGGGACCTCCTCTTCAGAGCCAGAGAGCCAGTGTGTGCATTTTTTTTTTGTAGAGACAGTCTCTCACTTTATGGCCCTTGGTAGAGTGCCATGGCATCACACAGCTCATAGCAACCTCCAACTCCTGGGCTTAAGCGATTCTCTTGCCTCAGCCTCCCGAGTAGCTGGGACTACAGGCGCCCGCCACAACGCCTGGCTATTTGTTTTTGGTTGCAGTTCAGTCGGGGCCGGGTTTGAACCCGCCACCCTCGGTATATGGGGCCAGTGCCTTACCGACTGAGCCACAGGCGCCGCCCCAGTGTGTGCATTTTTGAAAGGCTGTTTAGGTTAGGGATGGGACCCCTGGGGGAGGCAAGGGCTGTGCCAAGCTCCTGAGGGACGCCTTGCCGAGTGGCTGAGACACACCCCAGAGACCTCCTTGCTGCCCACCACAGCACTCACTTCACTTTGTCATGGCATCATCTCTGTTCATGGTGACACAGTCACCCATCGTCCCTCTGTCCTCTGTGTCCATTAAGAGACCACAGAAGCTGCCACCTGTGAACAATCCAGCCAAGATGCACCCGAGTGTGACACACACTGGGTTCTGAAGACTCAAGTGAAAACAAGAATGTAAAATAGCCCATTAATAACTGTTATACAGATCACATGCTAAAATAATATTGTGGATATATCGGGGTAAAGTGTAATATTGAAACAAATTTTGCATGTTTCTTTTTACTTTTAACTGTGGCTCAGCTGGGCAGAAACGTGGCCCCGGCTCCCAGTCGTCCTGCAGTGGACGCTGTGGGTGCCACCAGGTCCCTTCACCAGGGTGGGAGGCTCTGTGTTCACACCTGCCTCCCTCAAGGGGACACCTCCTACCCCTGGCATCCAGCCTCCGATGCTTCTCTGTCCTGTCGTGGGTTTGTCTGTTTGTTTATTTTGAGACAGAGTCTCACTCTGTCGTCCTGCGTAGAGTGCAGTGGCATCATAGCTCACAGCAACCTCAAACTCCTGGGCTCAAGTGATCCTCTTGCCTCAGTTGTTCTTTTTTTAGTAGAGACAGGGTCTCACTCTTGCTTAGGCTGGTCTCTTAGGCTGGTCTCAAACTCCGGAGCTCAAGCAATCTGCCCACTTTGGTGCCCCAGAGTTTAGGATTATAGGTGTGAGCCACTATAGCGGGTTTGAAAGGCTGGACCCTACTCAATTTGAGGGGGCCTCATGGTGACTCCATGAGCACCCCAACTCCTCCATCACCCCATAGATGCTCCCATAGCACCAACTCCTCCCTCACCCTCATAGGTGCTTCCATAGCACCTAACTCCCCCTCAACCCCAGGGGATGTTCTCATGCACCCAGACTCCTCCCTCACTCCACGGGTGCTCCACAGTGTCTGTCCATAGAACTGGACAGACACTGGAGGGCGTTGGACTCCCTGGAGGGCTCTGGGTGGGGGAGCTGAGTCTCTGCCCCCCTTCCCCAGCACGGAGCTGACGCACACACAGTGGGGTCCACATGCACACTCTGGCCTCTAGATGTCTCCCTGGTAGTCTGTGACCCCAACAACAGGATGTCCCTATTCTTGTGGACGTTGCTATGCAGGAGGCCGGGTCTGGGGGGCAGAGGCCACAGGATGCCGAGGGCCACCTCTAAGGAGCGTCGGTCACAGGGACAGTGGGCTCCGACTGTGTTGTGAACCAAAACCACCATCAATACCAGAAACTGTGGCACCAGTCTGACACTGTGAGCAACCTGGGCGGTGGCATGTGGCTGCTAGATGGAACAATTTGTGCTGTTGGTTAACCAGACTCAGCACCAAGAAATACTGAAGAGAAATCCTCCAGACAGCCGTTGCCAGTCACTGCCACGCTCCCATCGGCTGCTTCCGTCCTCAAAGGCACTTCTCGACACTCCACTTGAATATTTGCACCCAAGATTTTGCACAGTGCATCTGTTCTTCAAAATGAGTGGTCCTCAGCCCTCTCAAAACCTGTGACTCACTCGAAAGACCAACATTTATAATAAATGTTTCTTCCTGTGTTTGAAGCTCACTTAAGAATTTCAGAGTTTTCTTCCTTGGTCCTCAGGCCATTTCTTAACTGTGTCACAACTGTGTCACAAGCTCAGAAGAGCACTCAGAAAACAAGGAAGGGGCCCAGGGGTCAGGCCCCAGTGGCACCTCCTCGTGGGCAGTGTGGAAGCAGGTGTCCCCAGACAGCTCCTGCAGTGCTGAGCTGGTGGACAGAACCCTGGGTGCCCAATCACTAGGCATCCTGGGGCCCCTCTCCACCCCTGGGGTCTGTGTCCAAGCAGCTGCGTGAGGCCCAGAGGCCCCGGGAGACATTCTGAGAAGGGGGGCCCTATCCAGGCCGCTGTGCCACTTCCAGGTCTTTCTTTATGTTGGAAGGGGTGACATGCAGACCTCCTCACAAGGCCTGGGGTACACATCCTCACACAGCCCCTGTGCATCTAACCAGGCTGGCACCCACAAAAGCCCAGGACCCAGCTCTGTCCTCAGGTCACAGGACATTGCCAGGACTATCTATGGCTGGGCCCTGTAGACTCTGCTCATAGAGACAGTGTGAAGCTGGTCACAGTAAGCAGGACGTGGGGCCTGTTCAGGTGGGAAGAGGGCAGGAACCTCAGCTCAGGGCAGGTCCCCCCCAACAGGGGTGTCCCTGGTCTGAGCTGCTGCACCCCACACAGATGCCTACAGTGCTATGCAGGCTGTGACCTCCCAAGACAGCAGCATCTCGGTGACACCCCAGACAGAGCACATGCCATCTCTACACAACCCATGTAAACAGCTGTTGTTCAAAATATACCTGGGATCTGTCATATCGGGCACAGTAGGACACGCGGACACAGAAATGACTGTGCAGGGAGATTCACACTCACAACTCCCTGGAAGGTGGAGGCGCAGACCCTGCTCAGAACACAGGAACAGGTGGGTGGGAGGTGGGAGGCACAGTGGGTGGGAGCCTGCCTGGGTTTGGGGGCACAGGGCTGGTTCTGGCTGTCAGAGATGGGACCTGAGGGATCTGGGACAGGAAACAGTGGCCAAGGATGAGTGGGTACACAGGAAAGGTGCATTCCCTCCAGGCTCAGGGGACCCCTATGTCAAAGCACCAAGACACAGAAAATCAGAAATCAGATCACATGGCCACACTCCTGTGACACAACCAGTTGAACAAAATTTTAATCATGTGTGGAATAGGAATGGGGGTGACCAGTCCCCAAACCTGCCCCACACGCTGCAGACGACACACCTCTGAGCTCCGCCTCCAGGTGCCAACAGCACCCCAATCTCTGCTGCAACCCAAACATCCCAAATCCCCAAGCTCCTAAGGTGGGTGGCTGGCCCAGGGTCACCTCTGTCCTTGGCTCTCGCTTCCTAGGACTCTGCAGTGAACGTGAGGCCCAGAGCCCATGCCTAGCACTTCCCACTTCACAGTCCTCCTGCTGCAAATTGAGGGGGAGCACGACCCAGAAACACTTGAAGACCCTGGGGGATGTGTCCCATCCCCCAGCCCACGGAGCTGCTCCCTCTCAAGGGGCAGTGCCACGAAGCCCGGTGTTGAGGAAGCCACAGGAAGGGGCACGGGTGGGCGGTGCTACTCCCAGTAGACACGGCCTGGACAGTGTGTGTGGACTCACATTTGTTTATGCTATTGAAACACTCCTACTAGGAATTCACTTGCAAGGCAGGGTGTCTTCCGTTGCTTCTGATGAATATTGGAATGTTTTACAGTCTGGACAGACTATCACCCTGGGAGCATAGAACAGCCATGGTGTTCTTGGCAGAAGGAGATGTTAGACCTGGTGGCTCCTGCTCCACCTCACGGCTTCTTGGATTGGACCTCAGTGTGAGGCCCTGTCCAGCCTGCACCTGATGGCCCACAGCTGTGGCACCTCTGAACCCTTCACAGCAGAGGACACAGGATTGGTCAGCAAAGGCGGGTAAGCCCCAGCCCTCAGGCACTGCTCCTATTTCAAAGTGATGCCCGGGAGGGTCTCTGCATTTAATTCATGACTCACTCCCGTGAGGGGAGTGGCCGCCTGTAGCTCTACTTTCAGCATCTCTTCTGCGTATCAAATGCTCTTAGAAATGATAGGCAAGAAATGGAGCAAAGTGAAGCATGTTTTCATTTTTCTCCCACAAGAAGCTACCAGGAAGGGATGGGTGACTGTCCCCTCCTGCCTAACTCCTGGCTGTCCAGCAGCACCTGGTGAGGCTGGGCATTGCCTAACGCGCCAGGCCATGCACTTCATGAGAGCCCAGCCTTCCACTCCCTCCCTGCCTCCAAGCCAGTGGCAGGCAGGTGGAAAAACACAAGCAGGAAATGAGCAGGAGGTTGGGAAATGGGCAAACAACAGCTTTCCTCCAAGACAAGCAGCCCAGGAGGGAAAAGCAGCTTCCAGCCACAGGGGCAGGGAAGAGGCCGCTCTCCTGGCCCATCACTCACCACAATCTGCAAATCCCATCACACTGTCAGCATTTGTAAACAGTTATTTTTTGCTTCTGATGTTTTATCCTTTGAGCATAACGGGGTTAGGAGGTCACTACTTTACCGAGATGGAATTTCACCGCAAGGACCTGGGAGTTAAACAAGACTACCCACTCCGGTCACCCTGGCCTGTGTCATGTTCCCAAAACCATTCTCTCATTCTCAGGTAAGGAAAATCCCTGAGTGACCCCTGGAAGAGCTTGTGGGGACTTACTATGAATTATGCTCCAGATGAAGCATCCTCTTCCCAGTAAATGTTTGCAAATCAGGTGCACAGCAGTTCTAGAAGCTGCTGTGTGGTCCATTCTCAGGAAGATCTGCGCAGTCTTTCCACAACCACAACTGCCTTTTCAATCACAACTCATCATCAAATGGCCCTGTAACTCTAAGGACCACCTTCTATCGGCTCCCAGCATGGACCCTGCCCGCCCTACGCTCTCCGGCTGCCACTGTACACTGCCTCAGAAGCCCCAGGCATGGAGGTGAGTCATCGTCTGGTCAGCCTGGAGAGTGACCCTGGCCCAGAGGCATGGCTGGCTCAGGTCCCAGCCCATGGGAAGTGATGACAGACATGGAGGCTCCTCGTGGGGCTGACTTGCTGCTCTGCAGCAGATAACAACACACACCCACCATGGTGTAAAAGATGAGGGTCCTCTAGAAACAGAACCTGCGGTCCAAGCACCATCCAAGTAAAGGCTTCCTCTGTGGACCCGTCTGGGGGGGAGTCTCTCTCACATCTTCAGAGCCTGTACCCACTTCCAGCCTCCTCAGATCCACTAAAGAACAGCAGGACCTGGTAGGAACCCAGCCATGAAATTCCTCCTCTGACTCCAAATACTGATGCTGCCTGGCCAGCAGGTGGAAATTCTGGGGCCCCTGCTTAAGACACGACCACAGCAGAATGATACCAGCTCCTGTTTCAAGAACACCCTTCAAAATCCTCATTATCTCTAGCAGACAGATGTCCATGTGTACAGACAGCCAGAATCTCAGGCCTTGTCTACAATTTAACCTCTAAATTGTTTGCTTTTGGTTTTATGGCATAAGGACAGCTTAATGTTATAAAGATGTCAGTGTCATGATAGCAAACATCACATCAGCACAGGGCATCTGTCTGCACAGCTCCAGGCAGTACTTCCGTGGTCGGAAGTAACCCTGGGAATGCTGTTATTGATGACTGCCAACCTCTGTGACAAAACACGTTTGTCTTGAAGGTCGGACTATAGCTTGTACGTTTGCAAATCTCTCAACTTACAGAGAAAGGGCCTCGTGATGCAGAGCAGGGGAGCAGGTGTGGTGCCTGGTACGACGCTCGCCACGTGTGGTGCACGACGGCTCTTTTCTGAGTGAATACATACGCACATGCAGCCTCAACACAGGCAGATTAACACCTTATACTGGACAACTACCCCGTGGTGGAAATGAGGTATCTGAAGGAGCTTTGGGGTCTTGGGGCAAGAGGTGCTAACTCCAGATTCACACGAGGGGGATTCATACCACCACCACTACGCCTGCTCCCATGACAGCCCTGAAGATGCCACCTTGCCTGGCTGACAGGGCTGTAAGGAACAGTCCATGAGGGATGCCAAGGCCTCTGTCCTCACAAACCGACCACGTACACCCCACAGCCTTACCAGCCAGGGCTGTTCTGGTCACCTGACCACACCTGTGTCTGGCCAGTGTCTGGAGTATACACCACAGTAGCAGCACACATGGATGATACATCCACTTCTAGCCCAGCTTTAAAAACCCAGAACAGAATTTAAGACAGTAACCACCTGGCCACCACTTCTGAGTGTGACAGGCCGCCAGGAGCAGCACACTCCAACTGGGCAGCAGTCCGAGGGCAGGATTTCTTCTGATTCTGCGCACAAGGAACCAGGCTCAGAGAGGCCCTGGGACTTTTCCACAGGCAGTGCGGGGAGTGCAATGCACAGTGTCTAGGATGTGAGGCCAGGGAGCAGCGGGGAGTGGGAAGCTAAAATCCCAGGATCTTTGCTTGTGCAGCAGGGGATGGCAAGTTGGCCAAAGCCCAAACCCAGCCCCAGCCAAATTCTGTGGTTTTAAATGGTTGGAAAAAATCAAAAGAAAAGTTATAGGGAAAAAAAGTCATGATCCGTAATCAAGTTTTCTTGGCCCACGATGGCCCCCCTTAGCTGAGGACACCCCAGCTGCTCTCACCACCAGGGCACAGTCAGTGACTGTTGACAAAAGCCATGAAGGCCATGGCACCTGGACAGACTCTCATTACCCCGCCTTTGGCCACAGCTGTGCTGCCTGTGAGATGTGGTCAGCAGCACAAGTCTGGGCCCTCATGAGCACAGAATTGGTTCAGGAAGCTCAGGGAAATCTGGGGAACCTATCGGCCTGTGTCCACCTAGACCCACTGACCCTGGCGCTCTGGAGGCCATGTCTGCACTGGCAGCATGTGCCCGGGTGACCCCGGTCCCCTCAAGACCCACTCTGCCAGCCAGAGCATGGAGAACAGACTCCCCAGGTCTGAGGGTCTTTACCAAGCTCTCTGAGGATGGAGCTTGTGAGCCCCTTTGGAAACTGCCCCAGGTGACTCAGGCTGTACACACAGGCTGCAGAGGGCACGCATTGCTGGTCCTCAGAGCCATTTCTTATGTGCACGCTTTCAGCAGGTTGACCTCTCTGTCCCTCAGTTTCTCCAACTGGAATATGAGGTAACACCACCTCAGAGGGCTGCTGTGAGGAGGAGCTCACAGCACCAGGGGCCAACACCTGCAGAGGACTGGACGCTTCACACACACTCGGAGGAGTAGGGGCTGGGGGTGGGACCAATGCCCCCCACTGACCGAGAGCCAGCCAAGGGTCACACAATCAGGGCACAGAAAGAAATAAGGATAAAACAAGGTCACATTATGCCTTTGTCTTCATTCTGTGAAACAAGAAACTGTCCCAGACCACTAAATGGGTCTTTTCTCATGTTCCAGAGCACTCAAGGGGGTTCCAAGTGTGGCTCAGCATGAAGGCTCCCAACACAGAAGTAAGTGGAAACAAACTTTCATAGGAAAAGTCACCTGCCAGGACCCCATCTGCCTGACCTGACACTCAGGCCCCGACTCGGCCCCTAACCACAGAGAGATGCCAACAACCACTTCAGGGTACAGTTAGGTCTTGTAACAACGCAGATTTGGCAAGTCTAAGAAGTTTCCCAGGAGAACATGTATCACTTCTTTAATTTTTCAGCATGTGATAAAATTTAAATAATTCTGCATTGGAGTTTTTAAAAAGTATTTATGACATAAGCTTGTTTGACTACAGTTAAATAATTTACATGTTTCTTGGATTAAGAATCATTGTTCCTATTTTTATTATTATTATTACTTGTTGTGACAGTCTCATTTTGTTACCATGGGTAGAGTGCTGTAATGTCACAGCTCACAGCAACCTCAAACTTCTGGGCTGAAGTGATTCTCTTGCCTCAGCCTCCTGAGTAGATGGGACTACAGGAACCCGTCACAAGAACAAGACCCGGTCTCTGAAAGGAACCTGCCACAATTCTCTCGCCTCAGAGAGAACTTCTGGGCTGAAGTGATTCTCTTGCCTCAGCCTCCTGAGTAGCTGGGACTACAGGAACCCGCCACAAAAGCAAGACCCTGTCTCTTTAAGAGAGGGAAAGAGACAGGGTCTTGCTCTTGCTCAGGTGGGTCTCAAACTCCTAAGCTTGAGCACTCCAGCCTCCTCGGCCTCTCAGAGTGCTGGGATTACAGGTGTGAGCCATTGGGCTGGACACTGTCTCTGTTATTACTAATAATAAATGTGTCAGGCATACAAAACTATTAAAAATAAATATATAAAGAGTTCTAATATTGGTAAGAAAAAACCATGACAAACTAAAAGTGGGCAAAAGATATAAACAGGCTGTTGTTTGGGGAAAAAGGACTTAAATACATAAGAAGAGTCTCTACCTCTCCATCAACAACAGAAATACAAAATGAAACCACAATGGGACAAAACTTCTCATCCAGAGAATGAAGCCAAGTCCAGAAGCCTGAAAGCACACAGCATCTGTGACGCTGCTGTCTGCAACGAAGGATGAAAACACAAAGGTGTTTCCTGTTCTCAGGAACCCCCTTCTGCAAGTCTATCCCAACCTTATCCTTGGACCTGACATATTCACAAGGCCCATAACTGCATCATGATCTGTTAGAGAAGACTGGAACCCAAATGTCCTTAAACATGAGGCTTGCTGAGCCCACAATGGAGGATTAGGCAGCAGACAGAGGGAGCTGGACACCTTGCCATCCACAGCCCACATGAAAAGGCAGCCACAGGGTGCATTGAGAGAACAGTACAGAGGAGGGAGTACAAGGCATTGCAAGTGTGAAACAGGGTGCTTCCATTCCCAGGGGCCTGACTTCAACAACCCTCCCTGATGAGAGTTGAGAAATTGAGAAGACAACAGCTTAACTGTTTCCTTGCCTGTGGCAGGACTAGATCACGTAGCACACAAAAATAGATGTGCACGGTGTCTAGATCCCGGCTCACCTTGACAGACGGGACCTGTCTCTAGATGACCGGGCTCACCTCGGCAAACGGGACCTGTCTCTAGATGACCCGGCTCACCTTGGCAGATGGGACCTGTCTCTAGATGACCGGGCTCACCTCGGCAAACGGGACCTGTCTCTAGATGACCCGGCTCACCTCGGCAAACGGGACCTGTCTCTAGATGACCCGGCTCACCTCGGCAGATGGGACCTGTCTCTAGGTGACCGGGCTCACCTCGGCAAACGGGACCTGTCTCTAGATGACCCGGCTCACCTCGACAGATGGGACCTGTCTCTAGATGACCGGGCTCACCTCGGCAAACGGGACCTGTCTCTAGATGACCCGGCTCACCTCGGCAGATGGGACCTGTCTCTAGATGATCCGGTTCACCTCGGCAGACGGGACCTGTCTCTACATCACCCGGCTCACCTCGACAGATGGGACCTGTCTCTAGATCACCCGGCTCACCTCGACAGACGGGACCTGTCTCTAGATGACCGGGCTCACCTCGGCAGATGGGACCTGTCTCTAGATAACCCGGCTCACCTCGGCAGATGGGACCTGTCTCTAGATGACCCGGCTCACCTCGGCAGACGGGACCTGTCCCAGATCACCGGGCTCACCTTGGCAGACGGGACCTGTCCCAGATCACCCGGCTCACCTCGGCAGATGGGACCTGTCTCTAGATGACCCGGCTCACCTTGGCAGACGGGACCTGTCCCAGATCACCGGGCTCACCTTGGCAGACGGGACCTGTCCCAGATCACCCGGCTCACCTCGGTAGACGGGACCTGTCTCTAGATGACCCGGCTCACCTCGACAGACGGGACCTGTCCTAGATCACCCAGCTCACCTCGACAGACGGGACCAGTCCTAGATCACCCGGCTCACCTCCACAGACGAGACCTGTCTCTAGATGACCCGGCTCACCTCACAGACGGGACCTGTCTCTAGATGACCCAGCTCACCTCAGCAGAAGGGACCTGTCTCTAGATGACCCGGCTCACCTCGACAGACGGGACCTGTCTCTAGATCACCGGGCTCACCTCGGTAGATGGGACCTGTCTCTAGATGACCCAGCTCACCTCGGCAGATGGGACCTGTCTCTAGATGACCCGCTCACCTCGGCAGATGGGACCTGTCTCTAGATCACCTGGCTCACCTCGACAGACGGGACCTGTCTCTAGATCACCCGGCTCACCTCGGCAGACGGGACCTGTCCTAGATGACCCGGCTCACCTCGACAGACGGGACCTGTCTCTAGATGACCCGGCTCACCTCGGCAGATGGGACCTGTCTCTAGATGACCCGGCTCACCTCGGCAGATGGGACCTGTCTCTAGATGACCCGGCTCACCTCGGCAGATGGGACCTGTCTCTAGATGACCCGGCTCACCTCGGCAGATGGGACCTGTCTCTAGATGACCCGGCTCAACTCGGCAGACGGGACCTGTCCTAGATCACCCGGCTCACCTCGACAGACGGGACCTGTCTCTAGATCACCAGGCTCACCTCGTCAGATGGGACCTGTCTCTAGATGACCCGGCTCACCTCGGCAGATGGGACCTGTCTCTAGATGACCCGGCTCACCTCGGCAGATGGGACCTGTCTCTAGATGACCCGGCTCACCTCGGCAGATGGGACTTGTCTCTAGATGACCCGGCTCACCTCGGCAGATGGGACCTGTCTCTAGATGACCCGGCTCACCTCGGCAGATGGGACCTGTCTCTAGATAACCCGGCTCACCTTGGCAGATGTGACCTGTCTCTAGATCACCCAGCTCACTTCAACAGACGGGATCTGTCTCTAGATCGCCCGGCTCACCTCGGCAGACGGGACCAGTCTCTAGATGACCCGGATCACCTCGGCAGACGGGACCTGTCTCTAGATGACCGGGCTCATCTCGGCAGATGGGATCTGTCTCTAGATGACCCGGCTCACCTCGGCAGATGAGACCTGTCTCTAGATGACCTGGCTCACCTCAAGTGACGGGATCTGTCTCTAGATCACCCGGCTCCCCTCCGCAGACGGGACCTGTCTCTAGATCACCCGGCTCACCTTGGCAGATGGGATCTGTCTCTAGATCGCCCGGCTCACGTCAGCAGACGGGACCTGTCTCTAGATATCCCAGCTCACCTCGGCAGATGGAACCTGTCTCTAGATGACCCGGCTCACCTTGGCAGATGGGATCTGTCTTTAGATCGCCCGGCTCACCTCAGCAGACAGGACCTGTCTCTAGATGACCTGCCATACCTCGGCAGATGGGACCTATCTCTAGATCACCCGGCTCACCTCGGCAGACGGGACCTGTCTCTAGATCACGCGGCTCACCTTGGCAGATGGGATCCGTCTCTAGATCGCCCGGCTCACCTCAGCAGACGGGACCTGTCTCTAGATTGCCTGGGTCACCTTGGCAGACGGGACCTGTCTCTAGATGACCCGGCTCACCTCGGCAGATGGGACCTGTCTCTAGATCACCCGGCTCATTTCAGCAGAGATGCTGTCTCTATTCATGATTAAGTCCTGGAACACCCCTTAGAGGCAGCTTATGCGGCCAGGTCAATGCCTACCCACGAGGGCACATTCTGTCCCACTTTCCTGGAAATTCTTTATATTACCCTATGACACTGGCATTTCCCCTTATCCGTCTTAGCACAGCAAGCTCATCTTGCAGTTATCAGTGATGAAAGTAAATTGTTGGCATTCTATGTTATTCCAGGCTATTAAACTACATTACAGTATTTTGTTTTGTAGAAATGTGTGGTTTATTGCATTTAAAGGGCAATTAAGCTAGTAAGGTCAGATATCTGTGAGTAAAATCCCTCATTGATTTTCTCCAACAGGAATACATAGCCGGCCAGATGGAGGCCTATCTAGAGCTGTGTGTGCATCTCTCTCTTCCTTAAAAGCCAGAACAAGATGCAGAAGAGATGAGCTATTGTGTGAGCAGTGACTCTCGGGAGCCCCCTCACACTCCCAGTGGCATGGAGAGGCTTTAGGAATAGCACAGATGGTGTCAAGGCCTAAGACTACTGATTGAAGCCTGGGATGCTCATCTCAGAGACTGCCAGGGGCTTCTGTGGCTACTCAGGCCTGTGCTCAAACTCATCCTCTGGAGACTTCTGACCGCTGCCTCTCCTGCCTCAAATGCCCTCAGCCCGCTGGCTGGAGCACTCAGGTCACAACTGAGGAATGAGTGACACCAACCAGGAAATGGGAACTCCCTACAGGAACAATTGTCATTAATGACAAACCCTGTCCACAGGCTGGCATGAGCTCTCTAGGTGGCACTTTCTCAGTCTCATCATCACACCCTGTGCAGTGTGGAAGCAGCTTATAGAGCACTGGCTCTCCCACATCACAGGTGCTTGGCAGAGTCTGCAGGGCCCCATGAAACCCAGGAGTGCTGCCCCAGCACAGCCACCAATAACGCGCCGGCTGGGGATGCTGTGCATGGCAGGAAGCAGCTAAGAACCTCTTCCACAGCTCCCTGGACACCTGGCTGGCAACTTACAGAGCACAAGAGAGGAGACATCACCCCAACTGGCA
The DNA here is from genome assembly GCF_027406575.1 of Nycticebus coucang. Taxonomy (NCBI): domain Eukaryota; kingdom Metazoa; phylum Chordata; class Mammalia; order Primates; family Lorisidae; genus Nycticebus; species Nycticebus coucang. Next base: position 1,159,767 of record NC_069794.1, read on the forward strand.
ACCCATACCACAGACAGAAAACCCCAGGAATGAGACAGACAAGTCTGACAATCAGACATAAGATTCAAAGGAAAACGCCCTATGAGAGGTAACAATTTTCTTAAACTTCCTGAGAATGGATGACCAAAAAGAGGTGAGAGTCGTAAAAAGATCAATGATAGAATTACTTTACAACACTGCATGGCACATATATGTATGTGGGCACACATGTACCCATACACCACATGTATGTGTGCGTGCACACACCACAATTCAAAAGGTAAATGAAAAACTGAGGAGATATTTGCAGCAGGCACATTAGTCAAAGGCTTTATTTATTTAATATGGAAAGCTCTATCCCAAATCAAGAGACACGATGAACAACCCAGGAGACAAATGGGCACATTCCCAGGTGACTCACAGAAAAGGGAACACAGTGATTCAACATCAGCAAGACCCACGTGCCTGATGATGGAGAAATGCTGAACCTTAACAGTGTGAGCTCGTATTTCTCCTGAGATGCTGAGAAAAGAAAATGTAGAAATCTGGCACACTCAATGCTGAGGATGCAGGTGCCTCCACGCCTGTCGCTGGTGGACATGTAAACTGACACAGCCTTTTGGTTGGCAGCTTAGCAGTTAACAAAGAACACACACTCCAGCCTCTGGATACAAGAGTCCCCTCTGCCAAGGCCCCGCAGACCTGTCGGTGGACCACGCTCACAGGTGACCACGTGGCTGGGGAGGACAACACCCAGCCTTGGTCACAGCAGTGAGGGGGCTGCCAAGAAGAGAGGGGAGACTCTGGAGTGGGTGCCAGACCTCACCCTCTGCAGCGGCTGTGTGTCCTTCACGCCTCAGCACCCATCTGCACGGCCCTGGCTTCACGGTGGTGCTGGACAGTCTGAGTGAGGGGGTTAGGTGGGCGATGACGAGGGTAATAACAGTAGTAGCCCAAATGTCACTAAAAAGAGTGGGGAGAAGCCACACAGATGTAACCTAGAAGAGGTGGGAAGTCGGTGCTCCCAAGTAGGCAGCTCCTGTCCCAAAGTCACAAATTCAGAGTAGGCCTCGGCTTCTCCCAGAGGAATGCCCAAGCCATAGATACTGCTCAGCACCTGTGGGGCTGGGAAGTCCTAGGACCAAAGGGGAACCAGGCAGGCACCCATTCCTGCCAGGGGTAAAGGGGGACAGACAGGCCTCCTCTTTCCCCAAGGCAGTATCCACCTTCCTAAGATGAATATCCAGGTTCTCTATTTTTTCCAAAAACAAGTTCATATCTTCTTATCTATGGGGCTTTGATGCTTAACAAATTACAACTCCTTTCATGAAAAATGTCTTAGACCTCTGACCAATGCTGGGTATATCTTTTGAGGACACTGTTAATTCAAAAAATAGTTATCCAATGGTGAAAGACTTAAAGTTTAAAATATTTTTTTAAAAGTGTGACATCAGATATAGAAGGATGGGGCAGGGGTGACAAACCTGCATCCTCTCTCTGCTTTGATGCTGAGGTAAGTGCACAGCCCAGGGGCTGAGGTGGGGCTGCCCCCAGGAGCAGGGGATCCCTGCTGCCATCAGCCCTTGGGGGGATCTGGACGGTCACTCCAGCCTTGAGCATCTCACACCCTGCCCATCTGCTTATCCATCTGCCCCGGCATTATGCAAATGACATCCTCCTCTGGAGATCCCAGTGCAGGATGGTGGGCAGCATCTCCACAGAGGGTGGTGCTGTCTTCAACGAAGTTAAGGCTACAGACGCCAGCACCATCTTGAAGCTGTTCTTGTCAGAGCTTACCGCATACTGAAATTTTAATGGTGCAAATACTGAAGATATTGATCTATGAGCAGCATTTTCTGCCTGATAATACAGTTTTAAAACATATTTTACATCATCTCTGTGGTTCTAGCAGATAATACTTACTTGAATTAACAAGTAGCAGCATAAATCACGGTAACCGTAAAGTGCACTCCCACTTGGGGGCACCTCTCAGAGCACATGTCTGCTACACGAGCATCGAAATTAAAAGGTGGTAAAGACGGCCTTACTTTCCGGAGGTCTGGGTGCACCGTCCAACCTGTTTGTAAACACAGGCTGAGTATCCCCTTCCCAAAATGCTTGGGACCAGATGTGTTTTGGACTTCAGATTTGGGGGCGGGGGGGAGGGAGTTTTGGAATATTTGGACATACATAATGAGCTATCTTGGGGATGAGACCCAAGTCTAAACACAAAACTCATTTATGTTTCATACACATCTTATACACATAGGCGAGGGTAATTTTATACAAAATTTTAAATAATTTTGTTCATGAAACAAAGTTTGTGTTAAGTATTTAAATGTGGAATTTTCCACTGGTGGCACCATGCTGGTGCATTTCTGATTTTGCACTTTTAGATTAGGGATGCTCAAACTGGACTTTATAAATCCATCAAACTCCTTATCCTTTTTTTTTGTACATAGTCCCACGATACTTGTCTTATTTGCAAAAAGCTACCGCAACACTATCGAATGTGCACACAGGGCAAGTGCCACGAAAAGCACTGCTGCTTCGAAACCCAGCCAAAAACTGCCTTGCCTTTACAGTTCCCAGGCAGGATTGGCCACTAGTCACTGGCAATGTCTGCCCGGCTTGCAGGCCCAGGGGCCCGAGCACTGGGCCCGAGCACTGTCCTGCCACCACTAGTCACTGGCAATGTCTGCCCGGCCTGCAGGCCCAGGGGCCCGAGCACTGTCCTGCCACCACTAGTCACTGGCAATGTCTGCCCGGCCTGCAGGCCCAGGGGCCCGAGCACTGTCCTGCCACCACTAGTCACTGGCAATGTCTGCCCGGCCTGCAGGCCCAGGGGCCCGAGCACTGTCCTGCCACCACTAGTCACTGGCAATGTCTGCCCGGCCTGCAGGCCCAGAGGCCCGAGCACTGTCCTGCCACCACTAGTCACTGGCAATGTCTGCCCGGCCTGCAGGCCCAGAGGCCCGAGCACTGTCCTGCCACCACTAGTCACTGGCAATGTCTGCCCGGCCTGCAGGCCCAGGGGCCCGAGCACTGTCCTGCCACCACTAGTCACTGGCAATGTCTGCCCGGCCTCCAGGCCCAGGGGCCCGAGCACTGTCCTGCCACCACTAGTCACTGGCAATGTCTGCCCGGCCTGCAGGCCCAGGGGCCCGAGCACTGTCCTGCCACCACTAGTCACTGCCAATGTCTGCCCGGCCTGCAGGCCCAGAGGCCCGAGCACTGTCCTGCCACCACTAGTCACTGGCAATGTCTGCCCGGCCTGCAGGCCCAGAGGCCCGAGCACTGTCCTGCCACCACTAGTCACTGGCAATGTCTGCCCGGCCTGCAGGCCCAGAGGCCCGAGCACTGTCCTGCCACCACTAGTCACTGCCAATGTCTGCCCGGCCTGCAGGCCCAGAGGCCCGAGCACTGTCCTGCCACCACTAGTCACTGCCAATGTCTGCCCGGCCTGCAGGCCCAGGGGCCCGAGCACTGTCCTGCCACCACTAGTCACTGGCAATGTCTGCCCGGCCTGCAGGCCCAGGGGCCTGAGCACTGTCCTGCCACCACTAGTCACTGCCAATGTCTGCCCGGCCTGCAGGCCCAGGGGCCCGAGCACTGTCCTGCCACCACTAGTCACTGCCAATGTCTGCCCGGCCTGCAGGCCCAGGGGCCCGAGCACTGTCCTGCCACCACTAGTCACTGGCAATGTCTGCCCGGCCTGCAGGCCCAGGGGCCCGAGCACTGTCCTGCCACCACTAGTCACTGCCAATGTCTGCCCGGCCTGCAGGCCCAGGGGCCCGAGCACTGTCCTGCCACCACTAGTCACTGGCAATGTCTGCCCGGCCTGCAGGCCCAGGGGCCCGAGCACTGTCCTGCCACCACTAGTCACTGGCAATGTCTGCCCGGCCTGCAGGCCCAGGAGCCCGAGCACTGTCCTGCCACCACTAGTCACTGCCAATGTCTGCCCGGCCTGCAGGCCCAGAGGCCCGAGCACTGTCCTGCCACCACTAGTCACTGGCAATGTCTGCCCGGCCTGCAGGCCCAGGGGCCCGAGCACTGTCCTGCCACCACTAGTCACTGCCAATGTCTGCCCGGCCTGCAGGCCCAGGGGCCCGAGCACTGTCCTGCCACCACTAGTCACTGGCAATGTCTGCCCGGCCTGCAGGCCCAGGGGCCCGAGCACTGTCCTGCCACCACTAGTCACTGGCAATGTCTGCCCGGCCTGCAGGCCCAGAGGCCCGAGCACTGTCCTGCCGCCATTAGTCACTGGCAATGTCTGCCCGGCCTGCAGGCCCAGGGGCCCGAGCACTGTCCTGCCACCATCTCCCTCAATCCCTGCCTGTCTTCCTGGTCCCTGATGGAGACTGGGGGCATTTGGGCAGTAAGAACAAGAAATATATTTTAATACACTAAGCTAAAATAATAAAGAGCTAAATTCTGTTTTTAATTCTGCTACTTATTTAATCTCAAAACTATGAAGTCTTTCAGTTGTTCATGCCCAATGTCCAAAAACGACCATAGTGATGGCTCTCATCCGCTGGCCAGCACGTGTCAGACCCCACGCACAGCCCCCAGGTGTGCTGCCACATCTGAACCCAGTCACTGCTGTACCAGGCACACTCGTGCTGCTTTCAGAGCACAGCTGAAGACACAGAGGCTGGGAGAGCCACAGAGGCTCCTACACAGCAATGCAAGGAGCCAAGCTGTGCCTCCCAGCATAGCGCTCTGATCACTCAGGACGGGGAGCCAAGCGGGGCCTCCCAGCACAGCACTCTGACCACTCAGGACCAGGAGGTGAGCGGGGCCTCCCAGCACAGCACTCTGACCATTCAAGACCAGGAGGTGAGTGGGGCCTCCCAGCACAGCACTCTGACCACTCAGGACTGGGAGGTGGGTGGGGCCTCTACACACAGCATCTGATCACTCAGGACCGGGAGCCAAGCAGGGCCTCCAAACACAGCATCTGATCACTCAAGACTGGGAGCCAAGCAGGGCCTCCAAACACAGCATCTGATCACTCAGGACCAGGAGCCAAGCGGGGCCTCCCAGCACAGCCCTCTGACCACTCAGGTTCACAGAGCTGCCTCAACCAACTATGAAGAGGAAGAAAACAGGATTCGGTCAAACCCAGTGCTACACAAGGCTCATTTCTGTTTTATTTCCTGTTCTTTGGTTGTGAACCGACAGAGCACAGTAAAGTTGTTCTGTGAAGGCCACGTGTGCACGGCCCCCACTGGCACAATCAGAACCACATGGTCTGGAGGACAGGCACTGGGGAGCACCCCGACAGACACAGAGGTCACAGGGTCAGGCTGCGGGCCGTGCCCTGGCCGTGTGAGAAGAGGATGGAGACAGGTGATTCCAGGCCCGAGGTCACTGCCTGGAGCACATCCTCAACCTTCCTCATGCCGCGTCCTTTAATACAGTTCCTGTGGGTCTCGACCCACAGGTTGAGAACCGCTGCTCTAGGAACATCAGGCTGACATCAAACATGACACCCAGCTCCACATTCACAGACCATACCTGAAGGCTTCTGATTATGTAATTGTATGTCCCTACTTTTGGTTAGATTGTTAACTACCTACCTAAGCAAAATTTCACAAATGAGATTTCTATCTGGGAAGCTTTTTCTCTACTTAACCTATGAGCATTGGGCAAGCGGATGGGAGACTGAAGTCAGGCCCAAGGACAGCATAGCAGGAATGGCATGACCCCCATCCTTCATTCTAACCACAGGGCATTTCCTCTCTACGCCCCCTGAGTCAGCAAAGATAAAGTTTTAAATCACATTCTTTTCACCTGGTTTGAAATACTCCAGTTTAGGAGGGCACGTTCACATATTTCTCTTATTTTAAAGAATTTTTGTTTAGACATTACCTTAGGCTACAGCTGACTCCATACCCTGAAATTCACGTTGGGGCAGTGGGGCAACATCACACACTTCCTCAAACACCCACTCAAGGCCGTAAGCCATCAAACGTGCACCCGTAAGCCGTCATGGTTTGGGGATTTAAACTGAAAATGGCTCCGGATGCTTTTCTTTCACTGAATGTTGTCTCTAAGGACAGCTAGGTACCTGAGGGCACAGCACACAGAACTCCAGACACCAAAAGCACAAATAAGAGCTGCCGGGAAAGTACGTGCAGGAAACACACACTCACAGGAAAAGCTAAATCTGCAAGGACAACTGCTGGTCAGTGAACTTGTCCCCGCAGGGCACGAGAGCTACCAGCTTTTGGGAGAGATGCACCTGCCGAGCCACTGGTCAAGGAGATCAGGGTCCTTCTTGTCTAAGACAGACTGAAGTATCCCAGGAATTACCACTCAGAGAAAACCTCAGTAAATCAACACACAGAAGAGAAGCTCCAATCACACTCTTGAGGTCACCTGCAGTTGGGCCAGTTGAGGGGTGGTGACACCCTCCTGGCTTTCTCACTTTCTTGCCATCTGACAAACTGTGACAAGGGAGAAACCACATCCTGTAAGAGGCAAGTGGCAAAATCCACCCCACTTGGAGGCTCAGATATCATACTATTATGACAAAAATAAGCACCTTCCACACCGGCAGAAAGTATTTTGATTTGAAAATTGGCTTAGCCTATAACTTGCACTGTTGATATGATAACCAAACGCTACACAAACATGACTCCCTTTCTCTTTCAGACCCAGAATCCTTGACAAAGTCCCCAAAATCGAAATAAACCCTCGGACGATTGATGGATCTATTTTTACATTCCAGGGAGGGTCATACTAAGAAAATGGTAAATAACAAGTAATCAGTTTTTCCCTTAAACAATAGGGACTAGGGCAGCATCTGTGACTCAGTGGGTAGGGTGTTGGCCCCATTTACTGAGGGTGGCAGGTTCAAACCCAGTCCTGGCCAGCTAAAACAGCAATGAGAATTGCAATAAAAAATAGCTGGGCATTGTGGCAGGCGCCTATAGTCCCAGCTACTCAGGAGGCTGAGGCAAGAGAATCGCTTAAGCCCAGGAGTTGGAGGTTGCTGTGAGCTGTGATGCCCTAGCACTCTACTGAGGGTGACAAAGTAAAACTCTGTCTCAAAAAAAAAAAAGAAAAAAAAAAAAAGGGACTGAGCTTACTGTCAGAGAATCCTAACTGGAAGGAATCAACAACATGGGCCTAAGACCACCATGAATGCTGGAAGGAAATCGTGACACCTGCACAAACCCCTCAGCTCTAGAAGGAACCCCCAACATGTGTGCTGGTCCCCTCTGAAAACCTCCCTCTGCACCTTCCATTTTCTCACTATGCTAACTAATAGAACCGTATTCCTTTCAGAATGACAAAAACACACGGTTCACTTCCACGATCAGACGTCTCACAAGCCCACGTGCTTCATCACAATGGATAAACAGACAAAAGGATGGGTGTGTTAGAGCCACTGTTAGTGTGAACGTTCTCCATAAAAGCCACAGCAGGTGAATGACTCTGTCTCTCTGAAACTTCCTGTGTGGTGTAAGCGATTCTCTATCACATCCCATGCTGTTGCGACACTCATCAGAGCTCTAGTCCCCTCTCCCCACATACTCAGTAAGGACTGGAAAAGCACTCATCTGCCAACAGAAAGGCAGAACATTCTCAAGGGTTGAGATATAGGCAAATTGCAGGGGAGACAGCCACCGGAGGCTGGTGGTCACACATGGGGTATGCTGTCTGAATAACACAAAACAAAGCTAGTTGGATAGTTCACAAGGGTGGAAGTTGGTATTATGCTCTGTAGGTAACTGGCATAAAGAACAGGTTTCATGAAAACATCGTATCAGACTGGTGCGGTGGCTCATGCCTATAATCCCAGCACTTGGGAGGCCGAGGAGGGTGGACTGCCCTGAGCTCAGGAGTTCCAGACACCAGCCTGAGCAAGAGTGAGACCCCATCTCTAAAACTAGCCAGGAGTTGTGGCAGGTGCCTGTAGTCCCAACTACTTGGTAGGCTGAGGCAAGAGAATGGCTTGAGCCCAGGAATCAGGTTGCTGTGAGCTGTGATGCTACAGCACTCTACAGCACAGGGTGAGACTGTCTCAGAAAACAAAAACACTATCATTTTTACACAAAATTTTTAATTTTTCCTTAATAACTAAAATTAGCACTAATGTCAAGTTTTCCAAAATACCCCCAAACTACTAAATCAGATGTCACTTGCTGGAGGCGTCAATTGGACCTTCCAGCTTTGCTGTTTGTTTCGACTTTACATTCTTAAAAACATTGACCTAAACAAAAACCAAACTCCTATGTAAAAATAATTTAATCCAGCGCACCCTTTCCTTGCTCAGTTCTCCAACAATCATGAAAATCCAGAAAATGCAATATTTAAAAATGTATCAAATGCAGGTTTAGGAAATGAAATTTTATCCTTAATAATGTTCAGTGCAACATGACGTCAGTAGCTGAAATGGGGATTAGTCAATAATACATCAGGCTATTCCAGCAGTTACACCTTCATTAATAAAACAGGCCCATCTTCCGCCAACAGCCAGAGCATTCGGGGCCTTGGGGCCGGCCTCCCAGGTGATACCCAGTGACAAGAGACTCACACCAAGCACATGGAGGAACAGGCAGGTGTGGACGACGTAAGCCAGTAATGTCCTCAGCTGCACTGAGGGATGAAGCTCCCGGCCAGTTCACCCTGTCTGCTGAGATCTACGAAACCATTTCTGACTGTGGGAGCCTTTTTCTGGAGCCCTGGGCCATGTTTCATTTTAAAAGCGCCTTCTAAAAGGTTACAAAATGCCACAGCCATGAGAGGAATCAAGTGTTTTTACCTTGGCTTTATAGCTATTTCTGCCAAAGGTCAAAAACAACCCAAGAAAGATTCACATTAAAGGTAGTTTCATTTGATGTTGTTCACGCTGAAAATCTATTTTAGTGCACTGATCCATAACTTATGTTTCCATGAGAAAAAATAAAATTTGCTCATAAAATCCCAACATTGCCTTTTAGGTAACCAGAACTCAGGGTGACGTCATTAGTGTGGCTGAATGCTTACGATGTGGTACACACACTTCACGGGTGCAATGCATTTAACCCTCACAATCTTGGGTGGTCTCACCATCATCCTCGTTTCCACTTTGCAGACAAAGCTTAGCACAAAGAGGCTAAAGAAACTTGCATGAGGCCACAATGCTGGCAGACGGCAGAGTCGAGCACTGGGCCCCTGAACCGGTGGTCTTTACCACGATTGTATCGCGTTGGCTCACCAAGGTGTGACACCACTTCAACACTCAAGTCCTCAACAGCTCCGCCCCACTCAGAAATTCATTTCAAGTGTCTGCACCATCACGGGTGCCTCCTTTCCTATTACAGCCATCTGTAGGCTCCTTTGGAGTGTTGAAATAATCTCACCCATTTATCGTAAGGTCTGGGGGGTGCAGGTAATCAGGCCAATTCTGGACAATTCCCACCACACCCACACAGGTGACTCGGCACTCAGGGATCAGTACCAGCATCTTTTAGTACACTACCTAATTTTTTATTATAACAGTTATGAGGTGTGATTTTACAGGTAGTGTTAAAGTAACTTAATAACTGCACGAGTCCAGTGGCTGAATCCCAGCTGCACAGAGCTGGCTTTTCCTGCAAGGCTCAACGGTGAGACCCGGCACTCTGACTTCTTGGGTGAGGTCAGTGATCCTGCTGCTGAGAACATCTGGGCTGTGCTGAGGTCACAAGTTTTGCAGAACTCACAAGGCAGTTACACCTTTATTTCCACTGCCGAAAACAGCTGCTATGAATTCAGCTATGATCAAGTTAACTCTCACAGAGTTTTAACTCCCCTAGCAACGCACAGGGCCTGGTCCCCACATCCCCACCAACCTTGTGATGGTCCTGCTTACTGTGGCCTCCTAGCACTGTGATACTGTCCACTGTGGTTGTGACCCACATGTCTCTAACGACGTTGAGCATCTTTTCATGTGTTAACTAGTCATTTGTATTCTTCTTTGGAGAAATACCTATTTGAATTCTTTGCCCATTTTTAATTTGGCTGTCTTTTAATTATGGATGTTTTATATATTCTGTATATAATATCAGATATCAGATCTATGCTCTACAAATATTCTCTGCCACCCTACAGGTTTTCTTTTCACTTTCTTAATAGTGTCTTCTGGAGCACAAAAGTTGTAATGCTAATGAAGTCCAATTTATCTATTCTTTCTTTTGATTGCCTTGCTTTTATATCCTAAGAAACCATCGCCTAATCCAGGGTCACAACATTGCTACAGTCTAGAAGACCCTGCCACCCGCCCAAGGTCTGTCTCCTGGCTCCACCTCTCGGGAGTGCCGGCTCTAAGCTTCTCATGGGTGGATCTGACCACATGAGCTCTTTCTTTCGGGCATTTTCCTTAATATTCAGCTACTGGGAGGACCTGTGTTGCTCACTGATTTCACTGAATGTGAGTCTATCATGACACTGGCATAGGAGTTATCTGAACAGTTAAACCAGCAGAGTATGATGTTTGCATTCCTGCCTAGAAACTCTATAACAAAATAAGCTCTGTGGCTCAGTGTACATCCTGTCTGGAAGGGTGGTGTACCTTGCACGATGACTGTACCCGTGTCCATCCACCGGCGCTGGCCCTGGGCCAGTGTCCCCATGTCATACTCAGCTTTTCCTCCGAGCTTCCCAAGGGATGTGTGTGGACAAGGAGATGCCTTTTTTTTTTTTTTAAAGATAGATCCTTGCTTTGTCGCTCTGGGTACAGTGCTGTGGCATCACAGCTCACTGCAACCTCACACTCCTGAGCTCAAGCGATCCTCCTGCCTCAGCCTCCCAGAATGCTGGGATTACAGGTATGAGCCACCACACCCGGCCCAAATCCTTTTTAAAGTAATTTGTCTGTACAAGTAATTCTTTAAGGAATACATCACCTGCTCCTAATGCTCAAACAATAAAACATTAATATGTTACAGAAGGAAAACACACATAGAAATCTCTACATGAATAACTTGTAAACACGTCCACTGCTCCAACACTAAATAAAAGGGTCCTAATCAAACAGGTAATGCAACTCTACCACCTAAATAAAACCTACCACTAATTAAACTAAAGGAAGATATGCTCATAAAATGAACTGCAAGAGTTTTTACTTTGCAGGTTGCCTCGCTAAGGACAGAAGAGAAAGCGAGGAGAGAGGGAGGCCACAGCCAGGGCCTGCGCATGCCCATGGCAATGCATTGTTTCTTTTTATTTGTGTGTTTACTCTGACATTTCTGTGCAAAGATTTCATCCTATTCTACAATAAATCAGAATGTGTTTTAATTTTAAATGTTTTAAACTGCCCCCTTGAAGTAGATGGATGCTATGGAGGACGCAGTGACCCACGTGACTCCTCACCCTCACCTCACCCACCCCTGTGAATGACCACCTGCCCCAGGTGGACGCCATTAGGAGGTGATTATGTCAGGCACGGCCCTGGCACTCCAGGCCACCCTTCCCACAGCCCCTCTGCCTGAACGGGCTTACTACACAGCTCCAAGGGTACAACTGTGGCCCCAGAGGGTGCCATCTGCAAGACTCACCCAGGAAAGCGCAGCCTGCAGCCCCAGCTCTCCCACATCAGTGCCTCCCCAGGCCACTGCCCCCATCCCGGCTCTCCAAGCAGCCTTGCTGGGCACTTCAGTTGCTGCTTCCCTCACCTGGATATCCCCCTACCTAGATAAAAAGTGAGAGTTCGGGTGGGGTGGGAGGTGAGAAGTCTTCCAGGAGAGGAGGTAAGAGGTTGGGTGGGGTGCGAAGTGGTAAGTCTTGCCGTACAGGAGGTGAGAGGTCGGGTGGGATAGGAGGTGGTAAGTCTTGCCACATAGGAGGTGAGACATCCACTTGCTCCCTTTTGTCATCAGCAGCACCAAATTCAGCAACTTCTTCCACACTGGCAGTGCTATCCAGCACTGATTTAGATCTTTTATGAGTTCCCAGGCCCATGAATCCAATCCCACTTGACATATTAGATTTTTTTTTTTTTTTTATAGAGACAGTCTCACTTTATTGTCCTCAGTAGAGTGCTGTGGTGTCACACAGCTCACAGCAACCTCTAGCTCCTGAGCACAGGTGATTCTCTTGCCTCAGCCTCCAGAGTAACTGGGACTACAGGTGCCTGCCATAACGCTCAGCTATTTTTTGTTGCAGTTTGGCTGGGGCCGGGTTTGAACCTGCTACCCTCGGTATATGGGGCCGGCACCCTACACTGAGCCACAGGCACCGCCTGACATATTATGATTTTTTTCAATTCAATACAAACTCTCTTCGGCTCGGCGCCTGTGGCTCAAGCAGCTAAGGCACCAGCCACAATCAGCTGAGCTGGCGGGTTTGAATCCAGCCCAGGCCCGCCAAACAACAATGATGGCTGCAACCAAAAAAAATAGCCGGGCGTTGTGGCAGGCACCTGTAGTTCCAGTTACTTAGGAGGCGGAGGCAGAAGAATCGCTTGAGCCCAGGAGTTGGAGGTTGCTGTGAGCTGTGATGCCCTAGCACTCTACCCAGGGCAACAGCCTGAGGCTCTGTCTCAAAAAAAAAAAAAAAAATTCTCTTCGAGTGATTAGTTGGAAAGCCTACCTGTCTCTGGTACTCTATAAAACCACAAAGTGAGAGGTGCTTTATACGAGCAGCTAAGTATCTCTAAAAAGTCTGTTCAAACAAATCAAGGCCTATTTATTAACTTCTATTTGGCAATTCTATGGCAATTCATCCCCCAAATATTTGATAACCCCCTTATGTCCATACCTTCAGAGGTTTATTTACAAACGAATGGTCTGACAGAGCCTGGATCCATCTGCAGGGCCACGCAGGTTGCATTGAACAGAGAAGAACCCAAATTCACCAGAGGGGAGGCCTGAGCAGGCCCCCTCTGGATCTGCCCACTCTGTCTGACTATCCGGGAAGCACGTGTGCCTGACTGCTGCCTTTCTAGAGGACAGCAAGGTCTCAAGGCCTCAAGTCCTCCCTGCAGCTCTCAGGGAGGAGAAATCACATTGCCCAGATCAGGGTGTGACCTCGCTCCATGGGAGCAAATCTGGCATCAGTAATGTGCCGTCCTTACCTTTCCTGTCAGTGCCTTTGCTCTGGGCTGCAGTGAGGTCACAGATTTGAGAAAATAAAGGCAACACAGTCTCCTGCAAGAGGGAACCTCTGGAGCTGTGGGGCTCTGTGCCCAGACGTTCCAGCCTCCCCCCCTCCCCAAGGCCACAACTGCTGTTTTCCTGCCCTGGTGCAGCCGCCTGGACTCCTGCAGTCCATGGACTATGTGGGGTGCCACTGAGGTCTCCACAGGCTCTTTCCCACGCAGAACACGCCTCTCCACAACCATCAGCACACCCAGTAGGGGCACAGGAGATGAGAAATGTGACCCTCTGCACCTTCCAAACTGCCAAATCTATAACTAGAAGTTAATGCTTTTGAGTTTCTTAACTTTAAACTTAGGCTAACAGAGAGGCATGTATTACTGTTGTATCTAGGTGTTTGCCGAATCATTACACAAGCCGTTTTAAAGTAATCATTTTTCCTAATTTGCTTCTATTGATAATAGGATTCATCACTGACCAAAGTAACAGTTTGGAAATAGTTTCAGAACAGTGGCATCCCAGGCCTCCTCTGCTGGGGGCCTCTAAGGCAGGGAGGCAGCATCGCCAGTTCCCTGAGCCTCCTATGAGGTACAGCAGTCTGCTGGCTTTGTCGTGGCCTGACTCCACTGGCTAAAGGCAGCAGCATAACTAAAAATAGAGTGCATGGCTGCCTCTGATGTTACTCCCATGCAGATGGCTCAATACTCCTGGGCGAGGTACAGAGAGGGACTGGCTGTTTGGGTGCCTTGGCAGTTCGCTGACAAAGACGGCTCCGATTCTTATTTTCACTGATTCTTAAGATCTCTGGACCCTATTCTGAACTCCAAACTGGGGACAAAGCCTTCGCTTTAAATTTATTTAAAAAATTAAGCACCCAAATGCCGCCAACATGGAAACATGGGTTACCAAACCTCCCACTCACTGCAAACCCATGTTTGGACCTGCTCCTACACACTCACACACACACGCAGCTGCAAGGCGGAGGCCCCCAGCGAGGAAGCGTGGCTGGAGCACAGAGGTTGCCTATATGCTTGTATCTTTGGCCTCTGAATCTGTTCAATAACCCTAATCAATCAGTAACTATGTCGAGGCAGAGGAGTGTGGAGAACAGGAGGACCAGGGGTGAGCAATGATGGGATATTTAGTGAAAGCCACAGGGATAAAGATAACAGGCAGCGAGAGCTGGACACAGTCGTAACACCTATACCTGGGAAGGGTCAGGGAAGCCTCCTGGCCATGCCACGCTCGCTCACTGTACTGTCTGTGGCTGTCTCCCTGCTCTAGCGACAGCAGTGAGCGCAGACCGTGTGGCCTTGTAAGCCTGGAGCATTTACTATCCAGCCCTTTTCAGAAAAAGTCTGCCAGCCCCTGGTCTAGGAAGGGCTAATATTTTCCTTTTGCCCACCAGACAAGGGGTCTTGCCAGAGCCTTCTCTGTCTGAGGCGTGAGGTGACAGAGGAGAGGGGTGCCCTCTAACAAAGCACCCAGTGGTCCTCCTCACTCACCTACCCCCGCGCTAAGTGAACCACAGAGACATCAGTTCTAGAAACACATCAGAGCAGACATCAGGACTGCTGAGGGCTGCGCCTGCCAGATAGGGGACAGCCCCTCAGACTGGGGTGGCCTGATTCTTCATGCGCTGAGAACAAAAGCAAAGTTCTCTGTATCGTTTACTGTTGTCTTTGTGAAGTGCTGTTTGTCTGATTCTCCCACTAGGTTTTAAATTCCTAGCAAGAAGAGACCAATTCTTACTTTTCTTTTGTTTTCTGTATCCCCAACACACTCAGCCTATACAGGGGGTGCTGTAATCACTGGTCAATACATCCCTGGGTTGACTTCACCAGGGCCTGCAACAGCAAGCCGTCTAAAGGAGCTCAGGGGACACGGCGTCACGGCTGTGTCTGCAACGGCTCAGGCACATTCCCCACCAGCTCGGCCTCACACAGGCACTGGCAGCGGCCGTGCCACAGACGGCTCTGACCATGGCTCTGCTCAGGACATGGACAACATAGCTTCTGGTGCCCCTCCTCACTGCACAGGTCAACCTCAGAGGAGACTCCCGTCCCTGGCTCCTCCCATTCCTGGTCTCCACCTGCGGAGGCTCCTCTGCCCAGAAGGACGTCTCCCATGGCTTCACCTGCACACGCTGGATGGACTCAGAGGGCCAGGGGTGGGTCTGCCTCACGTCTAAGCCACACCTGCATGTTGTAATGCCACACGGGTGGGAAAGCCTGAACATGCCTGTGAGACACACCAGGAGGGCTGCCTTACCAGCTAACTCAGCTGCCAACACTGAGACCAGGGACTTCCAATCAGTGTACCTCAGCAGGGGATCTCAGGTGTACCATGAAAACTGTTCAAGATCATTAATAAAATTAGTTGTGAAAGAAGGTCAAAGCTCAGTAAATTTATTCATTTCTTAACTCTTTTTTAAAACCAACTTAAGTGTGCCATGAAAGTTTAACAATAAGTTCAAGTGTGCCGTGAGATAAGGTTGAAAAACACTGGCCTAGATGCTCAACTCTTCCAGACTTCAGGGTCCAATTGTCCTAGGATATTTTAAGTTAAAATGACTCAAACTCCTACACATAGCAGGCAACACACCTGCCCTCTTACCACCTGTCAGGGGCAGGGCAGGGCTGGGCAGCGTGTCTCTCAGAGGCTGCCGCCCGCCTGGCCCATGGCTCTGGTCACCACCTTACATCTTGCCTCCTATTGTGGCCACCTTTATTGGGTATATTTACCTATCTTTGGGAATCAAGCTTTTCTCTCAATACCCCAGAAGTATGTCGTGTGTCTTAGACAATCTTCCTGTTTAATGTTTCATTCTGAAACACTGTTAAAGTGTAAGATTAATTAACGTTAAGGCTGTGGCAATTATACGTAATGTAACCTATCCTAGCCTGGGTCAGGGGAGGAGGAGGAGGAGAGAGGCTCACATCCCCCACAAAGCTGTTCAGGGGCGGGAGAATGACTGCCCGCATCCCATGGCTGACTCTGGGACCCACCCAGGCCACCTCTGCCAACTCATGACACCCTCCTCCCCCACTGCCCTGGGCCCCAAGTGCCTGCGTCCCGGGTCACATCCCCTCCTCCTCTCTTTGACTTCAAGTCCAAGAACACGGAAGGTTGTGTCCATGTGCTTCAACAGTGCTGTGGTCCAGGCCAGGTGGACCTGTGGTCTCCACGTGAACACCTGGCCTCATTTAACTCATTCAAGTGTACATCCAAGAAAACAAAACTTCCTTTGTACTCAGCAGACAAAGAAATCTTATCTCTGATCGACTTTCTTTCACTCCTTTTCAAAGACAGTGATTTCAAATGTGTGTTGGGCTGTCCTGCCGAGCTCACCCTTACAGACAGACTCGACTCTGATTCCTGACAGTAGCACCAGAGTAAAGAGCCTGCAGGTGCCCTGGTGTGACCCACCCGGGAGAGTCCAGGGGCAACTGGCCAGCACAGCTGCCCCTTCGCTGCCACCTTCTCAGTAGCAACTTGAGTGTGCAACTAGCTTTTACTTTTCTTTAGTGGTAAAAGCTGTATTCTCTGATGACAAAAGCAATAACACATCATCAACATCAATATAAAACTTTCAGTAGAAGGCAAAAACCAAGAAAAAATAACACTAACCCATAATCTTGACATCTAGATTATGGTTAACATTTTTGTGTATGTTTTTCTAAACTTTTTACTATGCATGTACTCACATGAACCCATAAAATGACATATACTCTAAAAATGGGGTCACGATATGTGCATTGTTTGCAACATGCCTTTTCACCCAATGTAGTAAAAAAACATCAACAAATCTGCACCTACGCCATCTCTGTAAAGGGCTGCATGGTCTCCTCCTGTGAATGTTCAACAATGTACTTAACCGTGTGTGACGAGATTTGAGTTGCTTTTGTTGCCACAACAATGTACAAAGAACATTTTAACATGATCACCTGTGTGCATCTGAGCCATGACTTTCTCAGGACTAACTCCTAGAAATGAAACGGAAATACTTATTTTGGACTGAGGTCCTGCCCTAGACCCAGACCAGGCCAGATAGGAGTCACTCTTGAGGAAAGTTGCATCCTCACACTAAGACTTTAAAGCAGGGATGGCTCCCAGACAGTCCCACTTTTCCTGAAACCTTAACAGGCGCCAGCGAAAGAGGGGAGTCCCCTCTGCTTTACCCCTCACAGCAAAGTGACCTGAAGTGACCTCCTGTTAACAATTTGCCTTCTTTCACTCTCCTTCTGTTTCCTGGTCTCCACCTTACAAAATCCACTGAGCTGGCAGGAGCTCTCACCCTGCAGAGCAGAGGCCGCCCCCTTAATAAACTGTTAATGAAGGCCAGGTAGATCTGTAACTAAACTTGCAGTTTTGTTTTCTGACAGTCTGCATCAAGGGTACATTACTTTGATTAAGCAAATAGGATTATTCCCACAGCCTTCACATTAATTAATCTTACCCTTTAATAGTGTTTCAAAACAAAACTTTAAACAGGAAGATTATCAGACACACAATAAAAGGCAGTTTTTCATATTTATCGCCTCCCTGAAGTAGTTTATTACCTGAAACAGGTGACTAAATTTCAGGCTGTGTATCCTGATAGCAGGTCGCTATGAAGGTTTTGAGACAGACTCTGTCACGTCCAAGAAGCACTGTGAGCAGCTTCCTCCCTGATCCCCGTGCAGGCTCCTCCCTGACTCCCATATAGGCTCCAACTCGCTTTGTGGGCAGCGTCTCCCCTGACCCCTGTGCAGGCTCCACCTTGCTCGGTGGGCAGCATCTTCCCTGATCCCCCATGCAGGTTCCACTTTGCTCGCTTACCTGTATATCCCCCGTGCAGGCTCCAACTTGCTTACCTGTGTTGCTGGGAGGCTTCATTAGTTTCTGCCCATGTGGATTTTACGTTTCCTGATTTCTGTGTATCTCAAAACTTTTGTAATGACCCACATAGAGTCTGCCACAAGGCCCCTCCAGCCTTCTATGGGGACAGAGCTTTGGGCAGGTCCAAGCCACACAGGCACAGTGAAGCTGGGCTGTGATACAGGGCCTTCTGTTAAAGCCTCCCTTATCTATTGATTGTCTATTTTTAAAGACTCCCCTGTAAGCCCACCCTGATTGCCAAGGGCTAACTCCAAACCCAGGGCCAGCTCTCCCCCCCCTGCCCCCCGTAATCTGTCAGAGGGTTGTTGTAAGAATCCAAGCAGAAGCCAACTAACTCCCAATCCACAGGTGATTCCAAGCCCCACCACACACCACTCGGAAGGAGGCCTCCCAGCTGAGGCAGCCTCCACCTGGGCAGGATGTTACATGCAACGTGGGCAGTCTGCACCGATGCCTTCTTGACCAGGGTGCATGCAGAATGCACAAAGAGGTCATGAAGCTATTAACTGGAAATAGTTATAGTGTGGGCTGGCTAACAAATAAAGCTTCATGAATTCCAACAAAAAGGGTGAACACTGCTACCTGAAAATATTTTACAGCTGTTAAAAATCCAAAATATATCTTTAACAGATATATTTTTGGAAGATGCTTTAAATACTGATATATATTTATATAAATATCAAATATAATATTTATATTTTAAATATTAAAATCCCTTTTAATGTTTTCCAGTGGACGTAAAAACGCAGAGGTGATGCCTTGGCTGGAACCAGCTCCCAGACTGACCAGTGTGGTCTAGTGTAGAGCCCTGCCTGCAGCATGGGCTCTGGTGCTGCTGACCCAGTGAGGGGTGGGGAGCTGAGATGCAGGGATGGATCAGCTGGCTGGCGCCTCCCGTGAAGGGGAGAGCCCATCTGCAGGCCTGCCCCAGCCGCTCCCTGCCTCAGCACCCCACCTCAACCCCTCCTCCCTGGCCAAACCTGGCCCATGGCTACATGGGCTCCCGGGCAGTGGCCTGCCTGGTGGTGGTATCATAGAAACATCACAGCATACTTCAGATTACCACTGAACGACACCACCTAGACCCAGGAGGATGGCTGGACACCAGCCCTCGCTCCCTTACCCACAGGAAGTTCTAGACACAAAAGGGGTATCACATCTTCAGAGTGGGCTGCTTCATTAAGTCGCTCTTCACCTGTGGCACCCCACACCTGTGCTCCTGGGGAGCTGCTAGGAGCAGAAGGCATTCACAGTGTTCTTGGGTAGTGTGCACCATGGGGGGTGGATGATGCACCTGGAAGCAAACACAATGGAGACACAGGCAGCTCCTGTTTCACTTTTCAAAACTAATCAGCCAAAGGTCCTGTCCTCAGGCACTGCCAATTGGCCATTGTCCCCAGGGCTTGCTCTACAACAGGGCTGGGAGAAGGAGCCTCAGATTCTGAGGAAGTTAATTAAGGCTTCTCCCTCCAGCCTCCTCATTTGCTCCAGAAAGGTAGTGGAGGAGGCCCTTTGGTTCTATTGAGAAAGCAGAGAAGGGGAGAGTGGGGCACAGGCCTACCTCACTCTGCCCCCAACAATCCAGAAATCAAGTCTCACTTCCCGCCTGGCTGCCTCCAGCTCCTGCAGCTCCACTTGCTGACTCCCAGCTGCTTGGAAATGAAATCGAAACGCAGAAGCACCCAGAGTTCAAACCCTGATCCAGGAGTGCAGCAACCTCACCCCAGGTTTTCCTTTTCCCTTCTTTCTCTTTTTTTTTTTTTTTATATATTTTTTTGTAGAGACAGTGTCTCACTGTACCGCCTTCGGGTAGAGTGCCATGGCGTCACACAGCTCACAGCAACCTCTAACTCTTGGAATCTCTTACGAGATTCTCTTGCCTCAGCCTCCCCAGCAGCTGGGACTACAGGCGCCTGCCACAACGCCCGGCTATTTTTCTGTTGCAGTTTGACCTGGGCTGGGTTTGAACCCGCTACCCTCGGCATACGGGGCTGGCGCTCTACTCACTGAGCCACAGGCGCCTCCCTCTTTCTCTTTTTTTCATCAGGTGGATTTAAAGTTTGACCTAACTTAGGGTCTTCTCCTCTGAGTTTTTATTTGTATTTTATTTATTTACTTATTTTACAGATGGAGTCTCTGTCACACAGGCTGGTAGGCAGTGGTGTGAGCACAGCTGGCTCCCTGCAGCCTCAAAATCCTGGGCTTGAGCAAGCCCCCTGCCTTGGCCTCCTGAGCAGCTGGGACCGCAGGCGCATGAGCCTCCACACTTGGCTGAGAATTTGGGACAATTTTCCTCCTAACTACCCTGTTTCCCCGAAAATAAGACTTATTTTAAGGTGTGCTCCCAAAGATGCGCTAGGTCTTATTTTCAGGGGACATCTTATCTTTCCTGTAAGTAGGTCTTATTTTCGGGGAAACAGGGTACTTCGAGTCACTCTTTTAAGCCACAAATTCTTGTAGTGAATCCTAAATTTTAAATATCACCATAATTTTTTTAGGTGGCGCTGGCTCCAGAAAAGTGATGAGAAGTCAGAACCTGCCGGTCTGGTGCCTCCCAGCACCACCTGGCCGCTGCCTCCTTCCCTGGAACTAGGCTGCCAGCTCCAGTCCCCACCCCCTGAGGACCCCAGGCCCTGGTTTAACCTCTGGGCTCACTGCACAGCAGGGCAGGCCTGTCCTGGCTGAAGTTTACAGCTGGCCTGACTGATCCCAGTCCTTAAGGAAGGAGCCCCTCCACGCCTGGGGGACTGACACTATAAGACTTCTAACTTGTCCTAGTAGGTTTCTTAATATCACTCACTGTTTTCAGTATCTGCCAAAGAACAGAACTGGCTTCTTCCTTTAAATGTTCCCACTAGCCACCTGTGAACAACCCTCACACTCCTTGAATTAAACACTTAGCTTCTGAATCCGCACTTCAGGGAGAAAAGGGCTGCAAACCTCAGGTGTCCCAACTGCTCAGGGCTCCCTAACCAGAACGTTGCTCAGCTGCAAGCAGGACCCCCAACCTGGGGATCTCCCCCATACCCTGAGGAGTCCCCACTCCCAGGGAGCCACCTACCCAGGGGAGTCCCCCACACCTAGGGAGTCCTCAATCCTGGGAGATCCTCACTCCCAGAGAAGCCCCCCACTCCTGGGGCACCTGCCCCTACCAGGCCTTGGCCTCCCACTTTTAGCCCAGCTCCCTCCTATGGCCAGGAGAAAGGACACCCTGACCCCCGTTTACGGCATTCTGATGGAAAAGCCAGCTTGCTGTAGAAATGACTGACTCCACGGCGCTGGCAGAGGGAAACCACAAGCTCAGGGTGCAACTTGTGTCAGCATCTGTGTGTGGAGGACATGCTGGCCTGAGAAGGCCTTTCCACAGGGCCCAAAGGCCAGCAGCTGTCACTTTGAAGTCACGGTCCCCACATCGCAGACAATAAGCATGACCATACCCATGAGCCTGAATTGTGACTGCAGGTCACAGCTGGCTGTCCCATTACATGGGGGGTCGTGGTGGATGTGAAGCAGGCTGATACCCAGCACGAAGCACTTTGGGCCTTCCTGCAGCCCCAGTCCCTGCTCTAGGAAACAGCATAGTGGGCGCTAACCATAGTCCTCAGCGGTCAGCTCCTTCATGGCTGGTCAGTGACACACAGGCGCACAGCCCATCTGCAGCCATACCCTCATGGGTGGCTCCCATCTGCAGACAGAACCTGGCCACAAGTCCATGTGGGTCCCATGACAGGCTGCACCCCAGAGGAGCTGGCCAGTGATGTCTGATCCCTTCAGGCCTAGACCCTGGATAATAAATACTTTGCACCTGTCTCTGGTGTGTGCCTTGGAGTGCCCAGCGCCCCACTGTCGTTTAAGTCAAGACAGAAACCAAACGGCTCTCCTTTCCTCAACCAGGCTCATAAAGATAAGATATTCCTGATCCTAAATCATCTGCACAGAGCCCTCGGTGAGTTCAGGGCACTGGCAGGAGAGCCCTTTGCTGGGAAGACGACCCAAGTTGCAGGTCCCCCTGGGAAGGGTGGGGACACATTCTCAGGGCCCAGAGCCAAACCCACAGTGACGAGGCCAGGTCTGCATGTTGAAGGGGCCTCCCTTCATGTAGGAACTGCCCATCAGATTCAAAGTCACATCTGAAATCTGCCGGGATATTGATAGAAACCAACATCGGCCTGTTTTTAATGAACTAAAATTGTGAGGGTGCTAAGTAAAAGCCAACATACTCCCTTTGTCTGAAGTTTTACTTTTCTGTCAACTCCAAAGACTGCCTGCAAATAGGGCATTGAGCCAACTTAATGTTAAGTTGTGGTTTCTTAATGACCTTAACTATTAAGAGATATGATTATAATTAAGTTTCCTATTAATAATAAGGGGACTTACTGTCCTTTAAAAAGCAATAGAGTAATTCATAAAATCAAAGAATTATTTCAACATAAGACAAAAAATCTCACAGCTTTAGAGAAAAAACAACAGGGATTTCTGCTCACAGAACCAACAATTTCAGAGGAAAATACTTTACACTTAACCAATCTGCTTCTTAATAAGTTTTTAGATAGCAAAAGAATAAATGTTTTAAACTAATGGAATAAAGAATGCTTATTCCCACGAAACAGCAGAACAGAGCTTCTGGAGTATGATGTCACATAAAATGCCTTTATTCCCATTTCTCATAAATACACCTTTGAAAAAGCCACGCAATCTTATTAAACTTACTGTCGTGAGTTGTATTAATGATGTGTAATGCCCACTGAACATAACTTTTATGATATCTTGTCTTTTTTTCACCAAAGTACTATTTAAGACAAAATGCTGATTTTCTTCTCCAGAGCAACAATCACACTGCTTGTGGCTCTCGGCGCATATTAAACAAGACATAAATCACAAATGAATCCTCACATTCAAGAAGTTTGTCGATGCCAATTATTTAAAATAAATAACCCTCCTACCTTGGCCCACTATGTACTAAACTTGAATTGGTGGTTAAGTTTCAATAAGTCTTCTCATTACCCTGTTAGGATCTTTTTCATTGATTAAAGTGTCCCCAATAAAGCAAGATATACAGTATCGAATGTCTAATAAACAACTTATCACTGCCCATAAGTCGGCTTCCCCGTGTGACGGTGAAAGTGTTGTGGAAGCAGCGGTGGACAGGGCTGCACAGCAGTGAGTGGGCTCATAGCTACCAAAACATACACTTAACGAAGGAAAAAAATGGCAAATTTTATGCTGCCTATGTTCTGTCACAATAAAAAGGCCCCACAAATCAATCTACTATATATTCATTCAATAAAGCAACATATCTTGATAATATTAAAATGTATCCTAATTTGTCTGTAATAGTTTTCTCCTTTGACTATATAATTTTAAAACAAACTTAAGACTTTATCAACATATACATTCCACATTTCAGGCAATAAAACTTGAGGGGCAGCCAAAGGTGCTTCCATCAGACAAAGCACAGCTGTGTGTGGCCTTCCCGGGGCTTCCTTACCTGGACCCGCCCCATGGCCTGGCCAGAATGTGCAGCCCCCAAACTCTCTGGGGCCACCCCACTCGCTCCTGCCTCATCTTTGCTCTAGCGTGCCATGTGCCCATGCCAGGCACCGGCTCTGGACGGTGGGAAGTTTGCACTTTTGCTCCCCACTTGACCCCAGGTGCTCGAGGCACGGTTGTACATTTGAGGGACACCACCTGCTGAGCGCCGTGTGTGTGTGTGTGTGTGTGTGTGTGTGTGTGTGTGTGTGTGTGTGTGTGTGTGTGCGCGCCTTTCTTTCCAAGGGTATTGGTAGATTGATTTTGAGGCCTGGAGCCCACACATTTCACCCCACTTCACAGGACAGAAACGGGGAAATAATGCATTAAACTGAACCAGAAGTGAGGACTGAGAGGAACTCCGACCCTGACAATCACCCCAGCTTTCTTTGATGATTAATGAAAAAAATCCATACACATATTTGATGGTCACCTAATATTTGAACAATTTACCTACATTTATCTGAACAAAAATGACTTCAGTGCATTTTCTAGAGAGGTGATTTAGGCCAAGCCACAGGCATGCGAGGTGTTTCATCTAGAAAGGGCAGGCGACCCCAGGTTGGGTCACCCTCCAATCTCATGTCCCACACGCTGGCAGCTGCCCGAGACCCCATGGCATCTCCCAGCTCAGTGGGCAGTCTGAGGCCTGGAGACATAGCACAGAAGCCGGCACGGCACAGGCAGAACCTCACTGTCCATAATCCTCTGCTGGAAATAGGCTGGAGGAAATCCTCTTTTCTCTGAAGAAGGAGATGATTTAATTATTTAAGCAGCCACCTCCTTCCCAGGCAGTTGTGACCCAGGCATGTCCCCTTGGCTGCTGTGTCTGGGCAGGTAGTGAGGCTGGGGGACACCCATGCCCGTCTCTTGGACCCTCCTGTGCCCCCAAATACCAACTCGAACCCATGGGGAGTGGACTCCCCAGTGTCAGGGGCTCATTTCCCATAGATGTCTCTGAACAACTCTGGGGATGGAAGGACCCACTGGGGCCTCCAGCTGTAAACAGTGTCAGGATCACCCAGGGTTTCTCTTTAATGAGAGAACTACCTGACCTTATAGTTGAAGTGGGTGAAAAGTATCCAGAATTCTTCCAACAATCGCCAGATGTATCTAATTCCTGACCAAAAGATGAGTAATGATTTATGAACATTTCTGGTGTGTGCTTATGATAACCTGAGAGAAGGGAGGAAAGAGGGAGGGAGGAGCGGAGGTGGGAGGGAGGGAGACACAGAAAGACAATAGTTGGTTCAGAAACTCACTGACTGCCTTGAAAAAGCCAGAGGCGGCTGACATGGGGGCCAAGTCACTGACAGGCCCCACTCTGATTCCAAGACTGCAGACAGCCGTGGAGGTCACTGCTCTGCCAACTTGCCTCAGAGTTCAATGTCCCCATTTTGGCAAAAGTACGTCACCCTGCACAGGGACAGGCTGGCAGGGGAAGGAGTTCCTGAGAATGACCGCACTTCCTAGAGAACAGGTCCTGACCCAGTGGCTTCCCAGCTGACTAAGCAGACGTGCCCAGGCCAATTAGGTGACATAAACTCTAACATCTGCCTTGTCAAGGAGCCAGATGCTGTGTGTTTCGCTTATAATGCAAAAACTGAAGCAGTATGTTGTAACATCGTTTTAATACCCCCTCCCCAAAAACCCCTCCTGGAAGACAGCAAAGAAGCAAACAGATAGACACAGCCTTCGATCCGAGCAGACCATGACCCAGTGCTCTGCCACGTCTAATAACGGTCACATCATTTACATTTGTTTCACAGTTTTAAAAAACAACCAATCATTCCCACTGAACTCGTATTTTATGCTGCGTCTTTCCGTATCCTGTGGAACGCGTTTTGGTAACTGGCTTGACAAAGCAGTAAGCAATCAACATGCTTCTTCCAAATGCCTCTTTGGGGTTTGCATCTGGACACTTGGGGCCCAGAAAGCCTGAATCACTGGCGTTTGGGTGTGGGCTAATCTCTGACACCCTATGTGCCTCTGTCTGAAGGCAGGGCTTTGGGGGTAATCAGGGTTATGTAAGGTTGTATGGGTGGGTCCCACCCAAGTAAGATTGCTGTCCATGTAAGGGGAGGAAGGGACACTGGGAAGGCATAGTCTCCCCCCATCCCAAACGCACACCTGCAGAGCTGAGAGGTGAGTTCCTGCCACTGGAGTCGCCTGGTCCCTCACGAGGGCAGCCCGTGCACATGGAGATTGTGTGGAACCCCCCCTCAGCCTTGTGTTTAAGATGCTAGCACTTCCACAAAAAACACAAAAGTTTATGACTCAGCGACAAGCACTTTAGAGAACCACGCCACAAACAGCATGTCAGTGTTCCACAGTAAGATTTACTTTCCTGAGTCACTTTCTTGGCATCTGTTTCCCCAATAACCCAGCCTGTGTGCTAACATGCATGCCAGCCCCTGCCTCATCTAACTGTACCCGGGAAAGGCCTGGGGACCCGCCACGGGACCACTGAGGCAGTGGGCGCAGCGTCCATGCACAGTTGTGTCATCGTAGTGCAAGGCCTCAGGCCCACGATTCCACGAGGCCGGTTTATCTTTCTAAACAGCGCTGATATGATGGGGAACAGAGACTGTCAGGGTGAAGAAAGCCCTGGGAAATGAGAGCTTATCACAAAAAGGAGGAAGCTGAAGGCATGCAGGTAAACGTCCACATTACAGGCAGAGGGGAGGAGCGAAGTGAAGCTGGACCCTCAGGCAATCAGGAGGACCCAGCTCCTTGGGCATTTGTGGCTGCAGGGACAGATGCCTCGGCTCAGCCTCAGGAGCCCTGCTCCAAGGCAAGCTGTTCTGAGAGCACCAGCCAGGAGGCCACTGCAATTGCTGCTCAGATCTGCAGGAGTTGTTGTAAGCACTATGGGAAGGAGGAAACCCTGTTGGTTCAGCTGCACCTGGCTCAGGCACACATGTGCTCACTCACAATCTGCTGACCACCATACCCGTCTCAGGCACCTGTGTTCACTCACAATCCGCTGACCTCCCCCACCTGTGTCAGGCACTTGTGTTCACTCACAGTCCACTGACCACCCACACCCGTCTCAGGCACACAGGTGCTCACTCACAATCCACTGACCACCCACACCCGTCTCAGGCACACAGGTGCTCACTCACAGTCCACTGACCACCCACACCCATCTCAGGCACACAGGTGCTCACTCACAATCCACTGACCACCCACACCCGTCTCAGACACACAGGTGCTCACTCACAATCCACTGACCACCATACCTGTCTCAGGCACACAGGTGCTCACTCACAATCTGCTGACCACCCACACCCATCTCAGGCACACAGGTGCTCACTCACAATCCACTGACCACCCACACCCGTCTCAGGCACACAGGTGCTCACTCACAATCCACTGACCACCATACCTGTCTCGGGCACACAGGTGCTCACTCACAATCCACTGACCACCATACCCGTCTCGGGCACACAGGTGCTCACTCACAATCCACTGACCACCATACCCGTCTCGGGCACACAGGTGCTCACTCACAATCCACTGACCGCCATACCCGTCTCAGGCACACAGGTGCTCACTCACAATCCACTGACCACATATCTGTTTCAGGCACACAGGTGCTCACTCACAATCCACTGACCACCATACCTGTCTCGGGCACACAGGTGCTCACTCACAATCCACTGACCACCATACCCGTCTCGGGCACACAGGTGCTCACTCACAATCCACTGACCGCCATACCCGTCTCGGGCACACAGGTGCTCACTCACAATCCACTGACCGCCATACCCGTCTCGGGCACACAGGTGCTCACTCACAATCCACTGACCGCCATACCCGTCTCAGGCACACAGGTGCTCACTCACAATCCACTGACCGCCATACCTGTCTCAGGCACACAGGTGCTCCCTCACAATCCACTGACCACATACCTGTCTCAGGCACACAGGTGCCCACTCACAATCCGCTGACCACCATACCTGTCTCAGGCACACAGGTGCTCACTCACAATCCGCTGACCTCCCCCACCTGTCTCAGGCACCTGTGTTCACTCACAGTCTGCTGACCACCCACACCCATCTCAGGCACACAGGTGCTCACTCACAATCTGCTCACTGCATGAACCGGTCTCAGCACCTGTGCGCTTAAACACACTCCGCTAACCACCAGATCTGTCTCAGGCACCCGTGTACTGACTCACAATCTGCTGAATGCTGAGGACCTGCCAGCAGTGCACCCCACTGTCTGCCAGATGCTGAAACACAAACATGGCTCCCAGGGGTAACACTCAGTGGAAAAGGGTACTTTGAACCTACTCACAACTGTGTTTACCTCTGGGGTTATAAATGTATTCACAATTGATTTTTTCATGTTGAACATCTGCTATGTACCAGCTCCAACTCCGGGTACCTTCTTCAACATGGGATTCTCAGCATTTCAAAGAGGTGGCCAACGTGGTAAGGGCAGGAAAAGGTTCTCCCTGCATCCTATGACTTTATGTTTCACTGAAAATGAAACGTAGCTTGACCCCCAAATACCATCCAAATACCCTTCCGGCCTAACTGTGTTGCCCTGTATGAGGGCCAGATGCACATGTGGGCAGCACTGACCTTCAGTGTGCTGTGGTTTCTGAAGGACTCCCGGGAGCTCTCCTGTCCTGGGCTGGGCGGGGTCCCCTGAAGGGTGAGGGTGGGGGGCTGTGACGGGCCCACAGGAGGGGGATGCGGACTTCTCTGCAAGACACAGCTTAAGGCACCCCTGCCCACCCCTCCCCGGGAGGCTGCCCCCGTCTGCAGGTGGCTCAACTATGCCCAATCTTTAGTCCCCTTGGTTTTACAAGAAAAGGGGATAGATCCTGGCAGACTGACAAGGGAGGGTTAAGTGATCCTGAGCACTACCCGACAGGTCCACACTGCTGACCCATCTCTCTGCCTTGGGGCCCCTCATGGTCAGGCCGTACAACTTCTTACCCAGACTGGGACCAGGAAGACAGGTGAGCCCTGGGCTGAATGGGGCAACGTGGTGTCAGGTCTCTTATCAGTGGGGACGCACCAGTGGACACACACTAGTAACCGGTGCCGAGTAGATGCAAGGCCCCACATCCAGCCCATGGATGGAGGATAAAAGTGACACAGTGTTCCTCATGGGCTGCTGTGAAGAGCAAGTGTCACAGTGGACAAAACCCTTAGCGAGGGCCCGACTGTCTGACTGGTGCAGGCAGCTCCATCTCCCTCGGCATGGCACCAGCACATCCAGTTGCCTCCTATGGCCCTGAAAGCTGGGCCTGGGTGTCTGACCCCCAGCCCTCCCCTGATGCCCTGTGGGGGTGGGGCGAGACCAACAGATGGAGGCCCCGATGACCCGCAGTCTACAGTACACACTCTCCATCTCTATTGGGAGGTGTGAGTTATTGGTCTTTGATGAAATAGTCTTTTTCACAAGTAACATTCTCTAAAATCTTTTATCATCCTCTGGGCAAGCTGGCTCACGCCTATAATCCCAGCACTTGCATGGACAAGGCAGGTGGATTGCCTGAGCTCACAGGTTCC
The DNA here is from genome assembly GCF_027406575.1 of Nycticebus coucang. Taxonomy (NCBI): domain Eukaryota; kingdom Metazoa; phylum Chordata; class Mammalia; order Primates; family Lorisidae; genus Nycticebus; species Nycticebus coucang. Next base: position 1,188,757 of record NC_069794.1, read on the forward strand.
AGACCAGCCTGAGCAAGAGTGAGACCTCCTGTCTCTAAAAAAAAATAGAAAAACCAAGAGTTGTGGCAGGTGCCTGTAGTCCCAGCTACTTGGAAGGCTGAGGCAAGAAGATCACTTGAACCTAAGAGTTTGAGGTGGCAGTGACCTAAGATACCACGGCACTCTACAAAGGGTGACAAAGTGAGACTCTGTCTCAAAAAAAAAAAAAAATATTTTATCTTCCAGCCAGAAAAATTATTATTTTCATTCCCTTCCTGAGCCCAGAAAAAAATTACCTTTGTCACTTGAGATATAATACAAGAAATTGATAGTCCTCATTTCCTGAGATATTTGTGTAGCACTTTACAATGTACAGATTATTTTCATGTACACTAAGGAAGGTCCATTTGATCCTCACCACCCCAGGAAGCAGAGACCACAAATGCCATTAGTGTCATCTTACAGCTACCCCGGGTTGTGTGACTTGCCCAGAGCAGAGCTGGTGGTGACATGGGGCTGCCGCCAGGGGGCTACAGAGGGACCACTCAAGAAGACAGGGCTGCCTGAGTCACACACTCAGAGCTGGTCAATTACCGCCTCCAGGGATTACACAGCCTGCGACAGGAATTTCAGTCAAAATGCAGAAGAAAGATCAAAGGAAGATAGAACACTTCTCGCCAGTGGCAACTGATCTATGTTAAACTTTTTTCATGTAAAATACACACTGTACTGTGCGAAAGGAGCACAAGTGCAGCTGCTGACCCTCCTAAAACCCTGCAGTGACAGTGGGGGGGACCTTGATACCGCGTAATTCAGGCACAATGCTGTCTCCCAAGAAAAAGTGACTCCCTCTCTTGTCAAAATGCAAGCCTTCTAATATGCCCTTCAAGAAGTAAATCAAAACCACTGAAAAATGAGAAACACTGTGCCAACAGAGGATCAGAGAATAAGAATTTGTAAATATATTCATCTAGGTTTTCTTCGTTTTCAAGAGGAAGACGAAGCTGTGAGTGAGAGATGTGAGTTGTGAGACATGGAGACACTGGGAAGGCGACTGCAAACGGGTGAAGCTGCATCACCAACAAACTCCTCAGTAAGAACACAGGGAGAAGTATGTATCTCATTCGTGGGAAATCAATTTCTCCTCACTCCACTTAAAACAATGTTGAAAAATATTGAAAGGCCTGGGTTCAAGAGGTGACCAGTGAGTGAGTGAGTGCAGGGCCAGTGAACTCTGCCCAGCATGGGCCCTAGTGATGAGGGCAAAGTTGGCAGGGGGCGCCTAAGACACTGTCCCGGGCTGCCAGTTAACATCTCGCACCCCACCCTACAGGAGTGGGTGCCAGCCAAGCCATCCTCCCAGTTCTGGGCGCTAATAAATAGCAGCCAGAAAACAGGAGCAGGGTGGGCTGCACGGTCAGGGAACCCAGAACATAGCACCTCGCACAGTCAGGATTCCTCACATACCCAACAAAACCAGAAAAACCTGTATCCCCCGTGGGTGGGGCGGGAGGGGGTCTGTATAGAGGACAGCCTGGACTGTCCCCAGGTGGCCACTGGCCCAGTCTCCCCAAATCATGACTTTTTAAGAAGTGGGGAAATGAGGATATTTATGTACAATCACCTGTATTTAAAGGGTGGCAAGAAATTCAAACAGTTTAAGGCCCCTGAGTGGGCCAATGCCTGGGCTCCAGCACACAGGCTGGCCTTACCTGGGGCAGGGATGGCTTTGAAAATCTAACAGAAATTGAGAAACCATTGCCTAGAAGCAAAATGCATGTGTGCAAAACATTCCGCATATTGTTTCAAGGGAGCATGCAGTTACTAAGAACTAATTAATAGATGTTTTGGTGTTGTTGAGACAGAGTCTCACTTTATTGCCCTCCGTAGAGTGCTGTAACATCACAGCTCACAGCAACCTCGAACTCTTGAGCTTAAGCAATTCTCTTGCCTCAGCCTCCCATGCAGCTGTGACTACGGTCGCCTGTCACAATGCCCAGCTATTTTTTGGTTGTAGTTGTTGTTTGACAGGCCAGGGCTAGATTCGAACCCGCCAGCTCCAGTGTATGTGGCTGGTGCCCTAGCTGCTGAGCTACAGGCACTGAGCCAAGAACTAATAGTTTTAAAATAATAGCAGCTTCAAACTACTAAGAAATCTTAAGAACTCTCCCACTGCTCTGTTCTCGCCTTTCTGGGCCATGAGGTCTGAGGAATGGATGTGAAAAAAAAAGGAAACCAGTTTCTGGGAGCCTGGTCAGCACATGTGAGCCCCAGCACAGAAGGGCCCCGGTCAGAACATAGGAGCAAGGACACCCCATAGAGGTGTGGGCTCCAAACACAATAGTCTCAGGTACTCGGAAGAAACAGAGGCCTCCAGTTCTCTGCCCATTTCCACATTTTTATGACTCTCTCAAAGGAAGAGAATCCTAAAGTCTGGATAACAATAAACATGTTCTGGAAAGAACCATGAAGTTCCCTTCCGAACCACCCAGGGCGGGAAGAGGCACAGAAGCACAGACGCTCACTGAGCAGGTGTTCTCCGAGCTCTAATTCTGTGCCAGGAGCTGCACCAGCCCCATGGGGAGAAGACCGAATCCAAGCACATATGGGATGAGTCCAGTAGAAGTCGCCTTCCAAGAGAAGCCTTGAGGAGGATGAAGAAGGGACAGGGCTGAGCCACCAGGACCCTGGGAGGGCAGCCACCAGCCAGGAAGCCATGGTGGGTGTTCACAGGCAGAAGGGAACCAAGAAGTTGCTCCAGAGGTCTCAGTGCTACCACAGGCAACTGCTGGACCTGTCTCTCAGGCTGGACATACCAGACCCCCAGCAGGCCAATCCTCCCCTCCAGCCCTTGCCCAGTCTGCTGACCCGATCGACAGGCCCTTCCACTGTCTTCCCCGCGCCCTCACCCTCGTGCAGCTGGGCCCTCACTGCACTGCCCCCCACTGGCCTCCTCATCTGCAGGGCCAGCTCCACAGGACTCAGTGTCTGTCCTGTCCGGCAGAGTGACGTGTCCAGAGCTCAGTGCACAGGGCCAAGCGCAAGGGCAAGGTCCTCCTTGGGGCACCAGGAGGTGATGGAGACCTTGGTGAGTGGCAGGTCTTCCCTTACGGAATGGGAAAAACAAGACAGCAGGAGGCAAGATGGGTGGGCCACGTCAGACAAGCCACTAAAAAATTAGCTGAAAGGGGAAAAATAGGTGGAGTGACTGGAGGGGAACGTGTTTCATGCCCTGGAAGAGTAGCTGTGAGTGGGTGTGCATAGGTAATGGTGTCACCTGGACAGGACACGTGCAGGCTGGAGCATAGCCCATCTGTCAGGCCAGGGTCACCTGCCCTGCACCACAAGGAGGAGAGGAGAGAAGGGCATCACTGCCAGTGCCCACCTTCCCCCCAGGGGCAGGAAAAGTCTCTGATCTCTGTGAGGTGGGAGGGGCATGGGAGGTTCAAGAAAGCTCAAGGGGAGAAGTGGCCTCCCTAAGAAGCCCAGAAGCACAGCTGCCCAGCAACACATCCCTGCCTGTAACAAAGATGTCTCTTGCACGGCCCTCCCACAAGTGCCAGCCCCTGTCTCCTTTGGTCAGGCCAGGACCTGCCGGGCAGACACTGTTAACAATCTCCACTCGCAGCTGGACCAGCCCAGAAGGCAGCTGGCCCAGGAGCCCCTGCAAGGCAGTGGTGGGCTGCCGGACTGGGCCTCATCCCTTGCCTTCAGGGATCTACCTGTCCAAGCGAAAGCAAAAATAATCCCTTACTCAACCCTGTTGAATTTCTAGTGTTATAAAAATTGCTGATTTTGATTTTCATTGCAAATAAATAGCATTTTACCGCATTTAACATGTTTTACAAAATGTGTAAGTCTGGGACTTGGGAATCACTGATTAACCCTGTTTCTACTAAATATATGGTCCAGGCACTGAAGAACAATTTATATTTTAGGTTTCAGAGCCTGATATACCTGTCAGTGGAGGATTTCCTATACAATGAAGCAAGTTCTTATGTTAGTGGATTCAGAACAATTTTAACAAATTTAAAAGGGAGACAGTGCTCTCTTCCCCAGAATTTTAACTGCCAATAGTGAGACCCAAGAAGATAAAGCTTATTGTCCCCTGGGTTATTATTAAACTTACTATCTGGCACAGAATAGAAGCATCTCAAGATCATTTGTTCCTAATAAGCAGGCATTCAATAGGGTTCCAAACAGCAATGAAAGAATCTAACGCAACAGCTAGAATGTGAAAGGTTAAATGACACCGAGGCAGACCAGACGAAGCCCCTGAAGGTGAGAAAGGTGCTCGGCAGGGGCCTGGCTGAGAGTCTGCACTGCAGACCTGGGGACCTGCCACCACACTGCTGGAGGCAGACAGCACATCAGTCTGGATTACAGGCCTAAGGGTGCACTTATTTCAGAAACCTGAAACCCTGGTGCTGAAAGCAGCTTAACTTGGTGGTCATGAGGTGCAGACTCCAGAAGGCCCCTCTATACTAACACTGCATTGGAGAAAACAGCTCCAAAATCAGGAAGGCATTTTATGTGAAGCAAGAGCCTGGTGTAACTTTGTCAAATAAGTCTGTCTTTCAAAACAAGCCACCTCACAGGTGAACACTGATGTTCACAAGCAAACCACTTGCTAATAACAAAGGCAGATACATATGTATGCCAGTGCACAGCTGGACTTTTTCTAGAAGACTTAAAGGTCTCAGGTACTAAAAATCTTTGTTTCACTTACAAAGAAAATTCCAATGGGGTGGCACCTGTGGCTCAAAGGAGTAGGGCGCTGGCCCCATATACCGGAGGTGGTGGGTTCAAACTCAGCCCCAGCCAAAAACTAAAAAAAAAAAAAGAAAACAAAAGAAAATTCCAATGTAACAAACAGTCTGTCTTGAAAATAAATATCTACCCTTAGCAAGGAAAGCCCTCAAATTTGTCAAAGCTCTTGGGTGTTAGAAACACAATGGAAGGCACATACTATGAGAGAGGCAGAGCAAGAATTTTGAAGACAGGACAAAACTGACCTAGGGTGTCTGGTTGAGCCGTCAGAAACAGATCACATGGATGACAACACTAAGCTCTGGACCTACAGAACTTTGAAGAAAAACCCCTGAAATGTAACTTGCAGAAGGCAAGGAAAGGAAGAGCTGTGTCAGCAAGGCTTGTCCTTAAGGAGATTTATGGCCAAGTGAAGCCCCTTCCCTCCTGGCTGGGCCTGCAGAATGTGGCCACATCTTTGTTTAAAGGTTTCTGAATCTGGCCTGGGCCCTACACACTGCTGGATGTCAACCCGGTGGGTCCCTGCTGGGTGGTGGCCAAGGTGTGCTGTCTCCCCTAGCCAAACTCACTCTGGGCTCCCGGGTGCCACCCTCAGGCACTTTCTCAGCTCTCTGCCTGTATTATTAGCCTGTCTCATCCTCACAACTCTATGAAATGAGTATTACTGTTATCCCTGGATGAGAAAACTGAAGCAAAGGAAAAGTTAAGCCACCTATCCAAGGCTACATAGCTAAAAAGTGTGCGGGGTGGGTGGTTCACCGTCTGGCCGCTGCCTATAGGATGGGCAGCCTGACCCACACTGCTGCCCTAGCTTCTCTTACAATGTAAACCAGGGGTCCTGAAACTGTGGCCCGCGGGCCACCTGAGGCGGTGTGATTGTATTTGTTCCCGTTTTGTTTTTTTACTTCAAAATAAGATATGTGCAGTGTGCATAGGAATTTGTTCATAGTTTGTTTTTTTTTAACTATAGGCCGGCCCTCCAACGGTCTGAAGGACAGTGAATTGGCCCCCTGTTTAAAAAGTTTGAGGATACCTGAGAACCAACTACACCTACAGTTCCTACCTCAAACCTCTAAAAAAAAAGATAACCTCAGTTCTCAATTCATGTGTTAAAACTATTTTTAAAATGTTACAAGATACAAATCAAACTACCTTGGGATACAGGAACTACCTAGTGAGGCATGAGCCACTTGACAGTGGGTGAGCAGCTGTGCCATTTACTGATACAACTATCTCCACACAGCTGTATCCATCAGACACCAAACAGCCTGTGAGACCACTCTGAGCACACTGTCTTAACCTGGAACACAGCTCTCTCACCTATTTGCCGATCTTCTCTATCACAAATACCTATAACAAGATTTTCCAAGGACTTCTCTATCCTTTGGCAGCCCTCGAGTATCAGAAGCTGGAAAGCTTCCCTTGTCCCAGGAATTCCACCTTCATGAAAACTGGAAGGCAACAGGGTACATTTATTCATGTTTATAAAATAAGTCACATAAGGAAACCACATGGAAATATGAATATTCAATCCCAGAATTTTTTTTCCTCTAGCAAAAGGAAATATAATTTGGTCCTACATAATGGAAGATAATCAAATTACAAGAAAACAGATCACGACTGTTTCTGGAAAAAGTCAAATTTGTTTAATACCATAGGCATGAGTTTGAAATCATGGAAATGAATGGCTTTATATGTGACAAAAGTGAAAAAAACAGATGAAAACACTACAAAAACAAAACAAAAAAGAATGTGAAGTGAGAAAACAAAAATAATAGTATCTCATAACTTGCCTTTCAAGGATGTTATCAAATTATGTATATACTGGAAAAGTTCATTAATGAATATTTATCCCTTGGTTTTGAGAAAAACATTGATGTCATAAATATAATAACATGGCAAAAGGGAATCAAAGATGTAAACTACACACAGATCTACGTAACATAAAACACCCCAAGGCCTGGAGGAAGTAAGTTAGTGAAAGCACCAAAATGAGACACATCTGCTCCCCCAGGATGGGCAGTCAGGACCTGGGTGGGAAGCTGAGGCCCATCAGGGAGTGTGGGTCCACAGGGGCGGAGGAGAGATGACCTCCCCTCTCCTTTCTGGACAGCACTTTCACAGTTTGACCCACTTCATCACAGTGTTAGAGATGGAAGAGAACTGATCAACTAGAAAAACAGCGAGTGCATTTTAAGAAAATCTTAGTTCCACCCTCCCTTTTCCCCTTTATCTTTGAGGAAACCAAGGGACCTGCACTTACTGCCCAACACTGCTGAGAGCAGAAAGCTCCTGCCCAGCCAAGCATGTCCCTTTCCAATCTGGTTACCTACAGTGCCCGCTGGGTCCTCTACACACTACGCATTACCGGTAACCCTTCCCCACCCAGAACCACAGGGCTGAACAGAGAGAGCAGGCTGACTTCCAGAAACCACTCCCTGGACCCTCTGAGACTTTTACTGAGTAAATTCAGGGGCAAACACTGACTTGGCATTCCCCTGGATAAAGAGAAACACATCTTTGGCCAAAGTCTCCTGTTTAAAGAGAGTTCATGAATATCAAAGTCCGCTAAAGGTAATACCTACACCAGGAAAAGACACATCCCATCTTGTGCCCTCTTCCAGCATCAAACTTCTCAAACCTGCCCCAACCTCGGACAGGCAGCCAAGATGAACAAGGAAGCCTGTGTCACAGGCAGTGCCCAGGAAACACTATCCTCAGGACAGTTTTCCTTCTCTTTGACACACACACACCCCTGTTTTTATACCTAAGGCCAGCAACACTGCCACTGACAGGGGTCTGCTTTCCCCTCCTCTGATGTGAAACAAAACCATTTTTTCCCCCTGCAAATATTCCCTCCTGATTTCTCCACTGGTCATTAAGAAAGGAGTGGAGTCCCCCAGGAACCCAAGAACACCCCAGACTTCTCATCTGATTGGTTATTTTCAGGAAAAAAAAAAAATCCAAACTTCATTTGTGAATCCTCCAGTGATGTTTAAAACACAAACAAAATCACCGGCATTTTCTAGACGTATGACAGGTCCTCCCAATCTCCTAATCCTCTTGCGGACACGACTGCGCTAAGTCGCAAGTGGACGGTCCTCCCCAAGCCTGGGCCCTTCTCTGAAGCTCAGCAGGAGCTGCTCCATGGGACACCGTGTCTGCGGGGTAGCTCTAATCCAGCTCCCTAGCCCTAAGTACTAGCCACGGGCCTCGGAGGAAAATCAGAGAACGCGAGCTGAAGGGTGACATGGGACGGCTGTGGATGGAGAGCAGGTGGGGACCTGGGGCAGGGGCCAATGTGCGGCCAGGACCCCGTCCAAAGCCCACGGGTGCAAACTCCGAGTGGCCCCGTGCAGTAATCATGCTGGTCCCCGGGAAGCGAACAGTGTCACGAGGCCGCCAGAGCCCTCGGGGAACCCTGGGGTTCGGCCAGCAACAGGGTCGGGGGCCGCGGGCCCGAGCCCGCCCGGGTCCCCGCCGCACTCACGTATCTGTGCACGAGCGTCCGCACGAGGCTGCAGTCCATGGCTCCCGGCCGCGCCCGCTCCGCCGTCAGCGCCCCCGCGCCCGGCTCCGTGCGCCCATGGGCTCACGGGCTCGCGTGCGGCCGCGCCCCCCGCTCGGGTCAGGGCCGGAACGCCCCGGGAGGTGCTGGGGGCGACCAGGGCCCCTCCGCGCTCATGCCGCCTGGCCCGGCGGCAGCTGGAACCGGCCCCACGCGCGGCTGGCCGCTCTGCGCCTGGTCCCGTCGGGCTGCCGGGTCGCCGCCGCCGTGGAGCGCACCGGCCCGCGGCAGAGCCTGCGCGCTCTCCCTGTGAGTCTCCGCCTCCCGGCCCGCGCCCCTCCGGAGCCGGCCTCTGGGCCCCGCCGCCGCTCTGGGCGCGCACGTCACCGGCGCTGTGAGCATGCGCCCCGGCCGCAGCCCCCGCCCCGGGCACCGCCGCCCGCGCCCGCGCGAGCGCGCCCGCCCTGCCCGGAGCGCCGACCCTCGGGGCGGGGGCGGGGGCCGCGGGGAGCGCTCCTGTTGCTTCCGCCTCACGGGCCGGACGCGGGGACCGGGCGCCTCGCCCCGGGACGACCCGGGCGGGGGGAACGTTTAAGTCACGGCCCTGCGGAAGCCTCGGCCGGGGGTCCCGGCGCCTCCGTCTCGGGCGCTGGCCCGAAAACTTTTATCCTCCACCCGGAAGTCCGGGCGGCGCGAGCGAGATGGGGTAGGGGTCGGAGGTGGCCGCGGGGCCTTGGGAGGGGGAGCTGGGTCCGGCGGAGAGAAGGACCCGCTAAGCCGGTCTGGGTCGCCCTCCAGTCGTGACACTCGCCCGCTGCGCGGCCGTAGAGCCTGCCGTGCTGGAGGAGGGACGCAAGGACGCTCCTCAGGTGATAGGGACAGGGGCTCCCCACTTGGAACCCTTACTCCCTCTGAAACCCAGCGGTGCCCTGGGCCTTTGTCCCCAGAGCTGCGACAGTGGAACACACTTAGCCAGGCAGCTAGTAAACCTGTTACCCCGGCCCTGGCCCAAGACCCCTCCACCTCCTCCACCTCCAGAAGGCCCAGTCCAGTCCCGCAGGTGCCCAGCCCACCCAGGGGGAGGACACCGCTCTGCTGCTGGCTTTGAACTGAACAGAACTGGAACCATAGGTGACATAAGTTCTCAGTCCCTGGAATGTTTTTTTCTAAGTGACACTGGCAGCCAGTGCAACAAACTCTCCCCTCTGGCTAAGCAGCAGCCTTAGGTTGGGGTTAGGGATTCTGCCCCCAACCTCCCTTCCTGAGAGCACAGACAACCCCTGGTGAAGTCTAAGGCATAAGACTGCCTATCAGTTGCCTGTCCAGTGGTAGGACTGTGGTATAGTAAGACGGGGCTCCTCGGCACCGGTTACCCCACAAGTGAACAGTAATAGTGACTAAGCAGCAAGATGCTCCTGGTCGAGGAGGCTAACTCACTGATTCTATCCCAGTCTACTTCCTGAGCTCCTCTGTCCTGCTCTCTGCTCCAGAGGCTGAGGGTCACCGATCCTCGCTGGCAGGGGCATCAGCCACAGAGTGGGGGCTGCAGAGGCTGGGGCGCTTCTCTCTTCTTCTTGGCCTCCCCAGAGCCCAGCAGGGCTGGGGGCCACTTAGTGGTGGGCACCTTGTCATGGCATTGACCGCCAAGGCTCATAAGGCCTTGCAGTGGTGTGAACCTTCTCTGTTGCTAGATCCCAAGTGGCAGCCACGTGGGATGGCTCTGAATCTTAACCACACTGCAGTCCCTTGATGTGACTTCCTCCCAGATCCCCTCCCAAGAATGCCTTGTCTTTCCTGCCAGGGCCCTGACCGCTGGAGCCAGATTTTGGTGACACATTACCTCGCAAACTGTGACAAGGGGGTGGGGGACCCAGCAGAGGTTATATTAATATAAAGCCACTGAATAAAGGCTGCCTGTCAGGAACACCCATTTTATACAGCAGTAAGTGCAATTGTGTTTTATGCTGCTGTAGATGGAGTGGTCGGCCGTGCCATCTTGGTTCAGGTGCCCATACTCTATGTGGTGGCTAGTGGTAAACACTGATTCAATTTAGCAAATCTTGGGAGCTCCATTCCTGTTTCCAGGGCTTGGCTTCAAACTCAGGCCAGTGAATTCCAAGAAGAAACCTAATGGGGGTTGTTTGGGAAAGATTTTCTCACTGTCAAAAAGGAGCATGAGGAGGAAATGCTCCCTTTTTCCTGCTGGATATTGTCTGGATGCAATGCCTGGGGCTTTGCAGCCTTCTTGAAGCCATGAGGGAAAGTGCCCCAAGGAGCATCTTCCCTCTGGGGGAGCAGTGTGGGAGATGGGACAAGCATGGGCCCATAATCACACCACTGGGCCATTAACCAGTCCTGCTGCTCCCCTACCAGGAAATTTCTTGTTTTGAGAGATAATAAATATCTTTATTTAAACCAGGTGAGTTGAATTTCCTGTTTCTAACAAGTCAGCATCCTAACTAAACCTACAAAAACAAATCAGGACTCTATTAAAATAACAGAAAATCCAACTCGCCCTGTGCTGTGGTCTGAATGTTTGCGTCCCTCCCCGCCGCTCCCCCCAAAATTCATGTACTAAAACCTAATCCCAAGTGCAATAGTGCTGAGAGGTGGGGTCTATAGGAGGTGACTGGGAATGGTATCAGTGCCCTTTTCAGGGAGGCTCCAGGGGTCTGCTCCCCCTTCCACTGTGTGAGGACATGTAGAAGGTGCCATCTGTGAAGCAGAGAGCCCTTGTCTGATCCCAAATCTGGTGGTGCCTTGATCTTGGGTTTCTCAGTCTCCAGAACTGTGAGAAATAAATTTCTGTTATTTATAAATTACCATCTAAATTATTTTGTTGTTGCAGCCTGAACAACCTAAGATACCCTCTAAATCAGTTATTTTTTTACTTTGCACAAACCACCACTAATGTAGGAGCTTACACAGCAATGAGCTAGGATTTCCCAGGATGCACTTGGTGGGCTGGTTCTGCTCCACCTGGTGTTGACTGGGATGGGTTATGCACCTGTTCTTCCTGAGACTTAGCTGGGACTGGAAGGTTCCGATGGCTTCAGTCACACGTCTGGCATCTCAGATGAGTGGATGCAGACCTGGGGATAGGCCACCCCTGTCTCTCTTTGTGTGGACGGTCACCATCCAGTGGCCTAGCATGAGCTCTTTAACTTGGCAGCTGGACCCCAAAAGGGCAAAAGTGGACACCACATAGCTGCTAAGGTGAGGTTGGAGGCTACAGTACCTTCCCATGCCCCATTCTGTTGGTGAGAGTAAGTTCAAAGGCCAGGCCCCACTTCTTTTTTTGTTTTTAGAAGGAAACTTTTTTTTTTTAATTGTTGGGGATTCATTGAGGGTACAATAAGCCAGGTTACACTGATTGCAATTGTTAGGTAAAGTCCCTCTTGCAATCATGTCTTGCCCCCTAAAGTGTGACACACACCAAGGCCCCACCCCCCTCCCTCCATCCCTCTTTCTGCTCCCCCCCATAACCTTAATTGTCATTAATTGTCCTCATATCAAAATTGAGTACATAGGATTCATACTTCTCCATTCTTGTGATGCTTTACTAAGAATAATGTCTTCCAGTTCCATCCAGGTTAACACGAAGGATGTAAAGTCTCCATTTTTTTTAATGGCTGAATAGTATTCCATGGTATATATATACCACAGCTTGTTAATCCATTCCTGGGTTGGTGGGCATTTAGGCTGATTCCACATTTTGGCGATTGTAAATTGAGCTGCAATAAACAGTCTAGTACAAGTGTCCTTATGATAAAAGGATTTTTTTCCTTCTGGGTAGATGCCCAGTAATGGAATTGCAGGAACAAATGGGAGGTCTAGCTTGAGGGCTTTGAGGTTTCTCCATACTTCCTTCCAGAAAGGTTGTACTAGTTTGCAGTCCCACCAGCAGTGTAAGAGTGTTCCCTTCTCTCCACATCCACGCCAGCATCTGCAGTTTTGAGATTTTGAGATGTGGGCCATTCTCACTGGGGTTAGATGATATCTCAGGGTTGTTTTGATTTGCATTTCTCTAATATATAGAGATGATGAACATTTTTTCATGTGTTTGTTAGCCATTCGTCTGTCATCTTTAGAGAAAGTTCTATTCATGTCTCTTGCCCATTGATATATGGGATTGTTGGCTTTTTTCATGTGGATTAATTTGAGTTCTCTATAGATCCTAGTTATCAAGCTTTTGTCTGATTGAAAATATGCAAATATCCTTTCCCATTGTGTGGGTTGTCTCTTTGCTTTGGTTATTGTGTCCTTAGCTGTACAGAAGCTTTTCAGTTTAATGAAGTCCCATTTGTTTATTTTTGTTGTTGCAATTGCCATGGCAGTCTTCTTCATGAAGTCTTTCCCCACAGGCCCCACTTCTGAATGGAGGGCAGGCCGTGCACAGACAGGTGGGGGATGAAGAGAGGTGTCTGTGGAAATGATCCACCATAAACTCACATGCAGAATGATGAGATGTGGGGCAGGAGGGCAGTTTCAGGCTGTTGCTGTTCAACTATAGTTGATGGCCCTGACGTCCCCCACCTTGAGCTAAGAAAATCTAACCACCAACTAGACAATTCTCTTGAGCCATCTCCTGTAGTACAAAAAACAAAGCTCACTCATCTGCCCCTCTAACTACTAGCCTGAGACAGGGAAGCAGGTTTTAATTCCCAGAAAGGGTAGGAGAGGTTTTACACAGAACTCCGATTTACCCTTTTTTAGGCTGTTTTCCCCTAATACAAAATGGCTGCCAGAAACTCTAGGGCCTGCAGGCTTCTTCACAGCAACTGAAGGAGAGACTTCCCTCTGGACGGCTGAGCATGTGCCATTCCTGTCAGCTGGCCACAAGGATGGCAAAGGCCAAGACCATTGCCTTAAGCCAAGGCTAAGCAAACCCCTGAACTAGTAAGCTTCTTGGGATGAGATTACCTGAATTGGTGTCAGGGGATCAGGATCAAGCCCCATCACTAATAGTGTGGCCATTTCACAACATTGGGGTGCTGGGGTGAGTGAGGGGTCGCAGCAGGTAGGATGCACATCTCAAAACTTAAATAAGAGGGTGGTTTGCAGGTGGGTGCTCAGGCTCCCTGTACATAGACTATCGCCTGTGTTGCTTCCTGACCCCTACCCCCAAGGCAACATATGTAGACACAAGGAATCTTGAATTCACAGGGCCCTCAAATGACAAACCTAGAGCCAAACTGACTTCTGAAAACATAGCAGAAAGAGTGAATGATTAGCAGGACCTGTGTCATTTCCCAGTGACAGAGAGAGCCACTACCTGATGGTGGAAGAGCTTGGCTACCCCCGGTGAACACTGTTGCTCCTCCCAACTCCTGAGACATCCTGAACGCAGCTCTCTTGGGCCACCACTCCCATTTAGGTAACCCTCCCCTGGAATTTGCAGTGGCAGAAACTGTTCCCTGCACCTGCCACAGGCTGTTCTCCCCAACTTCCCTGACCCCATTGTCTGGAATTTTCTTCTCCACCTTTGTTTGTTTTACAGATTCCTTTTTGGTCTCACTTAAATGGCACTTCTCCTACATCCTCCTCGTTCCTGCTCAGTTACGATTAATTAGTCCCTGCCTTACACCCGTTATGGTACTGCTTGGTTATTTTTTCAAAACAGTATTTCTAAGCCCTGGCTATATATTAAACCCACCTAGGGACTTTTAGAAATAGCCCTTCCCCAGGACTCCCGCCTCCCAGACGCTCTGATTCAATTGGCTTGGGTAGGATCCAAGTGTCTGCATTTTGTAAACACTCCTAGATGTGGCAAGCTGGAGACCCCCTGGTCCAAATGCCAGGGCCCCTGTGTGTGGAGTTGGGTGGTCAGGATGACTGTGGTCAGCCATCCTTCTACTCTTCAGGCTTAGCCTGGCACCTGGTCCACACAGGTGCTCAACCAGTGTGAGAGAATTAAGTTATATGACCCTGTTGTTTGATTCCATTGCTGAGTAGTAATGGAATGAAATAAAGGGACAGTGTGAAGGTTGAGCATGTGCAGAGTGGAACAGTGGACGGTCCAGTGCAGTCAACCAAAGTGGACACCAGGGCCAGGCAGGAATGCTGGAAGGAGTGAGCTCCTTGGTCCAAAATGTCCCAAAATTATCCAGCAGCTATGCCCAAACACTTCTCCTGGAACATGATGATGAAACATCATCTCCCAACACCCAGGAGGAAGGTGTGGGTCAATGTACAGCTGAAGTTCTTTTGAAAATCGAGTTTAATTTGGTAATTACACCAGTATAAAAAAAATGGAATCAGTGTATTTCACTGTGATTTTTTTTTTTTTATTTTGAGACAAGAGTCTCACTGTGTTGCCCTTGGTAGAGTGCTGTAGCGTCACAGCTCACAGCAATCTCAAACTCTTAGGCTTAAGAGATTCTCTTGCCTCAGCCTCCCAAGTAGCTGGGACTACAGGTGCACTCCACAATACCCAGCTATTCTTTGTTGCAGTTGTCATTGTTGTTTCAGCTGACCCAGGCTGGGTTCAAACCCACCTGCCTTGGTGTATGTGGCTAGCACTGTAACCACTGTACTACAGGCGCCTAGCTATTCACTGTGATTCTTAATCCAAAACATGTGACTAGTATTTGGCCAATCTCAAAGAATTATCAAAACCTAATAGGTGCGAGTTCTGCCTAGAAAACTTCTCCCACATTTGGGGACCCTGGCATGCACAGGTTGGACAGGCAGGGAGCCTCACCTCTGCGACTTTCACACACCATCAAGAGACCCTGAGTTCTCTGAGGCTGTGCTTTAAGGTTCCCTGGCTCAGAGCCTGGTCCTTCTCACACACTTCCTCCAGAAGCTCAGTGCAGAGTGCAGACTGGCAAAGACAGTCATGTCCTTGGGCTTTCCCTGACACCGAGGCTTCCTGGAGCTCACACAAGGTGCACCCCTGCCCATCTAACAATGGTAAACCATACGAAGTGGTTGCTCTTCCCAAAATGAGCCCAATCAAGATGAATTTGTCTCTCTCTCTCTCTTTTTTTGAGACAGCCTCCAGCTGTCACCCTGGGTAGAGTGCTGTGGCATCACAGCTCACAGCAACCTCCAATTCTTGGGCTCAAGCAATTCTCCTGCCTCTGCCTCCCAAGTAGCTGGGATTACAGGTGCCTGCCACAACACCCGGCTATTTTTTGGTTGCAGCCATTGTTGTTTGCCGGGCCCGGGCTGGATTCGAACCCGCCAGCTCAGGTATATGTGGCTGGCGCCTTAGCCACTTGAGTCACAAGTGCCCAGCCTGAATTTTGTCTCTTGGTGTGCCTTTTTCTCTTAGCTGTTTGTTTTAGTGAGAATACACAAAAGGAAAATATGCATAAGAATTATTTTCTTTTATCTACTTTTTATACTCTCTTCTTGTTTTATTTCTCTAAAGGATCAATGTTTCTAATTTCAGTTTTCTTTCAGGAAAAAAAAAATATATATATATAGATACGTTCTGTGGCACTTAAAATTACTGGTAAGTAATGAAGGAAACATGTCTTGCTCCTTTATTTGAACAGTAACTTTAATAGTCCTGGGCTTTGCTGGTGCTATTTGTTGAGAAGGAAACCTGAGCCCAGGGCTCCAGACCTCAGGACAGCCAAGGCAGGGCAGAGTTCATAGGCCTGTCTTTCAGAGAAGGCTCTGGGTTCTGATTATTCCAACCTGCATATTTATTGCATCCCAGCAGGGAGTTGACTGGAGCTGGAGTAATGTCTGCTTCACGGGGGGCTGACCCAGCCCTCTAACCCTCCCACACCCAGCTCATCTCTCACCACTGCTCTCTGCAAAATGTAAGGTCACTTGCCCAGTCTGGAAACAGTCTTTCATTTTTTTTTAAACTATGTAACAAAACTGCAATTTTATTTATTTATTTATTTTTGTTTGTTTGTTTGTTTTTTACTTAATTTTTATTTAATCATAACTATATATATATATATTTTTTTTTTTTTTAGAGATAGAGTCTCTCTTTGTCACCCTCGGTGGAGTGCCATGGCATCACACAACTCACAGCAACCTCCAGCTATTGGGCCTGGGCGATTCTCTTGTCTCAGCCTCCTGAGTAGCTGGGACTACAGGCACCTACCACAATGCCCAGCTATTTTCTTAACTGTATACTTTATGGGGTACAATATAATGATTTGATATACAATGTGAAATGCTTAGATCAAACTAATTAACATAACTTGCACCTCACTTATTTATTTCTGTGGCAAGACATTTATAATATACTCTTAATTGTTCTGAAATGTACCCTTGCATTCTGCACGTTAGGTGAGATCCCACCAAATACCCTCCCCTCACTTGCCCTACCCCCTTCCCTCCCCTCTTTCTTTCTGAACTATCTTTGTGTTTTATCATTTGAATGAATGATTAAGTATGTATATTGGTTTTGTATTGAATACATTGGATACTTTTTTCCCATTCTTGAGATACTTTACTAAGGAGAATATGTTCCAGCTCCATCCAGGTAAACAAAAAAGATGCAAAGTCTCCATCTTTTTATGGCTGTATAGTATTCCATGGTGTACATATATCACAATTTTTTTATCCATTCATGGGTGTATGGGAATTTAGGCTGCTTTCACAACTTGGCTATAGTGAATTTGGATGCAATAAACATTCTGGTGCAAATGTGTTTGTTGTAAAATGATTTTTGTATATATGGGTAGATACCTAGTAATGATATTGCAGAATCAAATGGTAGGTCAACTTTTAGTTCCTTGAGAATTTTCCACACTTCTTTCCAAAAAAGCTGTATTAGTTTGCAGTCCCACCAGCAGTGTAGAAGTGTTCCCTTCTCTCTGCATCCATGCCAACATCTGCACTTTTGGGATTTTGTGATGTGGGCTAATCTTACTGGAGTTAGGTGATATCTCTAAGTGGTTTTGATTGGCATTTCTCTGATGATTAAAGATGGTGAGCATTTTTTCATGTGTTTGTAGGCCGTGCACCTGTCATCTTCAGAGAAGTTTCTGTTCAAGTCTCTTGCCCACAAAGAAATGGGGTTGTTTGTTCATTTCTTTTCTTTTTTTTTTTTGAGACAGAGTCTCACTATGTCGCCCTAGGTCGTGTGCCATGGTGTCACAGCTCACAGCAACAGCAAACTCTTGGGCTTAAGCAATTCTCTTGCCTCAGCCTCCCAAGTAGCTGGAACTACAGGCGCCCACCACAATACCCAGCTATTTTTTGGTTGTAGCTGTCATTTGAGGTTTGTCAGGCCCAGGTTGGATTTGAACCTGCCAGCTCCGGTGTATGCTGAGCTGAGCTACAGGCACCGAGCCTATTTGTTCGTTTCTTATTGATTAGTTTGAGTTCTCTGTGGGTTCTAGTTATCAGACCTTTTTGGAAACATAACCTGCAAAAATCTTCTCTCGTTCTGAAGGCTGTCTGCTTGCTTTACTGCCAGTGCCCTTTGCTGTGTGGAAGCTTTTTAGTTTGATTAGATCCTGGGAATAAATTTTTGTTGTTGCTTTAATTGCCAGGGGGAGCCTTCTCATAAGATACTTTCCTAGGCCAATATTTTCAAGTGTTTTCCCTGCACTCTCTTGTAGTATTATTGTAGTTTCATGTCTTAAGTTTCAATCTTTTATCTAGTGAGAATCAATTTTTGTTAGTGGTGAAAGGTGAGGGTCCAGTCTAAGTCTTGTACAGGTTGCGAGCCAGTTCACCCAGGACCAATTGTTAAATAGGAAATCTTTTTCCTAATGTATGTTTTTGTTAGGTTTATCAAAGATCAAATTGGAAACAGTCTGATAGTACTCCTATTTGATCTGGAAAAAGTAAGACTATTAACTATTAAAACTGCACTTAGGGGCGACGTTTTCCAATTGCTGTAGCTGGAAAGAGATTCAAAGTATTTACCAACCAGAAAAGCGTACAGAGAGACACTATTCTGGTGACCCAGGGATGCTGACTAAAGGGCAGTATGGACATAGCACGTGCCCCCAGAACAAAACATGGAAATTAAAGGAATACGAATGATTAAATCTGATCTGAGTATAATAAATGAAAAAATGGTGAAACAGGTATTTTGAAAAATAGAAGGTTGGCTGATGTTGCTAACAAATAGGACAGAACAAAACAGAATGATGGAGTTTGACGGGAAAACAAAAGTGATGTGGAGGCTGAGTGGTCACGACAGGAAATCAAAATTAGGAATGTGCCACAGCCAAGGGGACCTGGGACTGGCTCTTTCTATCAGCGAACATGAGAGCAGTGATGATTGTGGCCCACAGTCGTTGGAACTGTGCCACCATTTGGGGAAATGTGGTCCCACCCTGAGCTTCTCTGAGGCCTGGAGAGTGGGGGACAGAGGCATCTTGGAGAAGGTAGCAGAAAAGACCTCAAATGTGGGCAGTGGAAGCCGGGATTGTCAACCCGGTAACAACAATGCTAGGGGCCTCTGTGACAGGTAGCAAAGGTGGAGAAAGGACCATGAAGAAGTACAGGTGCAGCCAGTGGTGAGAAGAGGGCTCATCACCACTGTTGCCAGCGACCATCTGCAGCTGCTCCAGCTTCCTGGTCTCCAGGCTGCCGACTGCCCAAGAAGGTCTCCCACTCGCTACACGTTGGGTGGGCCAGGCTGCCTCTGTCTGCCTTGGTGGCAGCTGGTGCAACAGCTGCTCAACCTGCGTGTCTGTGAAATGGATGAGTGGTCACCGGCCCACCCTGCCTCAGAGCCCACTCCCTGGTTCTGGAATGTCAGACTCTCTGTGACCTCTGGTAGCGAGGCCAGAGCATAGTCTCGGCGAATCCTGCTGTCAGTCAGCGCAGTGGCTGCAGGAGGGGAAGCCATCTGCCTGCCCCACTGTCCCACTCTCCTCCTCGTTGCTGAAAGGGCTATTCACGGGTCACATGGGAATGTTGGTGTTCTAGCGTCCCCAGCTGTGTGTGACAGCACAATTAGAGTCCAGCCAAGAGGACATGGATGGGCTGGTATGGCAGGTCTGGACCCCTCTGCACCTGCTGCCAGGGTGGAAGCAGCAGGGATGGGGTGGGCAGGCCGATGAGTTGGGCCAGTGACTTCCAGTCCTGAGCTGCTGCCCTGCAGCCAACGCTGTGTGGGAGAGGCCTACACTTCCTCTCTTGTTTTGGGTCCTGTCACTCACCTGCACCTAAAGCTGATGGTAAAACTGGCCAGCACGATCACTGTGATCTGCACCTGGCTGGCCAGTTAGGCCTCGTGAAATGGAGAGAACTTCCAGGCTCTTCCGCCCCCTGCTCCTGCATTATTAACAACCTGGCAGGCTACGCAAAGCAGGACTGCCTATGTTAAGAGCCATCTGCTTTAATTATGACGCATTTTGAACCTTCTGACGCTCACTCACATAATGACAGTACAAAAGGGTTTTTTTTTTTTTTGGTAAATTTGCTGATATTCTATGAATGAAATAAATATTCCATAAAGATTTCTTAAATCCAAACCAAATTAAAAAAAAAAAAGAACCACCAATGAGGGTGTTTTAAAGTTTCTATTAAATAGATCAATAAAATACCTTTTGTAAAGAGCTAGTTTAATTAATTACATTATATAAAAAAGACACTAATGACAGTTGTGGTTAAATGGAATTCTACTTTGATAAAGGTAAGAAATAATAAAAAAGATGAATCCTATGGAGAATACCGAAATGAAGTTATAAACAGATTGGCCAAAAACCAAAGAAATGCTTAAATAGCTTCATTTGGTATACTTTATAAAGGTACTAGGAAGCTGCTGAAAACATGGCAAGCTTTAATTGTTTTATACTGAGACGTCTAAATGCCTGACAAGGCTTTGGTGAATAAGGTGAATAATGTCAATTAATTGATCTCTCCATTGGCTCATTTCTGCAGCTCCCGGCTTAGCCCTGCCCTGTGTGTGCCAGATGCATTCTGGGGACTGGGGGTAGTGTGACAGTTCCCTAATCATGGAACTATCACTTGGTGCCAACCTGCCCCAACCTGGACTGTGCTCCTCGGATCTGTGCTTCATCTGGGGACATAACAGTGGCCACCTACTCTTAAACACGAGTCTACAGTCAGCCCTCGAGTCAAACGCTCTAAGGAAAGAGACAGTCTCCTGTGTGTCACAGAGGAATGCAGCCCAGGCTGGAAGGGCCAGGGAGGACAGCCTGAAGCCAGTGACATTTGAACTGAGTCCCTGGAGAACTAATTAGGTTAATTATAGGTTGAGTAGATAAACAGGAGAGGGAATGGATCTGTGAATTATTTATTCTTCATAAGCTATAATAGAATGACTTGGAAAACAGCGGGAACAAGAAGATCTTCACAGATATGTTTGTTGTCATGTGGGCTATTGAAGTTTTCCCCCGTTAATAAAACAAGATCAGTAAATATTCCACTAAATATCTTGTGATAGACTTGGATTAAGTAAAAAAAATAGTGAACTCTGATTTCTGTAAAATTAACCAATAGCTTTAGACCCTAATCATGGAACTGTCACTTGGGGCCAACTTACCTCACAAAGAACAAGGAAAAAGTGACTTGTCAAATATCCACCCTTTTGAATTATATATATCCAAATGTTTACTATTCCTTTAAAAAATATATCCTTATGTAAAGATTTCTTTAGAGATATACAGAATTTTAAACATAAAAAGAATTAGAGGAGGCAGGTGCCACAGGGGCAGCTCAGGATGCTGGGCAGAGCTGCATCAGGTAGGCCTGCGGGAGGCTGTGTGTGTGGAGGCCATGGACACACAAGAGGCCATGTGCATGCAGGAGGTGGGCTCGGGAGAGGTGGTGTGCATGCGGGAGGCCATGTGCGCAGAAGCTGTGGACGCGTGGGAGGTCGTGGACGCAGGGGAGGCCGTGTGCATGCGAGAGACCGTGGACGCTGGGGAGGCCATGTGCGTGCCGGAGGCTGTGTACGTGGAGGCCGTGGGCATTGAGAGCCTGAAGACAGCCTGGGCAGATGCAGGGCCCGTGTGCGAGGACAGCCATCCAGGCGTCCACGCAGCAGGTGCATCACTGCTTCAGATGGTGCCAGGTGCCTGTGGCCCAGGAAGCTGCAGGACTGACCGTGGAGCCGTGTGAGAAGCCACTGGACTCCACGGGCCCTGTAAACTGCTCCCCACAGACTGACTGAGAGCTGTGGGGTCTGGGATGGCAGTGCTGAAGTGAACGGGCACCACCCTCTGGGAAGCTCCCACTTTGATCAAAGAAGGCTCGCCTGGACTTGCAGCAAACGTTCACTTTGGAGGCCACAAGGGTTAGTGCAGAGTCACTAAGCTGAATAGGAAGGCTAAGACGGACACCGTGCAAACAGAGAGGCCTCACAAACATAGAGGTGTGGCGCCGGCGCAGGAGGAAACCGGGCCTGAGTGTTTCTTTAATTATAAATGATCCTCATGGGAACCTGAGCGTGGAAGCCCTAAGTCAGGTCTGTGACCTGGCGACTGCCTGTCTCACATCAGAGTGAGAGATGAGATTGTCGGTAGCTCGGCCACACCAGAAGCCTGGGAAGGCAGCTCTGTGCGGCTGTGGGACCAGGGAAACTGAAGGAGGCCTGCACACCTCTGTGGCCTCACCCCGGAGGCATGAGTGCACCACGGCAGAGGGCACTGGTTATGGTGACAATGGAGCCCCAGTAACGTGCAGTGCATTTCAGTCGTATTTTCTATGGAGGGAGGGGCCCGCATTCCAGATCAGCGGGTGGCTTCATCCCTGGCTCCTGCGGAGCTCCTAACTCCCGAGTCCTGGTCATAATGCTGGGTCCAGGCCTCTGGAGAGGGGGCCTCTCTGACCCTGTCCTGCTCTCCTTTCACCTGCCCGTGGCCAGCCTCTACCTGACAGTGGGTCAACAGACCTTCATTCCAGAGAGATCCTGCCTGTGCCCTGGAGGAAGGAGGTTGCACAGTGAGGCCAGGATGAGGCTGGACAGGCCTTGTGGGTTGACAGCATGTACTTTCTGTTCAGTCACATGATTTTTAGTTTTGCCTAAGTAATGAAGTCATAAAAAGCCAAGAGAACTGAGTACCAAGAGCTTCCAGAAGCTTCCAGAAGCTTCCAGAGAGCGGAGCACAAGGGGTTCCTCCTGGAGGCTGGGGTGTCCAGGGAGGGCCTGGATGCGCCATGCCCTTCCCCCACACCCCACCCTGGGCATCTCTTCATCTGGGTACTGATCCTTTGTACTGACCACTGTAATAAAAGCAGTAAGTGCAACTTTTGGGTACTGATCCTTTGTACTGACCACTGTAATAAAAGCAGTAAGTGCAACTTTTACACATATTCAACAATCACCAGCTCGTGGCCACTTTTGTCCACCTATGCCTCCCCTACCCCTGCCTCGTGGCCGATCATTCTTAGAAAATTTCAAATAGAGAGATACAGTAATTTTACTCGTTCATTTATCCTAGGGACACTCGTTTTTCCCTCCCTCCCTGCCTTCCTTTGCTAACTGTTTTAGCTGGAACCCCCACTACATGTTAAACACAGTGAAGCACTCAGACTTTTTTTTTTTTTTTTTTTTAATTTGGTCGGGGCTGGGTTTGAACCCGCCACCTCCGGCATATGGGACCGGCGCCCTACCCGCTGAGCCACAGGCACTGCCCAGCACTCAGACTTTTAATAGGACGATGTTAGCTGTGGATTTTTTGTAATTGGCTTCTACCAAGTAGAAGAAGTTCCCTTCTACTCCCTACTCCTAGTTTGTCAAGCGACTTTATTATGAAAGAGTGCTGGATTTTGTCAAAATGCTTGCCTGTTGATAGGACCATGTGGTTTTTGTCTTTTGTTCTCTTTAAGTGCCGCGTGGCATTGATTTTTGTATGTTGAGGTGCCCTTGCATTCTTGAGACAAATCCCCCCGGGTCATGTTGTGGAATCCCTTTTCAATGCTATTGGATTTGGTTTTCTCGTGTTTTGTTGAAGTTTTTGGATTTGTGTTTCTTAAGAATACTGGTTTCTAGTTTCTTTCTCTTGTGACCGCGAGTCTTAGCCTGTTTTGGCATTAGGGCAACACTGACCTCAGAGGATGTTTCCTCCTCTTCCTTTTTCATCTTTTTTAAAGAATTTGTGAAGAATTGGTATTAATTCTTCAAATATGTGGTAGAATTTACCAGTGAAGCCATCTGGGCCTGCATTTTCCTTTGTAGAAAAGCTTTAATCGTTAAATTAAAAACTTTGTTTTTAAGAGACAAGGTCAAGGTCTCTCTATGTTGCCCAGGCTGGACTCAAACTCCTGGGCTTGAGGGCCCTCCCACCTGAGCCTGCTGAGTGGCTGCGACCACAGTGTGCAGCAGCTCACCCAGCTATTGTTACCATTAACAATCGAATATCCTCACTTTTTAAAGACTATTTGTATTTTCTATTTCTTCTTAAATCTGTTTCAGCAGGGTCAGTTTTTCTAAGAATTAGCACATTCTTTCTGAGTTTTCTCACCTGGCACAGAGATCTGCTATGTCACTGTCTTCTGAGAGGGCTTCTCCGTCCTCCCTCACTTGCCCACCTGCTCTTCCCTCTGGCCCTGGCATCCCTGTCCTGCTCGAAGTGTTCTTGTTCTGGATAGAGGGCTGTGCTTGGGAAGGGCACTTCTCAGCAATGTGTGGGGCCAGGCCCCACTCCTCCCGACCTCACTGTGGGGCCACTGACATCCCTGGATGCTGGCTTCTGTGGCACCCATCCCCCTGAGTCTTCTGTCCTGTCTGTCTCCTGTGCCTTTTAGCGAGAGCCACTGGCTCTGTCCTCAAGGCCAGAAGGTGCTCCTTGCCCTCCCAGGATTGTTTTAGGCAGACACGGCTACTGATGCCACATGGGTTTCTGGTTGTTTTGGGACGTGGCAGTACCATCTGTGTCACTTGGTTTTGTTGGTAGGTATTGATGGCAAATTACTTTACTTTTTTCAGTGAGCAGAGTGCCAGCCCCATATGCCAGAGGTGGCAGGTTCAAACCTGGCCCCCAGCCAAAAAAAAAAAAAAATTACTTTACTTTTTGAGCCTCCACTTCTTTCTGGTAAACAGGATAATATCTAAAAATTAAGAAATACCTTAAGAAATACCTTATGGTTTAATAAAAAAATAAAAAGAAAAAAAAAAAAGAAATACCTAGCACATGGAATGCACTTTACAAATGTTATTTCACTAATTTCTCATTTATTGTGGAAATGCCACAGCTTTAAGAATGCATAGTTCTACTTAATTTATAATTTAAATTTTCAGTAGGTTTTTTTTTTGTTTTTAAACAAACTGCAAAGAATATATGTATAGGTACAAGTTAAGTTCAAATTTTAAAACAGCAATAAAATTGGGAACATGAAAAGCATCAAATGTCATGTGTTGTTTAACTAGCGTCCAACCGTTTTCAGTAAAATTTGAAACAATGTTAAGCATACATATTTCTTTAAGAGTACAAAAAAGAACAGATCAAATTTTAAAATTGGAGCTATAAATATTTAACTCTGACAAATTATCCCTTCTTTTTTAATAATAAATGTAAATCAATTAAAATTATATTACATGGGCTAGTGATTATTTTTCTTCAATAAGTTTTGTTTATATTGACTACCTGTCTGGCTATGATAAATTGTTCTAATAGTTTCTTAAGGAAGCAGAAATCACATTTTAATCTTCATTATAATGGTATAATTTGGCCTTAAACTTCAAATGGAATGTATGATGTTATTACTGTTTCAAAGGTCCTCTTATAGGTTGAGAAAAGCGTAAGGGAAATAGCAAAATCAGTACACTAATAGCTAAACTATAATAGCTAAATTCACACACAACATACTGGACAATCCCAGTTGGAATAAGGAAGAAAAATAAGCATTTTTCTTTGGTCAGTTTTCTTGAAGTAATGAGAAAACGTTCATGGTCTCAACATAGAAACATCTGGCTCTCCCCTAAGACACTGAGTGGGGATCCTGCCCTGAGGAGTCTCCCGATGCCATAAACGGAGACCCAAGGGAGATGTTACAGAGCTCACACAGAGGCTCTCAGCTGGGGCTGATTTGTCCCCCAGGGACATTTGGCAACCCCTAGAGATAGTTTTGATTGTCACAGCCTGGGCAAGCTCTGCTGCTGGCAGCTAGTGGGTGTGGGCCCGAGATGCCACTGAACACCCTGCAGGCACAGGATGGTCCCTCCTGTAAAGAACATCTAAGGGACATCTGCAGGTTGAGGTTGAGACACTTTGGCTCTCAGTTACCTCCTAGGCGTGAAGGGACTCAGGCCCAGATCAGATGTTGGATGGTTTCTGCCCCATAGCATGCCCAGTCGCGGCCAAACTCAGCCTCAATCCAAAATATGATCAGGTGTCATCTGTGACACCACTAAGTTCAAGGACACTGATGACCCTTCTCACAGGAATTTTGTCACATTCAACTCTAGAATAACTCTGAACCAATTTTAAGGAAACCAACAGGGGTTACATTTATTGTTAGAGGGGTTAATATTAAATAGTCCATCCCACTGTTGTCAACTCACTGGGCAAAAAAGATACGAAGTAAGTTCTGCTTGAAGGTCACTGGCAAGACTCTTATCTGGAGCATCTTTCAATTTGTTGTAAGAAGGAACTTTCTGACAGGCTGCCGGTGAGGGCTCAAGTTCTCTTCCACCAGGAATGTGCAGGCATCAGGCAGATGTCTGTGCAGGGAGGTTGCAGAAGGCACCCCAGCCTCAAAGAGAGTTGGTAGCAGGATTCCTTGGCTCCTGCAACCCTCATATTCTCGATTTTAGACTTGAATTAGGAATGCAAACAAAGCTACTTGGGGAAATGTATCTCCACAGGTCTCTGAAAGCGGCAGTAAGGGTCTACAGAGATTGTCACAGTTTCCCCGCATCCTCCCTTTCATCCGACAGCATTGGCCTCACTGTTCCAGGTGTACCATGGCAGGTGGAAGCCGTGTGAGAAGAAGCTGGAAGAGCAAAGCCACTGATGGTGGACCCAGAGTGGGAACCACCGAGCACTGTGCTGCGGCATAAGCTTCTCTCCTGTAATCCAGCTTACTTGGAAATATACACTTAAGCATTTTGAATCATTCATGAATTGATCAAAGTGCATAATAACGGTTGCATAGGTAAATATTCTGAACAAAATATAACAAGGTGGTGTTTTCTTTTAGTAGTTTCACTGGACTGGACGAGGATTTCTGAGGGGAAGGCTTGAAAGCACAGGCAACAAAAGAAAAAAAACAGACAAATGGGACGTCATCAAAGTAAAAGGCTTCTGTACAAGGGAGACAGTCAACAGAGTGAGGGCACAGCCTCCAGAGTGGGAGACAATATCTACAAGCCATGTGTCTGAAGAGAGACCAATATCTCAATATATGAGGAACTCAAACAGTTTAATAATACAAATTATCTGATTTTTTTAATGGGCAAAAGACCTTAACAGACATTTCTAAAAGAAGACATGTGAATGACCTACAGGTATATGAAAAAATATTAATCATCAGAGAAATACAAATTAAAACCACAATGAGATAACACCTCATTACAATTAGAATAACAAAAAGACATACAGGTGCTGGCATTTATGTGGAGAAAAGGGACCACTTCCACCCTGTGGGTGGGAATGTGACTTAGCACAATCATGTGGAAAGCAGCATAAGGTTCCTCAAAGAATTAAAAACAGTACTACTATGTGAGACAGCAATCCCAATACCGGTGTATGTCCAAAGGAAATGAAATTGGTGTGTGGGAGAGACAGCTGCATTCCCGTGTCCACTGCAGCACCAGTCACAACAGGTAAGATACAGAATCAACTGAAATGCCCAACAGCAGATGAATGGATAAAAAAATGTCCTGTATGCACAATGGGATACTAGTCTGTCATAAAACTGTGAAATCCTACCATTTGTGGCAGCGTGGATGAACTTGGAGGATATTTTTTTAAATAAAATCCACCAAACACAAAGTTCTCACTCATGTGCCAAATCTGAAACAGCTGACCTGAGAGAAGCAGCCGGCAGGACAGTGACAACCAGAGGCTGGAGAGGGCTGTGGGCGGGGGACGGGAGAGATTGATTGATGGGTACGAAGTTACAAATAGGAAGAATATTGCAGCAAAGCTGCTGATGAAAACACTGCAGAGGGGAGGCATGGCTGCCCTGGAATCCTCGGTGCCCCGCTGCTTCTCACCAGCTCTGCCTAAGGAGGGTCAGGAAGAGTGGGGGGCAGAGGGGAGGCAGGGGTAGAAACGGAGACAGTGAGACAACAGCTCAGCAGTTTTTTCCTGCCCCCTCACACGTGCTTGCAGTCCCTTTTAGACAAAATATCGTGCATACAGCTCATGTCATCTGTCGCTCATCTCTGAGCATAAAATGTACTGTCATAAACTAGTGAGTCTGGTGTCGTGGGCTCCCAGGGTCCCCTCCCACATGAGGGGAGTGTACTTGCAAATATGTTCACAGCATGGGTCTGTGCACCTGTGTTTTCCCTCTACTCCCCCAAACGCAGCTACAAGTGTCCAACTCCCACTTTTTCCTGCAAAGACTTCCAGCAACTCTCTGAGCTCCTGAAGAAAGCCATTAATTGAGGGAAGAATGTCTCCTGAAAATGTATCCTTTTAAACTGTATTCTTTGTGACCATTTGAAGAAAAAAAACAAACAAACTAAAAACACTGGCATTTGCAAACATAACTTCTTAAGTTGCATGCCAGTGCTGTAAATTATTTATGTATGAATTTAAGCCTTCACACAGCAGCCAGGAGCTCTAATCACACGAGCTCCAAGCATGAAGCCTCCTCAGCATCTGAGTCCTGCTAATGCACGTTCCAGGAAGCACTTACCTTTATAAATACCCCAGACAACAGCTCAGCTTAAGGCCTAGCCTTTTAGGCAAGTGGTATGAATCCTGGCGAGCAAGCGACTGGAAGTTAGCAGTCCCTGTCCTGGCAGAGGAGACAGAACCTGGTGACACCCCGTAGCTGACAGGAGCTGGTCAGTGGCGGTGCCAAGTGACTTGAGGGACACTCGTGGAAGCCTGTGCCGTGGGGGCTGCTCAGGCCCTTCTCAGAGGCATTCCTGGTTTTAACACCTCAAGTCCCATCCTCTGGGAGCCCCTTGGTTTGGGACAAATGGAAAAGGTTGGTCTTCTGGACCCCAACATGGAGGTAGGTGTCCCAAGTCCCTGGCAGACAGACTCCCTTAGGAAGGAAAGGCCTCCCTGGCACCAAGTGTCCCATCACACAGAAGAGTCTTCCCACATCTGGCCCTGAGTCTACGGCTTACTGCCCAGGTCCTGGGAGGGCCTGGGGTCTCAGCCCTCGTTGGATCCTGGAGGCAGGGGAAGGAGCTCTGACAGGAGCACTGCTCCTTCCTACGAGATGCCTGTGGGGCTACACTCAGGCCACATCTGCATCCGCAGGACAAGCAGAACTCCATGACCGCGAGGACTGGCAGCTCTGGGGTGAGAGATGATGTTGTGCATGGAAAGCGCCTACCCTGATGCTTGGCCCAAGGGGCACTTGGTAAACGGCACCTGCAACCATGGAGGCCCCCAAAAGTCTGAACTCCTGCACATAATCACAGTTGGCCTTGGAGGGGAAATGCATTTGCTATTCGTAAAGTTAACATAAAACGTTAGCATTTGAAGAGAACTGGGTGGGATTTCCTTCACTGTTATCTGTGAGCACCAATATTTTTCTAATTAAGCCCCACTTTTATCAGCAGCATGAAGGGACTTGATGAGGTTCCGCTAAAACCCTCCTGTCTTGGGCCTGACCGGCTTGAGAGTGACCAAGAGGGGCCTGGCAGGGATCAGAAAGAGAAGACTCTTGTGACCTTTGTTTTGAGAGTGCAGGGATCACATGTCCTCCAGCCTGGGGGGCCGTGGCCCTTCCCTCCCCCAGCCCTCTAGGCCTGGGCCCATCACAGGGTGGGGTTGCCAGCTCACCCTCCTTGTGTGCCAGGCCAGAGAAAGGACAAGGGACCAGAAGGTAAGGAACAAGAAGGATCCATGTCTCTGATGCTCCCAGGAACGACCCCGGGGCAGACCCTGTGTGGGGAATGAGCGCCTCCCTCGTGTCCTCATCTTGGTGACCACCTCTGGGAAGCCCAGTGTTTTGCTGGGATTGTTTTAGAGATGGTGATCTTAAAACGTCCATGAACTATTTTTGTATAAAGACACATTCTTTTTTTTTTTTTAAATAGAAACAACATAGACAGCTACAAAGGGCAAGCTCTGACCTTGCTCTGCAGGGGCGTGAGTGCCAGGGTGGTGCCTTTATAATGTGGTACATGATATAATAATCTGAAGCTTGCTCTTTCCTCTACTTAAACATCTCAGACACCTTTCTAAGTTGATTTGTGTAAATTCACAGCATTAGTCATCACTTTAATGGTATTTCTCTGATTTACTGTGAAGTTTATCAGGTGGCCTTTTAACTTATTTCCAACCTGCTTATTCAGACAGTTTTACTACTGTGTTGTTTCTTTTATAAAACTGTGTTGCATCAGTAAATTAGCCTCTGTCACAGATGCTGCAAATAGTTTTGTGGTTTGATACTTCCCTTTTTCCTTTAAGTATTCTTTTTTGTTCTTTATGCTTAGAAATGTTGAGTTTTTGTAATCAAATTTATCTATTTTTTTCTTTGTGATTTTTGGGTTTTCTGTTATCCTTGAAATTGTCTTCTTTGGTTCAAAATGAGGTACTTCTTCTAACACTTTCATGGTTCTATTTGAAAATTTTGTTTCATCTTTTATTCGTGTGAATACATGGGATCATCTGTCTCAAGACCACTTATTGAGCAACCCAAGTAATTCTTGATTGATTTGAAATGACATTTCTACCATATACTAAATGAACATGAACATTTAAGTTTACTTATGGACTCCCTATTCCAATAGTCTGTCTGTGTCAGATTGCTTTGATTACTATGACTTTATTCTATGTTTTAATACCCTGTGTTTACTGAGCTCTCTCTTCCTACCTAACTACTAGGCAGTGGCTGTCACTGACCCTGCACTGCTATAAAGGGATTTGTGAGTGTGTGTGTAGATTGTACCAGGATGACACTGTGGGTTGCTGCCTGCTTGCTAAGGGCATTCCTAAGGAGCTCTGTCAGAGAAGGGACTGGATGGACATGGAACCTGCCTGGAATGACAGGTTGAGCACATCCAGATCCCTGCTCCTGCAGCCTTTGGCCCAACAGTTCGTGATAATCCTTGAGAACAGCACCTTTAAGGGCAAGGAGCTGGAGGGCCAGTGAGCTGGGAAAGGATACCAGCGTGTCGGGCTCAGGGTACGGTCTCTGCCTCCTCTTCACGCACAGCCTGGCTGCTCTGGGCTACGTGGCTCAAGTCCCAGGATGTCACTAGGACTCTGCTAACTGCCTGTGCAAACATGCTCAAGTACTTGCTTGATATGTCTTATAATTAGCCAGCGTAAAAGAAAAAGCAAAGCAAATCGCATTTGTTTTCATGACCTAGATTTCTTGGACGAAAGAATTGTGGTGCTGGGATTAAACATATATTCAAGTTATTCTCACTCTGTACCCCGAAGTAGAGAGGCCAGCGGGGACATATTTTGATTTACTATTTTGACCTAATAATTCTGGTCAACAAATAATAAGAGCAACTAAGAGAATAACATAAATTCCAATCCTTAAAATGTTTTAAATTATACCAAAGGCTTAATAGAGCAATGTGTCGTCAAAGGTAAAAACCATACTGTGGCACCTGTGTCAGCCCTTCTGACTTGCGTGTTCAGGGAGCCTGACCGTGTCACTCAGCATAGGTAAGACACCATCCACATGCACAGCTGTGTGGGGACATGGGATCCCTGCCCTTGCAAAGCTTGTGCTCTGAGGCTTGTGCTCTTCTGCTGATTTGATAAAATCCACCTGCAAGGTGACTCTGTTGAGCTTCATCTTCTGTATTTTAGGTTGTACACTGACTGAGTTTTCTCCCCTCTGAGATATAAATTTTGTGTACCTTGTATAAAAACATTTTTATTAAGATATAATTCTTATAACACGACATGTTATCTAAATGTATAGAATCATGTGTTATGTCATGTTTACGAGTGGCTTCTTTGGTGTGGTGTAATGACTCCGAGAGTCACTCGTGCTGCAGCCTGGGTCTTCTTCCTCGCTGCCGGGGGAGAACGGTATTCCATGGAACAAATACCCACATTTTATCTGTCCATTTACCACCTGCTGGGCATTTGGTCTTCTTCCACTTTTTGACTTATGGATAATGTTATTATGAATATTGCTGTACAAGCATTTGAGTGAATGTATGTATTAATTTATTAATATCTTGGGTATACACCTAGAAGTGAAAATGCTGGGGCATGTGGTTAGCTATACATTTAATCTTCTGAGGAACTGTAAAAGTGTTTTCCAAAGAGGCTGTATCTCTTCACATGCCTATCAGAATGTATAAGGGTTTCAGTTTCTCGCATCTTTGCCAACACTTGTTACCTATCTTTTTTAATATATACACTCCAGTGAGTGCAATGAAATGGTGTTTCATTGTGCTTTTGATTTATATTTCCCTAATGACTATTTATGTTAAGCATTTTCCTCATGTGCTCATGGGCCAATTATATATCTCCTTTGGAGAAATATCTATTCAAACCATTGCCTTTTTTTTTGAGACAGAGTCTCGCTTTGTCACCCTCAGTAGAGTGCTAGGGTGTGACAGCTCACAGCAACCTCAAACTCTAACAAACCATTGCCTTTTTAAAAAATGTAAATATAAGAACCAAAACTGTAAAAGTTTAAGAAGAAAGCATAATGAGAAATTTTCATGAACTTTTATCACCTAAAATATAACATTAGATAATGATTCTTATGTTTACAACTTTTTGCATCCACGTTGAGTTAATTTTTATATATTGTATAAAATAGGAGGTACACCTTTGTTCTTTTGCATGTAGATATCTAGTAATCTCAGCACTGTTTTTTGAAAAGACTATTATTGACCCATTGAATGGGCTTGGCACACTTGTTGAAAATCAATGTTCTGCACATGAGGGTTTGTGGACTCTGAACTCTGTTCTGTGGAGCTGGATGTGTGCCTCGGTGGCAGCACACACCACACAGTCCCGACTGCTGTATCTTTGCAGTAAGTTCAGAATCAGGAAGTGTGAGTTCTCTCACTTTGTTCTTCTTTCTTCAAGATTGCTTTGGCTATTCTTAATTTCCCATATGAATTTTAGGATCAGCTTTCAGCTTCTGTGAAGAAGCCAGCTGGACTTGTGATTGGGATTGTGCTGGATCTTCAAACTGGGCTTTATCACGACCTTAATAATGTGGTTTTCAATCCTTGAACGTGGGATGCTGTCTCCTTATCTAAGTGTTCCTTAATTTTTCAACTACGTTTCGTAGTTTTCAGAGAATAAGTTTTGCATTTCTTTTGTTAAATGTATTCTAAACTTATGCTATTATGCTGTTGCAAATGTAGTTGTTTTAATTTCATTTTTTGATTTGCCCAACATACAATGTACAGAAAGACAATTCCTTTGTTTTCCTCATTTATTTGTTCTAGTAGTTTATTAGCAAATTCTGTGGATTTTATATACAATACCATGTCATCTACAAATAGGGATACTTTTACATCTTCCTTTCCTATCTGGATAACTTTTGCTTCTTTTTCTTGGCTAATTGCCCTGCCTAGTACCTCCATTACAAAGTTGGATGGAAACTTCAAGAGTGGACACCATCATCTTATTCCTGGTTTGGGACACATGTGGTTTTGGATGAGTAGAATGTTAGCTGCAGATTTTTTGTAGATGCCTCTTATCAGGATGGGCACATTTCCTTTTATTCTCAGGTTAATGGTTTTTACTATGGTGTTGAATTGGGTCAAATGTTTTTTCTGTCTGTTGAAATGAGGATATGGTTTGTGTCTTTTATGCTATTGATGTGGTGTGTACATTTGATTTTTGGATGTTAGATCAACCTTGCATTCCTAGGACAAATCCCACTTGATCATGGTATACAACCTTTTTTATATCATGCTGAATTTGGCTTGCTAGTATTTTGCTGAGAATTTTTGCAACTGTATTTATTAATAACTATTGGTCTATAGTTTTATTTTGTGATCACAGTCTGTCTTTGTTTGTGCTGCAAGGCTGGATAATTTGTAAAAAAAAAAAAGGTGGGGGTTATTTGGCTCACAGACTATTCAAGAAGATACAAGAAGCATAGTTCCAGCGCCTGCTTTTGGTGAGGGCCTCAGGCTGCTTCCACTCAGGGCAGAAGGTGAAAGGAAGGCATGTGTGCAAAAATCATGCGTCAAGAGAGGAACCAAGAGAGGGAGTGGAACGGGTGAGTGCCAGGCTCTTTTCAATAACCAGTTCTCATGGGAACTAAATGAGAACTTACTCCTACAAGAACAGCACCAAGACATTCCTGAGATCCACCTCCACAACAAAACACCTCCCACCAGGCCCCTTCTCCAACACCGGGGATCAGATTTTGATGTGAGACCCAGCAGGGCAAAGGAACCATACCCAAACCACAGCCCAGTCGTGACCTGGTTTGGGTATAAGGGTAATGTTGGCCTCATAAACTAAGTTAGGGAAGTACGCCATGAAGTGTTCCTCTTCTATTTTTTGGAAGAGTTTGTGAATTTTTAGTATTATTCTTCTTTAAATATTTGGAAGAATTCATGGTGAAGCCATTTGGGTCTGGACTTTTCTTTGTAGGACATTTTTAAGCTACTAGTTACAATTTTCTTTTCTTTTCTTTTTTTTTTTTTTGTAGAGGCAGAGTCTCATTTTATCGCCCTCAATAGAGTGCCGTGGCCTCACACAGCTCACAGCAACCTCCAACTCCTGGGCTTAGGCGATTCTCTTGCCTCAGCCTCCCGAGTAGCTGGGACTACAGGCATCCGCCACAACACCCGGCTATTTTTTTTGTTTGCAGTTTGGCTGGGGCTGGGCTTGAACCCACCACCCTTGGTATATGGGGCTGGCGCCCTACCCACTGAGCCATAGGCGCTGCCCCACGATTTTCTTAATTAAAAATTGTTATTGGAAAAAACTTTTCCTATTCCTCTTTTTCTTGTTGGCCCTGCTTTTCACCTTTTCTTTTTCTTCTCCTCCAGCCAAGGCGTCATGTCTTGGACCGCAGTTCTCCTCATCTGTCATGGAAAGACGCCAGGTCTCAGCTCTCCTCGGTCTCCCCACTCGGAGCAGGATTATCTCCAAAGGGTGTGTAATGCGCCGGCACTGGCAGGTCACCCTCCTCTCTTTTTCTGTCATTTGGGTCTTGCTCTCTCCTTTTTACTGGCACATCTCTCTTCCACTTTGAGCTCCTGTCCTGTCCTCCACTCCCAGATGGCCAGGTGGCCGAGGAGAGTTGCTCAGCCCTACCAGTGCAGCAGCAGCTGGCCTCCGTCCTATGCCCACCTTGTGGCAGGAAGATGGAGCTGAATGTTGCAGTTTCCCCTCTGAGCACCTGGTACTTTGCAGACCTGGACATGGAGTTTTTCCATGGGCTCCCAGTTCCCTTTGTCCTAACAGAATTGCAGTTCTTTAACTTTTGGACTTCTCTGGCCCGCCAGACTCTCAAAAGTCCTCTGGTTTTTAGAGGAGAATGTTATCTGTTCAGTATTAGCCGACAGATGGAAGAGGAACTACAGGCCACCGAATCATCTGGTGTCAGGCAGAAATTGTGCTATTGTTTCGTTGACGGGGACCAAAGACAAGGGTATGTTTTATACACAGCACGCTGATTTTATTAAGTAACTTTCTGCAAAAATGACGATGCTTTCCCCACATATACTAAATGACTAAGGAGAGGGATTTCTCTTGGTCAATTTTTTTAAAGTGCTTGTAATATTTTGTTGTTACCATTGATATTTATACCTGAGAAATTTGGAATTTTCCTTTCCTTCTTATTTCACTAAATTTACTTTCTCATTTTCTAAGTCAAACTTGATAAGCATCTTGGGTAAGATGTTATGCATTATTCATAAAGAAGAGCTGGTTAAAGTAAGAAAATTTAAGTTAGCCACTTTCTCCAGAATTTCTACTTATAGTACAAATTTCTTTGTGGTCTAAACGTTGATGAGGCACATTCATGAATAAGACATGAACGCCAGGGAGGGTGTTTGCAGCAGATTTCATATTCATCTGCGCTCTTCTCATTCTTCCTTCCTAATAGCTGTGCTTTTCTTATATCCTGTGTGAAGTCCAAGATTTCAGAATGACAGTAAAGATTTACAATTGGAGAATCTGCATGATAATAAACTTCAAAGGCTGACGTCTTAAAATTGGAGTTCACTTAAGGTTTTGAATGGCAAAACGCCAATCATTATTCTTCTAAATTTTCTCAAGCCCTTATCTGCTTGACAAGTGTTAAAACCAGGATTGCCAGGATTGCTGTGTGGCAGTTTACACTGAGTTCCTGGGAAGTTCATGAGTGTTTTATGACATTTGAGTCTCAGAGCCTGACATAGGGGGCACAGGGTTAATAATAGGCCTCTGTTTGTCATGCCCACCCCCACCCCCAGTCTGAGTCCCCTCCCTCTCCTTCCTGGGTTTCCACCTGCTGCGTGATGGAGATTCTCACACAGCCCCTGCCTCCAGGTCCTGTGTTCCTTCCTCATGCTTTTAAGCCCCCGTGGTCACTTGGTATTTGGAGAGTTATAGTTCTTGTTACTTTTCAATTCTATGTTGAGTTGGACTCTGAATTTCAAAACTTTTAGAGAAACACCTTTTGGTTCGTTTGACAGGAATGAGACCCTGGCTTTGCTCAGACCTGTGTGGAAGCATTGGCAGATCGGCGCTCACCGGCTCGCTCTTGCCCACCGTTGAGCTCTCAGCCGACTGTCTCTTGCAACCTGCACCTTAAAGCAAGCAGACAAACTAAACCTTCACAAAAATGCAGGGAGCTCAACAGGCTAGCATGTGATTTAGGTAAGAATGGTGGTAGAGTCAGAGGAAAAGAGGAAAGGCATTGGCTCCATGCAGAGAAAGCAGGCAGCTAGCTGGTCCTGAACTTCGGGAGGATCACCAGGGTTGGCAGAGTTATCATCCTTAGTTTGGAAACCAAGGCAGAGAAACTAAATGGGGCACCCATCCGGCAGTCTCCCTACGCTGCCCGGCACATGACTGGAGTTCAGTCCCTTTCTAGACACTTTATACCGCATGGCACAGGGATGTGGACTTACATGGCTAACAAGAGCCCTCAGGTGGTTGCATGACTCTGTGGGAGGACGTGGCCTTTGTGTCTCTGTGTTAGTGATGGTCCCCTCTGTCTTCTCTGGCTGCCCCAGATCTAGTCAGAAGTACAGATTACCAGCCAAGACCCTTCCTCTTATAGATGGGGAAACTGAGGCCCAGGGAGAGTGAGTGACCAGCGGGTACAAGGCAGGGTCATGGCACACGCCTTGGCAGCCTAGAGATCTTTACCTGGCCATGTTATGGAGAAAGTCTTCCCTTAGCAACAGCATTCCACCCTGGACATTTTTGTTGGCTCGTTGTTTATTAGTTGAAACACTCTGTATCATCTTGTAGTGAGGTGAGTGAGGAGGCTGAGGCCTGCGGGGACACCTGAGGCACCACAGAGAGTCGTGGGGATGGGAGAGGAAAGTGTTCAGCTGAAAGCAGAGGAGAACACACTACCCCAGACAAGTTCGGCCACATCTCTGCCATGTGAAGAGAATGTGAACTCCCTGACCTGGAACCTTCTGGAAGGGTATTTCTTAGCCCACGTGATATTGGACTGTTCACGGGAGGGCAGGGGGTGAAGGTGGGCATGGCTTCACCCGGCAGGGGCAGGATGGGAGCAAGGGCAGGTTCTGTCCAGGCGCCCACCCTGCAAATAGAAGCAGGCAACACGCCTCCTTTCCCAGGGGCCCTGTGGGGGCGACCTTCCAGATAGGCACACAGACTGCTTGGGGGGTGGGCTGGGCAGCCTCCCGCCGTCAAGGGGGGAAACTGCCCACAAAGCTAAAAGAACCAGTGTGTGCTGGGAGGTGCTTCTACAGACAGCGCGGTGGAACCAAGGCAGCATTGACTCGTTCCTGAGACCTGGTGATGCAGCTGGACCCTGAGTGCTGGCCACCGTGTCACCCCAGGCTCTTTGTTGCTGCTTGGGAAAAATGTGCTGAATGGATGAGGGATGAATGCAAAAAATATTGCTTAATGGGTCTCTGGCCCGATGGATACTAACTTCTATATTGCAGTGACATGACCCCCAAGTCCCCAGGGAATGCCAGGAACCCACATCTGAAGATTCATAGCACTTAAAACCTGAAAGTGCTGGCGTCCAAGCCTTTCGTTTCTTGGGAGGTCCTGATGGCCGTCCCCCTGCCTTCACAATGTGAGCCATACCCAGCCCCTGCTCCCCAGCCACTGTCAGGTTAGTCCAAAGGGACTCAAGGCCACCTGAGCGTGACTCAGCTGAACACAGCCCCAGAGCCTTGTGTGGAGTGTGCTGTGAGCCTCTGAAATCTCTGAAATCTGAAGCTGGGTGCCCAGCTCCCACTGGGGTCCAAGGTGGGGCTGCCCCCAAGACGTGGAGTGTTTACCGTGAGACTTGGAGGCCTGGTCCCTCCCACACTGGCGGAATGAGGAAGTCCCCCAGGGCTTTGTATGTGTTGAGAAAAACAAAACAACAAAAAACACCCAGTGAATAATCCAGAGCTCTTCCTGTTGGCAAAATCCTTAAGGAAGATTATTTTCACTAATTAAACTGTTGAATCTGTAACTTGATTAGGCTCTTTAAGAATTAAGTAAGACTCCAAGAAGCAGAGCCTCCTGCCTCAGAAGCCCCCTCCCAAGTGGTGTTGAATGCAAACCAGCGTTCCCAGGGCATATTCCCAGTACCAGGCTGCCCGTGACGCGGGTCAGTTCTCCAAAGAGGCAGAAACACAGAAATGACACTGGTATTTCTGGTTTGGGGCACCTGTGGGGCCCTCTGAGCA
Source organism: Nycticebus coucang (assembly GCF_027406575.1). Lineage (NCBI taxonomy): Eukaryota > Metazoa > Chordata > Mammalia > Primates > Lorisidae > Nycticebus > Nycticebus coucang. Next base: position 1,226,823 of record NC_069794.1, read on the forward strand.
GGTTGTGGGACTCAGCTCCCCCCAGCCCGCCCTGAGAGTGTTCTGGACAACAAGCAGGTAGGAGCCAGGCCACAGGACACCCGCCATGACCGAAACTCATTTAGCTCTCTCATTGTGTTTAAAAGCTTATTTATCAGACCCCCTCTAGATTAATGCCGGGGATGTGTATCCTACTGAGGGGAAAACAACTTTGTCCTGCTTTTGCTGTGGGTGGAGGTTTGCTCAGGTGCTGGGGCAGTGAGGAGTGGAGACAAAGCTGCCAGTTCAAATGTGGAGTGCTCCCCAAGAGGCCGCAATACCCGCCCACCACACAGCCCCCATGGACTTGTAAAATCATGTATCAATTAAAAAATAAAAAAAACCCTTATTCACACCCTGGGGGAGAACTGGGTAAATCTGACTGTGGACTGACTACTTAATGATCTTAGGCTGTTACTGTTAACTTAGGTGGGAAATGGTGCTGTGGCTTTGTAAATAAAAATTCCTGCTTTTCAAAAATGTATATAAAAGTAAATTGTGATGATACCTGTAATTTATTTTTAAATACTTAAGCAAGATGAATAGAAAATATGGCAAATATTAACAATTGTTAAATATAAGTATTCCTTAGATACTCATTCTATTAATTCTTTCTAGGGGGGAATGTTTGAAAAATCTTATAATAAAATACATTTTTAAAGTTAAAAAATAGAAAAGGCCAGTTCTTATTATTTCCCTTGGTGCCACCACCTGCTTGGAGCCTGAAGCACCAGAATTGCCAGCTCCGTTGTTTGTGGTGCCGAGGACTAAACAGGCGACATTCAGAGACTGAGGTGAGCAGATTAATTATTAAGCAGTCTAGCACAATCAATACAGTATTGCTGTGTGTTTCCTTTTAGATATTTCTGGAGTTTGCTTTCAATATTTAATTGGACTCAAACTCGTAGGTCATTAGATAATGTGTATTTCAGGTTACCCGAAGCATAGCTGGTGGTGTGGGCACCCCATAGCCAGGCTGAGTTCTTGGTCAGAGCCGGGGCTCAGTAGGCTGTAATTTTAAAAGGCCTTCCAGGAAAGGGAAGACACACTTTCACAGGCTCTTCTTTTCTGCCTTTAAAAAAAGAGTAGGTGGGATTAGTGCGTTTGTAAATTCTTCTTAAATCAATAGTTTGCCACAGTGCGGTATTCATGGGACCTGCTGTAAATACTGTAAGTAGAGAAATTAGTGTGCAAGTGGCACACCTGTTTTTCTCAGCATTAGCGTGTAAACAACGGAACCAAACTAGGGGTAGTATTTTCTTTTTAAAGTCATCCAATTATTTTGTTGACTTATTGGATTTCACATTTCTGTACCATCACCGACACCTGCCCCGCAGAGTGGCATCAGTGCCTGCGGTCCGCTCACCAGTCCTCACCGACACCTGCCCTGCGGTCCTCTCACCGGTCCTCACCGGCACCTGCCCTGCGGTCCTCTCACACGTGCCCTTCAGAGCAGTTTCTTCTTCCATCCTGAGGGTGACTTCCTCTCAGCTTCTCAGATTGAGCCCCTCTCCTGCCTTAAACCTTCTTAGAAAGTGCAACAGCACTAGTGGGGACACCCCTGTGTTAGTTTCCCTGGGGCTGCCACAACAAAGCACCACCAACTGGGTGGTGGAGCTACAGGTGTTTGTTCCCTTGCAGGACAGGAGGCCTAGGATGAGGGTGTTCTGTTCCAGCCCTGCCTCCTGTGCCTGGGGAGGAGCATCACATTTTGGTAATTTTAAAGAGAATTGCCTGTTTATAAATGAAGACCATGTTTACATTTCGGCCTTGTTGCAAGGCCTTACTGTTGATGAAAGGCAGATTCCATGTTCCAATAATATTTAAATAATTCCTTGTGAACAAGTCAATTTCTGTGTCTAGGAGGCATTCAGGAGGCATTAAGGTACTTTTGATAAAATCCAAACAAGTTTCAAGAGTAAATTACTTTTGTCAGTGTGGAAGCCCTATAGGAAAGATTCAGAAAGCACGAGCCCTGTGGTTCTCAGTCCCCATGAACTGTTCCCTTTCTAGTTGTTTTAAGAGTCTAAATGTCAAAAAGAATGAGGAAGCTGAGTCATTCTAAAAGAACTACTAAGAACTAAGGCAGGAAGCTGAGTCATTCTAAAAGAACTACTGGGCTCCGCACCTGTTGCTCAGTGGTTAGGGTGCTGGCCATATACACCAGGGCTGGCAGTTTTGAACCTGGCCTGGGGCCTGCTAAAAACCATGATGACAACTACAACACAAAAATAGCCAGGTGTTGTGGCAGGCGCCTGTTGTCTCAGCTACTTGGGAGGCTGAGGCAAGAGAATCGCTTAAGCCCAAGATTTTTGAGGTTGCTGTGAGCTGTGACACCACAGCATTCTATCGAGGGCAACATAGTGAGACTCTGTCTTATAAATAAATAAATAAAAATAAAAGAACTGCAAAAGAAAAAATGGATTGCTGGGGCAGCGCCCGTGGCTCAAAAGGAGTAGGGCGCCGGCCCCATATACTGAAGGTGGTGGATTCAAACCTGGCCCCAGCTAAAAACTGCAAAAAAAAAAAGAAAAGAAAAAGTAGATTTCTTTCATGAAAGGTAGAAATGTTGTAGGAACACACGAGAGAGGCTGTGTCCTGGGGATCTGAGTTACGCTGAAATAATTTCTTACTGGGATAATCAAGATCACATTTGATTCAATAGGGGACAATGTACCGTAAAGGAAATCGGTAAGATAATTTGAGGTTTGGCTTCTGTAAAGGTGTAAATTAATTCACAAATCATGTTTCTATTTATCTGCTATTTCCAATTTTTTAAACCTTACTTGAATTTCCTCATGAAGAAGAAAATAATCTTCAAATATTAAAAAATAAAAATGAAACAAAAAAACGTGCTTTTATATCTAATCCTAGAAATTAAAATCAACATATTATTTCTCGTTTACAGGAAAACAGGGTGTGAGATAAAGGATCCCAGGAGAAAATAAACACGCAAACACACAGTGTTAGAAATTCTACAAGAACACTGGCCTGGTCTCTCCAAAAAGCCAACATTACCAAAATAAGGGATGGGAGAGACCTGGGAGAAAGTTCTAGATGGAGATAAAAGATACATGAAAAACAAATATGGACGTATAATGTCTGATGTATGATACATAATGTATAATGCCTGAAGCTTTGCTGGATTCTGTAACAAAGGCTTTGGGGACCGAGGGGCAGTCTGCATGTGGACGGCATGGGAGGTGACATCAAGGAATTGGTACCAACTTCCTGTTGTGACAAAGCATTTCGACTGTTGGGGAACATCGTTGCTCTTCAGAGCCACAGTCTTGCTGGAGGTATCGTATGGTGTCTGTTCGAAGTAGATCAGCAAAAAAAAAAAAAAAAAAAGCAGACAGTTAAATTGAGCCATCAGGTTATTTTCTCCCCAGCCTGCCTCTACACATGAATCAAGGCTGTTCACGACACAACATTGAAGTTGACAGTGTGGCTAAGAAACCATTAGCAGACAATGCCGTTATAAACACTAGGATAGTAACCACCCCACCAGCAGACTGCTGTGATCTGCGGCTGCCCAGTGCTCAGAGGAGCCAGGACAGGCCTGGGTGTGGCCATCAGAGTTACTGGTGCTGCCTCCGGCACACTGGGAACACCCCTGACTTCATTTGGTGACCTTTTTTCTCAATCTGGCAGCTGTCCTGCTTGTAGAATGCAATTCGCACACTGCAGTCCTTCCTGGGAAGTGGAGGCTTAGAGACAGCAGCTTTGTCACTTTGTCACAGCAGCTCCTGTGTGTCCCATGCCGTTTCCATCCCCATAACGACGGCTAACACTCCACACTTTTCTCCGTGTCGACCATAAGTGCTTTATGTGTGTTAATCTAGTCATCACCACAGTGCTGGTGGCAGGTTCACGACCAGACACAGTCTGTGGACGAGGAACAGGCAAAGAGGTGAACCTGCCAAGAACCACAGCCGAAACGTGGCAGGGACACACGGGAGAGCGAGCATGCTGATGTCTAAAGCTCACTCTGAAACCCAGGGAGGTGGATTGGCCTGCAGAGGGTCGGACAGAAGGACGGACATGTATAAATGTCACTGTGGAGACTGTAGTTGCAGTTGGTGTGTGGCTGTTCCCTGAGCAATCCTTTCAGGTTTTCTGTGTTTAAAACTTTTCATAACAGGCCAGGTACAATGGCTCATGCCAAGGTAAAGGGATCACTTGAAGCCAAGAGTTTGAGACCAGCCTGGGAAACATAATGAGACTCCATCTCTACAGAAAACAAAAATAAAATAAAATAAAATAAAATAATTGAATGGTGGGTGCCTATAGTCTCAGCTTTCGGGGATGCTGAGGCAGGAGGATTGTTTGAGCCCAGGAATTGGAGGTTGCTGTGAGCTATGACTGTGTCCCTTCACTCCAACCCTGTCTCTTAAAAACAAAAAATGAAGAAGAAAGAAGAAAAGTCTTCTAATAAAGTGTTGGGAGGAATGTCACCAAGTGACAGGCTGAGATGTGAACCAAGGCATCTTGCTTCAGGATCTGGGCGCTCGGCCATTCCGACACATGCCCGCCACTCACGCAGGGAAGGCTTTGACCAAATTCAGGCTGAAAAGCATGGTAGGTCACAGGGGGAATGGAGAAGTTACATGCTATGTGCCCGCCCTCTCCTCTGAGATGAAATGACTTGCGCAAGGTCCAGGAAGAGTTAGGGCCTGTCCCAACTTCCCACTGCAAGGGGTGCCCACAGTTCAGGGGTGCTCAACCCCAGGGGTGCCCACAGTTCAGGGGTACCCACAGCTCATTGGTGCTCAACCCCAGGGGTGCCCACAGTTCAGGGGTGATCATGCCAGGGGCTCTGTGTCTCCTCCTAAAGTACTGAGTGGTGGGCTACATGGACCTGTGGACATCTGCGTGTGAGGGTACACAGTGGCCTTCTCAAGACACCTGGCGTCTGGCCACCCCAGGTGCTGCCTTCCCTGTGATCAGTGCTTTGTGACCGGCCTGCCCTCCAGTGCCCACGTAGATGCCACCGTTTATCCGTAATCATGTCTCTTTGAGCACACAGTTTGTTGACCTGCACGGGAAACTTTTGCCCTTGGGTTTAAACATCTTGTGGTTTCTCTTTTATTTAATGCCTGGGATCCAGGCAGCACCTTCCTTTAGGAGGTCGGCACTGCACAGACACCGTCTAAGGAACTCTCCCAGACTGGTGGGTGACGGGGTCCAGAGCCAGAGGGGACAGGTACGAAACAGCAATCTGGGAAGGCTGCAGTGATCTGTGTGTGACGGCTGGAGGAAAGTCAGGAGCCGTGCTGCACAAATGATGCCTGCGACCCTGAGACTCAGGGCAGGAGACACACACGTGTGTGTGGCACCAATGTAGAGCTGTTGAAGCGTAGAGTTCTGACATTTTGGCAGCAGAAGGAGCCACCATCATCTCTTTTCACACATTGGTAGGAGGAGAAGTGAGTCCAAGGTCAGGACGCTTGTTATTGGTACATCCTCCAGCAAGGCCCTAGGTTGTACAGGTTTTGAAAATTCCACTTTTCACGGGCTAATATTTTATTTCCTATTAACTAATTGTAAATTACCCACCCAACTCCTTGCTGAGGGCTGTGCAAGCCTTTCTCATCTCTGGCAATTGTGTCTTTCAAGGACATTAACATGGAAGAACTGCTTCAAGCCAAGAGGCCCACAGAGTCTGTACCTTGGCCCCCTCTTCTGGGGACATTGGTGTAGACAGTGCACACAAGCTGAGCTGAAGGATCTCACACAGCTGGCAAGATCTCACAAGCGGCATCTGAAGGCCGGGTGTGGTGGCTCACGCCTATAACCCCAGCCCTCTGGGAGGCCTAGGACGGTGGATTGCCTGAGCTCAGGAGTTGGGGACCAGCCTGAGCCAGAGCAAGACCTCATCTCTAAAAATAGTTGGGCATTGTGGCAGGCACCTGTGGTGCTACGTGGGAGGCTGAGGCAAGAGGATCACTTGAGCCCAGGAGTTTGAGGTTGCTGTGAGCTGTGATGCTACGGCATTCTACCCAGGCAACAGGGTGAGATTCTGTTTCAAAAAAAAGAAAAGAAAAAAAACCAGAGCATCATCTGAATGCAGATGTGTGATTGGGCAGGCTCAGGCCACTGCCAGGGCCAGCCCCTGGGCTCTCTCTGGTGCTGTCGGGCCTTAGTGGATACTCCAGAGGAATGGCCCACAGTTGCAGGGGTCTCCTTGGGGCTTTAGGAGATACCCAAAGAGGCTAGCTGGGGTGCTTTTCTGGAAATTCTATCAATGCTGCATCTGGGTCTCCCTGAACCTGTAGCATAGTTCAAAACACCCAGCCTGGGGGACTTGGAGGACACCTGGGCTCCGTGGCAGGAGACCTTGCTGTTGCCCATGCTGGAGTGGAAGGGATTCTGCACGCGGGGTTGGGACTCAGTGCTCCTAGAACAACGTCTCCCTATGTGGTGTCCTCATTTTGTCTCCCAGAGTGGGGAAGAGTCAGAGTAAGCGAGAGCTTCTGGGTTATTTATTTACCCACCCATTTACCTATCCAGCCATGCATTTACTCATTTAATCTATTTGTCTGCCTATCCTTAGCTAACTATCTATGTACAAACTGAATTAACAAAATCCTTGGCTCACAGCCTGCTCCCTGGCTGCTGGGTGGTGAATGCCAGGCAGTCATTTCTGCCAACACACTAGGGGTCTGCACGCTCAGCACCTGAAGGCCAGTGGTGTCCGGCTCGCCTCCCCCGTCGCATCTGGCTCTACCTTGTCCCGCAGTCCCTCGCAATCCTGCTGCTCCGTCCTGCCCAGGTAACCACTATCCTAATCCCATCTCCATTGTTCCCTGGCTTCCTTCTTCATATAGTTTTATATCAGGATGTCCAACCTGCGGCACACAGGCTCTCTGCAGACTTTTTGAGGCCTGTTTCGCTTCTCTGTGATGTTGGATATTGCACAAATTATGCACTTTTTATTTGCTTGTCAGGTTTTGTTAGTGTTTGTGTTTTAATGTGTGGCCCAAGACAATGCTTCTTCTCCCAGTGCGGAGCAGAAGAGAAGAAAGGTTGGACATCCCTGTTTCACATCCATATGCATTCCTAAAATGAGTGTGAATATAGTGTTTACCTTATTTTGTTGCAGTTTTTTTCTTTTTCTTTTTTTTTTTGGGTGGGGCCCGGTTTGAACCCACCACCTCTGATATATGGGGCCGGTGCCCTACTCCTTGAGCCACAGGCGCCACCCTAGTGTTTACCTTATTAAAATGGTGTTGCAGACTCTGTAGTAGTGATAGACTTACTTTTTCACTCACTATTAAATTGCTAAGTCTCACTGTGCCGTGTCCCACCACAGCGTCTTCCTCATGGTGGCTTTGTGCGAGTCCTCCCTGAGGAGGTAGCATCAGGGACTGGGGGTGACGGTGAACTCAGCCAGGCAGCCGCTAACTCACAGCCTCTGGGTGGAGACACGGACTGCTGTGTCAGATAAGGGGCCTTGTTTCTCGAGGCACAGCAGGTGACTCGAGTGTCTGTCTTTGTGTTGCTCTTATTGGCCGCCAGGCCCGGGGGAGATGTGGATGTGGGGCCCCACACGCAGTGGGTGCTGATGTAGCGGAGCCCTGAGCTGAGGGTGCTTGAGTGTCTCCTAATGCGCTATCAGTGTGGCTGCCTCTTGCCCTGCAGGTTCCTGTCATCTCTATCTTTCCCGCTGTTTACCGTACATTCTAGAAAAGTCAGCCTTGGGCAAAGAGCAGCCGGGCCTTGTTTGCGAGATGAGCAGGAGATGACGCAGGCGAGGTGTCTGTGTACTTGCCGCAGACTGTTCAGGCCTTCACACATGGGATAAAGACGTCTCTAGGAGCAAACATGCTAAGCATCATCCACCCATTTATATCCTAAACAAAGTTAATTACCTGCTTTTTACCATCTTGAGAGGTAGATGAGCTGATTTTTGCAACAGGGAGTGGGGAGGGGAGGCACGGGGCGTGCGGTGGTGGAAGGGCTGTGGGCTGCTCTGTGCTTGGTTTTTGCCTGTTGGGCAGTTTTGTCCTGGAGTGACCGTGATGTGTATCTGATGGGATTGAAGCCACTGCTTACCTACAAGGCTGTAGTATCAAGAGCAATTAATTGATCTGACAGCATTTTTATGCTGTGCTGACTCAGCGGCAAAACAAGGACAGACCAGAGTGAGCAGCCCTCGAAGGGGGCCTAGAACTGCCCAGTGGGGCAGGAGCCCTAACACTGAGCGACAGACGTGGCATCCTCAGGCCTCATTCTCCCCTGTAAAAACTCTCCCTCCTCTTCACAGTATACTGGGGGTCTGGGCTGGCGGAGGGGTGCCACACCAGAAGTTTCTCACAGGGGAGGAGACTGTTTACAGGGGGCTCCTGACATGTTAAACACCATCCACTCATTTGTATCTTAAAGAAAATTAATTTATCTGCCTCTGCCCTGGAGTTACCTGGGAGTGTCACCAAGTCTGTGCAGCCAGGACAAACATGCTGGGTGCAAAGCAGGGGCTGACTGACTCGGTGGGGATTGAATTGGCCACAGGCTTCTACCCCAAGCTGCAAGTAGAGCTTTCAACTTGGCTTCACAAAACAAGTCACCTGGAGGATGGTCAGAAGCACCTGTCAGGGCTGCCCCCCAAGTGATGGATTCAGAAGACTGGCTGGAGTCCTGGCCAGGCTTCTTTTGGAAGCTCCCAGGTGGGAACCACAGCTCCTGGGGAAAGAAACAGAGCCTCAAACTCTCTCTCACCTGCCACCTGCCTAGGAGATGAGCCTGGCCACGGCTTGGCAGGGACATGGCGAGCCCAGGTGCATGACCTTCTGGTCTGCCATGTCCTCAGGGCCTCCTCTGAGACATCTCTTGAGCCCACTCTAGCTTCCTGCTCTTTAGCATTGCAGTCAAATCTAACATCACGGGCACCTGCAGGGCAGGGGCACTGACTGCATTGGGGAACCAGGATTTAGGAAAATCTGCAAAGAATTATTCTCAGGGGTCCTGGGGCTCCCCTGCCACAGTTCCTCTAATCTCTTCTGATGGTGGAGGGAAGGAGAAAAGCCTTGTCTCTGTTGTTCTCCTCCCCGGGCTCACCCGCACAGACTCCACCGCAGACTTTTCACCCCTTGCCTGTTCTCCTTCCAGAGGGTCCTGATTTCTACCATCTTCTCTATCAGCAATCCTGCTTACTGGGATGAGCACCACTGCAGGGACAGCGTCCTCAGGCTGAATCCAGAGGGGATGGTCATGGCACAGCTGCACCTGCCATAGGCCTCCCACAGCAAGAGCAGTGGTAGCTCCGTGAGATGAGATGTGGGTGCCTTTGGGGCCCTACCTGGGCTCTTGCCATGCGTAGCTCCAGTCAATCTGCCTCTGGCCTCTCGGAACCTTGTGGGAGAAGCTCAGAGACCAGGAGGTGGCTGTGAACACATTCACCACGTGTCTTCCTCTGCCTGTGCACACCCCATATGGCCCCTTGCGGGGCACAGACTGTGAGGTCATTGGTGGCAGAGCACATGACTCCAGGCTGCTGGGATGGTCCTGCCCTGGTTCTACCTATAGCTGGGCACCTTCCCAGTCTCCCTTGGAACATAAAAATCACTGGTCATGCCCACTTTGTGGGGGCTCCCTAAGAGTCACTCATGCGCTGGTGAGCACCCCAGGGGAATTGGCTGTCATCCCCCCACTCTCCAGATGACAGATGGGGCCTGCCCACAAAGAACTTGTTCAGGGCCATAGCCAGGAGTGGCACAGCCAACTCTCCCTCCAGATCCCTGACCTACCCGAAGTCCAGAGCAGAGAGAGAGAAGAATTGGGGTTGCTGTGGTGCTCAATTCTGGACCTCGGACCTGCCCACCCACTGGACTTGTTATGTGAGGTGATCTGTCCTCCCAGCTGGCACCTAGGAGGTTGCTGTCCCCAGCAGCTGGGGCATTCTCACTGCATGGTGGGTTCTCTCTGTGACCTGCCACAATCTTGGAAAGAGAAGCCCGGGTCTTCTAGCCCTGGCTGGGCCACAGAGCTCATCTGTATCTGGAGCTGCCCGACTGTGCATCTGGTGGGGGAGGCAGCGTGAGGAGGCAGAACGGAAGTGAGGGCTGGGGAATGAAGACAGAAAGAGCTGGAAGGAAGGACGGCAATTTAAATGCTAAGTGGGGGGCAGCACCTGTGGCTCAAAGGAGTAGGATGCTGGCCCCATATACCGGAGGTGGTGGGTTCAAACCCAGCCCCGGCCAAAAACTGCAAAAAAAAAAAAATGTGTTAAATGCTAAGTGGGGGAAACACAAGACTTGATCTTTTCTTTGGAAGAGATGTTGATTTTTCATCAGAAAAACCTAAGAGCAGAATATATTTTGGAATCTACCATAGTTAATAATCAGTACCAGCTAGCTGTGTTCTCATTTTAAAGATGTTATTTCTTGACTATTCTTGCAGTTAAGAAAAGTCACCCTTGTCCTATTATAACAAAGAGTGCTTCCAGAGCTTTTGATTTTTCCTTTGAGGATTTTCAAATTCGGAAATAACTGGGTTTAGCCCGGAGTTCAGATGGCCAGGAATAACTTAAACACCTTATCAAAAATGTTTCTGGATGTTTTCATCTGTCGGATCACCCACAGTTCTCTCTGGCTGCTTAGATAAGCCCAGAGTGTCGGGTGAGCTCTGGGAATCCCTACCAGGGGAGGAACACACATGTGGCAGGACGCGGGTCACAGAGGACGGTGGGGTGGCGCAGGTCAGCCCTGGTCTTTCCCTGTGTTTACTTTGACACCCAGAACACCTTAGCTGTGGGAACTGCATTGCTGAGCCCTGACCCATGAAGCATGGGGTCCCTCATCTTCTCTCTCTTCTTCCCTGGCCCTGTCCACCTGTCCAGGAAGGCAGACAAGGGAGGCTAGGAGGAGCCCTGAGGCAGACTCTGGGGGATGACAGGCCATGTGCTCGGTGGTCCTGTGAGAGGAGCCAGCTCTACACACCCAGGAACAGTCAGGGAGACCTGGCTGTGGGTGCTCACGGGTTCTGCCCTGCTGGCCATCAAGGGGCAGTCCCCCACTGTGTGTCCTAGCCCACGAGCTGCTGATGCCCCCCTCCTCTTCTCACCAACACGCTTTCTCATCGGGCAAGCAGACACTCTGCCTCAATGTCAAAGACGGAAAGGCTGAGGGTTGAAAAACAAGCAAATTAAAAGCAGTGTATAACCCTAGAATAGATTCTGTACTGGGGGAAAGAATTCAAAAAAGGTCATTATAAGGTTGGTGATAAAATTGGAACGCAGGCAGGAGATTAGATACAAATATTTTATCTAATGTGAAATTTGCTGAAATTGATAGCTGTGCTGTGGTTATGTGGGAGAGTGTCCTACGACCTGGAAATACACACTGAAATATTTAGGAGGTAAATGCTTGGAGGGTGAGTGATGTTTTAGAAGCCACAATGTATGCAATTTACTCTCAAATAGTTTGGGGGAAAATATGTATCATATATCATATTTTACGGTACATACAATATGATGTTTATAAGATTTATAAAGGAAAGAACAAAAAAGCATAAAGGCTAAAGCAAAGGGGGCCAAGTGTTAATCAGTAGGTGAATCTGGGCAAAGGATATATGAATATTCTTTATACTTTTCTTGCAATGTTCTTTAAGGTTGGAAGTTTTCCAAATAAAAAGTTTGAAATCTCTGGGCCATGCAGTACCATGCCGACTGAGGGTCACCTGTGCAGGCCTCACCCTCACACAGCATTTTCTCTCTCATGCTCCCCCCACCAGGTTTCATTTCTAGTATGTGACAGACACGTGGATTTTCATGACTGTTTCATTTGCAAAGTTAGTCTGAGATGTGACACTGGGAAATAACAAGAAATATCTATTTGGTCTTTGTTCCTAATTCCAGGCCCCAAGCTCCTAGGACCTTTGCGATTTCCTGAAGGGATGCCGGGAGCATCCTTTGTTCTTAGGAGGCTACTCTTGGCAGGTCCAGTGGGCGCTGCTCCCCAGAGAGCCCAGGCTGACAAGAAGTTTCTGGGGAGGGTGAGGAGCTGAGGTTGAGATGTAACTGGTCATACCAGTTACTTCTCTGAAGTAAAGGCTTGCAGAGCTACTGGGAGACACCCAGCTGCCTTGCCTGGCCCCGCGTTTCCCTCCATCACCAGCTCATTGATGTTCTTTACAGTAAGCGTACCTGCGTGCCTCTCTGAGTTCTGTGAGCTGCCACAGCCATTTATGAAGCCTGAGGACAAGGTCATAGGATCACTCAGTTTGTAGCCAAGTTAAGCAGAATTTGGGGTAACCTGGGACCCACTCCTGAAACTGGTGTTCAAAGTGGGGCAAACCCAGGGGTCTGAGCCCTTAACTTTAGGGCATGCACAGACTCCTGGAAGCCAGTTTAGTGTCCAGAACATTTTGAGACTGGTTGGTGTGGGAGAAAGCTCCATATTTGGCATCAGAAGTAACTTGTGAGAGCAGCACAGGAGTTTCTTCCCAGGGACAAAGCAGGCAGTTAAGTAGATAGATCAAGAATATGACATCCATCCCTCAGTTGTGTGATAGCTCCGTCTTTTCTGAGGGGGTCTTTCATAACTTTGTAGGTGACTTGGATGAGGGAATTAGATAAGGACTTGTTGGAATAAACACCTAATATTTTCAAGAACAGTTCGTGACCAGACAGAGCCAGAGGCTGGTAACAGACCAGGAGCTGGAACTGGCTGTTGGTGCTCTGGGGGGTTTGTTTGTGCTTTTCCAGAACATCTCACAGACCTTCAGACTTGCCTCTCTCCCTCGGCAGCATGCACCCAGGGTCCTGCATCTTCTTTCCTTGGTGCAACAGCTCATTTCTCTTCATCACTGAATAATGCCCATTGCCAGATGTGCCATGGTTTATTCATCCACGCGCCTGCTGAAAGACATCTGGGTTGCGTCCAGTTTGGGGTGATTATAATAATGTTGTTCTAAATATTTGCAGGGGTGTATGTGTGTAGATATGTTTTTTTTGTTTGTTTGTTTTTCGCAGTTTTTGGCCAGGACTGGGTTTGAACCCACCACCTCCGGCATATGGGGCCAGTGCCCTACTCCTTTGAGCCACAGGCGCATATGTTTTTGACTCAATATGCTTTTGACTCAATTAGATATTCAGGAGTGCAATTGCAGAATCCTTTGGTGGGAGCACGTGCAGCCTTGTGAGGGACGGCCGGACTGTCTTTCAGCGTTTTGCATTCCCATCAGCAGTGATGGGAGTTCCTGTTCCTCCGCGTCCTACGGACCTTGGGCGTCCTCTGTGTTCTAGATTTTCACCGTGTGAACAGGTGTGTAGTGCTATCATTGTTGCTTTAATCTAAAATTCCCTAATGGCCTATGGTATTGAGCAACTTTTCATTTATTATTTGTAAATCTTCTTTATGAGATATCTTCTCAGATCTTTTGCCCATTTTAATTGAGTTTTTATTTTCTTATTGTCAATTTTAAGTGTTCTTTGTATATTTTGATTGACAGCTGTTTATCAGACGTGTCTTTAGTAAATATCTTTTCCAGTGCTCTGCAGTATGTGGAGATGGCTTTAGAGCTCAGCATACAGGTGACTCCGCCAAATGTTCGATGGGCATTGAAAAGAATGCACGTTTTGCAGCAAGTGGGTGCGTGTTGTGTGTTTGTTTATCTACGTGCGTGAGGCTGCCTAACTCTTCCACTCACGTAGTCTTTCTGGGGTAAGGAGGTGGAGGGGGGCAGCTTGTCCTGTCAGGTTCTGAAAGAGGTCTGTCAAATCTCCTCATCTCAATCACAGTTTGTCCAGTTTTCTTTTTTTGTTTTTCGGGTTGACTTTATAACTTTTGAGGCTTTCTTATTGAATGCATATGCATTTAGAGCTGTTATATTTTTCTCTGTGAAAAATATAACATCTTTGCACTCCACTTTATCTCCCGTACACCTTCTTGTCTCAGAGTTGGCTGGTCTGGTGCTGGAGCAGCTTCAGCTTTCTCCAAGTTGCCGTTTCCGCAGCATAGCTTGTCTTCTCCTTTGACCTTCAGTCCTCACTTGTACAGCTTATTTTTTCTGAGATGTATGCAACTGTCATCATTTTGGCTTTTTTCGATCTGTCCGTCTTTATTTTTTCTTAGGCATGGTCTTTTACATTCTGTGTACGTTATGTTGGACTCAAGTCTACCACTCCATTCTCCTCATCTTTCCTCCGTGATGACTTTTTCTCTTTTACTGTTGTGTTTTGATAAGAACTTTCTGCCACACATCTTTTGCTGGTAGCTTGTTAGCTGAGCACTTTCACTGTTATTTTAGTGGTCACCCCACGGTTTACGGCCCATCCCTGTCTGGTCAAACTAGCATAAAATCGTGCCTTCACCCCTCCCAGGTGACGCCAGCATCTTAGAACATTTCTCTCCGAGTCACAGCCCACCCTGAGCTACAAGCCATTATTTTTATGAATTCACATTTTCAGTGTGTCTTAACGTAATAACATACCATCGTCGTCATTCTATACAGTCATGGTGACGTAGACTCACCACTTTCTGTCGCCAGTCTACCCTTTGTCACTGCCTTCTGTTTGGGGACATTCTCCTTCTGCACGAATTACTCCCCTTAGTGTCCCTTAGTGTGTACTGATGGTGGACAGTCGGGTTTTGTCTTTTTGAAAGTGGCCGCCTCTAGTGACATGGCACACGGCATTGACCAGCAGCACACGGTCCCTGGATGCCTTGCTGTGAGGAGCTATGTGACCTCACCCTGTGAGCCTATGCTGGTGTCGCTGCCGGAGATCCTCAGCCGGAGAAGGCGTTGACCCCAGGAAAAGGACCTATGCTCTTTTCAGGACGATCAATACAGGGACAGATACCTGGGTTCTCCAGGGCTGGTCCACATCTGGAGTAGTGCTGGCCTCCGCCGCCAGCCGCACAGCCTTCTCTCAGCTCTGATGCCCCTGGCCTGGGGGGCATGAGTGCCTGCACAGGACCTACCCAATGTCCACAGCCATCACTTGGTCTTCCTGGTCATCTCAGTCCATGTGGCTGCTGGAACACAATGCCCTAGACTGGGCGACCTACGGACTATAGCAAAGCTTCACTCAGAGTCCCACAGGCTAGGGGGTTCCGGACCCAGGTGCTGGAAGATTCAGGGTCTGGCAAGGCCTGTCTTGTAACAGGCACTGACTCCATCACTAGGGCTCCACCCCAACCCACTCACCCCCCAAAGCCCCCTCCTCTTAATACCATTCCCTTGAGGGGGAGGATTTCAGCATATAACTCCAGGGGACACCCTGTGGAGGGTGTCACCATGAGGTGCAGACTTTCCCGTTCTGTGGGAAAAGACCCTGGGCCAGCTCACAGGTCTTTTGCAGGAAGCCAGACACTCTGCCCAGCCTGAGGGCCCAAAGCCACCCAGGCATTTGAGAATCTCAGTATGAGCACTCAGGTGTTTCTCCCCAGCTCTCAGGGCTCTGCTGTCAGGGCCCTGACCCCACTTGGGAGGCTGCCAGGTCAGATGTCTCTGCCTCTCTGTCACTATCAGTACCTGCTGTCTGACCAGGGGCCTCTGCCACACGGCCCAGGGGCCTCACAGCTTTCATAGGACCCTGGGGCTGAGCTTGGTTACTCTGAGCATGCCTGCTTTTTTAGGGGTTTCTTAAAGTCAGCCAAGACCACCCTCATCCTAAGTGGATTTCTTCCGTCTGTTCCATATCACGGTGGCCAAGGAACAAATGCATTTCTTTCTACCTGGGCCTCATCCCATGTGCCTCTGTGAGAGTCACATTGTGTGCCCCAAGTTTATACCAGCACCTGCCACCACTTGTTATGCGCCAAATGTTTGTGTCCCCCAAGTCCATATGCTGGTGGCCTGAGCCCCAGTGTGATGGCATTTGGAGGTGGGGCCCTTGGGAGATAATTTGGTTTAGATGAAGTTGTGGTGTCCTTATAAGACTAAGAGAGACTCGAACTTGCTCTCTCTCCCTCTCTGCTTTTTCTCTCCCTCTCTCCTTCTCCCTTTCTTCCTTTCTCTCCCTCTTGCTCTTGCTCTCACTGTCATGTGAGGACAGAAAGAAGGTGACCATCTACCAGCCGGGAAGGGCCTTCACCACACAGCAAACGTGCCAGCACCTTCACCTTGGCTCTACAACCTCAGAACCACGAGAAGTGGATTAAGCCATCGGGCAGTGGTACAAGACATGGCCACTTCCCACTGGCGAGGAGCTCTGACTTGGCCTACAACCAACCATTCCTGGCCACCTCTCAGCCTGGGCTCCCCTGATGGCAGAGCGTGGGACACGGGCTGCCCAAGGGTGGAGAGGACCCATGGGACTGAGGGGTCTGAACAAAACAGCGCAGAGGAGAGGTACCTGGAGGCAGGCGGCAGACACTGGGTGGCAGACATAGGCCAACAGACACCAGGCACCTGGAGGAGGGAGGCAGACACCGGGCACTGACACCGGGCGGTAGACAGTGGGGACCTGAAGGCGGGTGGCAGACACCGCTCAGGTGAAACTAGGAAAGATGAGAGCGCTGAGGGGAAGTGACCACCAAAGCAAGGAGGGAGGCCCACGAGGGATGTGCAGTGGGGCAGGGTTGGTCTGTGACAACTCCTCCACCCCCTTATTGTGACCCTAACAATTTTGAGGTGTACCAGTCACATATTTTGAAGAACATCCCTTGGCAGGGTTGGCTGATGTGTTACCACGGTGAGCCTGGGTTATAGATAGGAAGAAGATGCAGCTGTGTCAGGAGCCTGCTCTACCCCACATGAGGAGGAGGTGGTGGTCACCTGGCCAGCCCAGCCCCTGCTCCCCCTGCAGGTGTCCTTACTGCAGGCCTGTCCTGTGGCCTGCACTGGTCCAAGACCAGGTGAGGAAATCAAGTTCAGGGCAGAGGACGTGACCTGGGCTCTGCACAGGTGCTGGCTGCCCTTTGCTGGGGGGCCTGTCCTCGTCCAATACCTTTGGGGTTAAAAATGAACTTTCTATGACAGACTGAGGATAAAAGTAAATTTAGGTGTTTTAAGCATTTTTTTAAATGAAATAAGTTGCTGAAACCCTGTGCTACTGCCCCTGGTCTTAGGTCCCTGCTGTCCCTGTGACTCAGCACTGTGGGTCCCCACACTGCGTGTCTCCTTGGCCAGCAGCCTGAGGGCCAGGATCCTCAGATGTGCAGGCTTGAGGAATCTGCCACACTGACGCCACCGTGACCATGTCTGTCTGAGTGAAATGTGAGCAGTCTTCATCTTCCAAACAATTATTCTTGCTATTTTTTGCCCAATCTTTCCATCCAAGGATAACTTTTTTGTTTGAAGGGGTTAAAATGTTTGTTTCTTGCCTGGCTTGCATTTATAATTTGTTCTTCTGTTTCCTGTGCTCCATTGCTGGCCTCCAAATCCCTCATGTCCCAGAAGCCCAGCTGCCTTCGCCCAGAGGCCACCAACACTCTTGTTTCTGGGTCTATGACCTCTGAGCCCATCTGAGTATCCTGTCACCCAGAATCGCTCCCAACTGAGCCCAATGTCCAGACAGCAGCATTTGTTATTGAGCACAGAGAGAGACCCTGGCTGGCAGCAGGCAACACACTGTGGCTGGGTGGGTTGATGGATGGACACATTGCCTGGCCTAACCTTCACCAGCCACCAGAGAGAACTGACACATGGTGAGGCTGACCCGGGATGCTAGGTCCTGGACTCATCCACACACCAGTGGGCTCTGCCAGGGGCACCATCTCTTACTGGTTTTATGAGGGGGGGGTGGCTGGTCCTTTCTCGGGGAGGCTTTCTTCCATGGGGTGCTAAACTGGCTGAACCTCAACCCACCTGCCCTTCCTCCCACCCCAGCAAGGGAGTCAGTTGGTTTCCTCCATCTTCAAGAGAGAGGAAACAGATGCCAGGCCGGGGAGGGTCAATGAAGGGCTGGAGCAGTCCTGGTACCACAAGGGACAGGAATTGAGACTTTCTCCACAGCTGTAGCCAGGGCCCAGGGCAGCCACTCCGGCTTAGATTGGGGGGGCCTGCTAGCAGCCCCAGGCCCCCCAGGGGAGGCTACATAGAGAAACCTGTCTCCTCTTCAGCCTTCGGGTGCAGTCTTATTTCCACCAGGGAACAGGGAGAGCCACACTGCTCCTGCCACACCCGACCTCCCTCATGCAGGTGTAGTATCGAAGCCTCCACAGTCGTGTGGCTAACTTCTGACTATCACTCATGTGAGGCTGTGGCAGGTGCGTCCTGCCCGCCAGGGCCAGGCCATGCGCCACATTAACTTGCTCCAGCACAAACCTTCATGTTGGTTGCAAAGCCCGAAACGTGTTTCGGAACTCCTTCTGGACTTTCCATGGGCAATTCTTGTTCCGAGTGAGTGGAATCTGGCTTGGTGCTCTCATGTAAGGAAACTCTTCCATTATGGGGCTTATCTGATGAATGAATAATAAATGCCCAGTTTTGAGGGGAGAGAGCTAAGGTTGTCAGCTGTGGGTAAAACCCAGAAGCAGGAGTGCAGGGTTGAGCAGCTTTGAATTGGAGTTTCCCGTCTGTCCTCTTTCTGCTCCTTGGCTCCCTTGAGGGCTATTGTTCTGCAGGTGACAGTTGCACCCCGTCTGTTGGTTGCAAGCTCCCTGGTCAGCAGCATCAGCACAATTCCTCTTTTCGCCTTCTGATGTCTTCCTGTGGCTTCTCCCCAGGACAAGAGAGAGGTGCTGGGTGTACCTGTGGCTGCTTCCTGGTGCCCTTGCCAGACTCTGGGCATGGAGCATAGTCCCTGACTTCATATTCACTACTATGACAATGTTAGTTTATGCTGAATTAATGACTTATCACTCTAAGCCATAACAAGGACAGATTTGCAGGCCAGGACCCCTGGGGACACCCAGGACGGTCCAGAGCTCTCCAGCCAGTTGGGTGAGAGTGTCTGTCCATCTGAGTGCCAGTGTCCAGTGTTCCTGACAGATGAAGCTATTGCTGCCCCTCCTCCCTGGCCACTTGAGCATGTGACACCGGGCAGGACAGGTAAACTCAAATCCAGATGCCTCTTACAGGGAAACAGGAAGGGAGATGCATGCCCTGACCAACTTGTCCCACCTCAGGGGGGTCTCTTTAGACCGCAGAGCCCAGGACCAAGAAAGAAGAGAGATACAGGAGATGAGCCCGGGGCTAGGAAAACAGTCTTGGTCTCAGGACTGGGCTGAGAGGCCAGGTTAGTGCCAGACTCGGGCTGTCGGTAGGAGTCAGAGCCATGTTGGAAAGATACATCCCTGAGGGAGGGGTGTGTCCTTGGCTACCAGGAGTGGGACCCTCTGGTGTCGACATCAGCGTGACCCAGGGCTGCCCGGTGGGCACCCACCTGGTTCCTCGCCTTCCCACCCTATCCTGACATCAGCCCTGAGCCTCCCTGGCAGTCACAGCTGTGACGGGGGCTTCCTTGTGCACCTGTCCTCCAGGAACCTGGTGCCAAACCAGCCTGGTCACCACTGTGCACTGACCTCATATGCAAGTGTCCATGACTGGACTCATGTTCCTTGTGACCATGCTGCCTCGTGAAGCCTGTTGGTGACTGGGCCGCTTCTAGCTCTCTGCACATTCTCCATCGTCACTGCCCCAGGAGTGGGTGCCACTGGCCCACTGTGCCCACAGTGAGTGCGGCTGGGTGTGGTCTGTGAGGCCCGCCTGAGCTCTGCCGCTGGGTGTGCTGGGCATGTGTCCACTGCACACACCCATCCAGGGCAGTGACCACTGCTGCAGCTCTCCTGGTGCTGCTGGGGGGTGTGGCAGGGGCACCGCTCAGCCAAGAACTGCCAGAAAGCTTCAAGCCAAGTGTGTCCTCTACAGACCGAGACGAGGCGACAGATTCCCACAGTTGTGACCAGCATTTGGTGGCAGTTAGCAAAGTAGGAGAAAACTTGTGTTCTGAAGGTCAGGTATCCCTCCTTGTAGATCAGACCTGGTGCTACAGTTTGAATGTGTCCCCAGAATTCATGCAGCTTTTAAGATTTGTGCTGTTCTTGTTTCTCTGTGACTCAGATTGCTGTGAAACCAGCTTCTCTCAAGGGCCCTGAAAGTCTTGGTCTATGCTGGGGGTTATGGTGAGAGTGCCCGAGTCTCTGTTCTGTGTGTACCACCCCACTATCTGAACAGTTACATTGCTGAGTTCTGTTGAAGGGTGCTGTGCTCACGGTCTCACGTCAAAGCTGGTAAATAAGCGAAGACAGCAGTCTCACAGGGGTCCTCAAACTGCAGCCTGCGGACCACAGGAGACGGTGTGATTGTATCTGTTCCCGTTTTCTTTTTTTACTTCAAAATAAGGTATGTGCAGTGTGCATAGGAATTTGTTCATAGTTTTTTTTTTTTTTTTTTTAAACTATAGTCCGGCCTGCCAACGGTCTGAGGGACAGTGAACTGGCCCCCTGTTTAAAAAGTTTGAGGACGCTTGGCCTAGGAGAACATCTCTGAATAGCCAGCTCTGCACCTGCCTTTCTGAGGCTCCTCCCTGGGAGCAGACAGCTGCTCTCGGAGGGGCACAGTGTCCTGCATGCTGTCCTTCCCTGTCCTGAGTTGTCCTGTGCTATCCTGCCTTGTTCTGCTCTGTCCTGAGCTTTCTGCCCTGTCCTGCCCTTCCTGCCCTGACCTGCGCTGTCCTTCCCTGTCCTGCGCTGTCTTTCCCTGTTCTGTGCTGTCCTGCATTCCTGCCCTGTCCTGCTCTCTCCAGCACTGTCCTGCCCTGACCTGCGCTGTCCTTCCCTGACCTGCGCTGTCCTGCGCTGTCCTGCCCTGACCTGCGCTGTCCTTCCCTGTCCTGCCCTGTCCTGCCGTGTCCTGCACTGTCCTGCCCTGTCCTGCACTGTTCTGCACTGTCCTGCCCTGTCCTGCCCTGTCCTGCCCTGTCCTGCCCTGACCTGCCCTGTCCTGCCCTGACCTGCACTCTCCTGCCCTGTCCTGCCCTGTCCTGCACTGTCCTGCCCTGTCCTGCACTGTCCTGCCCTGTCCTGCACTCTCCTGCCCTGTCTTGCCCTGTCCTGCACTGTCCTGCACTGTCCTGCCCTGCCCTGCCCTGCCCTGACCTGCCCTGTCCTGCCCTGTCCTGCCCTGACCTGCCCTGACCTGCCCTGACCTGCCCTGTCCTGCCCTGCCCTGCCCTGCCCTGCCCTGTCCTGCCCTGCCCTGCCCTGCCCTGTCCTGCCCTGCCCTGCCCTGCCCTGCCCTGTCCTGCCCTGACCTGCCCTGTCCTGCACTGTCCTGCCCTGACCTGCCCTTTCCTGCCCTGTCCTGCCCTGTCCTGCCCTGACCTGCCCTGTCCTGCCCTGTCCTGCCCTGACCTGCCCTGTCCTGCCCTGTCCTGCTCTGTCCTGCCTTGTCCTGCACTGTCCTGCACTGTCCTGCCCTGACCTGCCCTGTCCTGCCCTGTCCTGCCCTGTCCTGCCCTGTCCTGCACTGTTCTGCCCTGTCCTGCCGTGTCCTGCGCTGTCCTGCCCTGTCCTGCGCTGTCCTGCCCTGTCCTGCCCGGTCCTGCGCTGTCCTACCCTGTCCTGCACTGTCCTGCCCTGTCCTGCCCTGTCCTGCCCTGCCCTGCACTGACCTGCCCTGTCCTGCCCTGTCCTGCCCTGACCTGCCCTGTCCTGCCCTGTCCTGCTCTGTCCTGCCTTGTCCTGCACTGTCCTGCACTGTCCTGCCCTGTCCTGCACTGTCCTGCCCTGTCCTGCCCTGTCCTGCCCTGTCCTGCCCTGTCCTGCACTGTCCTGCCCTGCCCTGCCCTGCCCTGACCTGCCCTGTCCTGCCCTGACCTGCCCTGTCCTGCCCTGCCCTGCCCTGCCCTGTCCTGCCCTGCCCTGTCCTGCCCTGCCCTGCCCTGCCCTGTCCTGCCCTGCCCTGTCCTGCCCTGCCCTGCCCTGCCCTGTCCTGCCCTGCCCTGTCCTGCCCTGTCCTGCCCTGACCTGCCCTGTCCTGCCCTGTCCTGCCCTGTCCTGCCCTGTCCTGCCCTGACCTGCCCTGTCCTGCCCTGACCTGCCCTGTCCTGCCCTGTCCTGCCCTGACCTGCCCTGTCCTGCCCTGTCCTGCTCTGTCCTGCCTTGTCCTGCACTGTCCTGCACTGTCCTGCCCTGACCTGCCCTGTCCTGCCCTGTCCTGCCCTGTCCTGCACTGTTCTGCCCTGTCCTGCCGTGTCCTGTGCTGTCCTGCCCTGTCCTGCGCTGTCCTGCCCTGTCCTGCGCTGTCCTGCCCTGTCCTGCCCTGTCCTGTGCTGTCCTACCCTGTCCTGCCCTGTCCTGCACTGTCCTGCCCTGTCCTGCCCTGTCCTGCACTGTCCTGCCCTGTCCTGCCCTGTCCTGCACTGTCCTGCCCTGTCCTGCCCTGTCCTGCCCTGTCCTGCCCTGCCCTGCACTGACCTGCCCTGTCCTGCCCTGTCCTGCCCTGTCCTGCCCTCCTGCCCCTCCACTCCTGCCCTGCTGTGATGCAGCACCTTGGCCCAGGCTTCCCAGCCTGCAGAGTTGTGTACCCGTGCATTTCTATTCGGCACACACTACCCAGGCTGAGAGACGGTTATAACAGCCCGGAACAGAGTACAACACCTGGGTTCCTTAGTAGACGCTCTCCTGAGAATCCCAGCTGTGCCCTTTCAACTTGAAAGCAAAGGGGAGTGGTCCAGCCCTAGGCCACGGGAATTAGAAGAGGTTGTCCTCAGAGGAGAGGAGGATGTTGACACAGGGGACCAAGCTGGAAGATGGGGAAGCCAACAAGCCAGGCCAGAAGGGTGGGAAAATGCTCAGAGGACTTGGGTGGTGCCAGCGTTGTGAAACCTCTCCCATTTGGGAGTCTTCCTACTGTGCTCTCCATCTTCTTCACAAGGCCAGGGTCACTCCCCAGCCTCTGTGCTGATGCTGGCAGCCCTTCTGGCCCCATTATCTCCGTAGCACTGAGCTGGCTGGGAGTCTCCTGCCCTCCCCAGGCCCATCCAGACTCCGGCTGTCCTTGCTGAACTCTTCCTCACTCGGCTCTTAACCCTTTTGGAGAGGTTTTTCTTTTTAAATTAAGTTTTTTTTTTTTTAATTTTTTTTTTTTAATGTTGCAGTTTGGCCAGGGTTGGGTTTGAACTCACCACCCTCAGTATATGGAGCCAGCATCCTACTCAGTGAGCCACAGGTTGTCCCCAACATGGCCCGACCCATCTGACTGAGCCATGGTTCTGTTGTCCAAAGGGGGCACTGCCAGGGCATCTTAGTAACTGGATTTATTTAACAGTGCCATAAACTGACCTCTATCTCAGCTGCTCCCTGGAGAGGTTGGGTGAGGTCGGGTGAGGTCGGGTGAGAAAGAATGACTTCCCAAGTTGTCCTCACAAACAGGTTCATCTGGCTAAGAGCAGGTGTGTGCCCTCAGCTGGACAGGCCTAGGTTCCAATCTCAGCCCTGATACCCATAAGACACACAGGCTCCAGTAGCCCCTTACCAAGCAGGGGTTCAATGCCTTATACACAGGTAAGAAATATAATTCACCTCATGGATGATGGGAGGGTCGGAAATGACATAGGTATGGTACCCAGCAGGTACACAGGTGTGTGGTCTGTGGATGTCGGGTGCCTGGCACGCAGTAGAGGCTGCTGAGCTCTTGATGTTGTGGACAAATGGAGGAATTGCAGGGGCTTGGTTACAGGTGGTGTGTTCACTTTAGCCCTTTGGCCAGTAGAATGTTAGTAGTTAATTAAATATTTTTTAATCTGTTGAAAGCCTGTTATATTTGTATGTCTTATTTTCCCAGTAAGAATGTATACTTCCAGGGTGGTGCCTGTGGCTCAGTTGGTAAGGCGCTGGCCCCATATAATGAGGGTGGTGGGTTCAAACCCAGCCCTGGCCGAACTGCAACAAAAAAGTAGCC
The DNA here is from genome assembly GCF_027406575.1 of Nycticebus coucang. Taxonomy (NCBI): domain Eukaryota; kingdom Metazoa; phylum Chordata; class Mammalia; order Primates; family Lorisidae; genus Nycticebus; species Nycticebus coucang. Next base: position 1,250,634 of record NC_069794.1, read on the forward strand.
GGGCGTTGTGGCGGGCACCTGTAGTCCCAGCTACTCGGGAGGCTGAGGCAAGAGAATCCTTAAGCCCAGGAGTTGGAGGTTGCTGTAAGCTGTGTGATGCCACGGCACTCTACCGAGGGCCATAAAGTGAGACTCCGTCACAAAAAAAAAAAAAAAAATAGAATGTACACTTCCTGAACAGTAGTAACAGCTAGCAGGTGTCACTTCTCACGTAGAGTCCCATTAGATTTAACTCTCAGGACCACCTTGTCAGGTAATAGCTGTTCCCATGTTGGTTCTGCAGACCCGATAAGTGGCCACAGATTCCTCCCTGTGTATCTGTCTTCTCTGCTTTCTATCCCCTCAGGGTTTCCTATACTCATCAGTAAAATGCTCAGGTAGGCACCAACTTTTCCAGGAGGGAGTCTTTGGACAGGCCCAACTAGTAGCACTGCTTTGTCTGATGGCCAGGTGTGCCCCTGTCCCGTGACTCAGCACCTGTCCCGGGTGTGCCCCTGTCCCGTGACTCAGCACGTGTCCCAGGTGTGCCCCTGTCCGTGACTCAGCACCTGTCCCAGGTGTGTCCCTGTCCCATGACTCAGCACGTGTCCCAGGTGTGCCCCTGTCCCATGACTCAGCAGGTGTCCCAGGTGTGCCCCTGTCCCGTGACTCAGCACCTGTCCCAGGCGTACTCCTGTCCTGTGACTGAGCACCTGTCCTAGGTGTTTCCCCCGTCTTATGACTCAGCACCTGTCCCAGGTGTGCCAGTGTCCCGTGACTCAGCACCTGTCCCAGGTGTGCCACTGTCCTGTGACTCAGCACCTTTCCTAGGTGTTTCCCCCGTCTTATGACTCAGCACCTGTCCCAGGTGTGCCAGTGTCCCGTGACTCAGCACCTGTCCCAGGTGTGCCACTGTCCTGTGACTCAGCACCTTTCCTAGGTGTTTCCCCCGTCTTGTGACTCAGCACCTGTCCCAGGTGTGCCCCTGTCCTGTGACTCAGCACCTGTCCCAGGTGTGCCCCTGTCCTGTGACTCAGCACCTTTCCTAGGTGTTTCCCCCATCTTGTGACTCAGCACCTGTCCTAGGTGTGCCCCTTGTCCTGTGACTCAGCACCTGTCCCAGGTGTGCCAGTGTCCCGTGACTCAGCACCTGTCCCAGGTGTGCCACTGTCCTGTGACTCAGCACCTTTCCTAGGTGTTTCCCCCGTCTTGTGACTCAGCCCCTGTCCCAGGTGTGCCACTGTCCAGTGACTCAGCACCTGTCCCAGGTGTGCCCCTGTCCTGTGACTCAGCACCTTTCCTAGGTGTTTCCCCCATCTTGTGACTCAGCACCTGTCCCAGGTGTGCCACTGTCTGATGACTCAGCACCTGTCTCAGATGTGCCACTGTCCTGTGATTTGGCACCTGTCCCAGGTGTGCCCCTTGTCCTGTGACTCAGCACCTGTCCCAGGTGTAACCCCTGTCCTGTGACTCAGCACCTGTCCCAGGTGTAACCCCTGTCCCGTGACTCAGCACCTGTCCCAGGTGTGCCCCTTGTCCTGTGACTCAGCACCTGTCCCAGGTGTGCCCCTTGTCCTGTGACTCAGCACCTGTCCCAGGTGTAACCCCTGTCCCGTGACTCAGCACCTGTCCCAGGTGTAACCCCTGTCCCGTGACTCAGCACCTGTCCCAGGTGTAACCCCTGTCCTGTGACTCAGCACCTGTCTCAGGTGTGCCCCTGTCCTGTGACTCAGCACCTGTCCCAGGTGTGCCCCTGTCCCGTGATTCTGCACCTGTCCCAGGTGTAACCCCTGTCCTGTGACTCAGCAGCTATACATTATCTCCTCTAATTCATAACACTGGAGGGCAGGGCCTAAGACTGGGCTCTCTGTAGGTTCTGGGCACCAGCAGGGCGCTCAGGCACATTGTAGGTGGTAAATAAACTTTTGAAAGGGTGAGCAGGGGAGGTGGGGCCCCGCAAAGGAAGGGTAAGGGAGGGACGGGGCAACAAGAGTGGGGAGGGAGGAAGGGGAACCTGAGACCCTTACACTGATGGCAGGAAGGGCCAAGGCTCAGAGGTGGGAAGGCAGGTGGGAGAGGCAAAGGGGCTCATTTTCACACAGGCTGAGTTTGAGGGTAAGAGGAGCTGCTAAGAGAGTGTTCCAGTTCCTGCAGGTGGAATGGAAACAATGTACTGCTGCAGTCAACAAAAACGTCCACAAAGATTGCCGCGTGTCCCCAGGAAGGATGTTTAGACAGAGCACCAGGAAACCTGCCCCAGGAAATCGATATATTCTCTTGATTGCCAGGCTTGAGAAATAAATGATAAAGCTAGGAAAAGTCCAGAAGGCAATTAATGTTCTCAGGCATATAGAGGGGTTTCTTTTCACAAAAAGATGGATAAAGGAAAAAGTTTGACTTTTCAGTTTGAAAATTTGCAATAGAAAAGATATATCCTAGGCTAATATATGATTAATAGATTAATAACCTTCTTTTTTTACTTAATTTCAGAATAGGTAGAGTGGAGAGCGTGCCTGAAATCTATAAATAATTAAGTTTAATATGAATGAATTCAGTAAAAACACATATGCACCCGTACACAGAGAACTCACATCATGCAGGACGGGGTAGAATGCCTTCATATACTTCAGAACTTTAGTGCTCACGACCATGACATTATTCTCTCAGTACGACCTGTCAGTACTCTGAGCTACAGAGAGCTTGCGTTGCATTAATTATTCCATTAGTGGCAAGCAGAACTTTTGAAACAAAAGAAGTAGTAAAATATTCAGCAATAAAAACATCTGAAATTTGTTAACCCCAAAAGATAGATTGGAACCAGTATGTCAAATATTAATATATATGTATGTAAAAACTATTTTTTGATACTTTTGTCAAATGAGAAATAAATGGATTCCAATTCGAAGAAAAACATTCACTGGCTCCATAGTTTTAACAGAGTATTTATTAATTATGCCGTTACTTAAATATGTATAAGTTTAAAGTTATATGTACATTTCTTATACTTACAACAAATCAAATAAGACAAAACTACAGCATCAATAAAATCCTAATTAACGGTGTTCTCCGTAACAGACGGGTTGTTTTCATTTGTCTGAAGTACTGACAGGAAAACGGGCTGGTTTTGTGCTTTGCTGCCCCAGCTGCTTCTTTTGGTTGTGAGCATAATACACCATTGTTGGAGTTGCCAGGCATACACTATACATATATATATATGCATATATATATATTTTTTTCATTTTTGTTTTCTCGTTTGTTTGTTTTTTTATTGTTGGGGATTCATTGATGGTACAATAAGCAGGTTACACTGATTGCAATTGTTAGGTAAAGTCCCTCTTGCAATCATGTCTTGCCCCCATAAAGTGTGACACACACCAAGGCCCCACCCCCCTCCCTCCATCCCTCTTTCTGCTTCCCCCCCATAACCTTAATTGTCATTAATTGTCCTCATATCAAAATTGAGTACATAGGATTCATGCTTCTCCATTCTTGTGATGCTTTACTAAGAATAATGTCTTCCACTCCCATCCAGGTTAATACAAAGGATGTAAAGTCTCCATTTTTTTTTTTAATAGCTGAATAGTATTCCATGGTATACATATACCACAGCTTGTTAATCCATTCCTGGGTTGGTGGGCATTTAGGCTGTTTCCACATTTTGGCAATTATAAATTGAGCTGCAATAAACTGTCTAGTACAAGTGTCCTTATGATAAAAGGATATTTTTCCTTCTGGGTAGATGCCCAGTAATGGGATTGCAGGATCAAACAGGAGGTCTAGCTTGAGGGCTTTGAGGTTTCTCCATACTTCCTTCCAGAAAGGTTGTACTAGTTTGCAGTCCCACCAGCAGTGTAAAAGTGTTCCCTTCTCTCCACATCCATGCCAGCATCTGCAGTTTTGAGATTTTGTGATATGGGCCATTCTCACTGGGGTTAGATGATATCTCAGGGTTGTTTTGATTTCCATTTCTCTAAACACTATATATATATATTTTACCCAACAAATTCGTTTAACCACTGACTCACTACTGAGATAAGCTAATAAATTTAGTTTGCCACCAAACAATATATTGACAAATAAAAGCTTTCCTGAATGTTAGTACGGGCAAACATCTACCAGACATCTACTTGCAAAATGAAAATGTTACAAAAAGTAAGATGCAGCCTTTAAAATTTTTGCTGTTTCAGTCTGTGACATAAAATGACTCAACTCCTTGCTCAAACTCCTGTGGAACCCGCTTCCCTAGAGGACACCATGAAGCCAGTGGCTTGTCCTGGGGGTTATAAATCCTCTCTCTGTTTTTTTCACTATAGCCAAATATCTGAAGAGTCACATTGCTGTGTTCTGTCATCTGATGCTGTCCTCAGTCTCACATCAAAGTCGTTCAATAAATGAAGGCAGCAGTCTTACTCTAGGGGAACGTCTTCCAATAGCAGAAATAAGTTTTGACTTTATAATTAGTCAAAGGTGTTAATGTGGCTATAGTCAGGATGAGATAATCATCATTTAAATTTAGCTGACTATGAGGTGGCATGTCTCTCTAGGCGCCACCTGCCACATGCCTGGTAGGAGACACCAGAGTGCAGACAGTATGATGGCCAAACTGACTCCCAACTTGGCTGCTCAGATCATCCACAGTGTGCTCAGCTTTTGCCCATTAACAGTGAAAAGCAGCAAGACACCATGTAATAGAAATTAGACCCAAGAGAACACAGCACAGACAGCGGAGGCATGCCCTCTCTGTCATCGCTAGAGGTGTGTCCTCTCTCTGTCATCTCTGGAGGTGTGCCCTCTCTCTGTCATCTCTCGAGGTGTGCCCACTCTCTGTCATCTCTGCAGGTGTGCCCTCTCTCTGTCATCTCTGGAGGTGTGCCCTCTCTCTGTCATCTCTAGAGGTGTGCCCTCTCTCTGTCATCTCTCGAGGTGTGTCCTCTCTCTGTCATCTCTGGAGGTGTGCCCTCTCTCTGTCATCTCTAGAGGTGTATCCTATCTCTGTCATCTCTGGAGGTGTGCCCTCTCTCTGTGATCTCTGGAGGTGTGCCCTCTCTGTCATCTCTAGAGGTGTGCCCTCTCTCTGTCATCTCTCGAGGTGTGCCCTCTCTCTGTCATCTCTAGAGGTGTGTCCTTTCTCTGTCATCTCTCGAGGTGTGCCCTCTCTCTGTCATCCCTGCAGGTGTGCCCTCTCTGTCATCTCTGGAGGTGTGTCCTCTCTATGTCATCCCTGCAGGTGTGCCCTCTCTGTCATCTCTGGAGGTGTGCCCTCTCTCTGTCAACCCTGGAGGTGTGCCCTCTCTCTGTCATCCCTGCAGGTGTGCCCTCTCTCTGTCATCCCTGCAGGTGTGCCCTCTCTGTCATCTCTGGAGGTGTGCCCTCTCTCTGTCAACCCTGGAGGTGTGCCCTCTCTCTGTCATCCCTGCAGGTGTGCCCTCTCTGTCATCTCTGGAGGTGTGCCCTCTCTCTGTCAACCCTGGAGGTGTGCCCTCTCTCTGTCATCCCTGGAGGTGTGCCCTCTCTCTGTCATCCCTGCAGGTGTGCCCTCTCTCTGTCATTTCTAGAGGTGTGTCCTCTCTCTGTCATCTCTGGAGGTGTGCCCTCTCTCTGTCAACCCTGGAGGTGTGCCCTCTCTCTGTCATCCCTGGAGGTGTGCCCTCTCTCTGTCATCCCTGGAGGTGTGCCCTCTCTCTGTCATCCCTGCAGGTGTGCCCTCTCTGTCATCTCTGGAGGTGTGCCCTCTCTCTGTCATTTCTAGAGGTGTGTCCTCTCTCTGTCATCTCTAGAGGTGTGTCCTCTCTCTGTCATCCCTGCAGGTGTGCCCTCTCTGTCATCTCTGGAGGTGTGCCCTCTCTCTGTCATCTCTCGAGGTGTGCCCTCTCTCTGTCATCCCTGGAGGTGTGCCCTCTCTCTGTCATCTCTCGAGGTGTGCCCTCTCTCTGTCATCCCTGCAGGTGTGCCCTCTCTCTGTCATCTCTCGAGGTGTGCCGTCTCTCTGTCATCTCTGGAGGTGTGTCCTCTCTCTGTCATCTCTGCAGGTGTGCCCTCTCTCTGTCATCTCTGGAGGTGTGCCCTCTCTGTCATCCCTGCAGGTGTGCCCTCTCTGTCATCTCTGGAGATGTGCCCTCTCTCTGTCATCTCTGGAGGTGTGCCCTCTCTCTGTCAACCCTGGAGGTGTGCCCTCTCTCTGTCATCCCTGGAGGTGTGCCCTCTCTCTGTCATCCCTGGAGGTGTGCCCTCTCTCTGTCATCCCTGCAGGTGTGCCCTCTCTGTCATCTCTGGAGGTGTGCCCTCTCTCTGTCATTTCTAGAGGTGTGTCCTCTCTCTGTCATCTCTAGAGGTGTGTCCTCTCTCTGTCATCCCTGCAGGTGTGCCCTCTCTGTCATCTCTGGAGGTGTGCCCTCTCTCTGTCATCTCTCGAGGTGTGCCCTCTCTCTGTCATCCCTGGAGGTGTGCCCTCTCTCTGTCATCTCTGGAGGTGTGCCCTCTCTCTGTCATCTCTCGAGGTGTGCCCTCTCTCTGTCATCCCTGCAGGTGTGCCCTCTCTCTGTCATCTCTCGAGGTGTGCCGTCTCTCTGTCATCTCTGGAGGTGTGTCCTCTCTCTGTCATCTCTGCAGGTGTGCCCTCTCTCTGTCATCTCTGGAGGTGTGCCCTCTCTGTCATCCCTGCAGGTGTGCCCTCTCTGTCATCTCTGGAGATGTGCCCTCTCTCTGTCATCTCTGGAGGTGTGCCCTCTCTCTGTCATCTCTGGAGGTGTGCCCTCTCTCTGTCATCTCTCGAGGTGTGCCCTCTCTCTGTCATCCCTGCAGGTGTGCCCTCTCTCTGTCATCTCTCGGGGTGTGCCGTCTCTCTGTCATCTCTGGAGGTGTGTCCTCTCTCTGTCATCTCTGCAGGTGTGCCCTCTCTCTGTCATCTCTGCAGGTGTGCCCTCTCTCTGTCATCTCTGGAGGTGTGCCCTCTCTGTCATCCCTGCAGGTGTGCCCTCTCTGTCATCTCTGGAGATGTGCCCTCTCTCTGTCATCTCTGGAGGTGTGCCCTCTCTCTGTCATCTCTGGAGGTGTGCCCTCTCTCTGTCATCTCTCGAGGTGTGCCCTCTCTCTGTCATCCCTGGAGGTGTGCCCTCTCTCTGTCATCTCTAGAGGTGTGCCCTCTCTCTGTCATGTTTGGAGGTGTGCCCACTCTCTGTCATCTCTCGAGGTGTGCCCTCTCTCTGTCATCCCTGCAGGTGTGCCCTCTCTGTCATCTCTGGAGATGTGCCCTCTCTCTGTCATCTCTGGAGGTGTGCCCTCTCTCTGTCATCTCTGGAGGTGTGCCGTCTCTCTGTCGTCTCTGGAGGTGTGCCCTCTCTCTGTCATCTCTCGAGGTGTGGCCTCTCTCTGTCATCTCTGGAGGTGTGCCCTCTCTCTGTCATCTCTGGAGGTGTGCCCTCTCTCTGTCATGTCTGGAGGTGTGCCCTCTCTCTGTCATCTCTGGAGGTGTGCCCTCTCTCTGTCATCTCTCGAGGTGCGCTCTCTCTCTGTCATCCTGGAGGTGTGCCCTCTCTCTGTCATCTCTGGAGGTATGTCCTCTCTCTGTCATCTCTCGAGGTGTGCTCTCTCTCTGTCATCTCTGGAGGTGTGTCCTGTCTCTGTCATCTCTCGAGGTGTGCTCTCTCTCTGTCATCCCTGCAGGTGTGCCCTCTCTCTGTCATCCCTGGAGGTGTGCCCTCTCTCTGTCATCTCTGGAGGTGTGCCCTCTCTCTGTCATCTCTGGAGGTGTGCCCTCTCTCTGTCATCTCTGGAGGTGTGTCCTCTCTCTGTCATCTCTCGAGGTGTGCCCTCTCTCTGTCATCTCTGGAGGTGTGCCCTCTCTCTGTCATCTCTGGAGGTGTGCCGTCTCTCTGTCGTCTCTGGAGGTGTGCCCTCTCTCTGTCATCTCTCGAGGTGTGGCCTCTCTCTGTCATCTCTGGAGGTGTGCCCTCTCTCTGTCATCTCTGGAGGTGTGCCCTCTCTCTGTCATGTCTGGAGGTGTGCCCTCTCTCTGTCATCTCTGGAGGTGTGCCCTCTCTCTGTCATCTCTCGAGGTGCGCTCTCTCTCTGTCATCCTGGAGGTGTGCCCTCTCTCTGTCATCTCTGGAGGTATGTCCTCTCTCTGTCATCTCTCGAGGTGTGCTCTCTCTCTGTCATCTCTGGAGGTGTGTCCTGTCTCTGTCATCTCTCGAGGTGTGCTCTCTCTCTGTCATCCCTGCAGGTGTGCCCTCTCTCTGTCATCCCTGGAGGTGTGCCCTCTCTCTGTCATCTCTGGAGGTGTGCCCTCTCTGTCATCTCTGGAGGTGTACCCTCTCTCTGTCATCTCTAGAGGTGTGTCCTCTCTCTGTCATCTCTGGAGGTGTGCTCTCTCTCTGTCATCTCTAGAGGTGTGTCCTCTCTCTGTCATCTCTGGAGGTGTGCTCTCTCTCTGTCATCCCTGCAGGTGTGCTCTCTCTCTGTCATATCTGGAGGTGTGCCCTCTCTCTGTCATCTCTAGAGGCGTGATGCCCTCTCTCTGTCTCCTTCTTCCTTGTTTATCTATCTGCATAGAGTGACGCTGATAAATGGGACTCCTTATTTGGAATGGGTCTGCAGTTCCACAAATATCTGTAATTTCTAGGAAGGTAGGCATTGATTACTCCTAGGGACTCTGCAGCTATCTTGCCTAGGTTTCAATGTCTTCAGCTATTTTTTCTTGGGCTCTCGTTTAACTTCTATGTGCCTATTTTCTTTATCTTTAAAACGGGAATAATTAAAGTTACTCCACAGGCTAATCATGAGGATTAAATAGTTAACTTATGTATTATGTTTACTATTTGGTACATAAGTCATGCCTAGTTATAACTACTATGCATTTGAAACAGGAGAAAATCTTCATCTTCACTTTTTAGCAATAAAGAATATAGAATTATTAATTCAAACATATCCCTTAAAAGACGCTCATAAAACTATGAATATGCCAGAGTGTCATGGGTTCCATAGTCTGCTATTATGTAGTGGCCATCCCAATAATCGTGAACCCTGCAGGTTCAGGAATGCCAGGGCTCCTAGTGGACTCCACTCAGCAGGATGATCCCAGCACTCAGCTCAAAACAGCTGAGACCCCAGTGCCCGTTAGCTTCAGAAGGAGTCTTTGGGACAATGGCAGTAGAAACTATTAGAATTTGTCATAATCCTGTAACATCAGATTTTATTGTGGACAATTAAGTAAGTCACTGAGGATTTGACAACTGGACAATGAATGTGGGACTTCAGACGGTCAGATGTCTGGCCAAGCTCAGCTCTCTGGGTTACTCTGCTGCCTGGAGGACACAGACTGAGAGGATGGCTGAAGATTGTTCCCCAGGGAAATGCTACCACCCTGCCGCTAAGCAGGTGTTTGTCTCTGGGGCAGCTTCTGAGGGCCCTGGAGGGTGCGGGCAGCACATGAGCAATGGGGGCTCCCTCTGCACCTGAGGTGACACAGGTGGGGCTCAGAGAAGGCTTATTGGCTTCGTGTACCATCTGTGGGGTCACGCCTTCGCAGAGAGGTAACTAATGGGCAGAGAATCCATAATGAGGGGTGTGGAGAAACCTTGTGCTGGTGCTAAACCAGTTCCGTTGACCTGTCCTGTCTGGAGGTTGTCCTCTGTGCCTCCTGGGACGGGGTCTCCGTGGAGCTCCACCACGGAAGGATTAGGGGCCCAGCCATCTCTTCAGTGGGGCAGGGGTGGGCACTAGCCTTGGGCATGCAGGGCCAGGGCCCAAGCCACCTGCCACAGAGTTCAGACTCAAGGGCTCCCGGGGCTTTACTGCTACCTGGCTGGGACAAGCCTTCCACTCTTTTCTGTACCTTCAGCCCTTGGAATGGTCACAGGAGGCCCTGCAGTGAGGTCTTTGGCTCAGGACTGGGGTCATACACTCAGCCTTGTCTACGCCCAGACAGATGCCTGCCAACAAAGGCAGACAGATCTGCCCACCTGACATGGCAGGAGAGAGTGGCCCCAGCTTGCCTGGGAAGAATAGGAGGAAACCTCATGGCACTCAAACCACAGCGGGGGAGAGAGTCTTCGGCAGAGACAAGGATTCAGGACAGGCTGAATGTACCAGGTGCACAAAGGACACGTTCCAGAAAGAACTGATTGCTGGAGAAGAATGTAGAATCTTTTTCCCTTCAGGTCTTCAAAGACAGGATTGACTCTTGCCTTCCTGAGGAGTAGGACTGCCTGCGGAAACAGAATGCCCCAGAGAGATTGTCAAGGTCCTCCCAGCCCTGTGACTCTGTGGTTTCATATGCACAGAGGGTGACCCCTCTGCATTTTGCAAGATGTGGAAGTATGTGTGTGCTTTGTCAGGATTCAGCGAAATCCATTTGTTTGTGTAGTGAGAGGTAATTCAGGTTAGGTGACCAACCAAGGGACTAGCAAACTGGTCGACACACAGCAGTGGTCACCTTAAGGAACGAGGCCTACTGTACTGACACGTCCATGTGCTGTGTGTCTGGGCTGTGAAAACTAGGGCACCTTGAGGAGGTGGTCAGTGTAGGGAGGATCCGGCTGTGGAGGGTCTGCTGCCCTCCGTGTTTGATCTCCTCTCGACATGAGTTCATGAGTACAAAGAGTAAAGCAAAGGCTTAGGTCATTCAGACAGGCATTCAAGATATAGGGTGAGACTTTAGTACACTCCAGGACAAACCATGATAAGTAAGTCCATTCCAGAGGGGCTGGGGACAGTTCCAGACACTCATCTCCGGGCACTGAGGCGGCGGGAAAAGACTGATCGCCCGGCCACTTCTGGGGAAAAAGTAGCTAGAAAGAGATTTATCAGTCTGGAGACAGGAAACCTTCACAGGGGAAGACAGAGTCTGCAAAGTTATGAAGATCAGACTGATTAATAAATAAACTCAGGATGTGAGGGACCCCCCTTTAATTTGGAAGAGGCACATTTGCTACTTTTCAAAGAAAACATTAATTTTTTGCAAGAATTATATTCATGGGACTCATTCTATAATTGTGATAGAAGTGTTAAAGGAGTTAAATAAAAGAGTTAAATCCACCATTGGTGGTGGAGGGACAGCATACTATTACAGACAGCTGGATTTTTAACCATCCGAAGTCGGCATCCAGAACAATCCCAGCCCTCAGTGACACTCTGGTCTGATGTGAGAACCCGGAGCGCTGGGCTGGCTGGGCCGGAGGGGTCAGGGAAGGTAGGGAGATGGGGGCTACCATCTGATAACCCAGAGCCTTGTACAGAGGGGCTGGCCTCCATCTCCATGGAAACTACCTACAATTGGGGTGCTTGAAATTCTTTTCAACTTCAAGAAATAACTATTTGCAAGTTTTTATTTTCCTGCCAAACAAATGAACATCACATATCATTTACATTATTTCAGAAGGCCAAAATTAGGGGGTAAAAATATCTTAGGCTTGATGATGCCTAAGTATGCTTCCTGTTTGGCCCTTCCTGTAAATATTTATGATTCACTAAAGGTCTTTCCCCTAAGTGCCTTTTGAATCATGTTTAATAAGCCTTCATTTATTTATTCATAGCAAACACTTATTGAATGGCAATCAATCGATACTAGGATATTGGTATTAATAACGCGTGGCCTCTGCCCTCGAGGAGTTTGGATCAAGTGGATAAATCACACTGGTGTCGGGAGGTCTCGCACAGCACCCCCCCACCCGGGCACCCATACGCTGGGGTCTAGACGGCACAGCAGAAGGAACGGGTGATGACCCCTGGCAACGACCTGCAGAGCTGGTGGGTGGTCACCCCATACCTCATCACTGCAGGTCAGGGGGAGCAATGAGGGAGGAGGACCTGGGAAGGCCTGTACTTACGGGCTGGTTGAGGGAGGGAGGAGCCAAATCTGCAGGGAGTGGACAGAGAGCCCCAGGACAGAGAGCACTCCCAACTCGGGCAGGCTAGGGCCCTGGAGACCTGTTAGGTTTGGACACAGGCTCCCGCTCCAGGCACCTGGGACAAGGTCAGCAGAGTGACTGAAAGGAGGAGGAAAGACGGGGGCTGGGAGAGTGTTCGTGTGAGACGTCTCTGCTGTGAAGCCGTTTGTCCATTTAACGAGAGCTATAGCTCAGCTGCTTGGTGCCTCCGTGCTAACGAAAACCTTCTGCCTCTTGGTACCTACTGTCAGAGCCCCGGGAGGCAGACAGGGCAGCTATTATTATCCCAGTTTCCATGGAGGTGGTCCACCTGGGGAAAGAGACAGTGCCAAGTTCACAGAACAGATAGCAAGCTGTCCTTTTAGCTGAGTTTTGCATTTGTTTTCCCAGTTAAATATCAATGATTTGCTAGAATATTTAAGAGTGAAGTGATACTATATTTGAGATTTGCTTCAGACTCATTGGGGGAATGTAGCAGGTCTTGATGAGGGAGGAGCAAGCTGGAGCAGGACATGCACTAGGGGGAGGGAGGCATCCCTCTGGCCCCGGGGCTGGCCACAGGGACGCTAATGCTGCAGGTGTGCACAGAGGAGAGGTGGGGGTGGGGGGACTTTAGCACAGCATGAGCCAGAGATCAGAAAGGAGGATGGAAACACAGACAGAGTCAAGAAAGAGCCTAGAGAAAAGCAAAGGGGGGGGTAGCCAGGAGTGTGAAGTTGGGGTGCAGCGAGGGAGGGGCTGTGGGAGCCCCCTCCTGGAGCTCTACCCGAGGCTGTGTGGTCAAAATGGAGATCCCTGGGTAGAGCGCTGGCTGGCACGCTCCTGGGGGCTGCTAGGAAGGTGACTGATGTAAAGCATGTGGCACTTAGGGGGCACACGGTAAATTCTCCTTTCCCCCATCTCTGTACTCACCTTGGACATTGTTCACAGATATGTTGGCGTCTCCCACATATTCTACAAGCCTTGCAAGAAACTTGTCCTTGTTTTTCAATGTTTTGCCCTATGAGATCATTGCAAAAGAAAATCATTTTTTTAACCATCATTTTATTTATTTTGCCAAAATTGCACTTTTGAGTCTATTGTTGGCAAGGGGTGGCTGCATCATCTCTGAGCATTACCACACACCCTCACTGGCATTATGGAAACTTGAGACGAAGTGCTCTTTTTATCCTGCTTGGATATTGATTTAATATTAGAGGACCATTTTCTCTTCATCTCAACCAGATGCTAAAAGGAACTTGGGGTGGATTGGAAGGACATGCCCTGAGCCTGTTATTGCTTACCTGGCCTAAAATAGAAGACAGCGCATTTTTTTTTTTTTAATATAGAAAGGAACATGTAACTGTGCATTAAGAGACATCAGGACCCTAAATGATGAAACTAAATCTAAAGGACACTTGTGGTTACTTAACGTGTGAGTACCTTTCTTTGTGGCTATGGTGGCTCAGGAGCCGAGTTCCCCCCATCAGGGAGCAGGTGGACCCCATCAGCCCAGGCATAGCTGGTGACTTACTGATAATTTTATTTCTTTCATTCCAATAAGCATCTTACTTATCTTTATCTCCTATAGTTTGCTAGGGCTTTCAATACCACAGGGAAGAAGGACCCTTCCTTTGTCTTGCTTTGGGCTTACTTTGGCTCCTTTTTCTAGCTTCTTAAGTTAGGAACTTACATCACTGATTAGAGACTTTTCCTCTTTTCCAATGTAAACATTTAGAGCTGTACATTTCCCTCACTACAGGAGGGAAATGCTGATATGTTAGGACTTACTACTGTGTAAATGCTGATATGTTAGGACTTCAGTCTGCCACTTTATTATTTCTGCCCCCATGTTTCTTGATCCTTTGTTTCTCTTTGCATCACTTGAATGTTCTTTAGAAGAACATATTAATTTATAAACAACTTTTTTTAGTGTGTCACTTTTTACAGTTTTCTCAGTGATAGCTTGAGGTATTGCAGTATTTGCCCTCAAATTACTACAGGCAACTATGGTCATCTTTTGCCACTTCAAGTCAAGTGTTGAAATCTTCCTTTCACTGCCCACTTTTAAAATATGACTGTGCCATGTGCTTATATGTATTGCACACCACCACAGGTACTGTTACCATTTTTACTTTAATTGTGACATATTATTTAAGCAACTCATAAGGTAAAGGATAGTTTATTACACTTGTCCTTAGTTTTACTCATTCTATTTTTCTTCTTTTATTGCTGAAATTCCTGGTCTTATGTTAACATTTTCTTCCTGTTTGGAAAGTTTCCTGCAGACATCTTTAAGGGTGGGTCTGCTGATGCTTATGAATTCTCTTAGTTTTCCTTTGTCTGAGAATGTATTTATTTCCCTTTTTATCTCTGAAGAATAGTTTTCCCATTTTTTTTCCTTTCAGTCCTAGTTCCTTCCTGGACTCTATGGTTTCACAGGAGAAATCCACTGTCATGAACTGGTTTCCATTATAGGAAAGTGCCTTTTCTTGCTGGCTGTTTCTAAGCTGGCGTCTTTGCCTTTAGTTTGAAAAGTCTTATTGTGGTGTGTCGTGGTGCGGAATTATTTCTGGCTCATCCTAATGGTGTTCACTCAGTTTCTTGAATCTGCAGCTGTATGTCTTGCCAACTTGGGAAGTTTTCAGCTAAGATTTCTTTTTAGACCCCCCGCCCACACTCTCCTTCCCTTGTGGGACTCTGGTGATACAAATATTAGATATTTTTTTGTTGCCCCATGAGATCTGAGGCTCTCTTCATGTTTCCTCAGTCTGTTTTCTTTGCATTGTCCAGACTGTGTAAATGTTACTGATCAGTCTTCAGGTTCCCTGGCTCTACGCTCTTTCATCTGCATTCTGGTACTGACCTCACTCAGGGTGTTTTCATGGCTGTTAGTGTGTTTTTCAATTTTATAATTTAATTGGGATATTCTGTTTGTTAATTTGTTTCAACATAGTTCCTAATTATTTGATGAAGCAATTTTTGTTGTTGCTTTGAACCCTTGTTCAGATGATTCTATTGTCTGGCTGGTTGTGGTTGACATCCGTTGGTTTTCTTGTCTTATTCAAGTTGTGCTTTTCCTGCTTCTTGTTAGGATGAGTGATTTTCACTTGTCCCCTGCACATTCTGGACATTATGCTGAGAGACATTTGGACCCATTGAGGTCTCTGATTTTACCAGACAGTGGCTCTGTTTAGGTTGACTGTGTAGGGTCTAGACATTTTTGTGAGTTGTGAAGTTCAATGACAATTGAGTTTAGGGGCTGGTCTAGTTCACATCTCAGTGAAATTAGAAATATTAATAAGCCTTTATTCATTCTATAATTAGAAAAATAAAACCCAAGGGAGAGGTGTATTTTAGATACAGTGTGTGAATATGGAAGACACCCAGGTGTGAGAGAACACCAGAGTCAGGGTAATGAGCGAGAGTCCAGGGCATAAGAGAAGAAACATTCACAGAGTGGGGGAGCAGCGGAAGTGGGGCCGTTCAGCTCATTCCCAGGTTGCCACAGTTCGCTGGAAGCCAGGTAAGGAAATATTCCATCTCAAAGGCTCTATCCATGATCTGGAAGGTACTTGCCAAGAGTCTAGACTGGGATTCAAATTTTGGACTTCTGGCTCTGATGCAAGAATACTGTCTGTCACAATCCCCCTTAACTGATTAGTGTTATGTTTTTGAAAACGTCTAGCAGAAATTTTACTTTAATTTCTGAATAACATGTGGTTCTCATTTGAGATCCATGAGATGTCCTGTATCCTATGGCTCAGAGGACCTCTGCTTTCTGAATCAGTGAATCCGCACAGACCACTCCTTTGCTCATTGGTTACTACCCATTAAATTTATTTTATATGTTGAGACTCTGTTACTTTTCATTGTATCTCTGATTAATTTTCAACACATGAAATAATGCAATACTCCCATATGTGTAATGCTAAATTAAATTTCATCTTAAAATAGACTCACTGTGATAAAATGAGTCTCTCTCTGCTCTTTTCAATGTAATCTTGAAAACTTCATATATTTAAATGGACTAATAGAAATTTCATATCTCCTTTAACTGCTACCATTTTGAAATGCTTGCCAGGCATTTTTTTAAAACATTAACTGTCGAATCTTGTCACAATCCTGCAAGGTAAATATGTTCATTTCTATTTTAAGGATTAGAAAACAGAAGCCCAAGGCACCGGCGTGCTCAGAGTCGTACCTGGCAGTGGATTTGAACCCAAGGCTTTCTCAAGAACTTCACGGTACACTCTGCTGTCTACAGCTTTCTCTTACTGATGGCAGAGTCAGATGGCCTCGTAAGCATTCTGAAAATAAGATAGATTGTTCCAACAACAGCTTTTTCTCAGAAAGGCAAAGACTATGGCACAGTACAGAAGAGACTCCTTTGGAAAATTCTGAGAACTGTTAATGATGTAATTCTTACTAGATTTACCCTGGAAAATCAGCTGTTTATTCCCGCGCCCTCAGGTGCAGTTCAGCCGCGTCGGCCGGGAGAGGGCAGCAGAGGCCGGCCCACAGCCGGGGGTGGGCGGGGCGCCGGGCGCACCCGCGGCAGGTGCAGGGGCGCGGCGGACCTGAGGCAGAGGAGGGCGCCTTTCTGCTCCCCTGTCCTCCTGGAGAAAAGAATGGAACCAAGAAGTTCAGAGCCACATGCCCATTTTCTCAAGCACTCATTCTGCACAGTGATTCTGCCAGTAATTGGCGGTGTGTTTTTTTCCTTCTGAAATGTATCAAGCGCTATCTTCTGAAATGTTTCCTACCATGAGAAGAACTTCAAATTATTTCCTAGGCGCTAGATAACCAGCTACAAAGAAGCCTGAGTTTCCATGCAACACACCGGGGTTCTGGGGAAGATAATAGCGCTGCTTCTTTTAAAACATAAGACATAACATAAACAGTACCTGAGGACATGCAGTTACCCGGCAAAGTTATAAATACATCTGCACACCACAGTTTCATACCGACTTTTTCTCTCTTAATTTGTTAATGAAATATGAATGCATTTCACAGCCCATCACTGTTTACATAGAGGCTGTGGGCTGAATTGCAGTTGGTGACAGGTCCCAGGCACACAGCTGCCAGGTGAGCCGCAGGAGGCGTGTGGGCCTGGCGGGGTCTGCAGCCCAGCCCAGCTCATGCTCACGAGTGCGAGCGGGACTGAGCCCATCTACTGATTCCTGGGATAGGTTATAGTCTCTGCTGCGGGGGAGTTTGGTGGGGAAAACTGTCTCATCTCCAGCTTTTGTTTAAGGATAAGAATAAAATCAAGGTGGGTGCCCAGTGCTACTCGCGAGTTTAATCTGTGTAGGGCTTTACTAGGTGTTCTCACCTTCACAGGACCTGGTGACATCCACTTTACTGACGGGTGACTCAGTGTTTACATGGCTTTGCAATGGTCACACAGAAGGTCAGCGGCAAGGCCAGGGTCTCAGACTGGCCCTCTGGCTCCACACCCCATCCCCTCTCTTCACGGTTCTGCCTGGTCATATTTGTGGAGGACGCACCTGCACACAGGGTGGGGTTGCTCCCAGGTGTCCTGACTCTCAGGAGATGAGCCCACAGAGAACTTCAGCAAAAAGGAGGCATGTCTGTGAAGAGCTGTATGACTGCCCACCCCAAGTTCCTGACTTCACAAATGGGCTTCGGCCCATGATTTGGGTCCAAAGCTGTTTATATAATGACCAGAATATTCTTTATATATAACACTGAAAAATATGAAGACAAACTGGCTGTCCCAGAGCATGAGGGAAATGAACCATGTACACAGAGACACAGACAGATGCTGGGATATTACATAGCCATGCAGAGTCAGGCTGTAGCTTATTTGATGACATAGAAAACAAGGTGACATAATTTGGACCACAAGGGGTGGGGGTAACAGAGCCCTGCACAGGGAGAACACACTGGTGTGCACACCGGCGGGTAAACACTACGCGTTAGCCGTGGCCAGCTCTGTGGGTGCAGTCATGCCTGACTTTTATCCTTTAGGTCTTTTTTATGGTTTCCTGATTTTTCAATGCATGTTTGCTATCTGAGGGGACAGAAAAAACTCATTTTTAAAAGAATTGTGTGTATATAATGTTGTCAATAAAATAAAAATAAATTTGTAGGTGAATACATGAAGAGTTTCCAAAGTAAAAGATGCCAGAAGAAAACCTGGGGAATGTAAAAGAATGAGCTGAGAATGAAAGGCTGTGATATGAGGATGCTGAAGAAAATGGAGTGGAGCCTGGTAAGAACCTGGTAGAGCAATTAGAGCAATGCATTTGGATTTGATCGCATTTTCTTTTCTCACTGGGAAGTGGTGAATCCTATTAGTTTATCACTAACACTTTTTTTGAAGTTCTGGAAATAGAAAGTAGGAGGTGACTTTTATGCCAACGAACCTGCTGTAGGATCTCAGGGAAGACTGAATCTGCACAGTCTTGTGATGTCCACCTGGGGCAGAACCTGCAGAGCGGACGCCCCTCGGTCCTCCCCACTCTGTCTTGTCCTTCTTCTTTCTCTCCTGCTCTCCCTTCCTGTCTTTCTGTGTCTGCCAGCTTTGACTCCATTTCATAAGCCAAGATAGAAAGTTAAGGATGTTAAATTTGTGAATGTTATTAGTATTTAGGATTGTTATATTGGATTCTTAACATCTCTGAGTCTACAAAGGAAAGCAAACACAATCTAATCAAATGCTAAAGAATTAGTAATTCAATGAAATCATCATGAAAGAATAAAAAGCCCTGCCGGGTTTTAGGTGGAGTGAATTCTGGAACAACGCACTCCGACCATGTTGCACACAGATGCAAAGACCACAAGTGGTTCTTTGGAGAAGCCTGGAGTAGACGCAGGAGTCTAGGGCAAGTTTTTCAGGATGTGATCTGTCTGGCTCCTTCAGCAAGAATCCGGAATTCATCAACTACTATAGGCTTTGTCTCTCAGTTGAACAATTTGCCCTCCTAAGTAGCAGAGCCACCACAGCCAGTCTCTGGCTTCAGAGTTCTTTCTGGACCTTGTTACATCTGTTGCTTTTGAACCACAGATTGAATTTGACACCTGAGATTGGAATGCAGATCTTGCCTTGGGAAGGGCTACATGGTAATTTTATATTTACATTATCCACTAAATTATGTCAGTAGGAGGTGTGTAAAAATGTAATCCGTGCAAATTAAAAGCGTGAGTGTGCAAAGTTCACAATGGGAGGATTTTCTTGGCTTTGATTTATGCCTCATATTTTCAGGCTCATGCATATATTCAGCTATGTCTTTAAAAATGCGTTCAATCTAATTTTAAATAAAATGAACAAGCAGTGGTTGTGCATGACCAGTCACTGGCCCACTCAATTGTTTCGTGAGGCACATCAAATATAAAAATGTGACAAAGAACTAATGTTTTTCTCTCCTGTGCAGAGATGAACTGCAGTCTGTTGCTGTCAAGGTAATTTATAACATATATTTATGGAAATAAACGACCCTTCTAGTCATTCATGTGCTTCAAATTAATCACCCAGCACAATGCTCGTAGCAAAGGAAAAGTGCATTATTCAAAATGCCTTTGAGCCCTCCTCTGGCCACCACCGCTTCCAAGAGTTTGCAGCTGAAGGTTTGTGGTGCAAAGAGGCTTCTGTCTTCTCATTATTAACTTGAGAGAGCCAAAGGGGAATAAGCACTCTAATCATCCGGAAAACTAATTAACTTCTTTCTTTCAAAGGCCTTATCAGATTTCTCCTTCGATGCTTTCCTCTAATTTCAGACTAGAGGGCTAATGGCATTTGTGCATGCTATCAAAATATATTAAGCAGTCAAAAATGTCTTTGAAGGAGGTGCACTTTATGGAGCTGGAAAGTGACAGTGTGAAGGTCATGTCGATTTGAATGCTGGGTCTTCCCCTCGCTGAACTTGGACAAGTTATTCAAAACTTTCAGGCTGCACTCTTCCCTCCTGTGCAGTGGGAAGAGCAAGGCCACTCTCACTGAGTTGCTGTGACGCTCAGAGATATAACTAGGTCTGGCCCTGCATGGGAGCAGCAAGAGGCAGTGACTTTATAGCAATGTTTGTGAATATAGGGGTGATGTCCAGGCTGTCTCCAGGTCGTCTGTGGTGGTGTACCTGGAAGGGGTGCCATAACTTCAGGACACAACGTTCCCTGTGGCCCTGAGGCACCTGAAACGCCAAGGATTTGGCCAGACAGCAGCTGGCTTCCAGAAGCTTCACCAGCCTGCATGGCCAAAGGAATGTCCTGCCATGAAAATCAAACAATATTCCAGAGAAAGGCTTTATGAAGGTGTTTTAAGTTCTAAAATGAGGGGACATGTAAAACTCGCTTCTTGTGCCTTGGGGTGAGCTTGGTGGGGAGGTGGAGGACAGAGAGACCCAGCCAGGAAGACAGGTCCTTCCAGACAGCTGACTCGTTGTATCTGTCCAACCTCAGAGCCCCACTGTCCTGTGCCACCTACTGCCTTGGAGGACAGACACTTTGCTGTGCTCTGTCACCCCCTTTGCCCTCACACCAGCTTTTGTTAAAGCTGAGCAGACTCTAAGAAGATGTGAAATCTACTGAGAAAAATCAACCCATTTTCACCTCATACCCGACTGCAGCATAAGGACAGTAAATCAGTTTATGAAGAAAGCCAGTCCATGAGTAAACTGTGAGGTTGACATCCACAGGAAGTGACTGTTAAATCAGGCAGTATGAATGACAGCAAGTAAGAGGAGCCTAAAATATGGGTCTGAGCAAGGGTATCTCCTCACCAGTACTAAAAGCCATTTGTACTCTTTCAAAATTGTTTTTAAATGAAATTAAAATATGTTTAGAATTAAAGAAGCAATATCCCAATATGAACACTGTAATAAAAAACTTAAATGCCTCAAAAACTGTAGACCTACAGAGTTAGTTAGAAAAACATAGGCACAAACAATTCTGGAAGAGAGGGCGGTGGCTTCTACTTGCTAACCTGGAGAAACAGACAAAAAGCTTTATTGGATCCTAGTGGTCTTTATAGTAAAGCCTTATCAAATGTCAGCCATTGGAAATCAATTCCAATTAAAAAACAGCATGAGAAGAAACACTCTGCACATAAAACATGTACTAAAAAGAGAGTGGCTCAAAAGACTTCTTGGCTTCTAAAGTAATTTGTCCATCTACCTTCAGTGGTTTAGGACATTTTCCACTAAGATAGTTTTTCAAAGTCTAATTGAAATTTCAATCTGTTGATCTTATGTCAGAACAATAAATCATTATGATCTCATAAGAGTGAATGCAAACTTATAAATTAATTGTAAAGAATATTCACTAGTTTTAGCTAATCAATCATTAGAATATCCTTAGATTTACTCTAGTTGGGTATGAGAACCTCAGTAATCACAAGGCTTCCAGTTTAGGCAGGTCAAATGTGTCTTTCCTTTACAATGTTAAATGTAACATGAAATAATATTAAAGAATGTGAAAACTAATCCATACCAAGAACAGGAGGAATAGACTCACTCAGGGATAAAAAACTATTAGTAGCAGTGTTTGGCATCTACCATTCTACCTACCAAGCATGCTGCCCACGTCTGTGCAGGGGGCAAGGAGCAGGCACAGGAGCTCGGAACTCAGTATCGGTATTGTTCATTAACTGTGACAAATGCACCCCCCCAATCCTAGATGCTAACACTGTGTAGCTGGGAGACTGTGCCGAGGGTGAGAGCTGGGGCAGGGATTCATGGGATTTTATACTATCTGCTCAATTTTTTCTGCAAATACAAAATTGGTATGAAAAACCATAACGTTTATTAATTTTTTTTTTAAATTTACAATGATGAGGGAATGCCAAAGGGATATGAGAACCAACTGAAAGAGCTTCAAATGTTCCAGTCTGGAAAAATTTGAACAATAAAACAGTAAAGTAGTGTTAGATTATGACTCAAACTGTAAGGTAAATATTCATAAATACCTACTGATGTAAATAAATTATTGAATAAGTAAATGGAGGAGAATAGACAACTCTCCCATGCAGAACTCCAAATAATTTTTATGCACAGTCCATTCTTAAGAAGCAGAACCTAACTATCCAGTTGTTAACTATCCTGCGGCCACACCTGTCACTAATGCATAGTGGGCTGCATATTGACTTTTCCCCAAGGAATATAGTATGGAAAGAAAAAGAATAACTTCATAGTTCAGAAACCTGTAATAGTACCTCAAGCCAAGTGATCAAGGTTAATATCGACAATGACAAGTCAAGTTCATAGTAAGCACTTGGATCTGATGTGATAGAACTGCACTTTACCTCTGTGGGTTTCATGTATTTATATTTGATGTAATTTGTGAGGTATTTTGGCTTAACTATGCTACCTTAATATTTTTCTCTTATTTTTCCTATAATATGTTCATTTTTATTTCTTTTTGGTTTTCTTTTGGATTGATGAAAACTTTTTATTGTTCTGTCTTACTCTTTACTAGTCTGGTAGTTATCAATATGTTTACTCTTCTGTTAGTGGTTTCTCTGGAAATTACAAATATGCTTGATGTATGGAAACCTAATATAACTTAGTACTTTTATCTCTTTCAGGACATGTCAAACACATCAGAACACTGTAATAACATTTGCCACCTTCTTTGTGAGATTTTTAATGTTATTTTAATTTTATGTTGTTTTTACAATCAAGTCATTCATTATTTACCAGTATTTTACCCTACTGACTGTTGTTTGTTCCTTCCTGCAAGTCCAGCCTTCCATTTTGCATACTTGGTGCACTGTAGTTTCTGAAGGTGGTTGTGAAGGACTCCACAGGGTCACCATTTTGTTACAAACGCCTGCCCCAGGCTGGTGCTTTCTGGAAACCAACTTGCGTCGGGGATGGGGTCGTCCCAAGCGGAGGCTGTATCGGTCCCTCTCCCAAGAACCCCTGGAAGTTGTTCTCTTACTCTGGCTCAGTATTCCCTACTTTTTCTCTCCAGGCCTATCCTACTGGCTCTTCTGGGGACACTGGGGGCCATAAAATGGCAGAAGCCCTCAGTGGGAGCAGTCCCTGGGACAAGTGGTGCTGGAGGGGCTGGCAGGCAGAGATCCTGGAGACCCAACTGCTATCACAGACGGTAGAGGCAGAGCCGTAAGGGGAGAACCTTGACAGCCTCCTTCTCCTGCCGGTGACCCCCTGGGTGAACCCACCTGGAGGTCAGCTGTCCAGGAAGCTGTGTTGTGGGGTCTGAGTGCGGAGTCACCCGGCAGAGACAGTTTGCAATAGTCACCTGTCGCCGTGTGACAAACCGTCCCTACACTTACTGGCTGAGAACAGCCCTTGCTAGCGATTCTGAACCCGGGCTGGGCTCCGCGAGCAGCGGCTCAGAGGGAGGCTGACAGCCGGCCGGCCTGAGTACGCGCGTCGCGGCGAGCCCAACCCCTTCCCTCTGCGGGCGGGACCCTGACGGGCTCCGGCGCCCACGTGCAGCGCCTGCAGCCGCACCTGCCGCGACGTGCGGAGGCTCCGCCGCTTCCCTCCTTCTCCAGCTTCCGGTTCCTCACTAACCCAGGGCCGACTGGCTCTCCCGGGGTGTCACAGCTGGCTGGAGTGGAGGCCGCGTGCAGGACTGGGGCCGGGGCTTGGCGTCGCCGAAATCGGAGCCGGCAGCCACAGCCTGCGCCTAATCCGGCGAGGGTGGGGGCAACGCGGTCTAGGTCGGCGACGACACCGCGGGTTAAATCCCTTGCCCGCCTTTCAACTGAGTTTTTTCATCCAAAGCGTTAGTCGAACCAAGCTCCCGAGATCAGGTCTGCAGTGCCGGGGCTGGCGGCCGCCTCCAAGCCCGGAACCTTCCCGCCCTGCCGGGAGCGGCCACGGGGGACGCTTAAGCCGTCGCACACACGGCCCCAGGGCAGGAAGTAGCGGGGCACTGTGGGAAGCGCCCGCGCTTTCGCGGGTTCCGCGAAAAATGGCGCCCTTGTATCTGTCGGCGCCCGCGCCTTAGCCGGTCGGGAGCCGGGAGCCCGCGGGGCAGTGGGGGAGCGCAGCGGGCTGGCGAGGGCCGTGGGCTCCACTGGGGTCCGTGGCGCACAGTCCCGAGGCGAGCATGGCGACCCCGGACCAGAAGTCGCCGAACGTCCTGTTGCAGAACCTATGCTGCCGCATCCTGGGCAGGAGCGAAGGTAGGCGCGTCGGGTCGGCCGCTCGGGGTGCCAGCCCGGAGGTCGCTTTCTCAGCTTGCTACTTGGAATCCTCCTGGGGCTGGAGGCGCCGGGACGCGGGGCCGGGGCGGAGGTTTGGAGGGCTGGGAACTGGGCCAGAGGGAGCGGGGCACCAGGGCTGTGTTGGAGGCTCGGAGGGCTGAGGTGGAGAGAGAGGCGGGTCTGAGGGCCGGGGTTGTGGCCGGGGCAGAGGGAGCGGATGGCCGGTAGCCCGGACGGGGACGTGGGGTTAGAGGGTCGGGGCAGAGTGTTGGAGGACCCGGCCGAGGGAGCGGAGGGTCGCGGTTAGGGCCTAGGACCTGGATAGAGGGAGCCGAGTGAATGGGGCCCGGCGTACGGAGGGGTGGAGCCCGGAGCGGGCTGAGTCACCTCGCACTCTGGCTCGCTGCTCTGTCAGTGAAGACAGGAAGCCTGCCAGCTCGGCAATTTATCGCTTTTCTCTAGTATAATGCGTCGGGGAGCGAGCTTCTGCGCACGGTTGGGTTCCTGCTGAGCCTGGGTGAACAGTGCGGATAGCACCGTGGTGGGGGAGGGTGCGAGGCGCTGACGAGCCACAGAATTGCCCCTTTTTCCCTTAGGAACGTTTAACAGGTTTGAGTATTGTGCAAAGGGAAGTGTTTACCACTCTTCTCTGCCATGTTTTCCCACTGTTAAAGGGTTGGAGGTTGGATTTGATATAAAACTACTCTGGTAGAGTTCATGTAGCAGATATTATTAAGAAGCAAAACAAAACAGTCCTGTGTAATAGGTGAAGCCGTTCTGTAGCCGAGGTGTTTGAATAGAAAAGGTGCAGAATGTCATCTTTTGGTTCTTTGGAGGTGGTGGGGAAGAATAGGATGCACTTTGAGGGGATTTTGTGGGTAATTAAAGTTACTTAACCCATTAAGCACGAAAATGTGGCAAATAAATCATGCAATTTGAAGGAGGACTTAAGTAAAATTACATTTAAAGTACTGAGATTGCCCTTTGGCTTTTATTTTTTGATTCATGACAATTTGCGTACACTGTTCTGTAATCTTAGGGGGAAAAGATGAATTTTGTGTCATTTTCTGTTAAATGACTTGACTTCACATAGTTGTTGGTACCTTGTGTAGTTTTACTCTGTCACTTTATTCATCTGTCTTTGATGAAGACACCCCCCCAACACACACACCTAGCTGAAGACACCCTCCCCACACCTAGCTCCTGGAGAAGCAAGAATTTATGATCTATTTAAGGTCATTCACAGATCTTTCATTCTAGTGGAGACAATTAGTAGAGATAAACAGGTAATGTTAGTGGTGATGTTAATGAACCGGCAAGGGGGGTTCCCTCTTTCTCACCTTACAAAAAGTCAATTGGGACAACAGGGATTGTCAAAGAAGAAGGATTTATTGCAGAGAATGATGTCCACTGGGAGGTGGGAGGACAGAATGGTCAAGGGTTTCTCTAGAGGTGAAATGAATAATACATGAAGTGAGTGAGTTATACATGGTTGGGGGTGGAGGCACAGTGAGAAATCATATTGGCATATTGCATGATCAAAAATTGGTGGATAAGCCCTTTCAAGGGTGGAGATTTTAATGGTATAATGAACTGGGGATAATACTGATCCTCCTTTCCAGGGTTATGGGAAGTATGTTGCTAAGAGCGTCCTTGGGCACTATCTGTGGTGGAATGATCTGTTACTTACCTTGGCTTCTCTGAACAACTGGGTAAAGCCTCATGGTTATCTTAGTACTGTAAGGAGGATTCACCATTTCTGAAAAACAACTCAAAAGGGTCAGGGGAAGGGTCCAGTGAAACAGAAAATTATGAAGTTCTGGTCAGCAAAGTTTACTGGTCTGGGGACTTGAAACATAAGAGAACTGCAAAAAGGTGTTTTTGTTTAGGGAGCAAATTGGAGCGAGTGCTGTGATGAAAAAGTCATAGAGAGTGAAGAGGTGAGGGGAAGTGCTTTGAGGTGCTTAAACAGACCCGAGTGAAGGCAGGCAGGACCATTTGGACATCTGGGGAGGGATAAGGAGGAGGGAACAAGAGCTAGGGCCTGAGGTGGGTGTGAGTATGGTCTGCTTTCTTTTTGTGTCTGGAGCACACTGAGTTAACTCTCTAATTTCAAGTTCCTAATAGTAGGGAAGCCAAGAAACTGAGATTGTTGGTTATAACTTAGCTGCTTTAACATCAGTGTTTTTGTTATACCAGTGGTTCCAAACTCTTTTCTTATCTTTATACATTCTCACCGTCATAACTGGATTTTGAAAGTCACTCATGTGAGCAAGAATGATATATCTCAACGTAAAAAATTTTTTGATATTGAAACTTCTTTTGATTGACATAAAAGTTTCACTCCCTAGCCAGGTGTTGTGGCGGGCACCTGTAGTCCCAGCTGCTCGGGAGGCTGAGGCAAGAGAATCGCGTAAGCCCAAGAGTTAGAGGTTACTGTGAGCCGTGTGACGCCATGGCACTGTACCCGAGGGCGGTACAGTGAGACTCTGTCTCTACAAAAAAAAAAAAAGTTTCACTCCTTGAAATGCTTTTCTTTAGCCAAGTTCTGTATCTTACTATCTCCCCATTTAGAATTGTGCCCAGATTGAGAGTAAGTAGGCTCTCCAATCTTGAAGGGTCCTCTCTGAATATGTTGTATCGTAAAGTCCATTTAGGATGATATTCTTTGGGTATTTTTTGTATAGCTAGGATTGCCAGGCATTGATGATACTCATAATATCAAGTTATGTTACAGTTTATGTGGGACAATTTATAACTATTTAGTAGTTACCTCTCTTGAATACAATTTGTTCTTAAAGATGAAAGGAGCAATATTAACTGATGCCTGTGCAATATTTGATGTTAAAAAGTTTCATTAGTGGAAATTTTATCTGATAACTCCATAGAACATTGATTAATTACCTAATTTTCTAATTACATATTGCTAACAGACTTACGTATTTTCATACTGTGAAATCAGAGCATAAAAGATACTTGTTACTTTTAGTGAATTTCATATGCATCCACTTTTTATAGAGTATCTTTAAAAAAAATTACAGTTGACTTAACATCTGTGAATTTGCTTGAGACACATACTGCTGGCTGGCAAGTAATAAAAAAAATCCTATCTTCATATCCCTTCTCTGCCCTGCCCTGCCCAGGAGTATATTTGACTTTATTATTACATCTCTGCAGAGTCATTATTCCTAGCACAGGAAGTAGTGTGCTTAATGGGAGAGTGTTTCAACTCTGCAGGAGTCAACACTTTGCAAGCTCTGTCTATGGGGTAATGAAGACATAGATGTGTGCAGGATAAGTGTTGAGGTGTACCTGCAGCACACAGCACGTTGGAGTGAGAGGGTTGCTGTAACGGGAGTGAGAGGGTTGCTGTAACGTGTCAGACCGCTGTCCCTGCACCACAGGCAGAAGGGACAGCAATGCTGTCTCATGATTCACTACCTTAGAGGTGTTCCTGTTGGTTTCATAATTTTCCAAAGCAGTGAAGAGCTCTTGATCTAATTCTGAATAACATGTGGTCTTCTTTTGATTATACAGTAACTGCATTCTTGGGAAAGTCAATGTATATTGAGTGTTCAAATGTATATTAAATATATATTACAACTTGAAAGTTTTAGGCTTCATTCGAAAGTTGTAATTAATGGATTTATTTTTATTTTTAAGTATTTAAGCATTGCCTTGGTTTATATTTCCAATATGGTAACTATGGATAGATGTAGCCTACATAATCAAAAACTTTTTGGAGTCCTCAATCTTAAGAATATAAAGGGGCCTTGAGGCCCCCCAAAATTGAGAATCACGAATCTACAGTGATGCTTTCTTTCTTTTGTGTTTTTTTAGGACACTACTTTTCAACTAGAGTCATGCATTAGAATTTCCTGTGATTACACAAGAACCTGATAACACTGGTTGCTTGTGGAAAGGGGAGCTGGTGGCTGAGGGCAGGGGACGTCTGCTGTAACGTTATGCGTCTTCATTGTGAGCTCCTTAAATGCGGGGACTGCTCACCCTTTGCTGTCAGGTTGTTTTCTGTGACCTCCTTGGAGATGTGTCGCACTCCAGCTTCCTCTCCTTTTTTGCTTGGTTGGATCTAGTGATTTTCTTGGTGGTCTTAATTTCCGTCTTTTGACCTTTTTGTTTTGGTATTATAGAGATCTCTTCAACTTAAATACAGACATTTTGATTTTAAAAAACATTCTGCAACCATCCTTTGAACATTCCAGAGCTTGTCTTCTCTGTATCTGTAGCTTCCTGTTTCTGTTTCCTGGATATGGTATTTCTAATATTTGAGGCTATTGTAGTTGCTTTTTAAAAAGTCTTTCATTTTCCTACTTCATACATTTTGCTCGTTCTTAGAGTTTCATCTTTCATTGTTTTTGTCTCGCTCTTCCGTGTTGCCTGCTGTCCTCTTCTGTGTGGTGGTACTTGTCCTCTGATAGCTAAGAGTGAGTTGGTTTGGGAGTCTTCTGAGAAGGCAACGCTTGCCAGGGCTTGAGCTTCCTGTGGAGGATGGCACACTTCACTCTACTGTCTCTCACCTTGTTTTGCTCACAAGTACCGTGATTTTTACACACTGAAGGTTTGTGGGACCCCTGCATCGAGCAAGTTCATTGTCACAAAAGCATGTACTCTCTCTTCCTGTCTCTGTGTTACATTTGGGTAGTTCTTGCAGTATTTCAAACTTTTCATTAATATTGTATCTGCTGTGTTATTTGTGATCAGTGATATTTGATGTTACTTTTGTAATTGTTTGGGGGGCGCCACAAGCTGCACCTGTATAAGAGGAGACTGACGGCTCCACTGACTCGCAGCTCCCTGTCACCTTCTCCTTGGGCTTCCCTGCTCCCTGAGCCACCACAGCGTGGAAGTTAGGCTGTTAGGCTGATTAATAGCCCTACGATGGCCTCTGAGTGTTTAAGTGTGTATGTCTCTCACTTTAAATCAAAAGTTAGAAATGATTAAGTTCAGTGAGGAAGGCTTGCCAAGTTGAAGAAGCTGAGATAGGCTGGGAGCCAGGCCTCTTGCACCGAACAGTTAGCCAAGTTGTGAATGCAAAGGAAAAGTTCTTGAAGGGAAATTAAAAGTGCTGCTCCAGTGAACACACACATGATAAGAAAGCAAAATGGCCTTATTGCTGATATGGAGAAAGTTTTAGTGGTCTGGAGAGAAGATCAAATCAGCTATAACATTCTCTAAGCCAAAGCCTAACCCAGAGGAAGGCCCTGACTCTTTTTTTCTAGGAAGCAGTGATTTTTCAACCGATGTTCTACGGCACACTGGTGGGCCGTGAGAGGATCTTACGTGTGCCTTGAAAATTTTAAAGATCATTAAATTATTTTCAAAGAAGTTCAAAGCATATACATTTTTTACTCTTTCTTTTGATCAACATAATTTAAGTGTGCTGTGGAAGTTTAACTATAGGTTCAAGTGTGCAGAGAGATAAAAAAGTTGAAAAACATTGCTGAGAAGGCTGAGAAGTGAGGAAGCTGCAGAGAAAAGTTGGAAGCTGCAGAGGCTGGTCCCTGAGGTTTGAGGAGAGGTGCGTCTCCATGACATAAAAGTGCGAGGTGAAGCAGCAGGTGCTGATGGAGCATCTGTGAGTGACCCAGGAGACCTGGCTGAAATCAATGCCAAGGTTGGCTACACTACAGATGTTCACTGTGTACGAAATCTCCTCCTGTTGGAAGATGCCGTCCAGGCCTTTCATAGTTGCAGAGGAGAAGTCCATGCCTGGCTTCAAAGCTGCACAGGACAGGCTGGCTCTCATTAGGGGCTAGAGCAGCTGGTGACCTTAAGTCAAAGCCAGTGCTCACTGAGCATTCTAAAGATCCCAGGGCCTGTCAGAATTATGCTGTACCTACTGTGCCTATGCTCTGTAAATGGAACAACAAAGCCGGGGTGGCAGCATAGCTGTTTACAGAATGGTTACTGAATATTTTAAGACCACTATTGAGAGCTGCTCAGGAAAAAAAAAAATCCTTTTAAAATCCTACTGCTCATTGGCAGTGCACCAGGTCACCCAAGAGCTGTGATGGAGAAGTACGAGGAGGTGAGTGTTGTCTTCATGTCCATGGATCAAGGAGTCATTTTGACTTTCAGGTCTCATTATTTAAGAAGTGCAGTTTGTAAGGCTATAGCTGCCATAGATAATGATTCCCCTGATGGATCTGGCAAAGTGAAATGAAAATCTTCAAGAAAAGATTTCCCCACTGTAGGTGATGCTGTTAAGAGCACTTGTGATGATGGGAGGAGGACAAATGTCCACATTAAGAGGAGGCTAGAAGGTGATTCCAGCCATTGTGGATGCTTCGAGGGGTTCAGGACTCCCGTGGAGCAAGTCCCTGGAGATGTGCTGGAAATAGCGGGAACCAGAGTTGGAAGTAAGCCTGGAGATGGGGCCGAGTTGCTGCGATCTCACGATCAACCTTGGGTGGATGAGGAGGTTCTCATGGATGAGCAAAGAAAGTGCTGTGTTGAGGTAGAATCTACTTCTGGTGAAGGTGCTGGGAACACTATTGAAATGACAACAAGGTATTTGGAATATTCTATAAACTAAGTTGGTATAGCAAGGGAAGGGATTTGGACAATTGACTGCAATTTTAGAAGAAATTCTGCTGTGGGTAAAACCCTGTCAAACAGCATCGTGTGCCACAGAGCAGTCTTTTGTGAGAGGAGAGCCCACGGATGCAGTAAACCTTATTTTACAAAATTGCCACAGTCACCCCAGCCTTCAGCAACCGTCACCCTGTTTAGTAAGCAGCCATCAGCATGGAAGCACCTACAGAAAGATTGTGAGTCTGAAGACTCAGGTGGTTGATAACATTTTTTAGCAATAAACTATTCTTTAATTAAGGTAGGTACATTTTTAAAGACATAATGCTACATTAATAGACTATAGTAAATGTATCTTGACTTTTATATGCACTGGGAAACCGAAAGAATCATGTGACCTGCTTTATTTTTACCATGGTGGCTGGAAGTGACTCTGCCTCATCTCTGCAGGCTGTAATTGGATAGAGACCCCTCTGTGCAGGGTTACCCCCATGTCACTGTCTTGTCTTTTTCCTTGGGCTGGTTAGTTCGGCTGCAGAGGGGTTTTGCCTCAGTGTTCTGGAAAGGATGGAGGGTCCTTGAATTCAGTCTGCTGCTTTTCTTTAGTGCTTTCTCTAGACCAGCTTTTCTTTGCCCGGGTCAGGGATCAGGGATTGAAGAGAGGACCCAGGGGTCCATTTCCTTCCAGACCTTTAGCCAGGCTCTCCCACTCTGCTTGTGTCTGATCTTGAGGGTGCTGAGTTCCTTCCTTCTCTGAGCCTCCCTGGGCCTCTGCTGAGGGATCCATATTTCTTCTTGGTTTTTGTCTCCTGCTCTACCCTTTTCCCGTTTTTAACCCAGTACACTAGTAGCCTGCAGGTTTCACGGCCCCTGTGCCAGCTTCTCACTTCATTGAATTCTCTCTGCTGTTGTTTCGCCTTACTTCTTTTGCCCTTGGCAGTTTATGCCTAATTTTTAGAACTCCTTTCTTTTCAGCGTAATGGTATTTTTGAAAGGGGTGAAAGCCCACATATGTGTTGAAGCACAAATCCAGATTATTGCCTGTTGTGGCTGTTGAGTGGCCCACTTATGAGTCTATTTGTTGACCCAGAAGGTTCTCAGAGGCTCTCTTGATCAGCCTTTCTTCTTACACTTAATGCTTTGGGATGCACTTTTTTATCTTCCAGGATTTTGAAGACTGTCTGGCCTATTGCTGTTTTTTTTTCTTGTTTCATAGAACTCTTAATTCCATTTATTTGTTCATTTTATTTTAATTTCTTAATAGGATTTTTTTCTCTAGTTAAGACATGTGGAGGGTGGAAGGTGAAGGCTGTGTATACCCAGCTCTTGCAGGCCGTTGAAACTGCTGATTGGTAGTAACTTGCCTGCTTTCATTCACCCTGCAGCTGATGTGGCCCAGCAGTTCCAGTATGCTGTTCGAGTTATTGGCAGCAACTTTGCCCCAACTGTTGAAAGAGATGAATTTCTAGTAGCTGAAAAAATCAAGAAAGAACGTACGTATTTTTATTAAATGTTATGTATTGGATTTTTAAATGTGTCAAAGCATAAGGATATATATGTATGTATGCATGTCGTTCCCAAGCACATTTTAATTATAGGTACTATTAAAAATAAGGACAACTCAATTCAGTTGTAGTAGTGAAAGAGGTTTGTTTTAAATGCCATAACAATGTTACTGAGTTTTAGAGTGTGAGGAAGATAAAAGGGCTTAATGAAACTTCCCACTTCTCTCTAATGTGCCTCTGAGCAGCTGATGTAGAGCCCGAGAACATGTCTTGGCAAGTGGGCGACTACTTTTGATTGCCACCTTCCAAACTTCTGGTACTTCAGGACTTTGGTGAACATTTTAATTCTGAGATGGTACATAAAGCCTCCTTAACCTTAGAGAAGGAAGGTTAGCTCTTTCTCGGTTTGTTATTGACAGTGGGTTATCTGGTTGTGCAGGTGGATTCTGCCACTCCTATGCCTCAGGCGTGTCTGGGGGTAGCTCAGCTTAGGCAGGTGGCAGCCCCGAGTAGTCCCTGGAGAACAGCCCTACTGTCAGTTGACAGGTTGTGTTTCCTGGCAGCCAGTTCTCTGGGCTGCAGAAGCCGAGCCCCAGGGGCTTGCAGTTCTCCGCTGGCTGTTAAACGGCCCAGGGAGTGGACATTGGCCTGTGTCTAAGTAATAACATCTTCTAGAAGTCACTTCTTCATGGTAGAGTTCTCCACCCCAGCTGTTGCCTTATGGACTAGCCAGTGGTCTGTGTGGAGGTCCGGCTCTGCTGTGCGGCCAGACTGGATGGTGCATCAGCTCGTTAGCTGGTGACGTAGTTGACGCTGTGACCTGTGAGTCCTCACATCTGGACGTAGTTGCCTTTGCCTGTTCAGGGTGTGATGAGTGACCTAAATCTGAAATGGTCCATCAGATTCCAAGCTTTGATGTTAGCTACCGTGCATATATTTAAGGCAGAGGAATAAAAATGGAAGATCTGAGCTATTGTTAACGTACTAATATTTATCTTCTTTTTGTGTCTATAAAACTGAACACAAGGACACTGCACTCTCCTCTTGAACCCTAAACCATTTTACATTTTAGATAACCCCAGCTGTCAGGTGCTATATTAACAGGCCATTCCCTGTGTAAGTTTGCCTGTCACGGCCTCATGCTGAGCCTATTACACCTGTATGTAGTAGCAAAGAATAAAGTTTGTCTGAACTTACAGTACAACTGATAGCTACATGGTTACATTAGAAATTCAAGGAAGTCTTGGATTTTTTAAAAGAAGAAACCTAACCATGCACACTTTGTTTCATGTGTGCTGTGTTTTTGAGATCAAGGCATTTTGTGTGCGGACTCAGTATGCCCCTGCAGTGTCCAGCAGCTCTCCCTGGACACCTGCAGTAGGCACCATCTCTCTGAGTACCTGTAGTCCTTTTGTGTGATGGTTACTGTTGGTCTGTTATGTTTTATCTAAGACATTTTAAATTTGATTACATTTGTTGATAGATCAGATTAGTTATGATAGCTCTGCCCTCTGGAATAACACAGAAAAGTTAAGTTTTAATTTTATGTGGCTGACTTCAGTATAAAATGCTAGTGTGTTTTATATTGAAACAAAAGGCAAAAGTGATCATGTGACAAAACCTAACAATTTTTTTGTTTGTTTGTTTGTTTGAGATAGACTCTTACTATGTCACTCTAGGTAGAGTGCTGTTGTGTCACAGCTCACAGCAATCTCCAACTTTTGGGCTTAAGCGATTCTCTTGCCTCAGCCTCCCAAGTAGCTGGGACTGCAGGTGCCCTCACAATGCCTGGCTATTTGTTGTTGTTGTCTAGCAGGCCCAGGTTGGGTTGGAACCCACCAGCCCCAGTGCATGTGGCCATTGCCCTAATCACTGAGGGACGGGTGCCGAGCCTTAACAGTTGTTAATTCTTTAATTTTTCACATTGCCAAATATGTGTACGTTGTAACTTGAGATTTGTTTTGCTTTGTTTAACAATTTTGTAGATAAAACATTCATTTGTAAATATTCTGTATTTTTTTCTTACTATTAGCCTATGGTTATATCTATGAATTGGTGTCAGTCTCATTCTATAGAAAGAACATTCCTTTCATAATTTAATGGTTGTATTGGAGTATATTTATATAAATTTTAAAGGTAGCAAATTACAGTATATTAAATTTTAATTGCATTAATCTTGTTGAATATACTTTATATATTTTAAAGATAGCTTTACCTTTCTATATGGGAGAAGTTGAAAGTACTGTTAGGGTTAGGATTATGTCATCTCTGGTATGTGCTTCTGTGATTAAGACATGACCCCAGCACACTTTCTTAGCTGATGAACATGAGAGAACATTGGGTATAAAGTCAGTCATTACCTTTGTACAAACCAAGTAGAAGATCTGAGGCTCCATGTGACTGGCTAGTGAGGTTTTAACAAAGTCCTCCCACTGAATGGGTGAACACAGAGACTCAGTGGAGAGTCCTGAAGTTATCTGTGAGCTTATTGAAGTGGCTCCTTTTCCAGTAAGTGGAACGCTATATTTTGGTGTGTATAATGTGCTCCCATGTATAATGTGCACTCACATGTTTGGTTCAAACTTTTAGGAAAAAACTTACATTTAATTTTTTTACTCAAATTTTTATTTATTTATGGTTAGGTACTGGTTTTTTATATTATAAAAGAATTTTAACATTTATTTTTTAATGCAGTTACACTTTTAATACATCAGCATAAATAGAAGATGTAAAAACAGATACAGAATTTGTACTACCCATGTAAATGCACATTCTTATTGTTCCCTCAAAAGTTTGGGCAGAGAGTGCACATTATACACGGCAGATTGGGACAGTGTGCACGGCCTTGTGCGTAGGTGGTGTGCAGTGCTGTGAAGGTGAGTCTCTCCCCTTGGGAGCCCCACATATGGTCTGTAGCTTCCCCTCCGAGGAGTAGAGCTCAGAATGAGCTTCTCATTTGTTACAGTTGATTTCAGGTAATTTGTAAGTGTATGGAACATCCAAAGACATTTATTAATAAAACAAATTAGTGGGTGAAAATTAGTGGGCTATTTTGAATTTTATTTGAAACCTCAGTTGATTGTTACAAATGAAACATTGCTGTATATCTTAACAAAAATGTTTAGAATGCGAGGTTTTCAAGTGAAATAAACGATCATGATTTTATAAGTTTTGTTGTTTCACACTCCACCTTGTTAACCAGTTAGATTGGTGGGTTTGCTTCACTGTCACATTTGTAGATAGAATCTAAATGATCCCATTATTCTCATTTTTTTACTTAATTTTCATATGAATGCTTTGATTCCACCTGGTACTGTTCATATTTTATTAGTAGACAGGTCAGAGAGGTTAAATGGCTTGACCAGATTCCTGTAGCTGTTGGGTCACCCACAGTGACTTCTAACTGAAGCTGGGGATTCTTCCCCTCCCTTCAGAGCTATGGAGCAGTGTCATGAGCAGGTGCTGGTGCAGGTGGTTAACATGTACTTTCTGACTTGCAGTTACTCGCCAGAGAAGAGATGCTGATGCCGCTTTGTTCTCCGAGCTCCACAGGAGGCTCCATTCACAGGTGTGGTGCAGGATCTGGGGGACATTTGACTGGTTCCTGGGCATATTACTCATGGTTTGGAACATTTGCCGGGGTGTCTGTCTTTTTTTTCTTGCCTGCTGCCTGTTGGAAGAATTGTTGTCTTGGGCCACATGTTAAATACACAAATACTAATGAAAGCTGGTTAGCAGGAATAAAAAAGAGGCCCATACTTCTCATGATACCTGACACCACAGATAAGCAACAGTCCTCAAATAATTTGCATGTAGCCTGCAGGCCAGACACCCCTGAACCTTTTTTTGTAGTGTCACATTAAACTTTTCTGTAATCAATAATGGCTTTTCATTGTAGATACCATTTGCTTTTTCAAGAGTTTCAATACTTGAAGTAGGTTTTGGCTGAATTTAATGCTAAATTACTTATAAAAATGAATGAAACTACACTGGGAAAGTAGTTAGACTTTGTTTTTTTTTTTGCAGTTTTTTGGCTGGGGCTGGGCTTGAACCTGCATCCCCGGTATATGGGGCCAGTGCCCTACTCCTTGAGCCACAGGCGCCACCCCAATAGTTAGACTTTGTAATTTTTGGTAGTTACCTTAGTTACATTCCTAGGAGGAGGCACATTGGTGGAAGTAGTCTTGGCTGTCTGTAGGTAACAGCAGAAGTTTATCAGGTTGATAGGCTTTACTGATCATTAGGTTCTGGTTTGTACTGCTGTACATGATAACCCTGGGTGGCGAATGTTTTGTGATTGGATGTTAACATTGAATGGTTGTTCTGGCCTGGTATTTTTATAAAAGGCTTTGCTAATACCGATACATTAATTGAATTATAGGGTGAGGTTTCTGTGGGTTTTGAATGTAAAGGAATGTAGTTCATCTAGCTCACTCCCTTTTATAGAGAAGGTGAATCCAGTGAGGTTTACTGCACAAAATAATGTTCATGTTACAATAGTCAAGTGATGGAGTGAGGCCTAATGTTTCTAGTGATCAGACACGTATTTTTTGAGTCTTCCTTTCTGTTCATACATGGTACTCTTAGAACAAGCCTAAGTTTACTTGCTGATGATTGTGGTTCCTTAATTCAGTTTGACTTTGAATTTACTTTTAAGTGTGCTTTTTTCATACTTTGATCTTTGATAATATTTTCAGTATTATTGTATTTTTGAAATATTTACAAAGAAATAGGAACCTTTTTTATATATTCATTTGCAGGCAAATTGTTTCAAACTGCTCTATCATTTGCTTTCCTTAAATCTTTCTCCATTTCTAAGTTGTATATGGAAGTTGAAAAGACCTGGTTGGATTTCACATTTCCCAGCCTTCTGAGATCCCAAAAGAGAATTTCCTTCCGTGAAAGCTATTGTGTCTGTTAATATTGGCCATTGGACGAAAAGACATTTAGAAACTTTGTACTTTAAAATGGTTGTTTTCCATAATTGTGGAATTCTCAATATTTATTCCTAAATATCAGTGATTTAAATAGTGGCCATCTTTCTGAGGCTAACTTAAAACCTAACTTGCTTAGTTTTCTCATTGCATGAGATGAAAAATGTTAGGAAACAATAGTACAACATTGGTAATTAAACTGAGTAGAAAAATATATATAGGTTAGTATCCATATCATCATTTTGCTAAAATAATCATTGAGATTATTTTTGTCCTGTTTTCTCAGTGGGGGCCCCTTGTTGGTGTGTGCCATGCATACCCCTCC
Source organism: Nycticebus coucang (assembly GCF_027406575.1). Taxonomy (NCBI): domain Eukaryota; kingdom Metazoa; phylum Chordata; class Mammalia; order Primates; family Lorisidae; genus Nycticebus; species Nycticebus coucang. The sequence continues at coordinate 1,287,932 of NC_069794.1, forward strand.
TGGAGAGGAAGCCCAGAGGTGCGGCTCTTGCTGTTAGACCTGGAGGAGGGACTTGGGGAGTGGAGGGTAGCTCTGGGTGTGACAGACATGGGGAAGGTGCCCTGTGGTCCTGGGCTGGACAGTGAAGTGTAGCCGGCAGGGAAAGGGTGCAAGGAGGGAGGGTGGCTTGTGAGGGACGGGCAGGCCAGGGTGCACAGTGCCTGTGGGAGGACACTGGCTGGCCCCTGTCCACACCTTGGCACATGTTCAAAGCTCTTCAGAGACTGATCTTGGGTGTTTTATACCTGCTCTTTTTATTGTAAAAAGTGTGGCCTCTCCCTTTAAATTTTGTTCTTTGTTGGAACTTTGTGCACTCTTCACCTGTGTGCCTGCTTTCTGAAGTAAGAGCTGAAGCTTCCTCTTCGCACTCTCCTGCTGCAGCGTGCTCATTTCCTGCCGCCTTTCCTGTGCTGGCAGCTGTCTTTTCTCAGACAGTCCTTAAAGACTCTTCCAGCATAGCCTGGTGGGTGTGCTCTCTGTTCCCTTCTCTCCCTGTGTGTGGCCCATCTTGCTGAGAGCCAGAGTCTCTCCTGGGAGTTCTACATGAGCTGTGAAGTGCTGTTTGTCACATTGCATCTGCCCAGTCTGTTTACCATGAGACTAGACTCTATCAGGGCTCAGGTGGGAATTGGTTGAGTGTCTGAAAAAGTCTGTGTAAATAAATTTAAATACTTGGGATGAGCTTATTCTTTAGAAAAACTTTCAGGTAATATTTAATATAATGAAGCTTTTGCACAATGTAAGAAATCCTATAATTTGTTTTGTAAATAAAGATACTTATATATTCTAGCTTATGCATGCAAAGGTAAGGCTATATGAATAGAGTAGAATGCTGTGCAGATTCGAGGTGGGATGTACTGAGACTTGGCCCCTGTGCGGATTAGGCTGCCGTGATGCACAGTTGGAAATTAATGAACTGTGAAATGCTAACCCTACATGGAAACTCACGGTTAGTTATCCTGAACCCCATCTTGAGTTTGGATGTATGTTGTGCTGAGGCTAAGTCCTGCACTTTAGGATTCTTTTCTCATAATACTCTATTTTGTGTCCTAAATGTGACATTGATAAAGTAAAAAAGAAAACAAAACGTGTTTTATGATGACATTTGTCTTATAATCACTATGCTTTGGAAGTTATATGAATTATTTCCGGGAGGACGATGCTGTTATTTTTCAAAGAGGATAATCTAAACACCTTGTTCTCATTAGGGAGTTTGGAGTTGATTGTGTTGGAACCTGTCTCTTCCTTCTGGGGGCGGGAGGGGGGGTGCTAGTTACACTCCCCGAAATGAGCAGAGGTGGCATTATGTCTCCATGTGTTTTCTAAAATGCATTTCTGTTTCAGAAATAAGTATAGTTTAGGAGAGAGGAAAACGAGACTGGAGAGAAACATAAAATAGTTCTTTTTCAACATTTGTTTTCTTTCTAAACAGGGAATTTTGAAAAACAAGTGGTCAATTCTCTACCTCTTGCTGAGCCTTAGTGAGGACCCGCGCAAACAGCCGAGCAAGGTGAGTGGCTTTGCCCTGCAATCAGGTGTCTTGTTGGGGGCAATTATACCAAATTTTGGTAGGAATTAACTACAGGTGAGAAAATAGCAGGAGCAAAGCAAAAAGCTCACTTGATCGTGGAAGGTCAAGGGCTTTCATTTTCCTTTTTTTCCCCCCCTCATTTCTTAATAGTTTTGAAATGTACCATTGCATCGTGCACATTAGATGAGGTCTCCCTAGGTACCCTCCCTCCTCCCATATCCTCCCTCCCTTCCCCTCTCTCTCCTCTTCCCTTCTACTTTCTGGACTGTAGTTATGTTTTGGTATTCTTATGAGTGTGTAGGTGATTATATATTGATTTCATAGTAGTATTGAGTACATTGGATACTTTTTTCCCCATTCTTGAGATACTTTACTAAGAAGAATATGTTCAAGCTCCCTCCAGGTAAACATAAAAGATGTGAAGTCTCCATCCATTTTATGGCTGCATAGTATTCCATGGTGTACACATACCACAATTTGTTAATCCATTAACAATTGGGTGGCTGGGCACTTGGGCTGTTTCCTTGTCTTGGCAATTATGAATTGGGCTGCAATAAACATTTTGGTGCAAATGTCTTTGTTGTGAAGTAATTTTTGATCATCTGGGAATATACCTAGTAGAGGAATTGCAGGATCGAATGGTAGGTCTACTTTTAGTTCCTTGAGTGTTCTCCAAACTTCTTTCCAAAAAGGTCGTATTAGCTTGCATTCCCACCAGCAGTGTAGAAGTGTTCCCTTCTCTCTGCATCCATGCCAACATCTGCAGTTTTGGGATTTTGTGATGTGGGCTAATCTTACTGGAGTTAGATGATATTGCAAAGTGGTTTTGATTTGCATTTCTCTGATGATTAAGGATGATAAGCATTTTTTCATGTGTTTGTTGGCCATGCGCCTGTCTTCATCAGGGAAGTTTCTGTTCAGGTCTCTTGCCCACATAGAAATGGGGTTATTTGTTCTTTTCTTATTGACTAGTTTGAGTTCTCTGTAGATTCTAGTTATCAGACCTTTGTTGGAAGCATAACCTGCAAAAGTCTTCTCCTATTCTGAAGGTTGTGTGTTTTCTTTACTTACTGTGCTCTTGGCTGTGCAAAAGCTTTTTAGTTAGACCAGATCCCAGTAATGTATTTTTGGTGTTGCTTCAATTGCCCGGGGTGGGGGGGGTCCTCCTCATAAAATATTCTCCCAGGCCAATTTCTTCAAGTGTTTTCCCTGCACTCTCTTCTAGTATTTTTATAGTTTCATGTCTTAAGTTTAAATCTTTTATCCAGTGAGAAGCAATTTTTGTTAATGGTGAAAGGTGGGGGTCCAGTTTCAGTCTTCTACAGGTCACCAGCTAGTTCGCTCAGCACCATTTGTTAAATAGGAAGTTTTCCCCCATTGAATATTTTTGATAGGCTTGTTAAAGATCAAATGACGACATCTTCATCTCTTAGTTCTCTATTCTGTTCCATACATCTACCGCTCTGTTTTTGTGCCAGTACCACTGTAGATTTATAGTATAGCCTGAAGTCTGGTAACGTGATACCTCCTGATTTGTTCTCATTTCTGAGTAATGTATTTGCTATTTGAGGTTTTTTCTGATTCCATATAAAACGAAGTACTATTTTTTCAAATTCTTTAAATTATGACAGTGGAGCTTTAATAGGGATTGCATTAAATCTGTAGATTGCTTTGGGTAGTATGGACATTTTAACAATGTTGATTCTTCCCAGCCATGAGCATGGTATGTTTTTCCATTTGTTAACATCTTCAGCTATTTCTTTTTTCAGAGTTTCATAGTTCTCTTTATAGAGATCTTTCACGTCCTTTGTTAGGTAAATTCCCAGATATTTCATCTTCTTTGGTGCTATTGTAAAAGGAATAGAGTCCTTGACTATATTTTCAGCTTGACTATTGTTGGCATATATAAAAGCTACTGATCTGTAAGTTTTGATTTTGTGTCCTGAGACACTGCTGTATTCCTTGATCACTTCTAAGAGTTTTGAAGTTGAGTCTCTGGGATTTCCAAGTATAGGATCCTATCATCCGAGAAGACTGAGAGTTTGATTTCCTCTGACTGTATTTGGATACCGTTGATTGCCTTCTCTTGCCTGATTGCAATGGCTAAGACTTCATTACTATGTTGAATAGCAATGGAGACAGTGGACATCCTTGCCTCGTTCCTGATCTGAGTGGAACTGTTTTCAATTTTACACCATTCAATATGTTGGCTGTTGTTTTGCTACAGATGGCCTCTATCAGATTAAGAAATGTCCCTTCTATGCCTATTTTCTTAATTATCCTGATAATGAAAGGATGCTGGATATTATCAAAGGCTTTTTCTGCATCAATAGGGAGAATCATATGGTCTTTGTTTTTTTTTTTTTTTTTTTTTTTTTTGCAGTTTTTGGCCGGGGCTGGGCTTGAACTCGCCACCTCCGGCACATGGGGCCAGTGCCCTACTCCTTGTTTTTTATTATATTGATGTGATGTATTATATTTATAGATTTTCATATTTTGAACCAGCCCTGTAACCCAACTTGATCATGGTGTATAATTTTTTTGATGTGTTGTTGAATTCTGTTTGCTAAGATCTTATTGAATATTTTTGTGTCGATATTCATTAATGATATTGGTCTATAATTGTCTTTCTTTGTTGGATCCTTTCCTGGTTTGGGGATCAGGATGATATGTGCTTCATAGAGTGTGTTGGGAAGGATTCCTTCTTTTTGTATGCTTTGGAAAAGGTTGTATAATGTAGGTAGTAGCTCCTCTTGGAAGGTTAATAGAATTCGGATATGAAGCCATCTGTTCTAGGACTTTTCTTTTTTGGGGAGATTTCGTATTGTTTGTGCTTTTTCAGTGATTGATATAGGTCTATTCAAGATTTCTAAATCTTTCTGGTTGAGTCTAGGAAGGTGGTGTGCTTTAATTTTCCTTTTTTTAAAAGAGCATTTTTGTCTGATGTATTTCACTGTTATTCAGATGTAACAATGAGTGGTTAAAAAGAGAATGAATTGTTAGTTTTGAAAATGTTTGCTTTTCAATAAGGTTGCTAATTCCAGCACAGACGGGCAGTTCTTTGTGAGCTGGAGTCCCTTGAGGAGTATCTTGTGGTGTCAGTTACTGTTATGAATGTTCATGACTGCTACATGGTGAAGCTTCGTTGTCACCTGTGTTCAGTGTTTGTACTTTGTGGCGTTTCAAAGCATGATGGGCTGTTCCATGTCCTAGAGTGTGGAGTAATAAAATATTCTCCTTTAGATACCCTGTTTCCCCGAAAATAAGACCTACTTACAGGAAAGATAAGATGTCCCCTGAAAATAAGACCTAGCGCATCTTTGGGAGCACACCTTAAAATAAGACACTGTCTTATTTTTGGGGAAACAGGGTAGAAAGTTGAAGAATATGGGTGAGAGATTTATACTTGTCTCTAAAGCTTTAGTCTATCTAATAATATAAATAGGAATAGCAGTATAAATATATAAAGTAATCATTTTATAGCAGTGCCAAACTTTGAAAAATTATGAGTTTGCTTGAATTTTGAATAAATAAGGTACTTAGTTATTAGACAGTATAATAGTTGGAGTTCAGAAAATTTTCAAAAACTTTATCATTTTTGCCATATTTCAAAAGTGTGTCAACTAGCTTATTATTTAATAAAGCATGGAATATAAACTCAGTCCTAGGAATAGAAGAAAAATCGGAACAGAAATTATCTTTGTAGATTTGGGAAAAATGTCTTGTAATTTCCTATCTCTGTATTCCTGGTGCATTTTTTATTTCCAGGTTTCTAGCTATGCCGCGTTATTTGCTCAAGCATTACCGCGAGATGCTCATTCAACTCCCTTCTACTACACCCGGCCGCAGACCCTCCCTCTGAGTTACCAGGACCGGAGCACCCCCTCAGTTCCGAGCTCAGGCAGCATGGGCAGCAGCGGCATCAGCAGCGTCAGCCTGTGTGGCCTCAGTGGCCCAGCACCAACTCCACAGCCTGTCCTTCCGGGGTAAGGACAGGCTGACACGTACATACAGGTTCTTCTATGAGGAAACAGAAATGCCATGGGCCTCTAAATGGGCACTTGTGTTCACTGACAGCATCAGGAGGCCTCGGATGAGCCGGGCCATGTTCCCCCTGGGCAGTGTCCAGTGTGCTCTGTCTTAAGACCTTGTGCTCAGCGCTGCATCTCAGTGGAATTCTTTTCACTTTTTAATGGTTAGAACTGACTGAAGACTTGGCTGGCTCTCAGCTGTCAGGGGTGTGCTTGCTATTGGGACCTGCAAGGCGAGTATGCGGGCCCTTGGTCTGGAGGTGACAGCCAGCTCTCTGTTCTCACTTGTCTTTCAGTGAACATTGGCCTCTTCATTTGTGTATGTATTCTCCTCCTTGGATTCTTTAAAAAATTAAGTTAAAGAATATAAGGTTGAACTATCCTCCAGTGCCAACATCTTTAAGGATTGTGACATTTTAGTGTACATGAATTAAGATGATGAAAAGCAGGATGCCCAGTGAAGATGTTACATACTTGGTCACTTACTATGATGTCAAAACATACGTCCAAACACGTTTGAGGAAATACAGAATGTGTAGTTGAGAATAAAGCAGGTGGTGAAGAGCCAGGTGCCACTGTCATTAACGTTTTGTTCTTGAGTACACAGTTCCACCTGTAGATAAACAGGTGGCTTTTCTGTTTGTTTCCTTGAAATCACATTAAAACAGATGGTTATAAAGCAGATATTTTCCCAGAAATCCTTGGTCACCGAGGATTCAGCGTTAAATAAATGATGTTTTCCGTATAAGCATGATGGGATTATAAATCATTTTGTGAGTTATGAGATTATGTTCAAGCTGTTAGAAAGCAGAATGTATGTTCTACACACGTGTGTCATCAGGGGGCCTGTGCTTAGTGCACAGCACGTCCGCCTTTGAAAAGAACACTCCATAGACTCCACCTGCAGCTGTGCTCGGGGAAGGGCACGCTAACATCTCATTCTCTCTTTGAATTTGTAATAAGTTTTTGCTATGAGCTGTGTACACTTTGAACTGAGACAATCTTCTAGTATCATTCTCTTAAATTTAGAACTATGCTGGAAGACACAGTTTTAGTAAATGTTGACTTTTTTCCCCACTGAAAATACTATAGAATAAGGGTGGTTTCAGATTTTTCCTCTTCTCTATCTCTGTGAGTGGACTGTAGATGGACCTACTGGTGATGGCACCAGTACAAAGTCAGAGCTCTGTGCCTGGAAGCAGTGCAAATTCTCAATTTTGTGTTTCACAGTCCCAGGAAGTGATATTTTTGCCACAGTTGTCAAAGCATATGTTAGAAATTAGTTATCAGGTTCTTAGATTTTTCAAAAAACAAGTTTGAAATATTCTCAAAATTATTCTAAAACTATCTTGACCTTGAATGTGCATTTACCTTAGCTTTTGTATGTTTGTACTTGTTAGAGCTTAATAGAAAATTGCAGTATTTCTTTTTCTAGTTAGCACCCTGAAGGGCAGAGACACATGAGGACAGGCCCCTAGGCAGTTTGCAAAGGGTGGGCGTTTCTGTGCAGTCAGTGTGCATTGGGTGGTGTGCAGCAGGAGGTACACAGTGTGCAGCGGGAGGCATGCAGTGCAAAGTGTGCTGTGGGAGGTGTGTAGCGGGAGGTGTGCAGGGTGCAATGGGAGGTGTACAGTGGGGTGTGCAGTGGGAGGTGTGTAAGGCAGAGTGCAGTGGGAGGTGTGTAAGGCAGAGTGCAGTGGGAGGTGTGCGGCAGGAGGTGTGTAATAGGCAGAGTGCAGTGGGAGGTGTGCGGCAGGAGGTGTGGAATAGGCAGAGTGCAGTGGGAGGTGTGCGGCAGGAGGTGTGTAATAGGCAGAGAGCAGTGGGAGGTGTGCGGCAGGAGGTGTGGAATAGGCAGAGTGCAGTGGGAGGTGTGCGGCAGGAGGTGTGTAATAGGCAGAGTGCCGTGGGAGGTGTGCGGCAGGAGGTGTGGAATAGGCAGAGTGCCGTGGGAGGTGTGCGGCAGGAGGTGTGTAATAGGCAGAGTGCCGTGGGAGGTGTGCGGCAGGAGGTGTGTAATAGGCAGAGTGCGGTGGGAGGTGTGCGGCAGGAGGTGTGTAATAGGCAGAGTGCGGTGGGAGGTGTGCGGCAGGAGGTGTGTAATAGGCAGAGTGCGGTGGGAGGTGTGCGGCAGGAGGTGTGGAATAGGCAGAGTGCAGTGGGAGGTGTGCGGCAGGAGGTGTGGAATAGGCAGAGTGCGGTGGGAGGTGTGCGGCAGGAGGTGTGTAATAGGCAGAGTGCGGTGGGAGGTGTGCGGCAGGAGGTGTGTAATAGGCAGAGTGTGGTGGGAGGTGTGCGGCAGGAGGTGTGGAATAGGCAGAGTGCGGTGGGAGGTGTGCGGCAGGAGGTGTGTAATAGGCAGAGTGCGGTGGGAGGTGTGCGGCAGGAGGTGTGGAATAGGCAGAGTGCGGTGGGAGGTGTGCGGCAGGAGGTGTGGAATAGGCAGAGTGCGGTGGGAGGTGTGCGGCAGGTGTGTAAGGCAGAGTGCGGTGGGAGGTGTGCGGCAGGAGGTGTGGAATAGGCAGAGTACAGTGGGAGGTGTGCGGCAGGAGGTGTGTAATAGGCAGAGTGCGGTGGGAGGTGTGCGGCAGGAGGTGTGGAATAGGCAGAGTGCAGTGGGAGGTGTGCGGCAGGTGTGTAAGGCAGAGTGCGGTGGGAGGTGTGCGGCAGGAGGTGTGGAATAGGCAGAGTGCGGTGGGAGGTGTGCGGCAGGTGTGTAAGGCAGAGTGCGGTGGGAGGTGTGCGGCAGGAGGTGTGTAATAGGCAGAGTGCAGTGGGAGGTGTGCGGCAGGAGGTGTGGAATAGGCAGAGTGCGGTGGGAGGTGTGCGGCAGGAGGTGTGGAATAGGCAGAGTGCAGTGGGAGGTGTGCGGCAGGAGGTGTGTAATAGGCAGAGTGCGGTGGGAGGTGTGCGGCAGGAGGTGTGGAATAGGCAGAGTGCGGTGGGAGGTGTGCGGCAGGAGGTGTGTAATAGGCAGAGTGCGGTGGGAGGTGTGCGGCAGGAGGTGTGGAATAGGCATAGTGCAGTGGGAGGTGTGCGGCAGGAGGTGTGTAATAGGCAGAGTGCAGTGGGAGGTGTGCGGCAGGAGGTGTGGAATAGGCAGAGTGCGGTGGGAGGTGTGCGGCAGGAGGTGTGGAATAGGCAGAGTGCAGTGGGAGGTGTGCGGCAGGTGTGTAAGGCAGAGTGCGGTGGGAGGTGTGCGGCAGGAGGTGTGTAATAGGCAGAGTGCGGTGGGAGGTGTGCGGCAGGAGGTGTGTAATAGGCAGGGTGCAGTGGGAGGTGTGCGGCGGGAGGTGTGGAATAGGCAGAGTGCGGTGGGAGGTGTGCGGCAGGAGGTGTGTAATAGGCAGGGTGCAGTGGGAGGTGTGCGGCAGGAGGTGGGAAATGTACAGAGGGATGTTTGCAGTGTGCAGTGGGAGGTATGCGGTGTGCAGCAGGTGTGCAGTGAGAGGTGCATAGTGGGAAGTGCACAGTGTGCAGTGGGAGGTGTGCAGTGTGTGCTGGGAGGTGTGCAATGTGCAGCGGGAGGTGTGTAGTGTGTAGAGGGGGGTGTGCAGTGGGCAGTGGGAAATGCCAGGCTGGGGGTCCCAATGGAAGCCCACAGTTTCCAGGGACTTACTGGTGTATCTTAGAGTTGAACCAAAGTGTCACCTGTCTTAGATTTCTGAGTTTCATAGTTCCCTGTATTGATGTATGAAGCATTTCTAGGAATGCTGTACCTTCAGTGAATCACCTGGTCACGTGAAGATATTAAATGTTATTTGTGTCCTGTAGACAGTCTCATCCAGCTCCTGGGGTGGGAGACTGCCTTCGACAGCAGCTGGGGTCTCGTCTGGCATGGACTTTAACTGCAAATCAACCTTCTTCACAAACCACTACCTCAAGAGGTATCCCAAACACTGTTTCCCGTAACATGACACGGTCAAGGAGAGAAGGGGACACGGGTGGTGAGTAACGATGTTTTCACATAGCTTTTCTTTGAACATTTAGAATCCCCCCTTCCTTTAGTTTAAAGTGTGGATCCGGGATCCCCACCTGAAGGCCTTTAGTGGTTTCCTGTTGTACTTAGGGTGAGGCTCAGAATCCCTGGAGTTGGGGAGCCCTGGCTGTTAACTTTGTGCTGTCGGCTTTCCCCAGGGCCATCTGCTCTGCTCCCGCCTTTCTCCCTGGTCACCTGTGGATGGGCCAGGCCTCTGGGTGAAGACATCTTCTTCGACCAAAGCCCTTGTGCCGCACGGGGGCAGGGACTGTGCCTGTCTCGTTCTCAGCCCTAGTGCTTAACAGAAGCTTGAGCTGCCTTGAGAACACTGCAGATAGCAGTGTTTGAAACACAGTGCCCTGAAAATAGAGCATTGGGTTTTACTCTTGATTCACTGTCTGCTGTTTCTGAAATTGCCGCTGGTGTCATCTGTCCTTGCATAGAACACAGAGGCGAGGAGCGCCTGTTAGAGGACGCTCCAGGCAGGCATCCTCAAACTTTTTAGACAGGGGGCCAATTCACTGTCCCTCAGACCGTTGGAGGGCCAGACTTTAGTTTAAAAAAAAAACAAAACAAAACAATGAACAAATTCCTATGCACACTGCGCATAGCTTATTTTGAAGTAAAAAACAAAACGGGAACAAATACAATTCACACCGCCTCATGTGGCCCACGGGCCACAGTTTGAGGACGCCTGCTCTAAGGGGACGTGAGGACGCCTAGCTTCAGCGTCTGTGCAACTCTGCCCACCCCGTGTCCCTCTCATAAGCCTCCCTCTGCCCACAGCGTGTCACTGGCTCAGCATGCAGCTTCCAAACGGAGGTGGGACACTGTCCTGATACCTACCCAGTGCCTCCAGACCTGTATTCTATGCAGTGCTAAGACAAAATTGACTTAAAAATACACCAGATTAGTTCAGAAGAAGCCGGGGAGAATGTACAAAGGAGGAAAGAACAGTGGGGTAGACAGAAAGCACACAGCAAGAAGGTCACTTTAAACCCAGGAATGTCAGCAGTTACATTAACTGTGTGAACACTTGGGTTAAATGACAGTTTTTTAACAAAAATTACATCATTCTGACAACTATGTATTGCTTATAAGAGATACATTTTAGCTATTTGGACACAAATGGATTGAAAATAAATGGATGAAAAAATAAATAGTCTGGTAAACACTAACCCTGAGAAAGATGTAGCTGTATTAATCCCTAGGTATAGTTTAGGGAGAGCAGTGCCAGGGAAGAGGGGCATTCACAGCAACCAAGGGGTCAACTGTTTAGGAAGAAGTAACAATCCTAATCCTGTGCTCACCACCCAACAGCTTTACAGTTCACAGAGCAAAACTGACAGAACAAAGAAAACCAGGCAAACCCATACAGTTGATACTTTAACTTTTCTTAGTAATGGATAGAGTAAGCAGACAAAAACAATGATCCATAAGGTTTGAACAGTGCATTTAGGAACTTGATCTGGTTGATATTCATGGAGCCTTCCACCCGTGGCTGTGCAGTACACGCCTGCCCTGCCTCTGAGCTGGCTGGGTTGGTCTTCGAACCCTGACCCCCAGAGACTAGAAGCTCTAGGCTGCTCTCTCCTTCCATGAATGTCTTAGATTTTAAAACATTGCCTCCCCTTTTGTATTTTGGCCTAACACTCAAATTCTGACTTGGCTTTTGTTGAAAGGAATTATGAAAATAATAAATATCTTTCCTGTATTATTAACTCCACTTATCTGGTGTTAGGGAGGGACCCAGGTCATTCGCTTGCTGTGTGGTAACCCTGTCTCTGCAGACACCCTCCGTCAGCCAATCCATCCTTTGTGGTTGGTTTGTGCTGCTGCCCTGATTCTACAGTGCGGTCCCACAGAGGCTTGTCTGTAAGAAATTACATGGTTTCCATTCCCTTTTCAGAAAGTCCTATTTCTTTCTTAACTCACTCGCTTTTTCATCTTGAGGTCATTTATTGGGTTTGTAAATTTTGTCTTAGTGGTAAATATATAATCTAAAGCTAATTGTGCTATAAAATCTATTTTACCTTAAATGTATTATCTAATAATTGCTCTCTTTTAAAAACCATTTTTCAGGTAGCATGGAAATTACTGAGGCAGCTCTGGTGAGGGACATTCTGTACGTCTTCCAGGGCATAGATGGCAAAAACATTAAAATGAACAACAGTGAAAATTGTTACAAAGTAGAAGGAAAGGTACAGTAACATAAAATCTAGTTAAAACTTTTTAAAAAGAAAAAAAATGTCATGAAGTCCACATAGTGAGCTATTCATTTGAAAAGTGGTATTGAGATTTCATAAAATTGGCTGTACCAGTCAAATTGCACTTTTAAGTCCTGGCTTATGTGTCCCTGCCCCGTGTGTAGCTGTGTCGTAGGACTCTTTGTGATTGATTAATATGTGGTTCCTTCTGTGTGTTCCTAGTTGGCTGTCCCACCTCGCCGATTGCCGCATCCTGCTGCCATGCCAGGCACAGAGACCCAGCTTGGCATCTGCCATCAGTGCAGGGCTCTGGAGCAGGGATCTTCCAGAACTGTTGTTCCCATGGCCCTTCTGTGCTGTAGTGTAGGACTGTGGCTTTGAGCCCTTCACAGAGCGACTGAGGTGGCAGACATTAGCTACAGGTCCTAGGCAGTTACTCTACAGGGTGACCTGGCATGAGCTTAACCACCCTTCACGGTGTTCTGTGCAGCTGTTGCCTTCATGGTGTTCTGTGCTGCTGTTCACTCTCCCTTTAATGATGGCATATTAATTATTTCTAACTTTTAGTAGCGAAACCTAAGGGTTATAATACTGTAGTAGAAGAATGAATGGTTGTGAAAAATAGTAATTGCAATTTTAGTATTGATTTTTAATTTTTAACTCTTGATGTATTTACTTTTTAGGCAAATCTAAGTAGATCTTTGAGGGACACAGCAGTCAGACTTGCTGAGCTGGGGTGGTTACACAACAAGATCAGAAAGTACACTGATCAGAGAAGTCTGGACCGTTCCTTTGGACTTGTTGGTCAGGTATGTTCATGAGGTGAGGGTATTTGGGATGCTGTTTGCTTTGGGAAATGCTTAATGTACTTTAAATTTTACTTTGAAAATAATTCTTGAGCGAGTTCTCTTTAAATGAAGCAGCTTTGATGATCCGCAGCTGTGTCAGTGAGGGTCCACCTGAGAAAGTAGAAACTGCCATAGGCATTGACAAGCACGTGGAACGCAGCAGATTGGTGAAGGAGCTGCTGGAAGACCATGAATGCAGAAGAAAACTGATGAGAGCAGAGGTGGGACAGGCAGAGAGAAGGGGTGGGTTATCAGGTCCTGAAGCTCAGAAGAAGGGCCTGTAGGGACTGGGCCTGCCTGGGCCACTCCCAGCCATTGCTGTTCCTTAGGCAGCTCAGGAAGCAGGATTTGGGGACCCTAGGAGTTGGAGGTGCGAACCCACCTGCTGCCTCAGCCACTGCAGATGGGCCTGTGAAGGCCCCACAAGTAGGCCTCCTTCCTGCTGGAACCCATGGGAAGCAGCTGGCTAAGCCCTTTATGCTGACGTGGTGTATGGTTTGTCCACAAGCTGATTATTGGGCATGAAATTTCTGCTGAAAACCAGTGAGACAGCTCTTGGGGGCTGTGTGCGGGCTCCCTGGCTGGTCCCAACTTGCACCTGGTGTAGGGGAGTTCTGGTCTGCGCCCACCCTCCTGGTGTAGGGGAATCCCCGTCTGTGCCTGTCCTCGTGGTGTAGGGGAGTCCTGGACCATGTCCATTTTCCCAGTATAGGGGAGTCCAGGTCTCTACCTGCCCTTCTGGTATAGGGGAATCCCGGACCACATCCATTTTCCCAGTGGAGGGAAGTCCCAGTTTGTGCTGCCCTCCCAGTGGAGGGGAATCCTGGTCTGTACCCACTCTCCCCGCGTAGGAGAGTCCTGGTCCATATCCATTCTTCTGGGGTTGGGGATTCCTGGTCCACGCCATCCTCCTGGGGAAGGGGAGTCCTGACTTGCCGCCATCTTCCTTGACAGATGGTCAGACAGAAACATGTGTAACCTATAATGAGTGAGACGGCGTTCAAGAACTCCTGGGCCACCCTGTGGAGAAGCTTGTTGGCCTATACACACAGGTCTTTCGCCCCAAACAACGCCAACCCCTTTGGCTTTGCCTTCTGCTTTGTCTTCAGTGAATGATCTTTGAGGTCATGCAGAACAACCACATTGCCTCTGTAACCCTGTGTGCCACCCCCCACCCTCGGCCTGGTCCCACCTGAGAATAATGGTGCTAGGGACATCGCCACCAGGCCCCTGTGTGCCAGCTTATGGATTTTCCTGGACACCTCGTGGTGTTGAAGGGCTGATGTGATGTTCTAAAGTAGGACTCAGGCTGTGTGTTCTGCTGTGGTAGGGGGGCCCACATAATCCTCTGTGCATCAGCCTACTGGTCCCAGCAAGGGGACACAGACTGCAAAGAGAAGACTGCTCCATTGATGCTTGGAGCAGAAGCTCTCAACAGACATGTAAGAGGGCAGGACAGGTCAACCCCTGTTACATGTATGTTGGAAAAACTTGGGGCTCTCTGTGGCTGAGGACCCAGGAACCCAGGATGAGGACAAGGGTGAGGACTCTGCCTTTGCCCCAGAATGCCACGGACCCTTAAGGCAACCAGGGAGCGTGTCTGCAGTACTTGGCTGCAGCATCTACACTACATCCACCTAAGTTACTTGCCTTTCTTGTTCCTTTCTTTTTTTTTTATATTTTATTACTATTTTTTTTTTTTAGAGACAGAGTCTCACTTTATTGCCCTTGGTAGAGTGCCAGGGCGTCACAGCTCACAGCAACCTCCAGCTCCTGGGCTTAGGCGATTCTCTTGCCTCAGCCTCCTGAGTAGCTAGGACTATAGGTGCCCACCAGAATGCCCAGCTATTTTTTTGTGGCAGTTTGGCCAGGTTTGAACCTGCCACCCTCAGAATATGGGGCCGGCACCCTACCCACTGAGCCACAGGCACCGCCCTTCTTGTTCCTTTCTTGCATCTGCTCCCTGCCAGGTCTAGTAGGCACAGCCAACTGGTTGAAACACAGCTTTCTGCCATCCAGGTACTTGCCCAGGCCTCATTCCCAACCCTTTCGGAGCCAGCTTTCATGGTCACCTGTGTCCCTGTTCTGCCCAACCTGGCCACATGTTTCCATCATATTTGCCTCTTATTTAATGCCAGAGTTTTAGCCAAAGACATCTTCCTCCTTTTAATGTGTTTTAGCATTCTGTTCTGAACTGTGGCTGCTCCCTAGCCCAACCCTGGGCACTGTCATCTGGCTGGGCCCATTCATGGATCAAAGCCTCTGGGGCTCAAGGAAAGCTGGGCTGCTCAGTCTCTTCATGGGTCATGCTAATGGAAGAGAGCATATATATGCTTTAAAAAATAATCGTTTTGAAAAGAGTTAAGAGAAATGAATAATTTTGTCCCACTTTCAATATTTTGGTCTAGCAACTTATGGTATATTGATGACAATTTTGTAAGTTTTTCAAAAGTGTATACAGATTTTTATAAATATGACTCTTTTATAATTAACTTATGTATAGCCTCATTCTGTGTAGTTTAATGATGAATGTGCTGGGGACTTGCCTTGGGCTCTTTGGCCTATAGCCAGGCTTGTGTGGTTCTCCCATGGCTTTCTGACTGACTTAGGTCTTCCCATGTGGACTGTAGCCTGGCCAGAGACCCCTGCACATCCCATTGTCCGGGGTAGCCAGGAGTGCTCCCATCCTCCTATAGTGGGGGAACCTTCCTTATTGCCCACACCCCCTCTCTCAGTAATGGCTCCCCCATGTGCTATTGCTGAGATGTTTGTAGTAAAAAAATAAAATAATACTCAAGTCATGTTCAAGTTCTGTAATTATAAGAGATGTTCAACATGGCTTCTATTCCTCTTTTGTTATAGGTATATATTGAGTATTATAATTTTAATATAGTTTTTTCTTTCTTAAAATGTGTATACTTTTTTGGCACCCTCTGTGTTTATATTTTACGTGATAGATGATGATGTGATTATTTTTAGGGATCAGTAGTTTGTTTCTTGAACTTCTCTCTGTGTGTGTCTGCCTTTTGTGTTTGTAAACGTGATGCTTTGCCTGAGCAGATGTTGTGTGCTTTTCTCTACAGAGACCACTTAGGAGAACCAGCCAGAGTGCAGGCAGCTCCGTGCCTACCCTGCACCAGCGCCTTCCTGCGTTTTCTCATTTATCCCTCCCTGGGTCAGTGAGTCAGCCAGGCTCGGCGGGAATGGTCCGTGGTAGTACCAGCAGGGAGAGCCCAGGGTTCCCTATAGGGCCTGTTTCCAAAGTCTGGGACATCTCTTCTTGCAGATCACAGTTTTTGTTTTTGTTTTTTGAGACAGAGCCCTACTCTTTTGCCCTCAGTAGAGTACCATGGCGTCAATTGCTCATAGCAACCTCAAACTCTTGGGCTCAAGTGATCCTTTTGCCTCAGCCTCCTGAGTATCTGGAACTACAGGTGCCTGCCGTGCTTCCTGGCTAGTTTTTCAATTTTTAGTAGAGATGGGGTCTTGCTCTGGCTCAACTGGTCTCAAACTCTTGAGCTTAAGCCATTCACCTGCCTTGGCTGGTGATGGGTAATTGGGTAATCCCAATTAGGGGGATTGGTTTGACTCGTCAGTTTGTAAATTGTCAACTGTGAAGATTAAAGAAAGTTATATCCGAATTCTGCACGTATAGAAAGGACATAATTTTAAGATACAGGATCTTTCCCTAATACGTCTATACTTTTAGCTTTGTGAAAACCATACTGCATTTTTTTATTCCTCTTCTGCTTTTTGTGTTAAGGAACAGCAGTTCTCTAATGTTATTAAAATATATATCATGGTGGTTAGAACTATGGGAAGACCATCGACAGAACCAGAACTTCAGTCACACTAAACTCCGGCGTAGCCGCACTGAAGGCGTCAAGCCTTTGCGCTGACACTGAGCCAGTGTGTAGTGAATGTGTCTTGCTTTAATTCTACTTTTCTCTTCAAAACAGAGCTTTTGTGCTGCCTTGCATCAAGAACTCAAAGAATACTACCGCTTACTCTCTGTTTTACATTCCCAGGTAAATATTTTGTGTTTATCATTTCCTCCTGATTTGAACAATTAGGAAGTTGAAGATGTATAGAATATTTTAAATTACTTCATGTATTTTAAAATATAGTGATCTGTTTTATACTAGTATTCGTAAGAGCCAGTGTTTGTCGAGTTTCTGCTGAGTTTCTGTATATCTTAGAGCCAATTAGGGACTCACTTTTAGGGTCCTGGCTACCATTGAAAGGCCACTTGTAGCTTGACCGTACTGTTGTTTTCTCCAGGGGGCCTTATGTTCACTTTGTGAGCACTAGGAAAGGTGATGTGTGTGGTGTTTGTACTTAAACGTCTGCCTTTGCTATTTTTCAGCTGCAGCTAGAGGATGATCAGGGCGTGAATTTGGGACTTGAGAGTAGTTTAACGCTGCGGCGCCTCCTTGTTTGGACGTATGACCCCAAAATAAGACTGAAGACCCTTGCGGCCCTGGTGGATCACTGTCAAGGTCGCTCCGTGTTTCTTTTGATGGCCACCTGGACTTGCTTTATTTCTGACTTAGTGGAGGGAGGGCATCCAGTTTTGCTTTTGTGTGCTGCCCTTTTGTCTCCTTAATTGCCATAAGTATGTGGATTGAACTTGAGTTGACAACTGTGAACTAGAGGGAAGATGACCAGTTGCTAGCTGGTTCAGTATTTATGCCTGACGGTGCTCGGGCCATCATGGAAATGTAGGCGGGAGGCGGACAGGCACTCTCCTTTCTGTAGGCCTCTGTTAGGACTCCTGACATCTGCTCCTCTGACTGGCAGCCTCTCCTGGCATTTCTCCTTTTCCTGCCTTTCTGGCTGAGGTTGGGGCTGGGGCCAGGTTTGTTGTCTCCATGTTGCAGGTGCCAACATCTGCATGTCGAGTTGAGGCCCCTCTCGGGCTCCAGGTCCTGTGTTTCTGGTTGTCTTCTGAGCATTGTTCTCACTGTCTATGCTAATTTTGTCAAGGGCCTGTTTGTCCTTCTCCTTTGTAACATTGGGCTCCTAGCAGTCATCACTTCTTAGATCAGTGGTTCTCAACCTTCCTAACGCTGTGGCCCTTTAATACAGTTCCTGTGGGTTGTGACCCACAGGTTGAGAACTGCTGTCATAGAGGTTAGGACCGCATGGTATAGACTCTGGGCTCTCTGCCGACCTCTGTCTTGGGAGATTCCTGGGACCTAGAAGTCCATGTGCATTGTCACGCTGTCTGTACCCTCCTCCCTCACCTCTTGGTACTTCCCTCAAAGAATAAAGAAGTCACACACAGTAAATAAATACTGCATTTTCTCCTGGGACTGGTGCTCCTCCCATGCAGTCCCGTTGGCCGCTGCCTGCACCTGCTTTTCTGTGCTCTGTGTCTTGGCACAGGTGCCATTGCAGGAACCACTAACTGACCCCGCTTCTGCCTCACTGCCCCACATGGTCCATGGCCAGTGCGGTCCTCAGATCAGTGACCCAGCACAGTCTGGGCTTCTGAGCACAGCCTCAAGGGCTCTCCCTTGCTTACCCTTCCCACTGTGTGCTGTGCGGCTCTTTCCGGTGGAACTTTGTTTTCTGCTCTGCACTGCAGCTAGTGAATGGGTTATGAAATCAGTTAGTGAAACTAGCGTCTTATACCAAAAAAGGGGATAGGTATTGACTTATAGAACCTTTGTTTTTTATATGTATTTGTGTACTGAATTGCAATATGAAGTGTCAATCTTGATAAATCTCAGTCAACAAAGTGTGAAGAGTCCCATAAGCTCTATAGACTGTTTAGCTGGTCACTCTTTGCTGCTCTTTGCTACTGAAACCTCCTTAGCCGTCAGGAAGTAGGAAATGACCACCTGGGGTTCTGGAAAGACCAAGATTTTCTGCATCAGAATCTGTCTTGAGGACCCAGACTCATTACATGTCACTGCTGTTTCTAGGTCTAAAAATGGCTTCAACTTGGACACTTTTTGTGAGTGTGAAGTGGAAGTCCTGGTAAATTTGGGTGTTTTCATGTATTTCCCTCTTTTACCCTCCAGGAAGGAAAGGAGGTGAGCTGGCCTCGGCTGTCCATGCCTACACGAAGACGGGGGACCCATACGTGCGGGCCCTGGTGCAGCACATCCTCAGCCTGGTGTCGCACCCCATCCTGAGCTTCCTCTACCGCTGGATATATGATGGGGAGCTGGAGGACACGCACCATGAAGTAAGGAGGCACGTCTGCTCTGAGACTTGGCTTTACCAGCGTGGGTGCTCAGTCACTTTGTCTGTTTTCCCCACGGTTACTGTTCCCTCTTAGCAGGAGTGTGACCTGCGCTTCCTTTGGCCGCCGCACACATTGCTGCATGTTACTTTGAAAGCCAGTGATACCACCGACAGCAGAGCTGTACTGGGTTGGTGGAAAGCTTCTACCCCAATTTAAATAGTGAAGAACTCGGCAAGGTCAAACCTCTTACCTGAGCTTACCAGCAAGCTGATGGCAAGGCAAGGACTAGGTCTCTTGTGTCCTAGCATTGTTTTCTTTGTGGGGCGTATTATGGGTTCTGCATTGTGTGATTCCTTATAAACTGACTTTGACTAAGTGTGGTGCTGGCAGTTTGAATGACACAAGCTATTTTTATGTGTACCTATTGAAATATTGGCAGTTTTGCTGTAGTGCAATTAGCAATCACTGTAAAATCACACAGTAAAACCGGAGGGGCATTCTTTGGTGGGGAGTGGTGAGGGCTCTGCACTCAGAGTCTTTGTCAGCAGCACTACTAACTCAGGTAGTCACCTTATAACACATGTGAAGTGGTAAAGAAACATGTAACTGCTGTGGCTTTGGCCTTGAGAAAAGCCCTGACACTAGCTTATGGAAGTGGGCCATCATGGGGCCTGTAGTGCGTGGGCTATGTGAGGAGGATGGGCTAGTGTCTGAGACTGGGTGGCGACGTGGTGTGCAGTGAGGTGGTAGCTGTGTCTATGCGTGGGCTCAGCTGGACGTGTGGCCTGAGCTCCCTCCTGTCCCTTACAAATGTATGCAGTGAGTGGTGGCTGGGCCTAGGCGTGGGCTTAGCTGGGCACGTGGGCTTAGCTGGGCACGTGGCCTGTGCTCCCTCCTGTCTCTTACAGATGATGTTACATACACCAAAATGGAGATTTGCGTTATGTTCAAATTATTTCCTCATTTATCAGTGGCACTATTATTGTTTTCAAAACAAGTGTTAAGCAGAGCTGGCTGTGTATGGTCGTTTGTCTGTGAGCATCTGAAACTCATGGACAGCACCGTGCGCAGTGTCTCGCCGGCTGCTGGTGGACCTTGTAGCTTTTCCTGTTGACGGTTTTTGTGGTTTCCTTTTTTACTGCCCACTGTTCCCCTGTATGGACCGATCCACATCCCTGAGCGTCTGTCCTCTGGGTGGAGGTCGGCTCCTTGCAGTCTCTGATGTGAACGTTGCTAAAGCAAGTCTTCTCGTGCCTCCCCACACCACCCATAGTCCTCTGCGGCAGCTGTTGGGAGGTCTGGAGCGTCTCTTGCCACTGACTGAGCCGTCAGCTTCCTATTACATCTTTGTTCCTCTGCCCTGTTCCATACTTTGTATTCCAACATTAATAAAAATGTTTTTCGTCCAGTGTTGAAGTGTGGCATCTCGCTAGGGTGTTGAGGTGCACCTGCTTACTTGTGAGGCTGACCAGCTTCTCATGCTTGTTGGAATCCTTAGGTCTTTTCCTAATTGCCTATTTATAGCCTTTGCCCATTTTCCTGTGGATGCTTTTTAAGGATGAATCATGGATTATTTTATAAATCCAAGTCTCTTGTATATGTAATTGCACTTAAAAATTATTATTATTATTATAATTATTTTTGAGACAGAGTCTCATCATATCACCCTCTGTAGAGTGCCATGGCATCACATCTCACAGCAACCTCCAACTCTTGGGGTGAAGTGATTCTCTTGCCTCAGCCTCCCAAGTAGCTGGGACTATAGGCGCCTGCCACAATGCCTGTCTATGTTTTTGTTGCAGTTTTTTAGTTGGCCTGGGCCGGGTTTGAACCTGCCACCCTCGGAGCATGTGGTTAGAAAAATTGTTATTTTTTTAACTGTTTATTTTCACATTACTTCAAACTTACAAAAAAAGTTGTAAGAATAGTATGAAGAATTATTTTACTGTTGACTGAGCCTTAACTGACTCCCCAAAAGTTTAACCATGTTTTTATTATATAATAAATTCCCCTATTAAGGCTGGACATGGTGGCTCACACTTGTAATTCCAGTACCGTGGGAGGCCAAGATGGGTGAGTTGCTTGAGTTCAAGAGTTTGAGACAGGCTGAGCAAAAGTGAGACGCCATCTCTACAAAAAATAGAAAAACTAGCTGGCGTCATGGCAGGTACCTATAGTCCCAGCTACTTGGGAAGCTGAGGCAAGAGGATCGCTTGAGCCCAGGAGTTTGAGGTTGCTGTGAGCTGTCTAGCCAGGGTGACCAGTGAGACTATGTCTCAAAAAAAAAAAAAAAAATTTTTTTTCCTATTTATCTGAGTCTATTTCTGGACTCCTTTTTTTCTGTCATTTGTTTTCCAATATTATGTGACTCTATGAATCTGGTAGAGGCAGTCCTTACTCTTGATTGTTTTCGCAGTTTCTCTCTTTTTTTTTTTGAGACAAAGTCTTGTTCTGTCACCCAGGCTGGTATGCAGTGACCTCGTCACAGCTCATTGTAGCCTGAAACTCCTGGGTTCAAATGATCCTTTTGTCTCAGCCTCCTGAGTAGCTAGGACTACAGGCGCTGTCATCGTGCCCAACTAATTTTTTTAATAGAATTGGTTGCTACATTGCTCAGGCGAGTCTCAAACTCCTGGCCTTAAGCAACTCTCCTGCCTCAGCCTCCCCAACTGTTGGGGTTCCAGGTGGGAGCGGCTGTACCTAACCCTCCCTGTGTTGGGGTTCCAGGCGGGAGCGGCTGCACCTAGCCCTGTCTGTGTTGGGGTTTCAGGCGGGAGCGGCTGCACCTAGCCCTCTCTGTGTTGGGGTTCCAGGCGGGAGCGGCTGCACCTAGCCCTGTCTGTGTTGGGGTTTCAGGCAGGAGCGGCTGCACCTAGCCCTGTCTGTGTTGGGGTTCCAGGCGGGAGCGGCTGCACCTAACCCTCTCTGTGTTGGGGTTCCAGGCGGGAGCGGCTGCACCTAGCCCTCTCTGTGTTGGGGTTTCAGGCGGGAGCGGCTGCACCTAGCCCTCTCTGTGTTGGGGTCACTAGTTTTGCTTGTGGAATTTCTCAAAAATGCATTGTGGTTGATAGAGCTAAAATTAATCTTTCTCGACATGAAGTCTATTGTGTCCTTTGCCGTGGGCCTGCCATTGAGGATAGCAGCGTCAGTGGGCTCACCCCCCCTGCAACTCATTATTACCTTGTTACAACTCATCTGACCGCATTGCCTCCGTGGGGCCGAGGTTAATAGCTCTGCTTCCTGTCGTTCCCCAGTTCTGGGTCCAGGGTGGGCACCGACACCTCCCTGAGGCCCCTTCCACCTCTTCCGCGTGCGCATGTGGTTGAGTATGTCTCCCAGGACTGCGTGTGTGTTGAGTCTGGCAGACCGCAGGGGTGCAGTTGTTATCTGCTGTTTGTGGAGAACAGAGGATAGAATTTGAAGGTCTTCTGTCTCCAAGGTGTCTGGCTTTCTCTTACTTATTTGTAGTTCTTTGATATCTCTCTCTTTTTTTTTTCTCCTGATATATTCTAAATTTATAAATATTCACTTAAGTCTTTTAGGCTCTCTTTATCTTAATATATATACCATGAAGATTTGGTAGTTTAGGGAATTATATTGTGTTTGGTCATTACGGAATTAAAATTTGGGAATTTTGTCTCTTTGGTTTCTATGTTGGTGACTTTTTCCTCCATCTGCCTAAAGTAAATCACAGCTTGGTTATAAAATTGCATTCCTTTAAGTGTACAGTTAACTCTAAAGAAATATGCAGGAGCTTTTTAATAATTAATTTTATAATAGTTTGTTGGATATCTGCATAAGGAAATGCTGTTTTCTATAATCAAAAGAAAGTATGAAGTATCAATAAAGAGAGGGAAATAAAAAGGAGCCACATAGGAAGTCCAGAGTTGACAGGGGAAATAACTGAAGGGAAGAAAATTGCTAGTGGAGCCAAGCAGATGTGAGCCAGAAAGAGTAGAGCAGCAGCTGGCGATTGGCTAGCTGAGACACCCGAGTCTGAGAACTGAGAAAAAAGGGGAAGGAGACAGAGAGCCCGAGAGACTGTGTGTGAATTGGATGAAGAACATTAATCTGTACACTTCAGCTCAGAAAACTGAGAAGTGGGGTAAATTCAAAGAGGCCCCCAACAGGACACATTACAAGTTGCATATCTCTTCTCAGAAAGGGCCAGAAGTTTTGGATTTTGGATTTTTGGGGTATTGGAATCCTTACATTATACTTAGCAGCTCAATTTCCCTAATCTGAAAATTAAAAATGCCCCAATGTATATTTCCTTTGAGCATCATGTTGGCACTAAACTTGTTTTAAATTTTGGAGCACTTTCTGTTTCAGATTTTTGGAGTAGGGATACTCAATCTGTGTAATCAAAACTGTAGGGTGCCAAAAACAAAGAGAGCAGTTTACAGCAGCAACTGGGACAGCTGATTTCTCATCAGAAACCACAGAGGCCGGAGGCAATGGAGAATACCCTCAGAATGTGGGAGATCTATCTCCCATGGAGAAGTCTGTGTCCAACAGAATTCTCATTCAGATGAAGGAGACATTAAGACAGTCCCCAGTAAACAAAACCTGAGAGCATTCTAGAAACACAAACTACCAAAACTCTGATGCACAAAGAAATGGAAAATCCGAATGGAATTTTAATAGGTAAAGAGATTGACTCAATAATCAAGCAATTTCAACAATGAAAAGCCCAGGAGCAGATGATTTTCCTGGTGTGAGCCACCAAATATGTAAAAATAAACACTGACCCTTCCCATAGACTTCAAAAAATTAGGTAGGAAGGGACACTTTATAACTCATTTTATAAGGCCAGCATAAGACAGGAAAATTGTATGCCAACATCCCTCGTGAGTATAGATGAAAAAATCTTCAGTCAAATACCAGAAAACAGAATTCAGCACTGTATTGAAAGGATTGTACACCATAGGCAAGTGGGATTAATGCTGAGAACACAAGGGCCGTTGGTGTGATCAGAGTCATCAGGGCGGTATGTTGTCCTAGACAGTGAAAGAAGATCGCACACCTTAACTCAGTTGAGGCTGAGAAAGCATTTGATGAATTCCACACCCAAATTAGGAAAAGAGAGGAACATTAATGCTTAATAAAGGGCATCTATGAAATGCTAACAGCCATCATGCATAATGGTCTGGAATAAGACAGGTGTCCACTTTCAACTCTTCTGTTCACCATTGTGCCAGAAGTTCCAGCTAGGACAAGTAGGCAAGGCAAGAAAACAAAGAAAGAAAGGAAGGGAGGGAGGGAGAGAGAGAGGGAGAAGGGGAGGGAGGGAAGGAGAGAAACGGGAAGGGGAGAGAGGGAGGAAGCGAGAGAGGGAAGGAGGGAAGACGGCAGAGCGTCCAGATGGGCAAGGTATTACCCTCTGGTGTTCACAGAGGATGTGAGCGTATATAGAGAAGACCGAAGAGTCCACACCTGCTGTAGACAGATAGGTTGAGAGGTATTTCTCTATCTGTCCAAGGAACAAATTTGCCAAATTAGCAGGATACAAAATCAATATGCTTTTAATAAATAATCCAAACAGGAAATTAGGGAAACAATTCTACTTACAGTGACTTCTAAATAAATAATCTATGTAGGGATAAGGCTAACCAAGGAGGTGTAAGACTTGCACAATGAAAACTACAAAACGTTCACAGAAGACTTAAATAACTGGGAAGACATGCTGTGTTCATGGGAAGGTGTCAGGACATCCCCAGATAATCTGTGATTTCAATGCAACTCCTGTCAAATAGCCTTTTTTACAGAAATGGAAAAGTTGATCTTCAGAGTCTCAGGGAGGAACAGTCTTGAGCAAGAAGAACCATTTGGAAGCCTTGCCCTTGCTAGTCTTCTAAACACTGCATGTCAAGTTGATTTTCAACAAGGCTACTCAGTGGGAAGGCAGCCGTTGTTTAAACAGATGGTGTTGGGGCCATTGGATATCCATGTACTGAAGGACTTTGGATCTCTTGTCGTGTCGCACATGTAAGAATTACCTGAGAACACATCAGGCATCTTAAGTGTAAGAGCCAATGTTACAAAACTCGTGGAGGGAAACACCGGTGTAATCTTGGGACCATAGGTTAGGCAACATTTTCTGAAATGTGTCACCAATCGCTTGAGCAACAAAAGAAATCAGACTTCATCAAAATTAAAAACTGTATACATCCAAGGACTCTTTTAGGAAAGTGAAAAACTCCCAGTATGGGAGAAAAAATATTTACAATTCAGCTATCTAGTAACAGTCTAGTATCAAATCCCAAAGATATTTGAGAACACTTCTACAAATTCTCAAATATATTTGAGTCCAATTTCAAATATATAAAGAACTGTCACAAGTCAATTTCAAAAAGGATTTGAGTAGACATTTCCTCAAAGAACAAATGTAAGTAAGTATAGGAAAAGATTGTCATTATCACCAGTCATTAGGGAAGTGCAAATCAAGATCACAGTTAGACACCACTTCACACCCAGGAGGGTGGTAAAAAATGGAAACAAAAGCGTACCACCAGTTAGAAACCTCATAAGTTGCTGATAGAAATACAGAAGGGTGCAGTCACTGTGGAAAAGTTTGTCACCCCTCAGGAAGCTACCTCGTGATCCAGCAGTGCTACTCTGCGTATGCCCAAGAGCAGTGAAGACGCGCGCTTACATAAAACCTTGCACAGTACACGCTTACGGCAGCGTTCCTTAACAACTGATGAACAGAGTGTGGTCTGTCCGTACAGTGGGTACACTCAGCCTTAACAAGAGTGGAAATCTGGGATGAACCTCAAGAACCTCGTGCTAAATGAGAGGAGCCAGACGCAGACATTCACGCCTTCCTGTGGGACGTCTGGAGGTGGCCAGTGACTTCTCAGTGGACGTGGCATGCCTTTTTAGGGTGGTGAAAATGTTCTGAAATTAGATAGTGGTAGTGACTGCAGAACTATATTGTGAATATACTAAAAACTGCTAAATTGCATATTTAAAAATGGTGACTTTTATATGGCATGAATTTTATCTCAATAAATGAGAAATGAAGTGTAAATGTTGTGAAAGCAGAAATGCCTGGCAAGGGATCCCAGCTTCATGTGGTTCCTATGTTTTCTCTGTTGAGTCCTCTCCTGTCTCCTGGCTGGCTTCAGGTGCCGTTCACCATGGCGTGGCCGCCTGGGTCTTACGCTCTCACTCCTTTGGCTGCACTCTAGGAGTTTTAGTGTGGACTGATGTGGGCGTGAGTATTTCTAAAGCTCCATGGAGCTTCTGACACACCAGGAAACTTGGGACCCCGGTCTACCCACCCTCTGCTTCCTCGGTGCCCCCCAGAGTTGGGCTGGGCACTTGGAGAGTACGTCCTGGGGCTGAGGGTGACAAGGCAATGGTGTCACACCAGCCATCTTGTCTTGGGAGTTTTTCTGTGAGAAAAAAGAAAAGCTCGCTGGCCACTTAAGAGTAGATGACACTACATACTAGAGTGACTCTGTTGCAGAGAACACTGTTGAACTTTTCTATTTGCAGGCTTAATACCCAGTTGGTGATGTGTGTTATCATTAACATGTTAAAAGAAAATGCTCAATGCTATTTCATGATACCAGCAACAGCTTAATGTATGAAAACATGTGGGTTCTGTTGGTGACAAAGTCGGGACCATGGTTTGTAATTTACACTTATAATTGTAGGAAAAGCTGAGTTTCAGGCAAAGGTGAGTGAAAAGGGAGATGAGATTATTTTCCCTCCAGATTGCAGGGCCTGTGCTGTCTGTGGACTCTGTGAAGAGTTCAAGTTAGCACGGGGCCTGGGCTTCTCCCCACTGGGACTTCTGTGACCCCCAGGAGAACTGAGCCTGCCGCAGCACGTGGAGTGGAAGCTGTGATTCTGCTGGGTCTCCAGGGCCTGAATGTCCGTGTCCCTTGTTTGTACTGCCCCAGAGCAGTGCGGTGCTGGTCGGTGTGTGGCAGGCCCTTCCTGTTAGTGGCTCAGAGCCCATCTTAGGGGCAAAGGCCTCTGGCTGTCACTCTCCTGCAAGCTCTTTAAATGCCCATTACCTGTTTTCTAGGAGAGGGTTCCCTCAGCATCCGTGGCTGTGTCTTGGCTGAGAGCTTTGAGCAGCTTTCCTGCTTAGCCGCCTGTGAGTTTGGTTGATTTGCAACCAAAAGATGAGTTTGTACCTCACTCATTTTCTTTGAAAGAGAAACTTCCGGATTGTGTTTGGGCTTTGCTGTTTCTCATGCTGTGCCATTAAACACTGTCTCTGAGTCTAGCGTTTGGGGTACTACTTTGAGCAATGAAAAGTTTTTCCTCAAAGAAAAACTCCCAAGACAAGATAATAGTAGATAAATTTTATTTCATTAAAACAGTTTTATTATATTGCATATTTACAAAGTCAGGCAAAAGTAGAGGGCTATAAGAATGTAGAAAGTGTTTTGAGTGATTAATTTGGAGAGTACTTTCAACATTTGAGGAAGAGTTTATTTTTGGCTCTTAAAAGTAGTACTGTAAAAGCTGGGGTTTTCACTGTGTTATTACTACTACCTGGAGAGGCAATGCGGTTAGTCCTTATGGAAGCTGATGTGGCTTTATCCTAGAATACAGTAAACACATTATGCCAGTATGTTCAGTTTATAAACAGAATAACTCAGTGTGAATTGTAAGCCTTTCAGATAGTAAAGGTTAGGTGCTTCAGCAAAGGAAAGAAGGGAAAATTTAAAATTAGGCTCCCTTGAGGTTTTCAAAATTGGAAAATTTTCAGACTTGCTTCCAATATTTACTTAAATGCTGTAATAATGCTCTAAAACTCTACATTCTTGAATGTGAAGGTCATGAACTTTAGATAATACAAAATATCTCTGTAGATCCAATTAGCACTTTTGCTGTTTTGTTCCCTTTATACTTTTGCTAAGAATTACTGAAATTTAAAAGTTTACCATGTATACCGTCTTACTCTTGGTATCTTTTTATACCCCACCCCTTGAAACACTGTATTTTCTAAGTTTACCTTGTCAGTCACCCTTTATCATTTAAAAAACTGACCAGTCCACATTCCCTGGCCTAGTGGCCATTACACTTCCCTGGGTGTGGCCTCGGGAGAGAAGGGATCTCTTTTGGTCGTTACCCACGTGATTGGCAAGTTGAAGTTGGAATTTTTATGGTGTGTATGAATGGGTCTAGTTCTTAGAAACTAAGTTGCTTGCTAAGAAAATTATCCTCTTCATTTCTGTTTTTAGTAGGGAGGCTTTGGCATTTGTCCAACAGTTAATGAGAAATCATGGTACAATTATGTTTTATTTTTTTCTCTCAATTCTTTCTGTGTTTGACATAATGGTGAAAATTAAAGAACCTTGAGTGGAAAATGCATCAGTAAAATAAAGGCATATCCTAATTATATTCTGACCTTGGTTCCCCCCCATAACTATACATTTTCACGGAATTAATTCTGTTCTAACAGCGCCTTGCCCTTTGTGTTGCTCTCAACGTGTGCAGCAGAGCGGCTGCAGCTCTGCCCTCAGACGACGCAGACTTCTGAAGATGCCGGAATTGTCTGAGGTTTTATGGTTTAAATTAAATTTTCTTATTATTCCTACTGATAAAAATCCGACTGCACTTCAACTATCAGGATAAATTAGTGTGCTGTGTGTAAATCTAGCTCTTGTGTTTAAGTGAGTAACAAACAGATACTCGACTCACGTGCACTTTGGCTGCAGAGCAGTCCTGCTGCAGCCACGGGCCAGCCGGGGCGCTGACTCCCACTGGGGTCTCAGAGCTTTCCTCTTTCTGTCAGGGATGATTTATGTTAAAGTGATGGTTGTTTCATTATAGCAGTGCCGTTTATCTTCAAAGTAGTCATTTGTTATGTATTTTAAATTAGA
This sequence comes from Nycticebus coucang, assembly GCF_027406575.1. Taxonomy (NCBI): domain Eukaryota; kingdom Metazoa; phylum Chordata; class Mammalia; order Primates; family Lorisidae; genus Nycticebus; species Nycticebus coucang. The sequence continues at coordinate 1,316,614 of NC_069794.1, forward strand.
AAGGTTATATAAATTTAAAAGGTCTAAAATAGATCAGTGACTGCTTTAGTTATTTAAATCAATACCTGAGGATAAGACATTTTACTTGAAAATAAATGTGGTGATCGGCTGTGGTCATGAAGATGTCAGCATTTATTCCTAATGCTCACTGAGACAGGAGAGTACACATAATTGATACCATCTAGCCATTACCTAACAGGATCAAACGCAAGGCTTTGACATCATTAAAATATGTTTCCTTAAATGTTTATCCTTGGAAGTAGATATCTGTAAAGTAAGAAAAGAAAAAAATCATTTAACAATATTTTTTCTGATTTAAAAACATTTACAATTTTAAACATTTTGATCATATAAGCACAGGTAAAAATTAAAATTCATCAGCAATTCCACCATGAACACGTGACTTCTGTTAATACCATGTATGTGTATCTGTTCTTCACTGTGTATTTGCGTGTGTGTGTATCATGTCGTGATTGTATTTTGTAACCTTTGTTATTTTTTCTTGAGTAATGAACGTTATTTTATGCCATTAAATTTTTTTTTATACACCAATGCTTCTTTTTTTTATTTTTTTTTTTGTAGAGACAGAGTCTCACTTTACCACCCTCGGTAGAGTGCCGTGGCATCACACAGCTCACAGCAACCTCCAGCTCTTGGGCTTACATGATTCTCTTGCCTCAGCCTCCTGAGTAGCTGGGACCACAGGCGCCCGCCACAACGCCCGGCTATTTTTTTGTTGCAGTTTGGCCGGGGCTGGGTTTGAACCCACCACCCTCGGTATATGGGGCCAGTGCCCCACTCACTGAGCCACAGGCGCCGCCCCCAATGCTTCTTAAAATGATCTCTGAAACTCCTACATAGCATGTAAACCGTGTGTGAGTGTAGTCACCTCTGAGGATGACGGGGCATCAGCCCCGGGGTACCACGTGCACACACACTCACGTCCCACACTTGCCCAGTGGGCCCAGTGTGTGTGTGGAAAGTTGGTCCTCTGTGTACTTGGGTTTCACAGCTTGTAAATACCTTATTTTCAATCTGCACATTTGCTTGAAAAAAATTCGCAGGTAAGTACACCTGCATGGTTCAAACCCAGGTAGTTCAGGGATCAACTGTACACTCATTTTTCCCGGGGAAGAACTATACTTTCCGTTGGATTCTGAGCAGAGTCTGTGATAGTTAAGAACAGACTTTATATTTAGTAACTACATGGCATAATAGAACCTCCATAGTTGACCAGCTCCCTGCACTGATCATCTCCTTAAGTTGACCTAATTTTCTTACACCAGACGTGCCCCACATGTACATATCAGTGCCGTAGGTCAGGTCAGTTCCTTATGGTGACCACCTCTTTGTGTTGACCAGCTGCAGTCCCTTGGGTGGTCAACTTACAGAGGTTGTACTATATTTTATAATTCATTTTTTAAAGATATTTACTAGCTTATGGAAATGTACTGTATCCTGACCAAGAGTATTTTAATCCATAAATCCAAGGATAATATTTTGTCCAGCATTTATTCCTTTGTATTCACAAATGAGACTGTCCTGTAATATTTTTGATATTTATAAAAATCAGAGGTGCTAGTGTTATACTCGTTTCTTTTTTTTTTTTTTCTTTTGGCCGGGGCTGGGTTTGAACCCGCCACCTCCTGCATGTGGGACCGGCGCCCTACTCCTTGAGCCACAGGCGCCACCCTATGCTTGTTTCTTAAACTGAGGCATTCTGAATATTTTTTTGTGCTCTAGAACAGTTTAAACAACATTAAGAAAGATGTCTTTCTTTTAAAAAGTTAAGTAGACCCTGGGCTTCAGTGGCCACATTTCATGTACTTGGTTCTTCTGAAGAGCCTGTTCATTTAGGGTCTTCTCTCCCTTCTTGGGTTAGTTTTGGTTATTTACATTTTGCTAAAAAATCATTAGTTGTCTTTGCTATACATAGTAGAATCTCTGTAAGTTGACCACTCAAGGCACTGTAACAAACTGGTCACCACAAGGAGGTGGTCACAAGGAGCGGGCCTGCTGCACTGACAGGAGCATGGTGTGTGTCCAGTCTGTGACACTTAGGGCGCTCGAGGAGGTGGTCAGTGCAGGCAGGGGCCAACGGCGGAGGTTCTGCTGTAATTGTTAAAAATAATTAAAAATTTTTGTATCGGTGGACATATCTTCCCAGTTAGGGTTGTATATTGTTTACTTATTTGGGATTTATGGAAAGGTCACTGAAGAGGAACTGCTGGCTGACGTGACAGGTGGATTTTGTTTTCTGACTAGGGAGCTTGTCTCCACGAACCACCCTGCTTCTGATCTGATGTGCTGTCGAATGCTGAGGTCATGGCCCTGGTGCTGTTTCCCCATAAGAGGAAGTGGGGCCCCTGCATAAGCAGCCGACTCTAGTAGGTCTCTGGAGAGTCCGCAGGACTCAGGCAGCTCAAAGAGGCTCCCATCTCCCCAAACGTGGAGGAACGAAGGCCAGTGAGGATGATAGGTCTGCCTGTGGGAGCACTCACTGCGCCCGAATGATCATGGCACAGAGACTACTGGGCACCACTGGAAGGGGGTGGACAGGGGCACCCCTGGAAATGAAAGTACAGGTCTGTTAGGGCATAACTGAAAAATGAGAATGGGTTCATTCTGAGACAACAGCTGTTGGGTTTCTTACCACTCCAGGGGAAGGTGAGCAGCACGTGGCTGAAGAAGAAGGTTCTGGGGCACAGATGTTCCCAGGGGAGCCAAACGGGGTCACCACCCACAGTACCAGTGTGTGGTTGTGTGCGTGGATGGCAAACTGCCGGAAGAATAGTCTGTGCTGAGGGCTTCTCTGAGAACAGCACAGCAGCGCAGCACAGCCGTGTCCCACCTGGGGGCTCTATAGAACAGGAGCAGGAAGGGCAGGCAGGTTGGCAGAAGGAGACACAGCCACGTGCAAGAGGGGAAGACTGGGCAGGAATGGGAGCTGGGACAGCTGTGTAGTCGGCACTGTCACTGGCAGGGAGAGCTCCGTGCGCAGCAAGGAGTTAGAGGCCCCCCACCCTGCAGAGGCTGTGATGGCCATGACAAGTCTCCAAGAAAATGTATGACGTGTTTTTATTAAACTTTGGTTTTAAAATCTGGGAAATACACTATATTCTTTGAGTTAGAGATTTCTTTCCAAAATGTTTTATAAAACAATTTTTATTTTTTTCAGTTTTTTTTTTTTGGCCAGGGCTGGATTTGAACCCACCACCTCTGGCATGTGGGGCTGGCGCCTTACTCCTTTGAGCCATAGGGGCTGCCCCAAACCAATTTTTATTATATAAATAAATGGATAGTACTCTGTATCTAGAGAACTTGGTTTTCTGGAATAACTTACTCTTTGATATTGCTGTTAGCTAATTTTGGGCCATAAATATCACTTTTTAACACTTCAGTGCTTCTCTGCTTTCAGTTTTTTGTAGCATCGGACCCCACAGTTAAAACAGATCGACTGTGGCATGACAAGTATACTCTGAGGAAGTCCATGATTCCCTCCTTCATCACTATGGATCAGTCCAGGAAGGTCGGTGGGAAGGTGCTTTCGTGATTTTGATGTTCTATTGTGTATGCTTGTGTTATGTGACAAAGCTGATTTTCATTTAGAACTTCGTTGTATTTTAGGACTGTTAATGTTCTTGAGATGAAGTATGTGTTAATTGAATATATCAACATAATATATTTGTTAATATCTTTTGAGTTTCTATAATTCACTGGATATTGTAATAGATGCATTTAATTTTTAATCAATGGCCAGTTTGTAGTTTATGAATATTTATAGCATGTGGACGATCATTTTAATTTTACATAAAGGTAATCACAGGGTGTTTTCTTTTTTAGGTTCTTTTGACAGGAAAGTCAATAAATTTTTTGCACCAGGTTTGCCATGATCAGACTCCCACTGCAAAGATGATGGCCGTGACAAGGCCTGCAGAGTCACCCCAGGAAGGTACGAAGTGGTGGTGGTAGGGCTAAGGGCGCCAAGATGATGGTGATGCTGTGGTGACAATGATGATGGTGACAATGTGATGATGGTGATGCTGATGGTGGTGGTGATCTGATGATGCTGTGATGACGATGACGATGCTGTGATGACGATGGTGATGTGATGATGATGACGATGATGTGATGGTGATGTGATGAGGATGATAGTAATGATGACAATGGTGATGTGATGATGGTGGTGATGTGATGAGGATGACGATGATGTAGTGATGATGATGGTGATGTGATGAGGATGTGATGTGATAACGGTAATGGTGATGTGATGTGATAATGGTGATGGTGATATGATGTGATGATGACAATGATGGTGATATATGATGGCGATGAGAGATGGTGAGATGATGATGCTGTGACGATGGTGATGTGATGATGATGGTGGTGATGTGATGATAATGTGAAAATCGTGATGATGGTTGTGATGTTATATATAGCTTAAAATATTTTTTGTTCCATAAGATTTATAGATTACCTGAATTATTTTCTAAAACACCTTAATTATAGTACTATATGTATGTAAAATGTCTTGTTACTATGTAAATTTTAATTTCCTTTTTATATGGCATTAAAAAATAAGTGTTGGAATAGATGTAGCTATTTTATCCTTCTTGGTAGTTTGTGTTGCTTTTTTAAGTGTTAAAGTGATTGTGTGCCAAAAGAGAACAAGAAAAATTATTGATAATGGTAGCCATCGTTTGGGACTCAAAGGTTTGCTGAGAATTTAGCAAGCAGGTAGTCCAAGTTTATTGTGACCAAAATGCAGTTGGACCCTCCCCGCGTGGACAGTGCTGTGGTCCCTCAGCCTGCAGCCTCTTCCCCATCTGCTGTCTGTGACCTCAGCAATTCTGTAGTGTTTTGAGTGTAGCTGCTTCACATTCATAACTTTCTGGGTGTGGTTATACTTGCCATTTGTGTTGTCGTTTTGATTCAGTCACAAAGTTTACTTGGTACAGGACATCGTGGCCTGTGTAGGAAAGACACTGTGAGTTCACCCTCATTGTGCCTTTCATGAGGTTGTCAGTCTACTGATGGACATGTGATGTACAGCAAAACACTAAGCGTAATAGAGATAGAATGTGATCAGTAAAGTGAGATGTTTTGAGAAAGTGCTGTAGCTGTTTTCAGCAGAGCTTCCAGGAAGGCTTTGGGGAAGAGGTTGGAATTAAGCTGATCCCATGAAAGGGGTGGAGTTTGGTCATGTGAAGGGGGCAGAGCATGGCAAACAGTTTAGAAATAAAATGGGCTTGGGAGATGAGTGTTAATTTGGGGCAGTTTGATTTTCAGTATATGAGCTAGTGGAGATTCCCCACACATACTGGGAACACTGTACGGAAGGTCTGGTGACTGGTCAGGGCCCAGTGCAGAGATCTGGGGAGCAGCTGCCTCACCACGACAGCACAGGCCTGTGCTGGGGGCCTCACTGTAGTCAGGGCAGGTGTCCCCTCCAGTCCTGTGAGAGTCAGCATTGTCCCTGTTACCTCACATGCATTTCACACACCATTTGCACGGACTTTTTGGCATCCATAGATCCCAGTTGTTAGCTCCTAGAATAGCCTGAGCTGTGTTATAATGCAGATTGTTGGGAAATGCCAGCATTTAAGAGAAGAAGAAAAAGGAGCCAGAAGAGTTGTTAGAATTTTGATCCTGTTCCTTAGTGTCTAGTCCCAGGAGAGGCATATGATGGGCCTGGGATGGTGGGGAGTGTGGGTGGGGTGTTAGGTGCCCCACGTGCTTGTTGTAGAGGAGGCTGTCTGTGGAGGCACCGCTCTGTTCATGCTGCGGCTACCGTCAGCTGCTGTTAGGCTGCTATTATTTAATATGTGCTACTGTGGGTGCTGCCGCCAGCTGTGTGTGCCACTGTTAGAGCACTGCGGGTGCTGCTGCCAGCTGTATGTGCCACTGTTAGAGCAACACGGGTACTGCCGCCAGCTGTATGTGCCGCTGTTAGAGCACCACGGGTACTGCCGCCAGCTGTATGTGCCGCTGTTAGAGCACCACGGGTGCTGCCGCCAGCTGTAGGTGCCGCTGTTAGAGCACCACGGGTGTTGCCGCCAGCTGTAGGTGCCGCTGTTAGAGCACCGTGGGTGTTGCCGCCAGCTGTAGGTGCCGCTGTTAGAGCACCGTGGGTGCTGCCGCCAGCTGTATGTGCCACTGTTAGAGCACCACGGGTGCTGCCGCCAGCTGTAGGTGCCGCTTTAGAGCACTGTGGATGCTGCCGCCAGCTGTAGGTGCCGCTGTTAGAGCACCGTGGGTGCTGCTGGCAGCTGTAGGTGCCGCTGTTAGAGCACTGCGTGTCCTGCCTGTAGCTGTAGGTGCCGCTGTTAGAGCACTGCAGGTTCTGCCCGTAGCTGTAGGTGCCGCTGTTAGAGCACTGCGGCTTCTGCCCGTAGCTGTAGGTGCTGCTATTAGAGCACTGCGGGTGCTCCTGCCAGCCGGGTCTGCCGCTGTTGGAGCCCTGTGGGTGTAGCTGCCGGCTGCGCGTGCTGCTGCTCTGCTCTTGTACTCATGCTTCTGCTGTTGCTATGTCAGCCTCTCTAATTGTTTTTTATCTGTAGAATAAATCAACCACAGATCTAAAATCTGCGTGTATGTACATGTATGCGAAATGCAATAATGCAAATAGTACAGCTGAAACTCCCTCTCCAGCCAGTATCGTGCAGCTGCACATTGTGGTCAGTGCTCACGTCATCTAGAGAGGAACTTTAGAGTTTGGGAGGATGTGCCTAGACCTCGTGCCAATGCTGGGCTACTCTACACCATGGATTCAGTTGCACTGGGTTGGGGGGACATTGCTGCTTCCCAGTGACAGTGGCTCCTCCTGTCCCCTTCCTTCTGTTCATGCTGTCAGCGTCTGTGGAGAACATGATTTCTTTTTCTGACTTTATAGTATAGGTGGGAAGATAAAAAGTACAGATCCTTAAAGATTGAGAATAAAACAAATAACAATGGAAAACGTTGAATTTATATTTATATGTGAGAAAATTGTGAAGACTTGAATGTTTGAATAGAGAATAAAAACTAAAAAATTGTCGCATGATATGCCAGACCATTAAGAAACAAAGAGCTTTATGAGGAAGCTCTGAGTTCTACATATTACTACTTTCAGCTAAAATTCATTAATATTTATTTGGACCTTTTCTTTGGAGTGGAAATCTTCAGTGACTCAAACCAGAGTATGGTAAAGCATTTCTGGGGAAAAATATTTACATTAAAAACATACATATATCTGCAGAAACATACCCTGCATCCCCCACCCCACCCCCTTGAAATATGACCCTGCAAACACACGAGGTTCTGTGCTGCGCCTGGCAGACCTGACTCTTTTTCAGAAGATGATGTCGTCTTCACTGGGGGTGTCTGCATCTGCCCCTGCCCAGTCCAATGTGTGATTGCAGTGACAGCAGTGCTAAAATGGGCTCAAGTGAGCTCTGTCAGAAGGATAAACGAGAGTTTTAAAGTTGTCTGATATTCTCACCCTGGTTGACCTGGGTGGTGGAAGGGCACATAAGCGCGTGTCCGAAAGCATCACCTCTTTTTCTTGCTCAGCCTGGAACAAGGATTTTGTCTTTTCTCACTTTTAGATTGTTCCTCATCTTGGGGATGATTCCTACCCTGAATGTTGTTGTAGTTTTTAATGAAAGTGAGTATTTGGATATACTTTCTGAGCATGTTCTGCTACATAGATGTAAGGTAGCATCATCAGAGTCTCCTTGTGCTGTTTCTGTCCAGTACAGAGTGGTAGAAGCACTTCCTTTCTTGTATTGCCTCCTGGAGTTAGGCTTCTTCACTGGGGACAGTCTCCAGCAGTTCCTGAGAGTGCCAGGGAGTGCATGATGACAGTGCTGACTGAGCACAGTGTATGGCTTCCTGAGCTCACCACGTTGGTCTTTAGGGGAGTGTGCACAGTCAGGTGGGGTACGACAGCCCAGTGATTCAGCATGGATCTGCCTTGTTAGCGTGAGATTTCGGGTGTCAGTGACAGTGTAGGAAGTGAGCTGGGAGACCGTGAGCAGAGCTGTTCCTGGTCCCCTGGTGGATTTGGTGTGGACGAGTGAGTGAACCGCTGGGGGTGTCTGAGTCTCCGTGGTCTTGGCTGTGCCTTTGTGGCCCACACAGCTAGCTGTCTGTGCCTGATCCATCTGTCTCCTGTGGCACAGGCAGGCTGGCACTGACTGTGTGTGTGTTCTCAGGGTCCCTTTCTTGTTCTTCCCAGCTGCAGACCTCTTCACGGACTTAGAAAATGCATTTCAGGGGAAGATTGATGCTGCTTATTTTGAGACCAGCAAATACTTGTTGGATGTCCTCAGTAAGAAGTACAGCCTGCTGGACCATATGCAGGCCATGAGGCGCTACTTGCTTCTCGGTCAAGGAGACTTCATCAGGCATTTAATGGATTTGCTGAAGTAAGAAACTGTACTACCTGTTTGGATTTTTATAAATATATAGCATATTTAACATGATAGAGTCTTACAGTTTTGTTTGAAAGAATAGGTGACATTAGAGGAAAATGAGTTAAATTCTTACAGAATGCATTTCTAAAATCAAATCCGAAAATGTTTTCCAGAGTTAAAGTCCCTCTGTTTTTGCCCTTTATCAGCAGAGCATCCTGGTCTTGTACTGTGATTGATGCATAAGACAAACTTGCTTTTTACCAAAACTGGGGCCCTTACAGTTTCTCAGTATAAGGATTTCACGCTGTAATCACAATGAATTTTAACTTCAGTTTGAAATTAATCTGAAAGTAAAATGTATATTTTGATTGAAATTTTAGCTCCATATTTTTAATGTTGGTTCATGTAAAAACAAAACATAAACCCTGTCTTTTCCATTTTGTTTTCTGACATTTCTTATAATAGCATCAGCCCTTCCAAAATTAGATGTCTGTCCTCCCCGTCCATCTATAGAGATGGGCGGTTCTGGGCCAGCGCCTGTTGTGCTCCTGAGTCTAGAGATGGTGTAGACCCCAGGGGTGCAGCCGGGACCCCAGGCACTGCTGGCGAGTGAGCCCTCCAGGCGTGGCTCTGGCATGGCCAGGCAATTTTCACTCAGGCATTGATAAGATTGGAACTGATTATTTTTGGTGTTCCCTGTAGGACACTTAAGTTAAATGTGCCTTTAAAGACACAAACTAGTGGGTGGCACCTGTGGCTCAAGGAGTAGGGCGCTGGTCCCATATGCCAGAGGTGGTGGGTTCAAACCCAGCCCTGGCCAAAAAAAAAAAAAAAAAGACACAAACTAGTAACTTACCTTTGAATCTGACCTGTGCAATGAAGCAGCAGTCTTAGGCCTTTAGTTCTCAAAGTCGAGTGTGCATCAGACCCCTCAGAACTACAGGAGTCGCTGGCCTCACTCCCAGTGGCTAGTCCAGTCAACTTGGGGGCACCTCGGGAAGGGGCATTCTAGCAGGTTCCCAGCTGCTGACAGCGCTGCTTGTGTGGGGCCTGTGCTGTGAGAACCACTGTTTCAGACACTTGAGCTCTCGTGCTCCTGTCTTCTGACAGATGGCAGTCTTCAGGACAAAAAGGGACTGAGCTTCTGAGGCACACCTGGCAATAGCTGACCTTGTGTGTGCTCCTGAGTTGGAGAGTCCGCTCTGTGAGCTACAGAGGGGCCAGTGGGGATGGACTCCTGGCCCTGAGCGCACTGAAGCATGAGTGAGGATGTTCTCTGGATGCCCTGTGGAGGGGGTGTGGGGTGTTGAAGCCAATGCCGTTGTGTGTGTGGGGTCACACCTTGTGGACCCCATGCAGCTTTTAATAGTTAAAGTCTCATTCTTGGTATGAAGTAGAAATTTTATTTCTTCTTCAAATTGTGATCTAAGTTTCTAGTTTTTAAAAGGGTGCAGCAGCGGTGTCTTCAGCTGGCCCCAGGCCGTCTGAGCGCAGCGGGCGGCACCCTCCTTTCTTGCTCCTCTTCTGCACCCGAAGGTGGTGTGCTGCTCTGCACCTGGTCGGCTCCTCCTCAGAGGAATGGTAGCTTCATCCCCACAGAAGCAGAGCTTAGTGTTCGAGGAATGTGTGCTGATTATGCAACGGTTCTTGCCCTTTCGAGTCACACTGTGCACACATCTAAGAGTCCGACTGAGTGGGACCCCCTCCTCTCATGGAGTCTGTGTAGGGAATTGGAATGATTCATGCTACTTTAGGCCAGTCTGAAATTTGAAAATTTTATTTGTTGCCATATATACAGCATAACTAAGTACATTCACTTTAAGCTGAATTTATATATGTATGGGGTGTGTGGTGTGTGTGTGTATAGATATATATATATATTTTTTTTTTTTTCTTTTTTTTTTTAAGACAGGAGTTTGCTCTGTGGCCCAGGCTGGAGTGCAGTGAAATCATCACAGTTCACTCACACTGCAAACTCCTGGGCTCAGGCAATTTTTCTGCCTCAACCTCCCAAGTAGCTGGGACACGAGGCTCACACCCCCACACTTGACTAAAGTCTTTTGGTTTTTTGTAGAGACAGGGGTCTCACCATTTTGCCCAGGCTGTACTCCTGGTCTCAAGTGATCCTCCTGCCTGGATCCTCCTGTCCAAAATGCTAGGATTACAGGCGTGAGCTACTTTGCCCAGCCAAATTAATAATTTTGAGATTTTGAAGAAACATTGTACTCCGCAGGGTAATTGGTAAACCCTCTTTGCAGTTAGTGCTGTGCGTGGCTGGTTACCGCAGTCACCACGTTACTGTGTTGGTCCCATCTGCCATTTCAGTTTTGACAATTCAAACTTACTTTTGTAATTGGTTAGTTTTTAAAACATTCCTTAAGAATTGTAACATTTTAATTTTAAAAAAATCTATCAAGACCAGAACTTGTTCGTCCAGCCACAACTTTGTATCAGCATAACCTGACTGGCATTCTCGAGACCGCGGTCAGAGCCACCAACGCACAGTTTGACAGTCCTGAGATCCTGAAGAGGCTAGATGTGCGGCTGCTGGAGGTACCATCCCTGCCGGGAGGTGGGCCACAGCACGTGGGCCTGCTGTGCCCTGGTTTCTGGGTGGTTGCCGACAGGTCTCTTTCCTAATACTTTTGGAAGGGGCACAGTGGGGGGCAGAGAGGGGAGAAGGCGTGGCAGGGTGGGCGGGGCACCATGCGGGGCAGCTGGGCACCATGCGGGGTGGCACTTCTGTTGGATGAAACTCTCGAGACCTTGACTGTGGCAGCTGGTGATGGAGGCTCAGCACGGCTTTACATAATACATTTGATCAGAGGCAGAGGTCATGATTCATAATGATGTTTGTTTATCAGAAAATTGGTGTTTTTGATTTGTTTTTGGTGGGAGGTGACTTTTCTTAGGACTGTGTGTATTAAAACATGAGCACATTGCTTAGTTATGATGATGGATCATTAGCAGAACCTACTGATCTTAAAATATTAGAACATAAGGATTTTTAGTAAGAGTTGATTTAGAATGTGGAAGATACTACGAGGCAGTGGGTTTTTGCTTGTCTAAATAAGCTGTGATGAATTTTAAATGCAGTATTCATTCAGAAATTTATAGAGCACCTCCCTATGCCTATCCTTGTCTAACTGCTGATAGGAGGGAAGTTCACAAAGGGGCTAAACACTCAAAATTTTTAAGTAGTTTTAAAAAATTAGGCATCATTTATATTATACTGCCTTCTCTTTGAGGAGTCAAGTTCAGCAGCAGCTTAGAGTCTTGCCATTGTTTGTGCTATCAGGTCTCTCCTGGTGACACCGGGTGGGATGTCTTCAGCCTGGATTATCATGTTGATGGACCTATTGCAACGGTAAGATCCTTCTTTGTAGTGTTTCAGCTGTTAAGATTGCTAAACATTTTGTTGTTTAAAATTGGCTTTCTTCTCTAGGGCTTATAATCAAAGAGATCACTTTGACATCTAAGATATACTCCTTGAATGAATATTTAAGCCAAAATTGTGTATGTGTGTTTTAAATAATTATTAATGAGTGCTGAAATTCTCCATTATTTTAGGAATTCTTAACAACACCATTGGTGTATCATAACTTCCCGGAAGTGTAAATGGCTTGTTTATTTTATCTTTAGACAACAGTGACTAGTTTAGGATAAAGTGTGTTTTAGGGATATCATATTTGTACTGTGGGTGGGGAATTTTTGATCTTTAGTCCTTGTTTAAACTGTTGAAGAAAGGGCTGTGCTGTTCATAGTACTGTTGTCTATGTGCAGAAACTCTTCCAACAGTCGACCAGATGTTAATGTTGAACACGGAGCTGTCTTTTGATGTCTTCAATTGACATGCCTTGTCTTTTAGTGTTCATTCTTTCTTCATTCAGACTTGACCAAGATAGCTCTTTGAACTTATCTCTGCCATTTTTATGCCTGTATCTCAAATACTGAGGAAGGCCATTGAATTTCTTTTAAGTACTGGGAAGAACAGTTGAGAGTGACACCGAGTCTCTGGCTGGTGGTGCAGCTGCAGGGCGGCCCTGCCTCCGGGGCACAGCCCTTGTGGCTGGAGGTTCATCCAGGCCACGCCTTCCTTCTTGTCCTTTGGGGTTAGCGGGGTTGGCCACCGACAAAGGTATCTCTTGTGTCTGCTCTGAAATGGAGGCTACCCGTGTGGTTCCTTTATACATAGATCCCCAGCATGTAGTGGCCCTATTAGATCACACCTAAGTATAAAATTGCCCTGAAATTTAATTTTTGTCATATACAAATGAGGTTTTTTCCCTTTGGCTTATATCCTAAACAGTTTAAAACAGTTAGAATGTACAAAACAGTGTGATATTTTAAAAAAATTATTTAAATTAGCAAATTTCACATTACCTGCCTTATTTATTTATCTACATTCCATATTATTTTCATAGAAACAGTGATTTTTTTTTTTTTTTTTTTTTGCTGTTTTTGGCCAGGGCTGGGTTTGAACCCGCCACCTCTGGCATATGGGGCCGGCGCCCTACTCCTTTGAGCCACAGGCGCTGCCCAGAAAAGTGTGATATTTTAAAAAATTATTTAAATTAGTAAATTTCATATTACCTACCTTATTAATTTATAGTCCATATTATTTTCATAGCAAAAAAGATATACCATGTAAATTTAATTGCATCAGTTATTTCACACAGTATGAGTGCCTTGACAAATGGGTAAACTGAGCACAGTCTAGATTCATAATTACTAATTATTCCATAATTGTGCAGATCTTAACAGTATCAAGGTTATAAGTTATATGCTGTAAACAGTTGATCATGCAGTATTGCTAATGTTTTAGATTTTTAAAAGCTCTACTTTAGTAGAAGGACTAAAGGAAAGAAGTTTATATCAGATTTATTTTAAAAAGCATCTACTTCCCTATCCGTGGTAAGTGGGTATCAATTTGTGGCCAGCTCAGGTGGGCTGAGGGCAGCAGCATAGAGTGCATGGGTTTGCAGAGAGCGCTGGCCTGCCCTGGGGTGGCAGGGTCTGCCCGGCCATGGCATGGGAGTGTGTGGGCCTGAGGGCCAGCCTATGCAACTTTGGTATCTGCCATTCCAGTTTTGGGGGTAGCACATGTCCTGGGGTTAGCATATTTTTGGCTGAATTGCCATACCTGTAATTATATTTCATAGTTTAAAGTGTTCAAAGTTAGTAATGGGGACAATTATCAAATTAATTTGTATCTAGTTAACAAACAAAAGTTACTAGAAAGATAAAAAGAGGACTGTTATATTTTTGAAAAACACTTTGAGTCAACTGTGTTTTTGCTTTTTCCCTGTTAAATTTAATTTACTTTATTACCACTATATCCTTTCTGTTCTTAATAATTGAGGTTGTCATTTTTGTGCAGAATTTAATTATAGGTACATGTCTTTTTAATTATATAATTATATCTTATAACTGCATATTTTAGCTTTTTACTAATTCTGTGATATACAATGTCAGGTGAAATTTTTTTGCAGTTCCAATTTAGAAAATTAATCTGGGAAATTTGAAACTCAGATTACTCAAGTAAAAATAACATTAACTAAACATAGTTCATGAACATTTAAAATATTTTTGGTTTATCTTGTTTTTGGTGAATCTTAAACTATTCAGGTAAAGTCAGTAATTTTATTTATGTAAAATTTTTAGTGTACTTAAGTCATTTGATGTTGACTGTAACTGAATGTGGATTTTTTTTTTGTTTTAAGGTCATGAAGTTGTAATATGTAGTAAGATAGCCTAATATTAGGTGAAGAAGGATATGGAAAGACTATCATTTTGACAGTAGGCAGGATAAAAATCTGTTTACTTCTGTTACTGATTTCCAGTGGTATTTATTTATTTATTTTGAGACAGAGTTTTACTTTGTCACCCTCGGTAGAGTGCTGTGGTGTCATAACTCACAGCAACCTCAAACTCTTGGGCTCAAGCAATTCTCTTGCCTCAGCCTCCCGAATAGCTGGGACTACAGGCACCTGCTACAATGCCTGGCTATTTTTAGAGGAGGTTTCTTGCTCTGGCTCAGGCTGATCTCAAACCTGAGACTTGTGAGCTCAGGCAACCTACCTGCCTCGCGGCATCCCAGAGTTCTAGGATTGCGAGCGTGAGTCATCGTGCCTGGCCCAGTGGCCAGTTTTATCTTTCTTGTTTGTTTGTGTTTGCTTGTTTATTTATTTTGAGACAGAGTCTCACTATGTTGCCCTGGCTAGAGTACTGTGGTGTCATCACAGCTCACAGGTGAGCTTTCTGCCTCAGCTTCCTCAGTAGCTGAGACTACAAGTGTCAGGCTAGTTTTTCTATTTTTAGGACAGATGGGGTCTCGCTTTTGCCCAGGCTGGTCTTGAACTCAAGGCATCCCCCTACCTTGGCCTCCCATAGTGCTGAGATTACAGGTATGAGCCACTGATCCTGGCCTCCAGTGATCAGTTTTAGATAAGGAACCGAGAGACCTTAATAGTAGCCAAAGGAAAATGATGTTTTTCTCTATATAATTGAATAGAAAGTGATTTTCTTCCTCTTAAAGAGTTAATATTCTTAAAGATTTGTGATTAAACCAAATAAAAAAAATCACATCTGATCTTTGCTAAAAGGCGGAGAAGTGATGAAATTTTAAAAAATCAAGTTATTTTAAATGTGTTATTAGAATATGGTATTTAAAGGACCCCTGTAGGATATCATTTGATTATTGCAGAATCCTTTGATTTATTCATAAAATCAGTTAAACTAGTCACACTTAATCTTTATAATTGCAAAAGTGTTAATAGTGTGGGCAGCACAGCAAAATTGGGTAACCTCCACAACATTCGTGTTTGATTTTTGAGTACCTTCAAATTAGTTCTGATCACCCCTGTTTAGATGTTAATTATCAGTCAGTATTGAACACCTACCAGATATTGGCACAAAAAGATGTGAAGAAGAATAAATAGATAGTCCTTGGGAACAGGCAAGAAATACATGAATACAGGAAATAAGATAAAGTAGCATGTAGTCAAGTTCTAAAATTGTAAGGATCAAGCAATAAATATTACAAGTAGCTGAAGGAGAGAGAAACTGGTAAGATGATTCTTTTGTGTGGAACCGTCTGAGCCTGTGTGTGTTCTCTTCAGGTGTTCACTCGGGAATGTATGAGCCACTACCTGAGAGTATTTAACTTCCTCTGGAGGGCAAAGCGGATGGAGTATATCCTCACTGACATCCGGAAGGGGCACATGTGCAACGCCAAGCTCCTGAGGAGCATGCCAGGTAACTCCTGAGGAGTGTGGCAGGTGCACTCCTGAGACGCGTGGCAGGCAAACTCTTGAGCATGCCAGGTAAACTGCTAAGGAGCGTGGCAGGTGCACTCCTGAGGAGTGTGGCAGGTGCACTCCTGAGGAGTGTGGCAGGTAAACTGCTGAGGAGCGTGGCAGGTAAACTGCTGAGGAGCGTGGCAGGTGCACTCCTGAGGAGCGTGGCAGGTGCACTCCTGAGGAGTTTGGCAGGTAAACTGCTGAGGAGCGTGGCAGGTGCACTCCTGAGGAGCGTGGCAGGTGCACTGCTGAGTAGTGTGGCAGGTAAACTGCTGAGGAGTGTGGCAGGTAAACTGCTGAGGACCGTGGCAGGTAAACTGCTGAGGAGTGGGGCAGGTGCACTCCTGAGGAGCGTGGCAGGTAAACTGTTGAGGAGTGTGGCAGGTAAGCTCCTGCCAGAGCTGGCAGTGCCCGCACCTACTGATGGTGTCCCCTGTGTGCAGTTTCCAGCAACTTGGCATAGGCACACGTGTGCCTGGAGTGCCCAGACTAGGGGAGACTCTGTGGGACGATGGTCCTGAGCCACTGCACCTGTCCTGCTTATCTTGACTTCAGTACAAATAAGGAAAACGAAAATTGAGTCAAACTAGGCTTTTTTTAGATCATGAAGCTTCTTTTAAGATCACTCATGAGCTGTTGTTGACTGTGGGTTACTGCACCTGCAGAAAGAGAAACTGGACGGGAGGGACTGCTGTATTCCTTCCTTTGGGAAGTTGTGTTTTGCCTGTGTTTTTTGGGGGTTTTTAGTGTTTTTATCTTTAGTTCATAAAGAAATGTTGTAGAAGTATTCATTGGCCCAGCATCTTCGCAAGCAGAATCAACTAGCTAATGTTCTAGTAAGGCCAGTGAGAAATGTCCTATCAGGGGTAAACTGAGGCACAAACATAGGCAGACCCCAGGATGCAGCTCCCCCTACACAGTATGTGGAGGACAGGTCTTCCTTAGTGAGGGTCTTACTTAGTGAGGATCAGTAGTTGTCACCCGGTATGTATGTTACCAATACTTACCAAAGCCATGACTTGCTGCGTTCTGTGGAGTAATCACATGTGGTTGGGACAGGACTGTTTGTCTCTCAGGAAGATGGTGGTGTCCTGATGTCGATGGTTTCTCATTGCTAACCTGGATAGTGGCCGCTGGACACAACAGTGGCAATGTGGAAGTGGTGTGTTAGGCTCAGCTATCCCGAACAGCGGGGCTGCTGCCGCCTCCCAGACATGTGTTTCAGGTGGCACCTCACAGAGGGCAGTGGGTGAGAGAGCACATGTCTGTCCTGTCTGTGCAATGGGAGGGAGCGGATAGAGACCGTTTCTTCCCTCCAGCTTCCTCACTCCCCCTCTCAAGAGTGATACTAAAATAATCCTCTTTAGGTATTTTAGAAATAAAATTGAGCTCTTATGTTCTGGAGGGTAAAGAATTCATCCTTCATGAAGAATCAAGATGGAACTTACATAGTAAGGTCCTAACACTTCCTGTGGTTTTCCTTGGTTTTTAGGACACTCATTTACTTGTCTGAGACAAATAACAATACTTAGATGCTGTATTTAGTGGCTATGAAGTGAATGCTGGTTTTGAGACAATGTCTGACAGGGCTCTGGTTAATGGAGGCTCAGTGTTTACTTCTTAAGTTTACAATAATGGAACTCTGTTAGTTTAAAGAAATGTAAATAATATGCTTAAAATTAGAGTTTGTACAGTAAGCACTAAATTATTTCTTGACTAAAATAATAAAAAGCACTGATTTTCCTTCATCGTTTCTGCTGTGGAATGGTGTGTGCTCTCGGCAGTCAGCGTCTGAGATGAGGCCTCCTTGTGCACGTCGTGAAGAGCAGTGTCTGCTGCGGGAGCAACCTTGTGTGGCCACATCTGACACGGCAGGTCATGTAGAATAGAGAGCTTTTCAAGTAGAAGGTGCTTTGGAGATTCTACGTAGTCAAACCTCCTTAATTTATATTTGGAAACAGTCTGAGAGCTGTATGTGAAGTGATTGCTCCAAGAGCCTATCTTCACGTATCTGTACTTATGTCTCTTGAGTTTGTTTGAAAGTAGAAGTCTTGGAGAAAGGGAATCAAACATTAGCTTTAAAAAAATGGAAGGTGAAGGTGTGTCCATGAGCATTCAGATAGAGTACAGCATGGTTGAGAGCTGGTTCCAAGCTGAGTGTCTGGAGGTAGTTCCCTTCTCACCTGAGCTGAGGGGGGAGTCAGGACATCACTGGTTGGACTGACAGTCAGCTCCCCTCCCACTCTGCACCAGCACCACAGATGTCTCAGCACCCTAAATAATGTCTGGTCCTCAGCCGCACAGAAACCTGGGACTGATGGGTGTGTCTGTGCGCTGTCTGCAGTCGGGGAGTGTTGTGCAGGGTGAGACTTGTGAGGAGGCTCCCTGGCCCTGCTGCCTCCGTCACTCTTCTCTCACAGTCTCAGCAGAGACCGCAGTAAATATGATAAAAACAGGAAAAGGTTGGCTTGGCCCAAATTTGACTTTGGACCAAATATATAGAAAAATAAGCTAAACTGAGGTTTAACTCTTCACACTAATTTTTTTTTGTTTTTCTTTTGACCATATTTTTATCTGTGTTGTTTGCTTGTTTTAATTTCTTAGAATATATCTTAAAATCAGTTAAGGGCAGTGCCTGTGGCTCAAGGAGTAGGACACCAGCCCCATATATTGGAAATGGTGGGTTCAAACCTGGCCCTGGCCAAAAACTGCAAAAAGAAAAAAAAAAAAATTAGTTGAAAATCAGTTGAGCTGCGGCTGTGGGGTGGCTGCTACTTACATGTACGTGGACTTGGTGGCTGGGCCAATGGCAACACCTTGGGAGGAGGGGATGGATGGTCACGTGCGGCAAGACGTTAGCTCAGGAGAAAACTGGAAGGGTTCATTATGGCAGGCGTGTGAGGGAGGCCTTGGCTGGGCAGGTCGGTGGTGCCCTCTGTGCCGTGGGAAGCGTGTGGGCTGAGGAAGGCAGGGGTGAGCGTGGCCAGAGAAGTGCTCGAGTCAGGGGCTGCAGAGCTTTTTGTGGCAAGGCTACCTGAATCTGATGAGGAGATGGAAGTGGATGCTGAAAGTCATGGAGTGGGAGTTGGCTTCAGTGTGGGTGAAGGATGTGGGCAGAGCTGATGGCAGAGAGATGAAGCAGCTCTGCTTTCCTTCCCGAGTCAGAGGCAGCACAAGGAGCAGGTGGAGCAGTCCAGGGCTGAAGGTCAGCGAGGCCAAGTCAGGGAAGGAGGGAAGGACCAGCTGCTGTGGGACGTTGTGAAGGTTGGAGTGGCACTCATTCCTATGTGAGCATGATGTTCTTAATGGTTTTTTAAAAATATAGCCATTCATTTGCATTTTAATTTCCAAATGTGACATGAAAGAACCTAGAATGTTAATCAATAGTGGAGAAATTGTGCACTCAAGAAAAATCAAAGCTTATAAAATAGAATTGATAATTTAATCACTGTGTATCTACAGTCAGGCTGATGTGAAGCCAGAGGAAAATTCCTGGTTTCGTTAGTGGGAACTCAGAAGTGAAATTCACATTGTGCTCCTGAAAACTATGTTATCCAAATACTGTCGGGCTGTCAGTGTGGCTCCTGAGAACCACTCTGGAGGAAGCCTCAGAGTGCAGGCTGCAGAGAACAGTGCAAGCCTTTGCAGGGAACTGAGCTACTTTCCCTATGTATGGAGAACTGACTAGGAACGTGGAGATGAAGAGTAGCCACAACATTTTTATGCTTTTGTAGCAAATACAGGGTCCCCAGAGAAAGTAGTGAGAGGAGCCTCGTAAATGTGTCTGTAAGGAACACAGGACGAATCTGTGTTTATGAGGAACATGCGACAAGGTCTGTGTGTTAGGTCCTACCTGAGGAGTGGTCGTTGGGTGAGTGTGCTGTGTGGCTGTTTCGGAAGGCAGTGTGAGCAGTGGGCGTCTGCCGTGAGGAGGTCAGAATGGTGCTTTTGAAGTTCATGCGTCCCGAGAAGGTGGACTCAGGGATGCTAGAGGTCGTGGGAGACCCAGGTGTCATGACGTGTGATTTGTAATGACACTGGTCAGCTTATTTCCCAGTGAACGCATCCGCCAGAATTCTGATAAAGTTAAGAAGATAAATAAAACCCCCACAGATGATATCTAAACATTTTGCATAAACTTTATTTGCAGCACTGGGGGGAAGAGATGCCCTGAGGACCAGTACATGTGCGGTTCTGTGTGCACATCAGGTGCTTTAAACACACAGACGGGTCCTTGGTGAGACCTCCTGGCTTCAGATTGTCCGTAATGGGCTGGTGATGCAGTGGGGTGGACACAAAGCCTGGAGTAGTTCTAAGTGGTGGTTATTCCCTCAGAGCTCACTTAACACCTAGCACAGCTGGTGTCACTTCAAACACTTCTTGGTGCCTTTACATTGAGAGTTAATTTCAGTTGAAGAGGCTTTGTGTGTTAAATGAGCAATCTCCTTTTTACAGTTTTAGCAGAGAAGGTACATTCTCTGATTTAGGCTTCACGTGAGCCGTGAAGCTTGCCCTGTTGTCCCAGTTGTAGGATGTTAGGAGGGACGTGTAGGTGTGTGGCACCCGTGATGGCACCTTAGGGAGGCGCTGGGCCTCACTCTCTTGGAGGTGAGCTCGCTCCTCAGGGAGCATTGAGGACTCTCTGCAGAGTTTCATGCTTCTTGGTTAAACCTTGTTTGTGCCTCCAGCATGTCCGTCAGAGCAATAGTGGTTGGCGAGGGCGGCGCTGAGTCCCGTGCACGCTGCCCTGTGACATGCTCCACTGGGCGTGGAGGTGGCAGGAAGCTCCACCTCGTCGCCAACCAGGCTTTGTGGCCACCTCTGTGTTCATTGCCTGAGGAGCGATGTGTCAGTGCCCCTCACTTTTTACACTAATTTAACTCACTTGAAAGATGTGCGTGTCCAAGTCTGTCATCAGTTTTTTCTACGTAAAAATTCTTCTGCCTTAAAAAGTTTCTTTTTTTTTTTTTTTTTTGTCTTTCGAAATTTTGTTTCAAATATCTTTTGTCTTTGGCTCCACGTTTTCACCCCTTTCTTCTCCTCCAGGGAAGTGCTAGTGAGTCACATATGTTGTTATCCACTTTAACGCTCTTGGGCTCTGTTCTTGGAACCACCTCCCTCGCTGATCCTTCTGTCCTCTAGAATCTTCACTGGTCTCTGAGGCCAGGCAGCTGGAGGCTGGGTAACAGCCCTTTCTGCACGTGTTCTTGCCGTTTTCCAGGTGTCCAGCCTGTGCGGGCAGACCGGGCCTCACATCAGGATCAGATCATGTTATTGCTGTGGTGTGATCTGGACCTTTGCACAGAGTTAGGCAGTTCACATGCATTTTATACTTGTGTATCTTTGTCCTTTGTTTAAGAATTTAGATTTTTGCCTCCACGCCTGTGGCTCAAGTGGCTAACGCGCCAGCCACGTACACCTGAGCTGGCGGGTTCGAATCCAGCCCGGCTGCCAAACAACGACGGCTGCAACCAAAAAAAGAAAAAAATAGCCGGGTGTTGTGGCAGGCGCCTGTAATCTCCACTTGGGAGGTGGAGGCAGGAGAATCGCTCGAGCCCAGGAGTTGGAGGTTGCTGTGAGCTGTGATGCCACGGCACTCTACCCAGGGCGACAGCTGTCTCAAAAAAAAAAAGAATTTAGATTTTGATGAGTGTTAGAATCATACCTCCTCTCCCACTTCTCTGCTGACCAGGCAGTACGTGACCCAGGACGCAGAATTCCCATGGTAGGAAGCACTTTGTTAGAGAGTGTACCGCACCGTCTCTTCCTCCCCTCCTCCTACGTGTCTCACTCACCCGCTCTTAGGAAGGGCAAGACTGGTTCTTGCATGACAATGCCGCATTTATCTCCTCAGCTAGGTAGCTCATAAGCGAGAGTGTCTGGGGATTCAGTTTGACCCTGCTGTAAAGCCTTTTTGTGATCACCCACCGAGGGCCTGGCTCCACTTCCAACTGTCATGTGCATTATGTAACAATATTCTTTGAAGAAGAAACGCAAAGCACAAGCAGAGAGCCGTGCTAACCTTTCCCTTCTGATGGTGTTTGACCTCATGAAGGACAGACGCCAGGTGTGAGCCCATTCCTGACCACTCACAGCTGGCTGGGCCACTTTCACTTCCCAGTAAATGTCCTTTTGCTCTCCAGATAGCTGGGGAATAGTAAATGTTTCATGCACAGTAGGCAGACTAATTATAAAGGAGCCATAAAATAGAGCTCAATAGTACTGCACTATTGTAAAATATACTTTTTATATTTAACTCTTAAACATGGTTGTGTTTTGTTTTATGCCATTCCTTGTGAGGTTCTTATTTTAGGTGTAGAAACATAAATCTACCTGATCATATGGCAAATTCTTGTTTAGATTGAACAATACAGAAGTTGATTACACAGAGAGGTTATTTCTAGCTAAGGAGGTGGGTTGCAGGGAGTGAGGGGAGGGCACGGTGCTGACGCCCTGTGTTTCTTGTCTGACATCAGCTCTTGCCTTGCAGAGTTCTCTGGAGTGCTGCATCAGTGTCACATTCTGGCCTCCGAGATGGTCCATTTCATTCATCAGATGCAATATTACATCACATTTGAGGTATTTTTCAATCATCTTGTCAATTTTAATTTAAATAGGTCACGTCTAATGCTTTTATGTGGCGTGTTTTATAAAAGATGCTACTCCAGGACGAGCATGACCTCGTCTGGAAGTTTCAAACTGTCATCCCCAGGTGCTTGAGTGCTCTTGGGATGAACTCTGGAACAAAGTGCAGCGGGCCCAGGACCTAGACCACATCATTGCAGCCCACGAGGTTTTCCTGGACACCATTATCTCCCGCTGCCTGTTGGACAGCGACTCCAGGGTAAGACTTCAGAAACCAAACAACCACCTGCTTTTCTTGGGTTCTTACCCAGTGGAAAATCCTAGGAATCCCCCGATGGCAGCCACATTGATAATTAGGTCAATTTTATTGTAAATAGTGTTGACATGAGGATGTGTGCTCACATGGTATGAAAATGGTAGAGAGCGGTGGTGCTGCTCATGTCCTGAGTGGGACAGTAACATCCCACCATGGCGTTCAGAAGAAAAAAATTAACCATGAATGAGGAATTTGAGTTACAGACAGATAAGATGTGCACAAAATAAACTAAGTCACACTACCTAAGAATGAAGCATGTGGTAACATGCGCGAAAGTTCAGAGGAAAGGTGTGAAGAAACGTAGAGCCCTTGGGGTTATATTTTCATTTTCCTGCTCTACTAATATAGTCTTTTCTGTATTTTTACCTTCTTCAAGTTGGTATCTGATTGCATGAGTTAGAGTCAAACATGAGTTAGACAAACCCTAATGTGCCCATGGCCCCAGGGCCCGTGTTCTGGATGTGGGTGTTCTGTGTGGTGCATCTTCCTGGAGTTGCGGTTTTGTTTAAAGGTCTAGGGCAAGAAGGAGCACGTTGCTTCCCCTGGGAACAGATGCATCGTGGTCGGGCACGATTTCAGTGCACTTTTATATGAAGTCTGTGAAGATGCCTCTGGCTTGGACGGCGCCTGTGGCTCAGTGAGTGGGGCGCCGGCCCCATATACTGAGGGTTCGAACCCGGCCCCGGCCAAACTGCAACAACAACAACAACAACAAAAAGTAGCCAGGCGTTGTATCAGGCTCCAGTAGTCCCAGCTGCTTGGGAGGCTGAGGCAGGAGAATCGCCTAAGCCCGAGAGCTGGAGGTTGCTGTGAGCTGTGACACCATGGCACTCTACCGAGGGCGACAGCTTGAGGCTCTGTCTCAAAAAAAAAAAAAAAAGAATTTTCTTTCTTATAGTTTCTATTACCTGGTTTTGGTATATCTCCAAAAAATCACATGAGGTGCTTCCCTAGCCTTTTCTAATCCTTGGAATAGTCCCACTGGTAACTACCTACTGTCTGGCTTTGAAATTGGGGGTAGAGCTTCTTTGCTGTGAGGCTGTTGTGGGAATTGGAGATGGTTTGCATAGAGAGCAGGGCGCCAGGGACCTAGTGTGTGGGGTGTGCTCCATGCAGTAGGTGCAGCTGGTGTCTCCCCAGTGCTTTGTCTAGGAGCAGGGGTCCTGGAACGTCAGGAAGTGAGTGAGCAACTAGTGAACATTGGGGGATTCGTGTTGATATCTTGTTGTATAGTTTCTTTTTCCTAATTATCAATATTTTATTTAAAAACTTAGAATGTTGAGGCTCTATTCATAAAAAATTATCTTTTATAGGCACTTTTAAACCAACTTAGAGCTGTGTTTGATCAAATCATTGAACTTCAGAATGCTCAGGACGCAATATATAGAACTGCTTTGGAAGAATTACAGAGACGACTACAGTTTGAAGAGAAAAAGAAACAGAATGAGATTGAGG
This sequence comes from Nycticebus coucang, assembly GCF_027406575.1. Taxonomy (NCBI): domain Eukaryota; kingdom Metazoa; phylum Chordata; class Mammalia; order Primates; family Lorisidae; genus Nycticebus; species Nycticebus coucang. Next base: position 1,340,667 of record NC_069794.1, read on the forward strand.
TATGGTTTTTATACTGGTTTATCCATTTTAATAGTGAACTTCTTGCCAGTAATAACAAGGGCAATAAATAGTTTTCCTGCTGAGATTTTCACGTAAGTTGAGATATGCTCAGACTCCTGGTGGTGTCTTGAGGAGAGGAAGTACTGACCGTCCTGAAGATGGAGGGGTCACCCACACCGTCATCACCACATTTGAAGAAACAGCACATAGGAGAACCAGAGATCTCATACTAGTTCTCACTAGTAAGCGTTGAGCTGTGGAAATCATCTGTACGGGTGCCTCCGCAATCGTCCCACCTATGCGTTGCTGTCATGAAGCTGCTGGATGGTTCCCCATGGCAGGTTGTGGAGAGGTTGTGTGTCTGCAGATGTGCGTTAGCAGTGCTTGGGGTCAGGAAGCTGCTGGATGGTGCCCCGTGGCAGGTTGTGCATAGGGGGTGTGTATGCAGATATGCAGATGTGCGTCAGCCTGTGCTGGGTTGACATCCTGATAAACTTCTCATAATTTGAAAATATTGGAAGTTGAAAAGTGCATTTAATACAAGTTGAACATCTCTAATCTGAAATCTGAAGTGTTCCTAAGTCTGAAACTTCTGGACACTGACATGATGCCCCAAGATATCTCATTATGTACACATGCAAATATTCCAAAGCCTGACATTCAGAACACTTCTGGTCTTAAGCACTTTAGAGAAAGGTTACTCAGCCTGTATCCTGATAAAACCATCGTAAAGTAAAAGAATCTTAAGTAGGGCATCTTAAGATGAAGACTCTGTGTCTATACGTGCACACCTGTGTGTACATGCACGTGTGTTTAATTGTGTGTACACGTGTACAGGTGTGTGCATGTTTGTGTGTACGTATGTGTTTAGTGTCTACGTGTGTGCATGTATCTGTGCGTGGATATGAGTATGTGTGTTTATGTATAGGCGTGTGTGCGTATGAACCAAATTTCTGTGCTGTACATTATTTTCAGCAACTTTTCCAGCATGTGTCCTCGTTGACCTGGAATTGGGAAGACTTAGCAATCAGATCTGGTGGTTTGTGGGATTTCTTGTATTTCTTGTCATGTTCTGTGTAATCTTCTGCTTTTTCCTGTGTCACATATGACCTTTCAGTCAACGACAGACTGTGTGTGTGATGGGGGTCCCAGGAGATCACAGCACCATACGAGTCTAGACGCACAGACCGTTGTGTTAGGGTCCCCACTATGCGTGGTCTGTGTGCCTGTGCTCTGCAGCGTCACACGAGGTTTCGGCTCTCAGAATGTGTCCCTCTCATTAACCAATGACTCTACTTATTCTTGGAATGGTCAAAATTGTTGAGTCAATACAATTTGGGTAGTTTTATTTCTCTTTTTAAAGCCTGTGTTAGAGGACCATGCTTACTTTGAAAGTCAGACCACTAAGAGCACGAGTTGCTTCGCTGGTATGTTCTGGAAACATAGGTATTGGAAGAGGCCTCATGCCTGTTCCAGTTCAGATTTAGGGTTAAAGGGCTTTCACTTCTTTCATTTTTATAGTTCACATTTCAGCACTGAAAGCCTGGATTCCAGTGTTGTCTTGTTCAGTCCCCTCTGCTCTTACCGCAGCCACACCCGTGTGTACCCACGCCCACAGCTGGATGAGGACCCCGGTACCAGCAGCAGCAGCACAGTTTCAAAAAGAACTTTGTTTTTTTGTACTTCTTTCTTTTCTTCCTTAGAATGTATTTCACTAGGTGAGTGTGTTCAAATTCCATGTGGTAGCATCCTTGAAGTAATAGTCCCGGGAGGCTATGCCATTGACTCAGTGCATAGATCAGTTAGTTTCATTTTGGCTTTTAGTTTTTAGGGATTGTTTTATTTACAAAACAAAGGTGAATTATGAAAGATAATAACCTGACTCCAAAGTCAAATTTACAAAACAAAACATTTAGACAAGTCTAACTTGGTCACTCTCTGCTCTGTGGACTGGTCTTTCTCATAATTATGAAGGTAAAAATCCAAAGCATCACTGACTTGTGATGTACTGAAAAGATAATGTGTTACAGACAAGTCTGAGCTTACTTCAGGAATACAGTGTTCTTTTCATTATTCTAATAAAATTACTGAAGTTCACATTTATAAACTAAAGGAGAAAAATTATATCATTGTATCAGTAGATGGAGAAAGACATTTAATACCTAGTAAAACCTTTTTAAAAGGTTTGCATGAAAAATCTGTGGCAAAATATGGTGAAATGTTGAAAGGGCTTCCCTGAGGCAGAATAAGAGCACTTCCAGGCTGTGTCACGAGCCAGGAGGAAGCACAGGGTGAAAGGGAAAAAGTCATCTTTTATTTTTGATTTTTTTTTGCAAAAGTTAATAGTTGTAGGCCTAGAAAATCTAAAGTAATCTTCTGATAAATTATTGGAATTAATAAGTGAATTTATCAAGGTAGCTGAAAACAAGGTCTTTATCCAAAGCCCTATTATTGTATTAGGAATAACGAAAGCAAAATTCAAAAAAAATGCCACTAGAAGAGCATTTAAATGTAACAAATGTATGTAGGTTCTCTCTATAGGAAACTGAAACAGGGCGTTATAACCTAAAGTTCAGGGGTGAGGTTTGGCCTGTTTCCATGACTGCTTGTACTGGGGAGCCCGCGGTTCTGTCTATACATAGTGGTTGCATTTGTGCCATTGCAACTGACTTGAGTATTTGGGAGAGTCCAGACGGCCCATAAACCCTTAAAGCATCTTATCGTCTGACTTATATAAAGCATTATTGGGAGACATAAAAGTGGTTCTGAGTAGGGGAATGATGTGGTCATGGATCAGAGAATTGATACATAAACTCAATGAACTTCCGATTCTTATCTCAACAATTTTTATTATTGGTAGAAGTTGATCAGCTAATTCTAAAATTTATGTGGAAATATGTAAAGCCTAGAGTAGAGACTGCTGAACAAGAACAAAATAGAAGGACATGGGTGAGTCTGTGTGTGTGCTCAAGACTCACTGTAAAGTCAAGATTGCTCAAAGCATGGTGTGGTGTGGGTCACAGGAGGAGGAATCAGCCCCACAAGCAAGGAGGTCGTTAAGTCACAGCAGGTGGCACCTAGAGCCTGGGGAGGAGGGCCCAGAAAATGGTGTTAGGCAATTATCTCTTGACCCGCCCTCACCGCAACACAGAAAAGCCAACACAAGGCAGGTTTAAATCTAAACATGGAGGTAGGATACTAAAGCTTTCGGGAGCAGAGTACGGATCTTAAGGTAAGGAAACTGTTCTTAAATTTTTTTTTTTTTTTGTAGAGACAGAGTCTCACTTTACCGCCCTCGGTAGAGTGCCATGGCGTCACACAGCTCACAGCAACCTCCAGCTCTTGGGCTTAAGCGATTCTCTTGCCTCAGCCTCCCCAGCAGCTGGGACTACAGGCGCCCGCCACAATGCCTGGCTATTTTTTGGTTGCAGTTTGGCTGGGACTGGGTTTGAACCCACCACCCTCGGTATATGGGGCCGGCGCCCTACTCTCTGAGCCACAGGCACCGCCTGACTTTTCTTAAATTAAGTATAAAACATACTGGCTGCGAAGGAAAGTAACAGCCTTTATGATAAAATAAGGAAAAAACCAGCTGTTGACCTAGCTGGAGAACTTAGACATGTAGCAGTAGCTCATCCGTAATGTATAAAGTTCTTATAAATCCACAGGATAACCCCATTAAATGTGTCTTTACTTTATGAAAAGGTTCCCTCATTAATCATCAGATAAGTCAGGGTTAAAAGCCCCAATGATACATGACACCGTAACAGGACGTCTAAAATTATACAGACAGGTAACAACTGTTGGTGAGGACATGAAAGTGATTGCCGTTCAGTGCTGCTGTCCCAGGTGAACTGGGCACTGCTCTGGGAACTCAGGCAGTGGGGGGTCTTGTGACACAGCATTTCCTCTTCCAGGTACACTCCCGCTGGAAATGCATTGTCAGGCTCACCACCATCACTTGCAGGAGCTGGAGGTCCCTGGGCAGAAGGGGAGTGATTGGGAGAGGCCCCAGGAGCATGGGGTGCTAGCCATGTTCTCCATCTCCACGCACTCGGTGGTGATGTGGGTGTATATATCTTGTGATGATTTATTATGCATGTTTTATATTACAATAAAATAGAGCAATTTAAAATTTTGTTTAAAGATATAAAAGATGCAAGTTGGTAGAGGAAAAAGAATTAGGAAGTAGCATAAATACTGCAATTTCTCCATTCTTGATAGTGTTTAAAGTTCATGCATCAAGTGAAACAGGAGTAAATATGTTAAACGATGTTAAAGACAGAAACATGAAACATGTCAGCTGGCCAAGGAGGGGCAGTTTCATAGTTGCCCATGTTAGGTGTTGACGGTCCCCCCTGTCCAGGCAGACCTGCTAGCTTAGAAGTCCTAGCACAGAACAGACGGTCAAAACAGAGTGATGTAGAATGTTTTCAGGGACACAGTGGCCAAGGCATATGAAACAAATTGAATTCTTTAGAGGAAAGGAAGTCGTGGTTCAAGGCACAAACAGTGAGCAAGAGGGAGGATGGATGCCTTGGAGGGATAAAGTGTGCAGGTCATGATGAAGGGAGAAGGTGAGGGGAGCCCCTGTGAGCCCCGGGCAGTGTACTGTCTGTGTTCTTTATAAACCAGTGGAGGCAAGGAGCAAGGGGCGAGACCCATTAGTATTAGAAGTATAATTGTTTCTTGCAGACCATGAAAGATGAATTACTTAAGAACATAATTATGAAAATCTGTAGCCCCCAATGCCTGTGTTAGTGACCCAGAGAGAAGCAGAGTCAGGAAAGTAGACATCACACCTGCTGTGTTGGGAATGCGGCTGTGAGGTGAACTGGAAGGCAGGCTGAGTGTGCTGGTGTCACTGTGCGGCCAGTTCCAGACAGGCATCCCCGTCCAGCCTTCCTCTCACCATTGCACTGCACTTGATTAGTCGTAATTAAAGACGAGAGCAAAAATTAATGGATTAGGAAATAGGTAAAAGAGTTAAAACCAAGAGCTAGTTCTTTTTTGGGGGGGCAAACGATTGTGGGAGATTAAAATAAGCTATTAACTAATCTAGTCAATAATGGGAAGAGAAGGCAGAAAGTAAGAAAATGTACTATTTTTCTCAGATCTGCAGAAATCTGTGTCCATGAAGGATATCAGTGATTTTCTATAGGTTTCCAAAACTGATGGCAGGAAGAGAAAGCACATTCTAGACAAAACAGTTTATTAAGGAAGCAAAATTACTGAAGGGCTCAGCCGCCAGCCCCAGGTCAGCATGCTGAGAAGTGTCCAACCTCCAGTCATGGACAAGGGAATCCCACACTGGGCCGGGAGCACCGTGAGGCCACTGTCATAATGCACAGAGAAAAACAAGTTGGACTGTAGGTATGGATGGAGAAATCCTATGTGAAATGTGAGTGAAAAGTATCTTACAGAATTTAAAATTTACCAAGATTGGGATTTATTTCAGGAATATAAAGGTTCTGTAAGTAGTGTAATATAATTCACCATAGTTGATAAAAAAAAATAATTCACTGGTAATTCCTAGATATACTAGCTGAAAGGGCATTTAGTCAAATTCACTGTTGATTAAAAACAATCTTAAAAATAGAAATAAATGGCTATATCTCCAAAACAAAAAAAATGCATCATCATATTTAGGGAAATAGTAAATATCTCCTTAGGGCTCGTTATTTAAGGGGTGCCCTGCGGTTTTCTGGGTAAGAGCTGTGTATGACATGGCCGGGAGAGATCACAGCATTGCCACTCATTTCTGAGGCGATTCTCGGTGTGCTTAAAGTGTTCATGTGAAATGTTCCCAAGATACATCATTAATTGAAAAAATTAACTGGAGAGCCTGAGAAAATTACCATGCCAGTTTTCAGCAGTGCAGAGGGCATGGATAACGTGTCTCCCACCCCCACAAGCCAGCCTCACCCCGCTCTGCAGCAGCTCTTCCATCGAGACTTGAACTCCATCTGGAGCTTTTGATTCTTCAGGGCCAGTGGGGCGTGACAGCAGCAGAGGAAGAGGAGGAGGAGAAGAAGGTGCGAGAGTTCAAGGAATCTATCCCCAAAATGTGTTCTCAGCTGCGCATTTTGACTCATTTCTACCAGGTGTGTATTGGGGCATTTTCTGTGACTGACACTTACTTTCCGGATGATCAGATGTGGATCTGTGCTGTCACTTTGGTACTTATCTGTATAGGTGAGAGTGGCACTCACGGGGTCCCGCCTTGGCCACCTGCTAGACCCCTGGGGACCCTGAAACTGCCCCACGGGACCTCGCCCCACCCGGGCTCTCAGGTGGTGCAGGTGCAGCCCGGATGAGCGCCGGGCGGGATGGCTGTGGGCTCACTGTGAAGGGTGCCCCCACCACAGACAGATGACCCCGCTGCAGAAGCCTAGCTGGGTGGAGACGCTGACTGCCTGCTGACATGCGTGGTGGACTTAGGGCTTAGGTCTGTGCCGCATGTCTCTATGCTCCTATTTTGAGAGTCCAGTTCCTCATTTCATCCATTTCCCCATGAGATTTTAATAATAGAAAAACAGATGGGAAGATTTCATGAGGAATGTTTCATCTGGATACTGTAACTAAGCAGACTAATGAGCCCTGACCCTCAGTGATGCGTGTGCTGCTCTGTTCATGGGGTGCCCTGTTCCAGGGCATCTGATTGTGCCCCGAGGCCTTGCACTGTTTGTACTTCTCTTCAGGACAGCCAAGGGGGGAAGCCGGCCCTTCTACAAGTGGTCTTACTCTTACATTGGGCTGTTTTTGCATTTTCGTTGAAAACAAATTTCATAAATGGTGAGAATGATAGGTTTATGTTTAGTGCTGGTATTGGGCAGGTGTTTTTCCATGAAATACCTCCTTGAACTCATGTTCCATGTATAATATGTATTCATATTTCTTAAAATGGGTACCTAATAGTTCCGTTTACTCGTTAAAGTAAGATAGGTGAACAGCTGCAAAGCAGTGATAGGATTTAAAACATCCTCTGTTCTCACTGCTGAGAGAGACAGTGATGTTCTTGTTTATGGTAACACAATTCCTCAATGTAGTTGATACATTGTTTTAAAAAGTAATCTTAATCAGTGTAATCCCAATTTTACTCAGATTACAGTCTTAATCTTCTTTGTAAATTATTACCATGCAGCATACTTTGCTTTCCATGCAGCAAAGTCCTTTTCTGCTCTCTGTATAGTGCCTGGAGTACTAGGGTGTTCGCCACCACTCATTGTCCGCTGTTGGTGAACGAGCAGCCAGAGCCCTGGCCCGTTGGAAGAGATATTCCTCACATTTCCTTACAATCAGTTTCATGGGTCTTTATATGTCAATTCATCATTTAACTGGAAGGTACTGTCTGTATTTTTGGCAGTATGATTCCTTAGAAGCTTTCTTCCCCCTATCAGTCACCTAGAAAGACAGACTGATATTAATATGCGCCTTTATGGGATGTCTCTGAGCCTCCCCAGCTCTCCAGTTGTCCTCCAAGAAGCCACCTGTGAGCCTGAAAGTCACGTTTCTGACCAGAAGCAAGGAAAGGGGAAATGACGGCTAGTGAGGACTCGGAGAGGTTGGTGAGGACATAGTGCTTCCAGACGCTTTTGTCTGCAGATGAGAACTTTTCTAAGATAGCTAGAAAATGAATTCATGACCAGATAAGTGTTGCTGGCGTGGCACAGACTGTGGAACTTGACAGAGGTGGAGTTTGTACTCATTCAGTGACTTTCAGCTTTAGCTAGAAACAGTCATTTTGTCACATTAAAGTCTGAGTAAACTGTCACTTCTTTACAATGCTCCCTCAGGAATGAGGTGAAGTGATTGGCGCGGTACCCCAGCCATCAGGAAGGCTGTGGGAGCCTTGTGTTCCCTGGCACTGGAGCCTAAAGGCCTTGGCTGAGAGCCTGGTCTCACTCTTCTGTGCTCTCTAGTCAGAGCTTCCTGATGGTGAAACACTCTTTCATAAATCCCGTGAGGGATAAACATGTAACACTGAGTTTTGTATTCAAAATAAGAATAGAATGTTTTAACATCAGCTAGTTTGCTGTTTTACTTATTCTTGGGGAATTCAGGGGCATAAAGGAAAAATCTGTTGGTTATATAAAGTAGAACGTATTCATTGCTGATTTATATTTGTGGAAGGTAACTCTTCCCAGCCTGTGTAAGCATTAGGGACCACAGCTGGATGCCTGCAGAAGGGCCTCACTAAAGGCTTGTTCTAGAAGGAAAAGTCTAGAGGGGGTGGTGGGGGCAGTTTGCGGGAAGTGCCCTTTGAGTGAGTGTTTCCTCTATCCCTGCTCAGGGTGTGGTGCAGCAGTTCCTGGTGTTGCTGACGACCAGCTCTGACGAAAGTCTTCAGTTTCTCAGCTTCAGGCTGGACTTCAACGAGCACTACAGGGCCAGAGAGCCGAGGCTGCACGTGTCGCTGGGCACCAGAGGGCGGCGCAGCTCCCGCACGTGAAGCCTCCGGACCGTCCTGGGAGCCACAGACGCTGCCAGTGCATTGTTGGCGTGAAAGTCCCCGTTTTGGTTCCACAAGCACGTCAGCGGCATGCGGGAGATTGCAAGTCTCGGTTTAGATGTTGGAGTTAAGTCCATTTGTAGTATCACTAAGTTAAACAGACTGGCTGCACTACTCGAATTTTACTTCTAAAAGTCTTCATAGTTAAAACATACCATGATGTGTTGAGATGTCTTAAGCTGTCTATGGTATAGTTTGTACTTGTCATTTTTAAAACCATTGGTTTCTTTTAGAGAAAATTAGGGCAATGGGATATTCATCAGTTAAGGTGATGATAGCATTGCTGGTTTTTAACCATCTTCTTCAGAGGCAATCTTTGTTAACATAGTCAAATTGAATTGAAACAATCTCCCAACTTAAAAAAAATATAGAACATTTTATTTTGGTTTTCTAGTGTTGTAAAATACCAACATCTATGAGAAGCTTTGTATCTTAATGCATTACTTTTACATATATTTATTCCTATTTTCTTTCAGAGTTTACATTTTTATATTTAATTTACTATTTCAGAAAACTGTTAGAATAGTCTAGAAAAAAGCAGCAGTGACGCAGAACAAAGATGTCCTTGTGCAGTGCAGCCTCAACTCGAAACCATCAGCGAAGTGGCGTGTAAATAGGAGTGACTAGAAAGAGTTAATGAAGTATTTTATTTTCACAATTCTGATAAGCCTTGGAAAGAAATGGACTTGGATTAATGAACATTTCCTTCTTCCTTTCCTATTTTTTCATTGTAAATATTTATATACTACTGACAAGATGTTGGGGGGAACTGTTATTTTGTAAAAATGTCATTATCAGGTCAGGTCACATAAATCTGCCTTTATTATGTTACATAAATGAAAATTTAGAAAATTAAAAGCAATTATATTTCAGAGTCATCATTTGTTTTTGAGCAGCTTTATGAAGAGACGCTACACTTGCTGGTCCCGGGGTGAGAGTTGATGAGGCCTGACTTGCAGGGCTGCGGTGAACGGGCCCCTCACTCAGGGAGACCAAGACGTCAGGCTCTGCAGCTTCCAGCGGGGAAGCAGAGCACAGTCGAGAGGGCCACATGCTGGAGTCCACAGTGAGGGTTAGAAACTCTCAGGATGTATGTATTTTTCGTTAAAAAATTTTAGAAATGAGAAATTTGAAGCAAGTTTCTCTACTGCAGGCCTTCCAAGATTATCACGATACATTGTACATCTCCAAGAGAAAAACCTTCCCAATGTTGACTGTGGAACCTGCTTTTGTTTTATTTCATTCAAAGCATTGCATCAGGGATTAATCTGTAGAAACTGCTCTAGAAAATGCCACCCTAGAGTTAGGGACTGAAACTCCATTTGTGTTAGGAATTGTCTCAGTTGAGTTGGATTTGTGCACTGGGGGGTGCTTCTGAGGAGTTCATGCCCAGAACAGAACTGTGGGTGTTGGGTGGCCAGGAAGATGCGGGTGTCACTGTGGACCCACAGCCAGGCCGGGTGGGGAGCCAGGGTCTCAGAAACCATCAGCCAGGCAGGAGCAATATGGGGTTCGGTGCTGGGGCTCGGGGGAAGGAAGTTCGAGGTAAGGGTGGCCCCGTGTAGTCTCCACCCTGTAACCGCTGCACACTCTCAACTGTCAGGCTTATAATGGGGAAGGCACGATGTGCACAGGGCCTGGCTCCTATGAGGCACTTAATAAATGGCGCTCCGTGTTCTGTGGAGTGAAGCCATTTCTCTGGGTGGCTTGAGCCAGTGAGGCCGGCTGTGTCATCTGGGCCCCCCTGACCCACTAAGGTGGCCCTGTGTGGAGGGGCCTGCTCCATGTCCTGGGGCCTTGATGGCCTGACTGGGGAAGAGCATGTTCTGATCTCCCCCCGTGTACTTGTCACCAGTAGTATTCAGGGCATCGTGACTCCCAAGTCCCCATGGAATCGTGTGCAGCTTTACAGTCCCGCTTTTCAGGAAAAGAGCATAGTCGCACTGAAGCCGGGTCATGGGAGACAAGCATGTGTCTCCAGAAACTGCTGCCCTTGCATGGCACTGACACCTGGAGCTGTGAATTCAGCTCCTGGCTCCAGGGAAACAGGTTGCATGTGGCTGCGAGTGTTGGTCAGAACACCTCAATGACAGTGAGGCTCTTCCGGACCCTTCACACCCACAAGGGTGTGGCCATGTTAGTGACACAGACACCTACAGGAAAAGGCTTAGGGGAGGAATGGAATGATACTTGGAAACAGAATTCAGAAATAACAGATCATATGCAGTCACAGCGCACCTTGTTTTCTTAGGGTTCACAGACACTGTTTTTTTTTAACCAAAGGTTTGTGGCAAACCTGTACAGAGCAAGTCCGTGGGCGCCGTGTTTCCAGAGCACGTGCTCACTTGGAGTCTCTATGTCATGTTTTGGTAATTCAACATTCTAAACTTCTCCTTTTTTTTATCTCTTGTGGTGATCAGTGACCTTTGATGTTGCCATCATAATTGTTTTGAGACACCATGAAACGTACCCCTGTAAGTGGTGAACCTCACTGGTCAGCGTCATGTGTGCTGACTACTCCACTGACTCTCCTCCATCTCCTGTTCTTTGGGCCTCCTTGTTCTCTGAAACACTTCTGAAATTAGGTCAGTTAATAACCCTCAAGTGGCCTCTTAAGTGTTCAAGTGAAAGTTGTGTGTTTTTCACTTTAAATCGAAGGCTAGAAATGATTAAGCTCAGTGAGGAAGGCGTGTGGAAAGCTGGGGTAGGCTGAAAGCTCAGCTTCTTTCACCCAACAGCCAAGCTGTGAATGTAGAGCAGAAGTTCCTAAGGGAAAGTCAAAGACTTTCTTCTTTAGTGAACACAGAAATGATATGAAAGCAAAACAGCCTATATCTGATAGAAAGTAAGCCTGAGTGAAGGTCAGTCCAGCCCAAACATTCCTCTAAGCCAGAGCCTGACCCAGAGCAAGGCCCTGACTCTCTCCAATTCTCTGAGGGCTGAGAGGTGAGGAAGCTCCAGAGGCTGGTCCATGAGGTTTGAGGAAAGATGTGTCTCCATGACATAAAAGTGTGAGGTGAAGCAGCAGGTGCTGATGGAGCATCTGCGAGTGACCCAGGAGACCTGGCTGAAATCAATGCCAAGGTTGGCTACACTACAGATGTTCACTGTGTACGAAATCTCCCCCTGTTGGAAGATGCCATCCAGGCCTTTCATAGCTGCAGAGGAGAAGTCCATGCCTGGCTTCAAAGCTGCACAGGACAGGCTGGCTCTCATTAGGGGCTAGAGCAGCTGGTGACCTTAAGTCAAAGCCAGTGCTCACTGAGCATTCTAAAGATCCCAGGGCCTGTCAGAATTATGCTGTACCTACTGTGCCTATGCTCTGTAAATGGAACAACAAAGCCGGGGTGGCAGCATAGCTGTTTACAGAATGGTTACTGAATATTTTAAGACCACTATTGAGAGCTGCTCAGGAAAAAAAAAATCCTTTTAAAATCCTACTGCTCATTGGCAGTGCACCAGGTCACCCAAGAGCTGTGATGGAGAAGTACGAGGAGGTGAGTGTTGTCTTCATGTCCATGGATCAAGGAGTCATTTTGACTTTCAGGTCTCATTATTTAAGAAGTGCAGTTTGTAAGGCTATAGCTGCCGTAGATAATGATTCCCCTGATGGATCTGGCAAAGTGAAATGAAAATCTTCAAGAAAAGATTTCCCCACTCTAGGTGATGCTGTTAAGAGTACTTGTGATGATGGGAGGAGGACAAATGTCCACATTAAGAGGAGGCTAGAAGGTGATTCCAGCCATCGTGGATTCTTCGAGGGGTTCAGGACTCCCATGGAGCAAGTCCCTGGAGATGTGCTGGAAATAGTGGGAGCCAGAGTTGGACGTAAGCCTGGAGATGGGGCCGAGTTGCTGCGATCTCACGATCAAACTTGATGAGGAGCTGCTTCTCATGGATGAGCAAAGAAAGTGCTGTGTTGAGGTGGAATCTACTTCTGGTGAAGGTGCTGGGAACACTGTTGAAATGACAACAAGGTATTTGGAATATTCTATAAACTAAGTTGGTACAGCAGGGGAAGGGATTTGGAGAATTGACTGCAATTTTAGAAGAAATTCTGCTGTGGGTAAAACCCTGTCAAACAGCATCGTGTGCCGCAGAGCAGTCTTTGGTGAGAGGAGAGCCCATGGTTGCAGCCATCAGCAGCCACCTGCGTCCTCCCCCTGCAGAAGGATGTGGCTCACCAAAGGCTGGATGATTGTTAGCAGGTTTTAGCCGTAGGGATTTTAAAATTCAGGTGTAGCTGGGATTTTTTTGGACAAAATACGTTTGCACACTTGATAGACTACTGTCTGTTGTAAACATTTCTGTGCTCTGGGAAACCAGAACCTTCGTGTGACCCACTTTGCTGTGGTGTCTGAACTGAACCTGCAGTAGACATGTTTGCATTTTTAGCTGATGAGGAAATAATGATCAGTGGAACACAATTCTGCGTGTAAAATGGTGCAGTCAGGTTCTTTCTGTGTACAGTGAACTTGGACTGAGCAGGCACAAGGCTGTGAGAACTTGACGTGGATGGAGGGCAGGATAGCCCATCAGGCAAGCTCTTGGCACTTCTCAGCCTGCCCGTTCTTCAGAAAGTTCACTGTTGTGGATGTGGACAAGTGTTTGTGCTAATGACCCAAATTAATTTTGAAGTGCCCTTTTCAGGCTAGGTGCAGTAGCTCACGCCTGTAATCCTACCCCTCTGGGAGGCTGAGGCAGATGGATTACTTGAGCTCAGGAGTTCGAGACCTGCCTGAGCAAGAGCAAAAAAGGAATTACTCCTATCTCTACTAAAAACAAAAAAACTAGCTGGGTGTTGTGACGTGCGCCTGTTGTCCCAGCTACTCAGGAGGCCGAGCCAGGAGGATGACTTGAGCCAGGATGAGGTTGCTGTGAGCTATGATGCTATGGCACCCTACCCAGGGTGACAGAGTGAGATTCTCTCTCCCCCTCCCTACAAAAGTACCTTTTGAGCAGATTACGACCAAGCTTTTTCTGCTACAGCTGCTAGACCATTCAGATATCCTCTTTTTGAGTTTGTTTTTATTTTCCAGGCAGCATGCCTTTTCCTTTAGGCCTTCACATTCCTAGCATTAATTTTTAACATAAATGCCTTTGTAATTTTTTAAATATTAATTTTTGAGTTACTCCTTCCATTCTTTATTTTACATATATGTGTTTTCTCTTTTTGTCTTATTACCACGTTCACCAAAGTTTGTGTTTACATAGCTTAGGTATTTCAAGAATTATCTCATTTTTTGATTTTTATCATTTTACTATGGATGCACAGGGTTTCTTTTTTTTTTTTTTTTGCTTTATTATAAATTACTATTTTATATTTAATTCTTTCTACTTTTGGCTTATCATTTCATGATTTGAATGCTAACTGGGTTTATCGCATCACCATTTAATGAGCATTTCCAACTCTTGAGTTGTCCTCTGTATAACTTTGTTTCACAAGTTTTTATGAATATACTTTAGTTTCAGTGTTATTAACACCTAAATCATGTAATATCTGTCATTTTCTTTTGATTGTGGATATAATTATAATTTCAAAATTTCCAGGAAGTTTGCTTTTGTGTTCTTAATTTTTTCTTTTTCAAAGAGTAGAGTGAAAGAAAAATGAAGGGAAATTTGCCAAACTATATATCAAAATATAAAGCTACCGTGTATACAACAGGATGGTAGAGAGATAGCAGCCTCTGTGGGTGGAGTGACTGTCCCAAAGTGCCACCATTCATGAGTCTTAGCACATAATCAAGGTTCACTGCAGAGACACAGGGAACGTCTCATTATTCAACAGATGCTTTGGGGTCAATAGTTTCTGGCAAACCATTTGGACAGAATTTAAATAAAGGGCTTTAACTCAAAAATTCAGACAGTTTAAGTGGTTTCAATATGAACAATTTAAATCATCATAATTGCTAGGGGAAAAAAAGGCAATATTTTTATAACTTCATGTGTCCTAATACTTTTTTACATTACACCGAGGATGGAAATGTAAAGGACAGTTATGGGACATTTGACTAGGTTAGATGGGAAGCTGCTGCCCAGGGAAGGGCAGACTGAGAAAGCCTAATTCCAGCACTGGCAGCAAAGTCTGTACCTTTTTTATTTTTTTGGTAGATGTGGGGTCTTGCTTTGTTGCCCAGGCTGGTCTCTAACTCCTGGCCTCAAGCAGTCCTCCCACCTTGGGCTCCTAAAGTGCTAGAACTGCAGGTATGAGCCACCACACCTGGCCTATAATTCTTAATTATAGCAGGCTTTATAAGTGAGCATAAAATCTACAAATCACAAATACCAATCGACAATTTAGAAGAAATACAAAACACACAAACACATAAGACACGAAGAAATATACTCAACAGTAGCCTCACCAGGTTGGGCTGTGTTGGACATATGACATGTTACACGTCTGCAGTTTAAACCAAGTTGACACGTGTGCAGGCACCAAGCCAGCGTCCCAGTGCAGGGGCTGAGCGTATCCACTGTACCCAGGGTCCCTGCCCCTGTCACTGCCCGCACCTGTAGGCAGGACTGCCCTTCTGTCTTAGATCACACACTATAAACATGGCTGCTGTGAACATTTATTTGCATACAGTCATGTGGGTGAGTAAATGCATCCATTTCTCCAATAAATACCTTGGAGAGGGGTGGCTAGCCAGATCATTTAATAGATTTTTGTTGGAGTTCTTAAAAGACTGTCAAAGCAGGCATTCCTGCACACCCTTGTCAACACTGGTATGGGTGGCATTCTGATAGGTGTAGTTTTAGTTCACATAATCTGTGAATAGGGTCAGTTTTCCTAATGGCTAATGGTGTCCGGCATTGTTTCCTGTGCTTGCTTGTAATGAAACAGTGTCAAAATATATTGCTCTTTTTTTATTAGGTTGATTGTTTTAATATATCTGGATAAAAAGTTGGCCAGGCACTATGGCTCATGCCTGTGGTCCAAGCTACTCAGAAAGCTGAGCCAGGGGGATCACTTGAGCCAGGAGTTTGAGGTTGCTATGAACTGTGATGACTCCTTAAGCAACAGAACCAGACCCTGTCTTAAAAAAAAAAAAGTCTTATCAGATATGTGATTTGCAAATATTTTCTCCTATTTTGTTGCTCATTATTTTTTATTATTTAAAAAAATTTTTTTTGTAAGGGCAGGTTCTTGCTATATTGCCCAGACTGGCCTCAATCTTCTGGCCTCAAGCAGTCCTGCCTCGGCCTCCCAAAGCCACACTGCACCTGACCTTTTTTTTTTTTTTTTTTTTTTTATTGTTGGGGATTCATTGAGGGTACAATAAGTCAGTTACACTGATTGCAATTGTTAGGCAAAGTCCCTCTTGCAATCATGTCTTGCCCCCATAAAGTGTGGCACACACTAAGGCCCCACCCCCCTCCCTCCATCCCTCTTTCTGCTTCCCCCCCCATAACCTTAATTGTCATTAATTGTCCTCATATCAAGATTGAGTACATAGGATTCATGCTTCTCCATTCTTGTGATGCTTTACTAAGAATAATGTCTTCCACTTCCATCCAGGTTAATACGAAGGATGTAAAGTCTCCATTTTTTTAATGGCTGTATAATATTCCATGGTATACATATACCACAGCTTGTTAATCCATTCCTGGGTTGGTGGGCATTTAGGCTGTTTCCACATTTTGGCGATTGTAAATTGAGCTGCAGTAAACAGTCTAGTACAAGTGTCCTTATGATAAAAAGATTTTTTTCTTCTGGGTAGATGCTCAGTAATGGGATTGCAGGATCAAATGGGAGGTCTAGCTTGAGTGCTTTGAGGTTTCTCCATACTTCCTTCCAGAAAGGTTGTACTAGTTTGCAGTCCCACCAGCAGTGTAAAAGTGTTCCCTTCTCTCCACATCCATGCCAGCATCTGCAGTTTTGAGATTTTGTGATGTGGGCCATTCTCACTGGGGTTAGATGATATCTCAGGGTTGTTTTGATTTGCATTTCTCTAATATATAGAGATGATGAACATTTTTTCATGTGTTTGTTAGCCATTCGTCTGTCATCTTTAGAGAAAGTTCTATTCATGTCTCTTGCCCATTGATATATGGGATTGTTGGCTTTTTTCATGTGGATTAATTTGAGTTCTCTATAGATCCTAGTTATCAAGCTTTTGTCTGATTGAAAAGATGCAAATATCCTTTCCCATTGTGTAGGTTGTCTCTTTGCTTTGGTTATTGTCTCCTTAGCTGTACAGAAGCTTTTCAGTTTAATGAAGTCCCATTTGTTTATTTTTGTTGTTGTTGCAATTGCCATGGCAGTCTTCTTCATGAAGTGTTCCCCCAGGGCAGTATCTTCCAGTGTTTTTCCTATGCTTTCTTTGAGGATTTTTATTGTTTCATGCCTTAAATTTAAGTCCTTTATCCATCTTGAATCAATTTTTGTGAGTGGGGAAAGGTGTGGGTCCAGTTTCAGTTCTCCCAACACCATTTATTGAATAGGGAGTCTTTCCCCCAAGGTAAGTTCTTGTTTGGTTTATCAAAGATTAGGTGGTTGTAAGATGTTAGTTTCATTTCTTGGTTTTCAATTCGATTCCAAGTGTCTATGTCTCTGTTTTTGTGCCAGTACCATGCTGTCTTGACCACTATGGCTTTGTAGTACAGACTAAAATCTGGTATGCTGATGCCCCCAGCTTTATTTTTATTACTAAGAACTGCCTTACCTATAGGGGTTTTTTTCCGGTTCCATACAAAACGCAGAATCATTTTTTCCAAATCTTGAAAGTACGATGGGGGCGGCGCCTGTGGCTCAGTCTGTAGGGCGCCGGCCCCGTATACCATGGGTGGCGGGTTCAAACCCGGCCCCGGCCAAACTGCAACCAAAAAATAGCCGGGCGTTGTGGCGGGCGCCTGTAGTCCCAGCTACTCGGGAGGCTGAGGCAAGAGAATCCCTTAAGCCCAGGAGTTGGAGATTGCTGTGAGCTGTGTGAGGCCACGGCACTCTACCAAGGGCCAGAAAGTGAGACTCTGTCTCTACAAAAAAAAAAAAAAAAAAAAAAAAAAAGAAAGTACGATGTAGGTACTTTGATAGGAATGGCATTGAATAGGTAGATTGCTTTGGGAAGTATAGACATTTTAACAATGTTGATTCTTCCCATCCATGAGCATGGCATGTTCTTCCATTTGTTAATATCCTCTGCTATTTCCTTTCTGAGGATTTCATAGTTTTCTTTATAGAGGTCCTTCACCTCCTTCGTTAGTTATATTCCTAGGTATTTCATTTTCTTTGAAACTATGGTGAAGGGAGTTGTGTCCTTAATTAGCTTCTCATCTTGACTGTTATTGGTGTATACAAAGGCTACTGACTTGTGGACATTGATTTTATATCCTGAAACATTACTGTATTTTTTGATGACTTCTAGGAGTCTTGTGGTTGAGTCTTTGGGGTTCTCTAAGTATAAGATCATGTCGTCAGCAAAGAGGGAGAGTTTGACCTCCTCTGCTCCCATTTGGATTCCCTTTATTTCCTTGTCTTGCCTAATTGTATTGGCTAGAACTTCCAGCACCATGTTGAATAGTAAAGGTGACGGAGGACAACCTTGTCTGGTTCCAGTTCTAAGAGGAAAAGCTTTCAGTTTTACTCCATTCAGTAAAATATTAGCTGTGGGTTTGTCATAGATAGCTTCAATTAGTTTTAGAAATGTGCCACCTATGCCTATACTCTTCAGTGTTCTAATTAGAAAAGGATGCTGGATTTTATCAAATGCTTTTTCTGCATCTATTGAGAGGATCATGTGATCTTTATTTTTGCCTCTGTTAATATGGTGGATAACGTTTCTAGACTTGCGTATGTTAAACCAGCCTTGCATCCCTGGGATGAAGCCTACTTGATCATGATGAATGACTTTTTTGATGATAAGCTGTAATCTATTGGCTAGGATTTTGTTGAGAATTTTTGCGTCTATGTTCATGAGTGAGATTGGTCTGAAATTCTCCTTTTCGTTTGGGTCTTTTCCTGGTTTTGGTATCAGGGTGATGTTTGCTTCATAGAATATGTTGGGGAAGATTCCTTCTTCCTCAACTTTTTGGAATAATTTCTGCAGTACAGGAATAAGCTCTTCCTTGAAGGTTTGATAGAATTCTGTAGTGAAGCCATCTGGACCAGGGCATTTTTTGGTTGGAAGCTTTTTCATTGTTTCTTTGATCTCGGTGCTTGAAATTGGTCTGTTCAGGAGCTCTATTTCTTCCTGGCTGAGTCTAGGGAGAGGGTGTGATTCCAAATATTGATCCATTTCTTTCACATTGTCGAATTTCTGGGCATAGAGTTTCTGGTAGTATTCAGAGATGATCTCTTGTATCTCTGTGGGATCAGTTGTTATTTCCCCTTTATCATTTCTGATTGAGGTTACTAGAGATTTTACTTTGCTATTTCTAGTTAGTCTGGCCAATGGTTTATCTATTTTATTTATTTTTTCAAAAAAACAACTCCTTGTTTCATTAATTTTCTGAATGATTCTTTTGTTTTCAATTTCATTGATCTCTGTTTTGATTTTGGATATTTCTTTTCTTCTACTGAGTTTAGGCTTAGATTGTTCTTCTTTTTCCAATTCCATAAGATCTCTTGTGAGATTGTTGATGTGTTCTCTTTCTGTTTTTCGAATGTAGGCATCTAAAGCGATGAATTTTCCTCTCAAAACTGCTTTTGCAGTATCCCACAGGTTTTGGTAGCTTGTGTCTTCATTGTTGTTATGCTCAAGGAAGTTAATGATTTCCTTTTTTATTTCTTCCTGCACCCATCTGTTATTCAACAGAAGATTGTTTAATTTCCATGCCTTTGGGTGGGGTTGAGCATTTTTGTTAGAGTTGAGTTCCACCTTTAGTGCCTTATGGTCTGAGAAGATACAAGGTAAAATTTCAATTCTTTTGATTCTGTTGATATTTGTTTTGTGTCCCAGGATATGATCAATTTTGGAGAATGTTCCATGGGGTGATGAGAAGAATGTATATTCTTTATCTTTGGGGTGGAGTGTTCTATATGCGTCTATCAAGCATAGTTGTTCAAGGGTCTCATTTAAATCTCTTATATCTTTGTTTAATTTCTGTTTAGAGGATCTGTCCAGCTCTGTAAGAGGAGTGTTAAAGTCCCCTGTTATGATGGTATTATCAGATATCATATTGCTCAGACTGAGTAAGTCTGCTTCAAGAATCTGGGAGCATTTAAATTGGGTGCATAAATATTTAGAATTGAAATGTCGTCTTGTTGTAGTTTTCCCTTGACCAATATAAAGTGACCATCTTTGTCTTTTTTGATTTAGTTGCTTTAAATCCACATGTATCTGAAAATAAGATTGCAACTCCTCTTTTCTTCTGAATTCCATTTGCCTGAAAAATTGTCTTCCAACCCTTGACTTGGAGCTTTAATTTGTCTTTTGAAGCCAGGTGTGTTTCTTGCAGACAGCAAATGGATGGCTTGTGTTTTTTAATCCAGTCAGCCAATCTATGTCTTGCACCTGACCTTTTATCTTCTTTAAAAATTGAGCATTAAAAAAATAAAATAAAATAAAAATCGAGCATTTAACTAGGTTCTGTGCTCATCAGAGATTTTTATATACATCCATATTGTGGGCAAAGTCCCATAGGTAAAGTTCATAGGATTTAAATAAAAGACAAATATCAACATGTGGATGACAGCAAAGCCACTGCTGCCATCTCTGTTGTTTTACCCTCCATGTGGAGCTCTGTGCGTTCACCTCAGCGGAGTCCTCACCATGATTATAGTAATTTTCATTTGTCATCTTGAGAGCATGGCAGTTTATTTAGAAGTGCCCTGTCTCTGACAGGTGGCTGTTGAGCATTGGAAGTGTGACTGCTCTGAGCTGGGACATGCGGTAAGTATAAAATAATGCGGGATAAATGGTCTCCTTGTTATGGCTGTGATGGGTTTCCCAGTGTGGCCAGCCAGATGGACGATGCTCCCATAGTTGAAGGTTTCAGACCCATTTTCGTGGCCACAGACCTGAGAGCAGCCCTTGCTCCCTTGGCCTCCCTGCAGGGTGCCCAGGAGAGTTCGTGTGGGTGGCTGTGGCTGCAGAGCTGCGTTCAGAGCCTCCCATTCATTCTGATCTTCCTCCTCCTTGGAACCACTTTGCCTGGTGCTGGTGCCTTACCTCGTAACCTGACCCCCACCTTCATTCCTCGTGGGTGTGGGGGTTAATCTGTGTTAATTGTGCCCTTTCCAGGCCAGGCTTTCATTCTCAAAGGTACAGGAGGGATTGCCTGGTCCCATGCATGTTTCTCCCCGTCTCAGTATGCCTGCTGTCTTGCCTCTTCCAGGGCAGTTGCTCCTGGGCCCAAGTGGTCCGAGCTGCCCAGCAGCAGTAACCACAGTTAAGTTGGAACCTTGCCATGGGCAGAGGGACACAGTGTTGTGGAGAAGCCTCTTTGCTTATGCACAGAGACCTGCAGGGTGGCGCTGTCTTTACAGAGAGGTGCTTTGACTGCACCTGGTGCCGCTCGAGCCACGTTCTGGGCAGTAGGTGTGGGGCTCGGACTGCATGGGCAGCCCACCTGCTTTCCAGCCTGTACCAACCCTGGATCCCTACAGGGCCTCAACCATCAAGACGGGCATCTAGAGTCCTTAAAGGCAAGCCAGGGATGTCTCCTTAGTCAACTGCTATCCTAGCACATGAGAAGTAGAGGGCTGGACAGTGATGCCCAGCTTCTCCTTGACTTATGTAGGTCATGTCCGACAGACCAGCAGGTGAGAGCCGAAGCTGTCCTGACCCGTGAGAGGGCAGTTTCTACTGGGTCAAAAGCTCCTAGAGTGGGAGTGTCTGTATGATGAGCCATTACAGCCTGGAGACGGTATGGAGTGGTTAGAGAAACTGACTTCAAACCAGAAGTATGCTACTTAGGTTTTTTTCAGTAAAGAGGGGCTCTTTAAAGTATATATGTACTTTTATACATATAATTTTGTATAAAATATATGAATTTTATTCTTATATATAAATATATTTACCCTATCTATTTATCTGTTGATCAATAGAGCAAGGAAGACTAGAAATGAATGCCCCAAAGCAAGGCTTCTTATAGGATTTTGGGGGATCTTTGCTTTCTTCTTTGTGCTTTATAAATTTTATATTATAATAACATGACCAATCACTTTTCGAAATTATAAGAAGTAGTTACAGTTTCAGAAAACCAAAGGACAAGAACTGTGGCTTTCAGGATGCCTCATTTGCTAGTGCTGGAGGAAGGACGTGGTGGTAGGTGCTTTGATGTCCAGGCCTCGGCGACAGGGCTTTGGCAGAACAAGCAGTGTGTTTTTGTTGGCATATGTTTTCAGCTTTCCATCTCCCCACTATTTAAAAACACTATGAGCTCTTTCCTAATTGTGCTCTGTGACACAGTTTTGGAAGTTTAAATATACTTTGAAAGTCGTGGAGAGCTTGTTCTGTAGCTTTTCTCTGCCAACAACAGGTGCAGTGCTGAGAATAGGTGTCTGGACCAGATGGTCTGCACCTGCCAAAGCTCAGGTGTCTGCACCACTTATTCCCTAGAGCCGCCTCCCTGTGCTCAGAGGACTCAGGCTCACACACTGGCCAGGGCTCCTAGAATCTGTTGGATCCCCCCTACCCACTGCTGTACATCCTGAAGTCACCCACAGTGTCACCTGCCAGGTGTGTCCCTCCGAGTCACAACCTTACTTTAGGGTTCCCCAAACATAGGGGAGTTGTCACTATCCCTGAGGCTCACTGGGTGGCTATGGCCTCTTGGCAGCAGGGCCTATTTCCAGAATAGTGATGATTACCAGCATTCTACAGTTTACCTGTAAGCTGACAAGGACTCCTTGGAGGGTGTTCAAGGCATTACTCCTTTTCAATCTGGTAAAACCATGGTGTAGGCAGGTGACTGAGGCAGAGCGTGCTGCCAGGTGACAGAGCCCTGTCATCAGCCCAGCTAGAGAGACCCTCAGGCAGGGCTGTGATCTGACCTTTTTTTTTTTTTTTTTTTAATGCTACCATGCAACAGAACCTTTATTAACATTTTGAACAGGTTCAGCTATTACTGAAACTGGTAATTTCTAAACTTAAATTGGGGCAAATGGTATAGTGCAGAGTAATGCCATCATGGGGTACTATGAACGTAAGACTGAAGAATTAACAGCCACCCTCAGACGGAGGACTAGGTGCAGGGTTGACTCTTTCTGGATATTATAGTGAGAAAGAGTACAACCATCTTCAAACCGCTTGCCTGCAAAGATGAGCCTCTGCTGGTTGGGAAGGATCCCTTCTTTATCCTGGATCTTGGCCTTCACATTCTCGATGGTGTCACTGGGCTCCACCTCCAGGGTGATGGTCTTGCCAGTCAGGGTCTTCATGAAGATTTGCATTTTGACCTGTTGGCAAACGTGCAGATGCTACAAAGCTTTGATCATGTCCAACCGCTTAATGTTGACGAACAGCCACTCAACAAAGCCACTCAGTCTCCTCCCCACTGGGGCATCCTGGACAGCACTGCCCCGAACCCATTGCTGTGGCTGAAGCGGGCCCTGCACTACTCTGACCATCTCTTCCTCCTCCTTTGCTCCCTTCACCACAGCAACCCCTGCTGCCCCCCAGCTGGCCAGCCTGGGAGGGATTGCCTGAGCGGGACTCTTGTTCTTGAAGCCAAGGTAGTAAAAATGCCATCAATGCTGTGGGCTCCTGGGAGGCACGCGACAGGAGGGGGCGGACAGAGTAAAAATCACACAAAGATCTCTGTGCTCCGAAAATATACCTCTGCTTTCTGGAAAATTGAGTAAAATGGTATGGAAATTTGGCTGAATGATTATGGATATTGTTCTGTGGACACGTTGCCCAGTGTCTTTTAAAGAAGAGAAATAAATGTGTTTCTCTGCCTTTATGCAGAGATGATGTCGCGGAGCTGGGGTGCCGGGACTGTTGCTCTCCTGCCCCTTGGCCAGCTCCCCCCACTGAGATGAGAAGGGACACTGGAGAAGCTGCCAGGCTGTGTTCACCCCACGGGGTGGGACACAGGCTGGTGTGTCCACATATCCCAAGTCCGAGCACCCATCCAGTCTGCTGCTCATCTGAGGGGCTGGGTTTGAGATCTTGGGGCCTTCCGCAGCCACTCAGATTACCTTTTACTTAGGCGTAAAAGGAGAACCCACCCTGCCTGCTTTGCAGCTGGGTCCTGGTCAGGTGAGTGCCAGAGCAGGTGGCCTCTTGCTTTGGGGGTGGGTGGGTGGCTGCAGGCCTGGCGAGGGAGCTGGTGTTGCTATAGTGGAGTCTGTACCCACCCACCAGGGTGCCAGAGGCTGAGATGAGTTAGACACCTGAGTGCAGGCAACTCTGGACTCGGCCCAGTGTCCTCCTGATGGGCTGTCTCATCTCAGATTTGGGGGAGAGGGGCTGGGGAGGCCCCAGAAGGCCTGAGGAGTGGGCCTTGGGGATCTGGGCCCCTTCAGGCACAGCTGGAAGCGTCCTGACAGGCAGATGGAGGAGCTGTCTCTTAGGTCGCTGGTCTCCAGTGTGCAGAACTTGTGTCTAATTTCAACTGAAAATACAGAAGCGTAGTCACGCGTTGCCAGTACCTGGTGTACGGGAAGACCCTGGTGTTGTGATAGTCTACACATCAGAGATGCACGGGCCCATGGGCTCGGAGTGGCCAGCCTCACTGCCGTGCTCGTGCATGCTTCCATGTGGCTGGTCCTTTGGTCTTGCCGCACAGGCTTGCTTTGGTGTGTGTGCATGTGTGTGCACAGTTCTGCCATGACATTATACTTCCTAGAGCCGAGGGATGAGAAATGCGTGCATGTGGAGGGTGTGGTTCAACCAGTTCTCACTAATGCAGGCTGCCATGTAACCTCTCCTTTTATTCCAGAGAGTGGGAAGCCTGTGGCCTTTTGATTTCAAGCTTGTTCTTTTTTAAGCTCCAATGGTGGCAGGAAGAACTCTAGTGTTCTCTGCTGCACCCCTTTGAATGAAGGGATTTGTTCGGTAAGATTTGGATTTGGTAAAAAGCCACCTGTTTCCTTAAGGCCACAGGTTCCCCACCCCTTGCCTCTCTAGAGCATCCTACAAAGGTACCTGCCACATTGCCTTCCTGTCCCCATCAGTGCCCCACTCTCAAGATTCGCCCTTGGTGCTGCATGTATCAGTCCGTTTCTGCTCATGCTGAAGAACAAGCATCCCCAGCGTGACATGCAGATGCAGTCTGCCCATTTCTCTCTCTGTGGCACCCCGGCTGTTTCCAGTGTTTGGCTACATACTAACACATTTTCAGAAAGCTGCTGTGAACGTGTGTGCAAGTTGTGTGCACATATGCAGTAATATCTTCTGGATAAACACTTCAAATGGGATCTCTGGATCTATGCTGAGCGAATGTTTGACTTTGTAAAAAACCTCTGACTACTTTTGGAAAGAGCTTGTGCCTCCTCACAGTCTCACGAGTGTGCAGACTCTGGCTGCTGTGCGTCTTTCCCAATACTTGGAGTCACTGGTCTCTTTCATGTTGGCCTTTTTAACAGCTGAAGTAGAACCCCGCAGTCCTTTTCACGTGCCTTCCCTGGAAACTGCCTGCTCTGAGCACCTCTCTACGCTCACTTGTTTATTTTCCTCTGTGAAGTGCCTTTC